>NC_090440.1:487461774-488685345 GCF_031143425.1 Pleurodeles waltl
GGCACTTTGCAAAAAACACCTCTGTTTTCTTTCAAAAAATTGGATGTGTCCACGTTGCGCTTTGGGGCATTTCCTGTCGCGGGCGCTAGGCCTACCCACACAAGTGAGGTATCATTTTTATCGGGAGACTTGGGGGAACGCTGCGTGGAAGGAAATTTGTGGCTCCTCTCAGATTCCAGAACCTTTCTGCCACAAAAATGTGAGGAACATGTGTTTTTTTAGCCAAATTTTGAGGTTTGCAAAGGATTTGGGGTAACAGAACCTGGTCAGAGCCCCACAAGTCACCCCATCTTGGATTCCCCTAGGTCTCTAGTTTTCAAAAATGCACAGGTTTGGTAGGTTTCCTAGGTGCCGGCTGAGCTAGAGGCCAAAATCTACAGGTAGGCACTTTGCAAAAAACAACTCTGTTTTCTTTCAAAAAATTGGATGTGTCCACGTTGCGCTTTGGGGCATTTCCTGTCGCGGGCGCTAGGCCTACCCACACAAGTGAGGTATCATTTTTATCGGGAGACTTGGGGGAACGCTGCGTGGAAGGAAATTGTGGCTCCTCTCACATTCCAGAACTTTCTGCCACAAAAATGTGAGGAACATGTGTTTTTTTAGCCAAATTTTGAGGTTTGCAAAGGATTTGGGGTAACAGAACCTGGTCAGAGCCCCACAAGTCACCCCATCTTGGATTCCCCTAGGTCTCTAGTTTTCAAAAATTCACAGGTTTGGTAGGTTTCCCTAGGTGCCGGCTGAGCTAGAGGCCAAAATCTACAGGTAGGCACTTTGCAAAAAACACCTCTGTTTTCTTTCAAAAAATTGGATGTGTCCACGTTGCGCTTTGGGGCATTTCCTGTTGCGGGCGCTAGGCCTACCCCACACAAGTGAGGTATCATTTTTATCGGGAGACTTGGGGGAACGCTGTGTGAAAGGAAATTTGTGGCTCCTCTCAGATTCCAGAACTTTCTGCAACAGAAATGTGAGGAACATTTGTTTTTTTAGCCAAATTTCGAGGTTTGCAAAGGATTCTGGGTAACAGAACCTGGTCAGAGCCCCCACAAGTCACCCAATCGTGGATTAACCTAGGTCTCTAGTTTTCAAAAGTGCACAGGTTTGCTAGGTTTCCCTAAGTGCCGGGCTGAGCTAGAGGCCAAAATCTACAGGTAGGCACTTTGCAAAAAACACCTCTGTTTTCTTTCAAAAATTGGATGTGTCCACGTTGCGCTTTGGGGCATTTCCTGTCGCGGGCGCTAGGCCTACCCACACAAGTGAGGTATCATTTTTATCGGGAGTCTTGGGGGAATGCTGGGTGGAAGGATATTTGTGGCTCCTCTCAGATTCCAAAACTTTCTGCCACAGAAATGTTGAGGAACATGTGTTTTTTTAGCCTCATTTTGAGGTTTGCAAAGTATTCTGGGTAACAGAACCTGGTCAGAGCCCCACAAGTCACCCCATCTTGGATTCCCCTAGGTCTCTAGTTTTCAAAAATGCACAGGTTTGGTAGGTTTCCCTAGGTGCCGGCTGAGCTAGAGGCCAAAATCTACAGGTAGGCACTTTGCAAAAAACACCTCTGTTTTCTTTCAAAAAATTGGATGTGTCCCACGTTGCGCTTTGGGGCATTTCCTGTCGCGGGCGCTAGTCCTACCCACACAAGTGAGGTATCATTTTTATTGGGAGACTTGGGGGAACGCTGGGTGAAAGGAAATTTGTGGCTCCTCTCAGATTCCAGAACTTTCTGCAACAGAAATGTGAGGAACATGTGTTTTTTTAGCAAAATTTCGAGGTTTGCAAAGGATTCTGGGTAACAGAACCTGGTCAGAGCCCCACAAGTCACCCCATCGTGGATTCCCCTAGGTCTCTAGTTTTCAAAAATGCACAGGTTTGGTAGGTTTCCCTAAGTACCGGCTGAGCTAGAGGCCAAAATCTACAGGTAGGCAGTTTGCAAAAAACACCTGTTTTCTTTCAAAAAATTGGATGTGTCCACGTTGCGCTTTGGGGCATTTCCTGTCGCGGGCGCTAGGCCTACCCACACAAGTGAGGTATCATTTTTATCGGGAGACTTGGGGGAACGCTGGGCGGAAGGATATTTGTGGCTCCTCTCAGATTCCAAAATTTCTGCCACAGAAATGTGAGGAACATGTGTTTTTTAGCCAAATGTTGAGGTTTGCAAAGGATTTTGGGTAACAGAACCTGGTCAGAGCCCCCACAAGTCACCCCATCTTGGATTCCCCTAGGTCTCTAGTTTTCAAAAATGCACAGGTTTGGTAGGTTTCCCAGGTGCCGGCTGAGCTAGAGGCCAAAATCTACAGGTAGGCACTTTGCAAAAACACCTCTGTTTTCTTTCAAAAAATTGGATGCGTCCACGTTGCGCTTTGGGGCATTTCCTGTCGTGGGCGCTAGGCCTACCCACACAAGTGAGGTGTCATTTTTATCAGGAGACTTGGGGGAACGCTGCGTGGAAGGAAATTTGTGGCTCCTCTCAGATTCCAGAACTTTCTGCACACAAAAATGTGAGGAACATGTGTTTTATTAGCCAAATTTTGAGGTTTGCAAAGGATTCTGGGTAACAGAACCTGGTCAGAGCCCCACAAGTTACCCCATCTTGGATTCCCCTAGGTCTCTAGTTTTCAAAAATGCACAGGTTTGGTAGGTTTCCCTAGGTGCCGGCTGAGCTAGAGGCCAAAATCTACAGGTAGGCACTTTGCAAAAAACACCTCTTTTTTCTTTCAAAAAATTGGATGTGTCCACGTTGCGCTTTGGGGCATTTCCTGTCGCGGGCGCTAGGCCTACCCACACAAGTGAGGGTATCATTTTTATCTGGAGACTTGGGGGAACGCTGCGTGGAAGGAAATTTGTGGCTCCTCTCAGATTCCAGAACTTTCTGCCACAAAAATGTGAGGAACATGTGTTTTTTTAGCCAAATTTGAGGTTTGCAAAGGATTTGGGGTAACAGAACCTGGTCAGAGCCCCACAAGTCACCCCATCTTGGATTCCCCTAGGTCTCTAGTTTTCAAAAATGCACAGGTTTGGTAGGTTTCCCTAGGTGCCGGCTGAGCTAGAGGCCAAAATCTACAGGTAGGCACTTTGCAAAAAACAACTCTGTTTTCTTTCAAAAAATTGGATGTGTCCACGTTGCGCTTTGGGGCATTTTCTGTCGCAGGTGCTAGGCCTACCCACACAAGTGAGGTATCATTTTTATCGGGAGACTTGGGGGAACGCTGGTGGAAGGAAATTTGTGGCTCCTCTCAGATTCCTGAACTTTCTGCCACAGAAATGTGAGGAACATGTTTTTTTTTTAGCCAATTTTGAGGTTTGCAAAGGATTCTGGGTAACAGAACCTGGTCAGAGCCCCACAAGTTACCCCATCTTGGATTCCCTAGGTCTCTAGTTTTCAAAAATGCACAGGTTTGGTAGGTTTCCCTAGGTGCCGGCTGAGCTAGAGGCCAAAATCTACAGGTAGGCACTTTGCAAAAAACAACTCTGTTTTCTTTCAAAATATTGGATGTGTCCACGTTGCGCTTTGGGGCATTTTCTGTCGCAGGCGCTAGGCCTACCCACACAAGTGAGGTATCATTTTTATCGGGAGACTTGGGGGAACGCTGGTGGGAAGGAAATTTGTGGCTCCTCTCAGATTCCAGAACTTTCTGCCACAGAAATGTGAGGAACATGTTTTTTTTTAGCCAATTTTGAGGTTTGCAAAGGATTCTGGGTAACAGAACCTGGTCAGAGCCCCACAAGTTACCCCCATCTTGGATTCCCCTAGGTCTCTAGTTTTCAAAAATGCACAGGTTTGGTAGGTTTCCCTAGGTGCCGGCTGAGCTAGAGGCCAAAATCTACAGGTAGGCACTTTGCAAAAAACACCTCTGTTTTCTTTCAAAAAATTGGATGTGTCCACGTTGCGCTTTGGGGCATTTCCTGTCGCGGGCGCTAGGCCTACCCACACAAGTGAGGTATCATTTTTATCGGGAGACTTGGGGGAACGCTGCGTGGAAGGGAAATTTGTGGCTCCTCTCAGATTCCAGAACCTTTCTGCCACAAAAATGTGAGGAACATGAGTTTTTTTAGCCAAATTTGAGGTTTGCAAAGGATTTGGGGTAACAGAACCTGGTCAGAGCCCCACAAGTCACCCCATCTTGGATTCCCTTAGGTCTCTAGTTTTCAAAAATGCACAGGTTTGGTAGGTTTCCCTAGGTGCCGGCTGAGCTAGAGGCCAAAATCTACAGGTAGGCACTTTGCAAAAAACAACTCTGTTTTCTTTCAAAAAATTGGATGTGTCCACGTTGCGCTTTGGGGCATTTCCTGTCGCGGGCGCTAGGCCTACCCACACAAGTGAGGTATCATTTTTATCGGGAGACTTGGGGAACGCTGCGTGGAAGGAAATTTGTGGCTCCTCTCAGATTCCAGAACTTTCTGCCACAAAAATGTGAGGAACATGTGTTTTTTTAGCCAAATTTTGAGGTTTGCAAAGGATTTGGGGTAACAGAACCTGGTCAGAGCCCCACAAGTTACACCATCTTGGATTCCCCTAGGTCTCTAGTTTTCAAAAATGCACAGGTTTGGTAGGTTTCCCTAGGTGCCGGCTGAGCTAGAGGCCAAAATCTACAGGTAGGCACTTTGCAAAAAACACCTCTGTTTTCTTTCAAAAATTGGATGTGTCCACGATGCGCTTTGGGGCATTTCCTGTCGCGGGCGCTAGGCCTACCCACACAAGTGAGGTATAATTTTTATTGGGAGACTTGGGGGAAAGCTGGGTGGAAGGAAATTTGTGGCTCCTCTCAGATTCCAGAACTTTCTGCCACAGAAATGTGAGGAACATGTGTTTTTTTTTAGCCAAATTTGAGGGTTGCAAAGGATTCTGGGTAACAGAACCTGGTCAGAGCCCCACAAGTCACCCCATCTTGGATTCCCCTATGTCTCTAGTTTTCAAAAATGCACAGGTTTGGTAGGTTTCCCTAGGTGCCGGCTGAGCTAGAGGCCAAAATCTACAGGTAGGCACTTTGCAAAAAACACCTCTGTTTTCTTTCAAAAATTGGATGTGTCCACGTTGCGCTTTGGGGCATTTCCTGTCGCGGGCGCTAGGCCTACCCACACAAGTGAGGTATCATTTTATCGGGAGACTTGGGGGAACGCTGCGTGGAAGGAAATTTGTGGCTCCTCTCAGATTCCAGAACTTTCTGCCACAAAAATGTGAGGAACATGTGTTTTTTCAGCCAAATTTGAGGTTTGCAAAGGATTTGGGGTAACAGAACCTGGTCAGAGCCCCACAAGTCACCCCATCTTGGATTCCCCTAGGTCTCTAGTTTTCAAAAATGCACAGGTTTGGTAGGTTTCCCTAGGTGCCGGCTGAGCTAGAGGCCAAAATCTACAGGTAGGCACTTTGCAAAAAACACCTCTGTTTTCTTTCAAAAAATTGGATGTGTCCACGTTGCGCTTTGGGGCATTTCCTGTTGCGGGCGCTAGGCCTACCCACACAAGTGAGGTATCATTTTTATCGGGAGACTTGGGGGAACGCTGTGTGAAAGGAAATTTGTGGCTCCTCTCAGATTCCAGAACTTTCTGCAACAGAAATGTGAGGAACATTTGTTTTTTTAGCCAAATTTCGAGGTTTGCAAAGGATTCTGGGTAACAGAACCTGGTCAGAGCCCCACAAGTCACCCAATCGTGGATTAACCTAGGTCTCTAGTTTTCAAAAGTGCACAGGTTTGCTAGGTTTCCCTAAGTGCCGGCTGAGCTAGAGGCCAAAATCTACAGGTAGGCACTTTGCAAAAAACACCTCTGTTTTCTTTCAAAAAATTGGATGTGTCCACGTTGCGCTTTGGGGCATTTCCTGTCGCGGGCGCCAGGCCTACCCACACAAGTGAGGTATCATTTTTATCGGGAGTCTTGGGGGAACGCTGGGTGGAAGGATATTTGTGGCTCCTCTCAGATTCCAAAACTTTCTGCCACAGAAATCTGAGGAACATGTGTTTTTTTAGCCTCATTTTGAGGTTTGCAAAGTATTCTGGGTAACAGAACCTGGTCAGAGCCCCACAAGTCACCCCATCTTGGATTCCCCTAGGTCTCTAGTTTTCAAAAATGCACAGGTTTGGTAGGTTTCCCTAGGTGCCGGCTGAGCTAGAGGCCAAAATCTACAGGTAGGCACTTTGCAAAAACACCTCTGTTTTCTTTCAAAAAATTGGATGTGTCCACGTTGCGCTTTGGGGCATTTCCTGTCGCGGGCGCTAGGCCTACCCACACAAGTGAGGTATCATTTTTATTGGGAGACTTGGGGGAACGCTGGGTGAAAGGAAATTTGTGGCTCCTCTCAGATTCCAGAACTTTCTGCAACAGAAATGTGAGGAACATGTGTTTTTTTAGCAAAATTTCGAGGTTTGCAAAGGATTCTGGGTAACAGAACCTGGTCAGAGCCCCACAAGTCACCCCATCGTGGATTCCCCTAGGTCTCTAGTTTTCAAAAATGCACAGGTTTGGTAGGTTTCCCTAAGTACCCGGCTGAGCTAGAGGCCAAAATCTACAGGTAGGCAGTTTGCAAAAAACACCTGTTTTCTTTCAAAAAATTGGATGTGTCCACGTTGCGCTTTGGGGCATTTCCTGTCACGGGCGCTAGGCCTACCCACACAAGTGAGGTATCATTTTTATCGGGAGACTTGGGGGAACGCTGGGCGGAAGGATATTTGTGGCTCCTCTCAGATTCCAAAAATTTCTGCCACAGAAATGTGAGGAACATGTGTTTTTTTAGCCAAATGTTGAGGTTTGCAAAGGATTTTGGGTAACAGAACCTGGTCAGAGCCCCACAAGTCACCCCATCTTGGATTCCCCTAGGTCTCTAGTTTTCAAAAATGCACAGGTTTGGTAGGTTTCCCTAGGTGCCGGCTGAGCTAGAGGCCAAAATCTACAGGTAGGCACTTTGCAAAAAACACCTCTGTTTTCTTTCAAAAAATTGGATGCGTCCACGTTGCGCTTTGGGGCATTTCCTGTCGCGGGCGCTAGGCCTACCCACACAAGTGAGGTATCATTTTTATCAGGAGACTTGGGGGAACGCTGCGTGGAAGGAAATTTGTGGCTCCTCTCAGATTCCAGAACTTTCTGCACACAAAAATGTGAGGAACATGTGTTTTTTTAGCCAAATTTTGAGGTTTGCAAAGGATTCTGGGTAACAGAACCTGGTCAGAGCCCCACAAGTTACCCCATCTTGGATTCCCCTAGGTCTCTAGTTTTCAAAAATGCACAGGTTTGGTAGGTTTCCCTAGGTGCCGGCTGAGCTAGAGGCCAAAATCTACAGGTAGGCACTTTGCAAAAAACACCTCTTTTTTCTTTCAAAAAATTGGATGTGTCCACGTTGCGCTTTGGGGCATTTCCTGTCGCGGGCGCTAGGCCTACCCACACAAGTGAGGTATCATTTTTATCGGGAGACTTGGGGGAACGCTGCGTGGAAGGAAATTTGTGGCTCCTCTCAGATTCCAGAACTTTCTGCCACAAAAATGTGAGGAACATGTGTTTTTTTAGACAAATTTTGAGGTTTGCAAAGGATTTGGGGTAACAGAACCTGGTCAGAGCCCCACAAGTCACCCCATCTTGGATTCCCCTAGGTCTCTAGTTTTTAAAAATGCACAGGTTTGGTAGGTTTCCCTAGGTGCCGGCTGAGCTAGAGGCCAAAATCTACAGGTAGGCACTTTGCAAAAAACAACTCTGTTTTCTTTCAAAAAATTGGATGTGTCCACGTTGCGCTTTGGGGCATTTTCTGTCGCAGGCGCTAGGCCTACCCACACAAGTGAGGTATCATTTTTATCGGGAGACTTGGGGGAACGCTGGTGGAAGGAAATTTGTGGCTCCTCTCAGATTCCAGAACTTTCTGCCACAGAAATGTGAGGAACATGTTTTTTTTTTAGCCAAATTTTGAGGTTTGCAAAGGATTTGGGGTAACAGAACCTGGTCAGAGCCCCACAAGTCACCCCATCTTGGATTCCCCTAGGTCTCTAGTTTTCAAAAATGCACAGGTTTGGTAGGTTTCCCTAGGTGCCGGCTGAGCTAGAGGCCAAAATCTACAGGTAGGCACTTTGCAAAAAACAACTCTGTTTTCTTTCAAAAAATTGGATGTGTCCACGTTGCGCTTTGGGGCATTTCCTGTTGCGGGCGCTAGGCCTACCCACACAAGTGAGGTATCATTTTTATCGGGAGACTTGGGGGAACGCTGTGTGAAAGGAAATTTGTGGCTCCTCTCAGATTCCAGAACTTTCTGCAACAGAAATGTGAGGAACATTTGTTTTTTTAGCCAAATTTCGAGGTTTGCAAAGGATTCTGGGTAACAGAACCTGGTCAGAGCCCCACAAGTCACCCAATCGTGGATTAACCTAGGTCTCTAGTTTTCAAAAGTGCACAGGTTTGCTAGGTTTCCCTAAGTGCCGGCTGAGCTAGAGGCCAAAATCTACAGGTAGGCACTTTGCAAAAAACACCTCTGTTTTCTTTCAAAAAATTGGATGTGTCCACGTTGCGCTTTGGGGCATTTCCTGTCGCGGGCGCTAGGCCTACCCACACAAGTGAGGTATCATTTTTATCGGGAGTCTTGGGGGAACGCTGGGTGGAAGGATATTTGTGGCTCCTCTCAGATTCCAAAACTTTCTGCCACAGAAATGTGAGGAACATGTGTTTTTTTAGCCTCATTTTGAGGTTTGCAAAGTATTCTGGGTAACAGAACCTGGTCAGAGCCCCACAAGTCACCCCATCTTGGATTCCCCTAGGTCTCTAGTTTTCAAAAATGCACAGGTTTGGTAGGTTTCCCTAGGTGCCGGCTGAGCTAGAGGCCAAAATCTACAGGTAGGCACTTTGCAAAAAACACCTCTGTTTTCTTTCAAAAAATTGGATGTGTCCACGTTGCGCTTTGGGGCATTTCCTGTCGCGGGCGCTAGTCCTACCCACACAAGTGAGGTATCATTTTTATTGGGAGACTTGGGGGAACGCTGGGTGAAAGGAAATTTGTGGCTCCTCTCAGATTCCAGAACTTTCTGCAACAGAAATGTGTGGAACATGTGTTTTTTTAGCAAAATTTCGAGGTTTGCAAAGGATTCTGGGTAACAGAACCTGGTCAGAGCCCCACAAGTCACCCCATCGTGGATTCCCCTAGGTCTCTAGTTTTCAAAAATGCACAGGTTTGGTAGGTTTCCCTAAGTACCGGCTGAGCTAGAGGCCAAAATCTACAGGTAGGCAGTTTGCAAAAAACACCTGTTTTCTTTCAAAAAATTGGATGTGTCCACGTTGCGCTTTGGGGCATTTCCTGTCGCGGGCGCTAGGCCTACCCACACAAGTGAGGTATCATTTTTATCGGGAGACTTGGGGGAACGCTGGGCGGAAGGATATTTGTGGCTCCTCTCAGATTCCAAAAATTTCTGCCACAGAAATGTGAGGAACATGTGTTTTTTTAGCCAAATGTTGAGGTTTGCAAAGGATTTTGGGTAACAGAACCTGGTCAGAGCCCCACAAGTCACCCCATCTTGGATTCCCCTAGGTCTCTAGTTTTCAAAAATGCACAGGTTTGGTAGGTTTCCCTAGGTGCCGGCTGAGCTAGAGGCCAAAATCTACAGGTAGGCACTTTGCAAAAAACACCTCTGTTTTCTTTCAAAAAATTGGATGCGTCCACGTTGCGCTTTGGGGCATTTCCTGTCGTGGGCGCTAGGCCTACCCACACAAGTGAGGTATCATTTTTATCAGGAGACTTGGGGGAACGCTGCGTGGAAGGAAATTTGTGGCTCCTCTCAGATTCCAGAACTTTCTGCACACAAAAATGTGAGGAACATGTGTTTTATTAGCCAAATTTTGAGGTTTGCAAAGGATTCTGGGTAACAGAACCTGGTCAGAGCCCCACAAGTTACCCCATCTTGGATTCCCCTAGGTCTCTAGTTTTCAAAAATGCACAGGTTTGGTAGGTTTCCCTAGGTGCCGGCTGAGCTAGAGGCCAAAATCTACAGGTAGGCACTTTGCAAAAAACACCTCTTTTTTCTTTCAAAAAATTGGATGTGTCCACGTTGCGCTTTGGGGCATTTCCTGTCGCGGGCGCTAGGCCTACCCACACAAGTGAGGTATCATTTTTATCGGGAGACTTGGGGGAACGCTGCGTGGAAGGAAATTTGTGGCTCCTCTCAGATTCCAGAACTTTCTGCCACAAAAATGTGAGGAACATGTGTTTTTTTAGCCAAATTTTGAGGTTTGCAAAGGATTTGGGGTAACAGAACCTGGTCAGAGCCCCACAAGTCACCCCATCTTGGATTCCCCTAGGTCTCTAGTTTTCAAAAATGCACAGGTTTGGTAGGCTTCCCTAGGTGCCGGCTGAGCTAGAGGCCAAAATCTACAGGTAGGCACTTTGCAAAAAACAACTCTGTTTTCTTTCAAAAAATTGGATGTGTCCACGTTGCGCTTTGGGGCATTTTCTGTCGCAGGCGCTAGGCCTACCCACACAAGTGAGGTATCATTTTTATCGGGAGACTTGGGGGAACGCTGGTGGAAGGAAATTTGTGGCTCCTCTCAGATTCCAGAACTTTCTGCCACAGAAATGTGAGGAACATGTTTTTTTTTTAGCCAATTTTGAGGTTTGCAAAGGATTCTGGGTAACAGAACCTGGTCAGAGCCCCACAAGTTACCCCATCTTGGATTCCCCTAGGTCTCTAGTTTTCAAAAATGCACAGGTTTGGTAGGTTTCCCTAGGTGCCGGCTGAGCTAGAGGCCAAAATCTACAGGTAGGCACTTTGCAAAAAACACCTCTGTTTTCTTTCAAAAAATTGGATGTGTCCACGTTGCGCTTTGGGGCATTTCCTGTCGCGGGCGCTAGGCCTACCCACACAAGTGAGGTATCATTTTTATCGGGAGACTTGGGGGAACGCTGCGTGGAAGGAAATTTGTGGCTCCTCTCAGATTCCAGAACTTTCTGCCACAAAAATGTGAGGAACATGTGTTTTTTTAGCCAAATTTTGAGGTTTGCAAAGGATTTGGGGTAACAGAACCTGGTCAGAGCCCCACAAGTCACCCCATCTTGGATTCCCCTAGGTCTCTAGTTTTCAAAAATGCACAGGTTTGGTAGGCTTCCCTAGGTGCCGGCTGAGCTAGAGGCCAAAATCTACAGGTAGGCACTTTGCAAAAAACAACTCTGTTTTCTTTCAAAAAATTGGATGTGTCCACGTTGCGCTTTGGGGCATTTTCTGTCGCAGGCGCTAGGCCTACCCACACAAGTGAGGTATCATTTTTATCGGGAGACTTGGGGGAACGCTGGTGGAAGGAAATTTGTGGCTCCTCTCAGATTCCAGAACTTTCTGCCACAGAAATGTGAGGAACATGTTTTTTTTTTAGCCAATTTTGAGGTTTGCAAAGGATTCTGGGTAACAGAACCTGGTCAGAGCCCCACAAGTTACCCCATCTTGGATTCCCCTAGGTCTCTAGTTTTCAAAAATGCACAGGTTTGGTAGGTTTCCCTAGGTGCCGGCTGAGCTAGAGGCCAAAATCTACAGGTAGGCACTTTGCAAAAAACACCTCTGTTTTCTTTCAAAAAATTGGATGTGTCCACGTTGCGCTTTGGGGCATTTCCTGTCGCGGGCGCTAGGCCTACCCACACAAGTGAGGTATCATTTTTATCGGGAGACTTGGGGGAACGCTGCGTGGAAGGAAATTTGTGGCTCCTCTCAGATTCCAGAACTTTCTGCCACAAAAATGTGAGGAACATGTGTTTTTTTAGCCAAATTTTGAGGTTTGCAAAGGATTTGGGGTAACAGAACCTGGTCAGAGCCCCACAAGTCACCCCATCTTGGATTCCCCTAGGTCTCTAGTTTTCAAAAATGCACAGGTTTGGTAGGTTTCCCTAGGTGCCGGCTGAGCTAGAGGCCAAAATCTACAGGTAGGCACTTTGCAAAAAACAACTCTGTTTTCTTTCAAAAAATTGGATGTGTCCACGTTGCGCTTTGGGGCATTTCCTGTCGCGGGCGCTAGGCCTACCCACACAAGTGAGGTATCATTTTTATCGGGAGACTTGGGGGAACGCTGCGTGGAAGGAAATTTGTGGCTCCTCTCACATTCCAGAACTTTCTGCCACAAAAATGTGAGGAACATGTGTTTTTTTAGCCAAATTTTGAGGTTTGCAAAGGATTTGGGGTAACAGAACCTGGTCAGAGCCCCACAAGTCACCCCATCTTGGATTCCCCTAGGTCTCTAGTTTTCAAAAATTCACAGGTTTGGTAGGTTTCCCTAGGTGCCGGCTGAGCTAGAGGCCAAAATCTACAGGTAGGCACTTTGCAAAAAACACCTCTGTTTTCTTTCAAAAAATTGGATGTGTCCACGTTGCGCTTTGGGGCATTTCCTGTTGCGGGCGCTAGGCCTACCCACACAAGTGAGGTATCATTTTTATCGGGAGACTTGGGGGAACGCTGTGTGAAAGGAAATTTGTGGCTCCTCTCAGATTCCAGAACTTTCTGCAACAGAAATGTGAGGAACATTTGTTTTTTTAGCCAAATTTCGAGGTTTGCAAAGGATTCTGGGTAACAGAACCTGGTCAGAGCCCCACAAGTCACCCAATCGTGGATTAACCTAGGTCTCTAGTTTTCAAAAGTGCACAGGTTTGCTAGGTTTCCCTAAGTGCCGGCTGAGCTAGAGGCCAAAATCTACAGGTAGGCACTTTGCAAAAAACACCTCTGTTTTCTTTCAAAAAATTGGATGTGTCCACGTTGCGCTTTGGGGCATTTCCTGTCGCGGGCGCTAGGCCTACCCACACAAGTGAGGTATCATTTTTATCGGGAGTCTTGGGGGAATGCTGGGTGGAAGGATATTTGTGGCTCCTCTCAGATTCCAAAACTTTCTGCCACAGAAATGTGAGGAACATGTGTTTTTTTAGCCTCATTTTGAGGTTTGCAAAGTATTCTGGGTAACAGAACCTGGTCAGAGCCCCACAAGTCACCCCATCTTGGATTCCCCTAGGTCTCTAGTTTTCAAAAATGCACAGGTTTGGTAGGTTTCCCTAGGTGCCGGCTGAGCTAGAGGCCAAAATCTACAGGTAGGCACTTTGCAAAAAACACCTCTGTTTTCTTTCAAAAAATTGGATGTGTCCACGTTGCGCTTTGGGGCATTTCCTGTCGCGGGCGCTAGTCCTACCCACACAAGTGAGGTATCATTTTTATTGGGAGACTTGGGGGAACGCTGGGTGAAAGGAAATTTGTGGCTCCTCTCAGATTCCAGAACTTTCTGCAACAGAAATGTGAGGAACATGTGTTTTTTTAGCAAAATTTCGAGGTTTGCAAAGGATTCTGGGTAACAGAACCTGGTCAGAGCCCCACAAGTCACCCCATCGTGGATTCCCCTAGGTCTCTAGTTTTCAAAAATGCACAGGTTTGGTAGGTTTCCCTAAGTACCGGCTGAGCTAGAGGCCAAAATCTACAGGTAGGCAGTTTGCAAAAAACACCTGTTTTCTTTCAAAAAATTGGATGTGTCCACGTTGCGCTTTGGGGCATTTCCTGTCGCGGGCGCTAGGCCTACCCACACAAGTGAGGTATCATTTTTATCGGGAGACTTGGGGGAACGCTGGGCGGAAGGATATTTGTGGCTCCTCTCAGATTCCAAAAATTTCTGCCACAGAAATGTGAGGAACATGTGTTTTTTTAGCCAAATGTTGAGGTTTGCAAAGGATTTTGGGTAACAGAACCTGGTCAGAGCCCCACAAGTCACCCCATCTTGGATTCCCCTAGGTCTCTAGTTTTCAAAAATGCACAGGTTTGGTAGGTTTCCCTAGGTGCCGGCTGAGCTAGAGGCCAAAATCTACAGGTAGGCACTTTGCAAAAAACACCTCTGTTTTCTTTCAAAAAATTGGATGCGTCCACGTTGCGCTTTGGGGCATTTCCTGTCGTGGGCGCTAGGCCTACCCACACAAGTGAGGTGTCATTTTTATCAGGAGACTTGGGGGAACGCTGCGTGGAAGGAAATTTGTGGCTCCTCTCAGATTCCAGAACTTTCTGCACACAAAAATGTGAGGAACATGTGTTTTATTAGCCAAATTTTGAGGTTTGCAAAGGATTCTGGGTAACAGAACCTGGTCAGAGCCCCACAAGTTACCCCATCTTGGATTCCCCTAGGTCTCTAGTTTTCAAAAATGCACAGGTTTGGTAGGTTTCCCTAGGTGCCGGCTGAGCTAGAGGCCAAAATCTACAGGTAGGCACTTTGCAAAAAACACCTCTTTTTTCTTTCAAAAAATTGGATGTGTCCACGTTGCGCTTTGGGGCATTTCCTGTCGCGGGCGCTAGGCCTACCCACACAAGTGAGGTATCATTTTTATCTGGAGACTTGGGGGAACGCTGCGTGGAAGGAAATTTGTGGCTCCTCTCAGATTCCAGAACTTTCTGCCACAAAAATGTGAGGAACATGTGTTTTTTTAGCCAAATTTTGAGGTTTGCAAAGGATTTGGGGTAACAGAACCTGGTCAGAGCCCCACAAGTCACCCCATCTTGGATTCCCCTAGGTCTCTAGTTTTCAAAAATGCACAGGTTTGGTAGGTTTCCCTAGGTGCCGGCTGAGCTAGAGGCCAAAATCTACAGGTAGGCACTTTGCAAAAAACAACTCTGTTTTCTTTCAAAAAATTGGATGTGTCCACGTTGCGCTTTGGGGCATTTTCTGTCGCAGGTGCTAGGCCTACCCACACAAGTGAGGTATCATTTTTATCGGGAGACTTGGGGGAACGCTGGTGGAAGGAAATTTGTGGCTCCTCTCAGATTCCTGAACTTTCTGCCACAGAAATGTGAGGAACATGTTTTTTTTTTAGCCAATTTTGAGGTTTGCAAAGGATTCTGGGTAACAGAACCTGGTCAGAGCCCCACAAGTTACCCCATCTTGGATTCCCCTAGGTCTCTAGTTTTCAAAAATGCACAGGTTTGGTAGGTTTCCCTAGGTGCCGGCTGAGCTAGAGGCCAAAATCTACAGGTAGGCACTTTGCAAAAAACACCTCTGTTTTCTTTCAAAAAATTGGATGTGTCCACATTGCGCTTTGGGGCATTTCCTGTCGCGGGCGCTAGGCCTACCCACACAAGTGAGGTATCATTTTTATCGGGAGACTTGGGGGAACGCTGCGTGGAAGGAAATTTGTGGCTCCTCTCAGATTCCAGAACTTTCTGCCACAAAAATGTGAGGAACATGTGTTTTTTTAGCCAAATTTTGAGGTTTGCAAAGGATTTGGGGTAACAGAACCTGGTCAGAGCCCCACAAGTCACCCCATCTTGGATTCCCCTAGGTCTCTAGTTTTCAAAAATGCACAGGTTTGGTAGGTTTCCCTAGGTGCCGGCTGAGCTAGAGGCCAAAATCTACAGGTAGGCACTTTGCAAAAAACAACTCTGTTTTCTTTCAAAATATTGGATGTGTCCACGTTGCGCTTTGGGGCATTTTCTGTCGCAGGCGCTAGGCCTACCCACACAAGTGAGGTATCATTTTTATCGGGAGACTTGGGGGAACGCTGGTGGAAGGAAATTTGTGGCTCCTCTCAGATTCCAGAACTTTCTGCCACAGAAATGTGAGGAACATGTTTTTTTTTTAGCCAATTTTGAGGTTTGCAAAGGATTCTGGGTAACAGAACCTGGTCAGAGCCCCACAAGTTACCCCATCTTGGATTCCCCTAGGTCTCTAGTTTTCAAAAATGCACAGGTTTGGTAGGTTTCCCTAGGTGCCGGCTGAGCTAGAGGCCAAAATCTACAGGTAGGCACTTTGCAAAAAACACCTCTGTTTTCTTTCAAAAAATTGGATGTGTCCACGTTGCGCTTTGGGGCATTTCCTGTCGCGGGCGCTAGGCCTACCCACACAAGTGAGGTATCATTTTTATCGGGAGACTTGGGGGAACGCTGCGTGGAAGGAAATTTGTGGCTCCTCTCAGATTCCAGAACTTTCTGCCACAAAAATGTGAGGAACATGTGTTTTTTTAGCCAAATTTTGAGGTTTGCAAAGGATTTGGGGTAACAGAACCTGGTCAGAGCCCCACAAGTCACCCCATCTTGGATTCCCCTAGGTCTCTAGTTTTCAAAAATGCACAGGTTTGGTAGGTTTCCCTAGGTGCCGGCTGAGCTAGAGGCCAAAATCTACAGGTAGGCACTTTGCAAAAAACAACTCTGTTTTCTTTCAAAAAATTGGATGTGTCCACGTTGCGCTTTGGGGCATTTCCTGTCGCGGGCGCTAGGCCTACCCACACAAGTGAGGTATCATTTTTATCGGGAGACTTGGGGGAACGCTGCGTGGAAGGAAATTTGTGGCTCCTCTCAGATTCCAGAACTTTCTGCCACAAAAATGTGAGGAACATGTGTTTTTTTAGCCAAATTTTGAGGTTTGCAAAGGATTTGGGGTAACAGAACCTGGTCAGAGCCCCACAAGTTACACCATCTTGGATTCCCCTAGGTCTCTAGTTTTCAAAAATGCACAGGTTTGGTAGGTTTCCCTAGGTGCCGGCTGAGCTAGAGGCCAAAATCTACAGGTAGGCACTTTGCAAAAAACACCTCTGTTTTCTTTCAAAAAATTGGATGTGTCCACGTTGCGCTTTGGGGCATTTCCTGTCGCGGGCGCTAGGCCTACCCACACAAGTGAGGTATAATTTTTATTGGGAGACTTGGGGGAAAGCTGGGTGGAAGGAAATTTGTGGCTCCTCTCAGATTCCAGAACTTTCTGCCACAGAAATGTGAGGAACATGTGTTTTTTTTAGCCAAATTTTGAGGGTTGCAAAGGATTCTGGGTAACAGAACCTGGTCAGAGCCCCACAAGTCACCCCATCTTGGATTCCCCTATGTCTCTAGTTTTCAAAAATGCACAGGTTTGGTAGGTTTCCCTAGGTGCCGGCTGAGCTAGAGGCCAAAATCTACAGGTAGGCACTTTGCAAAAAACACCTCTGTTTTCTTTCAAAAAATTGGATGTGTCCACGTTGCGCTTTGGGGCATTTCCTGTCGCGGGCGCTAGGCCTACCCACACAAGTGAGGTATCATTTTTATCGGGAGACTTGGGGGAACGCTGCGTGGAAGGAAATTTGTGGCTCCTCTCAGATTCCAGAACTTTCTGCCACAAAAATGTGAGGAACATGTGTTTTTTCAGCCAAATTTTGAGGTTTGCAAAGGATTTGGGGTAACAGAACCTGGTCAGAGCCCCACAAGTCACCCCATCTTGGATTCCCCTAGGTCTCTAGTTTTCAAAAATGCACAGGTTTGGTAGGTTTCCCTAGGTGCCGGCTGAGCTAGAGGCCAAAATCTACAGGTAGGCACTTTGCAAAAAACACCTCTGTTTTCTTTCAAAAAATTGGATGTGTCCACGTTGCGCTTTGGGGCATTTCCTGTTGCGGGCGCTAGGCCTACCCACACAAGTGAGGTATCATTTTTATCGGGAGACTTGGGGGAACGCTGTGTGAAAGGAAATTTGTGGCTCCTCTCAGATTCCAGAACTTTCTGCAACAGAAATGTGAGGAACATTTGTTTTTTTAGCCAAATTTCGAGGTTTGCAAAGGATTCTGGGTAACAGAACCTGGTCAGAGCCCCACAAGTCACCCAATCGTGGATTAACCTAGGTCTCTAGTTTTCAAAAGTGCACAGGTTTGCTAGGTTTCCCTAAGTGCCGGCTGAGCTAGAGGCCAAAATCTACAGGTAGGCACTTTGCAAAAAACACCTCTGTTTTCTTTCAAAAAATTGGATGTGTCCACGTTGCGCTTTGGGGCATTTCCTGTCGCGGGCGCCAGGCCTACCCACACAAGTGAGGTATCATTTTTATCGGGAGTCTTGGGGGAACGCTGGGTGGAAGGATATTTGTGGCTCCTCTCAGATTCCAAAACTTTCTGCCACAGAAATGTGAGGAACATGTGTTTTTTTAGCCTCATTTTGAGGTTTGCAAAGTATTCTGGGTAACAGAACCTGGTCAGAGCCCCACAAGTCACCCCATCTTGGATTCCCCTAGGTCTCTAGTTTTCAAAAATGCACAGGTTTGGTAGGTTTCCCTAGGTGCCGGCTGAGCTAGAGGCCAAAATCTACAGGTAGGCACTTTGCAAAAAACACCTCTGTTTTCTTTCAAAAAATTGGATGTGTCCACGTTGCGCTTTGGGGCATTTCCTGTCGCGGGCGCTAGGCCTACCCACACAAGTGAGGTATCATTTTTATTGGGAGACTTGGGGGAACGCTGGGTGAAAGGAAATTTGTGGCTCCTCTCAGATTCCAGAACTTTCTGCAACAGAAATGTGAGGAACATGTGTTTTTTTAGCAAAATTTCGAGGTTTGCAAAGGATTCTGGGTAACAGAACCTGGTCAGAGCCCCACAAGTCACCCCATCGTGGATTCCCCTAGGTCTCTAGTTTTCAAAAATGCACAGGTTTGGTAGGTTTCCCTAAGTACCGGCTGAGCTAGAGGCCAAAATCTACAGGTAGGCAGTTTGCAAAAAACACCTGTTTTCTTTCAAAAAATTGGATGTGTCCACGTTGCGCTTTGGGGCATTTCCTGTCACGGGCGCTAGGCCTACCCACACAAGTGAGGTATCATTTTTATCGGGAGACTTGGGGGAACGCTGGGCGGAAGGATATTTGTGGCTCCTCTCAGATTCCAAAAATTTCTGCCACAGAAATGTGAGGAACATGTGTTTTTTTAGCCAAATGTTGAGGTTTGCAAAGGATTTTGGGTAACAGAACCTGGTCAGAGCCCCACAAGTCACCCCATCTTGGATTCCCCTAGGTCTCTAGTTTTCAAAAATGCACAGGTTTGGTAGGTTTCCCTAGGTGCCGGCTGAGCTAGAGGCCAAAATCTACAGGTAGGCACTTTGCAAAAAACACCTCTGTTTTCTTTCAAAAAATTGGATGCGTCCACGTTGCGCTTTGGGGCATTTCCTGTCGCGGGCGCTAGGCCTACCCACACAAGTGAGGTATCATTTTTATCAGGAGACTTGGGGGAACGCTGCGTGGAAGGAAATTTGTGGCTCCTCTCAGATTCCAGAACTTTCTGCACACAAAAATGTGAGGAACATGTGTTTTTTTAGCCAAATTTTGAGGTTTGCAAAGGATTCTGGGTAACAGAACCTGGTCAGAGCCCCACAAGTTACCCCATCTTGGATTCCCCTAGGTCTCTAGTTTTCAAAAATGCACAGGTTTGGTAGGTTTCCCTAGGTGCCGGCTGAGCTAGAGGCCAAAATCTACAGGTAGGCACTTTGCAAAAAACACCTCTTTTTTCTTTCAAAAAATTGGATGTGTCCACGTTGCGCTTTGGGGCATTTCCTGTCGCGGGCGCTAGGCCTACCCACACAAGTGAGGTATCATTTTTATCGGGAGACTTGGGGGAACGCTGCGTGGAAGGAAATTTGTGGCTCCTCTCAGATTCCAGAACTTTCTGCCACAAAAATGTGAGGAACATGTGTTTTTTTAGACAAATTTTGAGGTTTGCAAAGGATTTGGGGTAACAGAACCTGGTCAGAGCCCCACAAGTCACCCCATCTTGGATTCCCCTAGGTCTCTAGTTTTTAAAAATGCACAGGTTTGGTAGGTTTCCCTAGGTGCCGGCTGAGCTAGAGGCCAAAATCTACAGGTAGGCACTTTGCAAAAAACAACTCTGTTTTCTTTCAAAAAATTGGATGTGTCCACGTTGCGCTTTGGGGCATTTTCTGTCGCAGGCGCTAGGCCTACCCACACAAGTGAGGTATCATTTTTATCGGGAGACTTGGGGGAACGCTGGTGGAAGGAAATTTGTGGCTCCTCTCAGATTCCAGAACTTTCTGCCACAGAAATGTGAGGAACATGTTTTTTTTTTAGCCAATTTTGAGGTTTGCAAAGGATTCTGGGTAACAGAACCTGGTCAGAGCCCCACAAGTTACCCCATCTTGGATTCCCCTAGGTCTCTAGTTTTCAAAAATGCACAGGTTTGGTAGGTTTCCCTAGGTGCCGGCTGAGCTAGAGGCCAAAATCTACAGGTAGGCACTTTGCAAAAAACACCTCTGTTTTCTTTCAAAAAATTGGATGTGTCCACGTTGCGCTTTGGGGCATTTCCTGTCGCGGGCGCTAGGCCTACCCACACAAGTGAGGTATCATTTTTATCAGGAGACTTGGGGGAACGCTGCGTGGAAGGAAATTTGTGGCTCCTCTCAGATTCCAGAACTTTCTGCCACAAAAATGTGAGGAACATGTGTTTTTTTAGCCAAATTTTGAGGTTTGCAAAGGATTTGGGGTAACAGAACCTGGTCAGAGCCCCACAAGTCACCCCATCTTGGATTCCCCTAGGTCTCTAGTTTTCAAAAATGCACAGGTTTGGTAGGTTTCCCTAGGTGCCGGCTGAGCTAGAGGCCAAAATCTACAGGTAGGCACTTTGCAAAAAACAACTCTGTTTTCTTTCAAAAAATTGGATGTGTCCACGTTGCGCTTTGGGGCATTTTCTGTCGCAGGCGCTAGGCCTACCCACACAAGTGAGGTATCATTTTTATCGGGAGACTTGGGGGAACGCTGGTGGAAGGAAATTTGTGGCTCCTCTCAGATTCCAGAACTTTCTGCCACAGAAATGTGAGGAATATGTTTTTTTTTTAGCCAATTTTGAGGTTTGCAAAGGATTCTGGGTAACAGAACCTGGTCAGAGCCCCACAAGTTACCCCATCTTGGATTCCCCTAGGTCTCTAGTTTTCAAAAATGCACAGGTTTGGTAGGTTTCCCTAGGTGCCGGCTGAGCTAGAGGCCAAAATCTACAGGTAGGCACTTTGCAAAAAACACCTCTGTTTTCTTTCAAAAAATTGGATGTGTCCACGTTGCGCTTTGGGGCATTTCCTGTCGCGGGCGCTAGGCCTACCCACACAAGTGAGGTATCATTTTTATCAGGAGACTTGGGGGAACGCTGCGTGGAAGGAAATTTGTGGCTCCTCTCAGATTCCAGAACTTTCTGCCACAAAAATGTGAGGAACATGTGTTTTTTTTAGCCAAATTTTGAGGGTTGCAAAGGATTCTGGGTAACAGAACCTGGTCAGAGCCCCACAAGTCACCCCATCTTGGATTCCCCTAGGTCTCTAGTTTTCAAAAATGCACAGGTTTGGTAGGTTTCCCTAGGTGCCGGCTGAGCTAGAGGCCAAAATCTACAGGTAGGCACTTTGCAAAAAACACCTCTTTTTTCTTTCAAAAAATTGGATGTGTCCACGTTGCGCTTTGGGGCATTTCCTGTCGCGGGCGCTAGGCCTACCCACACAAGTGAGGTATCATTTTTATCGGGAGACTTGGGGGAACGCTGCGTGGAAGGAAATTTGTGGCTCCTCTCAGATTCCAGAACTTTCTGCCACAAAAATGTGAGGAACATGTGTTTTTTTAGACAAATTTTGAGGTTTGCAAAGGATTTGGGGTAACAGAACCTGGTCAGAGCCCCACAAGTCACCCCATCTTGGATTCCCCTAGGTCTCTAGTTTTTAAAAATGCACAGGTTTGGTAGGTTTCCCTAGGTGCCGGCTGAGCTAGAGGCCAAAATCTACAGGTAGGCACTTTGCAAAAAACAACTCTGTTTTCTTTCAAAAAATTGGATGTGTCCACGTTGCGCTTTGGGGCATTTTCTGTCGCAGGCGCTAGGCCTACCCACACAAGTGAGGTATCATTTTTATCGGGAGACTTGGGGGAACGCTGGTGGAAGGAAATTTGTGGCTCCTCTCAGATTCCAGAACTTTCTGCCACAGAAATGTGAGGAACATGTTTTTTTTTTAGCCAATTTTGAGGTTTGCAAAGGATTCTGGGTAACAGAACCTCGTCAGAGCCCCACAAGTTACCCCATCTTGGATTCCCCTAGGTCTCTAGTTTTCAAAAATGCACAGGTTTGGTAGGTTTCCCTAGGTGCCGGCTGAGCTAGAGGCCAAAATCTACAGGTAGGCACTTTGCAAAAAACACCTCTGTTTTCTTTCAAAAAATTGGATGTGTCCACGTTGCGCTTTGGGGCATTTCCTGTCGCGGGCGCTAGGCCTACCCACACAAGTGAGGTATCATTTTTATCAGGAGACTTGGGGGAACGCTGCGTGGAAGGAAATTTGTGGCTCCTCTCAGATTCCAGAACTTTCTGCCACAAAAATGTGAGGAACATGTGTTTTTTTAGCCAAATTTTGAGGTTTGCAAAGGATTTGGGGTAACAGAACCTGGTCAGAGCCCCACAAGTCACCCCATCTTGGATTCCCCTAGGTCTCTAGTTTTCAAAAATGCACAGGTTTGGTAGGTTTCCCTAGGTGCCGGCTGAGCTAGAGGCCAAAATCTACAGGTAGGCACTTTGCAAAAAACAACTCTGTTTTCTTTCAAAAAATTGGATGTGTCCACGTTGCGCTTTGGGGCATTTTCTGTCGCAGGCGCTAGGCCTACCCACACAAGTGAGGTATCATTTTTATCGGGAGACTTGGGGGAACGCTGGTGGAAGGAAATTTGTGGCTCCTCTCAGATTCCAGAACTTTCTGCCACAGAAATGTGAGGAATATGTTTTTTTTTTAGCCAATTTTGAGGTTTGCAAAGGATTCTGGGTAACAGAACCTGGTCAGAGCCCCACAAGTTACCCCATCTTGGATTCCCCTAGGTCTCTAGTTTTCAAAAATGCACAGGTTTGGTAGGTTTCCCTAGGTGCCGGCTGAGCTAGAGGCCAAAATCTACAGGTAGGCACTTTGCAAAAAACACCTCTGTTTTCTTTCAAAAAATTGGATGTGTCCACGTTGCGCTTTGGGGCATTTCCTGTCGCGGGCGCTAGGCCTACCCACACAAGTGAGGTATCATTTTTATCAGGAGACTTGGGGGAACGCTGCGTGGAAGGAAATTTGTGGCTCCTCTCAGATTCCAGAACTTTCTGCCACAAAAATGTGAGGAACATGTGTTTTTTTAGCCAAATTTTGAGGTTTGCAAAGGATTTGGGTTAACAGAACCTGGTCAGAGCCCCACAAGTCACCCCATCTTGGATTCCCCTAGGTCTCTAGTTTTCAAAAATGCACAGGTTTGGTAGGTTTCCCTAGGTGCCGGCTGAGCTAGAGGCCAAAATCTACAGGTAGGCACTTTGCAAAAAACAACTCTGTTTTCTTTCAAAAAATTGGATGTGTCCACGTTGCGCTTTGGGGCATTTTCTGTCGCAGGCGCTAGGCCTACCCACACAAGTGAGGTATCATTTTTATCGGGAGACTTGGGGGAACGCTGGTGGAAGGAAATTTGTGGCTCCTCTCAGATTCCAGAACTTTCTGCCACAGAAATGTGAGGAATATGTTTTTTTTTTAGCCAATTTTGAGGTTTGCAAAGGATTCTGGGTAACAGAACCTGGTCAGAGCCCCACAAGTTACCCCATCTTGGATTCCCCTAGGTCTCTAGTTTTCAAAAATGCACAGGTTTGGTAGGTTTCCCTAGGTGCCGGCTGAGCTAGAGGCCAAAATCTACAGGTAGGCACTTTGCAAAAAACACCTCTGTTTTCTTTCAAAAAATTGGATGTGTCCACGTTGCGCTTTGGGGCATTTCCTGTCGCGGGCGCTAGGCCTACCCACACAAGTGAGGTATAATTTTTATTGGGAGACTTGGGGGAAAGCTGGGTGGAAGGAAATTTGTGGCTCCTCTCAGATTCCAGAACTTTCTGCCACAGAAATGTGAGGAACATGTGTTTTTTTTAGCCAAATTTTGAGGGTTGCAAAGGATTCTGGGTAACAGAACCTGGTCAGAGCCCCACAAGTCACCCCATCTTGGATTCCCCTAGGTCTCTAGTTTTCAAAAATGCACAGGTTTGGTAGGTTTCCCTAGGTGCCGGCTGAGCTAGAGGCCAAAATCTACAGGTAGGCACTTTGCAAAAAACACCTCTGTTTTCTTTCAAAAAATTGGATGTGTCCACGTTGCGCTTTGGGGCATTTCCTGTCGCGGGCGCTAGGCCTACCCACACAAGTGAGGTATCATTTTTATCGGGAGACTTGGGGGAACGCTGCGTGGAAGGAAATTTGTGGCTCCTCTCACATTCCAGAACTTTCTGCCACAAAAATGTGAGGAACATGTGTTTTTTTAGCCAAATTTTGAGGTTTGCAAAGGATTTGGGGTAACAGAACCTGGTCAGAGCCCCACAAGTCACCCCATCTTGGATTCCCCTAGGTCTCTAGTTTTCAAAAATGCACAGGTTTGGTAGGTTTCCCTAGGTGCCGGCTGAGCTAGAGGCCAAAATCTACAGGTAGGCACTTTGCAAAAAACACCTCTGTTTTCTTTCAAAAAATTGGATGTGTCCACGTTGCGCTTTGGGGCATTTCCTGTTGCGGGCGCTAGGCCTACCCACACAAGTGAGGTATCATTTTTATCGGGAGACTTGGGGGAACGCTGTGTGAAAGGAAATTTGTGGCTCCTCTCAGATTCCAGAACTTTCTGCAACAGAAATGTGAGGAACATTTGTTTTTTTAGCCAAATTTCGAGGTTTGCAAAGGATTCTGGGTAACAGAACCTGGTCAGAGCCCCACAAGTCACCCAATCGTGGATTAACCTAGGTCTCTAGTTTTCAAAAGTGCACAGGTTTGCTAGGTTTCCCTAAGTGCCGGCTGAGCTAGAGGCCAAAATCTACAGGTAGGCACTTTGCAAAAAACACCTCTGTTTTCTTTCAAAAAATTGGATGTGTCCACGTTGCGCTTTGGGGCATTTCCTGTCGCGGGCGCTAGGCCTACCCACACAAGTGAGGTATCATTTTTATCGGGAGTCTTGGGGGAACGCTGGGTGGAAGGATATTTGTGGCTCCTCTCAGATTCCAAAACTTTCTGCCACAGAAATGTGAGGAACATGTGTTTTTTTAGCCTCATTTTGAGGTTTGCAAAGTATTCTGGGTAACAGAACCTGGTCAGAGCCCCACAAGTCACCCCATCTTGGATTCCCCTAGGTCTCTAGTTTTCAAAAATGCACAGGTTTGGTAGGTTTCCCTAGGTGCCGGCTGAGCTAGAGGCCAAAATCTACAGGTAGGCACTTTGCAAAAAACACCTCTGTTTTCTTTCAAAAAATTGGATGTGTCCACGTTGCGCTTTGGGGCATTTCCTGTCGCGGGCGCTAGGCCTACCCACACAAGTGAGGTATCATTTTTATTGGGAGACTTGGGGGAACGCTGGGTGAAAGGAAATTTGTGGCTCCTCTCAGATTCCAGAACTTTCTGCAACAGAAATGTGAGGAACATGTGTTTTTTTAGCAAAATTTCGAGGTTTGCAAAGGATTCTGGGTAACAGAACCTGGTCAGAGCCCCACAAGTCACCCCATCGTGGATTCCCCTAGGTCTCTAGTTTTCAAAAATGCACAGGTTTGGTAGGTTTCCCTAAGTACCGGCTGAGCTAGAGGCCAAAATCTACAGGTAGGCAGTTTGCAAAAAACACCTGTTTTCTTTCAAAAAATTGGATGTGTCCACGTTGCGCTTTGGGGCATTTCCTGTCGCGGGCGCTAGGCCTACCCACACAAGTGAGGTATCATTTTTATCGGGAGACTTGGGGGAACGCTGGGCGGAAGGATATTTGTGGCTCCTCTCAGATTCCAAAAATTTCTGCCACAGAAATGTGAGGAACATGTGTTTTTTTAGCCAAATGTTGAGGTTTGCAAAGGATTTTGGGTAACAGAACCTGGTCAGAGCCCCACAAGTCACCCCATCTTGGATTCCCCTAGGTCTCTAGTTTTCAAAAATGCACAGGTTTGGTAGGTTTCCCTAGGTGCCGGCTGAGCTAGAGGCCAAAATCTACAGGTAGGCACTTTGCAAAAAACACCTCTGTTTTCTTTCAAAAAATTGGATGCGTCCACGTTGCGCTTTGGGGCATTTCCTGTCGCGGGCGCTAGGCCTACCCACACAAGTGAGGTATCATTTTTATCAGGACACTTGGGGGAACGCTGCGTGGAAGGAAATTTGTGGCTCCTCTCAGATTCCAGAACTTTCTGCACACAAAAATGTGAGGAACATGTGTTTTATTAGCCAAATTTTGAGGTTTGCAAAGGATTCTGGGTAACAGAACCTGGTCAGAGCCCCACAAGTTACCCCATCTTGGATTCCCCTAGGTCTCTAGTTTTCAAAAATGCACAGGTTTGGTAGGTTTCCCTAGGTGCCGGCTGAGCTAGAGGCCAAAATCTACAGGTAGGCACTTTGCAAAAAACACCTCTTTTTTCTTTCAAAAAATTGGATGTGTCCACGTTGCGCTTGGGGCATTTCCTGTCGCGGGCGCTAGGCCTACCCACACAAGTGAGGTATCATTTTTATCGGGAGACTTGGGGGAACGCTGCGTGGAAGGAAATTTGTGGCTCCTCTCAGATTCCAGAACTTTCTGCCACAAAAATGTGAGGAACATGTGTTTTTTTAGCCAAATTTTGAGGTTTGCAAAGGATTTGGGGTAACAGAACCTGGTCAGAGCCCCACAAGTCACCCCATCTTGGATTCCCCTAGGTCTCTAGTTTTCAAAAATGCACAGGTTTGGTAGGTTTCCCTAGGTGCCGGCTGAGCTAGAGGCCAAAATCTACAGGTAGGCACTTTGCAAAAAACAACTCTGTTTTCTTTCAAAAAATTGGATGTGTCCACGTTGCGCTTTGGGGCATTTTCTGTCGCAGGCGCTAGGCCTACCCACACAAGTGAGGTATCATTTTTATCGGGAGACTTGGGGGAACGCTGGTGGAAGGAAATTTGTGGCTCCTCTCAGATTCCAGAACTTTCTGCCACAGAAATGTGAGGAACATGTTTTTTTTTTAGCCAATTTTGAGGTTTGCAAAGGATTCTGGGTAACAGAACTTGGTCAGAGCCCCACAAGTTACCCCATCTTGGATTCCCCTAGGTCTCTAGTTTTAAAAAATGCACAGGTTTGGTAGGTTTCCCTAGGTGCCGGCTGAGCTAGAGGCCAAAATCTACAGGTAGGCACTTTGCAAAAAACACCTCTGTTTTCTTTCAAAAAATTGGATGTGTCCACGTTGCGCTTTGGGGCAATTCCTGTCGCGGGCGCTAGGCCTACCCACACAAGTGAGGTATCATTTTTATCGGGAGACTTGGGGGAACGCTGCGTGGAAGGAAATTTGTGGCTCCTCTCAGATTCCAGAACTTTCTGCCACAAAAATGTGAGGAACATGTGTTTTTTTAGCCAAATTTTGAGGTTTGCAAAGGATTTGGGGTAACAGAACCTGGTCAGAGCCCCACAAGTCACCCCATCTTGGATTCCCCTAGGTCTCTAGTTTTCAAAAATGCACAGGTTTGGTAGGTTTCCCTAGGTGCCGGCTGAGCTAGAGGCCAAAATCTACAGGTAGGCACTTTGCAAAAAACAACTCTGTTTTCTTTCAAAAAATTGGATGTGTCCACGTTGCGCTTTGGGGCATTTTCTGTCGCAGGCGCTAGGCCTACCCACACAAGTGAGGTATCATTTTTATCGGGAGACTTGGGGGAACGCTGGTGGAAGGAAATTTGTGGCTCCTCTCAGATTCCAGAACTTTCTGCCACAGAAATGTGAGGAATATGTTTTTTTTTTAGCCAATTTTGAGGTTTGCAAAGGATTCTGGGTAACAGAACCTGGTCAGAGCCCCACAAGTTACCCCATCTTGGATTCCCCTAGGTCTCTAGTTTTCAAAAATGCACAGGTTTGGTAGGTTTCCCTAGGTGCCGGCTGAGCTAGAGGACAAAATCTACAGGTAGGCACTTTGCAAAAAACACCTCTGTTTTCTTTCAAAAAATTGGATGTGTCCACGTTGCGCTTTGGGGCATTTCCTGTCGCGGGCGCTAGGCCTACCCACACAAGTGAGGTATAATTTTTATTGGGAGACTTGGGGGAAAGCTGGGTGGAAGGAAATTTGTGGCTCCTCTCAGATTCCAGAACTTTCTGCCACAGAAATGTGAGGAACATGTGTTTTTTTTAGCCAAATTTTGAGGGTTGCAAAGGATTCTGGGTAACAGAACCTGGTCAGAGCCCCACAAGTCACCCCATCTTGGATTCCCCTAGGTCTCTAGTTTTCAAAAATGCACAGGTTTGGTAGGTTTCCCTAGGTGCCGGCTGAGCTAGAGGCCAAAATCTACAGGTAGGCACTTTGCAAAAAACACCTCTGTTTTCTTTCAAAAAATTGGATGTGTCCACGTTGCGCTTTGGGGCATTTCCTGTCGTGGGCGCTAGGCCTACCCACACAAGTGAGGTATCATTTTTATCGGGAGACTTGGGGGAACGCTGCGTGGAAGGAAATTTGTGGCTCCTCTCACATTCCAGAACTTTCTGCCACAAAAATGTGAGGAACATGTGTTTTTTTAGCCAAATTTTGAGGTTTGCAAAGGATTTGGGGTAACAGAACCTGGTCAGAGCCCCACAAGTCACCCCATCTTGGATTCCCCTAGGTCTCTAGTTTTCAAAAATGCACAGGTTTGGTAGGTTTCCCTAGGTGCCGGCTGAGCTAGAGGCCAAAATCTACAGGTAGGCACTTTGCAAAAAACACCTCTGTTTTCTTTCAAAAAATTGGATGTGTCCACGTTGCGCTTTGGGGCATTTCCTGTTGCGGGTGCTAGGCCTACCCACACAAGTGAGGTATCATTTTTATCGGGAGACTTGGGGGAACGCTGTGTGAAAGGAAATTTGTGGCTCCTCTCAGATTCCAGAACTTTCTGCAACAGAAATGTGAGGAACATTTGTTTTTTTAGCCAAATTTCGAGGTTTGCAAAGGATTCTGGGTAACAGAACCTGGTCAGAGCCCCACAAGTCACCCAATCGTGGATTAAACTAGGTCTCTAGTTTTCAAAAGTGCACAGGTTTGCTAGGTTTCCCTAAGTGCCGGCCGAGCTAGAGGCCAAAATCTACAGGTAGGCACTTTGCAAAAAACACCTCTGTTTTCTTTCAAAAAATTGGATGTGTCCACGTTGCGCTTTGGGGCATTTCCTGTCGCGGGCGCTAGGCCTACCCACACAAGTGAGGTATCATTTTTATCGGGAGTCTTGGGGGAACGCTGGGTGGAAGGATATTTGTGGCTCCTCTCAGATTCCAAAACTTTCTGCCACAGAAATGTGAGGAACATGTGTTTTTTTAGCCTCATTTTGAGGTTTGCAAAGTATTCTGGGTAACAGAACCTGGTCAGAGCCCCACAAGTCACCCCATCTTGGATTCCCCTAGGTCTCTAGTTTTCAAAAATGCACAGGTTTGGTAGGTTTCCCTAGGTGCCGGCTGAGCTAGAGGCCAAAATCTACAGGTAGGCACTTTGCAAAAAACACCTCTGTTTTCTTTCAAAAAATTGGATGTGTCCACGTTGCGCTTTGGGGCATTTCCTGTCGCGGGCGCTAGGCCTACCCACACAAGTGAGGTATCATTTTTATTGGGAGACTTGGGGGAACGCTGGGTGAAAGGAAATTTGTGGCTCCTCTCAGATTCCAGAACTTTCTGCAACAGAAATGTGAGGAACATGTGTTTTTTTAGCAAAATTTCGAGGTTTGCAAAGGATTCTGGGTAACAGAACCTGGTCAGAGCCCCACAAGTCACCCCATCGTGGATTCCCCTAGGTCTCTAGTTTTCAAAAATGCACAGGTTTGGTAGGTTTCCCTAAGTACCGGCTGAGCTAGAGGCCAAAATCTACAGGTAGGCAGTTTGCAAAAAACACCTGTTTTCTTTAAAAAAATTGGATGTGTCCACGTTGCGCTTTGGGGCATTTCCTGTCGCGGGCGCTAGGCCTACCCACACAAGTGAGGTATCATTTTTATCGGGAGACTTGGGGGAACGCTGGGCGGAAGGATATTTGTGGCTCCTCTCAGATTCCAAACATTTCTGCCACAGAAATGTGAGGAACATGTGTTTTTTTAGCCAAATGTTGAGGTTTGCAAAGGATTTTGGGTAACAGAACCTGGTCAGAGCCCCACAAGTCACCCCATCTTGGATTCCCCTAGGTCTCTAGTTTTCAAAAATGCACAGGTTTGGTAGGTTTCCCTAGGTGCCGGCTGAGCTAGAGGCCAAAATCTACAGGTAGGCACTTTGCAAAAAACACCTCTGTTTTCTTTCAAAAAATTGGATGCGTCCACGTTGCGCTTTGGGGCATTTCCTGTCGCGGGCGCTAGGCCTACCCACACAAGTGAGGTATCATTTTTATCAGGAGACTTGGGGGAACGCTGCGTGGAAGGAAATTTGTGGCTCCTCTCAGATTCCAGAACTTTCTGCAAACAAAAATGTGAGGAACATGTGTTTTATTAGCCAAATTTTGAGGTTTGCAAAGGATTCTGGGTAACAGAACCTATTCAGAGCCCCACAAGTCACCCCATCTTGGATTCCCCTAGGTCTCTAGTTTTCAAAAATGCACAGGTTTGGTAGGTTTCCCTAGGTGCCGGCTGAGCTAGAGGCCAAAATCTACAGGTAGGCACTTTGCAAAAAACACCTCTGTTTTCTTTCAAAAAATTGGATGTGTCCACGTTGCGCTTTGGGGCATTTCCTGTCGCGGGCGCTAGGCCTACCCACACAAGTGAGGTATCATTTTTATCGGGAGACTTGGGGGAACGCTGGGTGGAAGGATATTTGTGGCTCCTCTCAGATTCCAGAACTTTCTGCCACAAAAATGTGAGGAACATGTGTTTTTTTAACCAAATTTCGAGGTTTGCAAAGGATTCTGGGTAACAGAACCTGGTCAGAGCCCCACAAGTCACCCCATCTTGGATTCCCCTAGGTCTCTAGTTTTCAAAAATGCACAGGTTTGGTAGGTTTCCCTAAGTGCCGGCTGAGCTAGAGGCCAAAATCTACAGGTAGGCACTTTGCAAAAAACACCTCTGTTTTCTTTCAAAAAATTGGATGTGTCCACGTTGCGCTTTGGGGTATTTCCTGTCGCGGGCGCTAGGCCTACCCACACAAGTGAGGTATCATTTTTATCGGGAGACTTGGGGGAACGCTGGGTGGAAGGATATTTGTGACTCCTCTCAGATTCCAAAACTTTCTGCCACAGAAATGTGAGGAACATGTGTTTTTTTAGCCAAATTTTGAGGTTTGCAAAGGATTCTGGGTAACAGAACCTGGTCAGAGCCCCACAAGTCACAACCTTCTTGGATTCCCCTAGGTCTCTAGTTTTCAAAAATGCACAGGTTTGGTAGGTTTCCCTAGGTGCCGGCTGAGCTAGAGGCCAAAATCTACAGGTAGGCACTTTGCAAAAAACACCTCTGTTTTCTTTCAAAAAATTGGATGTGTCCACGTTGCGCTTTGGGGCATTTCCTGTCGCGGGCGCTAGGCCTACCCACACAAGTGAGGTATCATTTTTATCGGGAGACTTGGCGGAACGCTGGGTGGGAGGAAATTTGTGGCTCCTCTCAGACTCCAGAACTTTCTGCCACAGAAATGTGAGGAACATGTGGTTTTTTTAGCCAGATTTTGAGGTTTGCAAAGGATTCTGGGTAACAGAACCTAGTCAGAGCCCCACAAGTCACCCCATCTTGTATTCCCCTAGGTCTCTAGTTCTCAAAAATGCTCAGGTTTGGTAGGTTTCCCTAGGTGCCGGCTGAGCTAGAGGCCAAAATCTACAGGTAGGCACTTTGCAAAAAACACCTCTGTTTTCTTTCAAAAAATTGGATGTGTCCACGTTGCGCTTTGGGGCATTTCCTGTCGCGGGCGCTAGGCCTACCCACACAAGTGAGGTATAATTTTTATTGGGAGACTTGGGGGAAAGCTGGGTGGAAGGAAATTTGTGGCTCCTCTCAGATTCCAGAACTTTCTGCCACAGAAATGTGAGGAACATGTGTTTTTTTTAGCCAAATTTTGAGGTTTGCAAAGGATTCTGGGTAACAGAACCTGGTCAGAGCCCCACAAGTCACCCCATCTTGGATTAGCCTAGGTCTCTAGTTTTCAAAAATGCGCAGGTTTGGTAGGTTTCCCTAGGTGCCGGCTGAGCTAGAGGCCAAAATCTACAGGTAGGCACTTTGCAAAAAACACCTCTGTTTTCTTTCAAAAAATTGGATGTGTCCACGTTGAGCTTTGGGGCATATCCTGTCGCGGGCGCTAGGCCTACCCACACAAGTGAGGTATCATTTTTATCGGGAGACTTGGGGGAACGCTGCGTGGAAGGAAATTTGTGGCTCCTCTCAGATTCCAGAACTTTCTGCCACAAAAATGTGAGGAACATGTGTTTTTTTAGCCAAATTTTGAGGTTTGCAAAGGATTCTGGGTAACAGAACCTGGTCAGAGCCCCACAAGTCACCCCATCTTGGATTCCCCTAGGTCTCTAGTTTTCAGAAATGCACAGGTTTGGTAGGTTTCCCTAGGTGCCGGCTGAGCTAGAGGCCAAAATCTACAGGTAGGCACTTTGCAAAAAACACCTCTGTTTTCTTTCAAAAAATTGGATGTGTCCACGTTGCGCTTAGGGGCATTTCCTGTCGCGGGCGCTAGGCCTACCCACACAAGTGAGGTATCATTTTTATCGGGAGACTTGGGGGAACGCTGCGTGGAAGGAAATTTGTGGCTCCTCTCAGATTCCAGAACTTTCTGCCACAAAAATTTGAGGAACATGTGTTTTTTTAGCCAAATTTTGAGGTTTGCAAAGGATTTGGGGTAACAGAACCTGGTCAGAGCCCCACAAGTCACCCCATCTTGGATTCCCCTAGGTCTCTAGTTTTCAAAAATGCACAGGTTTGGTAGGTTTCCCTAGGTGCCGGCTGAGCTAGAGGCCAAAATCTACAGGTAGGCACTTTGCAAAAAACACCTCTGTTTTCTTTCAAAAAATTGGATGTGTCCACGTTGCGCTTTGGGGCATTTCCTGTTGCGGGCGCTAGGCCTACCCACACAAGTGAGGTATCATTTTTATCGGGAGACTTGGGGGAACGCTGTGTGAAAGGAAATTTGTGGCTCCTCTCAGATTCCAGAACTTTCTGCAACAGAAATGTGAGGAACATTTGTTTTTTTAGCCAAATTTCGAAGTTTGCAAAGGATTCTGGGTAACAGAACCTGGTCAGAGCCCCACAAGTCACCCAATCGTGGATTAACCTAGGTCTCTAGTTTTCAAAAGTGCACAGGTTTGCTAGGTTTCCCTAAGTGCCGGCTGAGCTAGAGGCCAAAATCTACAGGTAGGCACTTTGCAAAAAACACCTCTGTTTTCTTTAAAAAAATTGGATGTGTCCACGTTGCGCTTTGGGGCATTTCCTGTCGCGGGCGCTAGGCCTACCCACACAAGTGAGGTATCATTTTTATCGGGAGTCTTGGGGGAACGCTGGGTGGAAGGATATTTGTGGCTCCTCTCAGATTCCAAAACTTTCTGCCACAGAAATGTGAGGAACATGTGTTTTTTTAGCCTCATTTTGAGGTTTGCAAAGTATTCTGGGTAACAGAACCTGGTCAGAGCCCCACAAGTCACCCCATCTTGGATTCCCCTAGGTCTCTAGTTTTCAAAAATGCACAGGTTTGGTAGGTTTCCCTAGGTGCCGGCTGAGCTAGAGGCCAAAATCTACAGGTAGGCACTTTGCAAAAAACACCTCTGTTTTCTTTCAAAAAATTGTATGTGTCCACGTTGCGCTTTGGGGCATTTCCTGTCGCGGGCGCTAGGCCTACCCACACAAGTGAGGTATCATTTTTATTGGGAGACTTGGGGGAACGCTGGGTGAAAGGAAATTTGTGGCTCCTCTCAGATTCCAGAACTTTCTGCAACAGAAATGTGAGGAACATGTGTTTTTTTAGCAAAATTTCGAGGTTTGCAAAGGATTCTGGGTAACAGAACCTGGTCAGAGCCCCACAAGTCACCCCATCGTGGATTCCCCTAGGTCTCTAGTTTTCAAAAATGCACAGGTTTGGTAGGTTTCCCTAAGAACCGGCTGAGCTAGAGGCCAAAATCTACAGGTAGGCAGTTTGCAAAAAACACCTGTTTTCTTTCAAAAAATTGGATGTGTCCACGTTGCGCTTTGGGGCATTTCCTGTCGCGGGCGCTTGGCCTACACACACAAGTGAGGTATCATTTTTATCGGGAGACTTGGGGGAACGCTGGGCGGAAGGATATTTGTGGCTCCTCTCAGATTCCAAAAATTTCTGCCACAGAAATGTGAGGAACATGTGTTTTTTTAGCCAAATGTTGAGGTTTGCAAAGGATTTTGGGTAACAGAACCTGGTCAGAGCCCCACAAGTCACCCCATCTTGGATTCCCCTAGGTCTCTAGTTTTCAAAAATGCACAGGTTTGGTAGGTTTCCCTAGGTGCCGGCTGAGCTAGAGGCCAAAATCTACAGGTAGGCACTTTGCAAAAAACACCTCTGTTTTCTTTCAAAAAATTGGATGCGTCCACGTTGCGCTTTGGGGCATTTCCTGTCGCGGGCGCTAGGCCTACCCACACAAGTGAGGTATCATTTTTATCAGGAGACTTGGGGGAACGCTGCGTGGAAGGAAATTTGTGGCTCCTCTCAGATTCCAGAACTTTCTGCAAACAAAAATGTGAGGAACATGTGTTTTATTAGCCAAATTTTGAGGTTTGCAAAGGATTCTGGGTAACAGAACCTATTCAGAGCCCCACAAGTCACCCCATCTTGGATTCCCCTAGGTCTCTAGTTTTCAAAAATGCACAGGTTTGGTAGGTTTCCCTAAGTGCCGGCTGAGCTAGAGGCCAAAATCTACAGGTAGGCACTTTGCAAAAAACACCTCTGTTTTCTTTCAAAAAATTGGATGTGTCCACGTTGCGCTTTGGGGTATTTCCTGTCGCGGGCGCTAGGCCTACCCACACAAGTGAGGTATCATTTTTATCGGGAGACTTGGGGGAACGCTGGGTGGAAGGATATTTGTGGCTCCTCTCAGATTCCAGAACTTTCTGCCACAAAAATGTGAGGAACATGTGTTTTTTTAGCCAAATTTCGAGGTTTGCAAAGGATTCTGGGTAACAGAACCTGGTCAGAGCCCCACAAGTCACCCCATCTTGGATTCCCCTAGGTCTCTAGTTTTCAAAAATGCACAGGTTTGGTAGGTTTCCCTAAGTGCCGGCTGAGCTAGAGGCCAAAATCTACAGGTAGGCACTTTGCAAAAAACACCTCTGTTTTCTTTCAAAAAATTGGATGTGTCCACGTTGCGCTTTGGGGTATTTCCTGTCGCGGGCGCTAGGCCTACCCACACAAGTGAGGTATCATTTTTATCGGGAGACTTGGGGGAACGCTGGGTGGAAGGATATTTGTGACTCCTCTCAGATTCCAAAACTTTCTGCCACAGAAATGTGAGGAACATGTGTTTTTTTAGCCAAATTTTGAGGTTTGCAAAGGATTCTGGGTAACAGAACCTGGTCAGAGCCCCACAAGTCACCCCTTCTTGGATTCCCCTAGGTCTCTAGTTTTCAAAAATGCACAGGTTTGGTAGGTTTCCCTAGGTGCCGGCTGAGCTAGAGGCCAAAATCTACAGGTAGGCACTTTGCAAAAAACACCTCTGTTTTCTTTCAAAAAATTGTATGTGTCCACGTTGCGCTTTGGGGCATTTCCTGTCGCGGGCGCTAGGCCTACCCACACAAGTGAGGTATCATTTTTATTGGGAGACTTGGGGGAACGCTGGGTGAAAGGAAATTTGTGGCTCCTCTCAGATTCCAGAACTTTCTGCAACAGAAATGTGAGGAACATGTGTTTTTTTAGCAAAATTTCGAGGTTTGCAAAGGATTCTGGGTAACAGAACCTGGTCAGAGCCCCACAAGTCACCCCATCGTGGATTCCCCTAGGTCTCTAGTTTTCAAAAATGCACAGGTTTGGTAGGTTTCCCTAAGAACCGGCTGAGCTAGAGGCCAAAATCTACAGGTAGGCAGTTTGCAAAAAACACCTGTTTTCTTTCAAAAAATTGGATGTGTCCACGTTGCGCTTTGGGGCATTTCCTGTCGCGGGCGCTTGGCCTACACACACAAGTGAGGTATCATTTTTATCGGGAGACTTGGGGGAACGCTGGGCGGAAGGATATTTGTGGCTCCTCTCAGATTCCAAAAATTTCTGCCACAGAAATGTGAGGAACATGTGTTTTTTTAGCCAAATGTTGAGGTTTGCAAAGGATTTTGGGTAACAGAACCTGGTCAGAGCCCCACAAGTCACCCCATCTTGGATTCCCCTAGGTCTCTAGTTTTCAAAAATGCACAGGTTTGGTAGGTTTCCCTAGGTGCCGGCTGAGCTAGAGGCCAAAATCTACAGGTAGGCACTTTGCAAAAAACACCTCTGTTTTCTTTCAAAAAATTGGATGCGTCCACGTTGCGCTTTGGGGCATTTCCTGTCGCGGGCGCTAGGCCTACCCACACAAGTGAGGTATCATTTTTATCAGGAGACTTGGGGGAACGCTGCGTGGAAGGAAATTTGTGGCTCCTCTCAGATTCCAGAACTTTCTGCAAACAAAAATGTGAGGAACATGTGTTTTATTAGCCAAATTTTGAGGTTTGCAAAGGATTCTGGGTAACAGAACCTATTCAGAGCCCCACAAGTCACCCCATCTTGGATTCCCCTAGGTCTCTAGTTTTCAAAAATGCACAGGTTTGGTAGGTTTCCCTAGGTGCCGGCTGAGCTAGAGGCCAAAATCTACAGGTAGGCACTTTGCAAAAAACACCTCTGTTTTCTTTCAAAAAATTGGATGCGTCCACGTTGCGCTTTGGGGCATTTCCTGTCGCGGGCGCTAGGTCTACCCACACAAGTGAGGTATCATTTTTATCGGGAGACTTGGGGGAACGCTGGGTGGAAGGATATTTGTGGCTCCTCTCAGATTCCAGAACTTTCTGCCACAAAAATGTGAGGAACATGTGTTTTTTTAGCCAAATTTCGAGGTTTGCAAAGGATTCTGGGTAACAGAACCTGGTCAGAGCCCCACAAGTCACCCCATCTTGGATTCCCCTAGGTCTCTAGTTTTCAAAAATGCACAGGTTTGGTAGGTTTCCCTAAGTGCCGGCTGAGCTAGAGGCCAAAATCTACAGGTAGGCACTTTGCAAAAAACACCTCTGTTTTCTTTCAAAAAATTGGATGTGTCCACGTTGCGCTTTGGGGTATTTCCTGTCGCGGGCGCTAGGCCTACCCACACAAGTGAGGTATCATTTTTATCGGGAGACTTGGGGGAACGCTGGGTGGAAGGATATTTGTGACTCCTCTCAGATTCCAAAACTTTCTGCCACAGAAATGTGAGGAACATGTGTTTTTTTAGCCAAATTTTGAGGTTTGCAAAGGATTCTGGGTAACAGAACCTGGTCAGAGCCCCACAAGTCACCCCTTCTTGGATTCCCCTAGGTCTCTAGTTTTCAAAAATGCACAGGTTTGGTAGGTTTCCCTAGGTGCCGGCTGAGCTAGAGGCCAAAATCTACAGGTAGGCACTTTGCAAAAAACACCTCTGTTTTCTTTCAAAAAATTGGATGTGTCCACGTTGCGCTTTGGGGCATTTCCTGTCGCGGGCGCTAGGCCTACCCACACAAGTGAGGTATCATTTTTATCGGGAGACTTGGCGGAACGCTGGGTGGGAGGAAATTTGTGGCTCCTCTCAGACTCCAGAACTTTCTGGCACAGAAATGTGAGGAACATGTGGTTTTTTTAGCCAGATTTTGAGGTTTGCAAAGGATTCTGGGTAACAGAACCTGGTCAGAGCCCCACAAGTCACCCCATCTTGGATTCCCCTAGGTCTCTAGTTCTCAAAAATGCTCAGGTTTGGTAGGTTTCCCTAGGTGCCGGCTGAGCTAGAGGCCAAAATCTACAGGTAGGCACTTTGCAAAAAACACCTCTGTTTTCTTTCAAAAAATTGGATGTGTCCACGTTGAGCTTTGGGGCATATCCTGTCGCGGGCGCTAGGCCTACCCACACAAGTGAGGTATCATTTTTATCGGGAGACTTGGGGGAACGCTGCGTGGAAGGAAATTTGTGGCTCCTCTCAGATTCCAGAACTTTCTGCCACAAAAATGCGAGGAACATGTGTTTTTTTAGCCAAATTTTGAGGTTTGCAAAGGATTCTGGGTAACAGAACCTGGTCAGAGCCCCACAAGTCACCCCATCTTGGATTCCCCTAGGTCTCTAGTTTTCAGAAATGCACAGGTTTGGTAGGTTTCCCTAGGTGCCGGCTGAGCTAGAGGCCAAAATCTACAGGTAGGCACTTTGCAAAAAACACCTCTGTTTTCTTTAAAAAAATTGGATGTGTCCACGTTGCGCTTTGGGGCATTTCCTGTCGCGGGCGCTAGGCCTACCCACACAAGTGAGGTATCATTTTTATTGGGAGACTTGGGGGAACGCTGGGTGAAAGGAAATTTGTGGCTCCTCTCAGATTCCAGAACTTTCTGCAACAGAAATGTGAGGAACATGTGTTTTTTTAGCAAAATTTCGAAGTTTGCAAAGGATTCTGGGTAACAGAACCTGGTCAGAGCCCCACAAGTCACCCCATCGTGGATTCCCCTAGGTCTCTAGTTTTCAAAAATGCACAGGTTTGGTAGGTTTCCCTTGGTGCTGGCTGAGCTAGAGGCCAAAATCTACAGGTAGGCACTTTGCAAAAAACACCTCTGTTTTCTTTCAAAAAATTGGATGTGTCCACGTTGCGCTTTGGGGCATTTCCTGTCACGGGCGCTAGGCCTACCCACACAAGTGAGGTATCATTTTTATCGGGAGACTTGGGGGAACGCTGCGTGGAAGGAAATTTGTGGCTCCTCTCAGATTCCAGAACTTTCTGCCACAAAAATGTAAGGAACATGTGTTTTTTTAGCCAAATTTTGAGGTTTGCAAAGGATTCTGGGTAACAGAACCTGGTCAGAGCCCCACAAGTCACCCCATCTTGTATTCCCCTAGGTCTCTAGTTTTCAAAAATGCACAGGTTTGGTAGGTTTCCCTAGGTGCCGGCTGAGCTAGAGGCCAAAATCTACAGGTAGGCACTTTGCAAAAAACACCTCTGTTTTCTTTCAAAAAATTGGATGTGTCCACGTTGCGCTTTGGGGCATTTCCTGTCGCGGGCGCTAGGCCTACCCACACAAGTGAGGTATCATTTTTATTGGGAGACTTGTGGGAACGCTGGGTGAAAGGAAATTTGTGGCTCCTCTCAGATTCCAGAACTTTCTGCAACAGAAATGTGAGGAACATGTGATTTTTTAGCCAAATTTCGAGGTTTGCAAAGGATTCTGGGTAACAGAACCTGGTCAGAGCCCCACAAGTCACCCAATCGTGGATTCCCCTAGGTCTCTAGTTTTCAAAAGTGCACAGGTTTGGTTGGTTTCCCTAAGTGCCGGCTGAGCTAGAGGCCAAAATCTACAGGTAGGCACTTTGCAAAAAACACCTCTGTTTTCTTTCAAAAAATTGGATGTGTCCACGTTGCGCTTTGGGGCATTTCCTGTCGCGGGCGCTAGGCCTACCCACACAAGTGAGGTTTCATTTTTATCGGGAGACTTGGGGGAACGCTGGGTGGAATGATATTTGTGGCTCCTCTCAGATTCCAAAACTTTCTGCCACAGAAATGTGAGGAACATGTGTTTTTTTAGCCAAATTTTGAGGTTTGCAAAGGATTCTGGGTTAGAGAACCTGGTCAGAGCCCCACAAGTCACCCCATCTTGGATTCCCCTAGGTCTCTAGTTTTCAAAAATGCACAGGTTTGGTAGGTTTCCCTAGGTGCCGGCTGAGCTAGAGGCCAAAATCTACAGGTAGGCACTTTGCAAAAAACACCTCTGTTTTCTTTCAAAAAATTGGATGTGTCCACGTTGCGCTTTGGGGCATTTCCTGTCGCGGGCGCTAGGCCTACCCACACAAGTGAGGTATCATTTTTATCGGGAGACTTGGGGGAACGCTGCGTGGAAGGAAATTTGTGGCTCCTCTCACATTCCAGAACTTTCTGCCACAAAAATGTGAGGAACATGTGTTTTTTTAGCCAAATTTTGAGGTTTGCAAAGGATTTGGGGTAACAGAACCTGGTCAGAGCCCCACAAGTCACCCCATCTTGGATTCCCCTAGGTCTCTAGTTTTCAAAAATGCACAGGTTTGGTAGGTTTCCCTAGGTGCCGGCTGAGCTAGAGGCCAAAAACTACAGGTAGGCACTTTGCAAAAAACACCTCTGTTTTCTTTCAAAAAATTGGATGTGTCCACGTTGCGCTTTGGGGCATTTCCTGTTGCGGGCGCTAGGCCTACCCACACAAGTGAGGTATCATTTTTATCGGGAGACTTGGGGGAACGCTGTGTGAAAGGAAATTTGTGGTTCCTCTCAGATTCCAGAACTTTCTGCAACAGAAATGTGAGGAACATTTGTTTTTTTAGCCAAATTTCGAGGTTTGCAAAGGATTCTGGGTAACAGAACCTGGTCAGAGCCCCACAAGTCACCCAATCGTGGATTAACCTAGGTCTCTAGTTTTCAAAAGTGCACAGGTTTGCTAGGTTTCCCTAAGTGCCGGCTGAGCTAGAGGCCAAAATCTACAGGTAGGCACTTTGCAAAAAACACCTCTGTTTTCTTTCAAAAAATTGGATGTGTCCACGTTGCGCTTTGGGGCATTTCCTGTCGCGGGCGCTAGGCCTACCCACACAAGTGAGGTATCATTTTTATCGGGAGTCTTGGGGGAACGCTGGGTGGAAGGATATTTGTGGCTCCTCTCAGATTCCAAAACTTTCTGCCACAGAAATGTAAGGAACATGTGTTTTTTTAGCCTCATTTTGAGGTTTGCAAAGTATTCTGGGTAACAGAACCTGGTCAGAGCCCCACAAGTCACCCCATCTTGGATTCCCCTAGGTCTCTAGTTTTCAAAAATGCACAGGTTTGGTAGGTTTCCCTAGGTGCCGGCTGAGCTAGAGGCCAAAATCTACAGGTAGGCACTTTGCAAAAAACACCTCTGTTTTCTTTCAAAAAATTGGATGTGTCCACGTTGCGCTTTGGGGCATTTCCTGTCGCGGGCGCTAGGCCTACCCACACAAGTGAGGTATCATTTTTATTGGGAGACTTGGGGGAACGCTGGGTGAAAGGAAATTTGTGGCTCCTCTCAGATTCCAGAACTTTCTGCAACAGAAATGTGAGGAACATGTGTTTTTTTAGCAAAATTTCGAGGTTTGCAAAGGATTCTGGGTAACAGAACCTGGTCAGAGCCCCACAAGTCACCCCATCGTGGATTCCCCTAGGTCTCTAGTTTTCAAAAATGCACAGGTTTGGTAGGTTTCCCTAAGTACCGGCTGAGCTAGAGGCCAAAATCTACAGGTAGGCAGTTTGCAAAAAACACCTGTTTTCTTTCAAAAAATTGGATGTGTCCACGTTGCGCTATGGGGCATTTCCTGTCGCGGGCGCTAGGCCTACCCACACAAGTGAGGTATCATTTTTATCGGGAGACTTGGGGGAACGCTGGGAGGAAGGATATTTTTGGCTCCTCTCAGATTCCAAAAATTTCTGCCACAGAAATGTGAGGAACATGTGTTTTTTTAGCCAAATGTTGAGGTTTGCAAAGGATTTTGGGTAACAGAACCTGGTCAGAGCCCCACAAGTCACCCCATCTTGGATTCCCCTAGGTCTCTAGTTTTCAAAAATGCACAGGTTTGGTAGGTTTCCCTAGGTGCCGGCTGAGCTAGAGGCCAAAATCTACAGGTAGGCACTTTGCAAAAAACACCTCTGTTTTCTTTCAAAAAATTGGATGCGTCCACGTTGCGCTTTGGGGCATTTCCTGTCGCGGGCGCTAGGCCTACCCACACAAGTGAGGTATCATTTTTATCAGGAGACTTGGGGGAACGCTGCGTGGAAGGAAATTTGTGGCTCCTCTCAGATTCCAGAACTTTCTGCAAACAAAAATGTGAGGAACATGTGTTTTATTAGCCAAATTTTGAGGTTTGCAAAGGATTCTGGGTAACAGAACCTATTCAGAGCCCCACAAGTCACCCCATCTTGGATTCCCCTAGGTCTCTAGTTTTCAAAAATGCACAGGTTTGGTAGGTTTCCCTAGGTGCCGGCTGAGCTAGAGGCCAAAAACTACAGGTAGGCACTTTGCAAAAAACACCTCTGTTTTCTTTCAAAAAATTGGATGTGTCCACGTTGCGCTTTGGGGCATTTCCTGTTGCGGGCGCTAGGCCTACCCACACAAGTGAGGTATCATTTTTATCGGGAGACTTGGGGGAACGCTGTGTGAAAGGAAATTTGTGGCTCCTCTCAGATTCCAGAACTTTCTGCAACAGAAATGTGAGGAACATTTGTTTTTTTAGCCAAATTTCGAGGTTTGCAAAGGATTCTGGGTAACAGAACCTGGTCAGAGCCCCACAAGTCACCCAATCGTGGATTAACCTAGGTCTCTAGTTTTCAAAAGTGCACAGGTTTGCTAGGTTTCCCTAAGTGCCGGCTGAGCTAGAGGCCAAAATCTACAGGTAGGCACTTTGCAAAAAACACCTCTGTTTTCTTTCAAAAAATTGGATGTGTCCACGTTGCGCTTTGGGGCATTTCCTGTCGCGGGCGCTAGGCCTACCCACACAAGTGAGGTATCATTTTTATCGGGAGTCTTGGGGGAACGCTGGGTGGAAGGATATTTGTGGCTCCTCTCAGATTCCAAAACTTTCTGCCACAGAAATGTGAGGAACATGTGTTTTTGTAGCCTCATTTTGAGGTTTGCAAAGTATTCTGGGTAACAGAACCTGGTCAGAGCCCCACAAGTCACCCCATCTTGGATTCCCCTAGGTCTCTAGTTTTCAAAAATGCACAGGTTTGGTAGGTTTCCCTAGGTGCCGGCTGAGCTAGAGGCCAAAATCTACAGGTAGGCACTTTGCAAAAAACACCTCTGTTTTCTTTCAAAAAATTGGATGTGTCCACGTTGCGCTTTGGGGCATTTCCTGTCGCGGGCGCTAGGCCTACCCACACAAGTGAGGTATCATTTTTATTGGGAGACTTGGGGGAACGCTGGGTGAAAGGAAATTTGTGGCTCCTCTCAGATTCCAGAACTTTCTGCAACAGAAATGTGAGGAACATGTGTTTTTTTAGCAAAATTTCGAGGTTTACAAAGGATTCTGGGTAACAGAACCTGGTCAGAGCCCCACAAGTCACCCCATCGTGGATTCCCCTAGGTCTCTAGTTTTAAAAAATGCACAGGTTTGGTAGGTTTCCCTAAGTACCGGCTGAGCTAGAGGCCAAAATCTACAGGTAGGCAGTTTGCAAAAAACACCTGTTTTCTTTCAAAAAATTGGATGTGTCCACGTTGCGCTTTGGGGCATTTCCTGTCGCGGGCGCTAGGCCTACCCACACAAGTGAGGTATCATTTTTATCGGGAGACTTGGGGGAACGCTGGGAGGAAGGATATTTGTGGCTCCTCTCAGATTCCAAAAATTTCTGCCACAGAAATGTGAGGAACATGTGTTTTTTTAGCCAAATGTTGAGGTTTGCAAAGGATTTTGGGTAACAGAACCTGGTCAGAGCCCCACAAGTCACCCCATCTTGGATTCCCCTAGGTCTCTAGTTTTCAAAAATGCACAGGTTTGGTAGGTTTCCCTAGGTGCCGGCTGAGCTAGAGGCCAAAATCTACAGGTAGGCACTTTGCAAAAAACACCTCTGTTTTCTTTCAAAAAATTGGATGCGTCCACGTTGCGCTTTGGGGCATTTCCTGTCGCGGGCGCTAGGCCTACCCACACAAGTGAGGTATCATTTTTATCAGGAGACTTGGGGGAACGCTGCGTGGAAGGAAATTTGTGGCTCCTCTCAGATTCCAGAACTTTCTGCAAACAAAAATGTGAGGAACATGTGTTTTATTAGCCAAATTTTGAGGTTTGCAAAGGATTCTGGGTAACAGAACCTATTCAGAGCCCCACAAGTCACCCCATCTTGGATTCCCCTAGGTCTCTAGTTTTCAAAAATGCACAGGTTTGGTAGGTTTCCCTAGGTGCCGGCTGAGCTAGAGGCCAAAATCTACAGGTAGGCACTTTGCAAAAAACACCTCTGTTTTCTTTCAAAAAATTGGATGTGTCCACGTTGCACTTTGGGGCATTTCCTGTCGCGGGCGCTAGGCCTACCCACACAAGTGAGGTATCATTTTTATCGGGAGACTTGGGGGAACGCTGGGTGGAAGGATATTTGTGGCTCCTCTCAGATTCCAGAACTTTCTGCCACAAAAATGTGAGGAACATGTGTTTTTTTAGCCAAATTTCGAGGTTTGCAAAGGATTCTGGGTAACAGAACCTGGTCAGAGCCCCACAAGTCACCCCATCTTGGATTCCCCTAGGTCTCTAGTTTTCAAAAATGCACAGGTTTGGTAGGTTTCCCTAAGTGCCGGCTGAGCTAGAGGCCAAAATCTACAGGTAGGCACTTTGCAAAAAACCCCTCTGTTTTCTTTCAAAAAATTGGATGTATCCACGTTGCGCTTTGGGGTATTTCCTGTCGCGGGCGCTAGGCCTACCCACACAAGTGAGGTATCATTTTTATCGGGAGACTTGGGGGAACGCTGGGTGGAAGGATATTTGTGACTCCTCTCAGATTCCAAAACTTTCTGCCACAGAAATGTGAGGAACATGTGTTTTTTTAGCCAAATTTTGAGGTTTGCAAAGGATTCTGGGTAACAGAACCTGGTCAGAGCCCCACAAGTCACAACCTTCTTGGATTCCCCTAGGTCTCTAGTTTTCAAAAATGCACAGGTTTGGTAGGTTTCCCTAGGTGCCGGCTGAGCTAGAGGCCAAAATCTACAGGTAGGCACTTTGCAAAAAACACCTCTGTTTTCTTTCAAAAAATTGGATGTGTCCACGTTGCGCTTTGGGGCATTTCCTGTCGCGGGCGCTAGGCCTACCCACACAAGTGAGGTATCATTTTTATCGGGAGACTTGGCGGAACGCTGGGTGGGAGGAAATTTGTGGCTCCTCTCAGACTCCAGAACTTTCTGCCACAGAAATGTGAGGAACATGTGGTTTTTTTAGACAGATTTTGAGGTTTGCAAAGGATTCTGGGTAACAGAACCTAGTCAGAGCCCCACAAGTCACCCCATCTTGGATTCCCCTAGGTCTCTAGTTCTCAAAAATGCTCAGGTTTGGTAGGTTTCCCTAGGTGCCGGCTGAGCTAGAGGCCAAAATCTACAGGTAGGCACTTTGCAAAAAACACCTCTGTTTTCTTTCAAAAAATTGGATGTGTCCACGTTGCGCTTTGGGGCATTTCCTGTCGCGGGCGCTAGGCCTACCCACACAAGTGAGGTATAATTTTTATTGGGAGACTTGGGGGAAAGCTGGGTGGAAGGAAATTTGTGGCTCCTCTCAGATTCCAGAACTTTCTGCCACAGAAATGTGAGGAAGTGTGTTTTTTTTAGCCAAATTTTGAGGTTTGCAAAGGATTCTGGGTAACAGAACCTGGTCAGAGCCCCACAAGTCACCCCATCTTGGATTCCCCTAGGTCTCTAGTTTTCAAAAATGCGCAGGTTTGGTAGGTTTCCCTAGGTGCCGGCTGAGCTAGAGGCCAAAATCTACAGGTAGGCACTTTGCAAAAAACACCTCTGTTTTCTTTCAAAAAATTGGATGTGTCCACGTTGAGCTTTGGGGCATATACTGTCGCGGGCGCTAGGCCTACCCACACAAGTGAGGTATCATTTTTATCGGGAGACTTGGGGGAACGCTGCGTGGAAGGAAATTTGTGGCTCCTCTCAGATTCCAGAACTTTCTGCCACAAAAATGTGAGGAACATGTGTTTTTTTAGCCAAATTTTGAGGTTTGCAAAGGATTCTGGGTAACAGAACCTGGTCAGAGCCCCACAAGTCACCCCATCTTGGATTCCCCTAGGTCTCTAGTTTTCAGAAATGCACAGGTTTGGTAGGTTTCCCTAGGTGCCGGCTGAGCTAGAGGCCAAAATCTACAGGTAGGCACTTTGCAAAAAACACCTCTGTTTTCTTTCAAAAAATTGGATGTGTCCACGTTGCGCTTTGGGGCATTTCCTGTCGCGGGCGCTAGGCCTACCCACACAAGTGAGGTATCATTTTTATCGGGAGACTTGGGGGAACGCTGCGTGGAAGGAAATTTGTGGCTCCTCTCAGATTCCAGAACTTTCTGCCACAAAAATTTGAGGAACATGTGTTTTTTTAGCCAAATTTTGAGGTTTGCAAAGGATTTGGGGTAACAGAACCTGGTCAGAGCCCCACAAGTCACCCCATCTTGGATTCCCCTAGGTCTCTAGTTTTCAAAAATGCACAGGTTTGGTAGGTTTCCCTAGGTGCCGGCTGAGCTAGAGGCCAAAATCTACAGGTAGGCACTTTGCAAAAAACACCTCTGTTTTCTTTCAAAAAATTGGATGTGTCCACGTTGCGCTTTGGGGCATTTCCTGTTGCGGGCGCTAGGCCTACCCACACAAGTGAGGTATCATTTTTATCGGGAGACTTGGGGGAACGCTGTGTGAAAGGAAATGTGTGGCTCCTCTCAGATTCCAGAACTTTCTGCAACAGAAATGTGAGGAACATTTGTTTTTTTTGCCAAATTTCGAGGTTTGCAAAGGATTCTGGGTAACAGAACCTGGTCAGAGCCCCACAAGTCACCCAATCGTGGATTAACCTAGGTCTCTAGTTTTCAAAAGTGCACAGGTTTGCTAGGTTTCCCTAAGTGCCGGCTGAGCTAGAGGCCAAAATCTACAGGTAGACACTTTGCAAAAAACACCTCTGTTTTCTTTCAAAAAATTGGATGTGTCCACGTTGCGCTTTGGGGCATTTCCTGTCGCGGGCGCTAGGCCTACCCACACAAGTGAGGTATCATTTTTATCGGGAGTCTTGGGGGAACGCTGGGTGGAAGGATATTTGTGGCTCCTCTCAGATTCCAAAACTTTCTGCCACAGAAATGTGAGGAACATGTGTTTTTTTAGCCTCATTTTGAGGTTTGCAAAGTATTCTGGGTAACAGAACCTGGTCAGAGCCCCACAAGTCACCCCATCTTGGATTCCCCTAGGTCTCTAGTTTTCAAAAATGCACAGGTTTGGTAGGTTTCCCTAGGTGCCGGCTGAGCTAGAGGCCAAAATCTACAGGTAGGCACTTTGCAAAAAACACCTCTGTTTTCTTTCAAAAAATTGGATGTGTCCACGTTGCGCTTTGGGGTATTTCCTGTCGCGGGCGCTAGGCCTACCCACACAAGTGAGGTATCATTTTTATCGGGAGACTTGGGGGAACGCTGGGCGGAAGGATATTTGTGGCTCCTCTCAGATTCCAAAAATTTCTGCCACAGAAATGTGAGGAACATGTGTTTTTTTAGCCAAATGTTGAGGTTTGCAAAGGATTTTGGGTAACAGAACCTGGTCAGAACCCCACAAGTCACCCCATCTTGGATTCCCCTAGGTCTCTAGTTTTCAAAAATGCACAGGTTTGGTAGGTTTCCCTAGGTGCCGGCTGAGCTAGAGGCCAAAATCTACAGGTAGGCACTTTGCAAAAAACACCTCTGTTTTCTTTCAAAAAATTGGATGCGTCCACGTTGCGCTTTGGGGCATTTCCTGTCGCGGGCGCTAGGCCTACCCACACAAGTGAGGTATCATTTTTATCAGGAGACTTGGGGGAACGCTGCGTGGAAGGAAATTTGTGGCTCCTCTCAGATTCCAGAACTTTCTGCAAACAAAAATGTGAGGAACATGTGTTTTATTAGCCAAATTTTGAGGTTTGCAAAGGATTCTGGGTAACAGAACCTATTCAGAGCCCCACAAGTCACCCCATCTTGGATTCCCCTAGGTCTCTAGTTTTCAAAAATGCACAGGTTTGGTAGGTTTCCCTAGGTGCCGGCTGAGCTAGAGGCCAAAATCTACAGGTAGGCACTTTGCAAAAAACACCTCTGTTTTCTTTCAAAAAATTGGATGTGTCCACGTTGCACTTTGGGGCATTTCCTGTCGCGGGCGCTAGGCCTACCCACACAAGTGAGGTATCATTTTTATCGGGAGACTTGGGGGAACGCTGGGTGGAAGGATATTTGTGGCTCCTCTCAGATTCCAGAACTTTCTGCCACAAAAATGTGAGGAACATGTGTTTTTTTAGCCAAATTTCGAGGTTTGCAAAGGATTCTGGGTAACAGAACCTGGTCAGAGCCCCACAAGTCACCCCATCTTGGATTCCCCTAGGTCTCTAGTTTTCAAAAATGCACAGGTTTGGTAGGTTTCCCTAAGTGCCGGCTGAGCTAGAGGCCAAAATCTACAGGTAGGCACTTTGCAAAAAACACCTCTGTTTTCTTTCAAAAAATTGGATGTATCCACGTTGCGCTTTGGGGTATTTCCTGTCGCGGGCGCTAGGCCTACCCACACAAGTGAGGTATCATTTTTATCGGGAGACTTGGGGGAACGCTGGGTGGAAGGATATTTGTGACTCCTCTCAGATTCCAAAACTTTCTGCCACAGAAATGTGAGGAACATGTGTTTTTTTAGCCAAATTTTGAGGTTTGCAAAGGATTCTGGGTAACAGAACCTGGTCAGAGCCCCACAAGTCACAACCTTCTTGGATTCCCCTAGGTCTCTAGTTTTCAAAAATGCACAGGTTTGGTAGGTTTCCCTAGGTGCCGGCTGAGCTAGAGGCCAAAATCTACAGGTAGGCACTTTGCAAAAAACACCTCTGTTTTCTTTCAAAAAATTGGATGTGTCCACGTTGCGCTTTGGGGCATTTCCTGTCGCGGGCGCTAGGCCTACCCACACAAGTGAGGTATCATTTTTATCGGGAGACTTGGCGGAACGCTGGGTGGGAGGAAATTTGTGGCTCCTCTCAGACTCCAGAACTTTCTGCCACAGAAATGTGAGGAACATGTGGTTTTTTTAGACAGATTTTGAGGTTTGCAAAGGATTCTGGGTAACAGAACCTAGTCAGAGCCCCACAAGTCACCCCATCTTGGATTCCCCTAGGTCTCTAGTTCTCAAAAATGCTCAGGTTTGGTAGGTTTCCCTAGGTGCCGGCTGAGCTAGAGGCCAAAATCTACAGGTAGGCACTTTGCAAAAAACACCTCTGTTTTCTTTAAAAAAATTGGATGTGTCCACGTTGAGCTTTGGGGCATATCCTGTCGCGGGCGCTAGGCCTACCCACACAAGTGAGGTATCATTTTTATCGGGAGACTTGGGGGAACGCTGCGTGGAAGGAAATTTGTGGCTCCTCTCAGATTCCAGAACTTTCTGCCACAAAAATGTGAGGAACATGTGTTTTTTTAGCCAAATTTTGAGGTTTGCAAAGGATTCTGGGTAACAGAACCTGGTCAGAGCCCCACAAGTCACCCCATCTTGGATTCCCCTAGGTCTCTAGTTTTCAGAAATGCACAGGTTTGGTAGGTTTCCCTAGGTGCCGGCTGAGCTAGAGGCCAAAATCTACAGGTAGGCACTTTGCAAAAAACACCTCTGTTTTCTTTCAAAAAATTGGATGTGTCCACGTTGCGCTTTGGGGCATTTCCTGTCGCGGGCGCTAGGCCTACCCACACAAGTGAGGTATCATTTTTATCGGGAGACTTGGGGGAACGCTGCGTGGAAGGAAATTTGTGGCTCCTCTCAGATTCCAGAACTTTCTGCCACAAAAATTTGAGGAACATGTGTTTTTTTAGCCAAATTTTGAGGTTTGCAAAGGATTTGGGGTAACAGAACCTGGTCAGAGCCCCACAAGTCACCCCATCTTGGATTCCCCTAGGTCTCTAGTTTTCAAAAATGCACAGGTTTGGTAGGTTTCCCTAGGTGCCGGCTGAGCTAGAGGCCAAAATCTACAGGTAGGCACTTTGCAAAAAACACCTCTGTTTTCTTTCAAAAAATTGGATGTGTCCACGTTGCGCTTTGGGGCATTTCCTGTTGCGGGCGCTAGGCCTACCCACACAAGTGAGGTATCATTTTTATCGGGAGACTTGGGGGAACGCTGTGTGAAAGGAAATTTGTGGCTCCTCTCAGATTCCAGAACTTTCTGCAACAGAAATGTGAGGAACATTTGTTTTTTTTGCCAAATTTCGAGGTTTGCAAAGGATTCTGGGTAACAGAACCTGGTCAGAGCCCCACAAGTCACCCAATCGTGGATTAACCTAGGTCTCTAGTTTTCAAAAGTGCACAGGTTTGCTAGGTTTCCCTAAGTGCCGGCTGAGCTAGAGGCCAAAATCTACAGGTAGACACTTTGCAAAAAACACCTCTGTTTTCTTTCAAAAAATTGGATGTGTCCACGTTGCGCTTTGGGGCATTTCCTGTCGCGGGCGCTAGGCCTACCCACACAAGTGAGGTATCATTTTTATCGGGAGTCTTGGGGGAACGCTGGGTGGAAGGATATTTGTGGCTCCTCTCAGATTCCAAAACTTTCTGCCACAGAAATGTGAGGAACATGTGTTTTTTTAGCCTCATTTTGAGGTTTGCAAAGTATTCTGGGTAACAGAACCTGGTCAGAGCCCCACAAGTCACCCCATCTTGGATTCCCCTAGGTCTCTAGTTTTCAACAATGCACAGGTTTGGTAGGTTTCCCTAGGTGCCGGCTGAGCTAGAGGCCAAAATCTACAGGTAGGCACTTTGCAAAAAACACCTCTGTTTTCTTTCAAAAAATTGGATGTGTCCACGTTGCGCTTTGGGGCATTTCCTGTCGCGGGCGCTAGGCCTACCCACACAAGTGAGGTATCATTTTTATTGGGAGACTTGGGGGAACGCTGGGTGAAAGGAAATTTGTGTCTCCTCTCAGATTCCAGAACTTTCTGCCACAGAAATGTGAGGAACATGTTTTTAGCCAAATTTCGAGGTTTGCAATGGATTTGGGTAACAGAACCTGGTCAGAGCCCCACAAGTCACCCAATCGTGGATTAACCTAGGTCTCTAGTTTTCAAAAGTGCACAGGTTTGCTAGGTTTCCCTAAGTGCCGGCTGAGCTAGAGGCCAAAATCTACAGGTAGGCACTTTGCAAAAAACACCTCTGTTTTCTTTCAAAAAATTGGATGTGTCCACGTTGCGCTTTGGGGCATTTCCTGTCGCGGGCGCTAGGCCTACCCACACAAGTGAGGTATCATTTTTATTGGGAGACTTGGGGGAACGCTGGGTGAAAGGAAATTTGTGGCTCCTCTCAGATTCCAGAACTTTCTGCAACAGAAATGTGAGGAACATGTGTTTTTTTAGCAAAATTTCGAGGTTTGCAAAGGATTCTGGGTAACAGAACCTGGTCAGAGCCCCACAAGTCACCCCATCGTGGATTCCCCTAGGTCTCTAGTTTTCAAAAATGCACAGGTTTGGTAGGTTTCCCTAAGTACCGGCTGAGCTAGAGGCCAAAATCTACAGGTAGGCAGTTTGCAAAAAACACCTGTTTTCTTTCAAAAAATTGGATGTGTCCACGTTGCGCTTTGGGGCATTTCCTGTCGCGGGCGCTAGGCCTACCCACACAAGTGAGGTATCATTTTTATCGGGAGACTTGGGGGAACGCTGGGCGGAAGGATATTTGTGGCTCCTCTCAGATTCCAAAAATTTCTGCCACAGAAATGTGAGGAACATGTGTTTTTTTAGCCAAATTTTGAGGTTTGCAAAGGATTTTGGGTAACAGAACCTGGTCAGAGCCCCACAAGTCACAACCTTCTTGGATTTCCCTAGGTCTCTAGTTTTCAAAAATGCACAGGTTTGGTAGGTTTCCCTAGGTGCCGGCTGAGCTAGAGGCCAAAATCTACAGGTAGGCACTTTGCAAAAAACACCTCTGTTTTCTTTCAAAAAATTGGATGTGTCCACGTTGCGCTTTGGGGCATTTCCTGTCGCGGGCGCTAGGCCTACCCACACAAGTGAGGTATCATTTTTATCGGGAGACTTGGCGGAACGCTGGGTGGGAGGAAATTTGTGGCTCCTCTCAGACTCCAGAACTTTCTGCCACAGAAATGTGAGGAACATGTGGTTTTTTTAGCCAGATTTTGAGGTTTGCAAAGGATTCTGGGTAACAGAACCTAGTCAGAGCCCCACAAGTCACCCCATCTTGGATTCCCCTAGGTCTCTAGTTCTCAAAAATGCTCAGGTTTGGTAGGTTTCCCTAGGTGCCGGCTGAGCTAGAGGCCAAAATCTACAGGTAGGCACTTTGCAAAAAACACCTCTGTTTTCTTTCAAAAAATTGGATGTGTCCACGCTGCGCTTTGGGGCATTTCCTGTCGCGGGCGCTAGGCCTACCCACACAAGTGAGGTATAATTTTTATTGGGAGTCTTGGGGGAAAGCTGGGTGGAAGGAAATTTGTGGCTCCTCTCAGATTCCAGAACTTTCTGCCACAGAAATGTGAGGAACGTGTGTTTTTTTTAGCCAAATTTTGAGGTTTGCAAAGGATTCTGGGTAACAGAACCTGGTCAGAGCCCCACAAGTCACCCCATCTTGGATTCCCCTAGGTCTCTAGTTTTCAAAAATGCGCAGGTTTGGTAGGTTTCCCTAGGTGCCGGCTGAGCTAGAGGCCAAAATCTACAGGTAGGCACTTTGCAAAAAACACCTCTGTTTTCTTTCAAAAAATTGAATGTGTCCACGTTGAGCTTTGGGGCATATCCTGTCGCGGGCGCTAGGCCTACCCACACAAGTGAGGTATCATTTTTATCGGGAGACTTGGGGGAACGCTGCGTGGAAGGAAATTTGTGGCTCCTCTCAGATTCCAGAACTTTCTGCCACAAAAATGTGAGGAACATGTGTTTTTTTAGCCAAATTTTGAGGTTTGCAAAGGATTCTGGGTAACAGAACCTGGTCAGAGCCCCACAAGTCACCCCATCTTGGATTCCCCTAGGTCTCTAGTTTTCAGAAATGCACAGGTTTGGTAGGTTTCCCTAGTTGCCGGCTGAGCTAGAGGCCAAAATCTACAGGTAGGCACTTTGCAAAAAACACCTCTGTTTTCTTTCAAAAAATTGGATGTGTCCACGTTGCGCTTTGGGGCATTTCCTGTCGCGGGCGCTAGGCCTACCCACACAAGTGAGGTATCATTTTTATCGGGAGACTTGGGGGAACGCTGCGTGGAAGGAAATTTGTGGCTCCTCTCAGATTCCAGAACTTTCTGCCACAAAAATTTGAGGAACATGTGTTTTTTTAGCCAAATTTTGAGGTTTGCAAAGGATTTGGGGTAACAGAACCTGGTCAGAGCCCCACAAGTCACCCCATCTTGGATTCCCCTAGGTCTCTAGTTTTCAAAAATGCACAGGTTTGGTAGGTTTCCCTAGGTGCCGGCTGAGCTAGAGGCCAAAATCTACAGGTAGGCACTTTGCAAAAAACACCTCTGTTTTCTTTCAAAAAATTGGATGTGTCCACGTTGCGCTTTGGGGTATTTCCTGTCGCGGGCGCTAGGCCTACCCACACAAGTGAGGTATCATTTTTATCGGGAGACTTGGGGGAACGCTGGGTGGAAGGATATTTGTGGCTCCTCTCAGATTCCAGAACTTTCTGCAACAGAAATGTGAGGAACATTTGTTTTTTTAGCCAAATTTCGAGGTTTGCAAAGGATTCTGGGTAACAGAACCTGGTCAGAGCCCCACAAGTCACCCCATCTTGGATTCCCCTAGGTCTCTAGTTTTAAAAAATGCACAGGTTTGGTAGGTTTCCCTAGGTGCCGGCTGAGCGAGAGGCCAAAATCTACAGGTAGGCACTTTGCAAAAAACACCTCTGTTTTCTTTCAAAAAATTGGATGTGTCCACGTTGCGCTTTGGGGCATTTCCTGTCGCGGGCGCTAGGCCTACCCACACAAGTGAGGTATCATTTTTATTGGGAGACTTGGGGGAACGCTGGGTGAAAGGAAATTTGTGTCTCCTCTCAGATTCCAGAACTTTCTGCCACAGAAATGTGAGGAACATGTTTTTAGCCAAATTTCGAGGTTTGCAATGGATTTGGGTAACAGAACCTGGTCAGAGCCCCACAAGTCACCCAATCGTGGATTAACCTAGGTCTCTAGTTTTCAAAAGTGCACAGGTTTGCTAGGTTTCCCTAAGTGCCGGCTGAGCTAGAGGCCAAAATCTACAGGTAGGCACTTTGCAAAAAACACCTCTGTTTTCTTTCAAAAAATTGGATGTGTCCACGTTGCGCTTTGGGGCATTTCCTGTCGCGGGCGCTAGGCCTACCCACACAAGTGAGGTATCATTTTTATTGGGAGACTTGGGGGAACGCTGGGTGAAAGGAAATTTGTGGCTCCTCTCAGATTCCAGAACTTTCTGCAACAGAAATGTGAGGAACATGTGTTTTTTTAGCAAAATTTCGAGGTTTGCAAAGGATTCTGGGTAACAGAACCTGGTCAGAGCCCCACAAGTCACCCCATCGTGGATTCCCCTAGGTCTCTAGTTTTCAAAAATGCACAGGTTTGGTAGGTTTCCCTAAGTACCGGCTGAGCTAGAGGCCAAAATCTACAGGTAGGCAGTTTGCAAAAAACACCTGTTTTCTTTCAAAAAATTGGATGTGTCCACGTTGCGCTTTGGGGCATTTCCTGTCGCGGGCGCTAGGCCTACCCACACAAGTGAGGTATCATTTTTATTGGGAGACTTGGGGGAACGCTGGGTGAAAGGAAATTTGTGTCTCCTCTCAGATTCCAGAACTTTCTGCCACAGAAATGTGAGGAACATGTTTTTAGCCAAATTTCGAGGTTTGCAATGGATTTGGGTAACAGAACCTGGTCAGAGCCCCACAAGTCACCCAATCGTGGATTAACCTAGGTCTCTAGTTTTCAAAAGTGCACAGGTTTGCTAGGTTTCCCTAAGTGCCGGCTGAGCTAGAGGCCAAAATCTACAGGTAGGCACTTTGCAAAAAACACCTCTGTTTTCTTTCAAAAAATTGGATGTGTCCACGTTGCGCTTTGGGGCATTTCCTGTCGCGGGCGCTAGGCCTACCCACACAAGTGAGGTATCATTTTTATTGGGAGACTTGGGGGAACGCTGGGTGAAAGGAAATTTGTGGCTCCTCTCAGATTCCAGAACTTTCTGCAACAGAAATGTGAGGAACATGTGTTTTTTTAGCAAAATTTCGAGGTTTGCAAAGGATTCTGGGTAACAGAACCTGGTCAGAGCCCCACAAGTCACCCCATCGTGGATTCCCCTAGGTCTCTAGTTTTCAAAAATGCACAGGTTTGGTAGGTTTCCCTAAGTACCGGCTGAGCTAGAGGCCAAAATCTACAGGTAGGCAGTTTGCAAAAAACACCTGTTTTCTTTCAAAAAATTGGATGTGTCCACGTTGCGCTTTGGTGCATTTCCTGTCGCGGGCGCTAGGCCTACCCACACAAGTGAGGTATCATTTTTATCGGGAGACTTGGGGGAACGCTGGGCGGAAGGATATTTGTGGCTCCTCTCAGATTCCAAAAATTTCTGCCACAGAAATGTGAGGAACATGTGTTTTTTTAGCCAAATGTTGAGGTTTGCAAAGGATTTTGGGTAACAGAACCTGGTCAGAGCCCCACAAGTCACCCCATCTTGGATTCCCCTAGGTCTCTAGTTTTCAAAAATGCACAGGTTTGGTAGGTTTCCCTAGGTGCCGGCTGAGCTAGAGGCCAAAATCTACAGGTAGGCACTTTGCAAAAAACACCTCTGTTTTCTTTCAAAAAATTGGATGCGTCCACGTTGCGCTTTGGGGCATTTCCTGTCGCGGGCGCTAGGCCTACCCACACAAGTGAGGTATCATTTTTATCAGGAGACTTGGGGGAACGCTGCGTGGAAGGAAATTTGTGGCTCCTCTCAGATTCCAGAACTTTCTGCAAACAAAAATGTGAGGAACATGTGTTTTATTAGCCAAATTTTGAGGTTTGCAAAGGATTCTGGGTAACAGAACCTATTCAGAGCCCCACAAGTCACCCCATCTTGGATTCCCCTAGGTCTCTAGTTTTCAAAAATGCACAGGTTTGGTAGGTTTCCCTAGGTGCCGGCTGAGCTAGAGGCCAAAATCTACAGGTAGGCACTTTGCAAAAAACACCTCTGTTTTCTTTCAAAAAATTGGATGTGTCCACGTTGCGCTTTGGGGCATTTCCTGTCGCGGGCGCTAGGTCTACCCACACAAGTGAGGTATCATTTTTATCGGGAGACTTGGGGGAACGCTGGGTGGAAGGATATTTGTGGCTCCTCTCAGATTCCAGAACTTTCTGCCACAAAAATGTGAGGAACATGTGTTTTTTTAGCCAAATTTCGAGGTTTGCAAAGGATTCTGGGTAACAGAACCTGGTCAGAGCCCCACAAGTCACCCCATCTTGGATTCCCCTAGGTCTCTAGTTTTCAAAAATGCACAGGTTTGGTAGGTTTCCCTAAGTGCCGGCTGAGCTAGAGGCCAAAATCTACAGGTAGGCACTTTGCAAAAAACACCTCTGTTTTCTTTCAAAAAATTGGATGTGTCCACGTTGCGCTTTGGGGTATTTCCTGTCGCGGGCGCTAGGCCTACCCACACAAGTGAGGTATCATTTTTATCGGGAGACTTGGGGGAACGCTGGGTGGAAGGATATTTGTGGCTCCTCTCAGATTCCAGAACTTTCTGCCACAGAAATGTCAGGAACATGTGTTTTTTTTAGCCAAATTTTGAGGTTTGCAAAGGATTCTGGGTAACAGAACCTGGTCAGAGCCCCACAAGTCACCCCATCTTGGATTCCCCTAGGTCTCTAGTTTTAAAAAATGCACAGGTTTGGTAGGTTTCCCTAGGTGCCGGCTGAGCGAGAGGCCAAAATCTACAGGTAGGCACTTTGCAAAAAACACCTCTGTTTTCTTTCAAAAAATTGGATGTGTCCACGTTGCGCTTTGGGGCATTTCCTGTCGCGGGCGCTAGGCCTACCCACACAAGTGAGGTATCATTTTTATTGGGAGACTTGGGGGAACGCTGGGTGAAAGGAAATTTGTGTCTCCTCTCAGATTCCAGAACTTTCTGCCACAGAAATGTGAGGAACATGTTTTTAGCCAAATTTCGAGGTTTGCAATGGATTTGGGTAACAGAACCTGGTCAGAGCCCCACAAGTCACCCAATCGTGGATTAACCTAGGTCTCTAGTTTTCAAAAGTGCACAGGTTTGCTTGGTTTCCCTAAGTGCCGGCTGAGCTAGAGGCCAAAATCTACAGGTAGGCACTTTGCAAAAAACACCTCTGTTTTCTTTCAAAAAATTGGATGTGTCCACGTTGCGCTTTGGGGCATTTCCTGTCGCGGGCGCTAGGCCTACCCACACAAGTGAGGTATCATTTTTATTGGGAGACTTGGGGGAACGCTGGGTGAAAGGAAATTTGTGGCTCCTCTCAGATTCCAGAACTTTCTGCAACAGAAATGTGAGGAACATGTGTTTTTTTAGCAAAATTTCGAGGTTTGCAAAGGATTCTGGGTAACAGAACCTGGTCAGAGCCCCACAAGTCACCCCATCGTGGATTCCCCTAGGTCTCTAGTTTTCAAAAATGCACAGGTTTGGTAGGTTTCCCTAAGTACCGGCTGAGCTAGAGGCCAAAATCTACAGGTAGGCAGTTTGCAAAAAACACCTGTTTTCTTTCAAAAAATTGGATGTGTCCACGTTGCGCTTTGGGGCATTTCCTGTCGCGGGCGCTAGGCCTACCCACACAAGTGAGGTATCATTTTTATTGGGAGACTTGGGGGAACGCTGGGTGAAAGGAAATTTGTGTCTCCTCTCAGATTCCAGAACTTTCTGCCACAGAAATGTGAGGAACATGTGGTTTTTTTAGCCAGATTTTGAGGTTTGCAAAGGATTCTGGGTAACAGAACCTAGTCAGAGCCCCACAAGTCACCCCATCTTGGATTCCCCTAGGTCTCTAGTTCTCAAAAATGCTCAGGTTTGGTAGGTTTCCCTAGGTGCCGGCTGAGCTAGAGGCCAAAATCTACAGGTAGGCACTTTGCAAAAAACACCTCTGTTTTCTTTCAAAAAATTGGATGTGTCCACGTTGCGCTTTGGGGCATTTCCTGTCGCGGGCGCTAGGCCTACCCACACAAGTGAGGTATAATTTTTATTGGGAGACTTGGGGGAAAGCTGGGTGGAAGGAAATTTGTGGCTCCTCTCAGATTCCAGAACTTTCTGCCACAGAAATGTGAGGAACGTGTGTTTTTTTTAGCCAAATTATGAGGTTTGCAAAGGATTCTGGGTAACAGAACCTGGTCAGAGCCCCACAAGTCACCCCATCTTGGATTCCCCTAGGTCTCTAGTTTTCAAAAATGCGCAGGTTTGGTAGGTTTCCCTAGGTGCCGGCTGAGCTAGAGGCCAAAATCTACAGGTAGGCACTTTGCAAAAAACACCTCTGTTTTCTTTCAAAAAATTGGATGTGTCCACGTTGAGCTTTGGGGCATATCCTGTCGCGGGCGCTAGGCCTACCCACACAAGTGAGGTATCATTTTTATCGGGAGTCTTGGGGGAATGCTGCGTGGAAGGAAATTTGTGGCTCCTCTCAGATTCCAGAACTTTCTGCCACAAAAATGTGAGGAACATGTGTTTTTTTAGCCAAATTTTGAGGTTTGCAAAGGATTCTGGGTAACAGAACCTGGTCAGAGCCCCACAAGTCACCCCATCTTGGATTCCCCTAGGTCTCTAGTTTTCAGAAATGCACAGGTTTGGTAGGTTTCCCTAGGTGCCGGCTGAGCTAGAGGCCAAAATCTACAGGTAGGCACTTTGCAAAAAACACCTCTGTTTTCTTTCAAAAAATTGGATGTGTCCACGTTGCGCTTTGGGGCATTTCCTGTTGCGGGCGCTAGGCCTACCCACACAAGTGAGGTATCATTTTTATCGGGAGACTTGGGGGAACGCTGCGTGGAAGGAAATTTGTGGCTCCTCTCAGATTCCAGAACTTTCTGCCACAAAAATTTGAGGAACATGTGTTTTTTTAGCCAAATTTTGAGGTTTGCAAAGGATTTGGGGTAACAGAACCTGGTCAGAGCCCCACAAGTCACCCAATCGTGGATTAACCTAGGTCTCTAGTTTTCAAAAATGCACAGGTTTGGTAGGTTTCCCTAGGTGCCGGCTGAGCTAGAGGCCAAAATCTACAGGTAGGCACTTTGCAAAAAACACCTCTGTTTTCTTTCAAAAAATTGGATGTGTCCACGTTGCGCTTTGGGGCATTTCCTGTTGCGGGCGCTAGGCCTACCCACACAAGTGAGGTATCATTTTTATCGGGAGACTTGGGGGAACGCTGTGTGAAAGGAAATTTGTGGCTCCTCTCAGATTCCAGAACTTTCTGCAACAGAAATGTGAGGAACATTTGTTTTTTTAGCCAAATTTCGAGGTTTGCAAAGGATTCTGGGTAACAGAACCTGGTCAGAGCCCCACAAGTCACCCAATCGTGGATTAACCTAGGTCTCTAGTTTTCAAAAGTGCACAGGTTTGCTAGGTTTCCCTAAGTGCCGGCTGAGCTAGAGGCCAAAATCTACAGGTAGTCACTTTGCAAAAAACACCTCTGTTTTCTTTCAAAAAATTGGATGTGTCCACGTTGCGCTTTGGGGCATTTCCTGTCGCGGGCGCTAGGCCTACCCACACAAGTGAGGTATCATTTTTATCGGGAGTCTTGGGGGAACGCTGGGTGGAAGGATATTTGTGGCTCCTCTCAGATTCCAAAACTTTCTGCCACAGAAATGTGAGGAACATGTGTTTTTTTAGCCTCATTTTGAGGTTTGCAAAGTATTCTGGGTAACAGAACCTGGTCAGAGCCCCACAAGTCACCCCATCTTGGATTCCCCTAGGTCTCTAGTTTTCAAAAATGCACAGGTTTGGTAGGTTTCCCTAGGTGCCGGCTGAGCTAGAGGCCAAAATCTACAGGTAGGCACTTTGCAAAAAACACCTCTGTTTTCTTTCAAAAAATTGGATGTGTCCACGTTGCGCTTTGGGGCATTTCCTGTTGCGGGCGCTAGGCCTACCCACACAAGTGAGGTATCATTTTTATCGGGAGACTTGGGGGAACGCTGTGTGAAAGGAAATTTGTGGCTCCTCTCAGATTCCAGAACTTTCTGCAACAGAAATGTGAGGAACATTTGTTTTTTTAGCCAAATTTCGAGGTTTGCAAAGGATTCTGGGTAACAGAACCTGGTCAGAGCCCCACAAGTCACCCAATCGTGGATTAACCTAGGTCTCTAGTTTTCAAAAGTGCACAGGTTTGCTAGGTTTCCCTAAGTGCCGGCTGAGCTAGAGGCCAAAATCTACAGGTAGTCACTTTGCAAAAAACACCTCTGTTTTCTTTCAAAAAATTGGATGTGTCCACGTTGCGCTTTGGGGCATTTCCTGTCGCGGGCGCTAGGCCTACCCACACAAGTGAGGTATCATTTTTATCGGGAGTCTTGGGGGAACGCTGGGTGGAAGGATATTTGTGGCTCCTCTCAGATTCCAAAACTTTCTGCCACAGAAATGTGAGGAACATGTGTTTTTTTAGCCTCATTTTGAGGTTTGCAAAGTATTCTGGGTAACAGAACCTGGTCAGAGCCCCACAAGTCACCCCATCTTGGATTCCCCTAGGTCTCTAGTTTTCAAAAATGCACAGGTTTGGTAGGTTTCCCTAGGTGCCGGCTGAGCTAGAGGCCAAAATCTACAGGTAGGCACTTTGCAAAAAACACCTCTGTTTTCTTTCAAAAAATTGGATGTGTCCACGTTGCGCTTTGGGGCATTTCCTGTCGCGGGCGCTAGGCCTACCCACACAAGTGAGGTATCATTTTTATTGGGAGACTTGGGGGAACGCTGGGTGAAAGGAAATTTGTGTCTCCTCTCAGATTCCAGAACTTTCTGCCACAGAAATGTGAGGAACATGTTTTTAGCCAAATTTCGAGGTTTGCAATGGATTTGGGTAACAGAACCTGGTCAGAGCCCCACAAGTCACCCAATCGTGGATTAACCTAGGTCTCTAGTTTTCAAAAGTGCACAGGTTTGCTAGGTTTCCCTAAGTGCCGGCTGAGCTAGAGGCCAAAATCTACAGGTAGGCACTTTGCAAAAAACACCTCTGTTTTCTTTCAAAAAATTGGATGTGTCCACGTTGCGCTTTGGGGCATTTCCTGTCGCGGGCGCTAGGCCTACCCACACAAGTGAGGTATCATTTTTATTGGGAGACTTGGGGGAACGCTGGGTGAAAGGAAATTTGTGGCTCCTCTCAGATTCCAGAACTTTCTGCAACAGAAATGTGAGGAACATGTGTTTTTTTAGCAAAATTTCGAGGTTTGCAAAGGATTCTGGGTAACAGAACCTGGTCAGAGCCCCACAAGTCACCCCATCGTGGATTCCCCTAGGTCTCTAGTTTTCAAAAATGCACAGGTTTGGTAGGTTTCCCTAAGTACCGGCTGAGCTAGAGGCCAAAATCTACAGGTAGGCAGTTTGCAAAAAACACCTGTTTTCTTTCAAAAAATTGGATGTGTCCACGTTGCGCTTTGGGGCATTTCCTGTCGCTGGCGCTAGGCCTACCCACACAAGTGAGGTATCATTTTTATCGGGAGACTTGGGGGAACGCTGGGCGGAAGGATATTTGTGGCTCCTCTCAGATTCCAAAAATTTCTGCCACAGAAATGTGAGGAACATGTGTTTTTTTAGCCAAATGTTGAGGTTTGCAAAGGATTTTGGGTAACAGAACCTGGTCAGAGCCCCACAAGTCACCCCATCTTGGATTCCCCTAGGTCTCTAGTTTTCAAAAATGCACAGGTTTGGTAGGTTTCCCTAGGTGCCGGCTGAGCTAGAGGCCAAAATCTACAGGTAGGCACTTTGCAAAAAACACCTCTGTTTTCTTTCAAAAAATTGGATGCGTCCACGTTGCGCTTTGGGGCATTTCCTGTCGCGGGCGCTAGGCCTACCCACACAAGTGAGGTATCATTTTTATCAGGAGACTTGGGGGAACGCTGCGTGGAAGGAAATTTGTGGCTCCTCTCAGATTCCAGAACTTTCTGCAAACAAAAATGTGAGGAACATGTGTTTTATTAGCCAAATTTTGAGGTTTGCAAAGGATTCTGGGTAACAGAACCTATTCAGAGCCCCACAAGTCACCCCATCTTGGATTCCCCTAGGTCTCTAGTTTTCAAAAATGCACAGGTTTGGTAGGTTTCCCTAGGTGCCGGCTGAGCTAGAGGCCAAAATCTACAGGTAGGCACTTTGCAAAAAACACCTCTGTTTTCTTTCAAAAAATTGGATGTGTCCACGTTGCGCTTTGGGGCATTTCCTGTCGCGGGCGCTAGGCCTACCCACACAAGTGAGGTATCATTTTTATTGGGAGACTTGGGGGAACGCTGGGTGAAAGGAAATTTGTGTCTCCTCTCAGATTCCAGAACTTTCTGCCACAGAAATGTGAGGAACATGTTTTTAGCCAAATTTCGAGGTTTGCAATGGATTTGGGTAACAGAACCTGGTCAGAGCCCCACAAGTCACCCAATCGTGGATTAACCTAGGTCTCTAGTTTTCAAAAGTGCACAGGTTTGCTAGGTTTCCCTAAGTGCCGGCTGAGCTAGAGGCCAAAATCTACAGGTAGGCACTTTGCAAAAAACACCTCTGTTTTCTTTCAAAAAATTGGATGTGTCCACGTTGCGCTTTGGGGCATTTCCTGTCGCGGGCGCTAGGCCTACCCACACAAGTGAGGTATCATTTTTATTGGGAGACTTGGGGGAACGCTGGGTGAAAGGAAATTTGTGGCTCCTCTCAGATTCCAGAACTTTCTGCAACAGAAATGTGAGGAACATGTGTTTTTTTAGCAAAATTTCGAGGTTTGCAAAGGATTCTGGGTAACAGAACCTGGTCAGAGCCCCACAAGTCACCCCATCGTGGATTCCCCTAGGTCTCTAGTTTTCAAAAATGCACAGGTTTGGTAGGTTTCCCTAAGTACCGGCTGAGCTAGAGGCCAAAATCTACAGGTAGGCAGTTTGCAAAAAACACCTGTTTTCTTTCAAAAAATTGGATGTGTCCACGTTGCGCTTTGGGGCATTTCCTGTCGCTGGCGCTAGGCCTACCCACACAAGTGAGGTATCATTTTTATCGGGAGACTTGGGGGAACGCTGGGCGGAAGGATATTTGTGGCTCCTCTCAGATTCCAAAAATTTCTGCCACAGAAATGTGAGGAACATGTGTTTTTTTAGCCAAATGTTGAGGTTTGCAAAGGATTTTGGGTATCAGAACCTGGTCAGAGCCCCACAAGTCACCCCATCTTGGATTCCCCTAGGTCTCTAGTTTTCAAAAATGCACAGGTTTGGTAGGTTTCCCTAGGTGCCGGCTGAGCTAGAGGCCAAAATCTACAGGTAGGCACTTTGCAAAAAACACCTCTGTTTTCTTTCAAAAAATTGGATGCGTCCACGTTGCGCTTTGGGGCATTTCCTGTCGCGGGCGCTAGGCCTACCCACACAAGTGAGGTATCATTTTTATCAGGAGACTTGGGGGAACGCTGCGTGGAAGGAAATTTGTGGCTCCTCTCAGATTCCAGAACTTTCTGCAAAAAAAAATGTGAGGAACATGTGTTTTATTAGCCAAATTTTGAGGTTTGCAAAGGATTCTGGGTAACAGAACCTATTCAGAGCCCCACAAGTCACCCCATCTTGGATTCCCCTAGGTCTCTAGTTTTCAAAAATGCACAGGTTTGGTAGGTTTCCCTAGGTGCCGGCTGAGCTAGAGGCCAAAATCTACAGGTAGGCACTTTGCAAAAAACACCTCTGTTTTCTTTCAAAAAATTGGATGTGTCCACGTTGCGCTTTGGGGCATTTCCTGTCGCAGGCGCTAGGTCTACCCACACAAGTGAGGTATCATTTTTATCGGGAGACTTGGGGGAACGCTGGGTGGAAGGATATTTGTGGCTCCTCTCAGATTCCAGAACTTTCTGCCACAAAAATGTGAGGAACATGTGTTTTTTTAGCCAAATTTCGAGGTTTGCAAAGGATTCTGGGTAACAGAACCTGGTCAGAGCCCCACAAGTCACCCCATCTTGGATTCCCCTAGGTCTCTAGTTTTCAAAAATGCACAGGTTTGGTAGGTTTCCCTAAGTGCCGGCTGAGCTAGAGGCCAAAATCTACAGGTAGGCACTTTGCAAAAAACACCTCTGTTTTCTTTCAAAAAATTGGATGTGTCCACGTTGCGCTTTGGGGTATTTCCTGTCGCGGGTGCTAGGTCTACCCACACAAGTGAGGTATCATTTTTATCGGGAGACTTGGGGGAACGCTGGGTGGAAGGATATTTGTGACTCCTCTCAGATTCCAAAACTTTCTGCCACAGAAATGTGAGGAACATGTGTTTTTTTAGCCAAATTTTGAGGTTTGCAAAGGATTCTGGGTAACAGAACCTTGTCAGAGCCCCACAAGTCACCCCTTCTTGGATTCCCCTAGGTCTCTAGTTTTCAAAAATGCACAGGTTTGGTAGGTTTCCCTAGGTGCCGGCTGAGCTAGAGGCCAAAATCTACAGGTAGGCACTTTGCAAAAAACACCTCTGTTTTCTTTCAAAAAATTGGATGTGTCCACGTTGCGCTTTGGGGCATTTCCTGTCGCGGGCGCTAGGCCTACCCACACAAGTGAGGTATCATTTTTATCGGGAGACTTGGCGGAACGCTGGGTGGGAGGAAATTTGTGGCTCCTCTCAGACTCCAGAACTTTCTGGCACAGAAATGTGAGGAACATGTGGTTTTTTTAGCCAGATTTTGAGGTTTGCAAAGGATTCTGGGTAACAGAACCTAGTCAGAGCCCCACAAGTCACCCCATCTTGGATTCCCCTAGGTCTCTAGTTCTCAAAAATGCTCAGGTTTGGTAGGTTTCCCTAGGTGCCGGCTGAGCTAGAGGCCAAAATCTACAGGTAGGCACTTTGCAAAAAACACCTCTGTTTTCTTTCAAAAAATTGGATGTGTCCACGTTGCGCTTTGGGGCATTTCCTGTCGCGGGCGCTAGGCCTACCCACACAAGTGAGGTATCATTTTTATCGGGAGACTTGGGGGAACGCTGGGTGGAAGGATATTTGTGGCTCCTCTCAGATTCCAGAACTTTCTGCCACAAAAATGTGAGGAACATGTGTTTTTTTAGCCAAATTTCGAGGTTTGCAAAGGATTCTGGGTAACAGAACCTGGTCAGAGCCCCACAAGTCACCCCATCTTGGATTCCCCTAGGTCTCTAGTTTTCAAAAATGCACAGGTTTGGTAGGTTTCCCTACGTGCCGGCTGAGCTAGAGGCCAAAATCTACAGGTAGGCACTTTGCAAAAAACACCTCTGTTTTCTTTCAAAAAATTGGATGTGTCCACGTTGCGCATTGGGGTATTTCCTGTCGCGGGCGCTAGGTCTACCCACACAAGTGAGGTATCATTTTTATCTGGAGACTTGGGGGAACGCTGGGTGGAAGGATATTTGTGACTCCTCTCAGATTCCAAAACTTTCTGCCACAGAAATGTGAGGAACATGTGTTTTTTTAGCCAAATTTTGAGGTTTGCAAAGGATTCTGGGTAACAGAACCTGGTCAGAGCCCCACAAGTCACCCCTTCTTGGATTCCCCTAGGTCTCTAGTTTTCAAAAATGCACAGGTTTGGTAGGTTTCCCTAGGTGCCGGCTGAGCTAGAGGCCAAAATCTACAGGTAGGCACTTTGCAAAAAACACCTCTGTTTTCTTTCAAAAAATTGGATGTGTCCACGTTGCGCTTTGGGGCATTTCCTGTCGCGGGCGCTAGGCCTACCCACACAAGTGAGGTATCATTTTTATCGGGAGACTTGGCGGAACGCTGGGTGGGAGGAAATTTGTGGCTCCTCTCAGACTCCAGAACTTTCTGGCACAGAAATGTGAGGAACATGTGGTTTTTTTAGCCAGATTTTGAGGTTTGCAAAGGATTCTGGGTAACAGAACCTAGTCAGAGCCCCACAAGTCACCCCATCTTGGATTCCCCTAGGTCTCTAGTTCTAAAAAATGCTCAGGTTTGGTAGGTTTCCCTAGGTGCCGGCTGAGCTAGAGGCCAAAATCTACAGCTAGGCACTTTGCAAAAAACACCTCTGTTTTCTTTCAAAAAATTGGATGTGTCCACGTTGCGCTTTGGGGCATTTCCTGTCGCGGGCGCTAGGCCTACCCACACAAGTGAGGTATAATTTTTATTGGGAGACTTGGGGGAAAGCTGGGTGGAAGGAAATTTGTGGCTCCTCTCAGATTCCAGAACTTTCTGCCACAGAAATGTGAGGAACATGTGTTTTTTTTAGCCAAATTTTGAGGTTTGCAAAGGATTCTGGGTAACAGAACCTGGTCAGAGCCCCACAAGTCACCCCATCTTGGATTCCCCTAGGTCTCTAGTTTTCAAAAATGCGCAGGTTTGGTAGGTTTCCCTAGGTGCCGGCTGAGCTAGAGGCCAAAATCTACAGGTAGGCACTTTGCAAAAAACACCTCTGTTTTCTTTCAAAAAATTGGATGTGTCCACGTTGCGCTTTGGGGCATTTCCTGTCGCGGGCGCTAGGCCTACCCACACAAGTGAGGTATCATTTTTATTGGGAGACTTGGGGGAACGCTGGGTGAAAGGAAATTTGTGGCTCCTCTCAGATTCCAGAACTTTCTGCAACAGAAATGTGAGGAACATGTGTTTTTTTAGCAAAATTTCGAAGTTTGCAAAGGATTCTGGGTAACAGAACCTGGTCAGAGCCCCACAAGTCACCCCATCGTGGATTCCCCTAGGTCTCTAGTTTTAAAAAATGCACAGGTTTGGTAGGTTTCCCTTGGTGCTGGCTGAGCTAGAGGCCAAAATCTACAGGTAGGCACTTTGCAAAAAACACCTCTGTTTTCTTTCAAAAAATTGGATGTGTCCACGTTGCGCTTTGGGGCATTTCCTGTCACGGGCGCTAGGCCTACCCACACAAGTGAGGTATCATTTTTATCGGGAGACTTGGGGGAACGCTGCGTGGAAGGAAATTTGTGGCTCCTCTCAGATTCCAGAACTTTCTGCCACAAAAATGTAAGGAACATGTGTTTTTTTAGCCAAATTTTGAGGTTTGCAAAGGATTCTGGGTAACAGAACCTGGTCAGAGCCCCACAAGTCACCCCATCTTGTATTCCCCTAGGTCTCTAGTTTTCAAAAATGCACAGGTTTGGTAGGTTTCCCTAGGTGCCGGCTGAGCTAGAGGCCAAAATCTACAGGTAGGCACTTTGCAAAAAACACCTCTGTTTTCTTTCAAAAAATTGGATGTGTCCACGTTGCGCTTTGGGGCATTTCCTGTCGCGGGCGCTAGGCCTACCCACACAAGTGAGGTATCATTTTTATTGGGAGACTTGTGGGAACGCTGGGTGAAAGGAAATTTGTGGCTCCTCTCAGATTCCAGAACTTTCTGCAACAGAAATGTGAGGAACATGTGATTTTTTAGCCAAATTTCGAGGTTTGCAAAGGATTCTGGGTAACAGAACCTGGTCAGAGCCCCACAAGTCACCCAATCGTGGATTCCCCTAGGTCTCTAGTTTTCAAAAGTGCACAGGTTTGGTTGGTTTCCCTAAGTGCCGGCTGAGCTAGAGGCCAAAATCTACAGGTAGGCACTTTGCAAAAAACACCTCTGTTTTCTTTCAAAAAATTGGATGTGTCCACGTTGCGCTTTGGGGCATTTCCTGTCGCGGGCGCTAGGCCTACCCACACAAGTGAGGTTTCATTTTTATCGGGAGACTTGGGGGAACGCTGGGTGGAAGGATATTTGTGGCTCCTCTCAGATTCCAAAACTTTCTGCCACAGAAATGTGAGGAACATGTGTTTTTTTAGCCAAATTTTGAGATTTGCAAAGGATTCTGGGTAACAGAACCTGGTCAGAGCCCCACAAGTCACCCCATCTTGGATTCCCCTAGGTCTCTAGTTTTCAAAAATGCACAGGTTTGGTAGGTTTCCCTAGGTGCCGGCTGAGCTAGAGGCCAAAATCTACACGTAGGCACTTTGCAAAAAACACCTCTGTTTTCTTTCAAAAAATTGGAAGTGTCCACGTTGCGCTTTGGGGCATTTCCTGTCGCGGGCGCTAGGCCTACCCACACAAGTGAGGTATCATTTTTATCGGGAGACTTGGGGGAACGCTGCGTGGAAGGAAATTTGTGGCTCCTCTCACATTCCAGAACTTTCTGCCACAAAAATGTGAGGAACATGTGTTTTTTTAGCCAAATTTTTAGGTTTGCAAAGGATTTGGGGTAACAGAACCTGGTCAGAGCCCCACAAGTCACCCCATCTTGGATTCCCCTAGGTCTCTAGTTTTCAAAAATGCACAGGTTTGGTAGGTTTCCCTAGGTGCCGGCTGAGCTAGAGGCCAAAAACTACAGGTAGGCACTTTGCAAAAAACACCTCTGTTTTCTTTCAAAAAATTGGATGTGTCCACGTTGCGCTTTGGGGCATTTCCTGTTGCGGGCGCTAGGCCTACCCACACAAGTGAGGTATCATTTTTATCGGGAGACTTGGGGGAACGCTGTGTGAAAGGAAATTTGTGGCTCCTCTCAGATTCCAGAACTTTCTGCAACAGAAATGTGAGGAACATTTGTTTTTTTAGCCAAATTTCGAGGTTTGCAAAGGATTCTGGGTAACAGAACCTGGTCAGAGCCCCACAAGTCACTCAATCGTGGATTAACCTAGGTCTCTAGTTTTCAAAAGTGCACAGGTTTGCTAGGTTTCCCTAAGTGCCGGCTGAGCTAGAGGCCAAAATCTACAGGTAGGCACTTTGCAAAAAACACCTCTGTTTTCTTTCAAAAAATTGGATGTGTCCACGTTGCGCTTTGGGGCATTTCCTGTCGCGGGCGCTAGGCCTACCCACACAAGTGAGGTATCATTTTTATCGGGAGTCTTGGGGGAACGCTGGGTGGAAGGATATTTGTGGCTCCTCTCAGATTCCAAAACTTTCTGCCACAGAAATGTGAGGAACATGTGTTTTTTTAGCCTCATTTTGAGGTTTGCAAAGTATTCTGGGTAACAGAACCTGGTCAGAGCCCCACAAGTCACCCCATCTTGGATTCCCCTAGGTCTCTAGTTTTCAAAAATGCACAGGTTTGGTAGGTTTCCCTAGGTGCCGGCTGAGCTAGAGGCCAAAATCTACAGGTAGGCACTTTGCAAAAAACACCTCTGTTTTCTTTCAAAAAATTGGATGTGTCCACGTTGCGCTTTGGGGCATTTCCTGTCGCGGGCGCTAGGCCTACCCACACAAGTGAGGTATCATTTTTATTGGGAGACTTGGGGGAACGCTGGGTGAAAGGAAATTTGTGGCTCCTCTCAGATTCCAGAACTTTCTGCAACAGAAATGTGAGGAACATGTGTTTTTTTAGCAAAATTTCGAGGTTTGCAAAGGATTCTGGGTAACAGAACCTGGTCAGAGCCCCACAAGTCACCCCATCGTGGATTCCCCTAGGTCTCTAGTTTTCAAAAATGCACAGGTTTGGTAGGTTTCCCTAAGTACCGGCTGAGCTAGAGGCCAAAATCTACAGGTAGGCAGTTTGCAAAAAACACCTGTTTTCTTTCAAAAAATTGGATGTGTCCACGTTGCGCTTTGGGGCATTTCCTGTCGCGGGCGCTAGGCCTACCCACACAAGTGAGGTATCATTTTTATCGGGAGACTTGGGGGAACGCTGGGAGGAAGGATATTTGTGGCTCCTCTCAGATTCCAAAAATTTCTGCCACAGAAATGTGAGGAACATGTGTTTTTTTAGCCAAATGTTGAGGTTTGCAAAGGATTTTGGGTAACAGAACCTGGTCAGAGCCCCACAAGTCACCCCATCTTGGATTCCCCTAGGTCTCTAGTTTTCAAAAATGCACAGGTTTGGTAGGTTTCCCTAGGTGCCGGCTGAGCTAGAGGCCAAAATCTACAGGTAGGCACTTTGCAAAAAACACCTCTGTTTTCTTTCAAAAAATTGGATGCGTCCACGTTGCGCTTTGGGGCATTTCCTGTCGCGGGCGCTAGGCCTACCCACACAAGTGAGGTATCATTTTTATCAGGAGACTTGGGGGAACGCTGCCTGGAAGGAAATTTGTGGCTCCTCTCAGATTCCAGAACTTTCTGCAAACAAAAATGTGAGGAACATGTGTTTTATTAGCCAAATTTTGAGGTTTGCAAAGGATTCTGGGTAACAGAACCTATTCAGAGCCCCACAAGTCACCCCATCTTGGATTCCCCTAGGTCTCTAGTTTTAAAAAATGCACAGGTTTGGTAGGTTTCCCTAGGTGCCGGCTGAGCTAGAGGCCAAAATCTACAGGTAGGCACTTTGCAAAAAACACCTCTGTTTTCTTTAAAAAAATTGAATGTGTCCACGTTGCGCTTTGGGGCATTTTCTGTCGCAGGCGCTAGGCCTACTCACACAAGTGAGGTATCATTTTTATCGGGAGACTTGGGGGAACGCTGGTGGAAGGAAATTTGTGGCTCCTCTCAGATTCCAGAACTTTCTGCCACAAAAATGTGAGGAACATGTGTTTTTTTAGCCAAATTTCGAGGTTTGCAAAGGATTCTGGGTAACAGAACCTGGTCAGAGCCCCACAAGTCACCCCATCTTGGATTCCCCTAGGTCTCTAGTTTTCAAAAATGCACAGGTTTGGTAGGTTTCCCTAAGTGCCGGCTGAGCTAGAGGCCAAAATCTACAGGTAGGCACTTTGCAAAAAACACCTCTGTTTTCTTTCAAAAAATTGGATGTATCCACGTTGCGCTTTGGGGTATTTCCTGTTGCGGGCGCTAGGCCTACCCACACAAGTGAGGTATCATTTTTATCGGGAGACTTGGGGGAACGCTGGGTGGGAGGAAATTTGTGGCTCCTCTCAGACTCCAGAACTTTCTGCCACAGAAATGTGATGAACATGTGGTTTTTTTAGCCAGATTTTGAGGTTTGCAAAGGATTCTGGGTAACAGAACCTAGTCAGAGCCCCACAAGTCACCCCATCTTGGATTCCCCTAGGTCTCTAGTTCTCAAAAATGCTCAGGTTTGGTAGGTTTCCCTAGGTGCCGGCTGAGCTAGAGGCCAAAATCTACAGGTAGGCACTTTGCAAAAAACACCTCTGTTTTCTTTCAAAAAATTGGATGTGTCCACGTTGCGCTTTGGGGCATTTCCTGTCGCGGGCGCTAGGCCTACCCACACAAGTGAGGTATAATTTTTATTGGGAGACTTGGGGGAAAGCTGGGTGGAAGGAAATTTGTGGCTCCTCTCAGATTCCAGAACTTTCTGCCACAGAAATGTGAGGAACGTGTGTTTTTTTTAGCCAAATTTTGAGGTTTGCAAAGGATTCTGGGTAACAGAACCTGGTCAGAGCCCCACAAGTCACCCCATCTTGGATTCCCCTAGGTCTCTAGTTTTCAAAAATGCGCAGGTTTGGTAGGTTTCCCTAGGTGCCGGCTGAGCTAGAGGCCAAAATCTACAGGTAGGCACTTTGCAAAAAACACCTCTGTTTTCTTTCAAAAAATTGGATGTGTCCACGTTGAGCTTTGGGGCATATCCTGTCGCGGGCGCTAGGCCTACCCACACAAGTGAGGTATCATTTTTATTGGGAGACTTGGGGGAACGCTGCGTGGAAGGAAATTTGTGGCTCCTCTCAGATTCCAGAACTTTCTGCCACAAAAATGTGAGGAACATGTGTTTTTTTAGCCAAATTTTGAGGTTTGCAAAGGATTCTGGGTAACAGAACCTGGTCAGAGCCCCACAAGTCACCCCATCTTGGATTCCCCTAGGTCTCTAGTTTTCAGAAATGCACAGGTTTGGTAGGTTTCCCTAGGTGCCGGCTGAGCTAGAGGCCAAAATCTACAGGTAGGCACTTTGCAAAAAACACCTCTGTTTTCTTTAAAAAAATTGGATGTGTCCACGTTGCGCTTTGGGGCATTTCCTGTCGCGGGCGCTAGGCCTACCCACACAAGTGAGGTATCATTTTTATCGGGAGACTTGGAGGAACGCTGCGTGGAAGGAAATTTGTGGCTCCTCTCAGATTCCAGAACTTTCTGCCACAAAAATTTGAGGAACATGGGTTTTTTTAGCCAAATTTTGAGGTTTGCAAAGGATTTGGGGTAACAGAACCTGGTCAGAGCCCCACAAGTCACCCCATCTTGGATTCCCCTAGGTCTCTAGTTTTCAAAAATGCACAGGTTTGGTAGGTTTCCCTAGGTGCCGGCTGAGCTAGAGGCCAAAATCTACAGGTAGGCACTTTGCAAAAAACCACCTCTGTTTTCTTTCAAAAAATTGGATGTGTCCACGTTGCGCTTTGGGGCATTTCCTGTTGCGGGCGCTAGGCCTACCCACACAAGTGAGGTATCATTTTTATCGGGAGACTTGGGGGAACGCTGTGTGAAAGGAAATTTGTGGCTCCTCTCAGATTCCAGAACTTTCTGCAACAGAAATGTGAGGAACATTTGTTTTTTTAGCCAAATTTCGAGGTTTGCAAAGGATTCTGGGTAACAGAACCTGGTCAGAGCCCCACAAGTCACCCAATCGTGGATTAACCTAGGTCTCTAGTTTTCAAAAGTGCACAGGTTTGCTAGGTTTCCCTAAGTGCCGGCTGAGCTAGAGGCCAAAATCTACAGGTAGACACTTTGCAAAAAACACCTCTGTTTTCTTTCAAAAAATTGGATGTGTCCACGTAGCGCTTTGGGGCATTTCCTGTCGCGGGCGCTAGGCCTACCCACACAAGTGAGGTATCATTTTTATCGGGAGTCTTGGGGGAACGCTGGGTGGAAGGATATTTGTGGCTCCTCTCAGATTCCAAAACTTTCTGCCACAGAAATGTGAGGAACATGTGTTTTTTTAGCCTCATTTTGAGGTTTGCAAAGTATTCTGGGTAACAGAACCTGGTCAGAGCCCCACAAGTCACCCCATCTTGGATTCCCCTAGGTCTCTAGTTTTCAAAAATGCACAGGTTTGGTAGGTTTCCCTAGGTGCTGGCTGAGCTAGAGGCCAAAATCTACAGGTAGGCACTTTGCAAAAAACACCTCTGTTTTCTTTCAAAAAATTGGATGTGTCCACGTTGCGCTTTGGGGCATTTCCTGTCGCGGGCGCTAGGCCTACCCACACAAGTGAGGTATCATTTTTATCGGGAGACTTGGGGGAACGCTGCGTGGAAGGAAATTTGTGGCTCCTCTCAGATTCCAGAACTTTCTGCCACAAAAATGTGAGGAACATGTGTTTTTTTAGCCAAATTTTGAGGTTTGCAAAGGATTCTGGGTAACAGAACCTGGTCAGAGCCCCACAAGTCACCCCATCTTGGATTCCCCTAGGTCTCTAGTTTTCAGAAATGCACAGGTTTGGTAGGTTTCCCTAGGTGCCGGCTGAGCTAGAGGCCAAAATCTACAGGTAGGCACTTTGCAAAAAACACCTCTGTTTTCTTTCAAAAAATTGGATGTGTCCACGTTGCGCTTTGGGGCATTTCCTGTCGCGGGCGCTAGGCCTACCCACACAAGTGAGGTATCATTTTTATCGGGAGACTTGGGGGAACGCTGCGTGGAAGGAAATTTGTGGCTCCTCTCAGATTCCAGAACTTTCTGCCACAAAAATTTGAGGAACATGTGTTTTTTTAGCCAAATTTTGAGGTTTGCAAAGGATTTGGGGTAACAGAACCTGGTCAGAGCCCCACAAGTCACCCCATCTTGGATTCCCCTAGGTCTCTAGTTTTCAAAAATGCACAGGTTTGGTAGGTTTCCCTAGGTGCCGGCTGAGCTAGAGGCCAAAATCTACAGGTAGGCACTTTGCAAAAAACACCTCTGTTTTCTTTCAAAAAATTGGATGTGTCCACGTTGCGCTTTGGGGCATTTCCTGTTGCGGGCGCTAGGCCTACCCACACAAGTGAGGTATCATTTTTATCGGGAGACTTGGGGGAACGCTGTGTGAAAGGAAATTTGTGGCTCCTCTCAGATTCCAGAACTTTCTGCAACAGAAATGTGAGGAACATTTGTTTTTTTAGCCAAATTTCGAGGTTTGCAAAGGATTCTGGGTAACAGAACCTGGTCAGAGCCCCACAAGTCACCCAATCGTGGATTAACCTAGGTCTCTAGTTTTCAAAAGTGCACAGGTTTGCTAGGTTTCCCTAAGTGCCGGCTGAGCTAGAGGCCAAAATCTACAGGTAGACACTTTGCAAAAAACACCTCTGTTTTCTTTCAAAAAATTGGATGTGTCCACGTAGCGCTTTGGGGCATTTCCTGTCGCGGGCGCTAGGCCTACCCACACAAGTGAGGTATCATTTTTATCGGGAGTCTTGGGGGAACGCTGGGTGGAAGGATATTTGTGGCTCCTCTCAGATTCCAAAACTTTCTGCCACAGAAATGTGAGGAACATGTGTTTTTTTAGCCTCATTTTGAGGTTTGCAAAGTATTCTGGGTAACAGAACCTGGTCAGAGCCCCACAAGTCACCCCATCTTGGATTCCCCTAGGTCTCTAGTTTTCAAAAATGCACAGGTTTGGTAGGTTTCCCTAGGTGCCGGCTGAGCTAGAGGCCAAAATCTACAGGTAGGCACTTTGCAAAAAACACCTCTGTTTTCTTTCAAAAAATTGGATGTGTCCACGTTGCGCTTTGGGGCATTTCCTGTCGCGGGCGCTAGGCCTACCCACACAAGTGAGGTATCATTTTTATTGGGAGACTTGGGGGAACGCTGGGTGAAAGGAAATTTGTGTCTCCTCTCAGATTCCAGAACTTTCTGCCACAGAAATGTGAGGAACATGTTTTTAGCCAAATTTCGAGGTTTGCAATGGATTTGGGTAACAGAACCTGGTCAGAGCCCCACAAGTCACCCAATCGTGGATTAACCTAGGTCTCTAGTTTTCAAAAGTGCACAGGTTTGCTAGGTTTCCCTAAGTGCCGGCTGAGCTAGAGGCCAAAATCTACAGGTAGGCACTTTGCAAAAAACACCTCTGTTTTCTTTCAAAAAATTGGATGTGTCCACGTTGCGCTTTGGGGCATTTCCTGTCGCGGGCGCTAGGCCTACCCACACAAGTGAGGTATCATTTTTATTGGGAGACTTGGGGGAACGCTGGGTGAAAGGAAATTTGTGGCTCCTCTCAGATTCCAGAACTTTCTGCAACAGAAATGTGAGGAACATGTGTTTTTTTAGCAAAATTTCGAGGTTTGCAAAGGATTCTGGGTAACAGAACCTGGTCAGAGCCCCACAAGTCACCCCATCGTGGATTCCCCTAGGTCTCTAGTTTTCAAAAATGCACAGGTTTGGTAGGTTTCCCTAAGTACCGGCTGAGCTAGAGGCCAAAATCTACAGGTAGGCAGTTTGCAAAAAACACCTGTTTTCTTTCAAAAAATTGGATGTGTCCACGTTGCGCTTTGGGGCATTTCCTGTCGCGGGCGCTAGGCCTACCCACACAAGTGAGGTATCATTTTTATCGGGAGACTTGGGGGAACGCTGGGCGGAAGGATATTTGTGGCTCCTCTCAGATTCCAAAAATTTCTGCCACAGAAATGTGAGGAACATGTGTTTTTTTAGCCAAATTTTGAGGTTTGCAAAGGATTTTGGGTAACAGAACCTGGTCAGAGCCCCACAAGTCACAACCTTCTTGGATTCCCCTAGGTCTCTAGTTTTAAAAAATGCACAGGTTTGGTAGGTTTCCCTAGGTGCCGGCTGAGCTAGAGGCCAAAATCTACAGGTAGGCACTTTGCAAAAAACACCTCTGTTTTCTTTCAAAAAATTGGATGTGTCCACGTTGCGCTTTGGGGCATTTCCTGTCGCGGGCGCTAGGCCTACCCACACAAGTGAGGTATCATTTTTATCGGGAGACTTGGCGGAACGCTGGGTGGGAGGAAATTTGTGGCTCCTCTCAGACTCCAGAACTTTCTGCCACAGAAATGTGAGGAACATGTGGTTTTTTTAGCCAGATTTTGAGGTTTGCAAAGGATTCTGGGTAACAGAACCTAGTCAGAGCCCCACAAGTCACCCCATCTTGGATTCCCCTAGGTCTCTAGTTCTCAAAAATGCTCAGGTTTGGTAGGTTTCCCTAGGTGCCGGCTGAGCTAGAGGCCAAAATCTACAGGTAGGCACTTTGCAAAAAACACCTCTGTTTTCTTTCAAAAAATTGGATGTGTCCACGTTGCGCTTTGGGGCATTTCCTGTCGCGGGCGCTAGGCCTACCCACACAAGTGAGGTATAATTTTTATTGGGAGACTTGGGGGAAAGCTGGGTGGAAGGAAATTTGTGGCTCCTCTCAGATTCCAGAACTTTCTGCCACAGAAATGTGAGGAACGTGTGTTTTTTTTAGCCAAATTATGAGGTTTGCAAAGGATTCTGGGTAACAGAACCTGGTCAGAGCCCCACAAGTCACCCCATCTTGGATTCCCCTAGGTCTCTAGTTTTCAAAAATGCGCAGGTTTGGTAGGTTTCCCTAGGTGCCGGCTGAGCTAGAGGCCAAAATCTACAGGTAGGCACTTTGCAAAAAACACCTCTGTTTTCTTTCAAAAAATTGGATGTGTCCACGTTGAGCTTTGGGGCATATCCTGTCGCGGGCGCTAGGCCTACCCACACAAGTGAGGTATCATTTTTATCGGGAGACTTTGGGGAACGCTGGGTGAAAGGAAATTTGTGGCTCCTCTCAGATTCCAGAACTTTCTGCAACAGAAATGTGAGGAACATGTGTTTTTTTAGCAAAATTTCGAGGTTTGCAAAGGATTCTGGGTAACAGAACCTGGTCAGAGCCCCACAAGTCACCCCATCGTGGATTCCCCTAGGTCTCTAGTTTTCAAAAATGCACAGGTTTGGTAGGTTTCCCTAAGTACCGGCTGAGCTAGAGGCCAAAATCTACAGGTAGGCAGTTTGCAAAAAACACCTGTTTTCTTTCAAAAAATTGGATGTGTCCACGTTGCGCTTTGGGGCATTTCCTGTCGCGGGCGCTAGGCCTACCCACACAAGTGAGGTATCATTTTTATCGGGAGACTTGGGGGAACGCTGGGCGGAAGGATATTTGTGGCTCCTCTCAGATTCCAAAAATTTCTGCCACAGAAATGTGAGGAACATGTGTTTTTTTAGCCAAATTTTGAGGTTTGCAAAGGATTTTGGGTAACAGAACCTGGTCAGAGCCCCACAAGTCACAACCTTCTTGGATTCCCCTAGGTCTCTAGTTTTAAAAAATGCACAGGTTTGGTAGGTTTCCCTAGGTGCCGGCTGAGCTAGAGGCCAAAATCTACAGGTAGGCACTTTGCAAAAAACACCTCTGTTTTCTTTCAAAAAATTGGATGTGTCCACGTTGCGCTTTGGGGCATTTCCTGTCGCGGGCGCTAGGCCTACCCACACAAGTGAGGTATCATTTTTATCGGGAGACTTGGCGGAACGCTGGGTGGGAGGAAATTTGTGGCTCCTCTCAGACTCCAGAACTTTCTGCCACAGAAATGTGAGGAACATGTGGTTTTTTTAGCCAGATTTTGAGGTTTGCAAAGGATTCTGGGTAACAGAACCTAGTCAGAGCCCCACAAGTCACCCCATCTTGGATTCCCCTAGGTCTCTAGTTCTCAAAAATGCTCAGGTTTGGTAGGTTTCCCTAGGTGCCGGCTGAGCTAGAGGCCAAAATCTACAGGTAGGCACTTTGCAAAAAACACCTCTGTTTTCTTTCAAAAAATTGGATGTGTCCACGTTGCGCTTTGGGGCATTTCCTGTCGCGGGCGCTAGGCCTACCCACACAAGTGAGGTATAATTTTTATTGGGAGACTTGGGGGAAAGCTGGGTGGAAGGAAATTTGTGGCTCCTCTCAGATTCCAGAACTTTCTGCCACAGAAATGTGAGGAACGTGTGTTTTTTTTAGCCAAATTATGAGGTTTGCAAAGGATTCTGGGTAACAGAACCTGGTCAGAGCCCCACAAGTCACCCCATCTTGGATTCCCCTAGGTCTCTAGTTTTCAAAAATGCGCAGGTTTGGTAGGTTTCCCTAGGTGCCGGCTGAGCTAGAGGCCAAAATCTACAGGTAGGCACTTTGCAAAAAACACCTCTGTTTTCTTTCAAAAAATTGGATGTGTCCACGTTGAGCTTTGGGGCATATCCTGTCGCGGGCGCTAGGCCTACCCACACAAGTGAGGTATCATTTTTATCGGGAGACTTGGGGGAACGCTGCGTGGAAGCAAATTTGTGGCTCCTCTCAGATTCCAGAACTTTCTGCCACAAAAATGTGAGGAACATGTGTTTTTTTAGCCAAATTTTGAGGTTTGCAAAGGATTCTGGGTAACAGAACCTGGTCAGAGCCCCACAAGTCACCCCATCTTGGATTCCCCTAGGTCTCTAGTTTTCAGAAATGCACAGGTTTGGTAGGTTTCCCTAGGTGCCGGCTGAGCTAGAGGCCAAAATCTACAGGTAGGCACTTTGCAAAAAACACCTCTGTTTTCTTTCAAAAAATTGGATGTGTCCACGTTGCGCTTTGGGGCATTTCCTGTCGCGGGCGCTAGGCCTACCCACACAAGTGAGGTATCATTTTTATCGGGAGACTTGGGGGAACGCTGCGTGGAAGGAAATTTGTGGCTCCTCTCAGATTCCAGAACTTTCTGCCACAAAAATTTGAGGAACATGTGTTTTTTTAGCCAAATTTTGAGGTTTGCAAAGGATTTGGGGTAACAGAACCTGGTCAGAGCCCCACAAGTCACCCCATCTTGGATTCCCCTAGGTCTCTAGTTTTCAAAAATGCACAGGTTTGGTAGGTTTCCCTAGGTGCCGGCTGAGCTAGAGGCCAAAATCTACAGGTAGGCACTTTGCAAAAAACACCTCTGTTTTCTTTCAAAAAATTGGATGTGTCCACGTTGCGCTTTGGGGCATTTCCTGTTGCGGGCGCTAGGCCTACCCACACAAGTGAGGTATCATTTTTATCGGGAGACTTGGGGGAACGCTGTGTGAAAGGAAATTTGTGGCTCCTCTCAGATTCCAGAACTTTCTGCAACAGAAATGTGAGGAACATTTGTTTTTTTAGCCAAATTTCGAGGTTTGCAAAGGATTCTGGGTAACAGAACCTGGTCAGAGCCCCACAAGTCACCCAATCGTGGATTAACCTAGGTCTCTAGTTTTCAAAAGTGCACAGGTTTGCTAGGTTTCCCTAAGTGCCGGCTGAGCTAGAGGCCAAAATCTACAGGTAGTCATTTTGCAAAAAACACCTCTGTTTTCTTTCAAAAAAATGGATGTGTCCACGTTGCGCTTTGGGGCATTTCCTGTTGCGGGCGCTAGGCCTACCCACACAAGTGAGGTATCATTTTTATCGGGAGTCTTGGGGGAACGCTGGGTGGAAGGATATTTGTGGCTCCTCTCAGATTCCAAAACTTTCTGCCACAGAAATGTGAGGAACATGTGTTTTTTTAGCCTCATTTTGAGGTTTGCAAAGTATTCTGGGTAACAGAACCTGGTCAGAGCCCCACAAGTCACCCCATCTTGGATTCCCCTAGGTCTCTAGTTTTCAAAAATGCACAGGTTTGGTAGGTTTCCCTAGGTGCCGGCTGAGCTAGAGGCCAAAATCTACAGGTAGGCACTTTGCAAAAAACACCTCTGTTTTCTTTCAAAAAATTGGATGTGTCCACGTTGCGCTTTGGGGCATTTCCTGTCGCGGGCGCTAGGCCTACCCACACAAGTGAGGTATCATTTTTATTGGGAGACTTGGGGGAACGCTGGGTGAAAGGAAATTTGTGTCTCCTCTCAGATTCCAGAACTTTCTGCCACAGAAATGTGAGGAACATGTTTTTAGCCAAATTTCGAGGTTTGCAATGGATTTGGGTAACAGAACCTGGTCAGAGCCCCACAAGTCACCCAATCGTGGATTAACCTAGGTCTCTAGTTTTCAAAAGTGCACAGGTTTGCTAGGTTTCCCTAAGTGCCGGCTGAGCTAGAGGCCAAAATCTACAGGTAGGCACTTTGCAAAAAACACCTCTGTTTTCTTTCAAAAAATTGGATGTGTCCACGTTGCGCTTTGGGGCATTTCCTGTCGCGGGCGCTAGGCCTACCCACACAAGTGAGGTATCATTTTTATTGGGAGACTTGGGGGAACGCTGGGTGAAAGGAAATTTGTGGCTCCTCTCAGATTCCAGAACTTTCTGCAACAGAAATGTGAGGAACATGTGTTTTTTTAGCAAAATTTCGAGGTTTGCAAAGGATTCTGGGTAACAGAACCTGGTCAGAGCCCCACAAGTCACCCCATCGTGGATTCCCCTAGGTCTCTAGTTTTCAAAAATGCACAGGTTTGGTAGGTTTCCCTAAGTACCGGCTGAGCTAGAGGCCAAAATCTACAGGTAGGCAGTTTGCAAAAAACACCTGTTTTCTTTCAAAAAATTGGATGTGTCCACGTTGCGCTTTGGGGCATTTCCTGTCGCGGGCGCTAGGCCTACCCACACAAGTGAGGTATCATTTTTATCGGGAGACTTGGGGGAACGCTGGGCGGAAGGATATTTGTGGCTCCTCTCAGATTCCAAAAATTTCTGCCACAGAAATGTGAGGAACATGTGTTTTTTTAGCCAAATGTTGAGGTTTGCAAAGGATTTTGGGTAACAGAACCTGGTCAGAGCCCCACAAGTCACCCCATCTTGGATTCCCCTAGGTCTCTAGTTTTCAAAAATGCACAGGTTTGGTAGGTTTCCCTAGGTGCCGGCTGAGCTAGAGGCCAAAATCTACAGGTAGGCACTTTGCAAAAAACACCTCTGTTTTCTTTCAAAAAATTGGATGCGTCCACGTTGCGCTTTGGGGCATTTCCTGTCGCGGGCGCTAGGCCTACCCACACAAGTGAGGTATCATTTTTATCAGGAGACTTGGGGGAACGCTGCATGGAAGGAAATTTGTGGCTCCTCTCAGATTCCAGAACTTTCTGCAAACAAAAATGTGAGGAACATGTGTTTTATTAGCCAAATTTTGAGGTTTGCAAAGGATTCTGGGTAACAGAACCTATTCAGAGCCCCACAAGTCACCCCATCTTGGATTCCCCTAGGTCTCTAGTTTTCAAAAATGCACAGGTTTGGTAGGTTTCCCTAGGTGCCGGCTGAGCTAGAGGCCAAAATCTACAGGTAGGCACTTTGCAAAAAACACCTCTGTTTTCTTTCAAAAAATTGGATGTGTCCACGTTGCGCTTTGGGGCATTTCCTGTCGCGGGCGCTAGGTCTACCCACACAAGTGAGGTATCATTTTTATCGGGAGACTTGGGGGAACGCTGGGTGGAAGGATATTTGTGGCTCCTCTCAGATTCCAGAACTTTCTGCCACAAAAATGTGAGGAACATGTGTTTTTTTAGCCAAATTTCGAGGTTTGCAAAGGATTCTGGGTAACAGAACCTGGTCAGAGCCCCACAAGTCACCCCATCTTGGATTCCCCTAGGTCTCTAGTTTTCAAAAATGCACAGGTTTGGTAGGTTTCCCTAAGTGCCGGCTGAGCTAGAGGCCAAAATCTACAGGTAGGCACTTTGCAAAAAACACCTCTGTTTTCTTTCAAAAAATTCGATGTGTCCACGTTGCGCTTTGGGGTATTTCCTGTCGCGGGCGCTAGGCCTACCCACACAAGTGAGGTATCATTTTTATCGGGAGACTTGGGGGAACGCTGGGTGGAAGGATATTTGTGACTCCTCTCAGATTCCAAAACTTTCTGCCACAGAAATGTGAGGAACATGTGTTTTTTTAGCCAAATTTTGAGGTTTGCAAAGGATTCTGGGTAACAGAACCTGGTCAGAGCCCCACAAGTCACCCCTTCTTGGATTCCCCTAGGTCTCTAGTTTTAAAAAATGCACAGGTTTGGTAGGTTTCCCTAGGTGCCGGCTGAGCTAGAGGCCAAAATCTACAGGTAGGCACTTTGCAAAAAACACCTGTTTTCTTTCAAAAAATTGGATGTGTCCACGTTGCGCTTTGGGGCATTTCCTGTCGCGGGCGCTAGGCCTACCCACACAAGTGAGGTATCATTTTTATCGGGAGACTTGGCGGAACGCTGGGTGGGAGGAAATTTGTGGCTCCTCTCAGACTCCAGAACTTTCTGCCACAGAAATGTGAGGAACATGTGGTTTTTTTAGCCAGATTTTGAGGTTTGCAAAGGATTCTGGGTAACAGAACCTAGTCAGAGCCCCACAAGTCACCCCATCTTGGATTCCCCTAGGTCTCTAGTTCTCAAAAATGCTCAGGTTTGGTAGGTTTCCCTAGGTGCCGGCTGAGCTACAGGCCAAAATCTACAGGTAGGCACTTTGCAAAAAACACCTCTGTTTTCTTTCAAAAAATTGGATGTGTCCACGTTGCGCTTTGGGGCATTTCCTGTCGCGGGCGCTAGGCCTACCCACACAAGTGAGGTATAATTTTTATTGGGAGACTTGGGGGAAAGCTGGGTGGAAGGAAATTTGTGGCTCCTCTCAGATTCCAGAACTTTCTGCCACAGAAATGTGAGGAACATGTGTTTTTTTTAGCCAAATTTTGAGGTTTGCAAAGGATTCTGGGTAACAGAACCTGGTCAGAGCCCCACAAGTCACCCCATCTTGGATTCCCCTAGGTCTCTAGTTTTCAAAAATGCGCAGGTTTGGTAGGTTTCCCTAGGTGCCGGCTGAGCTAGAGGCCAAAATCTACAGGTAGGCACTTTGCAAAAAACACCTCTGTTTTCTTTCAAAAAATTGGATGTGTCCACGTTGAGCTTTGGGGCATATCCTGTCGCGGGCGCTAGGCCTACCCACACAAGTGAGGTATCATTTTTATTGGGAGACTTGGGGGAACGCTGGGTGAAAGGAAATTTGTGGCTCCTCTCAGATTCCAGAACTTTCTGCCACAAAAATGTGAGGAACATGTGTTTTTTTAGCCAAATTTTGAGGTTTGCAAAGGATTCTGGGTAACAGAACCTGGTCAGAGCCCCACAAGTCACCCCATCTTGGATTCCCCTAGGTCTCTAGTTTTCAGAAATTCACAGGTTTGGTAGGTTTCCCTAGGTGCCGGCTGAGCTAGAGGCCAAAATCTACAGGTAGGCACTTTGCAAAAAACACCTCTGTTTTCTTTCAAAAAATTGGATGTGTCCACGTTGCGCTTTGGGGCATTTCCTGTCGCGGGCGCTAGGCCTACCCACACAAGTGAGGTATCATTTTTATTGGGAGACTTGGGGGAACGCTGGGTGAAAGGAAATTTGTGGCTCCTCTCAGATTCCAGAACTTTCTGCAACAGAAATGTGAGGAACATGTGTTTTTTTAGCAAAATTTCGAAGTTTGCAAAGGATTCTGGGTAACAGAACCTGGTCAGAGCCCCACAAGTCACCCCATCGTGGATTCCCCTAGGTCTCTAGTTTTCAAAAATGCACAGGTTTGGTAGGTTTCCCTTGGTGCTGGCTGAGCTAGAGGCCAAAATCTACAGGTAGGCACTTTGCAAAAAACACCTCTGTTTTCTTTCAAAAAATTGGATGTGTCCACGTTGCGCTTTGGGGCATTTCCTGTCGCGGGCGCTAGGCCTACCCACACAAGTGAGGTATCATTTTTATCGGGAGACTTGGGGGAACGCTGCGTGGAAGGAAATTTGTGGCTCCTCTCAGATTCCAGAACTTTCTGCCACAAAAATTTGAGGAACATGGGTTTTTTTAGCCAAATTTTGAGGTTTGCAAAGGATTTGGGGTAACAGAACCTGGTCAGAGCCCCACAAGTCACCCCATCTTGGATTCCCCTAGGTCTCTAGTTTTCAAAAATGCACAGGTTTGGTAGGTTTCCCTAGGTGCCGGCTGAGCTAGAGGCCAAAATCTACAGGTAGGCACTTTGCAAAAAACACCTCTGTTTTCTTTCAAAAAATTGGATGTGTCCACGTTGCGCTTTGGGGCATTTCCTGTTGCGGGCGCTAGGCCTACCCACACAAGTGAGGTATCATTTTTATCGGGAGACTTGGGGGAACGCTGTGTGAAAGGAAATTTGTGGCTCCTCTCAGATTCCAGAACTTTCTGCAACAGAAATGTGAGGAACATTTGTTTTTTTAGCCAAATTTCGAGGTTTGCAAAGGATTCTGGGTAACAGAACCTGGTCAGAGCCCCACAAGTCACCCAATCGTGGATTAACCTAGGTCTCTAGTTTTCAAAAGTGCACAGGTTTGCTAGGTTTCCCTAAGTGCCGGCTGAGCTAGAGGCCAAAATCTACAGGTAGTCACTTTGCAAAAAACACCTCTGTTTTCTTTCAAAAAATTGGATGTGTCCACGTTGCGCTTTGGGGCATTTCCTGTTGCGGGCGCTAGGCCTACCCACACAAGTGAGGTATCATTTTTATCGGGAGTCTTGGGGGAACGCTGGGTGGAAGGATATTTGTGGCTCCTCTCAGATTCCAAAACTTTCTGCCACAGAAATGTGAGGAACATGTGTTTTTTTAGCCTCATTTTGAGGTTTGCAAAGTATTCTGGGTAACAGAACCTGGTCAGAGCCCCACAAGTCACCCCATCTTGGATTCCCCTAGGTCTCTAGTTTTCAAAAATGCACAGGTTTGGTAGGTTTCCCTAGGTGCCGGCTGAGCTAGAGGCCAAAATCTACAGGTAGGCACTTTGCAAAAAACACCTCTGTTTTCTTTCAAAAAATTGGATGTGTCCACGTTGCGCTTTGGGGCATTTCCTGTCGCGGGCGCTAGGCCTACCCACACAAGTGAGGTATCATTTTTATTGGGAGACTTGGGGGAACGCTGGGTGAAAGGAAATTTGTGTCTCCTCTCAGATTCCAGAACTTTCTGCCACAGAAATGTGAGGAACATGTTTTTAGCCAAATTTCGAGGTTTGCAATGGATTTGGGTAACAGAACCTGGTCAGAGCCCCACAAGTCACCCAATCGTGGATTAACCTAGGTCTCTAGTTTTCAAAAGTGCACAGGTTTGCTAGGTTTCCCTAAGTGCCGGCTGAGCTAGAGGCCAAAATCTACAGGTAGGCACTTTGCAAAAAACACCTCTGTTTTCTTTCAAAAAATTGGATGTGTCCACGTTGCGCTTTGGGGCATTTCCTGTCGCGGGCGCTAGGCCTACCCACACAAGTGAGGTATCATTTTTATTGGGAGACTTGGGGGAACGCTGGGTGAAAGGAAATTTGTGGCTCCTCTCAGATTCCAGAACTTTCTGCAACAGAAATGTGAGGAACATGTGTTTTTTTAGCAAAATTTCGAGGTTTGCAAAGGATTCTGGGTAACAGAACCTGGTCAGAGCCCCACAAGTCACCCCATCGTGGATTCCCCTAGGTCTCTAGTTTTCAAAAATGCACAGGTTTGGTAGGTTTCCCTAAGTACCGGCTGAGCTAGAGGCCAAAATCTACAGGTAGGCAGTTTGCAAAAAACACCTGTTTTCTTTCAAAAAATTGGATGTGTCCACGTTGCGCTTTGGGGCATTTCCTGTCGCGGGCGCTAGGCCTACCCACACAAGTGAGGTATCATTTTTATCGGGAGACTTGGGGGAACGCTGGGCGGAAGGATATTTGTGGCTCCTCTCAGATTCCAAAAATTTCTGCCACAGAAATGTGAGGAACATGTGTTTTTTTAGCCAAATGTTGAGGTTTGCAAAGGATTTTGGGTAACAGAACCTGGTCAGAGCCCCACAAGTCACCCCATCTTGGATTCCCCTAGGTCTCTAGTTTTCAAAAATGCACAGGTTTGGTAGGTTTCCCTAGGTGCCGGCTGAGCTAGAGGCCAAAATCTACAGGTAGGCACTTTGCAAAAAACACCTCTGTTTTCTTTCAAAAAATTGGATGCGTCCACGTTGCGCTTTGGGGCATTTCCTGTCGCGGGCGCTAGGCCTACCCACACAAGTGAGGTATCATTTTTATCAGGAGACTTGGGGGAACGCTGCGTGGAAGGAAATTTGTGGCTCCTCTCAGATTCCAGAACTTTCTGCAAACAAAAATGTGAGGAACATGTGTTTTATTAGCCAAATTTTGAGGTTTGCAAAGGATTCTGGGTAACAGAACCTATTCAGAGCCCCACAAGTCACCCCATCTTGGATTCCCCTAGGTCTCTAGTTTTCAAAAATGCACAGGTTTGGTAGGTTTCCCTAGGTGCCGGCTGAGCTAGAGGCCAAAATCTACAGGTAGGCACTTTGCAAAAAACACCTCTGTTTTCTTTCAAAAAATTCGATGTGTCCACGTTGCGCTTTGGGGTATTTCCTGTCGCGGGCGCTAGGCCTACCCACACAAGTGAGGTATCATTTTTATCGGGAGACTTGGGGGAACGCTGGGTGGAAGGATATTTGTGACTCCTCTCAGATTCCAAAACTTTCTGCCACAGAAATGTGAGGAACATGTGTTTTTTTAGCCAAATTTTGAGGTTTGCAAAGGATTCTGGGTAACAGAACCTGGTCAGAGCCCCACAAGTCACCCCTTCTTGGATTCCCCTAGGTCTCTAGTTTTAAAAAATGCACAGGTTTGGTAGGTTTCCCTAGGTGCCGGCTGAGCTAGAGGCCAAAATCTACAGGTAGGCACTTTGCAAAAAACACCTGTTTTCTTTCAAAAAATTGGATGTGTCCACGTTGCGCTTTGGGGCATTTCCTGTCGCGGGCGCTAGGCCTACCCACACAAGTGAGGTATCATTTTTATCGGGAGACTTGGCGGAACGCTGGGTGGGAGGAAATTTGTGGCTCCTCTCAGACTCCAGAACTTTCTGCCACAGAAATGTGAGGAACATGTGGTTTTTTTAGCCAGATTTTGAGGTTTGCAAAGGATTCTGGGTAACAGAACCTAGTCAGAGCCCCACAAGTCACCCCATCTTGGATTCCCCTAGGTCTCTAGTTCTCAAAAATGCTCAGGTTTGGTAGGTTTCCCTAGGTGCCGGCTGAGCTACAGGCCAAAATCTACAGGTAGGCACTTTGCAAAAAACACCTCTGTTTTCTTTCAAAAAATTGGATGTGTCCACGTTGCGCTTTGGGGCATTTCCTGTCGCGGGCGCTAGGCCTACCCACACAAGTGAGGTATAATTTTTATTGGGAGACTTGGGGGAAAGCTGGGTGGAAGGAAATTTGTGGCTCCTCTCAGATTCCAGAACTTTCTGCCACAGAAATGTGAGGAACATGTGTTTTTTTTAGCCAAATTTTGAGGTTTGCAAAGGATTCTGGGTAACAGAACCTGGTCAGAGCCCCACAAGTCACCCCATCTTGGATTCCCCTAGGTCTCTAGTTTTCAAAAATGCGCAGGTTTGGTAGGTTTCCCTAGGTGCCGGCTGAGCTAGAGGCCAAAATCTACAGGTAGGCACTTTGCAAAAAACACCTCTGTTTTCTTTCAAAAAATTGGATGTGTCCACGTTGAGCTTTGGGGCATATCCTGTCGCGGGCGCTAGGCCTACCCACACAAGTGAGGTATCATTTTTATTGGGAGACTTGGGGGAACGCTGGGTGAAAGGAAATTTGTGGCTCCTCTCAGATTCCAGAACTTTCTGCCACAAAAATGTGAGGAACATGTGTTTTTTTAGCCAAATTTTGAGGTTTGCAAAGGATTCTGGGTAACAGAACCTGGTCAGAGCCCCACAAGTCACCCCATCTTGGATTCCCCTAGGTCTCTAGTTTTCAGAAATTCACAGGTTTGGTAGGTTTCCCTAGGTGCCGGCTGAGCTAGAGGCCAAAATCTACAGGTAGGCACTTTGCAAAAAACACCTCTGTTTTCTTTCAAAAAATTGGATGTGTCCACGTTGCGCTTTGGGGCATTTCCTGTCGCGGGCGCTAGGCCTACCCACACAAGTGAGGTATCATTTTTATTGGGAGACTTGGGGGAACGCTGGGTGAAAGGAAATTTGTGGCTCCTCTCAGATTCCAGAACTTTCTGCAACAGAAATGTGAGGAACATGTGTTTTTTTAGCAAAATTTCGAAGTTTGCAAAGGATTCTGGGTAACAGAACCTGGTCAGAGCCCCACAAGTCACCCCATCGTGGATTCCCCTAGGTCTCTAGTTTTCAAAAATGCACAGGTTTGGTAGGTTTCCCTTGGTGCTGGCTGAGCTAGAGGCCAAAATCTACAGGTAGGCACTTTGCAAAAAACACCTCTGTTTTCTTTCAAAAAATTGGATGTGTCCACGTTGCGCTTTGGGGCATTTCCTGTCGCGGGCGCTAGGCCTACCCACACAAGTGAGGTATCATTTTTATCGGGAGACTTGGGGGAACGCTGCGTGGAAGGAAATTTGTGGCTCCTCTCAGATTCCAGAACTTTCTGCCACAAAAATTTGAGGAACATGGGTTTTTTTAGCCAAATTTTGAGGTTTGCAAAGGATTTGGGGTAACAGAACCTGGTCAGAGCCCCACAAGTCACCCCATCTTGGATTCCCCTAGGTCTCTAGTTTTCAAAAATGCACAGGTTTGGTAGGTTTCCCTAGGTGCCGGCTGAGCTAGAGGCCAAAATCTACAGGTAGGCACTTTGCAAAAAACACCTCTGTTTTCTTTCAAAAAATTGGATGTGTCCACGTTGCGCTTTGGGGCATTTCCTGTTGCGGGCGCTAGGCCTACCCACACAAGTGAGGTATCATTTTTATCGGGAGACTTGGGGGAACGCTGTGTGAAAGGAAATTTGTGGCTCCTCTCAGATTCCAGAACTTTCTGCAACAGAAATGTGAGGAACATTTGTTTTTTTAGCCAAATTTCGAGGTTTGCAAAGGATTCTGGGTAACAGAACCTGGTCAGAGCCCCACAAGTCACCCAATCGTGGATTAACCTAGGTCTCTAGTTTTCAAAAGTGCACAGGTTTGCTAGGTTTCCCTAAGTGCCGGCTGAGCTAGAGGCCAAAATCTACAGGTAGTCACTTTGCAAAAAACACCTCTGTTTTCTTTCAAAAAATTGGATGTGTCCACGTTGCGCTTTGGGGCATTTCCTGTTGCGGGCGCTAGGCCTACCCACACAAGTGAGGTATCATTTTTATCGGGAGTCTTGGGGGAACGCTGGGTGGAAGGATATTTGTGGCTCCTCTCAGATTCCAAAACTTTCTGCCACAGAAATGTGAGGAACATGTGTTTTTTTAGCCTCATTTTGAGGTTTGCAAAGTATTCTGGGTAACAGAACCTGGTCAGAGCCCCACAAGTCACCCCATCTTGGATTCCCCTAGGTCTCTAGTTTTCAAAAATGCACAGGTTTGGTAGGTTTCCCTAGGTGCCGGCTGAGCTAGAGGCCAAAATCTACAGGTAGGCACTTTGCAAAAAACACCTCTGTTTTCTTTCAAAAAATTGGATGTGTCCACGTTGCGCTTTGGGGCATTTCCTGTCGCGGGCGCTAGGCCTACCCACACAAGTGAGGTATCATTTTTATTGGGAGACTTGGGGGAACGCTGGGTGAAAGGAAATTTGTGTCTCCTCTCAGATTCCAGAACTTTCTGCCACAGAAATGTGAGGAACATGTTTTTAGCCAAATTTCGAGGTTTGCAATGGATTTGGGTAACAGAACCTGGTCAGAGCCCCACAAGTCACCCAATCGTGGATTAACCTAGGTCTCTAGTTTTCAAAAGTGCACAGGTTTGCTAGGTTTCCCTAAGTGCCGGCTGAGCTAGAGGCCAAAATCTACAGGTAGGCACTTTGCAAAAAACACCTCTGTTTTCTTTCAAAAAATTGGATGTGTCCACGTTGCGCTTTGGGGCATTTCCTGTCGCGGGCGCTAGGCCTACCCACACAAGTGAGGTATCATTTTTATTGGGAGACTTGGGGGAACGCTGGGTGAAAGGAAATTTGTGGCTCCTCTCAGATTCCAGAACTTTCTGCAACAGAAATGTGAGGAACATGTGTTTTTTTAGCAAAATTTCGAGGTTTGCAAAGGATTCTGGGTAACAGAACCTGGTCAGAGCCCCACAAGTCACCCCATCGTGGATTCCCCTAGGTCTCTAGTTTTCAAAAATGCACAGGTTTGGTAGGTTTCCCTAAGTACCCGGCTGAGCTAGAGGCCAAAATCTACAGGTAGGCAGTTTGCAAAAAACACCTGTTTTCTTTCAAAAAATTGGATGTGTCCACGTTGCGCTTTGGGGCATTTCCTGTCGCGGGCGCTAGGCCTACCCACACAAGTGAGGTATCATTTTTATCGGGAGACTTGGGGGAACGCTGGGCGGAAGGATATTTGTGGCTCCTCTCAGATTCCAAAAATTTCTGCCACAGAAATGTGAGGAACATGTGTTTTTTTAGCCAAATGTTGAGGTTTGCAAAGGATTTTGGGTAACAGAACCTGGTCAGAGCCCCACAAGTCACCCCATCTTGGATTCCCCTAGGTCTCTAGTTTTCAAAAATGCACAGGTTTGGTAGGTTTCCCTAGGTGCCGGCTGAGCTAGAGGCCAAAATCTACAGGTAGGCACTTTGCAAAAAACACCTCTGTTTTCTTTCAAAAAATTGGATGCGTCCACGTTGCGCTTTGGGGCATTTCCTGTCGCGGGCGCTAGGCCTACCCACACAAGTGAGGTATCATTTTTATCAGGAGACTTGGGGGAACGCTGCGTGGAAGGAAATTTGTGGCTCCTCTCAGATTCCAGAACTTTCTGCAAACAAAAATGTGAGGAACATGTGTTTTATTAGCCAAATTTTGAGGTTTGCAAAGGATTCTGGGTAACAGAACCTATTCAGAGCCCCACAAGTCACCCCATCTTGGATTCCCCTAGGTCTCTAGTTTTCAAAAATGCACAGGTTTGGTAGGTTTCCCTAGGTGCCGGCTGAGCTAGAGGCCAAAATCTACAGGTAGGCACTTTGCAAAAAACACCTCTGTTTTCTTTCAAAAAATTGGATGTGTCCACGTTGCGCTTTGGGGCATTTCCTGTCGCGGGCGCTAGGTCTACCCACACAAGTGAGGTATCATTTTTATCGGGAGACTTGGGGGAACGCTGGGTGGAAGGATATTTGTGGCTCCTCTCAGATTCCAGAACTTTCTGCCACAAAAATGTGAGGAACATGTGTTTTTTTAGCCAAATTTCGAGGTTTGCAAAGGATTCTGGGTAACAGAACCTGGTCAGAGCCCCACAAGTCACCCCATCTTGGATTCCCCTAGGTCTCTAGTTTTCAAAAATGCACAGGTTTGGTAGGTTTCCCTAAGTGCCGGCTGAGCTAGAGGCCAAAATCTACAGGTAGGCACTTTGCAAAAAACACCTCTGTTTTCTTTCAAAAAATTCGATGTGTCCACGTTGCGCTTTGGGGTATTTCCTGTCGCGGGCGCTAGGCCTACCCACACAAGTGAGGTATCATTTTTATCGGGAGACTTGGGGGAACGCTGGGTGGAAGGATATTTGTGACTCCTCTCAGATTCCAAAACTTTCTGCCACAGAAATGTGAGGAACATGTGTTTTTTTAGCCAAATTTTGAGGTTTGCAAAGGATTCTGGGTAACAGAACCTGGTCAGAGCCCCACAAGTCACCCCTTCTTGGATTCCCCTAGGTCTCTAGTTTTCAAAAATGCACAGGTTTGGTAGGTTTCCCTAGGTGCCGGCTGAGCTAGAGGCCAAAATCTACAGGTAGGCACTTTGCAAAAAACACCTGTTTTCTTTCAAAAAATTGGATGTGTCCACGTTGCGCTTTGGGGCATTTCCTGTCGCGGGCGCTAGGCCTACCCACACAAGTGAGGTATCATTTTTATCGGGAGACTTGGCGGAACGCTGGGTGGGAGGAAATTTGTGGCTCCTCTCAGACTCCAGAACTTTCTGCCACAGAAATGTGAGGAACATGTGGTTTTTTTAGCCAGATTTTGAGGTTTGCAAAGGATTCTGGGTAACAGAACCTAGTCAGAGCCCCACAAGTCACCCCATCTTGGATTCCCCTAGGTCTCTAGTTCTCAAAAATGCTCAGGTTTGGTAGGTTTCCCTAGGTGCCGGCTGAGCTACAGGCCAAAATCTACAGGTAGGCACTTTGCAAAAAACACCTCTGTTTTCTTTCAAAAAATTGGATGTGTCCACGTTGCGCTTTGGGGCATTTCCTGTCGCGGGCGCTAGGCCTACCCACACAAGTGAGGTATCATTTTTATCGGGAGACTTGGCGGAACGCTGGGTGGGAGGAAATTTGTGGCTCCTCTCAGACTCCAGAACTTTCTGCCACAGAAATGTGATGAACATGTGGTTTTTTTAGCCAGATTTTGAGGTTTGCAAAGGATTCTGGGTAACAGAACCTAGTCAGAGCCCCACAAGTCACCCCATCTTGGATTCCCCTAGGTCTCTAGTTTTCAAAAATGCACAGGTTTGGTAGGTTTCCCTAAGTGCCGGCTGAGCTAGAGGCCAAAATCTACAGGTAGGCACTTTGCAAAAAACACCTCTGTTTTCTTTCAAAAAATTGGATGTATCCACGTTGCGCTTTGGGGTATTTCCTGTCGCGGGCGCTAGGCCAACCCACACAAGTGAGGTATCATTTTTATCGGGAGACTTGGGGGAACGCTGGGTGGAAGGATATTTGTGACTCCTCTCAGATTCCAAAACTTTCTGCCACAGAAATGTGAGGAACATGTGTTTTTTTAGCCAAATTTTGAGGTTTGCAAAGGATTCTGGGTAACAGAACCTGGTCAGAGCCCCACAAGTCACAACCTTCTTGGATTCCCCTAGGTCTCTAGTTTTCAAAAATGCACAGGTTTGGTAGGTTTCCCTAGGTGCCGGCTGAGCTAGAGGCCGAAATCTACAGGTAGGCACTTTGCAAAAAACACCTCTGTTTTCTTTCAAAAAATTGGATGTGTCCACGTTGCGCTTTGGGGCATTTCCTGTCGCGGGCGCTAGGCCTACCCACACAAGTGAGGTATCATTTTTATCGGGAGACTTGGCGGAACGCTGGGTGGGAGGAAATTTGTGGCTCCTCTCAGACTCCAGAACTTTCTGCCACAGAAATGTGATGAACATGTGGTTTTTTTAGCCAGATTTTGAGGTTTGCAAAGGATTCTGGGTAACAGAACCTAGTCAGAGCCCCACAAGTCACCCCATCTTGGATTCCCCTAGGTCTCTAGTTCTCAAAAATGCTCAGGTTTGGTAGGTTTCCCTAGGTGCCGGCTGAGCTAGAGGCCAAAATCTACAGGTAGGCACTTTGCAAAAAACACCTCTGTTTTCTTTCAAAAAATTGGATGTGTCCACGTTGCGCTTTGGGGCATTTCCTGTCGCGGGCGCTAGGCCTACCCACACAAGTGAGGTATAATTTTTATTGGGAGACTTGGGGGAAAGCTGGGTGGAAGGAAATTTGTGGCTCCTCTCAGATTCCAGAACTTTCTGCCACAGAAATGTGAGGAACGTGTGTTTTTTTCGCCAAATTTTGAGGTTTGCAAAGGATTCTGGGTAACAGAACCTGGTCAGAGCCCCACAAGTCACCCCATCTTGGATTCCCCTAGGTCTCTAGTTTTCAAAAATGCGCAGGTTTGGTAGGTTTCCCTAGGTGCCGGCTGAGCTAGAGGCCAAAATCTACAGGTAGGCACTTTGCAAAAAACACCTCTGTTTTCTTTCAAAAAATTGGATGTGTCCACGTTGAGCTTTGGGGCATATCCTGTCGCGGGCGCTAGGCCTACCCACACAAGTGAGGTATCATTTTTATTGGGAGACTTGGGGGAACGCTGCGTGGAAGGAAATTTGTGGCTCCTCTCAGATTCCAGAACTTTCTGCCACAAAAATGTGAGGAACATGTGTTTTTTTAGCCAAATTTTGAGGTTTGCAAAGGATTCTGGGTAACAGAACCTGGTCAGAGCCCCACAAGTCACCCCATCTTGGATTCCCCTAGGTCTCTAGTTTTCAGAAATGCACAGGTTTGGTAGGTTTCCCTAGGTGCCGGCTGAGCTAGAGGCCAAAATCTACAGGTAGGCACTTTGCAAAAAACACCTCTGTTTTCTTTCAAAAAATTGGATGTGTCCACGTTGCGCTTTGGGGCATTTCCTGTCGCGGGCGCTAGGCCTACCCACACAAGTGAGGTATCATTTTTATCGGGAGACTTGGAGGAACGCTGCGTGGAAGGAAATTTGTGGCTCCTCTCAGATTCCAGAACTTTCTGCCACAAAAATTTGAGGAACATGTGTTTTTTTAGCCAAATTTTGAGGTTTGCAAAGGATTTGGGGTAACAGAACCTGGTCAGAGCCCCACAAGTCACCCCATCTTGGATTCCCCTAGGTCTCTAGTTTTCAAAAATGCACAGGTTTGGTAGGTTTCCCTAGGTGCCGGCTGAGCTAGAGGCCAAAATCTACAGGTAGGCACTTTGCAAAAAACACCTCTGTTTTCTTTCAAAAAATTGGATGTGTCCACGTTGCGCTTTGGGGCATTTCCTGTTGCGGGCGCTAGGCCTACCCACACAAGTGAGGTATCATTTTTATCGGGAGACTTGGGGGAACGCTGTGTGAAAGGAAATTTGTGGCTCCTCTCAGATTCCAGAACTTTCTGCAACAGAAATGTGAGGAACATTTGTTTTTTTAGCCAAATTTCGAGGTTTGCAAAGGATTCTGGGTAACAGAACCTGGTCAGAGCCCCACAAGTCACCCAATCGTGGATTAACCTAGGTCTCTAGTTTTCAAAAGTGCACAGGTTTGCTAGGTTTCCCTAAGTGCCGGCTGAGCTAGAGGCCAAAATCTACAGGTAGACACTTTGCAAAAAACACCTCTGTTTTCTTTCAAAAAATTGGATGTGTCCACGTAGCGCTTTGGGGCATTTCCTGTCGCGGGCGCTAGGCCTACCCACACAAGTGAGGTATCATTTTTATCGGGAGTCTTGGGGGAACGCTGGGTGGAAGGATATTTGTGGCTCCTCTCAGATTCCAAAACTTTCTGCCACAGAAATGTGAGGAACATGTGTTTTTTTAGCCTCATTTTGAGGTTTGCAAAGTATTCTGGGTAACAGAACCTGGTCAGAGCCCCACAAGTCACCCCATCTTGGATTCCCCTAGGTCTCTAGTTTTCAAAAATGCACAGGTTTGGTAGGTTTCCCTAGGTGCTGGCTGAGCTAGAGGCCAAAATCTACAGGTAGGCACTTTGCAAAAAACACCTCTGTTTTCTTTCAAAAAATTGGATGTGTCCACGTTGCGCTTTGGGGCATTTCCTGTCGCGGGCGCTAGGCCTACCCACACAAGTGAGGTATCATTTTTATCGGGAGACTTGGGGGAACGCTGCGTGGAAGGAAATTTGTGGCTCCTCTCAGATTCCAGAACTTTCTGCCACAAAAATGTGAGGAACATGTGTTTTTTTAGCCAAATTTTGAGGTTTGCAAAGGATTCTGGGTAACAGAACCTGGTCAGAGCCCCACAAGTCACCCCATCTTGGATTCCCCTAGGTCTCTAGTTTTCAGAAATGCACAGGTTTGGTAGGTTTCCCTAGGTGCCGGCTGAGCTAGAGGCCAAAATCTACAGGTAGGCACTTTGCAAAAAACACCTCTGTTTTCTTTCAAAAAATTGGATGTGTCCACGTTGCGCTTTGGGGCATTTCCTGTCGCGGGCGCTAGGCCTACCCACACAAGTGAGGTATCATTTTTATCGGGAGACTTGGGGGAACGCTGCGTGGAAGGAAATTTGTGGCTCCTCTCAGATTCCAGAACTTTCTGCCACAAAAATTTGAGGAACATGTGTTTTTTTAGCCAAATTTTGAGGTTTGCAAAGGATTTGGGGTAACAGAACCTGGTCAGAGCCCCACAAGTCACCCCATCTTGGATTCCCCTAGGTCTCTAGTTTTCAAAAATGCACAGGTTTGGTAGGTTTCCCTAGGTGCCGGCTGAGCTAGAGGCCAAAATCTACAGGTAGGCACTTTGCAAAAAACACCTCTGTTTTCTTTCAAAAAATTGGATGTGTCCACGTTGCGCTTTGGGGCATTTCCTGTTGCGGGCGCTAGGCCTACCCACACAAGTGAGGTATCATTTTTATCGGGAGACTTGGGGGAACGCTGTGTGAAAGGAAATTTGTGGCTCCTCTCAGATTCCAGAACTTTCTGCAACAGAAATGTGAGGAACATTTGTTTTTTTAGCCAAATTTCGAGGTTTGCAAAGGATTCTGGGTAACAGAACCTGGTCAGAGCCCCACAAGTCACCCAATCGTGGATTAACCTAGGTCTCTAGTTTTCAAAAGTGCACAGGTTTGCTAGGTTTCCCTAAGTGCCGGCTGAGCTAGAGGCCAAAATCTACAGGTAGACACTTTGCAAAAAACACCTCTGTTTTCTTTCAAAAAATTGGATGTGTCCACGTAGCGCTTTGGGGCATTTCCTGTCGCGGGCGCTAGGCCTACCCACACAAGTGAGGTATCATTTTTATCGGGAGTCTTGGGGGAACGCTGGGTGGAAGGATATTTGTGGCTCCTCTCAGATTCCAAAACTTTCTGCCACAGAAATGTGAGGAACATGTGTTTTTTTAGCCTCATTTTGAGGTTTGCAAAGTATTCTGGGTAACAGAACCTGGTCAGAGCCCCACAAGTCACCCCATCTTGGATTCCCCTAGGTCTCTAGTTTTCAAAAATGCACAGGTTTGGTAGGTTTCCCTAGGTGCCGGCTGAGCTAGAGGCCAAAATCTACAGGTAGGCACTTTGCAAAAAACACCTCTGTTTTCTTTCAAAAAATTGGATGTGTCCACGTTGCGCTTTGGGGCATTTCCTGTCGCGGGCGCTAGGCCTACCCACACAAGTGAGGTATCATTTTTATTGGGAGACTTGGGGGAACGCTGGGTGAAAGGAAATTTGTGTCTCCTCTCAGATTCCAGAACTTTCTGCCACAGAAATGTGAGGAACATGTTTTTAGCCAAATTTCGAGGTTTGCAATGGATTTGGGTAACAGAACCTGGTCAGAGCCCCACAAGTCACCCAATCGTGGATTAACCTAGGTCTCTAGTTTTCAAAAGTGCACAGGTTTGCTAGGTTTCCCTAAGTGCCGGCTGAGCTAGAGGCCAAAATCTACAGGTAGGCACTTTGCAAAAAACACCTCTGTTTTCTTTCAAAAAATTGGATGTGTCCACGTTGCGCTTTGGGGCATTTCCTGTCGCGGGCGCTAGGCCTACCCACACAAGTGAGGTATCATTTTTATTGGGAGACTTGGGGGAACGCTGGGTGAAAGGAAATTTGTGGCTCCTCTCAGATTCCAGAACTTTCTGCAACAGAAATGTGAGGAACATGTGTTTTTTTAACAAAATTTCGAGGTTTGCAAAGGATTCTGGGTAACAGAACCTGGTCAGAGCCCCACAAGTCACCCCATCGTGGATTCCCCTAGGTCTCTAGTTTTCAAAAATGCACAGGTTTGGTAGGTTTCCCTAAGTACCGGCTGAGCTAGAGGCCAAAATCTACAGGTAGGCAGTTTGCAAAAAACACCTGTTTTCTTTCAAAAAATTGGATGTGTCCACGTTGCGCTTTGGGGCATTTCCTGTCGCGGGCGCTAGGCCTACCCACACAAGTGAGGTATCATTTTTATCGGGAGACTTGGGGGAACGCTGGGCGGAAGGATATTTGTGGCTCCTCTCAGATTCCAAAAATTTCTGCCACAGAAATGTGAGGAACATGTGTTTTTTTAGCCAAATTTTGAGGTTTGCAAAGGATTTTGGGTAACAGAACCTGGTCAGAGCCCCACAAGTCACAACCTTCTTGGATTCCCCTAGGTCTCTAGTTTTAAAAAATGCACAGGTTTGGTAGGTTTCCCTAGGTGCCGGCTGAGCTAGAGGCCAAAATCTACAGGTAGGCACTTTGCAAAAAACACCTCTGTTTTCTTTCAAAAAATTGGATGTGTCCACGTTGCGCTTTGGGGCATTTCCTGTCGCGGGCGCTAGGCCTACCCACACAAGTGAGGTATCATTTTTATCGGGAGACTTGGCGGAACGCTGGGTGGGAGGAAATTTGTGGCTCCTCTCAGACTCCAGAACTTTCTGCCACAGAAATGTGAGGAACATGTGGTTTTTTTAGCCAGATTTTGAGGTTTGCAAAGGATTCTGGGTAACAGAACCTAGTCAGAGCCCCACAAGTCACCCCATCTTGGATTCCCCTAGGTCTCTAGTTCTCAAAAATGCTCAGGTTTGGTAGGTTTCCCTAGGTGCCGGCTGAGCTAGAGGCCAAAATCTACAGGTAGGCACTTTGCAAAAAACACCTCTGTTTTCTTTCAAAAAATTGGATGTGTCCACGTTGCGCTTTGGGGCATTTCCTGTCGCGGGCGCTAGGCCTACCCACACAAGTGAGGTATCATTTTTATTGGGAGACTTGGGGGAACGCTGGGTGAAAGGAAATTTGTGTCTCCTCTCAGATTCCAGAACTTTCTGCCACAGAAATGTGAGGAACATGTTTTTAGCCAAATTTCGAGGTTTGCAATGGATTTGGGTAACAGAACCTGGTCAGAGCCCCACAAGTCACCCAATCGTGGATTAACCTAGGTCTCTAGTTTTCAAAAGTGCACAGGTTTGCTAGGTTTCCCTAAGTGCCGGCTGAGCTAGAGGCCAAAATCTACAGGTAGGCACTTTGCAAAAAACACCTCTGTTTTCTTTCAAAAAATTGGATGTGTCCACGTTGCGCTTTGGGGCATTTCCTGTCGCGGGCGCTAGGCCTACCCACACAAGTGAGGTATCATTTTTATTGGGAGACTTGGGGGAACGCTGGGTGAAAGGAAATTTGTGGCTCCTCTCAGATTCCAGAACTTTCTGCAACAGAAATGTGAGGAACATGTGTTTTTTTAACAAAATTTCGAGGTTTGCAAAGGATTCTGGGTAACAGAACCTGGTCAGAGCCCCACAAGTCACCCCATCGTGGATTCCCCTAGGTCTCTAGTTTTCAAAAATGCACAGGTTTGGTAGGTTTCCCTAAGTACCGGCTGAGCTAGAGGCCAAAATCTACAGGTAGGCAGTTTGCAAAAAACACCTGTTTTCTTTCAAAAAATTGGATGTGTCCACGTTGCGCTTTGGGGCATTTCCTGTCGCGGGCGCTAGGCCTACCCACACAAGTGAGGTATCATTTTTATCGGGAGACTTGGGGGAACGCTGGGCGGAAGGATATTTGTGGCTCCTCTCAGATTCCAAAAATTTCTGCCACAGAAATGTGAGGAACATGTGTTTTTTTAGCCAAATTTTGAGGTTTGCAAAGGATTTTGGGTAACAGAACCTGGTCAGAGCCCCACAAGTCACAACCTTCTTGGATTCCCCTAGGTCTCTAGTTTTAAAAAATGCACAGGTTTGGTAGGTTTCCCTAGGTGCCGGCTGAGCTAGAGGCCAAAATCTACAGGTAGGCACTTTGCAAAAAACACCTCTGTTTTCTTTCAAAAAATTGGATGTGTCCACGTTGCGCTTTGGGGCATTTCCTGTCGCGGGCGCTAGGCCTACCCACACAAGTGAGGTATCATTTTTATCGGGAGACTTGGCGGAACGCTGGGTGGGAGGAAATTTGTGGCTCCTCTCAGACTCCAGAACTTTCTGCCACAGAAATGTGAGGAACATGTGGTTTTTTTAGCCAGATTTTGAGGTTTGCAAAGGATTCTGGGTAACAGAACCTAGTCAGAGCCCCACAAGTCACCCCATCTTGGATTCCCCTAGGTCTCTAGTTCTCAAAAATGCTCAGGTTTGGTAGGTTTCCCTAGGTGCCGGCTGAGCTAGAGGCCAAAATCTACAGGTAGGCACTTTGCAAAAAACACCTCTGTTTTCTTTCAAAAAATTGGATGTGTCCACGTTGCGCTTTGGGGCATTTCCTGTCGCGGGCGCTAGGCCTACCCACACAAGTGAGGTATAATTTTTATTGGGAGACTTGGCGGAAAGCTGGGTGGAAGGAAATTTGTGGCTCCTCTCAGATTCCAGAACTTTCTGCCACAGAAATGTGAGGAACGTGTGTTTTTTTTAGCCAAATTATGAGGTTTGCAAAGGATTCTGGGTAACAGAACCTGGTCAGAGCCCCACAAGTCACCCCATCTTGGATTCCCCTAGGTCTCTAGTTTTCAAAAATGCGCAGGTTTGGTAGGTTTCCCTAGGTGCCGGCTGAGCTAGAGGCCAAAATCTACAGGTAGGCACTTTGCAAAAAACACCTCTGTTTTCTTTCAAAAAATTGGATGTGTCCACGTTGAGCTTTGGGGCATATCCTGTCGCGGGCGCTAGGCCTACCCACACAAGTGAGGTATCATTTTTATCGGGAGACTTGGGGGAACGCTGCGTGGAAGCAAATTTGTGGCTCCTCTCAGATTCCAGAACTTTCTGCCACAAAAATGTGAGGAACATGTGTTTTTTTAGCCAAATTTTGAGGTTTGCAAAGGATTCTGGGTAACAGAACCTGGTCAGAGCCCCACAAGTCACCCCATCTTGGATTCCCCTAGGTCTCTAGTTTTCAGAAATGCACAGGTTTGGTAGGTTTCCCTAGGTGCCGGCTGAGCTAGAGGCCAAAATCTACAGGTAGGCACTTTGCAAAAAACACCTCTGTTTTCTTTCAAAAAATTGGATGTGTCCACGTTGCGCTTTGGGGCATTTCCTGTCGCGGGCGCTAGGCCTACCCACACAAGTGAGGTATCATTTTTATCGGGAGACTTGGGGGAACGCTGCGTGGAAGGAAATTTGTGGCTCCTCTCAGATTCCAGAACTTTCTGCCACAAAAATTTGAGGAACATGTGTTTTTTTAGCCAAATTTTGAGGTTTGCAAAGGATTTGGGGTAACAGAACCTGGTCAGAGCCCCACAAGTCACCCCATCTTGGATTCCCCTAGGTCTCTAGTTTTCAAAAATGCACAGGTTTGGTAGGTTTCCCTAGGTGCCGGCTGAGCTAGAGGCCAAAATCTACAGGTAGGCACTTTGCAAAAAACACCACTGTTTTCTTTCAAAAAATTGGATGTGTCCACGTTGCGCTTTGGGGCATTTCCTGTCGCGGGCGCTAGGCCTACCCACACAAGTGAGGTATCATTTTTATCGGGAGACTTGGGGGAACGCTGCGTGGAAGGAAATTTGTGGCTCCTCTCAGATTCCAGAACTTTCTGCCACAAAAATTTGAGGAACATGTGTTTTTTTAGCCAAATTTTGAGGTTTGCAAAGGATTTGGGGTAACAGAACCTGGTCAGAGCCCCACAAGTCACCCCATCTTGGATTCCCCTAGGTCTCTAGTTTTCAAAAATGCACAGGTTTGGTAGGTTTCCCTAGGTGCCGGCTGAGCTAGAGGCCAAAATCTACAGGTAGGCACTTTGCAAAAAACACCTCTGTTTTCTTTCAAAAAATTGGATGTGTCCACGTTGCGCTTTGGGGCATTTCCTGTTGCGGGCGCTAGGCCTACCCACACAAGTGAGGTATCATTTTTATCGGGAGACTTGGGGGAACGCTGTGTGAAAGGAAATTTGTGGCTCCTCTCAGATTCCAGAACTTTCTGCAACAGAAATGTGAGGAACATTTGTTTTTTTAGCCAAATTTCGAGGTTTGCAAAGGATTCTGGGTAACAGAACCTGGTCAGAGCCCCACAAGTCACCCAATCGTGGATTAACCTAGGTCTCTAGTTTTCAAAAGTGCACAGGTTTGCTAGGTTTCCCTAAGTGCCGGCTGAGCTAGAGGCCAAAATCTACAGGTAGTCACTTTGCAAAAAACACCTCTGTTTTCTTTCAAAAAATTGGATGTGTCCACGTTGCGCTTTGGGGCATTTCCTGTTGCGGGCGCTAGGCCTACCCACACAAGTGAGGTATCATTTTTATCGGGAGTCTTGGGGGAACGCTGGGTGGAAGGATATTTGTGGCTCCTCTCAGATTCCAAAACTTTCTGCCACAGAAATGTGAGGAACATGTGTTTTTTTAGCCTCATTTTGAGGTTTGCAAAGTATTCTGGGTAACAGAACCTGGTCAGAGCCCCACAAGTCACCCCATCTTGGATTCCCCTAGGTCTCTAGTTTTCAAAAATGCACAGGTTTGGTAGGTTTCCCTAGGTGCCGGCTGAGCTAGAGGCCAAAATCTACAGGTAGGCACTTTGCAAAAAACACCTCTGTTTTCTTTCAAAAAATTGGATGTGTCCACGTTGCGCTTTGGGGCATTTCCTGTCGCGGGCGCTAGGCCTACCCACACAAGTGAGGTATCATTTTTATCGGGAGACTTGGGGGAACGCTGCGTGGAAGGAAATTTGTGGCTCCTCTCAGATTCCAGAACTTTCTGCCACAAAAATTTGAGGAACATGTGTTTTTTTAGCCAAATTTTGAGGTTTGCAAAGGATTTGGGGTAACAGAACCTGGTCAGAGCCCCACAAGTCACCCCATCTTGGATTCCCCTAGGTCTCTAGTTTTCAAAAATGCACAGGTTTGGTAGGTTTCCCTAGGTGCCGGCTGAGCTAGAGGCCAAAATCTACAGGTAGGCACTTTGCAAAAAACACCTCTGTTTTCTTTCAAAAAATTGGATGTGTCCACGTTGCGCTTTGGGGCATTTCCTGTTGCGGGCGCTAGGCCTACCCACACAAGTGAGGTATCATTTTTATCGGGAGACTTGGGGGAACGCTGTGTGAAAGGAAATTTGTGGCTCCTCTCAGATTCCAGAACTTTCTGCAACAGAAATGTGAGGAACATTTGTTTTTTTAGCCAAATTTCGAGGTTTGCAAAGGATTCTGGGTAACAGAACCTGGTCAGAGCCCCACAAGTCACCCAATCGTGGATTAACCTAGGTCTCTAGTTTTCAAAAGTGCACAGGTTTGCTAGGTTTCCCTAAGTGCCGGCTGAGCTAGAGGCCAAAATCTACAGGTAGTCACTTTGCAAAAAACACCTCTGTTTTCTTTCAAAAAATTGGATGTGTCCACGTTGCGCTTTGGGGCATTTCCTGTTGCGGGCGCTAGGCCTACCCACACAAGTGAGGTATCATTTTTATCGGGAGTCTTGGGGGAACGCTGGGTGGAAGGATATTTGTGGCTCCTCTCAGATTCCAAAACTTTCTGCCACAGAAATGTGAGGAACATGTGTTTTTTTAGCCTCATTTTGAGGTTTGCAAAGTATTCTGGGTAACAGAACCTGGTCAGAGCCCCACAAGTCACCCCATCTTGGATTCCCCTAGGTCTCTAGTTTTCAAAAATGCACAGGTTTGGTAGGTTTCCCTAGGTGCCGGCTGAGCTAGAGGCCAAAATCTACAGGTAGGCACTTTGCAAAAAACACCTCTGTTTTCTTTCAAAAAATTGGATGTGTCCACGTTGCGCTTTGGGGCATTTCCTGTCGCGGGCGCTAGGCCTACCCACACAAGTGAGGTATCATTTTTATTGGGAGACTTGGGGGAACGCTGGGTGAAAGGAAATTTGTGTCTCCTCTCAATTTCCAGAACTTTCTGCCACAGAAATGTGAGGAACATGTTTTTAGCCAAATTTCGAGGTTTGCAATGGATTTGGGTAACAGAACCTGGTCAGAGCCCCACAAGTCACCCAATCGTGGATTAACCTAGGTCTCTAGTTTTCAAAAGTGCACAGGTTTGCTAGGTTTCCCTAAGTGCCGGCTGAGCTAGAGGCCAAAATCTACAGGTAGGCACTTTGCAAAAAACACCTCTGTTTTCTTTCAAAAAATTGGATGTGTCCACGTTGCGCTTTGGGGCATTTCCTGTCGCGGGCGCTAGGCCTACCCACACAAGTGAGGTATCATTTTTATTGGGAGACTTGGGGGAACGCTGGGTGAAAGGAAATTTGTGGCTCCTCTCAGATTCCAGAACTTTCTGCAACAGAAATGTGAGGAACATGTGTTTTTTTAGCAAAATTTCGAGGTTTGCAAAGGATTCTGGGTAACAGAACCTGGTCAGAGCCCCACAAGTCACCCCATCGTGGATTCCCCTAGGTCTCTAGTTTTCAAAAATGCACAGGTTTGGTAGGTTTCCCTAAGTACCGGCTGAGCTAGAGGCCAAAATCTACAGGTAGGCAGTTTGCAAAAAACACCTGTTTTCTTTCAAAAAATTGGATGTGTCCACGTTGCGCTTTGGGGCATTTCCTGTCGCGGGCGCTAGGCCTACCCACACAAGTGAGGTATCATTTTTATCGGGAGACTTGGGGGAACGCTGGGCGGAAGGATATTTGTGGCTCCTCTCAGATTCCAAAAATTTCTGCCACAGAAATGTGAGGAACATGTGTTTTTTTAGCCAAATGTTGAGGTTTGCAAAGGATTTTGGGTAACAGAACCTGGTCAGAGCCCCACAAGTCACCCCATCTTGGATTCCCCTAGGTCTCTAGTTTTCAAAAATGCACAGGTTTGGTAGGTTTCCCTAGGTGCCGGCTGAGCTAGAGGCCAAAATCTACAGGTAGGCACTTTGCAAAAAACACCTCTGTTTTCTTTCAAAAAATTGGATGCGTCCACGTTGCGCTTTGGGGCATTTCCTGTCGCGGGCGCTAGGCCTACCCACACAAGTGAGGTATCATTTTTATCAGGAGACTTGGGGGAACGCTGCGTGGAAGGAAATTTGTGGCTCCTCTCAGATTCCAGAACTTTCTGCAAACAAAAATGTGAGGAACATGTGTTTTATTAGCCAAATTTTGAGGTTTGCAAAGGATTCTGGGTAACAGAACCTATTCAGAGCCCCACAAGTCACCCCATCTTGGATTCCCCTAGGTCTCTAGTTTTCAAAAATGCACAGGTTTGGTAGGTTTCCCTAGGTGCCGGCTGAGCTAGAGGCCAAAATCTACAGGTAGGCACTTTGCAAAAAACACCTCTGTTTTCTTTCAAAAAATTGGATGTGTCCACGTTGCGCTTTGGGGCATTTCCTGTCGCGGGCGCTAGGTCTACCCACACAAGTGAGGTATCATTTTTATCGGGAGACTTGGGGGAACGCTGGGTGGAAGGATATTTGTGGCTCCTCTCAGATTCCAGAACTTTCTGCCACAAAAATGTGAGGAACATGTGTTTTTTTAGCCAAATTTCGAGGTTTGCAAAGGATTCTGGGTAACAGAACCTGGTCAGAGCCCCACAAGTCACCCCATCTTGGATTCCCCTAGGTCTCTAGTTTTCAAAAATGCACAGGTTTGGTAGGTTTCCCTAAGTGCCGGCTGAGCTAGAGGCCAAAATCTACAGGTAGGCACTTTGCAAAAAACACCTCTGTTTTCTTTCAAAAAATTCGATGTGTCCACGTTGCGCTTTGGGGTATTTCCTGTCGCGGGCGCTAGGCCTACCCACACAAGTGAGGTATCATTTTTATCGGGAGACTTGGGGGAACGCTGGGTGGAAGGATATTTGTGACTCCTCTCAGATTCCAAAACTTTCTGCCACAGAAATGTGAGGAACATGTGTTTTTTTAGCCAAATTTTGAGGTTTGCAAAGGATTCTGGGTAACAGAACCTGGTCAGAGCCCCACAAGTCACCCCTTCTTGGATTCCCCTAGGTCTCTAGTTTTCAAAAATGCACAGGTTTGGTAGGTTTCCCTAGGTGCCGGCTGAGCTAGAGGCCAAAATCTACAGGTAGGCACTTTGCAAAAAACACCTGTTTTCTTTCAAAAAATTGGATGTGTCCACGTTGCGCTTTGGGGCATTTCCTGTCGCGGGCGCTAGGCCTACCCACACAAGTGAGGTATCATTTTTATCGGGAGACTTGGCGGAACGCTGGGTGGGAGGAAATTTGTGGCTCCTCTCAGACTCCAGAACTTTCTGCCACAGAAATGTGAGGAACATGTGGTTTTTTTAGCCAGATTTTGAGGTTTGCAAAGGATTCTGGGTAACAGAACCTAGTCAGAGCCCCACAAGTCACCCCATCTTGGATTCCCCTAGGTCTCTAGTTCTCAAAAATGCTCAGGTTTGGTAGGTTTCCCTAGGTGCCGGCTGAGCTACAGGCCAAAATCTACAGGTAGGCACTTTGCAAAAAACACCTCTGTTTTCTTTCAAAAAATTGGATGTGTCCACGTTGCGCTTTGGGGCATTTCCTGTCGCGGGCGCTAGGCCTACCCACACAAGTGAGGTATAATTTTTATTGGGAGACTTGGGGGAAAGCTGGGTGGAAGGAAATTTGTGGCTCCTCTCAGATTCCAGAACTTTCTGCCACAGAAATGTGAGGAACATGTGTTTTTTTTAGCCAAATTTTGAGGTTTGCAAAGGATTCTGGGTAACAGAACCTGGTCAGAGCCCCACAAGTCACCCCATCTTGGATTCCCCTAGGTCTCTAGTTTTCAAAAATGCACAGGTTTGGTAGGTTTCCCTAGGTGCCGGCTGAGCTAGAGGCCAAAATCTACAGGTAGGCACTTTGCAAAAAACACCTCTGTTTTCTTTCAAAAAATTGGATGCGTCCACGTTGCGCTTTGGGGCATTTCCTGTCGCGGGCGCTAGGCCTACCCACACAAGTGAGGTATCATTTTTATCAGGAGACTTGGGGGAACGCTGCGTGGAAGGAAATTTGTGGCTCCTCTCAGATTCCAGAACTTTCTGCAAACAAAAATGTGAGGAACATGTGTTTTAATAGCCAAATTTTGAGGTTTGCAAAGGATTCTGGGTAACAGAACCTATTCAGAGCCCCACAAGTCACCCCATCTTGGATTCCCCTAGGTCTCTAGTTTTCAAAAATGCGCAGGTTTGGTAGGTTTCCCTAGGTGCCGGCTGAGCTAGAGGCCAAAATCTACAGGTAGGCACTTTGCAAAAAACACCTCTGTTTTCTTTCAAAAAATTGGATGTGTCCACGTTGAGCTTTGGGGCATATCCTGTCGCGGGCGATAGGCCTACCCACACAAGTGAGGTATCATTTTTATCGGGAGACTTGGGGGAACGCTGCGTGGAAGGAAATTTGTGGCTCCTCTCAGATTCCAGAACTTTCTGCCACAAAAATGTGAGGAACATGTGTTTTTTTAGCCAAATTTTGAGGTTTGCAAAGGATTCTGGGTAACAGAACCTGGTCAGAGCCCCACAAGTCACCCCATCTTGGATTCCCCTAGGTCTCTAGTTTTCAGAAATGCACAGGTTTGGTAGGTTTCCCTAGGTGCCGGCTGAGCTAGAGGCCAAAATCTACAGGTAGGCACTTTGCAAAAAACACCTCTGTTTTCTTTCAAAAAATTGGATGTGTCCACGTTGCGCTTTGGGGCATTTCCTGTCGCGGGCGCTAGGCCTACCCACACAAGTGAGGTATCATTTTTATTGGGAGACTTGGGGGAACGCTGGGTGAAAGGAAATTTGTGGCTCCTCTCAGATTCCAGAACTTTCTGCAACAGAAATGTGAGGAACATTTGTTTTTTTAGCAAAATTTCGAGGTTTGCAAAGGATTCTGGGTAACAGAACCTGGTCAGAGCCCCACAAGTCACCCCATCGTGGATTCCCCTAGGTCTCTAGTTTTCAAAAATGCACAGGTTTGGTAGGTTTCCCTTGGTGCTGGCTGAGCTAGAGGCCAAAATCTACAGGTAGGCACTTTGCAAAAAACACCTCTGTTTTCTTTCAAAAAATTGGATGTGTCCACGTTGCGCTTTGGGGCATTTCCTGTCACGGGCGCTAGGCCTACCCACACAAGTGAGGTATCATTTTTATCGGGAGACTTGGGGGAACGCTGCGTGGAAGGAAATTTGTGGCTCCTCTCAGATTCCAGAACTTTCTGCCACAAAAATGTGAGGAACATGTGTTTTTTTAGCCAAATTTTGAGGTTTGCAAAGGATTCTGGGTAACAGAACCTGGTCAGAGCCCCACAAGTCACCCCATCTTGTATTCCCCTAGGTCTCTAGTTTTCAAAAATGCACAGGTTTGGTAGGTTTCCCTAGGTGCCAGCTGAGCTAGAGGCCAAAATCTACAGGTAGGCACTTTGCAAAAAACACCTCTGTTTTCTTTCAAAAAATTGGATGTGTCCACGTTGCGCTTTGGGGCATTTCCTGTCGCGGGCGCTAGGCCTACCCACACAAGTGAGGTATCATTTTTATTGGGAGACTTGTGGGAACGCTGGGTGAAAGGATATTTGTGGCTCCTCTCAGATTCCAGAACTTTCTGCAACAGAAATGTGAGGAACATGTGATTTTTTAGCCAAATTTCGAGGTTTGCAAAGGATTCTGGGTAACAGAACCTGGTCAGAGCCCCACAAGTCACCCAATCGTGGATTCCCCTAGGTCTCTAGTTTTCAAAAGTGCACAGGTTTGGTTGGTTTCCCTAAGTGCCAGCTGAGCTAGAGGCCAAAATCTACAGGTAGGCACTTTGCAAAAAACACCTCTGTTTTCTTTCAAAAAATTGGATGTGTCCACGTTGCGCTTTGGGGCATTTCCTGTCGCGGGCGCTAGGCCTACCCACACAAGTGAGGTTTCATTTTTATCGGGAGACTTGGGGGAACGCTGGGTGGAAGGATATTTGTGGCTCCTCTCAGATTCCAAAACTTTCTGCCACAGAAATGTGAGGAACATGTGTTTTTTTAGCCAAATTTTGAGGTTTGCAAAGGATTCTGGGTAACAGAACCTGGTCAGAGCCCCACAAGTCACCCCATCTTGGATTCCCCTAGGTCTCTAGTTTTCAAAAATGCACAGGTTTGGTAGGTTTCCCTAGGTGCCGGCTGAGCTAGAGGCCAAAATCTACAGGTAGGCACTTTGCAAAAAACACCTCTGTTTTCTTTCAAAAAATTGGATGTGTCCACGTTGCGCTTTGGGGCATTTCCTGTCGCGGGCGCTAGGCCTACCCACACAAGTGAGGTATCATTTTTATTGGGAGACTTGGGGGAACGCTGGGTGAAAGGAAATTTGTGGCTCCTCTCAGATTCCAGAACTTTCTGCAACAGAAATGTGAGGAACATGTGTTTTTTTAGCAAAATTTAGAAGTTTGCAAAGGATTCTGGGTAACAGAACCTGGTCAGAGCCCCATAAGTCACCCCATCGTGGATTCCCCTAGGTCTCTAGTTTTCAAAAATGCACAGGTTTGGTAGGTTTCCCTTGGTGCCGGCTGAGCTAGAGGCCAAAATCTACAGGTAGGCACTTTGCAAAAAACACCTCTGTTTTCTTTCAAAAAATTGAATGTGTCCACGTTGCGCTTTGGGGCATTTCCTGTCACGGGCGCTAGGCCTACCCACACAAGTGAGGTATCATTTTTATCGGGAGACTTGGGGGAACGCTGCGTGGAAGGAAATTTGTGGCTCCTCTCAGATTCCAGAACTTTCTGCCACAAAAATGTGAGGAACATGTGTTTTTTTAGCCAAATGTTGAGGTTTGCAAAGGATTCTGGGTAACAGAACCTGGTCAGAGCCCCACAAGTCACCCCATCTTGTATTCCCCTAGGTCTCTAGTTTTCAAAAATGCACAGGTTTGGTAGGTTTCCCTAGGTGCCGGCTGAGCTAGAGGCCAAAATCTACAGGTAGGCACTTTGCAAAAAACACCTCTGTTTTCTTTCAAAAAATTGGATGTGTCCACGTTGCGCTTTGGGGCATTTCCTGTCGCGGGCGCTAGGCCTACCCACACAAGTGAGGTATCATTTTTATTGGGAGACTTGTGGGAACGCTGGGTGAAAGGAAATTTGTGGCTCCTCTCAGATTCCAGAACTTTCTGCAACAGAAATGTGAGGAACATGTGATTTTTTAGCCAAATTTCGAGGTTTGCAAAGGATTCTGGGTAACAGAACCTGGTCAGAGCCCCACAAGTCACCCAATCGTGGATTCCCCTATGTCTCTAGTTTTCAAAAGTGCACAGGTTTGGTTGGTTTCCCTAAGTGCCGGCTGAGCTAGAGGCCAAAATCTACAGGTAGGCACTTTGCAAAAAACACCTCTGTTTTCTTTCAAAAAATTGGATGTGTCCACGTTGCGCTTTGGGGCATTTCCTGTCGCGGGCGCTAGGCCTACCCACACAAGTGAGGTTTCATTTTTATCGGGAGACTTGGGGGAACGCTGGGTGGAAGGATATTTGTGGCTCCTCTCAGATTCCAAAACTTTCTGCCACAGAAATGTGAGGAACATGTGTTTTTTTAGCCAAATTTTGAGGTTTGCAAAGGATTCTGGGTAACAGAACCTGGTCAGAGCCCCACAAGTCACCCCATCTTGGATTCCCCTAGGTCTCTAGTTTTCAAAAATGCACAGTTTTGGTAGGTTTCCCTATGTGCCGGCTGAGCTAGAGGCCAAAATCTACAGGTAGGCACTTTGCAAAAAACACCTCTGTTTTCTTTCAAAAAATTGGATGTGTCCACGTTGCGCTTTCTGGCATTTCCTGTCGCGGGCGCTAGGCCTACCCACACAAGTGAGGTATCATTTTTATTGGGAGACTTTGGGGAACGCTGGGTGAAAGGAAATTTGTGGCTCCTCTCTGATTCCAGAACTTTCTGCATCAGAAATGTGAGGAACATGTGTTTTTTTAGCAAAATATTGAGGTTTGTAAAGGATTCTGGGTAACAGAACCTGGTCAGAGCCCCACAAGTCACCCCATCGTGGATTCCCCTAGGTCTCTAGAATTCAAAAATGCACAGGTTTGGTAGGTTTCCCTAAGTGCCGGCTGAGCTAGAGGCCAAAATCTACAGGTAGGCACTTTGCAAAAAACACCTCTGTTTTCTTTCAAAAAATTGGATGTGTCCACGTTGCGCTTTGGGGCATTTCCTGTCGCGGGCGCTAGGCCTACCAACACAAGTGAGGTATCATTTTTATCGGGAGACTTGGGGGAACGCTCGGTGGAAGGATATTTGTAGCTCCTCTCAGATTCCAAAACTTTCTGCCACAGAAATGTGAGGAACATGTGTTTTTTTAGCCAAATGTTGAGGTTTGCAAAGGATTCTGGGTAACAGAACCTGGTCAGAGCCCCACAAGTCACCCCATCTTGGATTCCCCTAGGTCTCTAGTTTTCAAAAATGCACAGGTTTGGTAGGTTTCCCTAGGTGCCGGCTGAGCTAGAGGCCAAAATCTACAGGTAGGCACTTTGCAAAAAACACCTCTGTTTTCTTTAAAAAAATTGGATGTGTCCACGTTGCGCTTTGGGGCATTTCCTGTCGCGGGCGCTAGGCCTACCCACACAAGTGAGGTATCATTTTTATCGGGAGACTTGGGGGAACGCTGCGTGGAAGGAAATTTGTGGCTCCTCTCAGATTCCAGAACTTTCTGCCACAAAAATGTGAGGAACATGTGTTTTTTTAGCCAAATTTTGAGGTTTGCAAAGGATTCTGGGTAACAGAACCTGGTCAGAGCCCCACAAGTCACCCCATCGTGGATTCCCCTAGGTCTCTAGTTTTCAAAAATGCACAGGTTTGGTAGGTTTCCCTTGGTGCCGGCTGAGCTAGAGGCCAAAATCTACAGGTAGGCACTTTGCAAAAAACACCTCTGTTTTCTTTCAAAAAATTAGATGTGTCCACGTTGCGCTTTGGGGCATTTCCTGTCGCGGGCGCTAGGCCTACCCACACAAGTGACATATCATTTTTATCGGGAGACTTGGGGGAACGCTGCGTGGAAGGAAATTTGTGGCTCCTCTCAGATTCCAGAACTTTCTGCCACAAAAATGTGAGGAACATGTGTTTTTTTAGCAAAATTTTGAGGTTTGTAAAGGATTCTGGGTAACAGAACCTGGTCAGAGCCCCACAAGTCACCCCATCGTGGATTCCCCTAGGTCTCTAGAATTCAAAAATGCACAGGTTTGGTAGGTTTCCCTAAGTGCCGGCTGAGCTAGAGGCCAAAATCTACAGGTAGTCACTTTGCAAAAAACACCTCTGTTTTCTTTCAAAAAATTGGATGTGTCCACGTTGCGCTTTGGGGCATTTCCTGTCGCGGGCGCTAGGCCTACCAACACAAGTGAGGTATCATTTTTATCGGGAGACTTGGGGGAACGCTCGGTGGAAGGATATTTGTGGCTCCTCTCAGATTCCAAAACTTTCTGCCACAGAAATGTGAGGAACATGTGTTTTTTTAGCCAAATGTTGAGGTTTGCAAAGGATTCTGGGTAACAGAACCTGGTCAGAGCCCCTCAAGTCACCCCATCTTGGATTCCCCTAGGTCTCTAGTTTTAAAAAATGCACAGGTATGGTAGGTTTCCCTAGGTGCCGGCTGAGCTAGAGGCCAAAATCTACAGGTAGGCACTTTGCAAAAAACACCTCTGTTTTCTTTCAAAAAATTGGATGTGTCCACGTTGCGCTTTGGGGCATTTCCTGTCGCGGGCGCTAGGCCTACCCACACAAGTGAGGTATCATTTTTATGGGGAGACTTGGGGGAACGCTGGGTGAAAGGAAATTTGTGGCTCCTCTCAGATTCCAGAACTTTCTGCAACAGAAATGTGAGGAACATGTGTTTTTTTTTGCAAAATTTCGAGGTTTGCAAAGGATTCTGGGTAACAGAACCTGGTCAGAGCCCCACAAGTCACCCCATCGTGGATTCCCCTAGGTCTCTAGTTTTAAAAAATGCACAGGTTTGGTAGGTTTCCCTAAGTGCCGGCTGAGCTAGAGGCCAAAATCTACAGGTAGGCACTTTGCAAAAAACACCTCTGTTTTCTTTCAAAAAATTGGATGTGTCCACGTTGCGCTTTGGGGCATTTCCTGTCGCGGGCGCTAGGCCTACCCACACAAGTGAGGTATCATTTTTATCGGGAGACTTGGGGGAACGCTGGGTGGAAGGATATTTGTGGCTCCACTCAGATTCTAAAACTTTCTGCCACAGAAATGTGAGGAACATGTGTTTTTTTAGCCAAATGTTGAGGTTTGCAAAGGATTCTGGGTAACAGAACCTGGTCAGAGCCCCACAAGTCACCCCATCTTGGATTCCCCTAGGTCTCTAGTTTTCAAAAATGCACAGGTTTGGTAGGTTTCCCTAGGTGCCGGCTGAGCTAGAGGCCAAAATCTACAGGTAGGCAGTTTGCAAAAAAAACCTCTGTTTTCTTTCAAAAAATTGGATGTGTCCACGTTGCGCTTTGGGGCATTTCCTGTCGCGGGCGCTAGGCCTACCCACACAAGTGAGGTATAATTTTTATCGGGAGACTTGGGGGAACGCTGCGTGGAAGGAAATTTGTAGCTCCTCTCAGATTCCAGAACTTTCTGCCACAAAAATGTGAGGAACATGTGTTTTTTTAGCCAAATTTTGAGGTTTGCAAAGGATTCTGGGTAACAGAACCTGGTCAGAGCCCCACAAGTCACCCCATCTTGGATTCCCCTAGGTCTCTAGTTTTCAAAAATGCACAGATTTGGTAGGTTTCCCTAGGTGCCGGCTGAGCTAGAGGCCAAAATCTACAGGTAGGCACTTTGCAAAAAACACCTCTGTTTTCTTTCAAAAAATTGGATGTGTCCACGTTGCGCTTTGGGGCATTTCCTGTCGCGGGCGCTAGGCCTACCAACACAAGTGAGGTATCATTTTTATCGGGAGACTTGGGGGAACGCTCGGTGGAAGGTAATTTGTGGCTCCTCTCAGATTCCAAAACTTTCTGCCACAGAAATGTGAGGAACATGTGTTTTTTTAGCCAAATGTTGAGGTTTGCAAAGGATTCTGGGTAACAGAACCTGGTCAGAGCCCCACAAGTCACCCCATCTTGGATTCCCCTAGGTCTCTAGTTTTCAAAAATGCACAGGTTTGGTAGGTTTCCCTAGGTGCCGGCTGAGCTAGAGGCCAAAATCTACAGGTAGGCACTTTGCAAAAAACACCTCTGTTTTCTTTCAAAAAATTGGATGTGTCCACGTTGCGCTTTGGGGCATTTCCTGTCGCGGGCGCTAGGCCTACCCACACAAGTGAGGTATCATTTTTATTGGGAGACTTGGGGGAACGCTGCGTGAAAGGAAATTTGTGGCTCCTCTCAGATTCCAAAACTTTCTGCCACAGAAATGTGAGTAACATGTGTTTTTTTAGCCAAATGTTGAGGTTTGCAAAGGATTCGGGGGTAATAGAACCTGGTCAGAGCCCCACAAGTCACCCCATCTTGGATTCCCCTAGGTCTCTAGTTTTCAAAAATGCACAGGTTTGGTAGGTTTCCCTAGGTGCCGGCTGAGCTAGAGGCCAAAATCTACAGGTAGGCACTTTGCAAAAAACACCTCTGTTTTCTTTCAAAAAATTGGATGTGTCCACGTTGCGCTTTGGGGCATTTCCTGTCGCGGGCGCTAGGCCAACCCACACAAGTGAGGTATCATTTTTATGGGGAGACTTGGGGGAACGCTGGGTGAAAGGAAATTTGTGGCTCCTCTCAGATTCCAGAACTTTCTGCAACAGAAATGTGAGGAACATGTGGTTTTTTTTGCAAAATTTCGAGGTTTGCAAAGGATTCTGGGTAACAGAACCTGGTCAGAGCCCCACAAGTCACCCCATCGTGGATTCCCCTAGGTCTCTAGTTTTAAAAAATGCACAGGTTTGGTAGGTTTCCCTAAGTGCCGGCTGAGCTAGAGGCCAAAATCTACAGGTAGGCACTTTGCAAAAAACACCTCTGTTTTCTTTCAAAAAATTGGATGTGTCCACGTTGCGCTTTGGGGCATTTCCTGTCGCGGGCGCTAGGCCTACCCACACAAGTGAGGTATCATTTTTATCGGGAGACTTGGGGGAACGCTGGGTGGAAGGATATTTGTGGCTCCTCTCAGATTCTAAAACTTTCTGCCACAGAAATGTGAGGAACATGTGTTTTTTTAGCCAAATGTTGAGGTTTGCAAAGGATTCTGGGTAACAGAACCTGGTCAGAGCCCCACAAGTCACCCCATCTTGGATTCCCCTAGGTCTCTAGTTTTCAAAAATGCACAGGTTTGGTAGGTTTCCCTAGGTGCCGGCTGAGCTAGAGGCCAAAATCTACAGGTAGGCACTTTGCAAAAAAAACCTCTGTTTTCTTTCAAAAAATTGGATGTGTCCACGTTGCGCTTTGGGGCATTTCCTGTCACGGGCGCTAGGCCTACCCACACAAGTGAGGTATAATTTTTATTGGGAGACTTGGGGGAAAGCTGGGTGGAAGGAAATTTGTGGCTCCTCTCAGATTCCAGAACTTTCTGCCACAGAAATGTGAGGAACGTGTGTTTTTTTTAGCCAAATTATGAGGTTTGCAAAGGATTCTGGGTAACAGAACCTGGTCAGAGCCCCACAAGTCACCCCATCTTGGATTCCCCTAGGTCTCTAGTTTTCAAAAATGCGCAGGTTTGGTAGGTTTCCCTAGGTGCCGGCTGAGCTAGAGGCCAAAATCTACAGGTAGGCACTTTGCAAAAAACACCTCTGTTTTCTTTCAAAAAATTGGATGTGTCCACGTTGAGCTTTGGGGCATATCCTGTCGCGGGCGCTAGGCCTACCCACACAAGTGAGGTATCATTTTTATCGGGAGACTTGGGGGAACGCTGCGTGGAAGCAAATTTGTGGCTCCTCTCAGATTCCAGAACTTTCTGCCACAAAAATGTGAGGAACATGTGTTTTTTTAGCCAAATTTTGAGGTTTGCAAAGGATTCTGGGTAACAGAACCTGGTCAGAGCCCCACAAGTCACCCCATCTTGGATTCCCCTAGGTCTCTAGTTTTCAGAAATGCACAGGTTTGGTAGGTTTCCCTAGGTGCCGGCTGAGCTAGAGGCCAAAATCTACAGGTAGGCACTTTGCAAAAAACACCTCTGTTTTCTTTCAAAAAATTGGATGTGTCCACGTTGCGCTTTGGGGCATTTCCTGTCGCGGGCGCTAGGCCTACCCACACAAGTGAGGTATCATTTTTATCGGGAGACTTGGGGGAACGCTGCGTGGAAGGAAATTTGTGGCTCCTCTCAGATTCCAGAACTTTCTGCCACAAAAATTTGAGGAACATGTGTTTTTTTAGCCAAATTTTGAGGTTTGCAAAGGATTTGGGGTAACAGAACCTGGTCAGAGCCCCACAAGTCACCCCATCTTGGATTCCCCTAGGTCTCTAGTTTTCAAAAATGCACAGGTTTGGTAGGTTTCCCTAGGTGCCGGCTGAGCTAGAGGCCAAAATCTACAGGTAGGCACTTTGCAAAAAACACCTCTGTTTTCTTTCAAAAAATTGGATGTGTCCACGTTGCGCTTTGGGGCATTTCCTGTTGCGGGCGCTAGGCCTACCCACACAAGTGAGGTATCATTTTTATCGGGAGACTTGGGGGAACGCTGTGTGAAAGGAAATTTGTGGCTCCTCTCAGATTCCAGAACTTTCTGCAACAGAAATGTGAGGAACATTTGTTTTTTTAGCCAAATTTCGAGGTTTGCAAAGGATTCTGGGTAACAGAACCTGGTCAGAGCCCCACAAGTCACCCAATCGTGGATTAACCTAGGTCTCTAGTTTTCAAAAGTGCACAGGTTTGCTAGGTTTCCCTAAGTGCCGGCTGAGCTAGAGGCCAAAATCTACAGGTAGTCACTTTGCAAAAAACACCTCTGTTTTCTTTCAAAAAATTGGATGTGTCCACGTTGCGCTTTGGGGCATTTCCTGTTGCGGGCGCTAGGCCTACCCACACAAGTGAGGTATCATTTTTATCGGGAGTCTTGGGGGAACGCTGGGTGGAAGGATATTTGTGGCTCCTCTCAGATTCCAAAACTTTCTGCCACAGAAATGTGAGGAACATGTGTTTTTTTAGCCTCATTTTGAGGTTTGCAAAGTATTCTGGGTAACAGAACCTGGTCAGAGCCCCACAAGTCACCCCATCTTGGATTCCCCTAGGTCTCTAGTTTTCAAAAATGCACAGGTTTGGTAGGTTTCCCTAGGTGCCGGCTGAGCTAGAGGCCAAAATCTACAGGTAGGCACTTTGCAAAAAACACCTCTGTTTTCTTTCAAAAAATTGGATGTGTCCACGTTGCGCTTTGGGGCATTTCCTGTCGCGGGCGCTAGGCCTACCCACACAAGTGAGGTATCATTTTTATTGGGAGACTTGGGGGAACGCTGGGTGAAAGGAAATTTGTGGCTCCTCTCAGATTCCAGAACTTTCTGCAACAGAAATGTGAGGAACATGTGTTTTTTTAGCAAAATTTCGAGGTTTGCAAAGGATTCTGGGTAACAGAACCTGGTCAGAGCCCCACAAGTCACCCCATCGTGGATTCCCCTAGGTCTCTAGTTTTCAAAAATGCACAGGTTTGGTAGGTTTCCCTAAGTACCGGCTGAGCTAGAGGCCAAAATCTACAGGTAGGCAGTTTGCAAAAAACACCTGTTTTCTTTCAAAAAATTGGATGTGTCCACGTTGCGCTTTGGGGCATTTCCTGTCGCGGGCGCTAGGCCTACCCACACAAGTGAGGTATCATTTTTATCGGAAGACTTGGGGGAACGCTGGGCGGAAGGATATTTGTGGCTCCTCTCAGATTCCAAAAATTTCTGCCACAGAAATGTGAGGAACATGTGTTTTTTTAGCCAAATGTTGAGGTTTGCAAAGGATTTTGGGTAACAGAACCTGGTCAGAGCCCCACAAGTCACCCCATCTTGGATTCCCCTAGGTCTCTAGTTTTCAAAAATGCACAGGTTTGGTAGGTTTCCCTAGGTGCCGGCTGAGCTAGAGGCCAAAATCTACAGGTAGGCACTTTGCAAAAAACACCTCTGTTTTCTTTCAAAAAATTGGATGCGTCCACGTTGCGCTTTGGGGCATTTCCTGTCGCGGGCGCTAGGCCTACCCACACAAGTGAGGTATCATTTTTATCAGGAGACTTGGGGGAACGCTGCGTGGAAGGAAATTTGTGGCTCCTCTCAGATTCCAGAACTTTCGGCAAACAAAAATGTGAGGAACATGTGTTTTATTAGCCAAATTTTGAGGTTTGCAAAGGATTCTGGGTAACAGAACCTATTCAGAGCCCCACAAGTCACCCCATCTTGGATTCCCCTAGGTCTCTAGTTTTCAAAAATGCACAGGTTTGGTAGGTTTCCCTAGGTGCCGGCTGAGCTAGAGGCCAAAATCTACAGGTAGGCACTTTGCAAAAAACACCTCTGTTTTCTTTCAAAAAATTGGATGTGTCCACGTTGCGCTTTGGGGCATTTCCTGTCGCGGGCGCTAGGTCTACCCACACAAGTGAGGTATCATTTTTATCGGGAGACTTGGGGGAACGCTGGGTGGAAGGATATTTGTGGCTCCTCTCAGATTCCAGAACTTTCTGCCACAAAAATGTGAGGAACATGTGTTTTTTTAGCCAAATTTCGAGGTTTGCAAAGGATTCTGGGTAACAGAACCTGGTCAGAGCCCCACAAGTCACCCCATCTTGGATTCCCCTAGGTCTCTAGTTTTCAAAAATGCACAGGTTTGGTAGGTTTCCCTAAGTGCCGGCTGAGCTAGAGGCCAAAATCTACAGGTAGGCACTTTGCAAAAAACACCTCTGTTTTCTTTCAAAAAATTCGATGTGTCCACGTTGCGCTTTGGGGTATTTCCTGTCGCGGGCGCTAGGCCTACCCACACAAGTGAGGTATCATTTTTATCGGGAGACTTGGGGGAACGCTGGGTGGAAGGATATTTGTGACTCCTCTCAGATTCCAAAACTTTCTGCCACAGAAATGTGAGGAACATGTGTTTTTTTAGCCAAATTTTGAGGTTTGCAAAGGATTCTGGGTAACAGAACCTAGTCAGAGCCCCACAAGTCACCCCATCTTGGATTCCCCTAGGTCTCTAGTTCTCAAAAATGCTCAGGTTTGGTAGGTTTCCCTAGGTGCCGGCTGAGCTACAGGCCAAAATCTACAGGTAGGCACTTTGCAAAAAACACCTCTGTTTTCTTTCAAAAAATTGGATGTGTCCACGTTGCGCTTTGGGGCATTTCCTGTCGCGGGCGCTAGGCCTACCCACACAAGTGAGGTATAATTTTTATTGGGAGACTTGGGGGAAAGCTGGGTGGAAGGAAATTTGTGGCTCCTCTCAGATTCCAGAACTTTCTGCCACAGAAATGTGAGGAACATGTGTTTTTTTTAGCCAAATTTTGAGGTTTGCAAAGGATTCTGGGTAACAGAACCTGGTCAGAGCCCCACAAGTCACCCCATCTTGGATTCCCCTAGGTCTCTAGTTTTCAAAAATGCGCAGGTTTGGTAGGTTTCCCTAGGTGCCGGCTGAGCTAGAGGCCAAAATCTACAGGTAGGCACTTTGCAAAAAACACCTCTGTTTTCTTTCAAAAAATTGGATGTGTCCACGTTGAGCTTTGGGGCATATCCTGTCGCGGGCGATAGGCCTACCCACACAAGTGAGGTATCATTTTTATCGGGAGACTTGGGGGAACGCTGCGTGGAAGGAAATTTGTGGCTCCTCTCAGATTCCAGAACTTTCTGCCACAAAAATGTGAGGAACATGTGTTTTTTTAGCCAAATTTTGAGGTTTGCAAAGGATTCTGGGTAACAGAACCTGGTCAGAGCCCCACAAGTCACCCCATCTTGGATTCCCCTAGGTCTCTAGTTTTCAGAAATGCACAGGTTTGGTAGGTTTCCCTAGGTGCCGGCTGAGCTAGAGGCCAAAATCTACAGGTAGGCACTTTGCAAAAAACACCTCTGTTTTCTTTCAAAAAATTGGATGTGTCCACGTTGCGCTTTGGGGCATTTCCTGTCGCGGGCGCTAGGCCTACCCACACAAGTGAGGTATCATTTTTATTGGGAGACTTGGGGGAACGCTGGGTGAAAGGAAATTTGTGGCTCCTCTCAGATTCCAGAACTTTCTGCAACAGAAATGTGAGGAACATGTGTTTTTTTAGCAAAATTTCGAGGTTTGCAAAGGATTCTGGGTAACAGAACCTCGTCAGAGCCCCACAAGTCACCCCATCGTGGATTCCCCTAGGTCTCTAGTTTTCAAAAATGCACAGGTTTGGTAGGTTTCCCTTGGTGCTGGCTGAGCTAGAGGCCAAAATCTACAGGTAGGCACTTTGCAAAAAACACCTCTGTTTTCTTTCAAAAAATTGGATGTGTCCACGTTGCGCTTTGGGGCATTTCCTGTCACGGGCGCTAGGCCTACCCACACAAGTGAGGTATCATTTTTATCGGGAGACTTGGGGGAACGCTGCGTGGAAGGAAATTTGTGGCTCCTCTCAGATTCCAGAACTTTCTGCCACAAAAATGTGAGGAACATGTGTTTTTTTAGCCAAATTTTGAGGTTTGCAAAGGATTCTGGGTAACAGAACCTGGTCAGAGCCCCACAAGTCACCCCATCTTGTATTCCCCTAGGTCTCTAGTTTTCAAAAATGCACAGGTTTGGTAGGTTTCCCTAGGTGCCAGCTGAGCTAGAGGCCAAAATCTACAGGTAGGCACTTTGCAAAAAACACCTCTGTTTTCTTTCAAAAAATTGGATGTGTCCACGTTGCGCTTTGGGGCATTTCCTGTCGCGGGCGCTAGGCCTACCCACACAAGTGAGGTATCATTTTTATTGGGAGACTTGTGGGAACGCTGGGTGAAAGGATATTTGTGGCTCCTCTCAGATTCCAGAACTTTCTGCAACAGAAATGTGAGGAACATGTGATTTTTTAGCCAAATTTCGAGGTTTGCAAAGGATTCTGGGTAACAGAACCTGGTCAGAGCCCCACAAGTCACCCAATCGTGGATTCCCCTAGGTCTCTAGTTTTCAAAAGTGCACAGGTTTGGTTGGTTTCCCTAAGTGCCAGCTGAGCTAGAGGCCAAAATCTACAGGTAGGCACTTTGCAAAAAACACCTCTGTTTTCTTTCAAAAAATTGGATGTGTCCACGTTGCGCTTTGGGGCATTTCCTGTCGCGGGCGCTAGGCCTACCCACACAAGTGAGGTTTCATTTTTATCGGGAGACTTGGGGGAACGCTGGGTGGAAGGATATTTGTGGCTCCTCTCAGATTCCAAAACTTTCTGCCACAGAAATGTGAGGAACATGTGTTTTTTTAGCCAAATTTTGAGGTTTGCAAAGGATTCTGGGTAACAGAACCTGGTCAGAGCCCCACAAGTCACCCCATCTTGGATTCCCCTAGGTCTCTAGTTTTCAAAAATGCACAGGTTTGGTAGGTTTCCCTAGGTGCCGGCTGAGCTAGAGGCCAAAATCTACAGGTAGGCACTTTGCAAAAAACACCTCTGTTTTCTTTCAAAAAATTGGATGTGTCCACGTTGCGCTTTGGGGCATTTCCTGTCGCGGGCGCTAGGCCTACCCACACAAGTGAGGTATCATTTTTATTGGGAGACTTGGGGGAACGCTGGGTGAAAGGAAATTTGTGGCTCCTCTCAGATTCCAGAACTTTCTGCAACAGAAATGAGAGGAACATGTGTTTTTTTAGCAAAATTTAGAAGTTTGCAAAGGATTCTGGGTAACAGAACCTGGTCAGAGCCCCATAAGTCACCCCATCGTGGATTCCCCTAGGTCTCTAGTTTTCAAAAATGCACAGGTTTGGTAGGTTTCCCTTGGTGCCGGCTGAGCTAGAGGCCAAAATCTACAGGTAGGCACTTTGCAAAAAACACCTCTGTTTTCTTTCAAAAAATTGAATGTGTCCACGTTGCGCTTTGGGGCATTTCCTGTCACGGGCGCTAGGCCTACCCACACAAGTGAGGTATCATTTTTATCGGGAGACTTGGGGGAACGCTGCGTGGAAGGAAATTTGTGGCTCCTCTCAGATTCCAGAACTTTCTGCCACAAAAATGTGAGGAACATGTGTTTTTTTAGCCAAATTTTGAGGTTTGCAAAGGATTCTGGGTAACAGAACCTGGTCAGAGCCCCACAAGTCACCCCATCTTGTATTCCCCTAGGTCTCTAGTTTTCAAAAATGCACAGGTTTGGTAGGTTTCCCTAGGTGCCGGCTGAGCTAGAGGCCAAAATCTACAGGTAGGCACTTTGCAAAAAACACCTCTGTTTTCTTTCAAAAAATTGGATGTGTCCACGTTGCGCTTTGGGGCATTTCCTGTCGCGGGCGCTAGGCCTACCCACACAAGTGAGGTATCATTTTTATTGGGAGACTTGTGGGAACGCTGGGTGAAAGGAAATTTGTGGCTCCTCTCAGATTCCAGAACTTTCTGCAACAGAAATGTGAGGAACATGTGATTTTTTAGCCAAATTTCGAGGTTTGCAAAGGATTCTGGGTAACAGAACCTGGTCAGAGCCCCACAAGTCACCCAATCGTGGATTCCCCTATGTCTCTAGTTTTCAAAAGTGCACAGGTTTGGTTGGTTTCCCTAAGTGCCGGCTGAGCTAGAGGCCAAAATCTACAGGTAGGCACTTTGCAAAAAACACCTCTGTTTTCTTTCAAAAAATTGGATGTGTCCACGTTGCGCTTTGGGGCATTTCCTGTCGCGGGCGCTAGGCCTACCCACACAAGTGAGGTTTCATTTTTATCGGGAGACTTGGGGGAACGCTGGGTGGAAGGATATTTGTGGCTCCTCTCAGATTCCAAAACTTTCTGCCACAGAAATGTGAGGAACATGTGTTTTTTTAGCCAAATTTTGAGGTTTGCAAAGGATTCTGGGTAACAGAACCTGGTCAGAGCCCCACAAGTCACCCCATCTTGGATTCCCCTAGGTCTCTAGTTTTCAAAAATGCACAGTTTTGGTAGGTTTCCCTATGTGCCGGCTGAGCTAGAGGCCAAAATCTACAGGTAGGCACTTTGCAAAAAACACCTCTGTTTTCTTTCAAAAAATTGGATGTGTCCACGTTGCGCTTTCTGGCATTTCCTGTCGCGGGCGCTAGGCCTACCCACACAAGTGAGGTATCATTTTTATTGGGAGACTTTGGGGAACGCTGGGTGAAAGGAAATTTGTGGCTCCTCTCTGATTCCAGAACTTTCTGCATCAGAAATGTGAGGAACATGTGTTTTTTTAGCAAAATATTGAGGTTTGTAAAGGATTCTGGGTAACAGAACCTGGTCAGAGCCCCACAAGTCACCCCATCGTGGATTCCCCTAGGTCTCTAGAATTCAAAAATGCACAGGTTTGGTAGGTTTCCCTAAGTGCCGGCTGAGCTAGAGGCCAAAATCTACAGGTAGGCACTTTGCAAAAAACACCTCTGTTTTCTTTCAAAAAATTGGATGTGTCCACGTTGCGCTTTGGGGCATTTCCTGTCGCGGGCGCTAGGCCTACCAACACAAGTGAGGTATCATTTTTATCGGGAGACTTGGGGGAACGCTCGGTGGAAGGATATTTGTAGCTCCTCTCAGATTCCAAAACTTTCTGCCACAGAAATGTGAGGAACATGTGTTTTTTTAGCCAAATGTTGAGGTTTGCAAAGGATTCTGGGTAACAGAACCTGGTCAGAGCCCCACAAGTCACCCCATCTTGGATTCCCCTAGGTCTCTAGTTTTCAAAAATGCACAGGTTTGGTAGGTTTCCCTAGGTGCCGGCTGAGCTAGAGGCCAAAATCTACAGGTAGGCACTTTGCAAAAAACACCTCTGTTTTCTTTAAAAAAATTGGATGTGTCCACGTTGCGCTTTGGGGCATTTCCTGTCGCGGGCGCTAGGCCTACCCACACAAGTGAGGTATCATTTTTATCGGGAGACTTGGGGGAACGCTGCGTGGAAGGAAATTTGTGGCTCCTCTCAGATTCCAGAACTTTCTGCCACAAAAATGTGAGGAACATGTGTTTTTTTAGCCAAATTTTGAGGTTTGCAAAGGATTCTGGGTAACAGAACCTGGTCAGAGCCCCACAAGTCACCCCATCGTGGATTCCCCTAGGTCTCTAGTTTTCAAAAATGCACAGGTTTGGTAGGTTTCCCTTGGTGCCGGCTGAGCTAGAGGCCAAAATCTACAGGTAGGCACTTTGCAAAAAACACCTCTGTTTTCTTTCAAAAAATTAGATGTGTCCACGTTGCGCTTTGGGGCATTTCCTGTCGCGGGCGCTAGGCCTACCCACACAAGTGACATATCATTTTTATCGGGAGACTTGGGGGAACGCTGCGTGGAAGGAAATTTGTGGCTCCTCTCAGATTCCAGAACTTTCTGCCACAAAAATGTGAGGAACATGTGTTTTTTTAGCAAGATTTTGAGGTTTGTAAAGGATTCTGGGTAACAGAACCTGGTCAGAGCCCCACAAGTCACCCCATCGTGGATTCCCCTAGGTCTCTAGAATTCAAAAATGCACAGGTTTGGTAGGTTTCCCTAAGTGCCGGCTGAGCTAGAGGCCAAAATCTACAGGTAGGCACTTTGCAAAAAACACCTCTGTTTTCTTTCAAAAAATTGGATGTGTCCACGTTGCGCTTTGGGGCATTTCCTGTCGCGGGCGCTAGGCCTACCAACACAAGTGAGGTATCATTTTTATCGGGAGACTTGGGGGAACGCTCGGTGGAAGGATATTTGTGGCTCCTCTCAGATTCCAAAACTTTCTGCCACAGAAATGTGAGGAACATGTGTTTTTTTAGCCAAATGTTGAGGTTTGCAAAGGATTCTGGGTAACAGAACCTGGTCAGAGCCCCACAAGTCACCCCATCTTGGATTCCCCTAGGTCTCTAGTTTTAAAAAATGCACAGGTATGGTAGGTTTCCCTAGGTGCCGGCTGAGCTAGAGGCCAAAATCTACAGGTAGGCACTTTGCAAAAAACACCTCTGTTTTCTTTCAAAAAATTGGATGTGTCCACGTTGCGCTTTGGGGCATTTCCTGTCGCGGGCGCTAGGCCTACCCACACAAGTGAGGTATCATTTTTATGGGGAGACTTGGGGGAACGCTGGGTGAAAGGAAATTTGTGGCTCCTCTCAGATTCCAGAACTTTCTGCAACAGAAATGTGAGGAACATGTGTTTTTTTTTGCAAAATTTCGAGGTTTGCAAAGGATTCTGGGTAACAGAACCTGGTCAGAGCCCCACAAGTCACCCCATCGTGGATTCCCCTAGGTCTCTAGTTTTAAAAAATGCACAGGTTTGGTAGGTTTCCCTAAGTGCCGGCTGAGCTAGAGGCCAAAATCTACAGGTAGGCACTTTGCAAAAAACACCTCTGTTTTCTTTCAAAAAATTGGATGTGTCCACGTTGCGCTTTGGGGCATTTCCTGTCGCGGGCGCTAGGCCTACCCACACAAGTGAGGTATCATTTTTATCGGGAGACTTGGGGGAACGCTGGGTGGAAGGATATTTGTGGCTCCACTCAGATTCTAAAACTTTCTGCCACAGAAATGTGAGGAACATGTGTTTTTTTAGCCAAATGTTGAGGTTTGCAAAGGATTCTGGGTAACAGAACCTGGTCAGAGCCCCACAAGTCACCCCATCTTGGATTCCCCTAGGTCTCTAGTTTTCAAAAATGCACAGGTTTGGTAGGTTTCCCTAGGTGCCGGCTGAGCTAGAGGCCAAAATCTACAGGTAGGCAGTTTGCAAAAAAAACCTCTGTTTTCTTTCAAAAAATTGGATGTGTCCACGTTGCGCTTTGGGGCATTTCCTGTCGCGGGCGCTAGGCCTACCCACACAAGTGAGGTATAATTTTTATCGGGAGACTTGGGGGAACGCTGCGTGGAAGGAAATTTGTAGCTCCTCTCAGATTCCAGAACTTTCTGCCACAAAAATGTGAGGAACATGTGTTTTTTTAGCCAAATTTTGAGGTTTGCAAAGGATTCTGGGTAACAGAACCTGGTCAGAGCCCCACAAGTCACCCCATCTTGGATTCCCCTAGGTCTCTAGTTTTCAAAAATGCACAGATTTGGTAGGTTTCCCTAGGTGCCGGCTGAGCTAGAGGCCAAAATCTACAGGTAGGCACTTTGCAAAAAACACCTCTGTTTTCTTTCAAAAAATTGGATGTGTCCACGTTGCGCTTTGGGGCATTTCCTGTCGCGGGCGCTAGGCCTACCAACACAAGTGAGGTATCATTTTTATCGGGAGACTTGGGGGAACGCTCGGTGGAAGGTAATTTGTGGCTCCTCTCAGATTCCAAAACTTTCTGCCACAGAAATGTGAGGAACATGTGTTTTTTTAGCCAAATGTTGAGGTTTGCAAAGGATTCTGGGTAACAGAACCTGGTCAGAGCCCCACAAGTCACCCCATCTTGGATTCCCCTAGGTCTCTAGTTTTCAAAAATGCACAGGTTTGGTAGGTTTCCCTAGGTGCCGGCTGAGCTAGAGGCCAAAATCTACAGGTAGGCACTTTGCAAAAAACACCTCTGTTTTCTTTCAAAAAATTGGATGTGTCCACGTTGCGCTTTGGGGCATTTCCTGTCGCGGGCGCTAGGCCTACCCACACAAGTGAGGTATCATTTTTATTGGGAGACTTGGGGGAACGCTGCGTGAAAGGAAATTTGTGGCTCCTCTCAGATTCCAAAACTTTCTGCCACAGAAATGTGAGTAACATGTGTTTTTTTAGCCAAATGTTGAGGTTTGCAAAGGATTCGGGGGTAATAGAACCTGGTCAGAGCCCCACAAGTCACCCCATCTTGGATTCCCCTAGGTCTCTAGTTTTCAAAAATGCACAGGTTTGGTAGGTTTCCCTAGGTGCCGGCTGAGCTAGAGGCCAAAATCTACAGGTAGGCACTTTGCAAAAAACACCTCTGTTTTCTTTCAAAAAATTGGATGTGTCCACGTTGCGCTTTGGGGCATTTCCTGTCGCGGGCGCTAGGCCAACCCACACAAGTGAGGTATCATTTTTATGGGGAGACTTGGGGGAACGCTGGGTGAAAGGAAATTTGTGGCTCCTCTCAGATTCCAGAACTTTCTGCAACAGAAATGTGAGGAACATGTGGTTTTTTTTGCAAAATTTCGAGGTTTGCAAAGGATTCTGGGTAACAGAACCTGGTCAGAGCCCCACAAGTCACCCCATCGTGGATTCCCCTAGGTCTCTAGTTTTAAAAAATGCACAGGTTTGGTAGGTTTCCCTAAGTGCCGGCTGAGCTAGAGGCCAAAATCTACAGGTAGGCACTTTGCAAAAAACACCTCTGTTTTCTTTCAAAAAATTGGATGTGTCCACGTTGCGCTTTGGGGCATTTCCTGTCGCGGGCGCTAGGGCTACCCACACAAGTGAGGTATCATTTTTATCGGGAGACTTGGGGGAACGCTGGGTGGAAGGATATTTGTGGCTCCTCTCAGATTCTAAAACTTTCTGCCACAGAAATGTGAGGAACATGTGTTTTTTTAGCCAAATGTTGAGGTTTGCAAAGGATTCTGGGTAACAGAACCTGGTCAGAGCCCCACAAGTCACCCCATCTTGGATTCCCCTAGGTCTCTAGTTTTCAAAAATGCACAGGTTTGGTAGGTTTCCCTAGGTGCCGGCTGAGCTAGAGGCCAAAATCTACAGGTAGGCACTTTGCAAAAAAAAACTCTGTTTTCTTTCAAAAAATTGGATGTGTCCACGTTGCGCTTTGGGGCATTTCCTGTCACGGGCGCTAGGCCTACCCACACAAGTGAGGTATAATTTTTATCGGGAGACTTGGGGGAACGCTGCGTGGAAGGAAATTTGTAGCTCCTCTCAGATTCCAGAACTTTCTGCCACAGAAATGTGAGGAACATGTGTTTTTTTAGCCAAATGTTGAGGTTTGCAAAGGATTCTGGGTAACAGAACCTGGTCAGAGCCCCACAAGTCACCCCATCTTGGATTCCCCTAGGTCTCTAGTTTTCAAAAATGCACAGGTTTGGTAGGTTTCCCTAGGTGCCGGCTGAGCTAGAGGCCAAAATCTACAGGTAGGCACTTTGCAAAAATCACCTCTGTTTTCTTTCAAAAAATTGGATGTGTCCACGTTGCGCTTTGGGTCATTTCCTGTCGCGGGCGCTAGGCCTACCCACACAAGTGAGGTATCATTTTTATTGGGAGACTTAGGGGAACGCTGAGTGAAAGGAAATTTGTGGCTCCTCTCAGATTCCAGAACTTTCTGCAACAGAAATGTGAGGAACATGTGTTTTTTTAGCAAAATTTCGAGGTTTGCAAAGGATTCTGGGTAACAGAACCTGGTCAGAGCCCCACAAGTCACCCAATCTTGGATTCCCCTAGGTCTCTAGTTGTCAAAAATGCACAGGTTTGGTAGGTTTCCCTAAGTGCCGGATGAGCTAGAGGCCAAAATCTACAGGTAGGCACTTTGCAAAAAACACCTCTTCTTTCTTTTAAAAAATTGTATGTGTCCATGTTGCGCTTTGGGGCATTTCCTGTCGCGGGCGCTAGGCCTACCCACTCAAGTGAGGTATCATTTTTATCGGGAGACTTGGGGGAACGCTGGGTGGAAGGATATTTGTGGCTCCTCTCAGATTCCAAAACTTTCTGCCACAGAAATGTGAGGAACATGTGTTTTTTTATTCAAATTTTGAGGTTTGCAAAGGATTCTGGGTAACAGAACCTGGTCAGAGCCCCACAAGTCACCCCGTCTTGGATTCCGCTAGGTCTCTAGTTTTCAAAAATGCACAGGTTTGGTAGGTTTCCCTAGGTGCTGGCTGAGCTAGAGGCCAAAATCTACAGGTAGGCACTTTGCAAAAAACACCTCTGTTTTCTTTCAAAAAATTGGATGTGTCCACGTTGCGCTTTGGGGCATATCCTGTCGCGGGCGCTAGGCGTACCCACACAAGTGAGGTATCATTTTTATCGGGGGACTTGGCGGAACTCTGGGTGGGAGGAAATTTGTGGCTCCTCTCAGACTCCCGAACTTTCAGCCACAGAAATGTGAGGAACATGTGATTTTTTTAACCAAATTTTGAGGTTTGCAAAGGATTCTGGGTAACAGAACATAGTCAGAGCGCCACAAGTCACCCCATCTTGGATTCCCCTAGGTCTCTAGTTGTCAAAAATGCACAGGTTTGGTAGGTTTCCCTAAGTGCCGGATGAGCTAGAGGCCAAAATCTACAGGTAGGCACTTTGCAAAAAACACCTCTTCTTTCTTTTAAAAAATTGTATGTGTCCATGTTGCGCTTTGGGGCATTTCCTGTCGCGGGCGCTAGGCCTACCCACTCAAGTGAGGTATCATTTTTATCGGGAGACTTGGGGGAACGCTGGGTGGAAGGATATTTGTGGCTCCTCTCAGATTCCAAAACTTTCTGCCACAGAAATGTGAGGAACATGTGTTTTTTTATTCAAATTTTGAGGTTTGCAAAGGATTCTGGGTAACAGAACCTGGTCAGAGCCCCACAAGTCACCCCGTCTTGGATTCCGCTAGGTCTCTAGTTTTCAAAAATGCACAGGTTTGGTAGGTTTCCCTAGGTGCTGGCTGAGCTAGAGGCCAAAATCTACAGGTAGGCACTTTGCAAAAAACACCTCTGTTTTCTTTCAAAAAATTGGATGTGTCCACGTTGCGCTTTGGGGCATATCCTGTCGCGGGCGCTAGGCGTACCCACACAAGTGAGGTATCATTTTTATCGGGGGACTTGGCGGAACGCTGGGTGGGAGGAAATTTGTGGCTCCTCTCAGACTCCCGAACTTTCAGCCACAGAAATGTGAGGAACATGTGATTTTTTTAACCAAATTTTGAGGTTTGCAAAGGATTCTGGGTAACAGAACATAGTCAGAGCGCCACAAGTCACCCCATCTTGGATTCCCCTAGGTCTCTAGTTTTCAAAAATGCACAGGTTTGGTAGGTTTCCCTAGGTGCCGGCTGAGCTAGTGGCCAAAATCTACAGGTAGGCACTTTGCAAAAAACACCTCTGTTTTCTTTAAAAAAATTGGATGTGTCCACGTTGCGCTTTAGGGCATTTCCTGTTGCGGGCGCTAGGCCTACCCACACAAGTGAGGTATCATTTTTATTGGGAGACTTGGGGGAACGCTGGGTGAAAGGAAATTTGTGGCTCCTCTCAGATTCCAGAACTTTCTGCCACAGAAATGTGAGGAACATGTGTTTTTTTAGCCAAATTTCGAGGTTTGCAAAGGATTCTGGGTAACAGAACCTGGTCAGAGCCCCACAAGTCACCCCATCTTGGATTCCCCTAGGTCTCTAGTTTTCAAAAATGCACAGGTTTGGTGGGTTTCCCTAAGTGCCGGCTGAGCTAGAGGCCAAAATCTACAGGTAGGCACTTTGCAAAAAACACCTCTGTTTTCTTTCAAAAAATTGGATGTGTCCACGTTGCGCTTTGGGGCATTTCCTGTCGCGGGCGCTAGGCCTACCCACACAGCTGAGGTATCATTTTTATCGGGAGACTTGGGGGAACGCTGGGTGGAAGGATATTTGTGGCTCCTCTCAGATTCCAAAACTTTCTGCCACACAAATGTGTGGAACATGTGTTTTTTTAGCCAAATTTTGAGGTTTGCAAAGGATTCTGGGTAACAGAACCTGGTCAGAGCCCCACAAGTCACCCCATCTTGGATTCCCCTAGGTCTCTAGTTTTCAAAAATGCAGAGGTTTGGTTGGTTTCCCTAGGTGCCGGCTGAGCTAGAGGCCAAAATCTACAGGTAGGCACTTTGCAAAAAACACCTCTGTTTTCTTTCAAAAAATTGGATGTGTCCACGTTTAGCTTTGGGGCATATTCTGTCGCGGGCGCTAGGCCTACCCACACAAGTGAGGTATCATTTTTATCGGGAGACTTGGGGGAACGCTGCGTGGAAGGAAATTTGTGGCTCCTCTCAGATTCCAGAACTTTCTGCCACACAAATGTGAGGAACATGTGTTTTTTTAGCCAAATTTTGAGGTTTGCAAAGGATTCTGGGTAACAGAACCTGGTCAGAGCCCCACAAGTCACCCCATCTTGGATTCCCCAAGGTCTCTAGTTTTCAAAAATGCACAGGTTTGGTAGGTTTCCCTAAGTGCCGGCTGAGCTAGAGGCCAAAATCTACAGGTAGGCACTTTGCAAAAAACACCTCTTCTTTCTTTTAAAAAATTGTATGTGTCCATGTTGCGCTTTGGGGCATTTCCTGTCGCGGGCGCTAGGCCTACCCACACAAGTCAGGTATCATTTTTATCGGGAGACTTGGGGGAACGCTGGGTGGAAGGAAATTTGTGGCTCCTCTCAGATTCCAGAACTTTCTGCCACAGAAATGTGAGGAACATGTGTTTTTTTTAGCCAAATTTTGAGGGTTGCAAAGGATTCTGGGTAACAGAACCTGGTCAGAGCCCCACAAGTCACCCCATCTTGGATTCACCTAGGTCTCTAGTTTTCAAAAATGCACAGGTTTGGTAGGTTTCCCTAGGTGCCGGCTGAGCTAGAGGCCAAAATCTACAGGTAGGCACTTTGCAAAAAATACCTCTGTTTTCTTTAAAAAAATTGGATGTGTCCACGTTGCGCTTTGGGGCATTTCCTGTCGCGGGCGCTAGGCCTACCCACACAAGTGAGGTATCATTTTTATTGGGAGACTTGGGGGAACGCTGGGTGGAAGGATATTTGTGGCTCCTCTCAGATTCCAAAACTTTCTGCCACACAAATGTGTGGAACATGTGTTTTTTTAGCCAAATTTTGAGGTTTGCAAAGGATTCTGGGTAACAGAACCTGGTCAGAGCCCCACAAGTCACCCCATCTTGGATTCCCCTAGGTCTCTAGTTTTCAAAAATGCAGAGGTTTGGTTGGTTTCCCTAGGTGCCGGCTGAGCTAGAGGCCAAAATCTACAGGTAGGCACTTTGCAAAAAACACCTCTGTTTTCTTTCAAAAAATTGGATGTGTCCACGTTTAGCTTTGGGGCATATTCTGTCGCGGGCGCTAGGCCTACCCACACAAGTGAGGTATCATTTTTATCGGGAGACTTGGGGGAACGCTGCGTGGAAGGAAATTTGTGGCTCCTCTCAGATTCCAGAACTTTCTGCCACACAAATGTGAGGAACATGTGTTTTTTTAGCCAAATTTTGAGGTTTGCAAAGGATTCTGGGTAACAGAACCTGGTCAGAGCCCCACAAGTCACCCCATCTTGGATTCCCCAAGGTCTCTAGTTTTCAAAAATGCACAGGTTTAGTAGGTTTCCCTAAGTGCCGGCTGAGCTAGAGGCCAAAATCTACAGGTAGGCACTTTGCAAAAAACACCTCTTCTTTCTTTTAAAAAATTGTATGTGTCCATGTTGCGCTTTGGGGCATTTCCTGTCGCGGGCGCTAGGCCTACCCACACAAGTCAGGTATCATTTTTATCGGGAGACTTGGGGGAACGCTGGGTGGAAGGAAATTTGTGGCTCCTCTCAGATTCCAGAACTTTCTGCCACAGAAATGTTAGGAACATGTGTTTTTTTTAGCCAAATTTTGAGGGTTGCAAAGGATTCTGGGTAACAGAACCTGGTCAGAGCCCCACAAGTCACCCCATCTTGGATTCACCTAGGTCTCTAGTTTTCAAAAATGCACAGGTTTGGTAGGTTTCCCTAGGTGCCGGCTGAGCTAGAGGCCAAAATCTACAGGTAGGCACTTTGCAAAAAATACCTCTGTTTTCTTTAAAAAAATTGGATGTGTCCACGTTGCGCTTTGGGGCATTTCCTGTCGCGGGCGCTAGGCCTACCCACACAAGTGAGGTATCATTTTTATTGGGAGACTTGGGGGAACGCTGGGTGAAAGGAAATTTGTGGCTCCTCTCAGATTCCAGAACTTTCTGCCACAGAAATGTGAGGAACATGTGTTTTTTTAGCCAAATTTCGAGGTTTGCAAAGGATTCCGGGTAACAGAACCTGGTCAGAGCCCCACAAGTCACCCCATCTTGGATTCCCCTAGGTCTCTAGTTTTCAAAAATGCACAGGTTTGGTGGGTTTCCCTAAGTGCAGGCTGAGCTAGAGAACAAAATCTACAGGTAGGCACTTTGCAAAAAACACCTCTGTTTTCTTTCAAAAAATTGGATGTGTCCACGTTGCGCTTTGGGGCATTTCCTGTCGCTGGCGCTAGGCCTACCCACACAAGTCAGGTATCATTTTTATCGGGAGACTTGGGGGAACGCTGGGTGGAAGGAAATTTGTGGCTCCTCTCAGATTCCAGAACTTTCTGCCACAGAAATGTGAGGAACATGTTTTTTTTTTGCCAAATTTTGAGGTTTGCAAAGGATTCTGGGTAACAGAACCTGGTCAGAGCCCCACAAGTCACCCCATCTTGGATTCCCCTAGGTCTCTAGTTTTAAAAAATGCACAGGTTTGGTAGGTTTCCCTAGGTGCCGGCTGAGCTAGAGGCCAAAATCTACAGGTAGGCACTTTGCAAAAAACACCTCTGTTTTCTTTCAAAAAATTGGATGTGTCCACGTTGCGCTTTGGGGCATTTTCTGTCGCAGGCGCTAGGCCTACCCACACAAGTGAGGTATCATTTTTATCGGGAGACTTGGGGGAACGCTGGTGGAAGGAAATTTGTGGCTCCTCTCAGATTCCAGAACTTTCTGCCACAGAAATGTGAGGAACATGTGTTTTTTTTAGCCAAATTTTGAGGGTTGCAAAGGATTCTGGGTAACAGAACCTGGTCAGAGCCCCACAAGTCACCCCATCTTGGATTCCCCTAGGTCTCTAGTTTTCAAAAATGCACAGGTTTGGTAGGTTTCCCTAGGTGCCGGCTGAGCTAGAGGCCAAAATCTACAGGTAGGCACTTTGCAAAAAATACCTCTGTTTTCTTTAAAAAAATTGGATGTGTCCACGTTGCGCTTTGGGGCATTTCCTGTCGCGGGCGCTAGGCCTACCCACACAAGTGAGGTATCATTTTTATTGGGAGACTTGGGGGAACGCTGGGTGAAAGGAAATTTGTGGCTCCTCTCAGATTCCAGAACTTTCTGCCACAGAAATGTGAGGAACATGTGTTTTTTTCGCCAAATTTTGAGGTTTGCAAAGGATTCTGGATAACAGAACCTGGTCAGAGCCCCACAAGTCACCCCATCTTGGATTCCCCTAGGTCTCTAGTTTTCAAAAATGCACAGGTTTGGTAGGTTTCCCTAGGTGCCGGCTGAGCTAGAGGCCAAAATCTACAGGTAGGCACTTTGCAAAAAACACCTCTGTTTTCTTTTAAAAAATTGGATGTGTCCACGTTGCGCTTTGGGGCATTTCCTGTCGCGGGCGCTAGGCCTACCCACACAAGTGAGGTATCATTTTTATCGGGAGACTTGGGGGAAAGCTGGGTGGAAGGAAATTTGTGGCTCCTCTCAGATTCCAGAACTTTCTGCCACAGAAATGTGAGGAACATGTGTTTTTTTTAGCCAAATTTTGAGGTTTGCAAAGGATTCTGGGTAACAGAACCTGGTCAGAGCCCCACAAGTCACCCCATCTTGGATTCCCCTAGGTCTCTAGTTTTAAAAAATGCACAGGTTTGGTAGGTTTCCCTAGGTGCCGGCTGAGCTAGAGGCCAAAATCTACAGGTAGGCACTTTGCAAAAAACACCTCTGTTTTCTTTAAAAAAATTGGATGTGTCCACGTTGAGCTTTGGGGCATATCCTGTCGTGGGCGCTAGGCCTACCCACACAAGTGAGGTATCATTTTTATCGGGAGACTTGGGGTAACGCTGGGTGGAAGGAAATTTGTGGCTCCTCTCAGATTCCAGAACTTTCTGCCACAGAAATGTGAGGAACATGTATTTTTTTAGCCAAAATTTGAGGTTTGCAAAGGATTCTGGGTAACAGAACCTGGTCAGAGCCCCACAAGTCACCCCATCTTGGATTCCCCTAGGTCTCTAGTTTTCAAAAATGCACAGGTTTGGTAGGTTTCCCTAGGTGCCGGCTGAGCTAGAGGCCAAAATCTACAGGTAGGCACTTTGCAAAAAACACCTCTGTTTTCTTTCAAAAAATTGGATGTGTCCACGTTGCGCTTTGGGGCATTTCTTGTCGCGGGCGCTAGGCCTACCCACACAAGTGAGGTATCATTTTTATCGGGAGACTTGGGGGAACGCTGCGTGGAAGGAAATTTGTGGCTCCTCTCACATTCCAGAACTTTCTGCCACAAAAATGTGAGGAACATGTGTTTTTTTAGCCAAATTTTGAGGTTTGCAAAGGATTCTGGGTAACAGAACCTGGTCGGAGCCCCACAAGTCACCCCATCTTGGATTCCCCTAGGTCTCTAGTTTTCAAAAATGCACAGGTTTGGTAGGTTTCCCTAGGTGCCGGCTGAGCTAAAGGCCAAAATCTACAGGTAGGCACTTTGCAAAAAATACCTCTGTTTTCTTTAAAAAAATTGGATGTGTCCACGTTGCGCTTTGGGGCATTTCCTGTCGCGGGCGCTAGGCCTACCCACACAAGTGAGGTATCATTTTTATTGGGAGACTTGGGGGAACGCTGGGTGAAAGGAAATTTGTGGCTCCTCTCAGATTCCAGAACTTTCTGCCACAGAAATGTGAGGAACATGTGTTTTCTTCGCCAAATTTTGAGGTTTGCAAAGGATTCTGGATAACAGAACCTGGTCAGAGCCCCACAAGTCACCCCATCTTGGATTCCCCTAGGTCTCTAGTTTTCAAAAATGCACAGGTTTGGTAGGTTTCCATAGGTGCCGGCTGAGCTAGAGGCCAAAATCTACAGGTAGGCACTTTGCAAAAAACACCTCTGTTTTCTTTTAAAAAATTGGATGTGTCCACGTTGCGCTTTGGGGCATTTCCTGTCGCGGGCGCTAGGCCTACCCACACAAGTGAGGTATCATTTTTATCGGGAGACTTGGGGGAAAGCTGGGTGGAAGGAAATTTGTGGCTCCTCTCAGATTCCAGAACTTTCTGCCACAGAAATGTCAGGAACATGTGTTTTTTTTAGCCAAATTTTGAGGTTTGCAAAGGATTCTGGGTAACAGAACCTGGTCAGAGCCCCACAAGTCACCCCATCTTGGATTCCCCTAGGTCTCTAGTTTTAAAAAATGCACAGGTTTGGTAGGTTTCCCTAGGTGCCGGCTGAGCTAGAGGCCAAAATCTACAGGTAGGCACTTTGCAAAAAACACCTCTGTTTTCTTTCAAAAAATTGGATGTGTCCACGTTGAGCTTTGGGGCATATCCTGTCGCGGGCGCTAGGCCTTCCCACACAAGTGAGGTATCATTTTTATCGGGAGACTTGGGGGAACGCTGGGTGAAAGGAAATTTGTGGCTCCTCTCAGATTCCAGAACTTTCTGCCACAGAAATGTGAGGAACATGTGTTTTTTTCGCCATATTTTGAGGTTTGCAAAGGATTCTGGATAACAGATCCTGGTCAGAGCCCCACAAGTCACCCCATCTTGGATTCCCCTAGGTCTCTAGTTTTCAAAAATGCACAGGTTTGGTAGGTTTCCCTAGGTGCCGGCTGAGCTAGAGGCCAAAATCTACAGGTAGGCACTTTGCAAAAAACACCTCTGTTTTCTTTTAAAAAATTGGATGTGTCCACGTTGCTCTTTGGGGCATTTCCTGTCGCGGGCGCTAGGCCTACCCACACAAGTGAGGTATCATTTTTATCGGGAGACTTGGGGGAAAGCTGGGTGGAAGGATATTTGTGGCTCCTCTCAGATTCCAAAACTTTCTGCCACAGAAATGTGAGGAACATGTATTTTTTTAGCCAAATTTTGAGGTTTGCAAAGGATTCTGGGTAACAGAACCTGGTCAGAGCCCCACAAGTCACACCATCTTGGATTTCCCTAGGTCTCTAGTTTTAAAAAATGCACAGGTTTGGTAGGTTTCCCTAGGTGCCGGCTGAGCTAGAGGCCAAAATCTACAGGTAGGCACTTTGCAAAAAACACCTCTGTTTTCTTTTAAAAAATTGGATGTGTCCACGTTGCGCTTTGGGGCATTTCCTGTCGCGGGCGCTAGGCCTACCCACACAAGTGAGGTATCATTTTTATCGGGAGACTTGGGGGAAAGCTGGGTGGAAGGAAATTTGTGGCTCCTCTCAGATTCCAGAACTTTCTGCCACAGAAATGTGAGGAACATGTGTTTTTTTTAGCCAAATTTTGAGGTTTGCAAAGGATTCTGGGTAACAGAACCTGGTCAGAGCCCCACAAGTCACCCCATCTTGGATTCCCCTAGGTCTCTAGTTTTAAAAAATGCACAGGTTTGGTAGGTTTCCCTAGGTGCCGGCTGAGCTAGAGGCCAAAATCTACAGGTAGGCACTTTGCAAAAAACACCTCTGTTTTCTTTCAAAAAATTGGATGTGTCCACGTTGAGCTTTGGGGCATATTCTGTCGCGGGCGCTAGGCCTACCCACACAAGTGAGGTATCATTTTTATCGGTAGACTTGGGGTAACGCTGGGTGGAAGGAAATTTGTGGCTCCTCTCAGATTCCAGAACTTTCTGCCACAGAAATGTGAGGAACATGTATTTTTTTAGCCAAAATTTGAGGTTTGCAAAGGATTCTGGGTAACAGAACCTGGTCAGAGCCCCACAAGTCACCCCATCTTGGATTCCCCTAGGTCTCTAGTTTTCAAAAATGCACAGGTTTGGTAGGTTTCCCTAGGTGCCGGCTGAGCTAGAGGCCAAAATCTACAGGTAGGCACTTTGCAAAAAACACCTCTGTTTTCTTTCAAAAAATTGGATGTGTCCACGTTGCGCTTTGGGGCATTTCTTGTCGCGGGCGCTAGGCCTACCCACACAAGTGAGGTATCATTTTTATCGGGAGACTTGGGGGAACGCTGCGTGGAAGGAAATTTGTGGCTCCTCTCACATTCCAGAACTTTCTGCCACAAAAATGTGAGGAACATGTGTTTTTTTAGCCAAATTTTGAGGTTTGCAAAGGATTCTGGGTAACAGAACCTGGTCGGAGCCCCACAAGTCACCCCATCTTGGATTCCCCTAGGTCTCTAGTTTTCAAAAATGCACAGGTTTGGTAGGTTTCCCTAGGTGCCGGCTGAGCTAAAGGCCAAAATCTACAGGTAGGCACTTTGCAAAAAATACCTCTGTTTTCTTTAAAAAAATTGGATGTGTCCACGTTGCGCTTTGGGGCATTTCCTGTCGCGGGCGCTAGGCCTACCCACACAAGTGAGGTATAATTTTTATTGGGAGACTTGGGGGAACGCTGGGTGAAAGGAAATTTGTGGCTCCTCTCAGATTCCAGAACTTTCTGCCACAGAAATGTGAGGAACATGTGTTTTCTTCGCCAAATTTTGAGGTTTGCAAAGGATTCTGGATAACAGAACCTGGTCAGAGCCCCACAAGTCACCCCATCTTGGATTCCCCTAGGTCTCTAGTTTTCAAAAATGCACAGGTTTGGTAGGTTTCCATAGGTGCCGGCTGAGCTAGAGGCCAAAATCTACAGGTAGGCACTTTGCAAAAAACACCTCTGTTTTCTTTTAAAAAATTGGATGTGTCCACGTTGCGCTTTGGGGCATTTCCTGTCGCGGGCGCTAGGCCTACCCACACAAGTGAGGAATCATTTTTATCGGGAGACTTGGGGGAAAGCTGGGTGGAAGGAAATTTGTGGCTCCTCTCAGATTCCAGAACTTTCTGCCACAGAAATGTCAGGAACATGTGTTTTTTTTAGCCAAATTTTGAGGTTTGCAAAGGATTCTGGGTAACAGAACCTGGTCAGAGCCCCACAAGTCACCCCATCTTGGATTCCCCTAGGTCTCTAGTTTTAAAAAATGCACAGGTTTGGTAGGTTTCCCTAGGTGCCGGCTGAGCTAGAGGCCAAAATCTACAGGTAGGCACTTTGCAAAAAACACCTCTGTTTTCTTTCAAAAAATTGGATGTGTCCACGTTGAGCTTTGGGGCATATCCTGTCGCGGGCGCTAGGCCTTCCCACACAAGTGAGGTATCATTTTTATCGGGAGACTTGGGGGAACGCTGGGTGAAAGGAAATTTGTGGCTCCTCTCAGATTCCAGAACTTTCTGCCACAGAAATGTGAGGAACATGTGTTTTTTTCGCCAAATTTTGAGGTTTGCAAAGGATTCTGGATAACAGATCCTGGTCAGAGCCCCACAAGTCACCCCATCTTGGATTCCCCTAGGTCTCTAGTTTTCAAAAATGCACAGGTTTGGTAGGTTTCCCTAGGTGCCGGCTGAGCTAGAGGCCAAAATCTACAGGTAGGCACTTTGCAAAAAACACCTCTGTTTTCTTTTAAAAAATTGGATGTGTCCACGTTGCTCTTTGGGGCATTTCCTGTCGCGGGCGCTAGGCCTACCCACACAAGTGAGGTATCATTTTTATCGGGAGACTTGGGGGAAAGCTGGGTGGAAGGAAATTTGTGGCTCCTCTCAGATTCCAGAACTTTCTGCCACACAAATGTGAGAAACATGTGTTTTTTTAGCCAAATTTTGAGGTTTGCAAAGGATTCTGGGTAACAGAACCTGGTCAGAGCCCCACAAGTCACCCCATCTTGGATTCCCCTAGGTCTCTAGTTTTCAAAAATGCACAGGTTTGGTAGGTTTCCCTAGGTGCCGGCTGAGCTAGAGCCCAAAATCTACAGGTAGGCACTTTGCAAAAAACACCTCTGTTTTCTTTCAAAAAATTGGATGTGTCCACGTTGCGCTTTGGGGCATTTCCTGTCGCGGGCGCTAGGCCTACCCACACAAGTGAGGTATCATTTTTATTGGGAGACTTGGGGGAACTCTGGGTGAAAGGAAATTTGTGGCTCCTCTCAGATTCCAGAACTTTCTGCAACAGAAATGTGAGGAACATGTGTTTTTTTAGCCAAATTTTGAGGTTTGCAAAGGATTCTGGGTAACAGATCCCGGTCAGAGCCCCACAAGTCACCCCATCTTGGACTCCCCTAGGTCTCTAGTTTTCAAAAATGCACAGGTTTGGTAGGTTTCCCTAAGTGCCGTCTGAGCTAGAGGCCAAAATCTACAGGTAGGCACTTTGCAAAAAATACCTCTGTTTTCTTTCAAAAAATTGGATGTGTGCACGTTGCGCTTTGGGGCATTTCCTGTCGCGGGCGCTAGGCCTACCCACACAAGTGAGGTATCATTTTTATTGGGAGACTTGGGGGAACGCTGGGAGAAAGGAAATTTGTGGCTCCTCTCAGATTCCAGAACTTTCTGCCACAGAATTGTGAGGAACATGTGTTTTTTTAGCCAAATTTCGGGGTTTGCAAAGGATTCTGGGTAACAGAACCTGGTCAGAGCCCCACAAGTCACCCCATCTTAAATTCCCCTAGGTCTCTAGTTTTCAAAAATGCACAGGTTTGGTAGGTTTCCGTAAGTGCCGGCTGAGCTAGAGGCCAAAATCTACAGGTAGGCACTTTGCAAAAAACACCTCTGTTTTCTTTAAAAAAATTGGATGTGTCCACGTTGCGCTTTGGGGCATTTCCTGTCGCGGGCGCTAGGCCTACCCACACAGGTGAGGTATCATTTTTATCGGGAGACTTGGGGGAACGCTGGGTGGTAGGATATTTGTGGCTCCTCTCAGATTCCAAAACTTTCTGCCACAGAAATGTGAGGAACATGTATTTTTTTAGCCAAATTTTGAGGTTTGCAAAGGATTCTGGGTAACAGAACCTGGTCAGAGCCCCACAAGTCACACCATCTTGGATTTCCCTAGGTCTCTAGTTTTAAAAAATGCACAGGTTTGGTAGGTTTCCCTAGGTGCCGGCTGAGCTAGAGGCCAAAATCTACAGGTAGGCACTTTGCAAAAAACACCTTTGTTTTCTTTTAAAAAATTGGATGTGTCCACGTTGCGCTTTGGGGCATTTCCTGTCGCGGGCGCTAGGCCTACCCACACAAGTGAGGTATCATTTTTATCGGGAGACTTGGGGGAAAGCTGGGTGGAAGGAAATTTGTGGCTCCTCTCAGATTCCAGAACTTTCTGCCACACAAATGTGAGGAACATGTGTTTTTTTAGCCAAATTTTGAGGTTTGCAAAGGATTCTGGGTAACAGAACCTGGTCAGAGCCCCACAAGTCACCCCATCTTGGATTCCCCTAGGTCTCTAGTTTTCAAAAATGCACAAGGTTTGGTAGGTTTCCCTAGGTGCCGGCTGAGCTAGAGCCCAAAATCTACAGGTAGGCACTTTGCAAAAAACACCTCTGTTTTCTTTCAAAAAATTGGATGTGTCCACGTTGCGCTTTGGGGCATTTCCTGTTGCGGGCGCTAGGCCTACCCACACAAGTGAGGTATCATTTTTATTGGGAGACTTGGGGGAACTCTGGGTGAAAGGAAATTTGTGGCTCCTCTCAGATTCCAGAACTTTCTGCAACAGAAATGTGAGGAACATGTGTTTTTTTAGCCAAATTTTGAGGTTTGCAAAGGATTCTGGGTAACAGAACCCGGTCAGAGCCCCACAAGTCACCCCATCTTGGACTCCCCTAGGTCTCTTGTTTTCAAAAATGCACAGGTTTGGTAGGTTTCCCTAAGTGCCGTCTGAGCTAGAGGCCAAAATCTACAGGTAGGCACTTTGCAAAAAACACCTCTGTTTTCTTTCAAAAAATTGGATGTGTCCACGTTGCGCTTTGGGGCATTTCCTGTTGCTGGCGCTAGGCCTACCCACACAAGTGAGGTATCATTTTTATTGGGAGACTTGGGGGAACGCTGGGTGAAAGGAAATTTGTGGCTCCTCTCAGATTCCAGAACTTTCTGCCACAGAAATGTGAGGAACATGTGTTTTTTTAGCCAAATTTCGAGGTTTGCAAAGGATTCTGGGTAACAGAACCTGGTCAGAGCCCCACAAGTCACCCCATCTTGGATTCCCCTAGGTCTCTAGTTTTAAAAAATGCACAGGTTTGGTAGGTTTCCCTAAGTGCCGGCTGAGCTAGAGGCCAAAATCTACAGGTAGGCACTTTGCAAAAAACACCTCTGTTTTCTTTCAAAAAATTGGATGTGTCCACGTTGCGCTTTGGGGCATTTCCTGTCGCGGAAGCTAGGCCTACCCACACAGGTGAGGTATCATTTTTATCGGGAGACTTGGGGGAACGCTGGGTGGAAGGATATTTGTGGCTCCTCTCAGATTCCAAAACTTTCTGCCACAGAAATGTGAGGAACATGTATTTTTTTAGCCAAATTTTGAGGTTTGCAAAGGATTCTGGGTAACAGAACCTGGTCAGAGCCCCACAAGTCACCACATCTTGGATTCCCCTAGGTCTCTAGTTTTCAAAAATGCACAGGTTTGGTAGGTTTCCCTAGGTGCCGGCTGAGCTAGAGGCCAAAATCTACAGGTAGGCACTTTGCAAAAAACACCTCTGTTTTCTTTCAAAAAATTGGATGTGTCCACGTTGAGCTTTGGGGCATATCCTGTCGCGGGCGCTAGGCCTACCCACAGAAGTGAGGTATCATTTTTATCGGGAGACTTCGGGGAACGCTGCGTGGAAGGAAATTTGTGGCTCCTCTCAGATTCCAGAACTTTCTGCCAAAAAAATGTGAGGAACATGTGTTTTTTTAGCCAAATTTTGAGGTTTGGATAGGATTCTGGGTAACAGAACCTGGTCAGAGCCCCACAAGTCACCCCATCTTGGATTCCCCTAGGTCTCTAGTTTTCAAAAATGCACAGGTTTGGTAGGTTTCCATAGGTGCCGGCTGAGCTAGTGGCAAAAATCTACAGGTAGGCACTTTGCAAAAAACACCTCTGTTTTCTTTCAAAAAATTGGATGTGTCCACGTTGCGCTTTGGGTATTTCCTGTCGCGGGCGCTAGGCCTACCCACACAAGTGAGGTATCATTTTTATTGGGAGACTTAGGGTAACGCTGGGTGGAAGGAAATTTGTGGCTCCTCTCAGATTCCAGAACTTTCTGCCACAGAAATGTGAGGAACATGTATTTTTTTAGCCAAATTTTGAGGTTTGCAAAGGATTCTGGGTAACAGAACCTGGTCAGAGCCCCACAAGTCACCCCATCTTGGATTCCCCTAGGTCTCTAGTTTTCAAAAATGCACCTGTTTGGTAGGTTTCCCTAGGTGCCGGCTGAGCTAGAGGCCAAAATCTACAGGTAGGCACTTTGCAAAAAACACCTCTGTTTTCTTTTAAAAAATTGGATGTATCCACGTTGCGCTTTGGGGCATTTCCTGTCGCGGGCGCTAGGCCTACCCACACAAGTGAGGTATCATTTTTATCGGGAGACTTGGGGGAAAGCTGGGTGGAAGGAAACTTGTAGCTCCTCTCAGATTCCAGAACTTTCTGGCACACAAATGTGAGGAACATGTGTTTTTTTAGCCAAATTTTGAGGTTTGCAAAGGATTCTGGGTAACAGAACCTGGTCAGAGCCCCACAAGTCACCCCATCTTGGATTCCCCTAGGTCTCTAGTTTTCAAAAATGCACAGGTTTCCTAGGTTTCCCTAGGTGCCGGCTGAGCTAGAGCCCAAAATCTACAGGTAGGCACTTTGCAAAAAACACCTCTGTTTTCTTTCAAAAAATTGGATGTGTCCACGTTGCGCTTTGGGGCATTTCCTGTCGCGGGCGCTAGGCCTACCCACACAAGTGAGGTATTATTTTTATTGGGAGACTTGGGGGAACTCTGGGTGAAAGGAAATTTGTGGCTCCTCTCAGATTCCAGAACTTTCTGCAACAGAAATGTGAGGAACATGTGTTTTTTTAGCCAAATTTTGAAGTTTGCAAAGGATTCTGGGTAACAGAACCTGGTCAGAGCCCCACAAGTCACCCCATCTTGGATTCCCCTAGGTCTCTAGTTTTCAAAAATGCACAGGTTTGGTAGGTTTCCCTAAGTGCCGGCTGAGCTAGAGGCCAAAATCTACAGGTAGGCACTTTGCAAAAAACACCTCTGTTTTCTTTCAAAAAATTGGATGTGTCCACGTTGCGCTTTGGGGCATTTCCTGTCGCGGGCGCTAGGCCTACCCACACAGGTGAGGTATCATTTTTATCGGGAGACTTGGGGGAACGCTGGGTGGAAGGATATTTGTGGCTCCTCTCAGATTCCAAAACTTTCTGCCACAGAAATGTGAGGAACATGTATTTTTTAAGCCAAATTTTGAGGTTTGCAAAGGATTCTGGGTAACAGAACCTGGTCAGAGCCCCACAAGTCACCACATCTTGGATTCCCCTAGGTCTCTAGTTTTCAAAAATGCACAGGTTTGGTAGGTTTCCCTAGGTGCCGGCTGAGCTAGAGGCCAAAATCTACAGGTAGGCACTTTGCAAAAAACACCTCTGTTTTCTTTCAAAAAATTGGATGTGTCCACGTTGAGCTTTGGGGCATATCCTGTCGCGGGCGCTAGGCCTACCCACAGAAGTGAGGTATCATTTTTATCGGGAGACTTCGGGGAACGCTGCGTGGAAGGAAATTTGTGGCTCCTCTCAGATTCCAGAACTTTCTGCCAACAAAATGTGAGGAACATGTGTTTTTTTAGCCAAATTTTGAGGTTTGGAAAGGATTCTGGGTAACAGAACCTGGTCAGAGCCCCACAAGTCACCCCATCTTGGAATCCCCTAGGTCTCTAGTTTTCAGAAATGCACAGTTTTGGTAGGTTTCCCTAAGTGCCGGCTGAGCTAGAGGCCAAAATCTACAGGTAGGCACTTTGCAAAAAACACCTCTGTTTTCTTTCAAAAAATTGGATGTGTCCACGTTGCGCTTTGGGCATTTCCTGTCGCGGGCGCTAGGCCTACCCACACAAGTGAGGTTTCATTTTTATCGCGAGACTTGGGGGAACGCTGGGTGGAAGGAAATTTGTGGCTCCTCTCAGATTCCAGAACTTTCTGCCACAGAAATGTGAGGAACATGTATTTTTTTAGCCAAATTTTGAGGTTTGCAAAGGATTCTGGGTAACAGAACCTGGTCAGAGCCCCACAAGTCACCCCATCTTGGATTCCCCTAGGTCTCTAGTTTTCAAAAATGCACAGGTTTGGTAGGTTTCCCTAGGTGCCGGCTGAGCTAGAGGCCAAAATCTACAGGTAGGCACTTTGCAAAAAACACCTCTGTTTTCTTTTAAAAAATTGGATGTGTCCACGTTGAGCTTTGGGGCATATCCTGTCGTGGGCGCTAGGCCTTCCCACACAAGTGAGGTATCATTTTTATCGGGAGACTTGGGGGAACGCTACGTGGAAGGAAATTTGTGGCTCCTCTCAGATTCCAGAACTTTCTGCCACACAAATGTGAGGAACATGTGTTTTTTTAGCCAAATTTTGAGGTTTGCAAAGGATTCTGGGTAACAGAACCTGGTCAGAGCCCCACAAGTCACCCCATCTTGGACTCCCCTAGGTCTCTAGTTTTCAAAAATGCACAGGTTTGGTAGGTTTCCCTAAGTGCCGTCTGAGCTAGAGGCCAAAATCTACAGGTAGGCACTTTGCAAAAAACACCTCTGTTTTCTTTCAAAAAATTGGATGTGTGCACGTTGCGCTTTGGGGCATTTCCTGTCGCGGGCGCTAGGCCTACCCACACAAGTGAGGTATCATTTTTATTGGGAGACTTGGGGGAACGCTGGGTGAAAGGAAATTTGTGGCTCCTCTCAGATTCCAGAACTTTCTGCCACAGAAATGTGAGGAACATGTGTTTTTTTAGCCAAATTTCGAGGTTTGCAAAGGATTCTGGGTAACAGTACCTGGTCAGAGCCCCACAAGTCACCCCATCTTGGATTCCCCTAGGTCTCTAGTTTTCAAAAATGCACAGGTTTGGTAGGTTTCCGTAAGTGCCGGCTGAGCTAGAGGCCAAAATCTACAGGAAGGCACTTTGCAAAAAACACCTCTGTTTTCTTTCAAAAAATTGGATGTGTCCAAGTTGCGCTTTGGGGCATTTCCTGTCGCGGGCGCTAGGCCTACCCACACAGGTGAGGTATCATTTTTATCGGGAGACTTGGGGGAACGCTGGGTGGTAGGATATTTGTGGCTCCTCTCAGATTCCAAAACTTTCTGCCACAGAAATGTGAGGAACATGTATTTTTTTAGCCAAATTTTGAGGTTTGCAAAGGATTCTGGGTAACAGAACCTGGTCAGAGCCCCACAAGTCACACCATCTTGGATTTCCCTAGGTCTCTAGTTTTCAAAAATGCACAGGTTTGGTAGGTTTCCCTAGGTGCCGGCTGAGCTAGAGGCCAAAATCTACAGGTAGGCACTTTGCAAAAAACACCTCTGTTTTCTTTTAAAAAATTGGATGTGTCCACGTTGCGCTTTGGGGCATTTCCTGTCGCGGGCGCTAGGCCTACCCACACAAGTGAGGTATCATTTTTATCGGGAGACTTGGGGGAAAGCTGGGTGGAAGGAAATTTGTGGCTCCTCTCAGATTCCAGAACTTTCTGCCACACAAATGTGAGAAACATGTGTTTTTTTAGCCAAATTTTGAGGTTTGCAAAGGATTCTGGGTAACAGAACCTGGTCAGAGCCCCACAAGTCACCCCATTTTGGATTCCCCTAGGTCTCTAGTTTTCAAAAATGCACAGGTTTGGTAGGTTTCCCTAGGTGCCGGCTGAGCTAGAGCCCAAAATCTACAGGTAGGCACTTTGCAAAAAACACCTCTGTTTTCTTTCAAAAAATTGGATGTGTCCACGTTGCGCTTTGGGGCATTTCCTGTTGCGGGCGCTAGGCCTACCCACACAAGTGAGGTATCATTTTTATTGGGAGACTTGGGGGAACTCTGGGTGAAAGGAAATTTGTGGCTCCTCTCAGATTCCAGAACTTTCTGCAACAGAAATGTGAGGAACATGTGTTTTTTTAGCCAAATTTTGAGGTTTGCAAAGGATTCTGGGTAACAGAACCTGGTCAGAGCCCCACAAGTCACCCCATCTTGGACTCCCCTAGGTCTCTAGTTTTCAAAAATGCACAGGTTTGGTAGGTTTCCCTAAGTGCCGTCTGAGCTAGAGGCCAAAATCTACAGGTAGACACTTTGCAAAAAACACCTCTGTTTTCTTTCAAAAAATTGGATGTGTCCACGTTGCGCTTTGGGGCATTTCCTGTTGCTGGCGCTAGGCCTACCCACACAAGTGAGGTATCATTTTTATTGGGAGACTTGGGGGAACGCTGGGTGAAAGGAAATTTGTGGCTCCTCTCAGATTCCAGAACTTTCTGCCACAGAAATGTGAGGAACATGTGTTTTTTTAGCCAAATTTCGAGGTTTGCAAAGGATTCTGGGTAACAGAACATGGTCAGAGCCCCACAAGTCACCCCATCTTGGATTCGCCTAGGTCTCTAGTTTTCAAAAATGCACAGGTTTGGTAGGTTTCCCTAAGTGCCGGCTGAGCTAGAGGCCAAAATCTACAGGTAGGCACTTTGCAAAAAACACCTCTGTTTTCTTTCAAAAAATTGGATGTGTCCACGTTGCGCTTTGGGGCATTTCCTGTCGCGGAAGCTAGGCCTACCCACACAGGTGAGGTATCATTTTTATCGGGAGACTTGGGGGAACGCTGGGTGGAAGGATATTTGTGGATCCTCTCAGATTCCAAAACTTTCTGCCACAGAAATGTGAGGAACATGTATTTGTTTAGCCAAATTTTGAGGTTTGCAAAGGATTCTGGGTAACAGAACCTGGTCAGAGCCCCACAAGTCACCACATCTTGGATTCCCCTAGGTCTCTAGTTTTAAAAAATGCACAGGTTTGGTAGGTTTCCCTAGGTGCCGGCTGAGCTAGAGGCCAAAATCTACAGGTAGGCACTTTGCAAAAAACACCTCTGTTTTCTTTCAAAAAATTGGATGTGTCCACGTTGAGCTTTGGGGCATATCCTGTCGCGGGCGCTAGGCCTACCCACAGAAGTGAGGTATCATTTATATCGGGAGACTTCGGGGAACGCTGCGTGGAAGGAAATTTGTGGCTCCTCTCAGATTCCAGAACTTTCTGCCAAAAAAATGTGAGGAACATGTGTTTTTTTAGCCAAATTTTGAGGTTTGGAAAGGATTCTGGGTAACAGAACCTGGTCAGAGCCCCACAAGTCACCCCATCTTGGATTCCCCTAGGTCTCTAGTTTTCAAAAATGCACAGGTTTGGTAGGTTTCCATAGGTGCCGGCTGAGCTAGTGGCAAAAATCTACAGGTAGGCACTTTGCAAAAAACACCTCTGTTTTCTTTCAAAAAATTGGATGTGTCCACGTTGCGCTTTGGGTATTTCCTGTCGCGGGCGCTAGGCCTACCCACACAAGTGAGGAATCATTTTTATTGGGAGACTTAGGGTAACGCTGGGTGAAAGGAAATTTGTGGCTCCTCTCAGATTCCAGAACTTTCTGCCACAGAAATGTGAGGAACATGTATTTTTTAAGCCAAATTTTGAGGTTTGCAAAGGATTCTGGGTAACAGAACCTGGTCAGAGCCCCACAAGTCACCCCATCTTGGAATCCCCTAGGTCTCTAGTTTTCAGAAATGCACAGGTTTGGTAGGTTTCCCTAAGTGCCGGCTGAGCTAGAGGCCAAAATCTACAGGTAGGCACTTTGCAAAAAACACCTCTGTTTTCTTTCAAAAAATTGGATGTGTCCACGTTGAGCTTTGGGGCATATCCTGTCGCGGGCGCTAGGCCTTCCCACACAAGTGAGGTATCATTTTTATCGGGAGACTTGGGGGAACGCTGGGTGAAAGGAAATTTGTGGCTCCTCTCAGATTCCAGAACTTTCTGCCACAGAAATGTGAGGAACATGTGTTTTTTTCGCCAAATTTTGAGGTTTGCAAAGGATTCTGGATAACAGATCCTGGTCAGAGCCCCACAAGTCACCCCATCTTGGATTCCCCTAGGTCTCTAGTTTTCAAAAATGCACAGGTTTGGTAGGTTTCCCTAGGTGCCGGCTGAGCTAGAGGCCAAAATCTACAGGTAGGCACTTTGCAAAAAACACCTCTGTTTTCTTTTAAAAAATTGGATGTGTCCACGTTGCTCTTTGGGGCATTTCCTGTCGCGGGCGCTAGGCCTACCCACACAAGTGAGGTATCATTTTTATCGGGAGACTTGGGGGAAAGCTGGGTGGAAGGAAATTTGTGGCTCCTCTCAGATTCCAGAACTTTCTGCCACACAAATGTGAGAAACATGTGTTTTTTTAGCCAAATTTTGAGGTTTGCAAAGGATTCTGGGTAACAGAACCTGGTCAGAGCCCCACAAGTCACCCCATCTTGGATTCCCCTAGGTCTCTAGTTTTCAAAAATGCACAGGTTTGGTAGGTTTCCCTAGGTGCCGGCTGAGCTAGAGCCCAAAATCTACAGGTAGGCACTTTGCAAAAAACACCTCTGTTTTCTTTCAAAAAATTGGATGTGTCCACGTTGCGCTTTGGGGCATTTCCTGTCGCGGGCGCTAGGCCTACCCACACAAGTGAGGTATCATTTTTATTGGGAGACTTGGGGGAACTCTGGGTGAAAGGAAATTTGTGGCTCCTCTCAGATTCCAGAACTTTCTGCAACAGAAATGTGAGGAACATGTGTTTTTTTAGCCAAATTTTGAGGTTTGCAAAGGATTCTGGGTAACAGATCCCGGTCAGAGCCCCACAAGTCACCCCATCTTGGACTCCCCTAGGTCTCTAGTTTTCAAAAATGCACAGGTTTGGTAGGTTTCCCTAAGTGCCGTCTGAGCTAGAGGCCAAAATCTACAGGTAGGCACTTTGCAAAAAACACCTCTGTTTTCTTTCAAAAAATTGGATGTGTGCACGTTGCGCTTTGGGGCATTTCCTGTCGCGGGCGCTAGGCCTACCCACACAAGTGAGGTATCATTTTTATTGGGAGACTTGGGGGAACGCTGGGAGAAAGGAAATTTGTGGCTCCTCTCAGATTCCAGAACTTTCTGCCACAGAAATGTGAGGAACATGTGTTTTTTTAGCCAAATTTCGGGGTTTGCAAAGGATTCTGGGTAACAGAACCTGGTCAGAGCCCCACAAGTCACCCCATCTTAAATTCCCCTAGGTCTCTAGTTTTCAAAAATGCACAGGTTTGGTAGGTTTCCGTAAGTGCCGGCTGAGCTAGAGGCCAAAATCTACAGGTAGGCACTTTGCAAAAAACACCTCTGTTTTCTTTAAAAAAATTGGATGTGTCCACGTTGCGCTTTGGGGCATTTCCTGTCGCGGGCGCTAGGCCTACCCACACAGGTGAGGTATCATTTTTATCGGGAGACTTGGGGGAACGCTGGGTGGTAGGATATTTGTGGCTCCTCTCAGATTCCAAAACTTTCTGCCACAGAAATGTGAGGAACATGTATTTTTTTAGCCAAATTTTGAGGTTTGCAAAGGATTCTGGGTAACAGAACCTGGTCAGAGCCCCACAAGTCACACCATCTTGGATTTCCCTAGGTCTCTAGTTTTAAAAAATGCACAGGTTTGGTAGGTTTCCCTAGGTGCCGGCTGAGCTAGAGGCCAAAATCTACAGGTAGGCACTTTGCAAAAAACACCTTTGTTTTCTTTTAAAAAATTGGATGTGTCCACGTTGCGCTTTGGGGCATTTCCTGTCGCGGGCGCTAGGCCTACCCACACAAGTGAGGTATCATTTTTATCGGGAGACTTGGGGGAAAGCTGGGTGGAAGGAAATTTGTGGCTCCTCTCAGATTCCAGAACTTTCTGCCACACAAATGTGAGGAACATGTGTTTTTTTAGCCAAATTTTGAGGTTTGCAAAGGATTCTGGGTAACAGAACCTGGTCAGAGCCCCACAAGTCACCCCATCTTGGATTCCCCTAGGTCTCTAGTTTTCAAAAATGCACAAGGTTTGGTAGGTTTCCCTAGGTGCCGGCTGAGCTAGAGCCCAAAATCTACAGGTAGGCACTTTGCAAAAAACACCTCTGTTTTCTTTCAAAAAATTGGATGTGTCCACGTTGCGCTTTGGGGCATTTCCTGTTGCGGGCGCTAGGCCTACCCACACAAGTGAGGTATCATTTTTATTGGGAGACTTGGGGGAACTCTGGGTGAAAGGAAATTTGTGGCTCCTCTCAGATTCCAGAACTTTCTGCAACAGAAATGTGAGGAACATGTGTTTTTTTAGCCAAATTTTGAGGTTTGCAAAGGATTCTGGGTAACAGAACCCGGTCAGAGCCCCACAAGTCACCCCATCTTGGACTCCCCTAGGTCTCTTGTTTTCAAAAATGCACAGGTTTGGTAGGTTTCCCTAAGTGCCGTCTGAGCTAGAGGCCAAAATCTACAGGTAGGCACTTTGCAAAAAACACCTCTGTTTTCTTTCAAAAAATTGGATGTGTCCACGTTGCGCTTTGGGGCATTTCCTGTTGCTGGCGCTAGGCCTACCCACACAAGTGAGGTATCATTTTTATTGGGAGACTTGGGGGAACGCTGGGTGAAAGGAAATTTGTGGCTCCTCTCAGATTCCAGAACTTTCTGCCACAGAAATGTGAGGAACATGTGTTTTTTTAGCCAAATTTCGAGGTTTGCAAAGGATTCTGGGTAACAGAACCTGGTCAGAGCCCCACAAGTCACCCCATCTTGGATTCCCCTAGGTCTCTAGTTTTAAAAAATGCACAGGTTTGGTAGGTTTCCCTAAGTGCCGGCTGAGCTAGAGGCCAAAATCTACAGGTAGGCACTTTGCAAAAAACACCTCTGTTTTCTTTCAAAAAATTGGATGTGTCCACGTTGCGCTTTGGGGCATTTCCTGTCGCGGAAGCTAGGCCTACCCACACAGGTGAGGTATCATTTTTATCGGGAGACTTGGGGGAACGCTGGGTGGAAGGATATTTGTGGCTCCTCTCAGATTCCAAAACTTTCTGCCACAGAAATGTGAGGAACATGTATTTTTTTAGCCAAATTTTGAGGTTTGCAAAGGATTCTGGGTAACAGAACCTGGTCAGAGCCCCACAAGTCACCACATCTTGGATTCCCCTAGGTCTCTAGTTTTCAAAAATGCACAGGTTTGGTAGGTTTCCCTAGGTGCCGGCTGAGCTAGAGGCCAAAATCTACAGGTAGGCACTTTGCAAAAAACACCTCTGTTTTCTTTCAAAAAATTGGATGTGTCCACGTTGAGCTTTGGGGCATATCCTGTCGCGGGCGCTAGGCCTACCCACAGAAGTGAGGTATCATTTTTATCGGGAGACTTCGGGGAACGCTGCGTGGAAGGAAATTTGTGGCTCCTCTCAGATTCCAGAACTTTCTGCCAAAAAAATGTGAGGAACATGTGTTTTTTTAGCCAAATTTTGAGGTTTGGATAGGATTCTGGGTAACAGAACCTGGTCAGAGCCCCACAAGTCACCCCATCTTGGATTCCCCTAGGTCTCTAGTTTTCAAAAATGCACAGGTTTGGTAGGTTTCCATAGGTGCCGGCTGAGCTAGTGGCAAAAATCTACAGGTAGGCACTTTGCAAAAAACACCTCTGTTTTCTTTCAAAAAATTGGATGTGTCCACGTTGCGCTTTGGGTATTTCCTGTTGCGGGCGCTAGGCCTACCCACACAAGTGAGGTATCATTTTTATTGGGAGACTTAGGGTAACGCTGGGTGGAAGGAAATTTGTGGCTCCTCTCAGATTCCAGAACTTTCTGCCACAGAAATGTGAGGAACATGTATTTTTTTAGCCAAATTTTGAGGTTTGCAAAGGATTCTGGGTAACAGAACCTGGTCAGAGCCCCACAAGTCACCCCATCTTGGATTCCCCTAGGTCTCTAGTTTTCAAAAATGCACCTGTTTGGTAGGTTTCCCTAGGTGCCGGCTGAGCTAGAGGCCAAAATCTACAGGTAGGCACTTTGCAAAAAACACCTCTGTTTTCTTTTAAAAAATTGGATGTATCCACGTTGCGCTTTGGGGCATTTCCTGTCGCGGGCGCTAGGCCTACCCACACAAGTGAGGTATCATTTTTATCGGGAGACTTGGGGGAAAGCTGGGTGGAAGGAAACTTGTAGCTCCTCTCAGATTCCAGAACTTTCTGGCACACAAATGTGAGGAACATGTGTTTTTTTAGCCAAATTTTGAGGTTTGCAAAGGATTCTGGGTAACAGAACCTGGTCAGAGCCCCACAAGTCACCCCATCTTGGATTCCCCTAGGTCTCTAGTTTTCAAAAATGCACAGGTTTCCTAGGTTTCCCTAGGTGCCGGCTGAGCTAGAGCCCAAAATCTACAGGTAGGCACTTTGCAAAAAACACCTCTGTTTTCTTTCAAAAAATTGGATGTGTCCACGTTGCGCTTTGGGGCATTTCCTGTCGCGGGCGCTAGGCCTACCCACACAAGTGAGGTATTATTTTTATTGGGAGACTTGGGGGAACTCTGGGTGAAAGGAAATTTGTGGCTCCTCTCAGATTCCAGAACTTTCTGCAACAGAAATGTGAGGAACATGTGTTTTTTTTAGCCAAATTTTGAAGTTTGCAAAGGATTCTGGGTAACAGAACCTGGTCAGAGCCCCACAAGTCACCCCATCTTGGATTCCCCTAGGTCTCTAGTTTTCAAAAATGCACAGGTTTGGTAGGTTTCCCTAAGTGCCGGCTGAGCTAGAGGCCAAAATCTACAGGTAGGCACTTTGCAAAAAACACCTCTGTTTTCTTTCAAAAAATTGGATGTGTCCACGTTGCGCTTTGGGGCATTTCCTGTCGCGGGCGCTAGGCCTACCCACACAGGTGAGGTATCATTTTTATCGGGAGACTTGGGGGAACGCTGGGTGGAAGGATATTTGTGGCTCCTCTCAGATTCCAAAACTTTCTGCCACAGAAATGTGAGGAACATGTATTTTTTAAGCCAAATTTTGAGGTTTGCAAAGGATTCTGGGTAACAGAACCTGGTCAGAGCCCCACAAGTCACCACATCTTGGATTCCCCTAGGTCTCTAGTTTTCAAAAATGCACAGGTTTGGTAGGTTTCCCTAGGTGCCGGCTGAGCTAGAGGCCAAAATCTACAGGTAGGCACTTTGCAAAAAACACCTCTGTTTTCTTTCAAAAAATTGGATGTGTCCACGTTGAGCTTTGGGGCATATCCTGTCGCGGGCGCTAGGCCTACCCACAGAAGTGAGGTATCATTTTTATCGGGAGACTTCGGGGAACGCTGCGTGGAAGGAAATTTGTGGCTCCTCTCAGATTCCAGAACTTTCTGCCAACAAAATGTGAGGAACATGTGTTTTTTTAGCCAAATTTTGAGGTTTGGAAAGGATTCTGGGTAACAGAACCTGGTCAGAGCCCCACAAGTCACCCCATCTTGGAATCCCCTAGGTCTCTAGTTTTCAGAAATGCACAGTTTTGGTAGGTTTCCCTAAGTGCCGGCTGAGCTAGAGGCCAAAATCTACAGGTAGGCACTTTGCAAAAAACACCTCTGTTTTCTTTCAAAAAATTGGATGTGTCCACGTTGCGCTTTGGGCATTTCCTGTCGCGGGCGCTAGGCCTACCCACACAAGTGAGGTTTCATTTTTATCGCGAGACTTGGGGGAACGCTGGGTGGAAGGAAATTTGTGGCTCCTCTCAGATTCCAGAACTTTCTGCCACAGAAATGTGAGGAACATGTATTTTTTTAGCCAAATTTTGAGGTTTGCAAAGGATTCTGGGTAACAGAACCTGGTCAGAGCCCCACAAGTCACCCCATCTTGGATTCCCCTAGGTCTCTAGTTTTCAAAAATGCACAGGTTTGGTAGGTTTCCCTAGGTGCCGGCTGAGCTAGAGGCCAAAATCTACAGGTAGGCACTTTGCAAAAAACACCTCTGTTTTCTTTTAAAAAATTGGATGTGTCCACGTTGAGCTTTGGGGCATATCCTGTCGTGGGCGCTAGGCCTTCCCACACAAGTGAGGTATCATTTTTATCGGGAGACTTGGGGGAACGCTACGTGGAAGGAAATTTGTGGCTCCTCTCAGATTCCAGAACTTTCTGCCACACAAATGTGAGGAACATGTGTTTTTTTAGCCAAATTTTGAGGTTTGCAAAGGATTCTGGGTAACAGAACCTGGTCAGAGCCCCACAAGTCACCCCATCTTGGACTCCCCTAGGTCTCTAGTTTTCAAAAATGCACAGGTTTGGTAGGTTTCCCTAAGTGCCGTCTGAGCTAGAGGCCAAAATCTACAGGTAGGCACTTTGCAAAAAACACCTCTGTTTTCTTTCAAAAAATTGGATGTGTGCACGTTGCGCTTTGGGGCATTTCCTGTCGCGGGCGCTAGGCCTACCCACACAAGTGAGGTATCATTTTTATTGGGAGACTTGGGGGAACGCTGGGTGAAAGGAAATTTGTGGCTCCTCTCAGATTCCAGAACTTTCTGCCACAGAAATGTGAGGAACATGTGTTTTTTTAGCCAAATTTCGAGGTTTGCAAAGGATTCTGGGTAACAGTACCTGGTCAGAGCCCCACAAGTCACCCCATCTTGGATTCCCCTAGGTCTCTAGTTTTCAAAAATGCACAGGTTTGGTAGGTTTCCGTAAGTGCCGGCTGAGCTAGAGGCCAAAATCTACAGGAAGGCACTTTGCAAAAAACACCTCTGTTTTCTTTCAAAAAATTGGATGTGTCCAAGTTGCGCTTTGGGGCATTTCCTGTCGCGGGCGCTAGGCCTACCCACACAGGTGAGGTATCATTTTTATCGGGAGACTTGGGGGAACGCTGGGTGGTAGGATATTTGTGGCTCCTCTCAGATTCCAAAACTTTCTGCCACAGAAATGTGAGGAACATGTATTTTTTTAGCCAAATTTTGAGGTTTGCAAAGGATTCTGGGTAACAGAACCTGGTCAGAGCCCCACAAGTCACACCATCTTGGATTTCCCTAGGTCTCTAGTTTTCAAAAATGCACAGGTTTGGTAGGTTTCCCTAGGTGCCGGCTGAGCTAGAGGCCAAAATCTACAGGTAGGCACTTTGCAAAAAACACCTCTGTTTTCTTTTAAAAAATTGGATGTGTCCACGTTGCGCTTTGGGGCATTTCCTGTCGCGGGCGCTAGGCCTACCCACACAAGTGAGGTATCATTTTTATCGGGAGACTTGGGGGAAAGCTGGGTGGAAGGAAATTTGTGGCTCCTCTCAGATTCCAGAACTTTCTGCCACACAAATGTGAGAAACATGTGTTTTTTTAGCCAAATTTTGAGGTTTGCAAAGGATTCTGGGTAACAGAACCTGGTCAGAGCCCCACAAGTCACCCCATTTTGGATTCCCCTAGGTCTCTAGTTTTCAAAAATGCACAGGTTTGGTAGGTTTCCCTAGGTGCCGGCTGAGCTAGAGCCCAAAATCTACAGGTAGGCACTTTGCAAAAAACACCTCTGTTTTCTTTCAAAAAATTGGATGTGTCCACGTTGCGCTTTGGGGCATTTCCTGTTGCGGGCGCTAGGCCTACCCACACAAGTGAGGTATCATTTTTATTGGGAGACTTGGGGGAACTCTGGGTGAAAGGAAATTTGTGGCTCCTCTCAGATTCCAGAACTTTCTGCAACAGAAATGTGAGGAACATGTGTTTTTTTAGCCAAATTTTGAGGTTTGCAAAGGATTCTGGGTAACAGAACCTGGTCAGAGCCCCACAAGTCACCCCATCTTGGACTCCCCTAGGTCTCTAGTTTTCAAAAATGCACAGGTTTGGTAGGTTTCCCTAAGTGCCGTCTGAGCTAGAGGCCAAAATCTACAGGTAGGCACTTTGCAAAAAACACCTCTGTTTTCTTTCAAAAAATTGGATGTGTCCACGTTGCGCTTTGGGGCATTTCCTGTTGCTGGCGCTAGGCCTACCCACACAAGTGAGGTATCATTTTTATTGGGAGACTTGGGGGAACGCTGGGTGAAAGGAAATTTGTGGCTCCTCTCAGATTCCAGAACTTTCTGCCACAGAAATGTGAGGAACATGTGTTTTTTTAGCCAAATTTCGAGGTTTGCAAAGGATTCTGGGTAACAGAACATGGTCAGAGCCCCACAAGTCACCCCATCTTGGATTCGCCTAGGTCTCTAGTTTTCAAAAATGCACAGGTTTGGTAGGTTTCCCTAAGTGCCGGCTGAGCTAGAGGCCAAAATCTACAGGTAGGCACTTTGCAAAAAACACCTCTGTTTTCTTTCAAAAAATTGGATGTGTCCACGTTGCGCTTTGGGGCATTTCCTGTCGCGGAAGCTAGGCCTACCCACACAGGTGAGGTATCATTTTTATCGGGAGACTTGGGGGAACGCTGGGTGGAAGGATATTTGTGGATCCTCTCAGATTCCAAAACTTTCTGCCACAGAAATGTGAGGAACATGTATTTGTTTAGCCAAATTTTGAGGTTTGCAAAGGATTCTGGGTAACAGAACCTGGTCAGAGCCCCACAAGTCACCACATCTTGGATTCCCCTAGGTCTCTAGTTTTAAAAAATGCACAGGTTTGGTAGGTTTCCCTAGGTGCCGGCTGAGCTAGAGGCCAAAATCTACAGGTAGGCACTTTGCAAAAAACACCTCTGTTTTCTTTCAAAAAATTGGATGTGTCCACGTTGAGCTTTGGGGCATATCCTGTCGCGGGCGCTAGGCCTACCCACAGAAGTGAGGTATCATTTATATCGGGAGACTTCGGGGAACGCTGCGTGGAAGGAAATTTGTGGCTCCTCTCAGATTCCAGAACTTTCTGCCAAAAAAATGTGAGGAACATGTGTTTTTTTAGCCAAATTTTGAGGTTTGGAAAGGATTCTGGGTAACAGAACCTGGTCAGAGCCCCACAAGTCACCCCATCTTGGATTCCCCTAGGTCTCTAGTTTTCAAAAATGCACAGGTTTGGTAGGTTTCCATAGGTGCCGGCTGAGCTAGTGGCAAAAATCTACAGGTAGGCACTTTGCAAAAAACACCTCTGTTTTCTTTCAAAAAATTGGATGTGTCCACGTTGCGCTTTGGGTATTTCCTGTCGCGGGCGCTAGGCCTACCCACACAAGTGAGGAATCATTTTTATCGGGAGACTTAGGGTAACGCTGGGTGAAAGGAAATTTGTGGCTCCTCTCAGATTCCAGAACTTTCTGCCACAGAAATGTGAGGAACATGTATTTTTTAAGCCAAATTTTGAGGTTTGCAAAGGATTCTGGGTAACAGAACCTGGTCAGAGCCCCACAAGTCACCCCATCTTGGAATCCCCTAGGTCTCTAGTTTTCAGAAATGCACAGGTTTGGTAGGTTTCCCTAAGTGCCGGCTGAGCTAGAGGCCAATCTACAGGTAGGCACTTTGCAAAAAACACCTCTGTTTTCTTTCAATAAATTGGATGTGTCCACGTTGCGCTTTGGGGCATTTCCTGTCGCGGGCGCTAGGCCTACCCACACAGGTGAGGTATCATTTTTATCGGGAGACTTGGGGGAACGCTGGGTGGAAGGATATTTGTGGCTCCTCTCAGATTCCAGAACTTTCTGCAACAGAAATGTGAGGAACATGTGTTTTTTTAGCCAAATGTTGAGGTTTGCAAAGGATTCTGGGTAACAGAACCTGGTCAGAGCCCCACAAGTCACCCCATCTTGGATTCCCCTAGGTCCCTAGTTTTCAAAAATGCACAGGTTTGGTAGGTTTCCCTAAGTGCCGGCTGAGCTAGAGGCCAAAATCTACAGGTAGGCACTTTGCAAAAAACACCTCTGTTTTCTTTCAAAAAATTGGATGTGTCCACGTTGCGCTTTGGGGCATTTCCTGTCGCGGGCGCTAGGCCTACCCACACAGGTGAGGTATCATTTTTATCGGGAGACTTGGGGGAACGCTGGGTGGAAGGATATTTGTGGCTCCTCTCAGATTCCAAAACTTTCTGCCACAGAAATGTGAGGAACATGTATTTTTTTAGCCAAATTTTGAGGTTTGCAAAGGATTCTGGGTAACAGAACCTGGTCAGAGCCCCACAAGTCACCACATCTTGGATTCCCCTAGGTCTCTAGTTTTCAAAAATGCACAGGTTTGGTAGGTTTCCCTAGGTGCCGGCTGAGCTAGAGGCCAAAATCTACAGGTAGGCACTTTGCAAAAAACACCTCTGTTTTCTTTCAAAAAATTGGATGTGTCCACGTTGAGCTTTGGGGCATATCCTGTCGCGGGCGCTAGGCCTACCCACAGAAGTGAGGTATCATTTTTATCGGGAGACTTGGGGGAACGCTGGGTGGAAGGAAATTTGTGGCTCCTCTCAGATTCCAGAACTTTCTGCCACAGAAATGTGAGGAACATGTATTTTTTTAGCCAAATTTTGAGGTTTGCAAAGGATTCTGGGTAACAGAACCTGGTCAGAGCCCCACAAGTCACCCCATCTTGGATTCCCCTAGGTCTCTAGTTTTCAAAAATGCACAGGTTTGGTAGGTTTCCCTAGGTGCCGGCTGAGCTAGAGGCCAAAATCTACAGGTAGGCACTTTGCAAAAAACACCTCTGTTTTCTTTTAAAAAATTGGATGTGTCCACGTTGAGCTTTGGGGCATATCCTGTCGTGGGCGCTAGGCCTTCCCACACAAGTGAGGTATCATTTTTATCGGGAGACTTGGGGGAACGCTACGTGGAAGGAAATTTGTGGCTCCTCTCAGATTCCAGAACTTTCTGCCACACAAATGTGAGGAACATGTGTTTTTTTAGCCAAATTTTGAGGTTTGCAAAGGATTCTGGGTAACAGAACCTGGTCAGAGCCCCACAAGTCACCCCATCTTGGATTCCCCTAGGTCTCTAGTTTTAAAAAATGCACAGGTTTGGTAGGTTTCCCTAGGTGCCGGCTGAGCTAGAGGCCAAAATCTACAGGTAGGCACTTTGCAAAAAACACCTCTGTTTTCTTTTAAAAAATTGGATGTGTCCACGTTGAGCTTTGGGGCATATCCTGTCGTGGGCGCTAGGCCTTCCCACACAAGTGAGGTATCATTTTTATCGGGAGACTTGGGGGAACGCTACGTGGAAGGAAATTTGTGGCTCCTCTCAGATTCCAGAACTTTCTGCCGCACAAATTTGAGGAACATGTGTTTTTTTAGCCAAATTTTGAGGTTTGCAAAGGATTCTGGGTAACAGAACCTGGTCAGAGCCCCACAAGTCACCCCATCTTGGATTCCCCTAGGTCTCTAGTTTTCAAAAATGCACAGGTTTCCTAGGTTTCCCTAGGTGCCGGCTGAGCTAGAGCCCAAAATCTACAGGTAGGCACTTTGCAAAAAACACCTCTGTTTTCTTTCAAAAAATTGGATGTGTCCCCGTTGCGCTTTGGGGCATTTCCTGTCGCGGGCGCTAGGCCTACCCACACAAGTGAGGTATCATTTTTATTGGGAGACTTGGGGGAACTCTGGATGAAAGGAAATTTGTGGCTCCTCTCAGATTCCAGAACTTTCTGCAACAGAAATGTGAGGAACATGTGTTTTTTTGAGCCAAATTTTGAGGTTTGCAAAGGATTCTGGGTAACAGAACCCGGCCAGAGCCCCACAAGTCACCCCATCTTGGATTCCCCTAGGTCTCTAGTTTTCAAAAATGCACAGGTTTGGTAGGTTTCCCTAAGTGCCGTCTGAGCTAGAGGCCAAAATCTACAGGTAGGCACTTTGCAAAAAACACCTCTGTTTTCTTTCAAAAAATTGGATGTGTCCACGTTGCGCTTTGGGGCATTTCCTGTCGCGGGCGCTAGGCCTACCCACACAAGTGAGGTATCATTTTTATTGGGAGACTTGGGGGAACGCTGGGTGAAAGGAAATTTGTGGCTCCTCTCAGATTCCAGAACTTTCTGCCACAGAAATGTGAGGAACATGTGTTTTTTTAGCCAAATTTCGAGGTTTGCAAAGGATTCTGGGTAACAGAACCTGGTCAGAGCCCCACAAGTCACCCCATCTTGGATTCCCCTAGATCTCTAGTTTTCAAAAATGCACAGGTTTGGTAGGTTTCCCTAGGTGCCGGCTGAGCTAGAGGCCAAAATCTACAGGTAGGCACTTTGCAAAAAACACCTCTGTTTTCTTTCAAAAAATTGGATGTGTCCCCGTTGAGCTTTGGGGCATATCCTGTCGCGGGCGCTAGGCCTTCCCACACAAGTGAGGTATCATTGTTATCGGGAGACTTGGGGGAACGCTACGAGGAAGGAAATTTGTGGCTCCTCTCAGATTCCAGAACTTTCTGCCACACAAATGTGAGGAACATGTGTTTTTTTAGCCAAATTTTGAGGTTTGCAAAGGATTCTGGGTAACAGAACCTGGTCAGAGCCCCACAAGTCACCCCATCTTGGATTCCCCTAGGTCTCTAGTTTTAAAAAATGCATAGGTTTGGTAGGTTTCCCTAGGTGCCGGCTGAGCTAGAGCCCAAAATCTACAGGTAGGCACTTTGCAAAAAACACCTCTGTTTTCTTTCAAAAAATTGGATGTGTCCACGTTGCGCTTTGGGGCATTTCCTGTCGCGGGCGCTAGGCCTACCCACACAAGTGAGGTATCATTTTTATTGGGAGACTTGGGGGAACTCTGGGTGAAAGGAAATTTGTTGCTCCTCTCAGATTCCAGAACTTTCTGCAACAGAAATGTGAGGAACATGTGTTTTTTTAGCCAAATTTTGAGGTTTGCAAAGGATTCTGGGTAACAGAACCCGGTCAGAGCCCCACAAGTCACCCCATCTTGGATTCCCCTAGGTCTCTAGTTTTCAAAAATGCACAGGTTTGGTAGGTTTCCCTAAGTGCCGTCTGAGCTAGACGCCAAAATCTACAGGTAGGCACTTTGCAAAAAACACCTCTGTTTTCTTTCAAAAAATTGGATGTGTCCACGTTGCGCTTTGGGGCATTTCCTGTCGCGGGCGCTAGGCCTACCCACACAAGTGAGGTATCATTTTTATTGGGAGACTTGGGGGAACGCTGGGTGAAAGGAAATTTGTGGCTCCTCTCAGATTCCAGAACTTTCTGCCACAGAAATGTGAGGAACATGTGTTTTTTTAGCCAAATTTCGAGGTTTGCAAAGGATTCTGGGTAACAGAACCTGGTCAGAGCCCCACAAGTCACCCCATCTTGGATTCCCCTAGGTCTCTAGTTTTCAAAAATGCACAGGTTTGGTAGGTTTCCCTAAGTACCGGCTGAGCTAGAGGCCAAAATCTACAGGTAGGCACTTTGCAAAAAACACCTCTGTTTTCTTTCAAAAAATTGGATGTGTCCACGTTGCGCTTTGGGGTATTTCCTGTCGTGGGCGCTAGGCCTACCCACACACGTGAGGTATCATTTTTATCGGGAGACTTGGGGGAACGCTGGGTGGAAGGATATTTGTGGCTCCTCTCAGATTCCAGAACTTTCTGCCACACAAATGTGAGGAACATGTGTTTTTTTAGCCAAATTTTGAGGTTTGCAAAGGATTCTGGGTAACAGAACCTGGTCAGAGCCCCACAAGTCACCCCATCTTGGATTCCCCTAGGTCTTTAGTTTTCAAAAATGCACAGGTTTGGTAGGTTTCCCTAGGTGCCGGCTGAGCTAGAGCCCAAAATCTACAGGTAGGCACTTTGCAAAAAACACCTCTGTTTTCTTTCAAAAAATTGGATGTGTCCACGTTGCGCTTGGGGCATTTCCTGTCGCGGGCGCTAGGCCTACCCACACAAGTGAGGTATCATTTTTATTGGGAGACTTGGGGGAACTCTGGGTGAAAGGAAATTTGTGGCTCCTCTCAGATTCCAGAACTTTCTGCAACAGAAATGTGAGGAACATGTGTTTTTTTAGCCAAATTTTGAGGTTTGCAAAGGATTCTGGGTAACAGAACCCGGTCAGAGCCCCACAAGTCACCCCATCTTGGATTCCCCTAGGTCTCTAGTTTTCAAAAATGCAAAGGTTTGGTAGGTTTCCCTAAGTGCCGTCTGAGCTAGAGGCCAAAATCTACAGGTAGGCACTTTGCAAAAAACACCTCTGTTTTCTTTAAAAAAATTGGATGTGTCCACGTTGCGCTTTGGGGCATTTCCTGTCGCGGGCGCTAGGCCTACCCACACAGGTGAGGTATCATTTTTATCGGGAGACTTGGGGGAACGCTGGGTGGAAGGATATTTGTGGCTCCTCTCAGATTCCAAAACTTTCTGCCACAGAAATGTGAGGAACATGTATTTTTGTAGCCAAATTTTGAGGTTTGCAAAGGATTCTGGGTAACAGAACCTGGTCAGAGCCCCCAAGTCACCCCATCTTGGATTCCCCTAGGTCTTTAGTTTTCAAAAATGCACAGGTTTGGTAGGTTTCCCTAGGTGCCGGCTGAGCTAGAGCCCAAAATCTACAGGTAGGCACTTTGCAAAAAACACCTCTGTTTTCTTTCAAAAAATTGGATGTGTCCACGTTGCGCTTGGGGCATTTCCTGTCGCGGGCGCTAGGCCTACCCACACAAGTGAGGTATCATTTTTATTGGGAGACTTGGGGGAACTCTGGGTGAAAGGAAATTTGTGGCTCCTCTCAGATTCCAGAACTTTCTGCAACAGAAATGTGAGGAACATGTGTTTTTTTAGCCAAATTTTGAGGTTTGCAAAGGATTCTGGGTAACAGAACCCGGTCAGAGCCCCACAAGTCACCCCATCTTGGATTCCCCTAGGTCTCTAGTTTTCAAAAATGCAAAGGTTTGGTAGGTTTCCCTAAGTGCCGTCTGAGCTAGAGGCCAAAATCTACAGGTAGGCACTTTGCAAAAAACACCTCTGTTTTCTTTCAAAAAATTGGATGTGTCCACGTTGCGCTTTGGGGCATTTCCTGTCGCGGGCGCTAGGCCTACCCACACAGGTGAGGTATCATTTTTATCGGGAGACTTGGGGGAACCCTGGGTGGAAGGATATTTGTGGCTCCTCTCAGATTCCAAAACTTTCTGCCACAGAAATGTGAGGAACATGTATTTTTGTAGCCAAATTTTGAGGTTTGCAAAGGATTCTGGGTAACAGAACCTGGTCAGAGCCCCCAAGTCACCCCATCTTGGATTCCCCTAGGTCTCTAGTTTTCAAAAATGCACAGGTTTCCTAGGTTTCCCTAGGTGCCGGCTGAGCTAGAGCCCAAAATCTACAGGTAGGCACTTTGCAAAAAACACCTCTGTTTTCTTTCAAAAAATTGGATGTGTCCACGGTGCGCTTTGGGGCATTTCCTGTCGCGGGCGCTAGGCCTACCCACACAAGTGAGGTATCATTTTTATTGGGAGACTTGGGGGAACTCTGGGTGAAAGGAAATTTGTGGCTCCTCTCAGATTCCAGAACTTTCTGCAACAGAAATGTGAGGAACATGTGTTTTTTTAGCCAAATTTTGAGGTTTGCAAAGGATTCTGGGTAACAGAACCCGGTCAGAGCCCCACAAGTCACCCCATCTTGGATTCCCCTAGGTCTCTAGTTTTCAAAAATGCACAGGTTTGGTAGGTTTCCCTAAGTGCCGTCTGAGCTAGAGGCCAAAATCTACAGGTAGGCACTTTGCAAAAAACACCTCTGTTTTCTTTCAAAAAATTGGATGTGTCCACGTTGCGCTTTGGGGCATTTCCTGTCGCGGGCGCTAGGCCTACCCACACAAGTGAGGTATCATTTTTATTGGGAGACTTGGGGGAACGCTGGGTGAAAGGAAATTTGTGGCTCCTCTCAGATTCCAGAACTTTCTGCCACAGAAATGTGAGGAACATGTGTTTTTTTAGCCAAATTTCGAGGTTTGCAAAGGATTCTGGGTAACAGAACCTGGTCAGAGCCCCACAAGTCACCCCATCTTGGATTCCCCTAGGTCTCTAGTTTTCATAAATGCACAGGTTTGGTAGGTTTCCCTAAGTGCCGGCTGAGCTAGAGGCCAAAATCTACAGGTAGGCACTTTGCAAAAAACACCTCTGTTTTCTTTCAAAAAATTGGATGTGTCCACGTTGCGCTTTGGGACATTTCCTGTCGCGGGCGCTAGGCCTACCCACACAAGTGAGGTATCATTTTTATTGGGAGACTTGGGGGAACGCTGGGTGAAAGGAAATTTGTGGCTCCTCTCAGATTCCAGAACTTTCTGCCACAGAAATGTGAGGAACATGTGTTTTTTTAGCCAAATTTCGAGGTTTGCAAAGGATTCTGGGTAACAGAACCTGGTCAGAGCCCCACAAGTCACCCCATCTTGGATTCCCCTAGGTCTCAAGTTTTCAAAAATGCACAGGTTTGGTAGGTTTCCCTAAGTGCCGGCTGAGCTAGAGGCCAAAATCTACAGGTAGGCACTTTGCAAAAAACACCTCTGTTTTCTTTCTAAAAATTGGATGTGTCCACGTTGCGCTTTGGGGCATTTCCTGTCGCGGGCGCTAGGCCTACCCACACAGGTGAGGTATCATTTTTATCGGGAGACTTGGGGGAACGCTGGGTGGAAGGATATTTGTGGCTCCTCTCAGATTCAAAAACTTTCTGCCACAGAAATTTGAGGAACATGTATTTTTTTAGCCAAATTTTGAGGTTTGCAAAGGATTCTGGGTAACAGAACCTGGTCAGACCCCCACAAGTCACCCCATCTTGGATTCCCCTAGGTCTCTAGTTTTCATAAATGCACAGGTTTGGTAGGTTTCCCTAAGTGCCGGCTGAGCTAGAGGCCAAAATCTACAGGTAGGCACTTTGCAAAAAACACCTCTGTTTTCTTTCAAAAAATTGGATGTGTCCACGTTGCGCTTTGGGACATTTCCTGTCGCGGGCGCTAGGCCTACCCACACAAGTGAGGTATCATTTTTATTGGGAGACTTGGGGGAACGCTGGGTGAAAGGAAATTTGTGGCTCCTCTCAGATTCCAGAACTTTCTGCCACAGAAATGTGAGGAACATGTGTTTTTTTAGCCAAATTTCGAGGTTTGCAAAGGATTCTGGGTAACAGAACCTGGTCAGAGCCCCACAAGTCACCCCATCTTGGATTCCCCTAGGTCTCTAGTTTTCAAAAATGCACAGGTTTGGTAGGTTTCCCTAAGTGCCGGCTGAGCTAGAGGCCAAAATCTACAGGTAGGCACTTTGCAAAAAACACCTCTGTTTTCTTTCTAAAAATTGGATGTGTCCACGTTGCGCTTTGGGGCATTTCCTGTCGCGGGCGCTAGGCCTACCCACACAGGTGAGGTATCATTTTTATCGGGAGACTTGGGGGAACTCTGGGTGAAAGGAAATTTGTGGCTCCTCTCAGATTCCAGAACTTTCTGCAACAGAAATGTGAGGAACATGTGTTTTTTTAGCCAAATTTTGAGGTTTGCAAAGGATTCTGGGTAACAGAACCCGGTCAGAGCCCCACAAGTCACCCCATCTTGGATTCCCCTAGGTCTCTAGTTTTCAAAAATGCAAAGGTTTGGTAGGTTTCCCTAAGTGCCGTCTGAGCTAGAGGCCAAAATCTACAGGTAGGCACTTTGCAAAAAACATCTCTGTTTTCTTTCAAAAAATTGGATGTGTCCACGTTGCGCTTTGGGGCATTTCCTGTCGCGGGCGCTAGGCCTACCCACACAGGTGAGGTATCATTTTTATCGGGAGACTTGGGGGAACTCTGGGTGAAAGGAAATTTGTGGCTCCTCTCAGATTCCAGAACTTTCTGCAACAGAAATGTGAGGAACATGTGTTTTTTTAGCCAAATTTTGAGGTTTGCAAAGGATTCTGGGTAACAGAACCCGGTCAGAGCCCCACAAGTCACCCCATCTTGGATTCCCCTAGGTCTCTAGTTTTCAAAAATGCACAGGTTTGGTAGGTTTCCCTAAGTGCCGTCTGAGCTAGAGGCCAAAATCTACAGGTAGGCACTTTGCAAAAAACACCTCTGTTTTCTTTCAAAAAATTGGATGTGTCCACGTTGCGCTTTGGGGCATTTCCTGTCGCGGGCGCTAGGCCTACCCACACAAGTGAGGTATCATTTTTATTGGGAGACTTGGGGGAACGCTGGGTGAAAGGAAATTTGTGGCTCCTCTCAGATTCCAGAACTTTCTGCCACAGAAATGTGAGGAACATGTGTTTTTTTAGCCAAATTTCGAGGTTTGCAAAGGATTCTGGGTAACAGAACCTGGTCAGAGCCCCACAAGTCACCCCATCTTGGATTCCCCTAGGTCTCTAGTTTTCATAAATGCACAGGTTTGGTAGGTTTCCCTAAGTGCCGGCTGAGCTAGAGGCCAAAATCTACAGGTAGGCACTTTGCAAAAAACACCTCTGTTTTCTTTCAAAAAATTGGATGTGTCCACGTTGCGCTTTGGGACATTTCCTGTCGCGGGCGCTAGGCCTACCCACACAAGTGAGGTATCATTTTTATTGGGAGACTTGGGGGAACGCTGGGTGAAAGGAAATTTGTGGCTCCTCTCAGATTCCAGAACTTTCTGCCACAGAAATGTGAGGAACATGTGTTTTTTTAGCCAAATTTCGAGGTTTGCAAAGGATTCTGGGTAACAGAACCTGGTCAGAGCCCCACAAGTCACCCCATCTTGGATTCCCCTAGGTCTCTAGTTTTCAAAAATGCACAGGTTTGGTAGGTTTCCCTAAGTGCCGGCTGAGCTAGAGGCCAAAATCTACACGTAGGCACTTTGCAAAAAACACCTCTGTTTTCTTTCTAAAAATTGGATGTGTCCACGTTGCGCTTTGGGGCATTTCCTGTCGCGGGCGCTAGGCCTACCCACACAGGTGAGGTATCATTTTTATCGGGAGACTTGGGGGAACGCTGGGTGGAAGGATATTTGTGGCTCCTCTCAGATTCAAAAACTTTCTGCCACAGAAATTTGAGGAACATGTATTTTTTTACCCAAATTTTGAGGTTTGCAAAGGATTCTGGGTAACAGAACCTGGTCAGACCCCCACAAGTCACCCCATCTTGGATTCCCCTAGGTCTCTAGTTTTCAAAAATGCACAGGTTTGGTAGGTTTCCCTAGGTGCCGGCTGAGCTAGAGGCCAAAATCTACAGGCAGGCACTTTGCAAAAAACACCTCTGTTTTCTTTCAAAAAATTGGATGTGTCCACGTTGAGCTTTGGGGCATATCCTGTCGCGGGCGCTAGGCCTACCCACAGAAGTGAGGTATCATTTTTATCGGGAGACTTGGGGGAACGCTGCGTGGAAGGAAATTTGTGGCTCCTCTCAGATTCCAGAACTTTCTGCCAAAAAAATGTGAGGAACATGTGTTTTTTTAGCCATATTTTGAGGTTTGGAAAGGATTCTGGGTAACAGAACCTGGTCAGAGCCCCACAAGTCACCCCATCTTGGATTCCCCTAGGTCTCTAGTTTTCAAAAATGCACAGGTTTGGTAGGTTTCCCTAGGGGCCGGCTCAGCTAGTGGCCAAAATCTACAGGTAGGCACTTTGCAAAAAACACCTCTGTTTTCTTTAAAAAAATTGGATGTGTCCGCGTTGCGCTTTGGGGTATTTCCTGTCGCGGGCGCTAGGCCTACCCACACAAGTGAGGTATCATTTTTATTGGGAGACTTAGGGTAACGCTGGGTGAAAGGAAATTTGTGGCTCCTCTCAGATTCCAGAACTTTCTGCCACAGAAATGTGAGGAACATGTATTTTTTTAGCCAAATTTTGAGGTTTGCAAAGGATTCTGGGTAACAGAACCTGGTCAGAGCCCCACAAGTCACCCCATCTTGGAATCCCCTAGGTCTCTAGTTTTCAAAAATGCACAGGTTTGGTATGTTTCCCTAAGTGCCGGCTGAGCTAGAGGCCAAAATCTACAGGTAGTCACTTTGCAAAAAACACCTCTGTTTTCTTTCAAAAAATTGGATGTGTCCACGTTGCGCTTTGGGCATTTCCTGTCACGGGCGCTAGGCCTACCCACACAAGTGTGGTATCATTTTTATCGGGAGACTTGGGGGAACGCTGGGTGGAAGGAAATTTGTGGCTCCTCTCAGATTCCAGAACTTTTGCCACAGAAATGTGAGGAACATGTATTTTTTTAGCCAAATTTTGAGGTTTGCAAAGGATTCTGGGTAACAGAACCTGGTCAGAGCCCCACAAGTCACCCCATCTTGGATTCCCCTAGGTCTCTAGTTTTCAAAAATGCACAGGTTTGGTAGGTTTCCCTAGGTGCCGGCTGAGCTAGAGCCCAAAATCTACAGGTAGGGACTTTGCAAAAAACACCTCTGTTTTCTTTCAAAAAATTGGATGTGTCCACGTTGCGCTTTGGGGCATTTCCTGTCGCGGGCGCTAGGCCTACCCACACAAGTGAGGTATCATTTTTATTGGGAGACTTGGGGGAACGCTGGGTGAAAGGAAATTTGTGGCTCCTCTCAGATTCCAGAACTTTCTGCCACAGAAATGTGAGGAACATGTGTTTTTTTAGCCAAATTTCGAGGTTTGCAAAGGATTCTGGGTAACAGAACCTGGTCAGAGCCCCACAAGTCACCCCATCTTGGATTCCCATAGGTCTCTAGTTTTCAAAAATGCACAGGTTTGGTAGGTTTCCATAAGTGCCGTCTGAGCTAGAGGCCAAAATCTACAGGTAGGCACTTTGCAAAAAACACCTCTGTTTTCTTTCAAAAAATTGGATGTGTACACGTTGCGCTTTGGGGCATTTCCTGTCGCAGGCGCTAGGCCTACCCACACAAGTGAGGTATCATTTTTATTGGGAGACTTGGGGGAACGCTGGGTGAAAGGAAATTTGTGGCTCCTCTCAGATTCCAGAACTTTCTGCCACACAAATGTGAGGAACATGTGTTTTTTTAGCCAAATTTCGAGGTTTGCAAAGGATTCTGGGTAACAGAACCTGGTCAGAGCCCCACAAGTCACCCCATCTTGGATTCCCCTAGGTCTCTAGTTTTCAAAAATGCACAGGTTTGGTAGGTTTCCCTAAGTGCCGGCTGAGCTAGAGGCCAAAATCTACAGGTAGGCACTTTGCAAAAAACACCTCTGTTTTCTTTCAAAAAATTGGATGTGTCCACGTTGCACTTTGGGGCATTTCCTGTCGCGGGCGCTAGGCCTACCCACACAAGTGAGGTATCATTTTTATCGGGAGACTTGGGGGAACGCTGCGTGGAAGGAAATTTGTGGCTCGTCTCAGATTCCAGAACTTTCTGCCAAAAAAATGTGAGGAACATGTGTTTTTTTAGCCAAATTTTGAGGTTTGGAAAGGATTCTGGGTAACAGAACCTGGTCAGAGCCCCACAAGTCACCCCATCTTGGATTCCCCTAGGTCTCTAGTTTTCAAAAATGCACAGGTTTGGTAGGTTTTCCTAGGTGCCGGCTGAGCTAGTGGCCAAAATCTACAGGTAGGCACTTTGCAAAAAACACCTCTGTTTTCTTTCAAAAAATTGGATGTGTCCACGTTGCGCTTTGGGGCATTTCCTGTCGCGGGCGCTAGGCTTACCCACACAAGTGAGGTATCATTTTTATTGGGAGACTTAGGGTAACGCTGGGTGAAAGGAAATTTGTGGCTCCTCTCAGATTCCAGAACTTTCTGCCACAGAAATGTGAGGAACATGTATTTTTTTAGCCAAATTTTGAGGTTTGCAAAGGATTCTGGGTAACAGAACCTGGTCAGAGCCCCACAAGTCACCCCATCTTGGAATCCCCTAGGTCTCTAGTTTTCAAAAATGCACAGGTTTGGTAGGTTTCCCTAAGTGCCGGCTGAGCTAGAGGCCAAAATCTACAGGTAGGCACTTTGCAAAAAACACCTCTGTTTTCTTTCAAAAAATTGGATGTGTCCACGTTGCGCTTTGGGCATTTCCTGTCGCGGGCGCTAGGCCTACCCACACAAGTGAGGTATCATTTTTATCGGGAGACTTGGGGGAACGCTGCGTGGAAGGAAATTTGTGGCTCCTCTCAGATTCAAAAACTTTCTGCCACAGAAATGTGAGGAACATGTATTTTTTTAGCCAAATTTTGAGGTTTGCAAAGGATTCTGGGTAACAGAACCTGGTCAGAGCCCCACAAGTCACCCCATCTTGGATTCCCCTAGGTCTCTAGTTTTCAAAAATGCACAGGTTTGGTAGGTTTCCCTAGGTGCCGGCTGAGCTAGAGGCCAAAATCTACAGGTAGGCACTTTGCAAAAAACACCTCTGTTTTCTTTCAAAAAATTGGATGTGTCCACTTTGCGCTTTGGGGCATTTCTTGTTGCGGGCGCTAGGCCTACCCACACAAGTGAGGTATCATTTTTATCGGGAGACTTGGGGGAACGCTGCGTGGAAGGAAATTTGTGGCTCCTCTCACATTCCAGAACTTTCTGCCACAAAAATGTGAGGAACATGTGTTTTTTTAGCCAAATTTTGAGGTTTGCAAAGGATTCTGGGTAACAGAACCTGGTCAGAGCCCCACAAGTCATCCCATCTTGGATTCCCCTAGGTCTCTAGTTTTCAAAAATGCACAGGTTTGGTAGGTTTCCCTAGGTGCCGGCTGAGCTAGAGGCCAAAATCTACAGGTAGGCACTTTGCAAAAAACACCTCTGTTTTCTTTCAAAAAATTGGATGTGTCCACGTTGAGCTTTGGGGCATATCCTGTCGCGGGCGCTAGGCCTTCCCACACAAGTGAGGTATCATTTTTATCGGGAGACTTGGGGGAACGCTACGTGGAAGGAAATTTGTGGCTCCTCTCAGATTCCAGAACTTTCTGCCACACAAATGTGCGGAACATGTGTTTTTTTAGCCAAATTTTGAGGTTTGCAAAGGATTCTGGGTAACAGAACCTGGTCAGAGCCCCACAAGTCACCCCATCTTGGATTCCCCTAGGTCTCTAGTTTTCAAAAATGCACAGGTTTGGTAGGTTTCCCTAGGTGCCGGCTGAGCTAGAGCCCAAAATCTAAAGGTAGGCACTTTGCAAAAAACACCTCTGTTTTCTTTCAAAAAATTGGATGTGTCCACGTTGCGCTTTGGGGCATTTCCTGTCACGGGCGCTAGGCCTACCCACACAAGTGAGGTATCATTTTTATTGGGAGACTTGGGGGAACTCTGGGTGAAAGGAAATTTGTGGCTCCTCTCAGATTCCAGAACTTTCTGCCAAAAAAATGTGAGGAACATGTGTTTTTTTAACCAAATTTTGAGGTTTGGAAAGGATTCTGGGTAACAGAACCTGGTCAGAGCCCCACAAGTCACCCCATCTTGGATTCCCCTAGGTCTCTAGTTTTCAAAAATGCACAGGTTTGGTAGGTTTCCCTAGGTGCCGGCTGAGCTAGTGGCCAAAATCTACAGGTAGGCACTTTGCAAAAAACACCTCTGTTTTCTTTCAAAAAATTGGATGTGTCCTCGTTGCGCTTTGGGGCATTTCCTGTCGCAGGCGCTAGGCCTACCCACACAAGTGAGGTATCATTTTTATTGGGAGACTTAGGGTAATGCTGGGTGAAAGGAAATTTGTGGCTCCTCTCAGATTCCAGAACTTTCTGACACAGAAATGTGAGGAACATGTATTTTTTTAGCCAAATTTTGAGGTTTGCAAAGGATTCTGGGTAACAGAACCTGTTCAGAGCCCCACAAGTCACCCCATCTTGGAGTCCCCTAGGTCTCTAGTTTTCAAAAATGCACAGGTTTGGTAGGTTTCTCCAAGTGCCGGCTGAGCTAGAGGCCAAAATCTACAGGTAGGCACTTTGCAAAAAACACCTCTGTTTTCTTTCAAAAAATTGGATGTGTCCACGTTGCGCTTTGGGCATTTCCTGTCGCGGGCGCTAGGCCTACCCACACAAGTGAGGTATCGTTTTTATCGGGAGACTTGGGGGAACGCTGGGTGGAAGGAAATTTGTGGCTCCTCTCAGATTCCAGAACTTTCTGCCACAGAAATGTGAGGAACATGTATTTTTTTAGCTAAATTTTGAGGTTTGCAAAGGATTCTGGGTAACAGAACCTGGTCAGAGCCCCACAAGTCACCCCATCTTGGATTCCCCTAAGTCTCTAGTTTTCAAAAATGCACAGGTTTGGTAGGTTTCACTAGGTGCCGGCTGAGCTAGAGGCCAAAATCTACAGGTAGGCACTTTGCAAAAAACACCTCTGTTTTCTTTCAAAAAATTGGATGTGTCCACGATGCGCTTTGGGGCATTTCTTGTCGCGGGCGCTAGGCCTACCCACACAAGTGAGGTATCATTTTTATTGGAAGACTTGGGGGAACGCTGCGTGGAAGGAAATTTGTGGCTCCTCTCACATTCCAGAACTTTCTGCCACAAAAATGTGAGGAACATGTGTTTTTTTAGCCAAATTTTGAGGTTTGCAAAGGATTCTGGGTAACAGAACCTGGTCAGAGCCCCACAAGTCACCCCATCTTGGATTCCCCTAGATCTCTAGTTTTCAAAAATGCACAGGTTTGGTAGGTTTCCCTAGGTGCCGGCTGAGCTAGAGGCCAAAATCTACAGGTAGGCACTTTGCAAAAAACACCTCTGTTTTCTTTCAAAAAATTGGATGTGTCCCCGTTGAGCTTTGGGGCATATCCTGTCGCGGGCGCTAGGCCATCCCACACAAGTGAGGTATCATTTTTATCGGGAGACTTGGGGGAACGCTACGTGGAAGGAAATTTGTGGCTCCTCTCAGATTCCAGAACTTTCTGCCACACAAATGTGAGGAACATGTGTTTTTTTAGCCAAATTTTGAGGTTTGCAAAGGATTCTGGGTAACAGAACCTGGTCAGAGCCCCACAAGTCACCCCATCCTGGATTCCCCTAGGTCTCTAGTTTTCAAAAATGCACAGGTTTGGTAGGTTTCACTAGGTGCCGGCTGAGCTAGAGCCCAAAATCTACAGGTAGGCACTTTGCAAAAAACACCTCTGTTTTCTTTCAAAAAATTGGATGTGTCCACGTTGCGCTTTGGGGCATTTCCTGTCGCGGGCGCTAGGCCTACCCACACAAGTGAGGTATCATTTTTATTGGGAGACTTGGGGGAACTCTGGGTGAAAGGAAATTTGTGGCTCCTCTCAGATTCCAGAACTTTCTGCAACAGAAATGTGAGGAACATGTGTTTTTTTAGCCAAATTTTGAGGTTTGCAAAGGATTCTGGGTAACAGAACCCGGTCAGAGCCCCACAAGTCACCCCATCTTGGATTCCCCTAGGTCTCTAGTTTTCAAAAATGCACAGGTTTGGTAGGTTTCCCTAAGTGCCGTCTGAGCTAGAGGCCAAAATCTACAGGTAGGCACTTTGCAAAAAACACCTCTGTTTTCTTTCAAAAAATTGGATGTGTCCACGTTGCGCTTTGGGGCATTTCCTGTCGCGGGCGCTAGGCCTACCCACACAAGTGAGGTATCATTTTTATTGGGAGACTTGGGGGAACGCTGGGTGAAAGGAAATTTGTGGCTCCTCTCAGATTCCAGAACTTTCTGCCACAGAAATGTGAGGAACATGTGTTTTTTTAGCCAAATTTCGAGGTTTGCAAAGGATTCTGGGTAACAGAACCTGGTCAGAGCCCCACAAGTCACCCCATCTTGGATTCCCCTAGGTCTCTAGTTTTCAAAAATGCATAGGTTTGGTAGGTTTCCCTAAGTACCGGCTGAGCTAGAGGCCAAAATCTACAGGTAGGCACTTTGCAAAAAACACCTCTGTTTTCTTTCAAAAAATTGGATGTGTCCACGTTGCGCTTTGGGGTATTTCCTGTCGCGGGCGCTAGGCCTACCCACACAGGTGAGGTATCATTTTTATCGGGAGACTTGGGGGAACGCTGGGTGGAAGGATATTTGTGGCTCCTCTCAGATTCCAGAACTTTCTGCCACACAAATGTGAGGAACATGTGTTTTTTTAGCCAAATTTTGAGGTTTGCAAAGGATTCTGGGTAACAGAACGTGGTCAGAGCCCCACAAGTCACCCCATCTTGGATTCCCCTAGGTCTCTAGTTTAAAAAAATGCACAGGTTTGGTAGGTTTCCCTAGGTGCCGGCTGAGCTAGAGCCCAAAATCTACAGGTAGGCACTTTGCAAAAAAAAACTCTGTTTTCTTTCAAAAAATTGGATGTGTCCACGTTGCGCTTGGGGCATTTCCTGTCGCGGGCGCTAGGCCTACCCACACAAGTGAGGTATCATTTTTATTGGGAGACTTGGGGGAACTCTGGGTGAAAGGAAATTTGTGGCTCCTCTCAGATTCCAGAACTTTCTGCAACAGAAATGTGAGGAACATGTGTTTTTTTAGCCAAATTTTGAGGTTTGCAAAGGATTCTGGGTAACAGAACCCGGTCAGAGCCCCACAAGTCACCCCATCTTGGATTCCCCTAGGTCTCTAGTTTTCATAAATGCACAGGTTTGGTAGGTTTCCCTAAGTGCCGTCTGAGCTAGAGGCCAAAATCTACAGGTAGGCACTTTGCAAAAAACACCTCTGTTTTCTTTCAAAAAATTGGATGTGTCCACGTTGCGCTTTGGGGCATTTCCTGTCGCGGGCGCTAGGCCTGCCCACACAAGTGAGGTATCATTTTTATTGGGAGACTTGGGGGAACGCTGGGTGAAAGGAAATTTGTGGCTCCTCTCAGATTCCAGAACTTTCTGCCACAGAAATGTGAGGAACATGTGTTTTTTTAGCCAAATTTCGAGGTTTGCAAAGGATTCTGGGTAACAGAACCTGGTCAGAGCCCCACAAGTCACCCCATCTTGGATTCCCCTAGGTCTCTAGTTTTCAAAAATGCACAGGTTTGGTAGGTTTCCCTAAGTACCGGCTGAGCTAGAGGCCAAAATCTACAGGTAGGCACTTTGCAAAAAACACCTCTGTTTTCTTTCAAAAAATTGGATGTGTCCACGTTGCGCTTTGGGGTATTTCCTGTCGCGGGCGCTGGGCCTACCCACAGAGGTGAGGTATCATTTTTATCGGGAGACTTGGGGGAACGCTGCGTGGAAGGAAATTTGTGGCTCCTCTCAGATTCCAGAACTTTCTGCCAAAAAAATGTGAGGAACATGTGTTTTTTTAGCCAAAGTTTGAGGTTTGGAAAGGATTCTGGGTAACAGAACCTGGTCAGAGCCCCACAAGTCACCCCATCTTGGATTCCCCTAGGTCTCTAGTTTTCAAAAATGCACAGGTTTGGTAGGTTTCCCTAGGTGCCGGATGAGCTAGTGGCCAAAATCTACAGGTAGGCACTTTGCAAAAAACACCTCTGTTTTCTTTCAAAAAATTGGATGTGTCCACGTTGCGCTTTGGGGCATTTCCTGTCGCGGGCACTAGGCCTACCCACACAAGTGAGGTATCATTTTTATTGGGAGACTTAGGGTAACGCTGGGTGAAAGGAAATTTGTGGCTCCTCTCAGATTCCAGAACTTTCTGCCACAGAAATGTGAGGAACATGTGTTTTTTTAGCCAAATTTCGAGGTTTGCAAAGGATTCTGGGTAACAGAACCTGGTCAGAGCCCCACAAGTCACCCCATCTTGGATTCCCCTAGTTCTCTAGTTTTCAAAAATGCACAGGTTTGGTGGGTTTCCCTAGGTGCCGGCTGAGCTAGAGGCCAAAATCTACAGGCAGGCACTTTGCAAAAAACACCTCTGTTTTCTTTCAAAAAATTGGATGTGTCCACGTTTCGCTTTGGGGCATTTCCTGTCGCGGGCGCTAGGCCTACCCACACAGGTGAGGTATCATTTTTATCGGGAGACTTGGGGGAACGCTGGGTGGAAGGATATTTGTGGCTCCTCTCAGATTCCAAAACTTTCTGCCACACAAATGTGAGGAACATGTGTTTTTTTAGCCAAATTTTGAGGTTTGCAAAGGATTCTGGGTAACAGAACCTGGTCAGAGCCCCACAAGTCACCCCATCTTGGATTCCCCTAGGTCTCTAGTTTTCAAAAATGCACAGGTTTGGTAGGTTTCCCTAGGTGCCGTCTGAGCTAGAGGCCAAAATCTACAGGTAGGCACTTTGCAAAAAACACCTCTGTTTTCTTTCAAAAAATTGGATGTGTCCACGTTGCGCTTTGGGGCATATCCTGTCGCGGGCGCTAGGCCTACCCACACAAGTGAGGTATCATGTTTATCGGGAGACTTGGGGGAACGCTGCGTGGAAGGAAATTTGTGGCTCCTCTCAGATTCCAGAACTTTCTGCCAAAAAAATGTGAGGAACATGTGTTTTTTTAGCCAAATTTTGAGGTTTGCAAAGGATTCTGGGTAACAGAACCTGGTCAGAGCCCCACAAGTCACCCCATCTTGGATTCCCCTAGGTCTCTAGTTTTCAAAAATGCACAGGTTTGGTAGGTTTCCCTAGGTGCCGGCTGAGCTAGTGGCCAAAATCTACAGGTAGGCACTTTGCAAAAAACACCTCTGTTTTCTTTCAAAAAATTGGATGTGTCCACGTTGCGCTTTGGGGCATTTCCTGTCGCGGGCGCTAGGCCTACCCACACAAGTGAGGTATCATTTTTATTGGGAGACTTGGGGGAACGCTAGGTGAAAGGAAATTTGTGGCTCCTCTCAGATTCCAGAACTTTCTGCCACAGAAATGTGAGGAACATGTGTTTTTTTTGCCAAATTTCGAGGTTTGCAAAGGATTCTGGGTAACAGAACCTGGTCAGAGCCCCACAAGTCACCCCATCTTGGATTCCCCTAGGTCTCTAGTTTTAAAAAATGCACAGGTTTGGTAGGTTTCCCTAAGTGCCGGCTGAGCTAGAGGCCAAAATCTACAGGTAGGCACTTTGCAAAAAACACCTCTGTTTTCTTTCAAAAAATTGGATGTGTCCATGTTGCGCTTTGGGGCATTTCCTGTCGCGGGCGCTAGGCCTAGCCACACAAGTGAGGTATCATTTTTATCGGGAGACTTGGGGGAACGCTGCGTCGAAGGAAATTTGTGGCTCCTCTCACATTCCAGAACTTTCTGCCACAAAAATGTGAGGAACATGTGTTTTTTTAGCCAAATTTTGAGGTTTGCAAAGGATTCTGGGTAACAGAACCTGGTCAGAGCCCCACAACTCACCTCATCTTGGATTTCCCTAGGTCTCTAGTTTTCAAAAATACACATGTTTGGTAGGTTTCCCTAGGTGCCGGCTGAGCTAGAGGCCAAAATCTACAGGTAGGCACTTTGCAAAAAACACCTCTGTTTTCTTTAAAAAAATTGGATGTGTCCACGTTGCGCTTTGGGGCATTTCCTGTCGCGGGCGCTAGGCCTACCCACACAAGTGAGGTATCATTTTTATCGGGAGACTTGGGGGAACGCTGCGTCCAAGGAAATTTGTGGCTCCTCTCACATTCCAGAACTTTCTGCCACAAAAATGTGAGGAACATGTGTTTTTTTAGCCAAATTTTGAGGTTTGCAAAGGATTCTGGGTAACAGAACCTGGTCAGAGCCCCACAAGTCACCCCATCTTGGATTCCCCTACGTCTCTAGTTTTAAAAAATGCACAGGTTTGGTAGGTTTCCCTAGGTGCCGGCTGAGCTAGAGGCCAAAATCTACAGGTAGGCACTATGCAAAAACACCTCTGTTTTCTTTTAAAAAATTAGAAAGGGTCCACGTTGCGCTTTGGGGCATTTCCTGTCGCGGGCGCTAGACCAACCCACACAAGTGAGGTATCATTTTTATCGAGAGACTTGGGGGAAAGCTGGGTGGAAGGAAATTTGTGGCTCCTCTCAGATTCCAGAACTTTCTGCCACAGAAATGTGAGGAACATGTGTTTTTTTTAGCCAAATTTTGAGGTTTGCAAAGGATTCTGGGTAACAGAACCTGGTCAGAGCCCCACAAGTCACCCCATCTTGGATTCCCCTAGGTCTCTAGTTTTAAAAAATGCACAGGTTTGGTAGGTTTCCCTAGGTGCCGGCTGAGCTAGAGGCCAAAATCTACAGGTAGGCACTTTGCAAAAAACACCTCTGTTTTCTTTCAAAAAATTGGATGTGTCCACGTTGAGCTTTGGGGCATATCCTGTCGCGGGCTCTAGGCCTACCCACAGAAGTGAGGTATCATTTTTATCGGGAGACTTGGGGGAACGCTGCGTGGAAGGAAATTTGTGGCTCCTCTCAGATTCCAGAACTTTCTGCCAAAAAAATGTGAGGAACATGTGTTTTTTTAGCCAAATTTTGAGGTTTGGAAAGGATTCTGGGTAACAGAACCTGGTCAGAGCCCCACAAGTCACCCCATCTTGGATTCCCCTAGGTCTCTAGTTTTCAAAAATGCACAGGTTTGGTAGGTTTCCCTAGGTGCCGGATGAGCTAGTGGCCAAAATCTACAGGTAGGCACTTTGCAAAAAACACCTCTGTTTTCTTTCAAAAAATTGGATGAGTCCACGTTGCGCTTTGGGGCATTTCCTGTCGCGGGCGCTAGGCCTACCCACACAAGTGAGGTATCATTTTTATTGGGAGACTTAGGGTAACGCTGGGTGAAAGGAAATTTGTGGCTCCTCTCAGATTCCAGAACTTTCTGCCACAGAAATGTGAGGAACATGTGTTTTTTTAGCCAAATTTCGAGGTTTGCAAAGGATTCTGGGTAACAGAACCTGGTCAGAGCCCCACAAGTCACCCCATCTTGGATTCCCCTAGTTCTCTAGTTTTCAAAAATGAACAGGTTTGGTGGGTTTCCCTAGGTGCCGGCTGAGCTAGAGGCCAAAATCTACAGGCAGGCACTTTGCAAAAAACACCTCTGTTTTCTTTCAAAAAATTGGATGTGTCCACGTTGCGCTTTGGGGCATTTCCTGTCGCGGGCGCTAGGCCTACCCACACAGGTGAGGTATCATTTTTATCGGGAGACTTGGGGGAACGCTGGGTGGAAGGATATTAGTGGCTCCTCTCAGATTCCAAAACTTTCTGCCACACAAATGTGAGGAACATGTGTTTTTTTAGCCAAATTTTGAGGTTTGCAAAGGATTCTGGGTAACAGAACCTGGTCAGAGCCCCACAAGTCACCCCATCTTGGATTCCCCTAGGTCTCTAGTTTTCAAAAATGCACAGGTTTGGTAGGTTTCCCTAGGTGCCGTCTGAGCTAGAGGCCAAAATCTACAGGTAGGCACTTTGCAAAAAACACCTCTGTTTTCTTTCAAAAAATTGGATGTGTCCACGTTTCGCTTTGGGGCATTTCCTGTCGCGGGCGCTAGGCCTACCCACACAGGTGAGGTATCATTTTTATCGGGAGACTTGGGGGAACGCTGGGTGGAAGGATATTTGTGGCTCCTCTCAGATTCCAAAACTTTCTGCCACACAAATGTGAGGAACATGTGTTTTTTTAGCCAAATTTTGAGGTTTGCAAAGGATTCTGGGTAACAGAACCTGGTCAGAGCCCCACAAGTCACCCCATCTTGGATTCCCCTAGGTCTCTAGTTTTCAAAAATGCACAGGTTTGGTAGGTTTCCCTAGGTGCCGTCTGAGCTAGAGGCCAAAATCTACAGGTAGGCACTTTGCAAAAAACACCTCTGTTTTCTTTAAAAAAATTGGATGTGTCCACGTTGCGCTTTGGGGCATTTCCTGTCGCGGGCGCTAGGCCTACCCACACAAGTGAGGTATCATTTTTATTGGGAGACTTGGGGGAACGCTGGGTGAAAGGAAATTTGTGGCTCCTCTCAGATTCCAGAACTTTCTGCAACAGAAATGTGAGGAACATGTGTTTTTTTAGCAAAATTTCGAGGTTTGCAAAGGATTCTGGGTAACAGAACCTGGTCAGAGCCCCACAAGTCACCCCATCTTGGAATCCCCTAGGTCTCTAGTTTTCAAAAATGCACAGGTTTGGTAGGTTTCCCTAGGTGCCGGCTGAGCTAGAGGCCAAAATCTACAGGTAGGAACTTTGCAAAAAACACCTCTGTTTTCTTTCAAAAAATTGGATGTGTCCACGTTGCGCTTTGGGGCATATCCTGTCGCGGGCGCTAGGCCTACCCACACAAGTGAGGTATCATTTTTATCGGGAGACTTGGGGGAACGCTGCGTGGAAGGAAATTTGTGGCTCCTCTCAGATTCCAGAACTTTCTGCCAAAAAAATGTGAGGAACATGTGTTTTTTTAGCCAAATTTTGAGGTTTGCAAAGGATTCTGGGTAACAGAACCTGGTCAGAGCCCCACAAGTCACCCCATCTTGGATTCCCCTAGGTCTCTAGTTTTCAAAAATGCACAGGTTTGGTAGGTTTCCCTAGGTGCCGGCTGAGCTAGTGGCCAAAATCTACAGGTAGGCACTTTGCAAAAAACACCTCTGTTTTCTTTAAAAAAATTGGATGTGTCCACGTTGCGCTTTGGGGCATTTCCTGTCGCGGGCGCTAGGCCTACCCACACAAGTGAGGTATCATTTTTATTGGGAGACTTGGGGGAACGCTAGGTGAAAGGAAATTTGTGGCTCCTCTCAGATTCCAGAACTTTCTGCCACAGAAATGTGAGGAACATGTGTTTTTTTTGCCAAATTTCGAGGTTTGCAAAGGATTCTGGGTAACAGAATCTGGTCAGAGCCCCACAAGTCACCCCATCTTGGATTCCCCTAGGTCTCTAGTTTTAAAAAATGCACAGGTTTGGTAGGTTTCCCTAAGTGCCGGCTGAGCTAGAGGCCAAAATCTACAGGTAGGCACTTTGCAAAAAACACCTCTGTTTTCTTTCAAAAAATTGGATGTGTCCATGTTGCGCTTTGGGGCATTTCCTGTCGCGGGCGCTAGGCCTAGCCACACAAGTCAGGTATCATTTTTATCGGGAGACTTGGGGGAACGCTGGGTGGAAGGATATTTGTGGCTCCTCTCAGATTCCAAAACTTTCTGCCACTTAAATGTGAGGAACATGTGTTTTTTTAGCCACATTTTGAGGTTTGCAAAGGATTCTGGGTAACAGAACCTGGTCAGAGCCCCACAAGTCACCCCATCTTGGATTCCCCTAGGTCTCTAGTTTTCAAAAATGCACAGGTTTGGTAGGTTTCCCTAGGTGCCGGCTGAGCTAGAGCCCAAAATCTACAGGTAGGCACTTTGCAAAAAACACCTCTGTTTTCTTTCAAAAAATTGGATGTGTCCACGTTGCGCTTGGGGCATTTCCTGTCGCGGGCGCTAGGCCTACCCACACAAGTGAGGTATCATTTTTATTGGGAGACTTGGGGGAACTCTGGGTGAAAGGAAATTTGTGGCTCCTCTCAGATTCCAGAACTTTCTGCAACAGAAATGTGAGGAACATGTGTTTTTTTAGCCAAATTTTGAGGTTTGCAAAGGATTCTGGGTAACAGAACCTGGTCAGAGCCCCACAAGTCACCCCATCTTGGATTCCCCTACGTCTCTAGTTTTAAAAAATGCACAGGTTTGGTAGGTTTCCCTAGGTGCCGGCTGAGCTAGAGGCCAAAATCTACAGGTAGGCACTATGCAAAAACACCTCTGTTTTCTTTTAAAAAATTAGAAAGGGTCCACGTTGCGCTTTGGGGCATTTCCTGTCGCGGGCGCTAGACCAACCCACACAAGTGAGGTATCATTTTTATCGAGAGACTTGGGGGAAAGCTGGGTGGAAGGAAATTTGTGGCTCCTCTCAGATTCCAGAACTTTCTGCCACAGAAATGTGAGGAACATGTGTTTTTTTTAGCCAAATTTTGAGGTTTGCAAAGGATTCTGGGTAACAGAACCTGGTCAGAGCCCCACAAGTCACCCCATCTTGGATTCCCCTAGGTCTCTAGTTTTAAAAAATGCACAGGTTTGGTAGGTTTCCCTAGGTGCCGGCTGAGCTAGAGGCCAAAATCTACAGGTAGGCACTTTGCAAAAAACACCTCTGTTTTCTTTCAAAAAATTGGATGTGTCCACGTTGAGCTTTGGGGCATATCCTGTCGCGGGCTCTAGGCCTACCCACAGAAGTGAGGTATCATTTTTATCGGGAGACTTGGGGGAACGCTGCGTGGAAGGAAATTTGTGGCTCCTCTCAGATTCCAGAACTTTCTGCCAAAAAAATGTGAGGAACATGTGTTTTTTTAGCCAAATTTTGAGGTTTGGAAAGGATTCTGGGTAACAGAACCTGGTCAGAGCCCCACAAGTCAACCCATCTTGGATTCCCCTAGGTCTCTAGTTTTCAAAAATGCACAGGTTTGGTAGGTTTCCCTAGGTGCCGGATGAGCTAGTGGCCAAAATCTACAGGTAGGCACTTTGCAAAAAACACCTCTGTTTTCTTTCAAAAAATTGGATGAGTCCACGTTGCGCTTTGGGGCATTTCCTGTCGCGGGCGCTAGGCCTACCCACACAAGTGAGGTATCATTTTTATTGGGAGACTTGGGGGAACGCTGGGTGAAAGGAAATTTGTGGCTCCTCTCAGATTCCAGAACTTTCTGCCACAGCAATGTGAGGAACATGTGTTTTTTTCTCCAAATTTTGAGGTTTGCAAAGGATTCTGGGTAACAGAACATGGTCACAGCCCCACAAGTCACCCCATCTTGGATTCCCCTAGGTCTCTCGTTTTCAAAAATGCACAGGTTTGGTAGGTTTCCTTAGGTGCCTGCTGAGCTAGAGGCCAAAATCTACAGGTAGGCACTTTGCAAAAAACACCTCTGTTTTCTTTCAAAAAATTGGATGTGTCCACGTTGCGCTTTGGGGCATTTCCTGTCGCGGGCGCTAGGCCTACCCACACAAGTGAGGTATCATTTTTATTGGGAGACTTGGGGGAACGCTAGGTGAAAGGAAATTTGTGGCTCCTCTCAGATTCCAGAACTTTCTGCCACAGAAATGTGAGGAACATGTGTTTTTTTTGCCAAATTTCGAGGTTTGCAAAGGATTCTGGGTAACAGAATCTGGTCAGAGCCCCACAAGTCACCCCATCTTGGATTCCCCTAGGTCTCTCGTTTTCAAAAATGCACAGGTTTGGTAGGTTTCCTTAGGTGCCTGCTGAGCTAGAGGCCAAAATCTACAGGTAGGCACTTTGCAAAAAACACCTCTGTTTTCTTTCAAAAAATTGGATGTGTCCACGTTGCGCTTTGGGGCATTTCCTGTCGCGGGCGCTAGGCCTACCCACACAAGTGAGGTATCATTTTTATTGGGAGACTTGGGGGAACGCTAGGTGAAAGGAAATTTGTGGCTCCTCTCAGATTCCAGAACTTTCTGCCACAGAAATGTGAGGAACATGTGTTTTTTTTGCCAAATTTCGAGGTTTGCAAAGGATTCTGGGTAACAGAATCTGGTCAGAGCCCCACAAGTCACCCCATCTTGGATTCCCCTAGGTCTCTCGTTTTCAAAAATGCACAGGTTTGGTAGGTTTCCTTAGGTGCCTGCTGAGCTAGAGGCCAAAATCTACAGGTAGGCACTTTGCAAAAAACACCTCTGTTTTCTTTCAAAAAATTGGATGTGTCCACGTTGCGCTTTGGGGCGTTTCCTGTCGCGGGCGCTAGGCCTACCCACACAAGTGAGGTATCATTTTTATTGGGAGACTTGGGGGAACGCTAGGTGAAAGGAAATTTGTGGCTCCTCTCAGATTCCAGAACTTTCTGCCACAGAAATGTGAGGAACATGTGTTTTTTTTGCCAAATTTCGAGGTTTGCAAAGGATTCTGGGTAACAGAATCTGGTCAGAGCCCCACAAGTCACCCCATCTTGGATTCCCCTAGGTCTCTAGTTTTAAAAAATGCACAGGTTTGGTAGGTTTCCCTAAGTGCCGGCTGAGCTAGAGGCCAAAATCTACAGGTAGGCACTTTGCAAAAAACACCTCTGTTTTCTTTCAAAAAATTGGATGTGTCCATGTTGCGCTTTGGGGCATTTCCTGTCGCGGGCGCTAGGCCTAGCCACACAAGTCAGGTATCATTTTTATCGGGAGACTTGGGGGAACGCTGGGTGGAAGGATATTTGTGGCTCCTCTCAGATTCCAAAACTTTCTGCCACTTAAATGTGAGGAACATGTGTTTTTTTAGCCACATTTTGAGGTTTGCAAAGGATTCTGGGTAACAGAACCTGGTCAGAGCCCCACAAGTCACCCCATCTTGGATTCCCCTAGGTCTCTAGTTTTCAAAAATGCACAGGTTTGGTAGGTTTCCCTAGGTGCCGGCTGAGCTAGAGCCCAAAATCTACAGGTAGGCACTTTGCAAAAAACACCTCTGTTTTCTTTCAAAAAATTGGATGTGTCCACGTTGCGCTTGGGGCATTTCCTGTCGCGGGCGCTAGGCCTACCCACACAAGTGAGGTATCATTTTTATTGGGAGACTTGGGGGAACTCTGGGTGAAAGGAAATTTGTGGCTCCTCTCAGATTCCAGAACTTTCTGCAACAGAAATGTGAGGAACATGTGTTTTTTTAGCCAAATTTTGAGGTTTGCAAAGGATTCTGGGTAACAGAACCTGGTCAGAGCCCCACAAGTCACCCCATCTTGGATTCCCCTACGTCTCTAGTTTTAAAAAATGCACAGGTTTGGTAGGTTTCCCTAGGTGCCGGCTGAGCTAGAGGCCAAAATCTACAGGTAGGCACTATGCAAAAACACCTCTGTTTTCTTTTAAAAAATTAGAAAGGGTCCACGTTGCGCTTTGGGGCATTTCCTGTCGCGGGCGCTAGACCAACCCACACAAGTGAGGTATCATTTTTATCGAGAGACTTGGGGGAAAGCTGGGTGGAAGGAAATTTGTGGCTCCTCTCAGATTCCAGAACTTTCTGCCACAGAAATGTGAGGAACATGTGTTTTTTTTAGCCAAATTTTGAGGTTTGCAAAGGATTCTGGGTAACAGAACCTGGTCAGAGCCCCACAAGTCACCCCATCTTGGATTCCCCTAGGTCTCTAGTTTTAAAAAATGCACAGGTTTGGTAGGTTTCCCTAGGTGCCGGCTGAGCTAGAGGCCAAAATCTACAGGTAGGCACTTTGCAAAAAACACCTCTGTTTTCTTTCAAAAAATTGGATGTGTCCACGTTGAGCTTTGGGGCATATCCTGTCGCGGGCTCTAGGCCTACCCACAGAAGTGAGGTATCATTTTTATCGGGAGACTTGGGGGAACGCTGCGTGGAAGGAAATTTGTGGCTCCTCTCAGATTCCAGAACTTTCTGCCAAAAAAATGTGAGGAACATGTGTTTTTTTAGCCAAATTTTGAGGTTTGGAAAGGATTCTGGGTAACAGAACCTGGTCAGAGCCCCACAAGTCAACCCATCTTGGATTCCCCTAGGTCTCTAGTTTTCAAAAATGCACAGGTTTGGTAGGTTTCCCTAGGTGCCGGATGAGCTAGTGGCCAAAATCTACAGGTAGGCACTTTGCAAAAAACACCTCTGTTTTCTTTCAAAAAATTGGATGAGTCCACGTTGCGCTTTGGGGCATTTCCTGTCGCGGGCGCTAGGCCTACCCACACAAGTGAGGTATCATTTTTATTGGGAGACTTGGGGGAACGCTGGGTGAAAGGAAATTTGTGGCTCCTCTCAGATTCCAGAACTTTCTGCCACAGCAATGTGAGGAACATGTGTTTTTTTCTCCAAATTTTGAGGTTTGCAAAGGATTCTGGGTAACAGAACATGGTCACAGCCCCACAAGTCACCCCATCTTGGATTCCCCTAGGTCTCTCGTTTTCAAAAATGCACAGGTTTGGTAGGTTTCCTTAGGTGCCTGCTGAGCTAGAGGCCAAAATCTACAGGTAGGCACTTTGCAAAAAACACCTCTGTTTTCTTTCAAAAAATTGGATGTGTCCACGTTGCGCTTTGGGGCATTTCCTGTCGCGGGCGCTAGGCCTACCCACACAAGTGAGGTATCATTTTTATTGGGAGACTTGGGGGAACGCTAGGTGAAAGGAAATTTGTGGCTCCTCTCAGATTCCAGAACTTTCTGCCACAGAAATGTGAGGAACATGTGTTTTTTTTGCCAAATTTCGAGGTTTGCAAAGGATTCTGGGTAACAGAATCTGGTCAGAGCCCCACAAGTCACCCCATCTTGGATTCCCCTAGGTCTCTCGTTTTCAAAAATGCACAGGTTTGGTAGGTTTCCTTAGGTGCCTGCTGAGCTAGAGGCCAAAATCTACAGGTAGGCACTTTGCAAAAAACACCTCTGTTTTCTTTCAAAAAATTGGATGTGTCCACGTTGCGCTTTGGGGCATTTCCTGTCGCGGGCGCTAGGCCTACCCACACAAGTGAGGTATCATTTTTATTGGGAGACTTGGGGGAACGCTAGGTGAAAGGAAATTTGTGGCTCCTCTCAGATTCCAGAACTTTCTGCCACAGAAATGTGAGGAACATGTGTTTTTTTTGCCAAATTTCGAGGTTTGCAAAGGATTCTGGGTAACAGAATCTGGTCAGAGCCCCACAAGTCACCCCATCTTGGATTCCCCTAGGTCTCTCGTTTTCAAAAATGCACAGGTTTGGTAGGTTTCCTTAGGTGCCTGCTGAGCTAGAGGCCAAAATCTACAGGTAGGCACTTTGCAAAAAACACCTCTGTTTTCTTTCAAAAAATTGGATGTGTCCACGTTGCGCTTTGGGGCGTTTCCTGTCGCGGGCGCTAGGCCTACCCACACAAGTGAGGTATCATTTTTATTGGGAGACTTGGGGGAACGCTAGGTGAAAGGAAATTTGTGGCTCCTCTCAGATTCCAGAACTTTCTGCCACAGAAATGTGAGGAACATGTGTTTTTTTTGCCAAATTTCGAGGTTTGCAAAGGATTCTGGGTAACAGAATCTGGTCAGAGCCCCACAAGTCACCCCATCTTGGATTCCCCTAGGTCTCTAGTTTTAAAAAATGCACAGGTTTGGTAGGTTTCCCTAAGTGCCGGCTGAGCTAGAGGCCAAAATCTACAGGTAGGCACTTTGCAAAAAACACCTCTGTTTTCTTTCAAAAAATTGGATGTGTCCATGTTGCGCTTTGGGGCATTTCCTGTCGCGGGCGCTAGGCCTAGCCACACAAGTCAGGTATCATTTTTATCGGGAGACTTGGGGGAACGCTGGGTGGAAGGATATTTGTGGCTCCTCTCAGATTCCAAAACTTTCTGCCACTTAAATGTGAGGAACATGTGTTTTTTTAGCCACATTTTGAGGTTTGCAAAGGATTCTGGGTAACAGAACCTGGTCAGAGCCCCACAAGTCACCCCATCTTGGATTCCCCTAGGTCTCTAGTTTTCAAAAATGCACAGGTTTGGTAGGTTTCCCTAGGTGCCGGCTGAGCTAGAGCCCAAAATCTACAGGTAGGCACTTTGCAAAAAACACCTCTGTTTTCTTTCAAAAAATTGGATGTGTCCACGTTGCGCTTGGGGCATTTCCTGTCGCGGGCGCTAGGCCTACCCACACAAGTGAGGTATCATTTTTATTGGGAGACTTGGGGGAACTCTGGGTGAAAGGAAATTTGTGGCTCCTCTCAGATTCCAGAACTTTCTGCAACAGAAATGTGAGGAACATGTGTTTTTTTAGCCAAATTTTGAGGTTTGCAAAGGATTCTGGGTAACAGAACCTGGTCAGAGCCCCACAAGTCACCCCATCTTGGATTCCCCTACGTCTCTAGTTTTAAAAAATGCACAGGTTTGGTAGGTTTCCCTAGGTGCCGGCTGAGCTAGAGGCCAAAATCTACAGGTAGGCACTATGCAAAAACACCTCTGTTTTCTTTTAAAAAATTAGAAAGGGTCCACGTTGCGCTTTGGGGCATTTCCTGTCGCGGGCGCTAGACCAACCCACACAAGTGAGGTATCATTTTTATCGAGAGACTTGGGGGAAAGCTGGGTGGAAGGAAATTTGTGGCTCCTCTCAGATTCCAGAACTTTCTGCCACAGAAATGTGAGGAACATGTGTTTTTTTTAGCCAAATTTTGAGGTTTGCAAAGGATTCTGGGTAACAGAACCTGGTCAGAGCCCCACAAGTCACCCCATCTTGGATTCCCCTAGGTCTCTAGTTTTAAAAAATGCACAGGTTTGGTAGGTTTCCCTAGGTGCCGGCTGAGCTAGAGGCCAAAATCTACAGGTAGGCACTTTGCAAAAAACACCTCTGTTTTCTTTCAAAAAATTGGATGTGTCCACGTTGAGCTTTGGGGCATATCCTGTCGCGGGCTCTAGGCCTACCCACAGAAGTGAGGTATCATTTTTATCGGGAGACTTGGGGGAACGCTGCGTGGAAGGAAATTTGTGGCTCCTCTCAGATTCCAGAACTTTCTGCCAAAAAAATGTGAGGAACATGTGTTTTTTTAGCCAAATTTTGAGGTTTGGAAAGGATTCTGGGTAACAGAACCTGGTCAGAGCCCCACAAGTCAACCCATCTTGGATTCCCCTAGGTCTCTAGTTTTCAAAAATGCACAGGTTTGGTAGGTTTCCCTAGGTGCCGGATGAGCTAGTGGCCAAAATCTACAGGTAGGCACTTTGCAAAAAACACCTCTGTTTTCTTTCAAAAAATTGGATGAGTCCACGTTGCGCTTTGGGGCATTTCCTGTCGCGGGCGCTAGGCCTACCCACACAAGTGAGGTATCATTTTTATTGGGAGACTTGGGGGAACGCTGGGTGAAAGGAAATTTGTGGCTCCTCTCAGATTCCAGAACTTTCTGCCACAGCAATGTGAGGAACATGTGTTTTTTTCTCCAAATTTTGAGGTTTGCAAAGGATTCTGGGTAACAGAACATGGTCACAGCCCCACAAGTCACCCCATCTTGGATTCCCCTAGGTCTCTCGTTTTCAAAAATGCACAGGTTTGGTAGGTTTCCTTAGGTGCCTGCTGAGCTAGAGGCCAAAATCTACAGGTAGGCACTTTGCAAAAAACACCTCTGTTTTCTTTCAAAAAATTTGATGTGTCCACGTTGCGCTTTGGGGCATTTCCTGTCGCGGGCGCTAGGCCTACCCACACAAGTGAGGTATAATTTTTATCGGGAGGCTTGGGGGAACGCTGCGTGGAAGGAAATTTGTGTCTCCTCTCAGATTCCAGAACTTTCTGCCACAAAAATGTGAGGAACATGTGTTTTTTTAGCCAAATTTTGAGGTTTGCAAAGGATTCTGGGTAACAGAATCTGGTTAGTGCCCCACAAGTCAACCCATCTTGGATTCCCCTAGGTCTCTAGTTTTAAAAAATGCACAGGTTTGGTAGGTTTCCCTAGGTGCCGTCTGAGCTAGAGGCCAAAATCTACAGGTAGGCACTTTGCAAAAAACACCTCTGTTTTCTTTCAAAAAATTGGATGTGTCCACGTTTCGCTTTGGGGCATTTCCTGTCGCGGGCGCTAGGCCTACCCACACAGGTGAGGTATCATTTTTATCGGGAGACTTGGGGGAACGCTGGGTGGAAGGATATTTGTGGCTCCTCTCAGATTCCAAAACTTTCTGCCACACAAATGTGAGGAACATGTGTTTTTTTAGCCAAATTTTGAGGTTTGCAAAGGATTCTGGGTAACAGAACCTGGTCAGAGCCCCACAAGTCACCCCATCTTGGATTCCCCTAGGTCTCTAGTTTTCAAAAATGCACAGGTTTGGTAGGTTTCCCTAGGTGCCGTCTGAGCTAGAGGCCAAAATCTACAGGTAGGCACTTTGCAAAAAACACCTCTGTTTTCTTTAAAAAAATTGGATGTGTCCACGTTGCGCTTTGGGGCATTTCCTGTCGCGGGCGCTAGGCCTACCCACACAAGTGAGGTATCATTTTTATTGGGAGACTTGGGGGAACGCTGGGTGAAAGGAAATTTGTGGCTCCTCTCAGATTCCAGAACTTTCTGCAACAGAAATGTGAGGAACATGTGTTTTTTTAGCAAAATTTCGAGGTTTGCAAAGGATTCTGGGTAACAGAACCTGGTCAGAGCCCCACAAGTCACCCCATCTTGGAATCCCCTAGGTCTCTAGTTTTCAAAAATGCACAGGTTTGGTAGGTTTCCCTAGGTGCCGGCTGAGCTAGAGGCCAAAATCTACAGGTAGGAACTTTGCAAAAAACACCTCTGTTTTCTTTCAAAAAATTGGATGTGTCCACGTTGCGCTTTGGGGCATATCCTGTCGCGGGCGCTAGGCCTACCCACACAAGTGAGGTATCATTTTTATCGGGAGACTTGGGGGAACGCTGCGTGGAAGGAAATTTGTGGCTCCTCTCAGATTCCAGAACTTTCTGCCAAAAAAATGTGAGGAACATGTGTTTTTTTAGCCAAATTTTGAGGTTTGCAAAGGATTCTGGGTAACAGAACCTGGTCAGAGCCCCACAAGTCACCCCATCTTGGATTCCCCTAGGTCTCTAGTTTTCAAAAATGCAAAGGTTTGGTAGGTTTCCCTAGGTGCCGGCTGAGCTAGTGGCCAAAATCTACAGGTAGGCACTTTGCAAAAAACACCTCTGTTTTCTTTCAAAAAATTGGATGTGTCCACGTTGCGCTTTGGGGCATTTCCTGTCGCGGGCGCTAGGCCTACCCACACAAGTGAGGTATCATTTTTATTGGGAGACTTGGGGGAACGCTAGGTGAAAGGAAATTTGTGGCTCCTCTCAGATTCCAGAACTTTCTGCCACAGAAATGTGAGGAACATGTGTTTTTTTTGCCAAATTTCGAGGTTTGCAAAGGATTCTGGGTAACAGAACCTGGTCAGAGCCCCACAAGTCACCCCATCTTGGATTCCCCTAGGTCTCTAGTTTAAAAAAATGCACAGGTTTGGTAGGTTTCCCTAAGTGCCGGCTGAGCTAGAGGCCAAAATCTACAGGTAGGCACTTTGCAAAAAACACCTCTGTTTTCTTTCAAAAAATTGGATGTGTCCATGTTGCGCTTTGGGGCATTTCCTGTCGCGGGCGCTAGGCCTAGCCACACAAGTCAGGTATCATTTTTATCGGGAGACTTGGGGGAACGCTGGGTGGAAGGATATTTGTGGCTCCTCTCAGATTCCAAAACTTTCTGCCACTTAAATGTGAGGAACATGTGTTTTTTTAGCCACATTTTGAGGTTTGCAAAGGATTCTGGGTAACAGAACCTGGTCAGAGCCCCACAAGTCACCCCATCTTGGATTCCCCTAGGTCTCTAGTTTTCAAAAATGCACAGGTTTGGTAGGTTTCCCTAGGTGCCGGCTGAGCTAGAGCCCAAAATCTACAGGTAGGCACTTTGCAAAAAACACCTCTGTTTTCTTTCAAAAAATTGGATGTGTCCACGTTGCGCTTGGGGCATTTCCTGTCGCGGGCGCTAGGCCTACCCACACAAGTGAGGTATCATTTTTATTGGGAGACTTGGGGGAACTCTGGGTGAAAGGAAATTTGTGGCTCCTCTCAGATTCCAGAACTTTCTGCAACAGAAATGTGAGGAACATGTGTTTTTTTAGCCAAATTTTGAGGTTTGCAAAGGATTCTGGGTAACAGAACCTGGTCAGAGCCCCACAAGTCACCCCATCTTGGATTCCCCTACGTCTCTAGTTTTAAAAAATGCACAGGTTTGGTTGGTTTCCCTAGGTGCCGGCTGAGCTAGAGGCCAAAATCTACAGGTAGGCACTATGCAAAAACACCTCTGTTTTCTTTTAAAAAATTAGAAAGGGTCCACGTTGCGCTTTGGGGCATTTCCTGTCGCGGGCGCTAGACCAACCCACACAAGTGAGGTATCATTTTTATCGAGAGACTTGGGGGAAAGCTGGGTGGAAGGAAATTTGTGGCTCCTCTCAGATTCCAGAACTTTCTGCCACAGAAATGTGAGGAACATGTGTTTTTTTTAGCCAAATTGTGAGGTTTGCAAAGGATTCTGGGTAACAGAACCTGGTCAGAGCCCCACAAGTCACCCCATCTTGGATTCCCCTAGGTCTCTAGTTTTAAAAAATGCACAGGTTTGGTAGGTTTCCCTAGGTGCCGGCTGAGCTAGAGGCCAAAATCTACAGGTAGGCACTTTGCAAAAAACACCTCTGTTTTCTTTCAAAAAATTGGATGTGTCCACGTTGAGCTTTGGGGCATATCCTGTCGCGGGCTCTAGGCCTACCCACAGAAGTGAGGTATCATTTTTATCGGGAGACTTGGGGGAACGCTGCGTGGAAGGAAATTTGTGGCTCCTCTCAGATTCCAGAACTTTCTGCCAAAAAAATGTGAGGAACATGTGTTTTTTTAGCCAAATTTTGAGGTTTGGAAAGGATTCTGGGTAACAGAACCTGGTCAGAGCCCCACAAGTCAACCCATCTTGGATTCCCCTAGGTCTCTAGTTTTCAAAAATGCACAGGTTTGGTAGGTTTCCCTAGGTGCCGGATGAGCTAGTGGCCAAAATCTACAGGTAGGCACTTTGCAAAAAACACCTCTGTTTTCTTTCAAAAAATTGGATGAGTCCACGTTGCGCTTTGGGGCATTTCCTGTCGCGGGTGCTAGGCCTACCCACACAAGTGAGGTATCATTTTTATTGGGAGACTTAGGGTAACGCTGGGTGAAAGGAAATTTGTGGCTCCTCTCAGATTCCAGAACTTTCTGCCACAGAAATGTGAGGAACATGTGTTTTTTTAGCCAAATTTCGAGGTTTGCAAAGGATTCTGGGTAACAGAACCTGGTCAGAGCCCCACAAGTCACCCCATCTTGGATTCCCCTAGTTCTCTAGTTTTCAAAAATGCACAGGTTTGGTGGGTTTCCCTAGGTGCCGGCTGAGCTAGAGGCCAAAATCTACAGGCAGGCACTTTGCAAAAAACACCTCTGTTTTCTTTCAAAAAATTGGATGTGTCCACGTTGCGCTTTGGGGCATTTCCTGTCGCGGGCGCTAGGCCTACCCACACAGGTGAGGTATCATTTTTATCGGGAGACTTGGGGGAACGCTGGGTGGAAGGATATTAGTGGCTCCTCTCAGATTCCAAAACTTTCTGCCACACAAATGTGAGGAACATGTGTTTTTTTAGCCAAATTTTGAGGTTTGCAAAGGATTCTGGGTAACAGAACCTGGTCAGAGCCCCACAAGTCACCCCATCTTGGATTCCCCTTGGTCTATAGTTTTCAAAAATGCACAGGTTTGGTAGGTTTCCCTAGGTGCCGTCTGAGCTAGAGGCCAAAATCTACAGGTAGGCACTTTGCAAAAAACACCTCTGTTTTCTTTCAAAAAATTGGATGTGTCCACGTTGCGCTTTGGGGCATTTCCTGTCGCGGGCACAAGACCTACCCACACAAGTGAGGTACATTTTTATTGGGAGACTTGGGGGAACGCTGGGTGAAAGGAAATTTGTGGCTCCTCTCAGATTCCAGAACTTTCTGCAACAGAAATGTGAGGAACATGTGTTTTTTTAGCAAAATTTCGAGGTTTGCAAAGGATTCTGGGTAACAGAACCTGGTCAGAGCCCCACAAGTCACCCCATCTTGGATTCCCCTAGGTCTCTAGTTTTCAAAAATGCACAGGTTTGGTAGGTTTCCCTAGGTGCCGTCTGAGCTAGAGGCCAAAATCTACAGGTAGGCACTTTGCAAAAAACACCTCTGTTTTCTTTCAAAAAATTGGATGTGTCCACGTTGCGCTTTGGGGCATTTCCTGTCGCGGGCGCTAGGCCTACCCACACAAGTGAGGTATATTTTTTTTGGGAGACTTGGGGGAACGCTGGGTGAAAGGAAATTTGTGGCTCCTCTCAGATTCCAGAACTTTCTGCAACAGAAATGTGAGGAACATGTGTTTTTTTTGCCAAATTTCGAGGTTTGCAAAGGATTCTGGGTAACAGAACCTGGTCAGAGCCCCACAAGTCACCTCATCTTGGATTTCCCTAGGTCTCTAGTTTTCAAAAATGCACATGTTTGGTAGGTTTCCCTAGGTGCCGGCTGAGCTAGAGGCCAAAATCTACAGGTAGGCACTTTGCAAAAAACACCTCTGTTTTCTTTCAAAAAATTGGATGTGTCCACGTTGCGCTTTGGGGCATTTCCTGTCGCGGGCGCTAGGCCTACCCACACAAGTGAGGTATCATTTTTATTGGGAGACTTGGGTGAACGCTGGGTGAAAGGAAATTAGTGGCTCCTCTCAGATTCCAGAACTTTCTGCCACAGAAATGTGAGGAACATGTGTTTTTTTTGCCAAATTTCGAGGTTTGCAAAGGATTCTGGGTAACAGAACTTGGTCAGAGCCCCACAAGTCACCCCATCTTGGATTCCCCTAGGTCTCTAGTTTTCAAAAATGCACAGGTTTGGTAGGTTTCCCTAAGTGCCGGCTGAGCTAGAGGCCAAAATCTACAGGTAGGCACTTTGCAAAAAACACCTCTGTTTTCTTTCAAAAAATTGGATGTGTCCACGTTGCGCTTTGGGGCATTTCCTGTCACGGGCGCTAGGCCTACCCACACAGGTGAGGTATCATTTTTATCGGGAGACTTGGGGGAACGCTTGGTGGAAGGATATTTGTGGCTCCTCTCAAATTCCAAAACTTTCTGCCACAGAAATGTGAGGAACATGTGTTTTTTTAGCCAAATTTTGAGGTTTGCAAAGGATTCTGGGTAACAGAACCTGGTCAGAGCCCCACAAGTCACCCCATCTTGGATTCCCCTAGGTCTCTAGTTTTAAAAAATGCACAGGTTTGGTAGGTTTCCCTAGGTGCCAGCTGAGCTAGAGCCCAAAATATACAGGTAGGCACTTTGCAAAAAACACCTCTGTTTTCTTTCAAAAAATTGGATGTGTCCACGTTGCGCTTTGGGGCATTTCCTGTCGCGGGCGCTAGGCCTACCCACACAAGTGAGGTATCATTTTTATGGGGAGACTTGGGGGAACTCTGGGTGAAAGGAAATTTGTGGCTCCTCTCAGATTCCAGAACTTTCTGCAACAGAAATGTGAGGAACATGTGTTTTTTTAGCCAAATTTTGAGGTTTGCAAAGGATTCTGGGTAACAGAACCTGGTCAGAGCCCCACAAGTCACCCCATCTTGGATTCCCCTAGGTCTCTAGTTTTCAAAAATGCACAGGTTTGGTAGGTTTCCCTAAGTTCCGGCTGAGCTAGAGGCCAAAATCTACAGGTAGGCACTTTGCAAAAAACACCTCTGTTTTCTTTCAAAAAATTGGATGTGTCCACGTTGCGCTTTGGGGCATTTCCTGTCGCGGGCGCTAGGCCTACCCACACAAGTGAGGTATCATTTTTATTGGGAGACTTGGGGGAACTCTGGGTGAAAGGAAATTTGTGGCTCCTCTCAGATTCCAGAACTTTCTGCAACAGAAATGTGAGGAACATGTGTTTTTTTAGCCAAATTTTGAGGTTTGCAAAGGATTCTGGGTAACAGAACCTGGTCAGAGCCCCACAAGTCACCCCATCTTGGATTCCCCTAGGTCTCTAGTTTTCAAAAATGCACAGGTCGGGTAGGTTTCCCTAAGTGCCGTCTGATATAGAGGCCAAAATCTACAGGTAGGCACTTTGCAAAAAACACCTCTGTTTTCTTTCAAAAAATTGGATGTGTCCACGTTGCGCTTTGGGGCATTTCCTGTCGCGGGCGCTAGGCCTACCCACACAAGTGAGGTATCATTTTTATTGGGAGACTTGGGGGAACTCTGGGTGAAAGGAAATTTGTGGCTCCTCTCAGATTCCAGAACTTTCTGCCACAGAAATGTGAGGAACATGTGTTTTTTTAGCCAAATTTCGAGGTTTGCAAAGGATTCTGGGTACCAGAACCTGGTCAGAGCCCCACAAGTCACCCCATCTTGGATTCCCCTATGTCTCTAGTTTTCAAAAATGCACAGGTTTGGTAGGTTTCCCTAGGTGCCAGCTGAGCTAGAGCCCAAAATATACAGGTAGGCACTTTGCAAAAAACACCTCTGTTTTCTTTCAAAAAATTGGATGTGTCCACGTTGCGCTTTGGGGCATTTCCTGTCGCGGGCGCTAGGCCTACCCACACAAGTGAGGTATCATTTTTATTGGGAGACTTGGGGGAACTCTGGGTGAAAGGAAATTTGTGGCTCCTCTCAGATTCCAGAACTTTCTGCAACAGAAATGTGAGGAACATGTGTTTTTTTAGCCAAATTTTGAGGTTTGCAAAGGATTCTGGGTAACAGAACCTGGTCAGAGCCCCACAAGTCACCCCATCTTGGATTCCCCTAGGTCTCTTGTTTTCAAAAATGTACAGGTTTGGTAGGTTTCCCTAAGTGCCGGCTGAGCTAGAGGCCAAAATCTACCGGTAGGCACTTTGCAAAAAACACCTCTGTTTTCTTTCAAAAAATTGGATGTGTCCACGTTGCGTTTTGGGGCATTTCCTGTCGCGAGCGCTAGGCCTACCCACACAGGTGAGGTATCATTTTTATCGGGAGACTTGGGGACACGCTGGGTGGAAGGATATTTGTGGCTCCTCTCAGATTCCAAAACTTTCTGCCACAGAAATGTGAGGAACATGTGTTTTTTTAGCCAAATTTTGAGGTTTGCAAAGGATTCTGGGTAACAGAACCTGGTCAGAGCCCCACAAGTCACCCCATCTTGGATTCCCCTAGGTCTCTACTTTTCAAAAATGCACAGGTTTGGTAGGTTTCCCTAGGTGCCGGCTGAGCTAGAGCCCAAAATATACAGGTAGGCACTTTGCAAAAAACACCTCTGTTTTCTTTCAAAAAATTGGATGTGTCCACGTTGCGCTTTGGGGCATTTCCTGTCGCGGGCGCTAGGCCTACCCACACAAGTGAGGTATCATTTTTATTGGGAGACTTGGGGGAACTCTGGGTGAAAGGAAGTTTGTGGCTCCTCTCAGATTCCAGAACTTTCTGCAACAGAAATGTGAGGAACATGTGTTTTTTTAGCCAAATTTTGAGGTTTGCAAAGGATTCTGGGTAACAGAACCTGGTCAGAGCCCCACAAGTCACCCCATCTTGGATTCCCCTAGGTCTCTAGTTTTCAAAAATGCACAGGTTGGGTAGGTTTCCCTAAGTGCCGTCTGATATAGAGGCCAAAATCTACAGGTAGGCACTTTGCAAAAAACACCTCTTTTTTCTTTCAAAAAATTGGATGTGTCCACGTTGCGCTTTGGGGCATTTCCTGTGCCGGGCGCTAGGCCTACCCACACAAGTGAGGTATCATTTTTATTGGGAGACTTGGGGGAACTCTGGGTGAAAGGAAATTTGTGGCTCCTCTCAGATTCCAGAACTTTCTGCCACAGAAATGTGAGGAACATGTGTTTTTTTAGCCAAATTTCGAGGTTTGCAAAGGATTCTGGGTAACAGAACCTGGTCAGAACCCCACAAGTCACCCCATCTTGGATTCCCCTAGGTCTCTAGTTTTCAAAAATGCACAGGTATGGTAGGTTTCCCTAAGTGCCGGCTGAGCTAGAGGCCAAAATCTACAGGTAGGCACTTTGCAAAAAACACCTCTGTTTTCGTTCAAAAAATTGGATGTGTCCACGTTGCGCTTTGGGGCATTTCCTGTCGCGGGCGCTAGGCCTACCCACACAGGTGAGGTATCATTTTTATCGGGAGACTTGGGGGAACGCTGGGTGGAAGGAAATTTGTGGCTCCTCTCAGATTCCAGAACTTTCTGCAACAGAAATGTGAGGAACATGTGTTTTTTTAGCCAAATTTTGAGGTTTGCAAAGGATTCTGGGTAACAGAACCTGGTCAGAGCCCCACAAGTCACCCCATCTTGGATTCCCCTAGGTCTCTTGTTTTCAAAAATGTACAGGTTTGGTAGGTTTCCCTAAGTGCCGGCTGAGCTAGAGGCCAAAATCTACCGGTAGGCACTTTGCAAAAAACACCTCTGTTTTCTTTCAAAAAATTGGATGTGTCCACGTTGCGTTTTGGGGCATTTCCTGTCGCGAGCGCTAGGCCTACCCACACAGGTGAGGTATCATTTTTATCGGGAGACTTGGGGACACGCTGGGTGGAAGGATATTTGTGGCTCCTCTCAGATTCCAAAACTTTCTGCCACAGAAATGTGAGGAACATGTGTTTTTTTAGCCAAATTTTGAGGTTTGCAAAGGATTCTGGGTAACAGAACCTGGTCAGAGCCCCACAAGTCACCCCATCTTGGATTCCCCTAGGTCTCTACTTTTCAAAAATGCACAGGTTTGGTAGGTTTCCCTAGGTGCCGGCTGAGCTAGAGCCCAAAATATACAGGTAGGCACTTTGCAAAAAACACCTCTGTTTTCTTTCAAAAAATTGGATGTGTCCACGTTGCGCTTTGGGGCATTTCCTGTCGCGGGCGCTAGGCCTACCCACACAAGTGAGGTATCATTTTTATTGGGAGACTTGGGGGAACTCTGGGTGAAAGGAAGTTTGTGGCTCCTCTCAGATTCCAGAACTTTCTGCAACAGAAATGTGAGGAACATGTGTTTTTTTAGCCAAATTTTGAGGTTTGCAAAGGATTCTGGGTAACAGAACCTGGTCAGAGCCCCACAAGTCACCCCATCTTGGATTCCCCTAGGTCTCTAGTTTTCAAAAATGCACAGGTTGGGTAGGTTTCCCTAAGTGCCGTCTGATATAGAGGCCAAAATCTACAGGTAGGCACTTTGCAAAAAACACCTCTTTTTTCTTTCAAAAAATTGGATGTGTCCACGTTGCGCTTTGGGGCATTTCCTGTGCCGGGCGCTAGGCCTACCCACACAAGTGAGGTATCATTTTTATTGGGAGACTTGGGGGAACTCTGGGTGAAAGGAAATTTGTGGCTCCTCTCAGATTCCAGAACTTTCTGCCACAGAAATGTGAGGAACATGTGTTTTTTTAGCCAAATTTCGAGGTTTGCAAAGGATTCTGGGTAACAGAACCTGGTCAGAATCCCACAAGTCACCCCATCTTGGATTCCCCTAGGTCTCTAGTTTTCAAAAATACACAGGTATGGTAGGTTTCCCTAAGTGCCGGCTGAGCTAGAGGCCAAAATCTACAGGTAGGCACTTTGCAAAAAACACCTCTGTTTTCGTTCAAAAAATTGGATGTGTCCACGTTGCGCTTTGGGGCATTTCCTGTCGCGGGCGCTAGGCCTACCCACACAGGTGAGGTATCATTTTTATCGGGAGACTTGGGGGAACGCTGGGTGGAAGGAAATTTGTGGCTCCTCTCAGATTCCAGAACTTTCTGCAACAGAAATGTGAGGAACATGTGTTTTTTTAGCCAAATTTTGAGGTTTGCAAAGGATTCTGGGTAACAGAACCTGGTCAGAGCCCCACAAGTCACCCCATCTTGGATTCCCCTAGGTCTCTTGTTTTCAAAAATGTACAGGTTTGGTAGGTTTCCCTAAGTGCCGGCTGAGCTAGAGGCCAAAATCTACCGGTAGGCACTTTGCAAAAAACACCTCTGTTTTCTTTCAAAAAATTGGATGTGTCCACGTTGCGTTTTGGGGCATTTCCTGTCGCGAGCGCTAGGCCTACCCACACAGGTGAGGTATCATTTTTATCGGGAGACTTGGGGACACGCTGGGTGGAAGGATATTTGTGGCTCCTCTCAGATTCCAAAACTTTCTGCCACAGAAATGTGAGGAACATGTGTTTTTTTAGCCAAATTTTGAGGTTTGCAAAGGATTCTGGGTAACAGAACCTGGTCAGAACCCACAAGTCACCCCATCTTGGATTCCCCTAGGTCTCTACTTTTCAAAAATGCACAGGTTTGGTAGGTTTCCCTAGGTGCCGGCTGAGCTAGAGCCCAAAATATACAGGTAGGCACTTTGCAAAAAACACCTCTGTTTTCTTTCAAAAAATTGGATGTGTCCACGTTGCGCTTTGGGGCATTTCCTGTCGCGGGCGCTAGGCCTACCCACACAAGTGAGGTATCATTTTTATTGGGAGACTTGGGGGAACTCTGGGTGAAAGGAAGTTTGTGGCTCCTCTCAGATTCCAGAACTTTCTGCAACAGAAATGTGAGGAACATGTGTTTTTTTAGCCAAATTTTTAGGTTTGCAAAGGATTCTGGGTAACAGAACCTGGTCAGAGCCCCACAAGTCACCCCATCTTGGATTCCCCTAGGTCTCTAGTTTTCAAAAATGCACAGGTTGGGTAGGTTTCCCTAAGTGCCGTCTGATATAGAGGCCAAAATCTACAGGTAGGCACTTTGCAAAAAACACCTCTTTTTTCTTTCAAAAAATTGGATGTGTCCACGTTGCGCTTTGGGGCATTTCCTGTGCCGGGCGCTAGGCCTACCCACACAAGTGAGGTATCATTTTTATTGGGAGACTTGGGGGAACTCTGGGTGAAAGGAAATTTGTGGCTCCTCTCAGATTCCAGAACTTTCTGCCACAGAAATGTGAGGAACATGTGTTTTTTTAGCCAAATTTCGAGGTTTGCAAAGGATTCTGGGTAACAGAACCTGGTCAGAACCCCACAAGTCACCCCATCTTGGATTCCCCTAGGTCTCTAGTTTTCAAAAATGCACAGGTATGGTAGGTTTCCCTAAGTGCCGGCTGAGCTAGAGGCCAAAATCTACAGGTAGGCACTTTGCAAAAAACACCTCTGTTTTCGTTCAAAAAATTGGATGTGTCCACGTTGCGCTTTGGGGCATTTCCTGTCGCGGGCGCTAGGCCTACCCACACAGGTGAGGTATCATTTTTATCGGGAGACTTGGGGGAACGCTGGGTGGAAGGATATTTGTGGCTCCTCTCAAATTCCAAAACTTTCTGCCACAGAAATGTGAGGAACATGTGTTTTTTTAGCCAAATTTTGAGGTTTGCAAAGGATTCTGGGTAACAGAACCTGGTCAGAGCCCCACAAGTCACCCCATCATGGATTCCCCTAGGTCTCTAGTTTTAAAAAATGCACAGGTTTGGTAGGTTTCCCTAGGTGCCGGCTGAGCTAGAGGCCAAAATCTACAGGTAGGCACTTTGCAAAAAACACCTCTGTTTTCTTTCAAAAAATTGGATGTGTCCACGTTGAGCTTTGTGGCATATCCTGTCGCGGGCGCTAGGCCTACCCACAGAAGTGAGGTATCATTTTTATCGGGAGACTTAGGGGAACGCTGCGTGGAAGGAAATTTGTGGCTCCTCTCAGATTCCAGAACTTTCTGCCAAAAAAATGTGAGGAACATGTGTTTTTTTAGCCAAATTTTGAGGTTTGCAAAGGATTCTGGGTAACAGAACCTGGTCAGAGCCCCACAAGTCACCCCATCTTGGATTCCCCTAGGTCTCTAGTTTTCAAAAATGCACAGGTTTGGTAGGTTTCCCTAGGTGCCGGCTGAGCTAGTGGCCAAAATCTACAGGTAGGCACTTTGCAAAAAACACCTCTGTTTTCTTTCAAAAAATTGGATGTGTCCACGTTGCGCTTTGGGGCATTTCCTGTCGCGGGCGCTAGGCCTACCCACACAGGTGAGGTATCATTTTTATCGGGAGACTTGGGGGAACGCTGGGTGGAAGGATATTTGTGGCTCCTCTCAAATTCGAAAACTTTCTGCCACAGAAATGTGAGGAACATGTGTTTTTTTAGCCAAATTTTGAGGTTTGCAAAGGATTCTGGGTAACAGAACCTGGTCAGAGCCCCACAAGTCACCCCATCTTGGATTCCCCTAGGTCTCTAGTTTTAAAAAATGCACAGGTTTGGTAGGTTTCCCTAGGTGCCGGCTGAGCTAGTGGCCAAAATCTACAGGTAGGCACTTTGCAAAAAACACCTCTGTTTTCTTTCAAAAAATTGGATGTGTCCACGTTGCGCTTTGGGGCATTTCCTGTCGCGGGCGCTAGGCCTACCCACACAAGTGAGGTATCATTTTTATTGGGAGAGTTGGGGGAACTCTGGGTGAAAGGAAATTTGTGGCTCCTCTCAGATTCCAGAACTTTCTGCCACAGAAATGTGAGGAACATGTGTTTTTTTAGCCAAATTTCGAGGTTTGCAAAGGATTCTGGGTAACAGAACCTGGTCAGAACCCCACAAGTCACCCCATCTTGGATTCCCCTAGGTCTCTAGTTTTCAAAAATGCACAGGTTTGGTAGGTTTCCCTAGGTGCCAGCTGAGCTAGAGCCCAAAATATACAGGTAGGCACTTTGCAAAAAACACCTCTGTTTTCTTTCAAAAAATTGGATGTGTCCACGTTGCGCTTTGGGGCATTTCCTGTCGCGGGCGCTAGGCCTACCCACACAAGTGAGGTATCATTTTTATTGGGAGACTTGGGGGAACTCTGGGTGAAAGGAAATTTGTGGCTCCTCTCAGATTCCAGAACTTTCTGCAACAGAAATGTGAGGAACATGTGTTTTTTTAGCCAAATTTTGAGGTTTGCAAAGGATTCTGGGTAACAGAAACTGGTCAGAGCCCCACAAGTCACCCCATCTTGGATTCCCCTAGGTCTCTAGTTTTCAAAAATGCACAGGTTTGGTAGGTTTCCCTAAGTTCCGGCTGAGCTAGAGCCCAAAATCTACAGGTAGGCACTTTGCAAAAAACACCTCTGTTTTCTTTCAAAAAATTGGATGTGTCCACGTTGCGCTTTGGGGCATTTCCTGTCGCGGGCGCTAGGCCTACCCACACAAGTGAGGTATCATTTTTATTGGGAGACTTGGGGGAACTCTGGGTGAAAGGAAATTTGTGGCTCCTCTCAGATTCCAGAACTTTCTGCCACAGAAATGTGAGGAACATGTGTTTTTTTAGCCAAATTTCGAGGTTTGCAAAGGATTCTGGGTAACAGAACCTGGTCAGAACCCCACAAGTCACCCCATCTTGGATTCCCCTAGGTCTCTAGTTTTCAAAAATGCACAGGTTTGGTAGGTTTCCCTAAGTTCCGGCTGAGCTAGAGGCCAAAATCTACAGGTAGGCACTTTGCAAAAAACACCTCTGTTTTCTTTCAAAAAATTGGATGTGTCCACGTTGCGCTTTGGGGCTTTTCCTGTCGCGGGCGCTAGGCCTACCCACACAAGTGAGGTATCATTTTTATTGGGAGACTTGGGGGAACTCTGGGTGAAAGGAAATTTGTGGCTCCTCTCAGATTCCAGAACTTTCTGCAACAGAAATGTGAGGAACATGTGTTTTTTTAGCCACATTTTGAGGTTTGCAAAGGATTCTGGGTAACAGAACCTGGTCAGAGCCCCACAAGTCACCCCATCTTGGATTCCCCTAGGTCTCTAGTTTTCAAAAATGCACAGGTTGGGTAGGTTTCCCTAAGTGCCGTCTGATATAGAGGCCAAAATCTACAGGTAGGCACTTTGCAAAAAACACCTCTGTTTTCTTTCAAAAAATTGGATGTGTCCACGTTGCGCTTTGGGGCATTTCCTGTCGCGGGCGCTAGGCCTACCCACACAAGTGAGGTATCATTTTTATTGGGAGACTTGGGGGAACTCTGGGTGAAAGGAAATTTGTGGCTCCTCTCAGATTCCAGAACTTTCTGCCACAGAAATGTGAGGAACATGTGTTTTTTTAGCCAAATTTCGAGGTTTGCAAAGGATTCTGGGTACCAGAACCTGGTCAGAGCCCCACAAGTCACCCCATCTTGGATTCCCCTATGTCTCTAGTTTTCAAAAATGCACAGGTTTGGTAGGTTTCCCTAGGTGCCAGCTGAGCTAGAGCCCAAAATATACAGGTAGGCACTTTGCAAAAAACACCTCTGTTTTCTTTCAAAAAATTGGATGTGTCCACGTTGCGCTTTGGGGCATTTCCTGTCGCGGGCGCTATGCCTACCCACACAAGTGAGGTATCATTTTTATTGGGAGACTTGGGGGAACTCTGGGTGAAAGGAAATTTGTGGCTCCTCTCAGATTCCAGAACTTTCTGCAACAGAAATATGAGGAACATGTGTTTTTTTAGCCAAATTTTGAGGTTTGCAAAGGATTCTGGGTAACAGAACCTGGTCAGAGCCCCACAAGTCACCCCATCTTGGATTCCCCTAGGTCTCTAGTTTTCAAAAATGCACAGGTTTGGTAGGTTTCCCTAAGAGCCGGCTGAGCTAGAGGCCAAAATCTACAGGTAGGCACTTTGCAAAAAACACCTCTGTTTTCTTTCAAAAAATTGGATGTGTCCACGTTGCGCTTTGGGGCATTTCCTGTCGCGAGCGCTAGGCCTACCCACACAGGTGAGGTATCATTTTTATCGGGAGACTTGGGGACACGCTGGGTGGAAGGATATTTGTGGCTCCTCTCAGATTCCAAAACTTTCTGCAACAGAAATGTGAGGAACATGTGTTTTTTTAGCCAAATTTTGAGGTTTGCAAAGGATTCTGGGTAACAGAACCTGGTCAGAGCCCCACAAGTCACCCCATCTTGGATTCCCCTAGGTCTCTAGTTTTCAAAAATGCACAGGTTTGGTAGGTTTCCCTAGGTGCCGGCTGAGCTAGAGCCCAAAATATACAGGTAGGCACTTTGCAAAAAACACCTCTGTTTTCTTTCAAAAAATTGGATGTGTCCACGTTGCGCTTTGGGGCATTTCCTGTCGCGGGCGCTAGGCCTACCCACACAAGTGAGGTATCATTTTTATTGGGAGACTTGGGGGAACTCTGGGTGAAAGGAAGTTTGTGGCTCCTCTCAGATTCCAGAACTTTCTGCAACAGAAATGTGAGGAACATGTGTTTTTTTAGCCAAATTTTGAGGTTTGCAAAGGATTCTGGGTAACAGAACCTGGTCAGAGCCCCACAAGTCACCCCATCTTGGATTCCCCTAGGTCTCTAGTTTTCAAAAATGCACAGGTTTGGTAGGTTTCCCTAAGTGCCGTCTGATATAGAGGCCAAAATCTACAGGTAGGCACTTTGCAAAAAACACCTCTGTTTTCTTTCAAAAAATTGGATGTGTCCACGTTGCGCTTTGGGGCATTTCCTGTCGCGGGCGCTAGGCCTACCCACACAAGTGAGGTATCATTTTTATTGGGAGACTTGGGGGAACTCTGGATGAAAGGGAATTTGTGGCTCCTCTCAGATTCCAGAACTTTCTGCCACAGAAATGTGAGGAACATGTGTTTTTTTAGCCAAATTTCGAGGTTTGCAAAGGATTCTGGGTAACAGAACCTGGTCAGAACCCCACAAGTCACCCCATCTTGGATTCCCCTAGGTCTCTAGTTTTCAAAAATGCACAGGTTTGGTAGGTTTCCCTAGGTGCCAGCTGAGCTAGAGCCCAAAATATACAGGTAGGCACTTTGCAAAAAACACCTCTGTTTTCTTTCAAAAAATTGGATGTGTCCACGTTGCGCTTTGGGGCATTTCCTGTCGCGGGCGCTAGGCCTACCCACACAAGTGAGGTATCATTTTTATTGGGAGACTTGGGGGAACTCTGGGTGAAAGGAAATTTGTGGCTCCTCTCAGATTCCAGAACTTTCTGCAACAGAAATGTGAGGAACATGTGTTTTTTTAGCCAAATTTTGAGGTTTGCAAAGGATTCTGGGTAACAGAACCTGGTCAGAGCCCCACAAGTCACCCCATCTTGGATTCCCCTAGGTCTCTAGTTTTCAAAAATGCACAGGTTTGGTAGGTTTCCCTAAGTTCCGGCTGAGCTAGAGGCCAAAATCTACAGGTAGGCACTTTGCAAAAAACACCTCTGTTTTCTTTCAAAAAATTGGATGTGTCCACGTTGCGCTTTGGGGCATTTCCTGTCGCGGGCGCTAGGCCTACCCACACAAGTGAGGTATCATTTTTATTGGGAGACTTGGGGGAACTCTGGATGAAAGGGAATTTGTGGCTCCTCTCAGATTCCAGAACTTTCTGCCACAGAAATGTGAGGAACATGTGTTTTTTTAGCCAAATTTCGAGGTTTGCAAAGGATTCTGGGTAACAGAACCTGGTCAGAACCCCACAAGTCACCCCATCTTGGATTCCCCTAGGTCTCTAGTTTTCAAAAATGCACAGGTTTGGTAGGTTTCCCTAGGTGCCAGCTGAGCTAGAGCCCAAAATATACAGGTAGGCACTTTGCAAAAAACACCTCTGTTTTCTTTCAAAAAATTGGATGTGTCCACGTTGCGCTTTGGGGCATTTCCTGTCGCGGGCGCTAGGCCTACCCACACAAGTGAGGTATCATTTTTATTGGGAGACTTGGGGGAACTCTGGGTGAAAGGAAATTTGTGGCTCCTCTCAGATTCCAGAACTTTCTGCAACAGAAATGTGAGGAACATGTGTTTTTTTAGCCAAATTTTGAGGTTTGCAAAGGATTCTGGGTAACAGAACCTGGTCAGAGCCCCACAAGTCACCCCATCTTGGATTCCCCTAGGTCTCTAGTTTTCAAAAATGCACAGGTTTGGTAGGTTTCCCTAAGTTCCGGCTGAGCTAGAGGCCAAAATCTACAGGTAGGCACTTTGCAAAAAACACCTCTGTTTTCTTTCAAAAAATTGGATGTGTCCACGTTGCGCTTTGGGGCATTTCCTGTCGCGGGCGCTAGGCCTACCCACACAAGTGAGGTATCATTTTTATTGGGAGACTTGGGGGAACTCTGGATGAAAGGGAATTTGTGGCTCCTCTCAGATTCCAGAACTTTCTGCCACAGAAATGTGAGGAACATGTGTTTTTTTAGCCAAATTTCGAGGTTTGCAAAGGATTCTGGGTAACAGAACCTGGTCAGAACCCCACAAGTCACCCCATCTTGGATTCCCCTAGGTCTCTAGTTTTCAAAAATGCACAGGTTTGGTAGGTTTCCCTAGGTGCCAGCTGAGCTAGAGCCCAAAATATACAGGTAGGCACTTTGCAAAAAACACCTCTGTTTTCTTTCAAAAAATTGGATGTGTCCACGTTGCGCTTTGGGGCATTTCCTGTCGCGGGCGCTAGGCCTACCCACACAAGTGAGGTATCATTTTTATTGGGAGACTTGGGGGAACTCTGGGTGAAAGGAAATTTGTGGCTCCTCTCAGATTCCAGAACTTTCTGCAACAGAAATGTGAGGAACATGTGTTTTTTTAGCCAAATTTTGAGGTTTGCAAAGGATTCTGGGTAACAGAACCTGGTCAGAGCCCCACAAGTCACCCCATCTTGGATTCCCCTAGGTCTCTAGTTTTCAAAAATGCACAGGTTTGGTAGGTTTCCCTAAGTTCCGGCTGAGCTAGAGGCCAAAATCTACAGGTAGGCACTTTGCAAAAAACACCTCTGTTTTCTTTCAAAAAATTGGATGTGTCCACGTTGCGCTTTGGGGCATTTCCTGTCGCGGGCGCTAGGCCTACCCACACAAGTGAGGTATCATTTTTATTGGGAGACTTGGGGGAACTCTGGGTGAAAGGAAATTTGTGGCTCCTCTCAGATTCCAGAACTTTCTGCAACAGAAATGTGAGGAACATGTGTTTTTTTAGCCAAATTTTGAGGTTTGCAAAGGATTCTGGGTAACAGAACCTGGTCAGAGCCCCACAAGTCACCCCATCTTGGATTCCCCTAGGTCTCTAGTTTTCAAAAATGCACAGGTTGGGTAGGTTTCCCTAAGTGCCGTCTGATATAGAGGCCAAAATCTACAGGTAGGCACTTTGCAAAAAACACCTCTGTTTTCTTTCAAAAAATTGGATGTGTCCACGTTGCGCTTTGGGGCATTTCCTGTCGCGGGCGCTAGGCCTACCCACACAAGTGAGGTATCATTTTTATTGGGAGACTTGGGGGAACTCTGGGTGAAAGGAAATTTGTGGCTCCTCTCAGATTCCAGAACTTTCTGCCACAGAAATGTGAGGAACATGTGTTTTTTTAGCCAAATTTCGAGGTTTGCAAAGGATTCTGGGTACCAGAACCTGGTCAGAGCCCCACAAGTCACCCCATCTTGGATTCCCCTATGTCTCTAGTTTTCAAAAATGCACAGGTTTGGTAGGTTTCCCTAGGTGCCAGCTGAGCTAGAGCCCAAAATATACAGGTAGGCACTTTGCAAAAAACACCTCTGTTTTCTTTCAAAAAATTGGATGTGTCCACGTTGCGCTTTGGGGCATTTCCTGTCGCGGGCGCTAGGCCTACCCACACAAGTGAGGTATCATTTTTATTGGGAGACTTGGGAGAACTCTGGGTGAAAGGAAATTTGTGGCTCCTCTCAGATTCCAGAACTTTCTGCAACAGAAATGTGAGGAACATGTGTTTTTTTAGCCAAATTTTGAGGTTTGCAAAGGATTCTGGGTAACAGAACCTGGTCAGAGCCCCACAAGTCACCCCATCTTGGATTCCCCTAGGTCTCTAGTTTTCAAAAATGCACAGGTTTGGTAGGTTTCCCTAAGTGCCGGCTGAGCTAGAGGCCAAAATCTACAGGTAGGCACTTTGCAAAAAACACCTCTGTTTTCTTTCAAAAAATTGGATGTGTCCACGTTGCGCTTTGGGGCATTTCCTGTCGCGAGCGCTAGGCCTACCCACACAGGTGAGGTATCATTTTTATCGGGAGACTTGGGGACACGCTGGGTGGAAGGATATTTGTGGCTCCTCTCAGATTCCAAAACTTTCTGCCACAGAAATGTGAGGAACATGTGTTTTTTTAGCCAAATTTGGAGGTTTGCAAAGGATTCTGGGTAACAGAACCTGGTCAGAGCCCCACAAGTCACCCCGTCTTGGATTCCCCTAGGTCTCTAGTTTTCAAAAATGCACAGGTTTGGTAGGTTTCCCTAGGTGCCGGCTGAGCTAGAGCCCAAAATATACAGGTAGGCACTTTGCAAAAAACACCTCTGTTTTCTTTCAAAAAATTGGATGTGTCCACGTTGCGCTTTGGGGCATTTCCTGTCGCGGGCGCTAGGCCTACCCACACAAGTGAGGTATCATTTTTATTGGGAGACTTGGGGGAACTCTGGGTGAAAGGAAGTTTGTGGCTCCTCTCAGATTCCAGAACTTTCTGCAACAGAAATGTGAGGAACATGTGTTTTTTTAGCCAAATTTTGAGGTTTGCAAAGGATTCTGGGTAACAGAACCTGGTCAGAGCCCCACAAGTCACCCCATCTTGGATTCCCCTAGGTCTCTAGTTTTCAAAAATGCACAGGTTGGGTAGGTTTCCCTAAGTGCCGTCTGATATAGAGGCCAAAATCTACAGGTAGGCACTTTGCAAAAAACACCTCTGTTTTCTTTCAAAAAATTGGATGTGTCCACGTTGCGCTTTGGGGCATTTCCTGTCGCGGGCGCTAGGCCTACCCACACAAGTGAGGTATCATTTTTATTGGGAGACATGGGGGAACTTTGGGTGAAAGGAAATTTGTGGCTCCTCTCAGATTCCAGAACTTTCTGCCACAGAAATGTGAGGAACATGTGTTTTTTTAGCCAAATTTCGAGGTTTGCAAAGGATTCTGGGTAACAGAACCTGGTCAGAACCCCACAAGTCACCCCATCTTGGATTCCCCTAGGTCTCTAGTTTTCAAAAATGCACAGGTTTGGTAGGTTTCCCTAAGTGCCGGCTGAGCTAGAGGCCAAAATCTACAGGTAGGCACTTTGCAAAAAACACCTCTGTTTTCTTTCAAAAAATTGGATGTGTCCACGTTGAGCTTTGTGGCATATCCTGTCGCGGGCGCTAGGCCTACCCACAGAAGTGAGGTATCATTTTTATCGGGAGACTTAGGGGAACGCTGCGTGGAAGGAAATTTGTGGCTCCTCTCAGATTCCAGAACTTTCTGCCAAAAAAATGTGAGGAACATGTGTTTTTTTAGCCAAATGTTGAGGTTTGCAAAGGATTCTGGGTAACAGAACCTGGTCAGAGCCCCACAAGTCACCCCATCTTGGATTCCCCTAGGTCTCTAGTTTTCAAGAATGCACAGGTTTGGTAGGTTTCCCTAGGTGCCGGCTGAGCTAGTGGCCAAAATCTACAGGTAGGCACTTTGCAAAAAACACCTCTGTTTTCTTTCAAAAAATTGGATGTGTCCACGTTGCGCTTTGGGGCATTTCCTGTCGCGGGCGCTAGGCCTACCCACACAAGTGAGGTATCATTTTTATTGGGAGACTTGGGGGAACGCTGGGTGAAAGGAAATTTGTGGCTCCTCTCAGATTCCAGAACTTTCTGCCACAGAAATGTGAGGAATATGTGTTTTTTTAGCCAAATTTCGAGGTTTGCAAAGGATTCTGGGTAACAGAACCTGGTCAGAGCCCCACAAGTCACCCCATCTTGGATTCCCCTAGGTCTCTAGTTTTCAAAAATGCACAGGTTTGGTAGGTTTCCCTAAGTGCCGGCTGAGCTAGAGGCCAAAATCTACAGGTAGGCACTTTGCAAAAAACACCTGTTTTCTTTCAAAAAATTGGATGTGTCCACGTTGCGCTTTGGGGGATTTCCTGTCGCGAGCGCTAGGCCTACCCACACAGGTGAGGTATCATTTTTATCGGGAGACTTGGGGACACGCTGGGTGGAAGGATATTTGTGGCTCCTCTCAGATTCCAAAACTTTCTGCCACAGAAGTGTGAGGAACATGTGTTTTTTTAGCCAAATTTTGAGGTTTGCAAAGGATTCTGGGTAACAGAACCTGGTCAGAGCCCCACAAGTCACCCCATCTTGGATTCCCCTTGGTCTCTAGTTTTCAAAAATGCACAGGTTTGGTAGGTTTCCCTAGGTGCCGGCTGAGCTAGAGCCCAAAATATACAGGTAGGCACTTTGCAAAAAACACCTCTGTTTTCTTTCAAAAAATTGGATGTGTCCACGTTGCGCTTTGGGGCATTTCCTGTCGCGGGCGCTAGGCCTACCCACACAAGTGAGGTATCATTTTTATCGGGAGACTTGGGGGAACGCTGGGTGGAAGGATATTTGTGGCTCCTCTCAGATTCCAGAACTTTCTGCCACAAAAATGTGAGGAACATGTGTTTTTTTAGCCAAATTTCGAGGTTTGCAAAGGATTCTGGGTAACAGAACCTAGTCAGAGCCCCACAAGTCACCCCATCTTGGATTCCCCTAGGTCTCTAGTTTTCAAAAATGCACAGGTTTGGTAGGTTTCCCTAAGTGCCGTCTGAGATAGAGGCCAAAATCTACAGGTAGGCACTTTGCAAAAAACACCTCTGTTTTCTTTCAAAAAATTGGATGTGTCCACGTTGCGCTTTGGGGCATTTCCTGTCGCGGGCGCTAGGCCTACCCACACAAGTGAGGTATCATTTTTATTGGGAGACTTGGGGGAACGCTGGGTGAAAGGAAATTTGTGGCTCCTCTCAGATTCCAGAACTTTCTGCCACAGAAATGTGAGGAACATGTGTTTTTTTAGCCAAATTTCGAGGTTTGCAAAGGATTCTGGGTAACAGAACCTGGTCAGAGCCCCACAAGTCACCCCATCTTGGATTCCCCTAGGTCTCTAGTTTCCAAAAATTCACAGGTTTGGTAGGTTTCCCTAGGTGCCGGCTGAGCTAGAGGCCAAAATCTACAGGTAGGAACGTTGCAAAAAACACCTCTGTTTTCTTTCAAAAAATTGGATGTGTCCACGTTGAGCTTTGGGGCATATCCTGTCGCGGGTGCTAGGCCTACCCACACAAGTGAGGTATCATTTTTATCGGGAGACTTGGGGGAACGCTGCGTGGACGGAAATTTGTGGCTCCTCTCAGATTCCAGAACTTTCTGCCAAAAAAATTTGAGGAACATGTGTTTTTTTAGCCAAATTTTGAGGTTTGCAAAGGATTCTGGGTAACAGAACCTGGTTAGAGCCCCACAAGTCACCCCATCTTGGATTCCCCTAGGTCTCTAGTTTTAAAAAATGCACAGGTTTGGTAGGTTTCCCTAGGTGCCGGCTGAGCTAGTGGCCAAAATCTACAGGTAGGCACTTTGCAAAAAACACCTCTGTTTTCTTTCAAAAAATTGGATGTGTCCACGTTGCGCTTTGGGGCATTTCCTGTCGCGGGCGCTATGCCTACCCACACAAGTGAGGTATCATTTTTATTGGGAGACTTGGGGGAACGCTGGGTGAAAGGAAATTTGTGGCTCCTCTCAGATTCCAGAACTTTCTGCCACAGAAATGTGAGGAACATGTGTTTTTTTTTGCAAAATTTCGAGGTTTGCAAAGGATTCTGGGTAACAGAACCTGGTCAGAGCCCCACAAGTCACCCCATCTTGGATTCCCCTAGGTCTCTAGTTTTCAAAAATGCACAGGTTTGGTAGGTTTCCCTAAGTGCCGGCTGAGCTAGAGGCCAAAATCTACAGGTAGGCACCTTGCAAAAAACACCTCTGTTTTCTTTCAAAAAATTGGATGTGTCCATGTTGCGCTTTGGGGCATTTCCTGTCGCGGGCGCTAGGCCTACCCACACAAGTGAGGTATCATTTTTATCGGGAGAAATGGGGGAACGCTGGGTGGAAGGATATTTGTTGCTCCTCTCAGATTCCAAAACTTTCTGCCACTGAAAGGTGAGGAACATGTGTTTTTTTAGCCACATTTTGAGGTTTGCAAAGGATTCTGGGTAACAGAACCTGGTCAGAGCCCCACAAGTCACACCATCTTGGATTCCCCTAGGTCTCTAGTTTTAAAAAATGCACATGTTTGGTAGGTTTCCCTAGGTGCCGGCTGAGCTAGAGGCCAAAATCTACAGGTAGGCATTTTGCAAAAAACACCTCTGTTTTCTTTAAAAAAATTGGATGTGTCCACGTTGCGCTTTGGGGCATTTCCTGTCGCGGGCGCTAGGCCTACCCACACAAGTGAGGTATCATTTTTATCGGGAGACTTGGGGGAAAGCTAGGTGGAAGGAAATTTGTGGCTCCTCTCAGATTCCAGAACTTTCTGCCACAGAAATGTGAGGAACATGTGTTTTTTTTAGCCAAATTTTGAGGTTTGCAAAGGATTCTGGGTAACAGAACCTGGTCAGAGCCCCACAAGTCACCCCATCTTGGATTCCCCTAGGTCTCTAGTTTTCAAAAATGCAAAGGTTTGGTAGGTTTCCCTAGGTGCCGGCTGAGCTAGAGGCCCACATCTACAGGTAGGCACTTTGCAAAAAACACCTATGTTTTCTTTCAAAAAATTGGATGTGTCCACGTTGAGCTTTGGGGCATATCCTGTCGCGGGCGCTAGGCCTACCCACACAAGTGAGGTATCATTTTTATTGGGAGACTTGGGGGAACGCTGGGTGAAAGGAAATTTGTGGCTCCTCTCAGATTCCAGAACTTTCTGCCACAGAAATGTGAGGAACATGTGTTTTTTTAGCCAAATTTTGAGGTTTGCAAAGGATTCTGGGTAACAGAACCTGGTCAGAGCCCCACAAGTCACCCCATCTTGGATTCCCCTAGGTCTCTAGTTTTCAAAAATGTACAGGTTTGGTAGGTTTCCCTAGGTGCCGGCTGAGCTAGAGGCCAAAATCTACAGGTAGGCACTTTGCAAAAAACACCTCTGTTTTCTTTCAAAAAATTGGATGTGTCAACGTTGCGCTTTGGGGCATTTCCTGTCGCGGGCGCTAGGCCTACCCACACAAGTGAGGTATCATTTTTATTGGGAGACTTGGGGGAACGCTGGGTGAAAGGAAATTTGTGGCTCCTCTCAGATTCCAGAACTTTCTGCCACAGAACTGTGAGGAACATGTGTTTTTTTAGCCAAATTTCGAGGTTTGCAAAGGATTCTGGGTAACAGAACCTGGTCAGAGCCCCACAAGTCACCCCATCTTGGAATCCCCTAGGTCTCTAGTTTTCAAAAATGCACAGGTTTTGTAGGTTTCCCTAAGTGCCGGCTGAGCTAGAGGCCAAAATCTACAGGTAGGCACTTTGCAAAAAACACCTCTGTTTTCTTTCAAAAAATTGGATGTGTACACATTGCGCTTTGGGCATTTCCTGTCGCGGGCGCTAGGCCCACCCACACAAGTGAGGTATCATTTTTATCGGGAGACTTGGGGGAACGCTGGGTGGAAGGAAATTTGTGGCTCCTCTCAGATTCCAGAGCTTTCTGTCACAGAAATGTGAGGAACATGTATTTTTTTTTGCCAAATTTTGAAGTTTGCAAAGGATTCTGGGTAACAGAACCTGGTCAGAGCCCCACAAGTCACCCCATCTTGGATTCCCCTAGGTCTCTAGTTTTCAAAAATGCACAGGTTTGATAGGTTTCCCTAGGTGCCGGCTGAGCTAGAGGCCAAAATCTACAGGTAGGCACTTTGCAAAAAACACCTCTGTTTTCATTCAAAAAATTGGATGTGTCCACGTTGCGCTTTGGTGCATTTCTTGTCGCGGGCGCTAGGCCTACCCACAGAAGTGAGGTATCATTTTTATCGGGAGACTTGGGGGAACGCTGCGTGGAAGGAAATTTGTGGCTCCTCTCAGATTCCAGAACTTTCTGCCACAGAACTGTGAGGAACATGTGTTTTTTTCGCCAAATTTCGAGGTTTGCAAAGGATTCTGGGTAACAGAACCTGGTCAGAGCCCCACAAGTCACCCCATCTTGGAATCCCCTAGGTCTCTAGTTTTCAAAAATGCACAGGTTTGGTAGGTTTCCCTAAGTGCCGGCTGAGCTAGAGGCCAAAATCTACAGGTAGGAACTTTGCAAAAAACACCTCTGTTTTCTTTTAAAAAATTGGATGTGTCCACGTTGCGCTTTGGGCATTTCCTGTCGCGGGCGCTAGGCCTACCCACACAAGTGAGGTATCATTTTTATCGGGAGACTTGGGGGAACGCTGCGTGGAAGGAAATTTGTGGCTCCTCTCACATTCCAGAACTTTCTGCCACATAAATGTGAGGAACATGTGTTTTTTTTTATCCAAATTTTGAGGTTTGCAAAGGATTCTGGGTAACAGAACCTGGTCAGAGCCCCACAAGTCACCCCATCTTGGATTCCCCTAGGTCTCTAGTTTTCAAAAATGCACAGGTTTGGTAGGTTTCTCTAGGTACCGGCTGAGCTAGAGGCCAAAATCTACAGGTAGGCACCTTGCAAAAAACACCTGTTTTCTTTCAAAAAATTGGATGTGTCCACGTTGCGCTTTGGGGCATTTCCTGTCGCGGGCACTAGGCCGACCCACACAAGTGAGGTATCATTTTTATCGGGAGACTTGGGGGAAAGCTAGGTGGAAGGAAATTTGTGGCTCCTCTCAGATTCCAGAACTTTCTGCCACAGAAATGTGAGGAACATGTGTTTTTTTTAGCCAAATTTTGAGGTTTGCAAAGGATTCTGGGTAACAGAACCTGGTCAGAGCCCCACAAGTCACCCCATCTTGGATTCCCCTAGGTCTCTAGTTTTCAAAAATGCAAAGGTTTGGTAGGTTTCCCTAGGTGCCAGCTGAGCTAGAGGCCCACATCTACAGGTAGGCACTTTGCAAAAAACACCTATGTTTTCTTTCAAAAAATTGGATGTGTCCACGTTGAGCTTTGGGGCATATCCTGTCGCGGGCGCTAGGCCTACCCACACAAGTGAGGTATCATTTTTATTGGGAGACTTGGGGGAACGCTGGGTGAAAGGAAATTTGTGGCTCCTCTCAGATTCCAGAACTTTCTGCCACAGAAATGTGAGGAACATGTGTTTTTTTAGCCAAATTTTGAGGTTTGCAAAGGATTCTGGGTAACAGAACCTGGTCAGAGCCCCACAAGTCACCCCATCTTGGATTCCCCTAGGTCTCTAGTTTTCAAAAATGCACAGGTTCGGTAGGTTTCCTTAGGTGCCTGCTGAGCTAGAGGCCAAAATCTACAGGTAGGCACTTTGCAAAAAACACCTCTGTTTTCTTTCAAAAAATTGGATGTGTCCACGTTGCGCTTTGGGGCATTTCCTGTCGCGGGCGCTAGGCCTACCCACACAAGTGAGGTATCATTTTTATCGGGAGGCTTGGGGGAACGGTGCGTGGAAGGAAATTTGTGTCTCCTCTCAGATTCCAGAACTTTCTGCCACAAAAATGTGAGGAACATGTGTTTTTTTAGCCAAATTTTGAGGTTTGCCAAGGATTCTGGGTAACAGAACCTGGTTAGAGCCCCACAAGTCAACCCATCTTGGATTCCCCTAGGTCTCTAGTTTTAAAAAATGCACAGGTTTGGTAGGTTTCCCTAGGTGCCGGCTGAGCTAGAGGCCCACATCTACAGGTAGGCACTTTGCAAAAAACACCTCTGTTTTCTTTAAAAAAATTGGAGGTGTCCACGTTGAGCTTTGGTGCATATCCTGTCGCGGGTGCTAGGCCTACCCACACAAGTGAGTTATCATTTTTATTGGGAGAATTGGGGGAACGCTGGGTGAAAGGAAATTTGTGGCTCCTCTCAGATTCCAGAACTTTCTGCCACAGAAATGTGAGGAACATGTTTTTAGCCAAATTTCGAGGTTTGCAAAGGATTCTGGGTAACAGAACCTGGTCAGAGCCCCACAAGTCACCCCATCTTGGATTCCCCTAGGTCTCTAGTTTTCAAAAATGCACAGGTTTGGTAGGTTTCCCTAGGTGCCGGCTGAGCTAGTGGCCAAAATCTACAGGTAGGCACTTTGCAAAAAACACCTCTGTTTTCTTTCAAAAAATTGGATGTGTCCACGTTGCGCTTTGGGGCATTTCCTGTCGCGGGCGCTAGGCCTACCCACAAATGTGAGGTATCGTTTTTATTGGGAGACTTTGGGGAACGCTGGGTGAAAGGAAATTTGTGGCTCCTCTCAGATTCCAGAACTTTCTGCCACAGAAATGGGAGGAACATGTGTTTTTTTCTCCAAATTTTGAGGTTTGCAAAGGATTCTGGGTAACAGAACATGGTCAGAGCCCCACAAGTCACCCCATCATGGATTCCCCTAGGTCTCTAGTTTTCAAAAATGCACAGGTTTGGTAGGTTTCCTTCGGTGCCGGCTGAGCTAGAGGCCAAAATCTACAGGTAGGCACTTTGCAAAAAACACCTCTGTTTTCTTTCAAAAAATTGGATGTGTCCACGTTGCGCTTTGGGGCATTTCCTGTTGCGGGCGCTAGGCCTACCCACACAAGTGAGGTATCATTTTTATCGGGAGACTTGGGGGAACGCTGCGTGGAAGGAAATGTGTGGCTCCTCTCAGATTCCAGAACTTTCTGCCACAGAAATGTGAGGAACATGTGTTTTTTTCGCCAAATTTTGAGGTTTGCAAAGGATTCTGGGTAACAGAACATGGTCACAGCCCCACAAGTCACCCCATCTTGGATTCCCCTAGGTCTCTAGTTGTCAAAAATGCACAGGTTTGGTAGATTTCCTTAGGTGCCTGCTGAGCTAGAGGCCAAAATCTACAGGTAGGCACTTTGCAAAAAACACCTCTGTTTTCTTTCAAAAAATTGGATGTGTCCACGTTGCGCTTTGGGGCATTTCCTGTCGCGGGCACTAGGCCTACCCACACAAGTGAGGTATCATTTTTATCGGGAGGCTTGGGGGAACGCTGCGTGGAAGGAACTTTGTGTCTCCTCTCAGATTCCAGAACTTTCTGCCACAAAAATGTGAGGAACATGTGTTTTTTTAGCCAAATTTTGAGGTTTGCAAAGGATTCTGGGTAACAGAACCTGGTTAGAGCCCCACAAGTCAACCCATCTTGGATTCCCCTAGGTCTCTAGTTTTAAAAAATGCACAGGTTTGGTAGGTTTCCCTAGGTGCCGGCTGAGCTAGAGGCCCACATCTACAGGTAGGCACTTTGCAAAAAACACCTCTGTTTTCTTTCAAAAAATTGGAGGTGTCCACGTTGAGCTTTGGTGCATATCCTGTCGCGGGTGCTAGGCCTACCCACACAAGTGAGTTATCATTTTTATTGGGAGACTTGGGGGAACGCTGGGTGAAAGGAAATTTGTGGCTCCTCTCAGATTCCAGAACTTTCTGCCACAGAAATGTGAGGAACATGTTTTTAGCCAAATTTCGAGGTTTGCAAAGGATTCTGGGTAACAGAACCTGGTCAGAGCCCCACAAGTCACCCCATCTTGGATTCCCCTAGGTCTCTAGTTTTCAAAAATGCACAGGTTTGGTAGGTTTCCCTAGGTGCCGGCTGAGCTAGTGGCCAAAATCTACAGGTAGGCACTTTGCAAAAAACACCTCTGTTTTCTTTCAAAAAATTGGATGTGTCCACGTTGCGCTTTGGGGCATTTCCTGTCGCGGGCGCTAGGCCTACCCACAAATGTGAGGTATCGTTTTTATTGGGAGACTTGGGGGAACGCTGGATGAAAGGAAATTTGTGGCTCCTCTCAGATTCCAGAACTTTCTGCCACAGAAATGCGAGGAACATGTGTTTTTTTCTCCAAATTTTGAGGTTTGCAAAGGATTCTGGGTAACAGAACATGGTCAGAGCCCCACAAGTCACCCCATCTTGGATTCCCCTAGGTCTCTAGTTTTCAAAAATGCACAGGTTTGGTAGGTTTCCTTCGGTGCCGGCTGAGCTAGAGGCCAAAATCTACAGGTAGGCACTTTGCAAAAAACACCTCTGTTTTCTTTCAAAAAATTGGATGTGTCCACGTTGCGCTTTGGGGCATTTCCTGTTGCGGGCGCTAGGCCTACCCACACAAGTGAGGTATCATTTTTATCGGAAGACTTGGGGGAACGCTGCGTGGAAGGAAATTTGTGGCTCCTCTCAAATTCCAGAACTTTCTGCCACAAAAATGTGAGGAACATGTGTTTTTTTAGCCAAATTTTGAGGTTTGCAAAGGATTCTGGGTAACAGAACCTGGTCAGAGCCCCACAAGTCACCCCATCTTGGATTCCCCTAGGTCTCTAGTTTTCAAAAATGCACAGGTTTGGTAGGTTTCCCTAGGTGCCGGCTGAGCTAGAGGCCAAAATCTACAGGTAGGCACTTTGGAAAAAACACCTCTGTTTTCTTTCAAAAAATTGGATGTGTCCACGTTGCGCTTTGGGGCATTTCCTGTCGCGGGCGCTAGGCCTACCCACACAAGTGAGGTATCATTTTTATTGGGAGCCTTGGGGGAACGCTGGGTGAAAGGAAATGTGTGGCTCCTCTCAGATTCCAGAACTTTCTGCCACAGAAATGTGAGGAACATGTGTTTTTTTCGTCAAATTTTGAGGTTTGCAAAGGATTCTGGGTAACAGAACATGGTCACAGCCCCACAAGTCACCCCATCTTGGATTCCCCTAGGTCTCTAGTTTTCAAAAATGCACAGGTTTGGTAGATTTCCTTAGGTGCCTGCTGAGCTAGAGGCCAAAATCTACAGGTAGGCACTTTGCAAAAAACACCTCTGTTTTCTTTCAAAAAATTGGATGTGTCCACGTTGCGCTTTGGGGCATTTCCTGTCGCGGGCGCTAGGCCTACCCACACAAGTGAGGTATCATTTTTATCGGGAGGCTTGGGGGAACGCTGCGTGGAAGGAACTTTGTGTCTCCTCTCAGATTCCAGAACTTTCTGCCACAAAAATGTGAGGAACATGTGTTTTTTTAGCCAAATTTTGAGGTTTGCAAAGGATTCTGGGTAACAGAACCTGGTTAGAGCCCCACAAGTCAACCCATCTTGGATTCCCCTAGGTCTCTAGTTTTAAAAAATGCACAGGTTTGGTAGGTTTCCTTCGGTGCCGGCTGAGCTAGAGGCCAAAATCTACAGGTAGGCACTTTGCAAAAAACACCTCTGTTTTCTTTCAAAAAATTGGATGTGTCCACGTTGAGCTTTGGGGCATATCCTGTCGCGGGCGCTAGGCCTACCCACACAAGTGAGGTATCATTTTTATCGGAAGACTTGGGGGAACGCTGCGTGGAAGGAAATTTGTGGCTCCTCTCAAATTCCAGAACTTTCTGCCACAAAAATGTGAGGAACATGTGTTTTTTTAGCCAAATTTTGAGGTTTGCAAAGGATTCTGGGTAACAGAACCTGGTCAGAGCCCCACAAGTCACCCCATCTTGGATTCCCCTAGGTCTCTAGTTTTCAAAAATGCACAGGTTTGGTAGGTTTCCCTAGGTGCCGGCTGAGCTAGAGGCCAAAATCTACAGGTAGGCACTTTGGAAAAAACACCTCTGTTTTCTTTCAAAAAATTGGATGTGTCCACGTTGCGCTTTGGGGCATTTCCTGTCGCGGGCGCTAGGCCTACCCACACAAGTGAGGTATCATTTTTATTGGGAGCCTTGGGGGAACGCTGGGTGAAAGGAAATGTGTGGCTCCTCTCAGATTCCAGAACTTTCTGCCACAGAAATGTGAGGAACATGTGTTTTTTTCGTCAAATTTTGAGGTTTGCAAAGGATTCTGGGTAACAGAACATGGTCACAGCCCCACAAGTCACCCCATCTTGGATTCCCCTAGGTCTCTAGTTTTCAAAAATGCACAGGTTTGGTAGATTTCCTTAGGTGCCTGCTGAGCTAGAGGCCAAAATCTACAGGTAGGCACTTTGCAAAAAACACCTCTGTTTTCTTTCAAAAAATTGGATGTGTCCACGTTGCGCTTTGGGGCATTTCCTGTCGCGGGCGCTAGGCCTACCCACACAAGTGAGGTATCATTTTTATCGGGAGGCTTGGGGGAACGCTGCGTGGAAGGAACTTTGTGTCTCCTCTCAGATTCCAGAACTTTCTGCCACAAAAATGTGAGGAACATGTGTTTTTTTAGCCAAATTTTGAGGTTTGCAAAGGATTCTGGGTAACAGAACCTGGTTAGAGCCCCACAAGTCAACCCATCTTGGATTCCCCTAGGTCTCTAGTTTTAAAAAATGCACAGGTTTGGTAGGTTTCCCTAGGTGCCGGCTGAGCTAGAGGCCCACATCTACAGGTACGAACTTTGCAAAAAACACCTCTGTGTTCTTTCAAAAAATTGGATGTGTCCACGTTGAGCTTTGGGGCATATCCTGTCGCGGGCGCTAGGCCTACCCACACAAGTGAGGTATCATTTTTATTGGGAGACTTGGGGGAACGCTGGGTGAAAGGAAATTTGTGGCTCCTCTCAGATTCCAGAACTTTCTGCCACAGAAATGTGAGGAACATGTGTTTTTTTAGCCAAATTTCGAGGTTTGCAAAGGATTCTGGGTAACAGAACCTGGTCAGAGCCCCACAAGTCACCCTATCTTGGATTCCCCTCGGTCTCTAGTTTTCATAAATGCACAGGTTTGGTAGGTTTCCCTAAGTGCCGGCTGAGCTAGAGGCCAAAATCTACAGGTAGGCACTTTGCAAAAAACACCTCTGTTTTCTTTCAAAAAATTGGATGTGTCCATGTTGCGCTTTGGGGCATTTCCTGTCGCGGGCGCTAGGCCTACCCACACAAGTGAGGTATCATTTTTATCGGGAGACTTGGGGGAACGCTGGGTGGAAGGATATTTGTGGCTCCTCTCAGATTCCAAAACTTTCTGCCACAGAAATGTGATGAACATGTGTTTTTTTAGCCACATTTTGAGGTTTGCAAAGGATTCTGGGTAACAGAACCTGGTCAGAGCCCCACAAGTCACCCCATCTTGTATTCCCCTAGGTCTCTAGTTTTCAAAAATGCACATGTTTGGTAGGTTTCCCTAGGTGCCGGCTGAGCTAGAGGCCAAAATCTACAGGTAGGCACTTTGCAAAAAACACCTCTGTTTTCTTTCAAAAAATTGGATGTGTCCACGTTGCGTTTTGGGGCATTTCCTGTCGCGGGCGCTAGGCCTACCCACACAAGTGAGGTATCATTTTTATCGGGAGACTTGGGGGAACGCTGCGTCGAAGGAAATTTGTGGCTCCTCTCACATTCCAGAACTTTCTGCCACAAAAATGTGAGGAACATGTGTTTTTTTAGCCAAATTTTGAGGTTTGCAAAGGATTCTGGGTAACAGAACCTGGTCAGAGCCCCACAAGTCACCCCATCTTGGATTCCCCTAGGTCTCTAGTTTTCAAAAATGCACAGGTTTGGTAGGTTTCCCTAAGTGCCGGCTGAGCTAGAGGCCAAAATCTACAGGTAGGCACCTTGCAAAAAACACCTCTGTTTTCTTTCAAAAAATTGGATGTGTCCATGTTGCGCTTTGGGGCATTTCCTGTCGCGGGCGCTAGGCCTACCCACACAAGTGAGGTATCATTTTTATCGGGAGAAATGGGGGAACGCTGGGTGGAAGGATATTTGTTGCTCCTCTCAGATTCCAAAACTTTCTGCCACTGAAAGGTGAGGAACATGTGTTTTTTTAGCCACATTTTGAGGTTTGCAAAGGATTCTGGGTAACAGAACCTGGTCAGAGCCCCACAAGTCACACCATCTTGGATTCCCCTAGGTCTCTAGTTTTAAAAAATGCACATGTTTGGTAGGTTTCCCTAGGTGCCGGCTGAGCTAGAGGCCAAAATCTACAGGTAGGCATTTTGCAAAAAACACCTCTGTTTTCTTTCAAAAAATTGGATGTGTCCACGTTGCGCTTTGGGGCATTTCCTGTCGCGGGCGCTAGGCCTACCCACACAAGTGAGGTATCATTTTTATCGGGAGACTTGGGGGAAAGCTAGGTGGAAGGAAATTTGTGGCTCCTCTCAGATTCCAGAACTTTCTGCCACAGAAATGTGAGGAACATGTTTTTTTTTTAGCCAAATTTTGAGGTTTGCAAAGGATTCTGGGTAACAGAACCTGGTCAGAGCCCCACAAGTCACCCCATCTTGGATTCCCCTAGGTCTCTAGTTTTCAAAAATGCAAAGGTTTGGTAGGTTTCCCTAGGTGCCGGCTGAGCTAGAGGCCCACATCTACAGGTAGGCACTTTGCAAAAAACACCTATGTTTTCTTTCAAAAAATTGGATGTGTCCACGTTGAGCTTTGGGGCATATCCTGTCGCGGGCGCTAGGCCTACCCACACAAGTGAGGTATCATTTTTATTGGGAGACTTGGGGGAACGCTGGGTGAAAGGAAATTTGTGGCTCCTCTCAGATTCCAGAGCTTTCTGCCACAGAAATGTGAGGAACATGTGTTTTTTTAGCCAAATTTTGAGGTTTGCAAAGGATTCTGGGTAACAGAACCTGGTCAGAGCCCCACAAGTCACCCCATCTTGGAATCCCCTAGGTCTCTAGTTTTCAAAAATGCACAGGTTTGGTAGGTTTCCCTAAGTGCCGGCTGAGCTAGAGGCCAAAATCTACAGGTAGGAACTTTGCAAAAAACACCTCTGTTTTCTTTTAAAAAATTGGATGTGTCCACGTTGCGCTTTGGGCATTTCCTGTCGCGGGCGCTAGGCCTACCCACACAAGTGAGGTATCATTTTTATCGGGAGACTTGGGGGAACGCTGCGTGGAAGGAAATTTGTGGCTCCTCTCACATTCCAGAACTTTCTGCCACATAAATGTGATGAACATGTGTTTTTTTTTATCCAAATTTTGAGGTTTGCAAAGGATTCTGGGTAACAGAACCTGGTCAGAGCCCCACAAGTCACCCCATCTTGGATTCCCCTAGGTCTCTAGTTTTCAAAAATGCACAGGTTTGGTAGGTTTCTCTAGGTACCGGCTGAGCTAGAGGCCAAAATCTACAGGTAGGCACCTTGCAAAAAACACCTGTTTTCTTTCAAAAAATTGGATGTGTCCACGTTGCGCTTTGGGGCATTTCCTGTCGCGGGCACTAGGCCGACCCACACAAGTGAGGTATCATTTTTATCGGGAGACTTGGGGGAAAGCTAGGTGGAAGGAAATTTGTGGCTCCTCTCAGATTCCAGAACTTTCTGCCACAGAAATGTGAGGAACATGTGTTTTTTTTAGCCAAATTTTGAGGTTTGCAAAGGATTCTGGGTAACAGAACCTGGTCAGAGCCCCACAAGTCACCCCATCTTGGATTCCCCTAGGTCTCTAGTTTTCAAAAATGCAAAGGTTTGGTAGGTTTCCCTAGGTGCCAGCTGAGCTAGAGGCCCACATCTACAGGTAGGCACTTTGCAAAAAACACCTATGTTTTCTTTCAAAAAATTGGATGTGTCCACGTTGAGCTTTGGGGCATATCCTGTCGCGGGCGCTAGGCCTACCCACACAAGTGAGGTATCATTTTTATTGGGAGACTTGGGGGAACGCTGGGTGAAAGGAAATTTGTGGCTCCTCTCAGATTCCAGAACTTTCTGCCACAGAAATGTGAGGAACATGTGTTTTTTTAGCCAAATTTTGAGGTTTGCAAAGGATTCTGGGTAACAGAACCTGGTCAGAGCCCCACAAGTCACCCCATCTTGGATTCCCCTAGGTCTCTAGTTTTCAAAAATGCACAGGTTCGGTAGGTTTCCTTAGGTGCCTGCTGAGCTAGAGGCCAAAATCTACAGGTAGGCACTTTGCAAAAAACACCTCTGTTTTCTTTCAAAAAATTGGATGTGTCCACGTTGCGCTTTGGGGCATTTCCTGTCGCGGGCGCTAGGCCTACCCACACAAGTGAGGTATCATTTTTATCGGGAGGCTTGGGGGAACGGTGCGTGGAAGGAAATTTGTGTCTCCTCTCAGATTCCAGAACTTTCTGCCACAAAAATGTGAGGAACATGTGTTTTTTTAGCCACATTTTGAGGTTTGCCAAGGATTCTGGGTAACAGAACCTGGTTAGAGCCCCACAAGTCAACCCATCTTGGATTCCCCTAGGTCTCTAGTTTTAAAAAATGCACAGGTTTGGTAGGTTTCCCTAGGTGCCGGCTGAGCTAGAGGCCCACATCTACAGGTAGGCACTTTGCAAAAAACACCTCTGTTTTCTTTAAAAAAATTGGAGGTGTCCACGTTGAGCTTTGGTGCATATCCTGTCGCGGGTGCTAGGCCTACCCACACAAGTGAGTTATCATTTTTATTGGGAGACTTGGGGGAACGCTGGGTGAAAGGAAATTTGTGGCTCCTCTCAGATTCCAGAACTTTCTGCCACAGAAATGTGAGGAACATGTTTTTAGCCAAATTTCGAGGTTTGCAAAGGATTCTGGGTAACAGAACCTGGTCAGAGCCCCACAAGTCACCCCATCTTGGATTCCCCTAGGTCTCTAGTTTTCAAAAATGCACAGGTTTGGTAGGTTTCCCTAGGTGCCGGCTGAGCTAGTGGCCAAAATCTACAGGTAGGCACTTTGCAAAAAACACCTCTGTTTTCTTTCAAAAAATTGGATGTGTCCACGTTGCGCTTTGGGGCATTTCCTGTCGCGGGCGCTAGGCCTACCCACAAATGTGAGGTATCGTTTTTATTGGGAGACTTTGGGGAACGCTGGGTGAAAGGAAATTTGTGGCTCCTCTCAGATTCCAGAACTTTCTGCCACAGAAATGGGAGGAACATGTGTTTTTTTCTCCAAATTTTGAGGTTTGCAAAGGATTCTGGGTAACAGAACATGGTCAGAGCCCCACAAGTCACCCCATCATGGATTCCCCTAGGTCTCTAGTTTTCAAAAATGCACAGGTTTGGTAGGTTTCCTTCGGTGCCGGCTGAGCTAGAGGCCAAAATCTACAGGTAGGCACTTTGCAAAAAACACCTCTGTTTTCTTTCAAAAAATTGGATGTGTCCACGTTGCGCTTTGGGGCATTTCCTGTTGCGGGCGCTAGGCCTACCCACACAAGTGAGGTATCATTTTTATCGGGAGACTTGGGGGAACGCTGCGTGGAAGGAAATTTGTGGCTCCTCTCAAATTCCAGAACTTTCTGCCACAAAAATGTGAGGAACATGTGTTTTTTTAGCCAAATTTTGAGGTTTGCAAAGGATTCTGGGTAACAGAACCTGGTCAGAGCCCCACAAGTCACCCCATCTTGGATTCCCCTAGGTCTCTAGTTTTCAAAAATGCACAGGTTTGGTAGGTTTCCCTAGGTGCCGGCTGAGCTAGAGGCCAAAATCTACAGGTAGGCACTTTGCAAAAAACACCTCTGTTTTCTTTCAAAAAATTGGATGTGTCCACGTTGCGCTTTGGGGCATTTCCTGTCGCGGGCGCTAGGCCTACCCACACAAGTGAGGTATCATTTTTATTGGGAGCCTTGGGGGAACGCTGGGTGAAAGGAAATGTGTGGCTCCTCTCAGATTCCAGAACTTTCTGCCACAGAAATGTGAGGAACATGTGTTTTTTTCGCCAAATTTTGAGGTTTGCAAAGGATTCTGGGTAACAGAACATGGTCACAGCCCCACAAGTCACCCCATCTTGGATTCCCCTAGGTCTCTAGTTGTCAAAAATGCACAGGTTTGGTAGATTTCCTTAGGTGCCTGCTGAGCTAGAGGCCAAAATCTACAGGTAGGCACTTTGCAAAAAACACCTCTGTTTTCTTTCAAAAAATTGGATGTGTCCACGTTGCGCTTTGGGGCATTTCCTGTCGCGGGCACTAGGCCTACCCACACAAGTGAGGTATCATTTTTATCGGGAGGCTTGGGGGAACGCTGCGTGGAAGGAACTTTGTGTCTCCTCTCAGATTCCAGAACTTTCTGCCACAAAAATGTGAGGAACATGTGTTTTTTTAGCCAAATTTTGAGGTTTGCAAAGGATTCTGGGTAACAGAACCTGGTTAGAGCCCCACAAGTCAACCCATCTTGGATTCCCCTAGGTCTCTAGTTTTAAAAAATGCACAGGTTTGGTAGGTTTCCCTAGGTGCCGGCTGAGCTAGAGGCCCACATCTACAGGTAGGCACTTTGCAAAAAACACCTCTGTTTTCTTTCAAAAAATTGGAGGTGTCCACGTTGAGCTTTGGTGCATATCCTGTCGCGGGTGCTAGGCCTACCCACACAAGTGAGTTATCATTTTTATTGGGAGACTTGGGGGAACGCTGGGTGAAAGGAAATTTGTGGCTCCTCTCAGATTCCAGAACTTTCTGCCACAGAAATGTGAGGAACATGTTTTTAGCCAAATTTCGAGGTTTGCAAAGGATTCTGGGTAACAGAACCTGGTCAGAGCCCCACAAGTCACCCCATCTTGGATTCCCCTAGGTCTCTAGTTTTCAAAAATGCACAGGTTTGGTAGGTTTCCCTAGGTGCCGGCTGAGCTAGTGGCCAAAATCTACAGGTAGGCACTTTGCAAAAAACACCTCTGTTTTCTTTCAAAAAATTGGATGTGTCCACGTTGCGCTTTGGGGCATTTCCTGTCGCGGGCGCTAGGCCTACCCACAAATGTGAGGTATCGTTTTTATTGGGAGACTTGGGGGAACGCTGGGTGAAAGGAAATTTGTGGCTCCTCTCAGATTCCAGAACTTTCTGCCACAGAAATGCGAGGAACATGTGTTTTTTTCTCCAAATTTTGAGGTTTGCAAAGGATTCTGGGTAACAGAACATGGTCAGAGCCCCACAAGTCACCCCATCTTGGATTCCCCTAGGTCTCTAGTTTTCAAAAATGCACAGGTTTGGTAGGTTTCCTTCGGTGCCGGCTGAGCTAGAGGCCAAAATCTACAGGTAGGCACTTTGCAAAAAACACCTCTGTTTTCTTTCAAAAAATTGGATGTGTCCACGTTGCGCTTTGGGGCATTTCCTGTTGCGGGCGCTAGGCCTACCCACACAAGTGAGGTATCATTTTTATCGGAAGACTTGGGGGAACGCTGCGTGGAAGGAAATTTGTGGCTCCTCTCAAATTCCAGAACTTTCTGCCACAAAAATGTGAGGAACATGTGTTTTTTTAGCCAAATTTTGAGGTTTGCAAAGGATTCTGGGTAACAGAACCTGGTCAGAGCCCCACAAGTCACCCCATCTTGGATTCCCCTAGGTCTCTAGTTTTCAAAAATGCACAGGTTTGGTAGGTTTCCCTAGGTGCCGGCTGAGCTAGAGGCCAAAATCTACAGGTAGGCACTTTGGAAAAAACACCTCTGTTTTCTTTCAAAAAATTGGATGTGTCCACGTTGCGCTTTGGGGCATTTCCTGTCGCGGGCGCTAGGCCTACCCACACAAGTGAGGTATCATTTTTATTGGGAGCCTTGGGGGAACGCTGGGTGAAAGGAAATGTGTGGCTCCTCTCAGATTCCAGAACTTTCTGCCACAGAAATGTGAGGAACATGTGTTTTTTTCGTCAAATTTTGAGGTTTGCAAAGGATTCTGGGTAACAGAACATGGTCACAGCCCCACAAGTCACCCCATCTTGGATTCCCCTAGGTCTCTAGTTTTCAAAAATGCACAGGTTTGGTAGATTTCCTTAGGTGCCTGCTGAGCTAGAGGCCAAAATCTACAGGTAGGCACTTTGCAAAAAACACCTCTGTTTTCTTTCAAAAAATTGGATGTGTCCACGTTGCGCTTTGGGGCATTTCCTGTCGCGGGCGCTAGGCCTACCCACACAAGTGAGGTATCATTTTTATCGGGAGGCTTGGGGGAACGCTGCGTGGAAGGAACTTTGTGTCTCCTCTCAGATTCCAGAACTTTCTGCCACAAAAATGTGAGGAACATGTGTTTTTTTAGCCAAATTTTGAGGTTTGCAAAGGATTCTGGGTAACAGAACCTGGTTAGAGCCCCACAAGTCAACCCATCTTGGATTCCCCTAGGTCTCTAGTTTTAAAAAATGCACAGGTTTGGTAGGTTTCCCTAGGTGCCGGCTGAGCTAGAGGCCCACATCTACAGGTACGAACTTTGCAAAAAACACCTCTGTGTTCTTTCAAAAAATTGGATGTGTCCACGTTGAGCTTTGGGGCATATCCTGTCGCGGGCGCTAGGCCTACCCACACAAGTGAGGTATCATTTTTATTGGGAGACTTGGGGGAACGCTGGGTGAAAGGAAATTTGTGGCTCCTCTCAGATTCCAGAACTTTCTGCCACAGAAATGTGAGGAACATGTGTTTTTTTAGCCAAATTTCGAGGTTTGCAAAGGATTCTGGGTAACAGAACCTGGTCAGAGCCCCACAAGTCACCCTATCTTGGATTCCCCTCGGTCTCTAGTTTTCATAAATGCACAGGTTTGGTAGGTTTCCCTAAGTGCCGGCTGAGCTAGAGGCCAAAATCTACAGGTAGGCACTTTGCAAAAAACACCTCTGTTTTCTTTCAAAAAATTGGATGTGTCCATGTTGCGCTTTGGGGCATTTCCTGTCGCGGGCGCTAGGCCTACCCACACAAGTGAGGTATCATTTTTATCGGGAGACTTGGGGGAACGCTGGGTGGAAGGATATTTGTGGCTCCTCTCAGATTCCAAAACTTTCTGCCACAGAAATGTGATGAACATGTGTTTTTTTAGCCACATTTTGAGGTTTGCAAAGGATTCTGGGTAACAGAACCTGGTCAGAGCCCCACAAGTCACCCCATCTTGTATTCCCCTAGGTCTCTAGTTTTCAAAAATGCACATGTTTGGTAGGTTTCCCTAGGTGCCGGCTGAGCTAGAGGCCAAAATCTACAGGTAGGCACTTTGCAAAAAACACCTCTGTTTTCTTTCAAAAAATTGGATGTGTCCACGTTGCGTTTTGGGGCATTTCCTGTCGCGGGCGCTAGGCCTACCCACACAAGTGAGGTATCATTTTTATCGGGAGACTTGGGGGAACGCTGCGTCGAAGGAAATTTGTGGCTCCTCTCACATTCCAGAACTTTCTGCCACAAAAATGTGAGGAACATGTGTTTTTTTAGCCAAATTTTGAGGTTTGCAAAGGATTCTGGGTAACAGAACCTGGTCAGAGCCCCACAAGTCACCCCATCTTGGATTCCCCTAGGTCTCTAGTTTTCAAAAATGCACAGGTTTGGTAGGTTTCCCTAAGTGCCGGCTGAGCTAGAGGCCAAAATCTACAGGTAGGCACCTTGCAAAAAACACCTCTGTTTTCTTTCAAAAAATTGGATGTGTCCATGTTGCGCTTTGGGGCATTTCCTGTCGCGGGCGCTAGGCCTACCCACACAAGTGAGGTATCATTTTTATCGGGAGAAATGGGGGAACGCTGGGTGGAAGGATATTTGTTGCTCCTCTCAGATTCCAAAACTTTCTGCCACTGAAAGGTGAGGAACATGTGTTTTTTTAGCCACATTTTGAGGTTTGCAAAGGATTCTGGGTAACAGAACCTGGTCAGAGCCCCACAAGTCACACCATCTTGGATTCCCCTAGGTCTCTAGTTTTAAAAAATGCACATGTTTGGTAGGTTTCCCTAGGTGCCGGCTGAGCTAGAGGCCAAAATCTACAGGTAGGCATTTTGCAAAAAACACCTCTGTTTTCTTTCAAAAAATTGGATGTGTCCACGTTGCGCTTTGGGGCATTTCCTGTCGCGGGCGCTAGGCCTACCCACACAAGTGAGGTATCATTTTTATCGGGAGACTTGGGGGAAAGCTAGGTGGAAGGAAATTTGTGGCTCCTCTCAGATTCCAGAACTTTCTGCCACAGAAATGTGAGGAACATGTTTTTTTTTTAGCCAAATTTTGAGGTTTGCAAAGGATTCTGGGTAACAGAACCTGGTCAGAGCCCCACAAGTCACCCCATCTTGGATTCCCCTAGGTCTCTAGTTTTCAAAAATGCAAAGGTTTGGTAGGTTTCCCTAGGTGCCGGCTGAGCTAGAGGCCCACATCTACAGGTAGGCACTTTGCAAAAAACACCTATGTTTTCTTTCAAAAAATTGGATGTGTCCACGTTGAGCTTTGGGGCATATCCTGTCGCGGGCGCTAGGCCTACCCACACAAGTGAGGTATCATTTTAATTGGGAGACTTGGGGGAACGCTGGGTGAAAGGAAATTTGTGGCTCCTCTCAGATTCCAGAGCTTTCTGCCACAGAAATGTGAGGAACATGTGTTTTTTTAGCCAAATTTTGAGGTTTGCAAAGGATTCTGGGTAACAGAACCTGGTCAGAGCCCCACAAGTCACCCCATCTTGGATTCCCCTAGGTCTCTAGTTTTCAAAAATGTACAGGTTTGGTAGGTTTCCCTAGGTGCCGGCTGAGCTAGAGGCCAAAATCTACAGGTAGGCACTTTGCAAAAAACACCTCTGTTTTCTTTCAAAAAATTGGATGTGTCAACGTTGCGCTTTGGGGCATTTCCTGTCGCGGGCGCTAGGCCTACCCACACAAGTGAGGTATCATTTTTATTGGGAGACTTGGGGGAACGCTGGGTGAAAGGAAATTTGTGGCTCCTCTCAGATTCCAGAACTTTCTGCCACAGAACTGTGAGGAACATGTGTTTTTTTAGCCAAATTTCGAGGTTTGCAAAGGATTCTGGGTAACAGAACCTGGTCAGAGCCCCACAAGTCACCCCATCTTGGAATCCCCTAGGTCTCTAGTTTTCAAAAATGCACAGGTTTTGTAGGTTTCCCTAAGTGCCGGCTGAGCTAGAGGCCAAAATCTACAGGTAGGCACTTTGCAAAAAACACCTCTGTTTTCTTTAAAAAAATTGGATGTGTACACATTGCGCTTTGGGCATTTCCTGTCGCGGGCGCTAGGCCCACCCACACAAGTGAGGTATCATTTTTATCGGGAGACTTGGGGGAACGCTGGGTGGAAGGAAATTTGTGGCTCCTCTCAGATTCCAGAGCTTTCTGTCACAGAAATGTGAGGAACTTGTATTTTTTTTTGCCAAATTTTGAAGTTTGCAAAGGATTCTGGGTAACAGAACCTGGTCAGAGCCCCACAAGTCACCCCATCTTGGATTCCCCTAGGTCTCTAGTTTTCAAAAATGCACAGGTTTGATAGGTTTCCCTAGGTGCCGGCTGAGCTAGAGGCCAAAATCTACAGGTAGGCACTTTGCAAAAAACACCTCTGTTTTCATTCAAAAAATTGGATGTGTCCACGTTGCGCTTTGGGGCATTTCTTGTCGCGGGCGCTAGGCCTACCCACAGAAGTGAGGTATCATTTTTATCGGGAGACTTGGGGGAACGCTGCGTGGAAGGAAATTTGTGGCTCCTCTCAGATTCCAGAACTTTCTGCCACAGAACTGTGAGGAACATGTGTTTTTTTCGCCAAATTTCGAGGTTTGCAAAGGATTCTGGGTAACAGAACCTGGTCAGAGCCCCACAAGTCACCCCATCTTGGAATCCCCTAGGTCTCTAGTTTTCAAAAATGCACAGGTTTGGTAGGTTTCCCTAAGTGCCGGCTGAGCTAGAGGCCAAAATCTACAGGTAGGAACTTTGCAAAAAACACCTCTGTTTTCTTTCAAAAAATTGGATGTGTCCACGTTGCGCTTTGGGCATTTCCTGTCGCGGGCGCTAGGCCTACCCACACAAGTGAGGTATCATTTTTATCGGGAGACTTGGGGGAACGCTGCGTGGAAGGAAATTTGTGGCTCCTCTCACATTCCAGAACTTTCTGCCACATAAATGTGAGGAACATGTGGTTTTTTTTATCCAAATTTTGAGGTTTGCAAAGGATTCTGGGTAACAGAACCTGGTCAGAGCCCCACAAGTCACCCCATCTTGGATTCCCCTAGGTCTCTAGTTTTCAAAAATGCACAGGTTTGGTAGGTTTCTCTAGGTGCCGGCTGAGCTAGAGGCCAAAATCTACAGGTAGGCACCTTGCAAAAAACACCTCTGTTTTCTTTCAAAAAATTGGATGTGTCCACGTTGCGCTTTGGGGCATTTCCTGTCGCGGGCACTAGGCCGACCCACACAAGTGAGGTATCATTTTTATCGGGAGACTTGGGGGAAAGCTAGGTGGAAGGAAATTTGTGGCTCCTCTCAGATTCCAGAACTTTCTGCCACAGAAATGTGAGGAACATGTGTTTTTTTTAGCCAAATTTTGAGGTTTGCAAAGGATTCTGGGTAACAGAACCTGGTCAGAGCCCCACAAGTCACCCCATCTTGGATTCCCCTAGGTCTCTAGTTTTCAAAAATGCAAAGGTTTGGTAGGTTTCCCTAGGTGCCAGCTGAGCTAGAGGCCCACATCTACAGGTAGGCACTTTGCAAAAAACACCTATGTTTTCTTTCAAAAAATTGGATGTGTCCACGTTGAGCTTTGGGGCATATCCTGTCGCGGGCGCTAGGCCTACCCACACAAGTGAGGTATCATTTTTATTGGGAGACTTGGGGGAACGCTGGGTGAAAGGAAATTTGTGGCTCCTCTCAGATTCCAGAACTTTCTGCCACAGAAATGTGAGGAACATGTGTTTTTTTAGCCAAATTTTGAGGTTTGCAAAGGATTCTGGGTAACAGAACCTGGTCAGAGCCCCACAAGTCACCCCATCTTGGATTCCCCTAGGTCTCTAGTTTTCAAAAATGCACAGGTTCGGTATGTTTCCTTAGGTGCCTGCTGAGCTAGAGGCCAAAATCTACAGGTAGGCACTTTGGAAAAAACACCTCTGTTTTCTTTCAAAAAATTGGATGTGTCCACGTTGCGCTTTGGGGCATTTCCTGTCGCGGGCGCTAGGCCTACCCACACAAGTGAGGTATCATTTTTATCGGGAGGCTTGGGGGAACGGTGCGTGGAAGGAAATTTGTGTCTCCTCTCAGATTCCAGAACTTTCTGCCACAAAAATGTGAGGAACATGTGTTTTTTTAGCCACATTTTGAGGTTTGCCAAGGATTCTGGGTAACAGAACCTGGTTAGAGCCCCACAAGTCAACCCATCTTGGATTCCCCTAGGTCTCTAGTTTTAAAAAATGCACAGGTTTGGTAGGTTTCCCTAGGTGCCGGCTGAGCTAGAGGCCCACATCTACAGGTAGGCACTTTGCAAAAAACACCTCTGTTTTCTTTCAAAAAATTGGAGGTGTCCACGTTGAGCTTTGGTGCATATCCTGTCGCGGGTGCTAGGCCTACCCACACAAGTGAGTTATCATTTTTATTGGGAGACTTGGGGGAACGCTGGGTGAAAGGAAATTTGTGGCTCCTCTCAGATTCCAGAACTTTCTGCCACAGAAATGTGAGGAACATGTTTTTAGCCAAATTTCGAGGTTTGCAAAGGATTCTGGGTAACAGAACCTGGTCAGAGCCCCACAAGTCACCCCATCTTGGATTCCCCTAGGTCTCTAGTTTTCAAAAATGCAAAGGTTTGGTAGGTTTCCCTAGGTGCCGGCTGAGCTAGTGGCCAAAATCTACAGGTAGGCACTTTGCAAAAAACACCTATGTTTTCTTTCAAAAAATTGGATGTGTCCACGTTGAGCTTTGGGGCATATCCTGTCGCGGGCGCTAGGCCTACCCACACAAGTGAGGTATCGTTTTTATTGGCAGACTTTGGGGAACGCTGGGTGAAAGGAAATTTGTGGCTCCTCTCAGATTCCAGAACTTTCTGCCACAGAAATGTGAGGAACATGTGTTTTTTTAGCCAAATTTTGAGGTTTGCAAAGGATTCTGGGTAACAGAACCTGGTCAGAGCCCCACAAGTCACCCCATCATGGATTCCCCTAGGTCTCTAGTTTTCAAAAATGTACAGGTTTGGTAGGTTTCCCTAGGTGCCGGCTGAGCTAGAGGCCAAAATCTACAGGTAGGCACTTTGCAAAAAACACCTCTGTTTTCTTTCAAAAAATTGGATGTGTCAACGTTGCGCTTTGGGGCATTTCCTGTTGCGGGCGCTAGGCCTACCCACACAAGTGAGGTATCATTTTTATCGGGAGACTTGGGGGAACGCTGCGTGGAAGGAAATTTGTGGCTCCTCTCAAATTCCAGAACTTTCTGCCACAAAAATGTGAGGAACATGTGTTTTTTTAGCCAAATTTTGAGGTTTGCAAAGGATTCTGGGTAACAGAACCTGGTCAGAGCCCCACAAGTCACCCCATCTTGGATTCCCCTAGGTCTCTAGTTTTCAATAATGCACAGGTTTGGTAGGTTTCCCTAGGTGCCGGCTGAGCTAGAGGCCAAAATCTACAGGTAGGCACTTTGCAAAAAACACCTCTGTTTTCTTTCAAAAAATTGGATGTGTCCACGTTGCGCTTTCGGGCATTTCCTGTCACGGCGCTAGGCCTACCCACACAAGTGAGGTATCATTTTTATTGGGAGCCTTGGGGGAACGCTGGGTGAAAGGAAATGTGTGGCTCCTCTCAGATTCCAGAACTTTCTGCCACAGAAATGTGAGGAACATGTGTTTTTTTCGCCAAATTTTGAGGTTTGCAAAGGATTCTGGGTAACAGAACATGGTCACAGCCCTACAAGTCACCCCATCTTGGATTCCCCTAGGTCTCTAGTTTTCAAAAATGCACAGGTTTGGTAGATTTCCTTAGGTGCCTGCTGAGCTAGAGGCCAAAATCTACAGGTAGGCACTTTGCAAAAAACACCTCTGTTTTCTTTCAAAAAATTGGATGTGTCCACGTTGCGCTTTGGGGCATTTCCTGTCGCGGGCGCTAGGCCTACCCACACAAGTGAGGTATCATTTTTATCGGGAGGCTTGGGGGAACGCTGCGTGGAAGGAACTTTGTGTCTCCTCTCAGATTCCAGAACTTTCTGCCACAAAAATGTGAGGAACATGTGTTTTTTTAGCCAAATTTTGAGGTTTGCAAAGGATTCTGGGTAACAGAACCTGGTCAGAGCCCCACAAGTCACACCATCTTGGATTCCCCTAGGTCTCTAGTTTTAAAAAATGCACATGTTTGGTAGGTTTCCCTAGGTGCCGGCTGAGCTAGAGGCCAAAATCTACAGGTAGGCATTTTGCAAAAAACACCTCTGTTTTCTTTCAAAAAATTGGATGTGTCCACGTTGCGCTTTGGGGCATTTCCTGTCGCGGGCGCTAGGCCTACCCACACAAGTGAGGTATCATTTTTATCGGGAGACTTGGGGGAAAGCTAGGTGGAAGGAAATTTGTGGCTCCTCTCAGATTCCAGAACTTTCTGCCACAGAAATGTGAGGAACATGTTTTTTTTTTAGCCAAATTTTGAGGTTTGCAAAGGATTCTGGGTAACAGAACCTGGTCAGAGCCCCACAAGTCACCCCATCTTGGATTCCCCTAGGTCTCTAGTTTTCAAAAATGCAAAGGTTTGGTAGGTTTCCCTAGGTGCCGGCTGAGCTAGAGGCCCACATCTACAGGTAGGCACTTTGCAAAAAACACCTATGTTTTCTTTCAAAAAATTGGATGTGTCCACGTTGAGCTTTGGGGCATATCCTGTCGCGGGCGCTAGGCCTACCCACACAAGTGAGGTATCATTTTAATTGGGAGACTTGGGGGAACGCTGGGTGAAAGGAAATTTGTGGCTCCTCTCAGATTCCAGAGCTTTCTGCCACAGAAATGTGAGGAACATGTGTTTTTTTAGCCAAATTTTGAGGTTTGCAAAGGATTCTGGGTAACAGAACCTGGTCAGAGCCCCACAAGTCACCCCATCATGGATTCCCCTAGGTCTCTAGTTTTCAAAAATGTACAGGTTTGGTAGGTTTCCCTAGGTGCCGGCTGAGCTAGAGGCCAAAATCTACAGGTAGGCACTTTGCAAAAAACACCTCTGTTTTCTTTCAAAAAATTGGATGTGTCAACGTTGCGCTTTGGGGCATTTCCTGTCGCGGGCGCTAGGCCTACCCACACAAGTGAGGTATCATTTTTATCGGGAGACTTGGGGGAACGCTGCGTGGAAGGAAATTTGTGGCTCCTCTCAAATTCCAGAACTTTCTGCCACAAAAATGTGAGGAACATGTGTTTTTTTAGCCAAATTTTGAGGTTTGCAAAGGATTCTGGGTAACAGAACCTGGTCAGAGCCCCACAAGTCACCCCATCTTGGATTCCCCTAGGTCTCTAGTTTTCAATAATGCACAGGTTTGGTAGGTTTCCCTAGGTGCCGGCTGAGCTAGAGGCCAAAATCTACAGGTAGGCACTTTGCAAAAAACACCTCTGTTTTCTTTCAAAAAATTGGATGTGTCCACGTTGCGCTTTCGGGCATTTCCTGTCACGGCGCTAGGCCTACCCACACAAGTGAGGTATCATTTTTATTGGGAGCCTTGGGGGAACGCTGGGTGAAAGGAAATGTGTGGCTCCTCTCAGATTCCAGAACTTTCTGCCACAGAAATGTGAGGAACATGTGTTTTTTTCGCCAAATTTTGAGGTTTGCAAAGGATTCTGGGTAACAGAACATGGTCACAGCCCCACAAGTCACCCCATCTTGGATTCCCCTAGGTCTCTAGTTTTCAAAAATGCACAGGTTTGGTAGATTTCCTTAGGTGCCTGCTGAGCTAGAGGCCAAAATCTACAGGTAGGCACTTTGCAAAAAACACCTCTGTTTTCTTTCAAAAAATTGGATGTGTCCACGTTGCGCTTTGGGGCATTTCCTGTCGCGGGCGCTAGGCCTACCCACACAAGTGAGGTATCATTTTTATCGGGAGGCTTGGGGGAACGCTGCGTGGAAGGAACTTTGTGTCTCCTCTCAGATTCCAGAACTTTCTGCCACAAAAATGTGAGGAACATGTGTTTTTTTAGCCAAATTTTGAGGTTTGCAAAGGATTCTGGGTAACAGAACCTGGTTAGAGCCCCACAAGTCAACCCATCTTGGATTCCCCTAGGTCTCTAGTTTTAAAAAATGCACAGGTTTGGTAGGTTTCCCTAGGTGCCGGCTGAGCTAGAGGCCCACATCTACAGGTAGGCACTTTGCAAAAAACACCTCTGTTTTCTTTCAAAAAATTGGAGGTGTCCACGTTGAGCTTTGGTGCATATCCTGTCGCGGGTGCTAGGCCTACCCACACAAGTGAGTTATCATTTTTATTGGGAGACTTGGGGGAACGCTGGGTGAAAGGAAATTAGTGGCTCCTCTCAGATTCCAGAACTTTCTGCCACAGAAATGTGAGGAACATGTTTTTAGCCAAATTTCGAGGTTTGCAAAGGATTCTGGGTAACAGAACCTGGTCAGAGCCCCACAAGTCACCCCATCTTGGATTCCCCTAGGTCTCTAGTTTTCAAAAATGCACAGGTTTGGTAGGTTTCCCTAGGTGCCGGCTGAGCTAGTGGCCAAAATCTACAGGTAGGCACTTTGCAAAAAACACCTCTGTTTTCTTTCAAAAAATTGGATGTGTCCACGTTGCGCTTTGGGGCATTTCCTGTCGCGGGCGCTAGGCCTACCCACAAATGTGAGGTATCGTTTTTATTGGGAGACTTGGGGGAACGCTGGGTGAAAGGAAATTTGTGGCTCCTCTCAGATTCCAGAACTTTCTGCCACAGAAATTGGAGGAACATGTGTTTTTTTCTCCAAATTTTGAGGTTTGCAAAGGATTCTGGGTAACAGAACCTGGTCAGAGCCCCACAAGTCACCCCATCTTGGATTCCCCTAGGTCTCTAGTTTTCAAAAATGCACAGGTTTGGTAGGTTTCCTTCGGTGCCGGCTGAGCTAGAGGCCAAAATCTACAGGTAGGCACTTTGCAAAAAACACCTCTGTTTTCTTTCAAAAAATTGGATGTGTCCACGTTGCGCTTTGGGGCATTTCCTGTTGCGGGCGCTAGGCCTACCCACACAAGTGAGGTATCATTTTTATCGGGAGACTTGGGGGAACGCTGCGTGGAAGGAAATTTGTGGCTCCTCTCAAATTCCAGAACTTTCTGCCACAAAAATGTGAGGAACATGTGTTTTTTTAGCCAAATTTTGAGGTTTGCAAAGGATTCTGGGTAACAGAACCTGGTCAGAGCCCCACAAGTCACCCCATCTTGGATTCCCCTAGGTCAAAAGTTTTCAAAAATGCACAGGTTTGGTAGGTTTCCCTAGGTGCCGGCTGAGCTAGAGGCCAAAATCTACAGGTAGGCACTTTGGAAAAAACACCTCTGTTTTCTTTCAAAAAATTGGATGTGTCCACGTTGCGCTTTGGGGCATTTCCTGTCGCGGGCGCTAGGCCTACCCACACAAGTGAGGTATCATTTTTATTGGGAGCCTTGGGGGAACGCTGGGTGAAAGGAAATGTGTGGCTCCTCTCAGATTCCAGAACTTTCTGCCACAGAAATGTGAGGAACATGTGTTTTTTTCGCCAAATTTGAGGTTTGCAAAGGATTCTGGGTAACAGAACATGGTCACAGCCCCACAAGTCACCCCATCTTGGATTCCCCTAGGTCTCTAGTTTTCAAAAATGCACAGGTTTGGTAGATTTCCTTAGGTGCCTGCTGAGCTAGAGGCCAAAATCTACAGGTAGGCACTTTGCAAAAAACACCTCTGTTTTCTTTCAAAAAATTGGATGTGTCCACGTTGTGCTTTGGGGCATTTCCTGTCGCGGGCGCTAGGCCTACCCACACAAGTGAGGTATCAATTTTATCGGGAGGCTTGGGGGAACGCTGCGTGGAAGGAACTTTGTGTCTCCTCTCAGATTCCAGAACTTTCTGCCACAAAAATGTGAGGAACATGTGTTTTTTTAGCCAAATTTTGAGGTTTGCAAAGGATTCTGGGTAACAGAACCTGGTTAGAGCCCCACAAGTCAACCCATCTTGGATTCCCCTAGGTCTCTAGTTTTAAAAAATGCACAGGTTTGGTAGGTTTCCCTAGGTGCCGGCTGAGCTAGAGGCCCACATCTACAGGTACGAACTTTGCAAAAAACACCTCTGTGTTCTTTCAAAAAATTGGATGTGTCCACGTTGAGCTTTGGGGCATATCCTGTCGCGGGCGCTAGGCCTACCCACACAAGTGAGGTATCATTTTTATTGGGAGACTTGGGGGAACGCTGGGTGAAAGGAAATTAGTGGCTCCTCTCAGATTCCAGAACTTTCTGCCACAGAAATGTGAGGAACATGTGTTTTTTTAGCCAAATTTCGAGGTTTGCAAAGGATTCTGGGTAACAGAACCTGGTCAGAGCCCCACAAGTCACCCTATCTTGGATTCCCCTAGGTCTCTAGTTTTCATAAATGCACAGGTTTGGTAGGTTTCCCTAAGTGCCGGCTGAGCTAGAGGCCAAAATCTACAGGTAGGCACTTTGCAAAAAACACCTCTGTTTTCTTTCAAAAAATTGGATGTGTCCATGTTGCGCTTTGGGGCATTTCCTGTCGCGGGCGCTAGGCCTACCCACACAAGTGAGGTATCATTTTTATCGGGAGACTTGGGGGAACGCTGGGTGGAAGGATATTTGTGGCTCCTCTCAGATTCCAAAACTTTCTGCCACAGAAATGTGATGAACATGTGTTTTTTTAGCCACATTTTAAGGTTTGCAAAGGATTCTGGGTAACAGAACCTGGTCAGAGCCCCACAAGTCACCCCATCTTGGATTCCCCTAGGTCTCTAGTTTTCAAAAATGCACATGTTTGGTAGGTTTCCCTAGGTGCCGGCTGAGCTAGAGGCCAAAATCTACAGGTAGGCACTTTGCAAAAAACACCTCTGTTTTCTTTCAAAAAATTGGATGTGTCCACGTTGCGTTTTGGGGCATTTCCTGTCACGGGCGCTAGGCCTACCCACACAAGTGAGGTATCATTTTTATCGGGAGACTTGGGGGAACGCTGCGTCGAAGGAAATTTGTGGCTCCTCTCACATTCCAGAACTTTCTGCCACAAAAATGTGAGGAACATGTGTTTTTTTAGCCAAATTTTGAGGTTTGCAAAGGATTCTGGGTAACAGAACCTGGTCAGAGCCCCACAAGTCACCACATCTTGGATTCCCCTAGGTCTCTAGTTTTCAAAAATGCACAGGTTTGGTAGGTTTCCCTAGGTGCCGGCTGAGCTAGAGGCCAAAATCTACAGGTAGGCACTTTGCAAAAAACACCTCTGTTTTCTTTTAAAAAATTGGATGTGTCCACGTTGCGCTTTGGGGCATTTCCTTTCGCGGGCGCTAGGCCTACCCACACAAGTTTGGTATCATTTTTATCGGGAGACTTGGAGGAAAGCTGGGTGGAAGGAAATTTGTGGCTCCTCTCAGATTCCAGAACTTTCTGCCACAGAAATGTGAGGATCATGTGTTTTTTTTTGCCAAATTTTGAGGTTTGCAACGGATTCTGGGTAACAGAACCTTGTCAGAGCCCCACAAGTCACCCAATCTTGGATTCCCCTAGGTCTCTAGTTTTAAAAAATGCAAAGGTTTGGTAGGTTTCCCTAGGTGCCGGCTGAGCTAGAGGCCCACATCTACAGGTAGGCACTTTGCAAAAAACACCTCTGTTTTCTTTCAAAAAATTGGATGTGTCCACGTTGAGCTTTGGGGCATATCCTGTCGCGGGCGCTAGGCCTACCCACACAAGTGAGGTATCATTTTTATTGGGAGACTTGGGGGAACGCTGGGTGAAAGGAAATTTATGGCTCCTCTCAGATTCCAGAACTTTCTGCCACAGAAATGTGAGGAACATGTGTTTTTTTAGCCAAATTTCGAGGTTTGCAAAGGATTCTGGGTAACAGAACCTGGTCAGAGCCCCACAAGTCACCCTATCTTGGATTCCCCTAGGTCTCTAGTTTTCATAAATGCACAGGTTTGGTAGGTTTCCCTAAGTGCCGGCTGAGCTAGAGGCCAAAATCTACAGGTAGGCACTTTGCAAAAAACACCTCTGTTTTCTTTCAAAAAATTGGATGTGTCCATGTTGCGCTTTGGGGCATTTCCTGTCGCGGGCGCTAGGCCTACCCACACAAGTGAGGTATCATTTTTATCGGGAGACTTGGGGGAACGCTGGGTGGAAGGATATTTGTGGCTCCTCTCAGATTCCAAAACTTTCTGCCACAGAAATGTGATGAACATGTGTTTTTTTAGCCACATTTTGAGGTTTGCAAAGGATTCTGGGTAACAGAACCTGGTCAGAGCCCCACAAGTCACCCCATCTTGGATTCCCCTAGGTCTCTAGTTTTCAAAAATGCACATGTTTGGTAGGTTTCCCTAGGTGCCGGCTGAGCTAGAGCCCAAAATATACAGGTAGGCACTTTGCAAAAAACACCTCTGTTTTCTTTCAAAAAATTGGATGTGTCCACGTTGCGCTTTGGGGCATTTCCTGTCGCGGGCGCTAGGCCTACCCACACAAGTGAGGTATCATTTTTATCGGGAGACTTGGGGGAACGCTGGGTGGAAGGATATTTGTGGCTCCTCTCAGATTCCAGAACTTTCTGCCACAGAAATGTGAGGAACATGTTTTTAGCCAAATTTCGAGGTTTGCAAAGGATTCTGGGTAACAGAACCTGGTCAGAGCCCCACAAGTCACCCCATCTTGGATTCCCCTAGGTCTCTAGTTTTCAAAAATGCACAGGTTTGGTAGGTTTCCCTAGGTGCCGGCTGAGCTAGTGGCCAAAATCTACAGGTAGGCACTTTGCAAAAAACACCTCTGTTTTCTTTCAAAAAATTGGATGTGTCCACGTTGCGCTTTGGGGCATTTCCTGTCGCGGGCGCTAGGCCTACCCACAAATGTGAGGTATCGTTTTTATTGGGAGACTTTGGGGAACGCTGGGTGAAAGGAAATTTGTGGCTCCTCTCAGATTCCAGAACTTTCTGCCACAGAAATGGGAGGAACATGTGTTTTTTTCTCCAAATTTTGAGGTTTGCAAAGGATTCTGGGTAACAGAACATGGTCAGAGCCCCACAAGTCACCCCATCATGGATTCCCCTAGGTCTCTAGTTTTCAAAAATGCACAGGTTTGGTAGGTTTCCTTCGGTGCCGGCTGAGCTAGAGGCCAAAATCTACAGGTAGGCACTTTGCAAAAAACACCTCTGTTTTCTTTCAAAAAATTGGATGTGTCCACGTTGCGCTTTGGGGCATTTCCTGTTGCGGGCGCTAGGCCTACCCACACAAGTGAGGTATCATTTTTATCGGGAGACTTGGGGGAACGCTGCGTGGAAGGAAATTTGTGGCTCCTCTCAAATTCCAGAACTTTCTGCCACAAAAATGTGAGGAACATGTGTTTTTTTAGCCAAATTTTGAGGTTTGCAAAGGATTCTGGGTAACAGAACCTGGTCAGAGCCCCACAAGTCACCCCATCTTGGATTCCCCTAGGTCTCTAGTTTTCAAAAATGCACAGGTTTGGTAGGTTTCCCTAGGTGCCGGCTGAGCTAGAGGCCAAAATCTACAGGTAGGCACTTTGCAAAAAACACCTCTGTTTTCTTTCAAAAAATTGGATGTGTCCACGTTGCGCTTTGGGGCATTTCCTGTCGCGGGCGCTAGGCCTACCCACACAAGTGAGGTATCATTTTTATTGGGAGCCTTGGGGGAACGCTGGGTGAAAGGAAATGTGTGGCTCCTCTCAGATTCCAGAACTTTCTGCTCACAGAAATGTGAGGAACATGTGTTTTTTTCGCCAAATTTTGAGGTTTGCAAAGGATTCTGGGTAACAGAACATGGTCACAGCCCCACAAGTCACCCCATCTTGGATTCCCCTAGGTCTCTAGTTTTCAAAAATGCACAGGTTTGGTAGATTTCCTTAGGTGCCTGCTGAGCTAGAGGCCAAAATCTACAGGTAGGCACTTTGCAAAAAACACCTCTGTTTTCTTTCAAAAAATTGGATGTGTCCACGTTGCGCTTTGGGGCATTTCCTGTCGCGGGCGCTAGGCCTACCCACACAAGTGAGGTATCATTTTTATCGGGAGGCTTGGGGGAACGCTGCGTGGAAGGAACTTTGTGTCTCCTCTCAGATTCCAGAACTTTCTGCCACAAAAATGTGAGGAACATGTGTTTTTTTAGCCAAATTTTGAGGTTTGCAAAGGATTCTGGGTAACAGAACCTGGTTAGAGCCCCACAAGTCAACCCATCTTGGATTCCCCTAGGTCTCTAGTTTTAAAAAATGCACAGGTTTGGTAGGTTTCCCTAGGTGCCGGCTGAGCTAGAGGCCCACATCTACAGGTAGGCACTTTGCAAAAAACACCTCTGTTTTCTTTCAAAAAATTGGAGGTGTCCACGTTGAGCTTTGGTGCATATCCTGTCGCGGGTGCTAGGCCTACCCACACAAGTGAGTTATCATTTTTATTGGGAGACTTGGGGGAACGCTGGGTGAAAGGAAATTTGTGGCTCCTCTCAGATTCCAGAACTTTCTGCCACAGAAATGTGAGGAACATGTTTTTAGCCAAATTTCGAGGTTTGCAAAGGATTCTGGGTAACAGAACCTGGTCAGAGCCCCACAAGTCACCCCATCTTGGATTCCCCTAGGTCTCTAGTTTTCAAAAATGCACAGGTTTGGTAGGTTTCCCTAGGTGCCGGCTGAGCTAGTGGCCAAAATCTACAGGTAGGCACTTTGCAAAAAACACCTCTGTTTTCTTTCAAAAAATTGGATGTGTCCACGTTGCGCTTTGGGGCATTTCCTGTCGCGGGCGCTAGGCCTACCCACAAATGTGAGGTATCGTTTTTATTGGGAGACTTGGGGGAACGCTGGGTGAAAGGAAATTTGTGGCTCCTCTCAGATTCCAGAACTTTCTGCCACAGAAATGGGAGGAACATGTGTTTTTTTCTCCAAATTTTGAGGTTTGCAAAGGATTCTGGGTAACAGAACATGGTCAGAGCCCCACAAGTCACCCCATCTTGGATTCCCCTAGGTCTCTAGTTTTCAAAAATGCACAGGTTTGGTAGGTTTCCTTCGGTGCCGGCTGAGCTAGAGGCCAAAATCTACAGGTAGGCACTTTGCAAAAAACACCTCTGTTTTCTTTCAAAAAATTGGATGTGTCCACGTTGCGCTTTGGGGCATTTCCTGTTGCGGGCGCTAGGCCTACCCACACAAGTGAGGTATCATTTTTATCGGGAGACTTGGGGGAACGCTGCGTGGAAGGAAATTTGTGGCTCCTCTCAAATTCCAGAACTTTCTGCCACAAAAATGTGAGGAACATGTGTTTTTTTAGCCAAATTTTGAGGTTTGCAAAGGATTCTGGGTAACAGAACCTGGTCAGAGCCCCACAAGTCACCCCATCTTGGATTCCCCTAGGTCTCTAGTTTTCAAAACTGCACAGGTTTGGTAGGTTTCCCTAGGTGCCGGCTGAGCTAGAGGCCAAAATCTACAGGTAGGCACTTTGGAAAAAACACCTCTGTTTTCTTTCAAAAAATTGGATGTGTCCACGTTGCGCTTTGGGGCATTTCCTGTCGCGGGCGCTAGGCCTACCCACACAAGTGAGGTATCATTTTTATTGGGAGCCTTGGGGGAACGCTGGGTGAAAGGAAATGTGTGGCTCCTCTCAGATTCCAGAACTTTCTGCCACAGAAATGTGAGGAACATGTGTTTTTTTCGCCAAATTTTGAGGTTTGCAAAGGATTCTGGGTAACAGAACATGGTCACAGCCCCACAAGTCACCCCCTCTTGGATTCCCCTAGGTCTCTAGTTTTCAAAAATGCACAGGTTTGGTAGATTTCCTTAGGTGCCTGCTGAGCTAGAGGCCAAAATCTACAGGTAGGCACTTTGCAAAAAACACCTCTGTTTTCTTTCAAAAAATTGGATGTGTCCACGTTGCGCTTTGGGGCATTTCCTGTCGCGGGCGCTAGGCGTACCCACACAAGTGAGGTATCATTTTTATCGGGAGGCTTGGGGGAACGCTGCGTGGAAGGAACTTTGTGTCTCCTCTCAGATTCCAGAACTTTCTGCCACAAAAATGTGAGGAACATGTGTTTTTTTAGCCAAATTTTGAGGTTTGCAAAGGATTCTGGGTAATAGAACCTGGTTAGAGCCCCACAAGTCAACCCATCTTGGATTCCCCTAGGTCTCTAGTTTTAAAAAATGCACAGGTTTGGTAGGTTTCCCTAGGTGCCGGCTGAGCTAGAGGCCCACATCTACAGGTACGAACTTTGCAAAAAACACCTCTGTGTTCTTTCAAAAAATTGGATGTGTCCACGTTGAGCTTTGGGGCATATCCTGTCGCGGGCGCTAGGCCTACCCACACAAGTGAGGTATCATTTTTATTGGGAGACTTGGGGGAACGCTGGGTGAAAGGAAATTTGTGGCTCCTCTCAGATTCCAGAACTTTCTGCCACAGAAATGTGAGGAACATGTGTTTTTTTAGCCAAATTTCGAGGTTTGCAAAGGATTCTGGGTAACAGAACCTGGTCAGAGCCCCACAAGTCACCCTATCTTGGATTCCCCTAGGTCTCTAGTTTTCATAAATGCACAGGTTTGGTAGGTTTCCCTAAGTGCCGGCTGAGCTAGAGGCCAAAATCTACAGGTAGGCACTTTGCAAAAAACACCTCTGTTTTCTTTCAAAAAATTGGATGTGTCCATGTTGCGCTTTGGGGCATTTCCTGTCGCGGGCGCTAGGCCTACCCACACAAGTGAGGTATCATTTTTATCGGGAGACTTGGGGGAACGCTGGGTGGAAGGATATTTGTGGCTCCTCTCAGATTCCAAAACTTTCTGCCACAGAAATGTGATGAACATGTGTTTTTTTAGCCACATTTTGAGGTTTGCAAAGGATTCTGGGTAACAGAACCTGGTCAGAGCCCCACAAGTCACCCCATCTTGGATTCCCCTAGGTCTCTAGTTTTCAAAAATGCACATGTTTGGTAGGTTTCCCTAGGTGCCGGCTGAGCTAGAGGCCAAAATCTACAGGTAGGCACTTTGCAAAAAACACCTCTGTTTTCTTTCAAAAAATTGGATGTGTCCAGGTTGCGTTTTGGGGCATTTCCTGTCGCGGGCGCTAGGCCTACCCACACAAGTGAGGTATCATTTTTATCGGGAGACTTGGGGGAACGCTGCGTCGAAGGAAATTTGTGGCTCCTCTCACATTCCAGAACTTTCTGCCACAAAAATGTGAGGAACATGTGTTTTTTTAGCCAAATTTTGAGGTTTGCAAAGGATTCTGGGTAACAGAACCTGGTCAGAGCCCCACAAGTCACCACATCTTGGATTCCCCTAGGTCTCTAGTTTTCAAAAATGCACAGGTTTGGTAGGTTTCCCTAGGTGCCGGCTGAGCTAGAGGCCAAAATCTACAGGTAGGCACTTTGCAAAAAACACCTCTGTTTTCTTTTAAAAAATTGGATGTGTCCACGTTGCGCTTTGGGGCATTTCCTTTCGCGGGCGCTAGGCCTACCCACACAAGTTTGGTATCATTTTTATCGGGAGACTTGGGGGAAAGCTGGGTGGAAGGAAATTTGTGGCTCCTCTCAGATTCCAGAACTTTCTGCCACAGAAATGTGAGGATCATGTGGTTTTTTTTGCCAAATTTTGAGGTTTGCAACGGATTCTGGGTAACAGAACCTTGTCAGAGCCCCACAAGTCACCCAATCTTGGATTCCCCTAGGTCTCTAGTTTTAAAAAATGCAAAGGTTTGGTAGGTTTCCCTAGGTGCCGGCTGAGCTAGAGGCCCACATCTACAGGTAGGCACTTTGCAAAAAACACCTCTGTTTTCTTTCAAAAAATTGGATGTGTCCACGTTGAGCTTTGGGGCATATCCTGTCGCGGGCGCTAGGCCTACCCACACAAGTGAGGTATCATTTTTATTGGGAGACTTGGGGGAACGCTGGGTGAAAGGAAATTTATGGCTCCTCTCAGATTCCAGAACTTTCTGCCACAGAAATGTGAGGAACATGTGTTTTTTTAGCCAAATTTCGAGGTTTGCAAAAGATTCTGGGTAACAGAACCTGGTCAGAGCCCCACAAGTCACCCTATCTTGGATTCCCCTAGGTCTCTAGTTTTCATAAATGCACAGGTTTGGTAGGTTTCCCTAAGTGCCGGCTGAGCTAGAGGCCAAAATCTACAGGTAGGCACTTTGCAAAAAACACCTCTGTTTTCTTTCAAAAAATTGGATGTGTCCATGTTGCGCTTTGGGGCATTTCCTGTCGCAGGCGCTAGGCCTACCCACACAAGTGAGGTATCATTTTTATCGGGAGACTTGGGGAAACGCTGGGTGGAAGGATATTTGTGGCTCCTCTCAGATTCCAAAACTTTCTGCCACAGAAATGTGATGAACATGTGTTTTTTTAGCCACATTTTGAGGTTTGCAAAGGATTCTGGGTAACAGAACCTGGTCAGAGCCCCACAAGTCACCCCATCTTGGATTCCCCTAGGTCTCTAGTTTTCAAAAATGCACATGTTTGGTAGGTTTCCCTAGGTGCCGGCTGAGCTAGAGCCCAAAATATACAGGTAGGCACTTTGCAAAAAACACCTCTGTTTTCTTTCAAAAAATTGGATGTGTCCACGTTGCGCTTTGGGGCATTTCCTGTCGCGGGCGCTATGCCTACCCACACAAGTGAGGTATCATTTTTATCGGGAGACTTGGGGGAACGCTGGGTGGAAGGATATTTGTGGCTCCTCTCAGATTCCAGAACTTTCTGCCACAAAAATGTGAGGAACATGTGTTTTTTTAGCCAAATTTCGAGGTTTGCAAAGGATTCTGGGTAACAGAACCTGGTCAGAGCCCCACAAGTCACCCCATCTTGGATTCCCCTAGGTCTCTAGTTTTCAAAAATGCACAGGTTTGGTAGGTTTCCCTAAGTGCCGTCTGAGATAGAGGCCAAAATCTACAGGTAGGCACTTTGCAAAAAACACCTCTGTTTTCTTTCAAAAAATTGGATGTGTCCACGTTGCGCTTTGGGGCATTTCCTGTCGCGGGCGCTAGGCCTACCCACACAAGTGAGGTATCATTTTTATTGGGAGACTTGGGGGAACGCTGGGTGAAAGGAAATTTGTGGCTCCTCTCAGATTCCAGAACTTTCTGCCACAGAAATGTGAGGAACATGTGTTTTTTTAGCCAAATTTCGAGGTTTGCAAAGGATTCTGGGTAACAGAACCTGGTCAGAGCCCCACAAGTCACCCCATCTTGGATTCCCCTAGGTCTCTAGTTTTCAAAAATGCACAGGTTTGGTAGGTTTCCCTAGGTGCCGGCTGAGCTAGAGGCCAAAATCTACAGGTAGGAACTTTGCAAAAAACACCTCTGTTTTCTTTCAAAAAATTGGATGTGTCCACGTTGAGCTTTGGGGCATATCCTGTCGCGGGCGCTAGGCCTACCCACACAAGTGAGGTATCATTTTTATCGGGAGACTTGGGGGAACGCTGCGTGGACGGAAATTTGTGGCTCCTCTCAGATTCCAGAACTTTCTGCCCAAAAAATTTGAGGAACATGTGTTTTTTTAGCCAAATTTTGAGGTTTGCAAAGGATTCTGGGTAACAGAACCTGGTTAGAGCCCCACAAGTCACCCCATCTTGGATTCCCCTAGGTCTCTAGTTTTAAAAAATGCACAGGTTTGGTAGGTTTCCCTAGGTGCCGGCTGAGCTAGTGGCCAAAATCTACAGGTAGGCACTTTGCAAAAAACACCTCTGTTTTCTTTCAAAAAATTGGATGTGTCCACGTTGCGCTTTGGGGCATTTCCTGTCGCGGGCGCTATGCCTACCCACACAAGTGAGGTATCATTTTTATTGGGAGACTTGGGGGAACGCTGGGTGAAAGGAAATTTGTGGCTCCTCTCAGATTCCAGAACTTTCTGCCACAAAAATGTGAGGAACATGTGTTTTTTTAGCCAAATTTCGAGGTTTGCAAAGGATTCTGGGTAACAGAACCTGGTCAGAGCCCCACAAGTCACCCCATCTTGGATTCCCCTAGGTCTCTAGTTTTCAAAAATGCACAGGTTTGGTAGGTTTCCCTAAGTGCCGGCTGAGCTAGAGGCCAAAATCTACAGGTAGGCACTTTGCAAAAAACACCTCTGTTTTCTTTCAAAAAATTGGATGTGTCCACGTTGCGCTTTGGGGCATTTCCTGTCGCGGGCGCTAGGCCTACCCACACAAGTGAGGTATCATTTTTATTGGGAGACTTGGGGGAACGCTGGGTGAAAGGAAATTTGTGGCTCCTCTCAGATTCCAGAACTTTCTGCCACAGAAATGTGAGGAACATGTGTTTTTTTAGTCAAATTTCGAGGTTTGCAAAGGATTCTGGGTAACAGAACCTGGTCAGAGCCCCACAAGTCACCCCATCTTGGATTCCCCTAGGTCTCTAGTTTTCAAAAATGCACAGGTTTGGTAGGTTTCCCTAGGTGCCGGCTGAGCTAGAGGCCAAAATCTACAGGTAGGAACTTTGCAAAAAACACCTCTGTTTTCTTTCAAAAAATTGGATGTGTCCACGTTGAGCTTTGGGGCATATCCTGTCGCGGGCGCTAGGCCTACCCACACAAGTGAGGTATCATTTTTATCGGGAGACTTGGGGGAACGCTGCGTGGACGGAAATTTGTGTCTCCTCTCAGATTCCAGAACTTTCTGCCCAAAAAATTTGAGGAACATGTGTTTTTTTAGCCAAATTTTGAGGTTTGCAAAGGATTCTGGGTAACAGAACCTGGTTAGAGCCCCACAAGTCACCCCATCTTGGATTCCCCTAGGTCTCTAGTTTTAAAAAATGCACAGGTTTGGTAGGTTTCCCTAGGTGCCGGCTGAGCTAGTGGCCAAAATCTACAGGTAGGCACTTTGCAAAAAACACCTCTGTTTTCTTTCAAAAAATTGGATGTGTCCACGTTGCGCTTTGGGGCATTTCCTGTCGCGGGCGCTATGCCTACCCACACAAGTGAGGTATCATTTTTATTGGGAGACTTGGGGGAACGCTGGGTGAAAGGAAATTTGTGGCTCCTCTCAGATTCCAGAACTTTCTGCCACAGAAATGTGAGGAACATGTGTTTTTTTAGCCAAATTTCGAGGTTTGCAAAGGATTCTGGGTAACAGAACCTGGTCAGAGCCCCACAAGTCACCCCATCTTGGATTCCCCTAGGTCTCTAGTTTTCAAAAATGCACAGGTTTGGTAGGTTTCCCTAAGTGCCGGCTGAGCTAGAGGCCAAAATCTACAGGTAGGCACCTTGCAAAAAACACCTCTGTTTTCTTTCAAAAAATTGGATGTGTCCATGTTGCGCTTTGGGGCATTTCCTGTCGCGGGCGCTAGGCCTACCCACACAAGTGAGGTATCATTTTTATCGGGAGAAATGGGGGAACGCTGGGTGGAAGGATATTTGTTGCTCCTCTCAGATTCCAAAACTTTCTGCCACTGAAAGATGAGGAACATGTGTTTTTTTAGCCACATTTTGAGGTTTGCAAAGGATTCTGGGTAACAGAACCTGGTCAGAGCCCCACAAGTCACACCATCTTGGATTCCCCTAGGTCTCTAGTTTTAAAAAATGCACATGTTTGGTAGGTTTCCCTAGGTGCCGGCTGAGCTAGAGGCCAAAATCTACAGGTAGGCATTTTGCAAAAAACACCTCTGTTTTCTTTCAAAAAATTGGATGTGTCCACGTTGCGCTTTGGGGCATTTCCTGTCGCGGGCGCTAGGCCTACCCACACAAGTGAGGTATCATTTTTATCGGGAGACTTGGGGGAAAGCTAGGTGGAAGGAAATTTGTGGCTCCTCTCAGATTCCAGAACTTTCTGCCAGAGAAATGTGAGGAACATGTGTTTTTTTTAGCCAAATTTTGAGGTTTGCAAAGGATTCTGGGTAACAGAACCTGGTCAGAGCCCCACAAGTCACCCCATCTTGGATTCCCCTAGGTCTCTAGTTTTCAAAAATGCAAAGGTTTGGTAGGTTTCCCTAGGTGCCGGCTGAGCTAGAGGCCCACATCTACAGGTAGGCACTTTGCAAAAAACACCTATGTTTTCTTTCAAAAAATTGGATGTGTCCACGTTGAGCTTTGGGGCATATCCTGTCGCGGGCGCTAGGCCTACCCACACAAGTGAGGTATCATTTTTATTGGGAGACTTGGGGGAACGCTGGGTGAAAGGAAATTTGTGGCTCCTCTCAGATTCCAGAACTTTCTGCCACAGAAATGTGAGGAACATGTGTTTTTTTAGCCAAATTTCGAGGTTTGCAAAGGATTCTGGGTAACAGAACCTGGTCAGAGCCCCACAAGTCACCCCATCTTGGATTCCCCTAGGTCTCTAGTTTTCAAAAATGCACAGGTTTGGTAGGTTTCCCTAAGTGCCGGCTGAGCTAGAGGCCAAAATCTACAGGTAGGCACCTTGCAAAAAACACCTCTGTTTTCTTTCAAAAAATTGGATGTGTCCATGTTGCGCTTTGGGGCATTTCCTGTCGCGGGCGCTAGGCCTACCCACACAAGTGAGGTATCATTTTTATCGGGAGAAATGGGGGAACGCTGGGTGGAAGGATATTTGTTGCTCCTCTCAGATTCCAAAACTTTCTGCCACTGAAAGGTGAGGAACATGTGTTTTTTTTAGCCACATTTTGAGGTTTGCAAAGGATTCTGGGTAACAGAACCTGGTCAGAGCCCCACAAGTCACACCATCTTGGATTCCCCTAGGTCTCTAGTTTTAAAAAATGCACATGTTTGGTAGGTTTCCCTAGGTGCCGGCTGAGCTAGAGGCCAAAATCTACAGGTAGGCATTTTGCAAAAAACACCTCTGTTTTCTTTCAAAAAATTGGATGTGTCCACGTTGCGCTTTGGGGCATTTCCTGTCGCGGGCGCTAGGCCTACCCACACAAGTGAGGTATCATTTTTATCGGGAGACTTGGGGGAAAGCTAGGTGGAAGGAAATTTGTGGCTCCTCTCAGATTCCAGAACTTTCTGCCAGAGAAATGTGAGGAACATGTGTTTTTTTTAGCCAAATTTTGAGGTTTGCAAAGCATTCTGGGTAACAGAACCTGGTCAGAGCCCCACAAGTCACCCCATCTTGGATTCCCCTAGGTCTCTAGTTTTCAAAAATGCAAAGGTTTGGTAGGTTTCCCTAGGTGCCGGCTGAGCTAGAGGCCCACATCTACAGGTAGGCACTTTGCAAAAAACACCTATGTTTTCTTTCAAAAAATTGGATGTGTCCACGTTGAGCTTTGGGGCATATCCTGTCGCGGGCGCTAGGCCTACCCACACAAGTGAGGTATCATTTTTATTGGGAGACTTGGGGGAACGCTGGGTGAAAGGAAATTTGTGGCTCCTCTCAGATTCCAGAACTTTCTGCCACAGAAATGTGAGGAACATGTGTTTTTTTAGCCAAATTTCGAGGTTTGCAAAGGATTCTGGGTAACAGAACCTGGTCAGAGCCCCACAAGTCACCCCATCTTGGATTCCCCTAGGTCTCTAGTTTTCAAAAATGCACAGGTTTGGTAGGTTTCCCTAAGTGCCGGCTGAGCTAGAGGCCAAAATCTACAGGTAGGCACCTTGCAAAAAACACCTCTGTTTTCTTTCAAAAAATTGGATGTGTCCATGTTGCGCTTTGGGGCATTTCCTGTCGCGGGCGCTAGGCCTACCCACACAAGTGAGGTATCATTTTTATCGGGAGAAATGGGGGGAACGCTGGGTGGAAGGATATTTGTTGCTCCTCTCAGATTCCAAAACTTTCTGCCAAAGAAAGGTGAGGAACATGTGTTTTTTTAGCCACATTTTGAGGTTTGCAAAGGATTCTGGGTAACAGAACCTGGTCAGAGCCCCACAAGTCACACCATCTTGGATTCCCCTAGGTCTCTAGTTTTAAAAAATGCACATGTTTGGTAGGTTTCCCTAGGTGCCGGCTGAGCTAGAGGCCAAAATCTACAGGTAGGCATTTTGCAAAAAACACCTCTGTTTTCTTTCAAAAAATTGGATGTGTCCACGTTGCGCTTTGGGGCATTTCCTGTCGCGGGCGCTAGGCCTACCCACACAAGTGAGGTATCATTTTTATCGGGAGACTTGGGGGAAAGCTAGGTGGAAGGAAATTTGTGGCTCCTCTCAGATTCCAGAACTTTCTGCCAGAGAAATGTGAGGAACATGTGTTTTTTTTAGCCAAATTTTGAGGTTTGCAAAGGATTCTGGGTAACAGAACCTGGTCAGAGCCCCACAAGTCACCCCATCTTGGATTCCCCTAGGTCTCTAGTTTTCAAAAATGCAAAGGTTTGGTAGGTTTCCCTAGGTGCCGGCTGAGCTAGAGGCCCACATCTACAGGTAGGCACTTTGCAAAAAACACCTATGTTTTCTTTCAAAAAATTGGATGTGTCCACGTTGAGCTTTGGGGCATATCCTGTCGCGGGCGCTAGGCCTACCCACACAAGTGAGGTATCATTTTTATTGGGAGACTTGGGGGAACGCTGGGTGAAAGGAAATTTGTGGCTCCTCTCAGATTCCAGAACTTTCTGCCACAGAAATGTGAGGAACATGTGTTTTTTTAGCCAAATTTTGAGGTTTGCAAAGGATTCTGGGTAACAGAACCTGGTCAGAGCCCCACAAGTCACCCCATCTTGGATTCCCCTAGGTCTCTAGTTTTCAAAAATGTACAGGTTTGGTAGGTTTCCCTAGGTGCCGGCTGAGCTAGAGGCCAAAATCTACAGGTAGGCACTTTGCAAAAAACACCTCTGTTTTCTTTCAAAAAATTGGATGTGTCAACGTTGCGCTTTGGGGCATTTCCTGTCGCGGGCGCTAGGCCTACCCACACAAGTGAGGTATCATTTTTATTGGGAGACTTGGGGGAACGCTGGGTGAAAGGAAATTTGTGGCTCCTCTCAGATTCCAGAACTTTCTGCCACAGAACTGTGAGGAACATGTGTTTTTTTAGCCAAATTTCGAGGTTTGCAAAGGATTCTGGGTAACAGAACCTGTTCAGAGCCCCACAAGTCACCCCATCTTGGAATCCCCTAGGTCTCTAGTTTTCAAAAATGCACAGGTTTTGTAGGTTTCCCTAAGTGCCGGCTGAGCTAGAGGCCAAAATCTACAGGTAGGCACTTTGCAAAAAACACCTCTGTTTTCTTTCAAAAAATTGGATGTGTACACATTGCGCTTTGGGCATTTCCTGTCGCGGGCGCTAGGCCCACCCACTCAAGTGAGGTATCATTTTTATCGGGAGACTTGGGGGAACGCTGGGTGGAAGGAAATTTGTGGCTCCTCTCAGATTCCAGAGCTTTCTGTCACAGAAATGTGAGGAACATGTATTTTTTTTTGCCAAATTTTGAAGTTTGCAAAGGATTCTGGGTAACAGAACCTGGTCAGAGCCCCACAAGTCACCCCATCTTGGATTCCCCTAGGTCTCTAGTTTTCAAAAATGCACAGGTTTGATAGGTTTCCCTAGGTGCCGGCTGAGCTAGAGGCCAAAATCTACAGGTAGGCACTTTGCAAAAAACACCTCTGTTTTCATTCAAAAAATTGGATGTGTCCACGTTGCGCTTTGGGGCATTTCTTGTCGCGGGCGCTAGGCCTACCCACAGAAGTGAGGTATCATTTTTATCGGGAGACTTGGGGGAACGCTGCGTGGAAGGAAATTTGTGGCTCCTCTCAGATTCCAGAACTTTCTGCCACAGAACTGTGAGGAACATGTTTTTTTTTTCGCCAAATTTCGAGGTTTGCAAAGGATTCTGGGAAACAGAACCTGGTCAGAGCCCCACAAGTCACCCCATCTTGGAATCCCCTAGGTCTCTAGTTTTCAAAAATGCACAGGTTTGGTAGGTTTCCCTAAGTGCCGGCTGAGCTAGAGGCCAAAATCTACAGGTAGGAACTTTGCAAAAAACACCTCTGTTTTCTTTCAAAAAATTGGATGTGTCCACGTTGCGCTTTGGGCATTTCCTGTCGCGGGCGCTAGGCCTACCCACACAAGTGAGGTATCATTTTTATCGGGAGACTTGGGGGACCGCTGCGTGGAAGGAAATTTGTGTCTCCTCTCAGATTCCAGAACTTTCTGCCACAGAAATGTGAGGAACATGTGTTTTTTTTAGCCAAATTTTGAGGTTTGCAAAGGATTCTGGGTAACAGAACCTGGTCAGAGCCCCACAAGTCACCCCATCTTGGATTCCCCTAGGTCTCTAGTTTTCAAAAATGCAAAGGTTTGGTAGGTTTCCCTAGGTGCCGGCTGAGCTAGAGGCCCACATCTACAGGTAGGCACTTTGCAAAAAACACCTATGTTTTCTTTCAAAAAATTGGATGTGTCCACGTTGAGCTTTGGGGCATATCCTGTCGCGGGCGCTAGGCCTACCCACACAAGTGAGGTATCATTTTTATTGGGAGACTTGGGGGAACGCTGGGTGAAAGGAAATTTGTGGCTCCTCTCAGATTCCAGAACTTTCTGCCACAGAAATGTGAGGAACATGTGTTTTTTTAGCCAAATTTTGAGGTTTGCAAAGGATTCTGGGTAACAGAACCTGGTCAGAGCCCCACAAGTCACCCCATCTTGGATTCCCCTAGGTCTCTAGTTTTCAAAAATGCACAGGATCGGTAGGTTTCCTTAGGTGCCTGCTGAGCTAGAGGCCAAAATCTACAGGTAGGCACTTTGCAAAAAACACCTCTGTTTTCTTTCAAAAAATTGGATGTGTCCACGTTGCGCTTTGGGGCATTTCCTGTCGCGGGCGCTAGGCCTACCCACACAAGTGAGGTATCATTTTTATCGGGAGGCTTGGGGGAACGGTGCGTGGAAGGAAATTTGTGTCTCCTCTCAGATTCCAGAACTTTCTGCCACAAAAATGTGAGGAACATGTGTTTTTTTAGCCAAATTTTGAGGTTTGCCAAGGATTCTGGGTAACAGAACCTGGTTAGAGCCCCACAAGTCAACCCATCTTGGATTCCCCTAGGTCTCTAGTTTTAAAAAATGCACAGGTTTGGTAGGTTTCCCTAGGTGCCGGCTGAGCTAGAGGCCCACATCTACAGGTAGGCACTTTGCAAAAAACACCTCTGTTTTCTTTCAAAAAATTGGAGGTGTCCACGTTGAGCTTTGGTGCATATCCTGTCGCGGGTGCTAGGCCTACCCACACAAGTGAGTTATCATTTTTATTGGGAGACTTGGGGGAACGCTGGGTGAAAGGAAATTTGTGGCTCCTCTCAGATTCCAGAACTTTCTGCCACAGAAATGTGAGGAACATGTTTTTAGCCAAATTTCGAGGTTTGCAAAGGATTCTGGGTAACAGAACCTGGTCAGAGCCCCACAAGTCACCCCATCTTGGATTCCCCTAGGTCTCTAGTTTTAAAAAATGCACAGGTTTGGTAGGTTTCCCTAGGTGCCGGCTGAGCTAGTGGCCAAAATCTACAGGTAGGCACTTTGCAAAAAACACCTCTGTTTTCTTTCAAAAAATTGGATGTGTCCACGTTGCGCTTTGGGGCATTTCCTGTCGCGGGCGCTAGGCCTACCCACAAATGTGAGGTATCGTTTTTATTGGGAGACTTTGGGGAACGCTGGGTGAAAGGAAATTTGTGGCTCCTCTCAGATTCCAGAACTTTCTGCCACAGAAATGGGAGGAACATGTGTTTTTTTCTCCAAATTTTGAGGTTTGCAAAGGATTCTGGGTAACAGAACATGGTCAGAGCCCCACAAGTCACCCCATCATGGATTCCCCTAGGTCTCTAGTTTTCAAAAATGCACAGGTTTGGTAGGTTTCCTTCGGTGCCGGCTGAGCTAGAGGCCAAAATCTACAGGTAGGCACTTTGCAAAAAACACCTCTGTTTTCTTTCAAAAAATTGGATGTGTCCACGTTGCGCTTTGGGGCATTTCCTGTTGCGGGCGCTAGGCCTACCCACACAAGTGAGGTATCATTTTTATCGGGAGACTTGGGGGAACGCTGCGTGGAAGGAAATTTGTGGCTCCTCTCAAATTCCAGAACTTTCTGCCACAAAAATGTGAGGAACATGTGTTTTTTTAGCCAAATTTTGAGGTTTACAAAGGATTCTGGGTAACAGAACCTGGTCAGAGCCCCACAAGTCACCCCATCTTGGATTCCCCTAGGTCTCTAGTTTTCAAAAATGCACAGGTTTGGTAGGTTTCCCTAGGTGCCGGCTGAGCTAGAGGCCAAAATCTACAGGTAGGCACTTTGGAAAAAACACCTCTGTTTTCTTTCAAAAAATTGGATGTGTCCACGTTGCGCTTTGGGGCATTTCCTGTCGCGGGCGCTAGGCCTACCCACACAAGTGAGGTATCATTTTTATTGGGAGCCTTGGGGGAACGCTGGGTGAAAGGAAATGTGTGGCTCCTCTCAGATTCCAGAACTTTCTGCCAGAGAAATGTGAGGAACATGTGTTTTTTTTAGCCAAATTTTGAGGTTTGCAAAGGATTCTGGGTAACAGAACATGGTCACAGCCCCACAAGTCACCCCATCTTGGATTCCCCTAGGTCTCTAGTTTTCAAAAATGCACAGGTTTGGTAGATTTCCTTAGGTGCCTGCTGAGCTAGAGGACAAAATCTACAGGTAGGCACTTTGCAAAAAACACCTCTGTTTTCTTTCAAAAAATTGGATGTGTCCACGTTGCGCTTTGGGGCATTTCCTGTCGCGGGCGCTAGGCCTACCCACACAAGTGAGGTATCATTTTTATCGGGAGGCTTGGGGGAACGCTGCGTGGAAGGAACTTTGTGTCTCCTCTCAGATTCCAGAACTTTCTGCCACAAAAATGTGAGGAACATGTGTTTTTTTAGCCAAATTTTGAGGTTTGCAAAGGATTCTGGGTAACAGAACCTGGTTAGAGCCCCACAAGTCAACCCATCTTGGATTCCCCTAGGTCTCTAGTTTTAAAAAATGCACAGGTTTGGTAGGTTTCCCTAGGTGCCGGCTGAGCTAGAGGCCCACATCTACAGGTACGAACTTTGCAAAAAACACCTCTGTGTTCTTTCAAAAAATTGGATGTGTCCACGTTGAGCTTTGGGGCATATCCTGTCGCGGGCGCTAGGCCTACCCACACAAGTGAGGTATCATTTTTATTGGGAGACTTGGGGGAACGCTGGGTGAAAGGAAATTTGTGGCTCCTCTCAGATTCCAGAACTTTCTGCCACAGAAATGTGAGGAACATGTGTTTTTTTAGCCAAATTTCGAGGTTTGCAAAGGATTCTGGGTAACAGAACCTGGTCAGAGCCCCACAAGTCACCCTATCTTGGATTCCCCTAGGTCTCTAGTTTTCATAAATGCACAGGTTTAGTAGGTTTCCCTAAGTGCCGGCTGAGCTAGAGGCCAAAATCTACAGGTAGGCACTTTGCAAAAAACACCTCTGTTTTCTTTAAAAAAATTGGATGTGTCCATGTTGCGCTTTGGGGCATTTCCTGTCGCGGGCGCTAGGCCTACCCACACAAGTGAGGTATCATTTTTATCGGGAGACTTGGGGGAACGCTGGGTGGAAGGATATTTGTGGCTCCTCTCAGATTCCAAAACTTTCTGCCACAGAAATGTGATGAACATGTGTTTTTTTAGCCACATTTTGAGGTTTGCAAAGGATTCTGGGTAACAGAACCTGGTCAGAGCCCCACAAGTCACCCCATCTTGGATTCCCCTAGGTCTCTAGTTTTCAAAAATGCACATGTTTGGTAGGTTTCCCTAGGTGCCGGCTGAGCTAGAGGCCAAAATCTACAGGTAGGCACTTTGCAAAAAACACCTCTGTTTTCTTTCAAAAAATTGGATGTGTCCACGTTGCGTTTTGGGGCATTTCCTGTCGCGGGCGCTAGGCCTACCCACACAAGTGAGGTATCATTTTTATCGGGAGACTTGGGGGAACGCTGCGTCGAAGGAAATTTGTGGCTCCTCTCACATTCCAGAACTTTCTGCCACAAAAATGTGAGGAACATGTGTTTTTTTAGACAAATTTTGAGGTTTACAAAGGATTCTGGGTAACAGAACCTGGTCAGAGCCCCACAAGTCACCCCATCTTGGATTCCCCTAGGTCTCTAGTTTTCAAAAATGCACAGGTTTGGTAGGTTTCCCTAAGTGCCGGCTGAGCTAGAGGCCAAAATCTACAGGTAGGCACCTTGCAAAAAACACCTCTGTTTTCTTTCAAAAAATTGGATGTGTCCATGTTGCGCTTTGGGGCATTTCCTGTCGCGGGCGCTAGGCCTACCCACACAAGTGAGGTATAATTTTTATCGGGAGAAATGGGGGAACGCTGGGTGGAAGGATATTTGTTGCTCCTCTCAGATTCCAAAACTTTCTGCCACTGAAAGGTGAGGAACATGTGTTTTTTTAGCCACATTTTGAGGTTTGCAAAGGATTCTGGGTAACAGAACCTGGTCAGAGCCCCACAAGTCACACCATCTTGGATTCCCCTAGGTCTCTAGTTTTAAAAAATGCACATGTTTGGTAGGTTTCCCTAGGTGCCGGCTGAGCTAGAGGCCAAAATCTACAGGTAGGCATTTTGCAAAAAACACCTCTGTTTTCTTTAAAAAAATTGGATGTGTCCACGTTGCGCTTTGGGGCATTTCCTGTCGCGGGCGCTAGGCCTACCCACACAAGTGAGGTATCATTTTTATCGGGAGACTTGGGGGAAAGCTAGGTGGAAGGAAATTTGTGGCTCCTCTCAGATTCCAGAACTTTCTGCCACAGAAATGTGAGGAACATGTGTTTTTTTTAGCCAAATTTTGAGGTTTGCAAAGGATTCTGGGTAACAGAACCTGGTCAGAGCCCCACAAGTCACCCCATCTTGGATTCCCCTATGTCTCTAGTTTTAAAAAATGCACAGGTTTGGTAGGTTTCCCTAAGTGCCGGCTGAGCTAGAGGCCAAAATCTACAGGTAGGCACTTTGCAAAAAACACCTATGTTTTCTTTCAAAAAATTGGATGTGTCCACGTTGAGCTTTGGGGCATATCCTGTCGCGGGCGCTAGGCCTACCCACACAAGTGAGGTATCATTTTTATTGGGAGACTTGGGGGAACGCTGGGTGAAAGGAAATTTGTGGCTCCTCTCAGATTCCAGAACTTTCTGCCACAGAAATGTGAGGAACATGTGTTTTTTTAGCCAAATTTTGAGGTTTGCAAAGGATTCTGGGTAACAGAACCTGGTCAGAGCCCCACAAGTCACCCCATCTTGGATTCCCCTAGGTCTCTAGTTTTCAAAAATGTACAGGTTTGGTAGGTTTCCCTAGGTGCCGGCTGAGCTAGAGGCCAAAATCTACAGGTAGGCACTTTGCAAAAAACACCTCTGTTTTCTTTCAAAAAATTGGATGTGTCAACGTTGCGCTTTGGGGCATTTCCCGTCGCGGGCGCTAGGCCTACCCACACAAGTGAGGTATCATTTTTATTGGGAGACTTTGGGGAACGCTGGGTGAAAGGAAATTTGTGGCTCCTCTCAGATTCCAGAACTTTCTGCCACAGAACTGTGAGGAACATGTGTTTTTTTAGCCAAATTTCGAGGTTTGCAAAGGATTCTGGGTAACAGAACCTGGTCAGAGCCCCACAAGTCACCCCATCTTGGAATCCCCTAGGTCTCTAGTTTTCAAAAATGCACAGGTTTTGTAGGTTTCCCTAAGTGCCGGCTGAGCTAGAGGCCAAAATCTACAGGTAGGCACTTTGCAAAAAACACCTCTGTTTTCTTTAAAAAAATTGGATGTGTACACATTGCGCTTTGGGCATTTCCTGTCGCGGGCGCTAGGCCCACCCACACAAGTGAGGTATCATGTTTATCGGGAGACTTGGGGGAACGCTGGGTGGATGGAAATTTGTGGCTCCTCTCAGATTCCAGAGCTTTCTGTCACAGAAATGTGAGGAACATGTATTTTTTTTTGCCAAATTTTGAAGTTTGCAAAGGATTCTGGGTAACAGAACCTGGTCAGAGCCCCACAAGTCACCCCATCTTGGATTCCCCTAGGTCTCTAGTTTTCAAAAATGCACAGGTTTGGTAGGTTTCCCTAGGTGCCGGCTGAGCTAGAGGCCAAAATCTACAGGTAGGCACTTTGGAAAAAACACCTCTGTTTTCTTTCAAAAAATTGGATGTGTCCACGTTGCGCTTTGGGGCATTTCCTGTCGCGGGCGCTAGGCCTACCCACACAAGTGAGGTATCATTTTTATTGGGAGCCTTGGGGGAACGCTGGGTGAAAGGAAATGTGTGGCTCCTCTCAGATTCCAGAACTTTCTGCCAGAGAAATGTGAGGAACATGTGTTTTTTTTAGCCAAATTTTGAGGTTTGCAAAGGATTCTGGGTAACAGAACATGGTCACAGCCCCACAAGTCACCCCATCTTGGATTCCCCTAGGTCTCTAGTTTTCAAAAATGCACAGGTTTGGTAGATTTCCTTAGGTGCCTGCTGAGCTAGAGGACAAAATCTACAGGTAGGCACTTTGCAAAAAACACCTCTGTTTTCTTTCAAAAAATTGGATGTGTCCACGTTGCGCTTTGGGGCATTTCCTGTCGCGGGCGCTAGGCCTACCCACACAAGTGAGGTATCATTTTTATCGGGAGGCTTGGGGGAACGCTGCGTGGAAGGAACTTTGTGTCTCCTCTCAGATTCCAGAACTTTCTGCCACAAAAATGTGAGGAACATGTGTTTTTTTAGCCAAATTTTGAGGTTTGCAAAGGATTCTGGGTAACAGAACCTGGTTAGAGCCCCACAAGTCAACCCATCTTGGATTCCCCTAGGTCTCTAGTTTTAAAAAATGCACAGGTTTGGTAGGTTTCCCTAGGTGCCGGCTGAGCTAGAGGCCCACATCTACAGGTACGAACTTTGCAAAAAACACCTCTGTGTTCTTTCAAAAAATTGGATGTGTCCACGTTGAGCTTTGGGGCATATCCTGTCGCGGGCGCTAGGCCTACCCACACAAGTGAGGTATCATTTTTATTGGGAGACTTGGGGGAACGCTGGGTGAAAGGAAATTTGTGGCTCCTCTCAGATTCCAGAACTTTCTGCCACAGAAATGTGAGGAACATGTGTTTTTTTAGCCAAATTTCGAGGTTTGCAAAGGATTCTGGGTAACAGAACCTGGTCAGAGCCCCACAAGTCACCCTATCTTGGATTCCCCTAGGTCTCTAGTTTTCATAAATGCACAGGTTTAGTAGGTTTCCCTAAGTGCCGGCTGAGCTAGAGGCCAAAATCTACAGGTAGGCACTTTGCAAAAAACACCTCTGTTTTCTTTAAAAAAATTGGATGTGTCCATGTTGCGCTTTGGGGCATTTCCTGTCGCGGGCGCTAGGCCTACCCACACAAGTGAGGTATCATTTTTATCGGGAGACTTGGGGGAACGCTGGGTGGAAGGATATTTGTGGCTCCTCTCAGATTCCAGAACTTTCTGCCACAGAACTGTGAGGAACATGTGTTTTTTTCGCCAAATTTCGAGGTTTGCAAAGGATTCTGGGTAACAGAACCTGGTCAGAGCCCCACAAGTCACCCCATCTTGGAATCCCCTAGGTCTCTAGTTTTCAAAAATGCACAGGTTTAGTAGGTTTCCCTAAGTGCCGGCTGAGCTAGAGGCCAAAATCTACAGGTAGGAACTTTGCAAAAAACACCTCTGTTTTCTTTCAAAAAATTGGATGTGTCCACGTTGCGCTTTGGGGCATTTCCTGTCGCGGGCACTAGGCCGACCCACACAAGTGAGGTATCATTTTTATCGGGAGACTTGGGGGAAAGCTAGGTGGAAGGAAATTTGTGGCTCCTCTCAGATTCCAGAACTTTCTGCCACAGAAATGTGAGGAACATGTGTTTTTTTTAGCCAAATTTTGAGGTTTGCAAAGGATTCTGGGTAACAGAACCTGGTCAGAGCCCCACAAGTCACCCCATCTTGGATTCCCCTATGTCTCTAGTTTTAAAAAATGCACAGGTTTGGTAGGTTTCCCTAAGTGCCGGCTGAGCTAGAGGCCAAAATCTACAGGTAGGCACTTTGCAAAAAACACCTCTGTTTTCTTTCAAAAAATTGGATGTGTCCATGTTGCGCTTTGGGGCATTTCCTGTCGCGGGCGCTAGGCCTACCCACACAAGTGAGGTATCATTTTTATCGGGAGACTTGGGGGAACGCTGGGTGGAAGGATATTTGTGGCTCCTCTCAGATTCCAAAACTTTCTGCCACAGAAATGTGATGAACATGTGTTTTTTTAGCCACATTTTGAGGTTTGCAAAGGATTCTGGGTAACAGAACCTGGTCAGAGCCCCACAAGTCACCCCATCTTGGATTCCCCTAGGTCTCTAGTTTTCAAAAATGCACATGTTTGGTAGGTTTCCCTAGGTGCCGGCTGAGCTAGAGGCCAAAATCTACAGGTAGGCACTTTGCAAAAAACACCTCTGTTTTCTTTCAAAAAATTGGATGTGTCCACGTTGCGTTTTGGGGCATTTCCTGTCGCGGGCGCTAGGCCTACCCACACAAGTGAGGTATCATTTTTATCGGGAGACTTGGGGGAACGCTGCGTCGAAGGAAATTTGTGGCTCCTCTCACATTCCAGAACTTTCTGCCACAAAAATGTGAGGAACATGTGTTTTTTTAGCCAAATTTTGAGGTTTGCAAAGGATTCTGGGTAACAGAACCTGGTCAGAGCCCCACAAGTCACCCCATCTTGGATTCCCCTAGGTCTCTAGTTTTCAAAAATGCACAGGTTTGGTAGGTTTCCCTAAGTGCCGGCTGAGCTAGAGGCCAAAATCTACAGGTAGGCACCTTGCAAAAAACACCTCTGTTTTCTTTTAAAAAATTGGATGTGTCCATGTTGCGCTTTGGGGCATTTCCTGTCGCGGGCGCTAGGCCTACCCACACAAGTGAGGTATCATTTTTATCGGGAGAAATGGGGGAACGCTGGGTGGAAGGATATTTGTTGCTCCTCTCAGATTCCAAAACTTTCTGCCACTGAAAGGTGAGGAACATGTGTTTTTTTAGCCACATTTTGAGGTTTGCAAAGGATTCTGGGTAACAGAACCTGGTCAGAGCCCCACAAGTCACACCATCTTGGATTCCCCTAGGTCTCTAGTTTTAAAAAATGCACATGTTTGGTAGGTTTCCCTAGGTGCCGGCTGAGCTAGAGGCCAAAATCTACAGGTAGGCATTTTGCAAAAAACACCTCTGTTTTCTTTCAAAAAATTGGATGTGTCCACGTTGCGCTTTGGGGCATTTCCTGTCGCGGGCGCTAGGCCTACCAACACAAGTGAGGTATCATTTTTATCGGGAGACTTGGGGGAAAGCTAGGTGGAAGGAAATTTGTGGCTCCTCTCAGATTCCAGAACTTTCTGCCACAGAAATGTGAGGAACATGTGTTTTTTTTAGCCAAATTTTGAGGTTTGCAAAGGATTCTGGGTAACAGAACCTGGTCAGAGCCCCACAAGTCACCCCATCTTGGATTCCCCTAGGTCTCTAGTTTTCAAAAATGCAAAGGTTTGGTAGGTTTCCCTAGGTGCCGGCTGAGCTAGAGGCCCACATCTACAGGTAGGCACTTTGCAAAAAACACCTATGTTTTCTTTCAAAAAATTGGATGTGTCCACGTTGAGCTTTGGGGCATATCCTGTCGCGGGCGCTAGGCCTACCCACACAAGTGAGGTATCATTTTTATTGGGAGACTTGGGGGAACGCTGGGTGAAAGGAAATTTGTGGCTCCTCTCAGATTCCAGAACTTTCTGCCACAGAAATGTGAGGAACATGTGTTTTTTTAGCCAAATTTTGAGGTTTGCAAAGGATTCTGGGTAACAGAACCTGGTCAGAGCCCCACAAGTCACCCCATCTTGGATTCCCCTAGGTCTCTAGTTTTCAAAAATGTACAGGTTTGGTAGGTTTCCCTAGGTGCCGGCTGAGCTAGAGGCCAAAATCTACAGGTAGGCACTTTGCAAAAAACACCTCTGTTTTCTTTCAAAAAATTGGATGTGTCAACGTTGCGCTTTGGGGCATTTCCCGTCGCGGGCGCTAGGCCTACCCACACAAGTGAGGTATCATTTTTATTGGGAGACTTGGGGGAACGCTGGGTGAAAGGAAATTTGTGGCTCCTCTCAGATTCCAGAACTTTCTGCCACAGAACTGTGAGGAACATGTGTTTTTTTAGCCAAATTTCGAGGTTTGCAAAGGATTCTGGGTAACAGAACCTGGTCAGAGCCCCACAAGTCACCCCATCTTGGAATCCCCTAGGTCTCTAGTTTTCAAAAATGCACAGGTTTTGTAGGTTTCCCTAAGTGCCGGCTGAGCTAGAGGCCAAAATCTACAGGTAGGCACTTTGCAAAAAACACCTCTGTTTTCTTTAAAAAAATTGGATGTGTACACATTGCGCTTTGGGCATTTCCTGTCGCGGGCGCTAGGCCCACCCACACAAGTGAGGTATCATTTTTATCGGGAGACTTGGGGGAACGCTGGGTGGATGGAAATTTGTGGCTCCTCTCAGATTCCAGAGCTTTCTGTCACAGAAATGTGAGGAACATGTATTTTTTTTTGCCAAATTTTGAAGTTTGCAAAGGATTCTGGGTAACAGAACCTGGTCAGAGCCCCACAAGTCACCCCATCTTGGATTCCCCTAGGTCTCTAGTTTTCAAAAATGCACAGGTTTGATAGGTTTCCCTAGGTGCCGGCTGAGCTAGAGGCCAAAATCTACAGGTAGGCACTTTGCAAAAAACAGCTCTGTTTTCATTCAAAAAATTGGATGTGTCCACGTTGCGCTTTGGGGCATTTCTTGTCGCGGGCGCTAGGCCTACCCACAGAAGTGAGGTATCATTTTTATCGGGAGACTTGGGGGAACGCTGCGTGGAAGGAAATTTGTGGCTCCTCTCAGATTCCAGAACTTTCTGCCACAGAACTGTGAGGAACATGTGTTTTTTTCGCCAAATTTCGAGGTTTGCAAAGGATTCTGGGTAACAGAACCTGGTCAGAGCCCCACAAGTCACCCCATCTTGGAATCCCCTAGGTCTCTAGTTTTCAAAAATGCACAGGTTTGGTAGGTTTCCCTAAGTGCCGGCTTAGCTAGAGGCCAAAATCTACAGGTAGGAACTTTGCAAAAAACACCTCTGTTTTCTTTCAAAAAATTGGATGTGTCCACGTTGCGCTTTGGGCATTTCCTGTCGCGGGCGCTAGGCCTACCCACACAAGTGAGGTATCATTTTTATCGGGAGACTTGGGGGAACGCTGCGTGGAAGGAAATGTGTGGCTCCTCTCACATTCCAGAACTTTCTGCCACATAAATGTGAGGAACATGTGTTTTTTTTTATCCAAATTTTGAGGTTTGCAAAGGATTCTGGGTAACAGAACCTGGTCAGAGCCCCACAAGTCACCCCATCTTGGATTCCCCTAGGTCTCTAGTTTTCAAAAATGCACAGGTTTGGTAGGTTTCTCTAGGTGCCGGCTGAGCTAGAGGCCAAAATCTACAGGTAGGCACCTTGCAAAAAACACCTCTGTTTTCTTTCAAAAAATTGGATGTGTCCACGTTGCGCTTTGGGGCATTTCCTGTTGCGGGCACTAGGCCGACCCACACAAGTGAGGTATCATTTTTATCGGGAGACTTGGGGGAAAGCTAGGTGGAAGGAAATTTGTGGCTCCTCTCAGATTCCAGAACTTTCTGCCACAGAAATGTGAGGAACATGTGTTTTTTTTAGCCAAATTTTGAGGTTTGCAAAGGATTCTGGGTAACAGAACCTGGTCAGAGCCCCACAAGTCACCCCATCTTGGATTCCCCTATGTCTCTAGTTTTCAAAAATGCAAAGGTTTGGTAGGTTTCCCTAGGTGCCAGCTGAGCTAGAGGCCCACATCTACAGGTAGGCACTTTGCAAAAAACACCTATGTTTTCTTTCAAAAAATTGGATGTGTCCACGTTGAGCTTTGGGGCATATCCTGTCGCGGGCGCTAGGCCTACCCACACAAGTGAGGTATCATTTTTATTGGGAGACTTGGGGGAACGCTGGGTGAAAGGAAATTTGTGGCTCCTCTCAGATTCCAGAACTTTCTGCCACAGAAATGTGAGGAACATGTGTTTTTTTAGCCAAATTTTGAGGTTTGCAAAGGATTCTGGGTAACAGAACCTGGTCAGAGCCCCACAAGTCACCCCATCTTGGATTCCCCTAGGTCTCTAGTTTTCAAAAATGCACAGGTTCGGTAGGTTTCCTTAGGTGCCTGCTGAGCTAGAGGCCAAAATCTACAGGTAGGCACTTTGCAAAAAACACCTCTGTTTTCTTTCAAAAAATTGGATGTGTCCACGTTGCGCTTTGGGGCATTTCCTGTCGCGGGCGCTAGGCCTACCCACACAAGTGAGGTATCATTTTTATCGGGAGGCTTGGGGGAACGGTGCGTGGAAGGAAATTTGTGTCTCCTCTCAGATTCCAGAACTTTCTGCCACAAAAATGTGAGGAACATGTGTTTTTTTAGCCAAATTTTGAGGTTTGCCAAGGATTCTGGGTAACAGAACCTGGTTAGAGCCCCACAAGTCAACCCATCTTGGATTCCCCTAGGTCTCTAGTTTTAAAAAATGCACAGGTTTGGTAGGTTTCCCTAGGTGCCGGCTGAGCTAGAGGCCCACATCTACAGGTAGGCACTTTGCAAAAAACACCTCTGTTTTCTTTCAAAAAATTGGAGGTGTCCACGTTGAGCTTTGGTGCATATCCTGTCGCGGGTGCTAGGCCTACCCACACAAGTGAGTTATCATTTTTATTGGGAGACTTGGGGGAACGCTGGGTGAAAGGAAATTTGTGGCTCCTCTCAGATTCCAGAACTTTCTGCCACAGAAATGTGAGGAACATGTTTTAGCCAAATTTCGAGGTTTGCAAAGGATTCTGGGTAACAGAACCTGGTCAGAGCCCCACAAGTCACCCCATCTTGGATTCCCCTAGGTCTCTAGTTTTCAAAAATGCACAGGTTTGGTTGGTTTCCCTAGGTGCCGGCTGAGCTAGTGGCCAAAATCTACAGGTAGGCACTTTGCAAAAAACACCTCTGTTTTCTTTCAAAAAATTGGATGTGTCCACGTTGCGCTTTGGGGCATTTCCTGTCGCGGGCACTAGGCCGACCCACACAAGTGAGGTATCATTTTTATCGGGAGACTTGGGGGAAAGCTAGGTGGAAGGAAATTTGTGTCTCCTCTCAGATTCCAGAACTTTCTGCCACAGAAATGTGAGGAACATGTGTTTTTTTTAGCCAAATTTTGAGGTTTGCAAAGGATTCTGGGTAACAGAACCTGGTCAGAGCCCCACAAGTCACCCCATCTTGGATTCCCCTAGGTCTCTAGTTTTCAAAAATGCAAAGGTTTGGTAGGTTTCCCTAGGTGCCGGCTGAGCTAGAGGCCCACATCTACAGGTAGGCACTTTGCAAAAAACACCTATGTTTTCTTTCAAAAAATTGGATGTGTCCACGTTGAGCTTTGGGGCATATCCTGTCGCGGGCGCTAGGCCTACCCACACAAGTGAGGTATCATTTTTATTGGGAGACTTGGGGGAACGCTGGGTGAAAGGAAATTTGTGGCTCCTCTCAGATTCCAGAACTTTCTGCCACAGAAATGTGAGGAACATGTGTTTTTTTAGCCAAATTTTGAGGTTTGCAAAGGATTCTGGGTAACAGAACCTGGTCAGAGCCCCACAAGTCACCCCATCTTGGATTCCCCTAGGTCTCTAGTTTTCAAAAATGCACAGGTTTGGTAGGTTTCCCTAGGTGCCGGCTGAGCTAGAGGCCCACATCTACAGGTAGGCACTTTGCAAAAAACACCTCTGTTTTCTTTCAAAAAATTGGAGGTGTCCACGTTGAGCTTTGGTGCATATCCTGTCGCGGGTGCTAGGCCTACCCACACAAGTGAGTTATCATTTTTATTGGGAGACTTGGGGGAACGCTGGGTGAAAGGAAATTTGTGGCTCCTCTCAGATTCCAGAACTTTCTGCCACAGAAATGTGAGGAACATGTTTTAGCCAAATTTCGAGGTTTGCAAAGGATTCTGGGTAACAGAACCTGGTCAGAGCCCCACAAGTCACCCCATCTTGGATTCCCCTAGGTCTCTAGTTTTCAAAAATGCACAGGTTTGGTTGGTTTCCCTAGGTGCCGGCTGAGCTAGTGGCCAAAATCTACAGGTAGGCACTTTGCAAAAAACACCTCTGTTTTCTTTCAAAAAATTGGATGTGTCCACGTTGCGCTTTGGGGCATTTCCTGTCGCGGGCACTAGGCCGACCCACACAAGTGAGGTATCATTTTTATCGGGAGACTTGGGGGAAAGCTAGGTGGAAGGAAATTTGTGTCTCCTCTCAGATTCCAGAACTTTCTGCCACAGAAATGTGAGGAACATGTGTTTTTTTTAGCCAAATTTTGAGGTTTGCAAAGGATTCTGGGTAACAGAACCTGGTCAGAGCCCCACAAGTCACCCCATCTTGGATTCCCCTAGGTCTCTAGTTTTCAAAAATGCAAAGGTTTGGTAGGTTTCCCTAGGTGCCGGCTGAGCTAGAGGCCCACATCTACAGGTAGGCACTTTGCAAAAAACACCTATGTTTTCTTTCAAAAAATTGGATGTGTCCACGTTGAGCTTTGGGGCATATCCTGTCGCGGGCGCTAGGCCTACCCACACAAGTGAGGTATCATTTTTATTGGGAGACTTGGGGGAACGCTGGGTGAAAGGAAATTTGTGGCTCCTCTCAGATTCCAGAACTTTCTGCCACAGAAATGTGAGGAACATGTGTTTTTTTAGCCAAATTTTGAGGTTTGCAAAGGATTCTGGGTAACAGAACCTGGTCAGAGCCCCACAAGTCACCCCATCTTGGATTCCCCTAGGTCTCTAGTTTTCAAAAATGCACAGGATCGGTAGGTTTCCTTAGGTGTCTGCTGAGCTAGAGGCCAAAATCTACAGGTAGGCACTTTGCAAAAAACACCTCTGTTTTCTTTCAAAAAATTGGATGTGTCCACGTTGCGCTTTGGGGCATTTCCTGTCGCGGGCGCTAGGCCTACCCACACAAGTGAGGTATCATTTTTATCGGGAGGCTTGGGGGAACGGTGCGTGGAAGGAAATTTGTGTCTCCTCTCAGATTCCAGAACTTTCTGCCACAAAAATGTGAGGAACATGTGTTTTTTTAGCCAAATTTTGAGGTTTGCCAAGGATTCTGGGTAACAGAAACTGGTTAGAGCCCCACAAGTCAACCCATCTTGGATTCCCCTAGGTCTCTAGTTTTAAAAAATGCACAGGTTTGGTAGGTTTCCCTAGGTGCCGGCTGAGCTAGAGGCCCACATCTACAGGTAGGCACTTTGCAAAAAACACCTCTGTTTTCTTTCAAAAAATTGGAGGTGTCCACGTTGAGCTTTGGTGCATATCCCGTCGCGGGTGCTAGGCCTACCCACACAAGTGAGTTATCATTTTTATTGGGAGACTTGGGGGAACGCTGGGTGAAAGGAAATTTGTGGCTCCTCTCAGATTCCAGAACTTTCTGCCACAGAAATGTGAGGAACATGTTTTTAGCCAAATTTCGAGGTTTGCAAAGGATTCTGGGTAACAGAACCTGGTCAGAGCCCCACAAGTCACCCCATCTTGGATTCCCCTAGGTCTCTAGTTTTAAAAAATGCACAGGTTTGGTAGGTTTCCCTAGGTGCCGGCTGAGCTAGTGGCCAAAATCTACAGGTAGGCACTTTGCAAAAAACACCTCTGTTTTCTTTCAAAAAATTGGATGTGTCCACGTTGCGCTTTGGGGCATTTCCTGTCGCGGGCGCTAGGCCTACCCACAAATGTGAGGTATCGTTTTTATTGGGAGACTTTGGGGAACGCTGGGTGAAAGGAAATTTGTGGCTCCTCTCAGATTCCAGAACTTTCTGCCACAGAAATGGGAGGAACATGTGTTTTTTTCTCCAAATTTTGAGGTTTGCAAAGGATTCTGGGTAACAGAACATGGTCAGAGCCCCACAAGTCACCCCATCATGGATTCCCCTAGGTCTCTAGTTTTCAAAAATGCACAGGTTTGGTAGGTTTCCTTCGGTGCCGGCTGAGCTAGAGGCCAAAATCTACAGGTAGGCACTTTGCAAAAAACACCTCTGTTTTCTTTCAAAAAATTGGATGTGTCCACGTTGCGCTTTGGGGCATTTCCTGTTGCGGGCGCTAGGCCTACCCACACAAGTGAGGTATCATTTTTATCGGGAGACTTGGGGGAACGCTGCGTGGAAGGAAATTTGTGGCTCCTCTCAAATTCCAGAACTTTCTGCCACAAAAATGTGAGGAACATGTGTTTTTTTAGCCAAATTTTGAGGTTTGCAAAGGATTCTGGGTAACAGAACCTGGTCAGAGCCCCACAAGTCACCCCATCTTGGATTCCCCTAGGTCTCTAGTTTTCAAAAATGCACAGGTTTGGTAGGTTTCCCTAGGTGCCGGCTGAGCTAGAGGCCAAAATCTACAGGTAGGCACTTTGGAAAAAACACCTCTGTTTTCTTTCAAAAAATTGGATGTGTCCACGTTGCGCTTTGCGGCATTTCCTGTCACGGGCGCTAGGCCTACCCACACAAGTGAGGTATCATTTTTATTGGGAGCCTTGGGGGAACGCTGGGTGAAAGGAAATGTGTGGCTCCTCTCAGATTCCAGAACTTTCTGCCAGAGAAATGTGAGGAACATGTGTTTTTTTTAGCCAAATTTTGAGGTTTGCAAAGGATTCTGGGTAACAGAACATGGTCACAGCCCCACAAGTCACCCCATCTTGGATTCCCCTAGGTCTCTAGTTTTCAAAAATGCACAGGTTTGGTAGATTTCCTTAGGTGCCTGCTGAGCTAGAGGCCAAAATCTACAGGTAGGCACTTTGCAAAAAACACCTCTGTTTTCTTTCAAAAAATTGGATGTGTCCACGTTGCGCTTTGGGGCATTTCCTGTCGCGGGCGCTAGGCCTACCCACACAAGTGAGGTATCATTTTTATCGGGAGGCTTGGGGGAACGCTGCGTGGAAGGAACTTTGTGTCTCCTCTCAGATTCCAGAACTTTCTGCCACAAAAATGTGAGGAACATGTGTTTTTTTAGCCAAATTTTGAGGTTTGCAAAGGATTCTGGGTAACAGAACCTGGTTAGAGCCCCACAAGTCAACCCATCTTGGATTCCCCTAGGTCTCTAGTTTTAAAAAATGCACAGGTTTGGTAGGTTTCCCTAGGTGCCGGCTGAGCTAGAGGCCCACATCTACAGGTACGAACTTTGCAAAAAACACCTCTGTGTTCTTTCAAAAAATTGGATGTGTCCACGTTGAGCTTTGGGGCATATCCTGTCGCGGGCGCTAGGCCTACCCACACAAGTGAGGTATCATTTTTATTGGGAGACTTGGGGGAACGCTGGGTGAAAGGAAATTTGTGGCTCCTCTCAGATTCCAGAACTTTCTGCCACAGAAATGTGAGGAACATGTGTTTTTTTAGCCAAATTTCGAGGTTTGCAAAGGATTCTGGGTAACAGAACCTGGTCAGAGCCCCACAAGTCACCCTATCTTGGATTCCCCTAGGTCTCTAGTTTTCATAAATGCACAGGTTTGGTAGGTTTCCCTAAGTGCCGGCTGAGCTAGAGGCCAAAATCTACAGGTAGGCACTTTGCAAAAAACACCTCTGTTTTCTTTCAAAAAATTGGATGTGTCCATGTTGCGCTTTGGGGCATTTCCTGTCGCGGGCGCTAGGCCTACCCACACAAGTGAGGTATCATTTTTATCGGGAGACTTGGGGGAACGCTGGGTGGAAGGATATTTGTGGCTCCTCTCAGATTCCAAAACTTTCTGCCACAGAAATGTGATGAACATGTGTTTTTTTAGCCACATTTTGAGGTTTGCAAAGGATTCTGGGTAACAGAACCTGGTCAGAGCCCCACAAGTCACCCCATCTTGGATTCCCCTAGGTCTCTAGTTTTCAAAAATGCACATGTTTGGTAGGTTTCCCTAGGTGCCGGCTGAGCTAGAGGCCAAAATCTACAGGTAGGCACTTTGCAAAAAACACCTCTGTTTTCTTTCAAAAAATTGGATGTGTCCACGTTGCGTTTTGGGGCATTTCCTGTCGCGGGCGCTAGGCCTACCCACACAAGTGAGGTATCATTTTTATCGGGAGACTTGGGGGAACGCTGCGTCGAAGGAAATTTGTGGCTCCTCTCACATTCCAGAACTTTCTGCCACAAAAATGTGAGGAACATGTGTTTTTTTAGCCAAATTTTGAGGTTTGCAAAGGATTCTGGGTAACAGAACCTGGTCAGAGCCCCACAAGTCACCCCATCTTGGATTCCCCTAGGTCTCTAGTTTTCAAAAATGCACAGGTTTGGTAGGTTTCCCTAAGTGCCGGCTGAGCTAGAGGCCAAAATCTACAGGTAGGCACCTTGCAAAAAACACCTCTGTTTTCTTTCAAAAAATTGGATGTGTCCATGTTGCGCTTTGGGGCATTTCCTGTCGCGGGCGCTAGGCCTACCCACACAAGTGAGGTATCATTTTTATCGGGAGAAATGGGGGAACGCTGGGTGGAAGGATATTTGTTGCTCCTCTCAGATTCCAAAACTTTCTGCCACTGAAAGGTGAGGAACATGTGTTTTTTTAGCCACATTTTGAGGTTTGCAAAGGATTCTGGGTAACAGAACCTGGTCAGAGCCCCACAAGTCACACCATCTTGGATTCCCCTAGGTCTCTAGTTTTAAAAAATGCACATGTTTGGTAGGTTTCCCTAGGTGCCGGCTGAGCTAGAGGCCAAAATCTACAGGTAGGCATTTTGCAAAAAACACCTCTGTTTTCTTTCAAAAAATTGGATGTGTCCACGTTGCGCTTTGGGGCATTTCCTGTCGCGGGCGCTAGGCCTACCCACACAAGTGAGGTATCATTTTTATCGGGAGACTTGGGGGAAAGCTAGGTGGAAGGAAATTTGTGGCTCCTCTCAGATTCCAGAACTTTCTGCCACAGAAATGTGAGGAACATGTGTTTTTTTTAGCCAAATTTTGAGGTTTGCAAAGGATTCTGGGTAACAGAACCTGGTCAGAGCCCCACAAGTCACCCCATCTTGGATTCCCCTAGGTCTCTAGTTTTCAAAAATGCAAAGGTTTGGTAGGTTTCCCTAGGTGCCGGCTGAGCTAGAGGCCCACATCTACAGGTAGGCACTTTGCAAAAAACACCTATGTTTTCTTTCAAAAAATTGGATGTGTCCACGTTGAGCTTTGGGGCATATCCTGTCGCGGGCGCTAGGCCTACCCACACAAGTGAGGTATCATTTTTATTGGGAGACTTGGGGGAACGCTGGGTGAAAGGAAATTTGTGGCTCCTCTCAGATTCCAGAACTTTCTGCCACAGAAATGTGAGGAACATGTGTTTTTTTAGCCAAATTTTGAGGTTTGCAAAGGATTCTGGGTAACAGAACCTGGTCAGAGCCCCACAAGTCACCCCATCTTGGATTCCCCTAGGTCTCTAGTTTTCAAAAATGTACAGGTTTGGTAGGTTTCCCTAGGTGCCGGCTGAGCTAGAGGCCAAAATCTACAGGTAGGCACTTTGCAAAAAACACCTCTGTTTTCTTTCAAAAAATTGGATGTGTCAACGTTGCGCTTTGGGGCATTTCCCGTCGCGGGCGCTAGGCCTACCCACACAAGTGAGGTATCATTTTTATTGGGAGACTTGGGGGAACGCTGGGTGAAAGGAAATTTGTGGCTCCTCTCAGATTCCAGAACTTTCTGCCACAGAACTGTGAGGAACATGTGTTTTTTTAGCCAAATTTCGAGGTTTGCAAAGGATTCTGGGTAACAGAACCTGGTCAGAGCCCCACAAGTCACCCCATCTTGGAATCCCCTAGGTCTCTAGTTTTCAAAAATGCACAGGTTTTGTAGGTTTCCCTAAGTGCCGGCTGAGCTAGAGGCCAAAATCTACAGGTAGGCACTTTGCAAAAAACACCTCTGTTTTCTTTAAAAAAATTGGATGTGTACACATTGCGCTTTGGGCATTTCCTGTCGCGGGCGCTAGGCCCACCCACACAAGTGAGGTATCATTTTTATCGGGAGACTTGGGGGAACGCTGGGTGGATGGAAATTTGTGGCTCCTCTCAGATTCCAGAGCTTTCTGTCACAGAAATGTGAGGAACATGTATTTTTTTTTGCCAAATTTTGAAGTTTGCAAAGGATTCTGGGTAACAGAACCTGGTCAGAGCCCCACAAGTCACCCCATCTTGGATTCCCCTAGGTCTCTAGTTTTCAAAAATGCACAGGTTTGATAGGTTTCCCTAGGTGCCGGCTGAGCTAGAGGCCAAAATCTACAGGTAGGCACTTTGCAAAAAACACCTCTGTTTTCTTTCAAAAAATTGGATGTGTCAACGTTGCGCTTTGGGGCATTTCCCGTCGCGGGCGCTAGGCCTACCCACACAAGTGAGGTATCATTTTTATTGGGAGACTTGGGGGAACGCTGGGTGAAAGGAAATTTGTGGCTCCTCTCAGATTCCAGAACTTTCTGCCACAGAACTGTGAGGAACATGTGTTTTTTTAGCCAAATTTCGAGGTTTGCAAAGGATTCTGGGTAACAGAACCTGGTCAGAGCCCCACAAGTCACCCCATCTTGGAATCCCCTAGGTCTCTAGTTTTCAAAAATGCACAGGTTTTGTAGGTTTCCCTAAGTGCCGGCTGAGCTAGAGGCCAAAATCTACAGGTAGGCACTTTGCAAAAAACACCTCTGTTTTCTTTAAAAAAATTGGATGTGTACACATTGCGTTTTTGGGCATTTCCTGTCGCGGGCGCTAGGCCCACCCACACAAGTGAGGTATCATTTTTATCGGGAGACTTGGGGGAACGCTGGGTGGATGGAAATTTGTGGCTCCTCTCAGATTCCAGAGCTTTCTGTCACAGAAATGTGAGGAACATGTATTTTTTTTTGCCAAATTTTGAAGTTTGCAAAGGATTCTGGGTAACAGAACCTGGTCAGAGCCCCACAAGTCACCCCATCTTGGATTCCCCTAGGTCTCTAGTTTTCAAAAATGCACAGGTTTGATAGGTTTCCCTAGGTGCCGGCTGAGCTAGAGGCCAAAATCTACAGGTAGGCACTTTGCAAAAAACACCTCTGTTTTCATTCAAAAAATTGGATGTGTCCACGTTGCGCTTTGGGGCATTTCTTGTCGCGGGCGCTAGGCCTACCCACAGAAGTGAGGTATCATTTTTATCGGGAGACTTGGGGGAACGCTGCGTGGAAGGAAATTTGTGGCTCCTCTCAGATTCCAGAACTTTCTGCCACAGAACTGTGAGGAACATGTGTTTTTTTCGCCAAATTTCGAGGTTTGCAAAGGATTCTGGGTAACAGAACCTGGTCAGAGCCCCACAAGTCACCCCATCTTGGAATCCCCTAGGTCTCTAGTTTTCAAAAATGCACAGGTTTGGTAGGTTTCCCTAAGTGCCGGCTGAGCTAGAGGCCAAAATCTACAGGTAGGAACTTTGCAAAAAACACCTCTGTTTTCTTTCAAAAAATTGGATGTGTCCACGTTGCGCTTTGGGGCATTTCCTGTCGCGGGCACTAGGCCGACCCACACAAGTGAGGTATCATTTTTATCGGGAGACTTGGGGGAAAGCTAGGTGGAAGGAAATTTGTGGCTCCTCTCAGATTCCAGAACTTTCTGCCACAGAAATGTGAGGAACATGTGTTTTTTTTTGCCAAATTTTGAGGTTTGCAAAGGATTCTGGGTAACAGAACCTGGTCAGAGCCCCACAAGTCACCCCATCTTGGATTCCCCTATGTCTCTAGTTTTAAAAAATGCACAGGTTTGGTAGGTTTCCCTAAGTGCCGGCTGAGCTAGAGGCCAAAATCTACAGGTAGGCACTTTGCAAAAAACACCTCTGTTTTCTTTCAAAAAATTGGATGTGTCCATGTTGCGCTTTGGGGCATTTCCTGTCGCGGGCGCTAGGCCTACCCACACAAGTGAGGTATCATTTTTATCGGGAGACTTGGGGGAACGCTGGGTGGAAGGATATTTGTGGCTCCTCTCAGATTCCAAAACTTTCTGCCACAGAAATGTGATGAACATGTGTTTTTTTAGCCACATTTTGAGGTTTGCAAAGGATTCTGGGTAACAGAACCTGGTCAGAGCCCCACAAGTCACCCCATCTTGGATTCCCCTAGGTCTCTAGTTTTCAAAAATGCACATGTTTGGTAGGTTTCCCTAGGTGCCGGCTGAGCTAGAGGCCAAAATCTACAGGTAGGCACTTTGCAAAAAACACCTCTGTTTTCTTTCAAAAAATTGGATGTGTCCACGTTGCGTTTTGGGGCATTTCCTGTCGCGGGCGCTAGGCCTACCCACACAAGTGAGGTATCATTTTTATCGGGAGACTTGGGGGAACGCTGCGTCGAAGGAAATTTGTGGCTCCTCTCACATTCCAGAACTTTCTGCCACAAAAATGTGAGGAACATGTGTTTTTTTAGCCAAATTTTGAGGTTTGCAAAGGATTCTGGGTAACAGAACCTGGTCAGAGCCCCACAAGTCACCCCATCTTGGATTCCCCTAGGTCTCTAGTTTTCAAAAATGCACAGGTTTGGTAGGTTTCCCTAAGTGCCGGCTGAGCTAGAGGCCAAAATCTACAGGTAGGCACCTTGCAAAAAACACCTCTGTTTTCTTTCAAAAAATTGGATGTGTCCATGTTGCGCTTTGGGGCATTTCCTGTCGCGGGCGCTAGGCCTACCCACACAAGTGAGGTATCATTTTTATCGGGAGAAATGGGGGAACGCTGGGTGGAAGGATATTTGTTGCTCCTCTCAGATTCCAAAACTTTCTGCCACTGAAAGGTGAGGAACATGTGTTTTTTTAGCCACATTTTGAGGTTTGCAAAGGATTCTGGGTAACAGAACCTGGTCAGAGCCCCACAAGTCACACCATCTTGGATTCCCCTAGGTCTCTAGTTTTAAAAAATGCACATGTTTGGTAGGTTTCCCTAGGTGCCGGCTGAGCTAGAGGCCAAAATCTACAGGTAGGCATTTTGCAAAAAACACCTCTGTTTTCTTTCAAAAAATTGGATGTGTCCACGTTGCGCTTTGGGGCATTTCCTGTCGCGGGCGCTAGGCCTACCCACACAAGTGAGGTATCATTTTTATCGGGAGACTTGGGGGAAAGCTAGGTGGAAGGAAATTTGTGGCTCCTCTCAGATTCCAGAACTTTCTGCCACAGAAATGTGAGGAACATGTGTTTTTTTTAGCCAAATTTTGAGGTTTGCAAAGGATTCTGGGTAACAGAACCTGGTCAGAGCCCCACAAGTCACCCCATCTTGGATTCCCCTAGGTCTCTAGTTTTCAAAAATGCAAAGGTTTGGTAGGTTTCCCTAGGTGCCGGCTGAGCTAGAGGCCCACATCTACAGGTAGGCACTTTGCAAAAAACACCTATGTTTTCTTTCAAAAAATTGGATGTGTCCACGTTGAGCTTTGGGGCATATCCTGTCGCGGGCGCTAGGCCTACCCACACAAGTGAGGTATCATTTTTATTGGGAGACTTGGGGGAACGCTGGGTGAAAGGAAATTTGTGGCTCCTCTCAGATTCCAGAACTTTCTGCCACAGAAATGTGAGGAACATGTGTTTTTTTAGCCAAATTTTGAGGTTTGCAAAGGATTCTGGGTAACAGAACCTGGTCAGAGCCCCACAAGTCACCCCATCTTGGATTCCCCTAGGTCTCTAGTTTTCAAAAATGTACAGGTTTGGTAGGTTTCCCTAGGTGCCGGCTGAGCTAGAGGCCAAAATCTACAGGTAGGCACTTTGCAAAAAACACCTCTGTTTTCTTTCAAAAAATTGGATGTGTCAACGTTGCGCTTTGGGGCATTTCCTGTCGCGGGCGCTAGGCCTACCCACACAAGTGAGGTATCATTTTTATTGGGAGACTTGGGGGAACGCTGGGTGAAAGGAAATTTGTGGCTCCTCTCAGATTCCAGAACTTTCTGCCACAGAACTGTGAGGAACATGTGTTTTTTTAGCCAAATTTCGAGGTTTGCAAAGGATTCTGGGTAACAGAACCTGTTCAGAGCCCCACAAGTCACCCCATCTTGGAATCCCCTAGGTCTCTAGTTTTCAAAAATGCACAGGTTTTGTAGGTTTCCCTAAGTGCCGGCTGAGCTAGAGGCCAAAATCTACAGGTAGGCACTTTGCAAAAAACACCTCTGTTTTCTTTCAAAAAATTGGATGTGTACACATTGCGCTTTGGGCATTTCCTGTCGCGGGCGCTAGGCCCACCCACTCAAGTGAGGTATCATTTTTATCGGGAGACTTGGGGGAACGCTGGGTGGAAGGAAATTTGTGGCTCCTCTCACATTCCAGAACTTTCTGCCACATAAATGTGAGGAACATGTGTTTTTTTTTATCCAAATTTTGAGGTTTGCAAAGGATTCTGGGTAACAGAACCTGGTCAGAGCCCCACAAGTCACCCCATCTTGGATTCCCCTAGGTCTCTAGTTTTCAAAAATGCACAGGTTTGGTAGGTTTCTCTAGGTGCCGGCTGAGCTAGAGGCCAAAATCTACAGGTAGGCATCTTGCAAAAAACACCTCTGTTTTCTTTCAAAAAATTGGATGTGTCCACGTTGCGCTTTGGGGCATTTCCTGTCGCGGGCACTAGGCCGACCCACACAAGTGAGGTATCATTTTTATCGGGAGACTTGGGGGAAAGCTAGGTGGAAGGAAATTTGTGGCTCCTCTCAGATTCCAGAACTTTCTGCCACAGAAATGTGAGGAACATGTGTTTTTTTTAGCCAAATTTTGAGGTTTGCAAAGGATTCTGGGTAACAGAACCTGGTCAGAGCCCCACAAGTCACCCCATCTTGGATTCCCCTATGTCTCTAGTTTTCAAAAATGCAAAGGTTTGGTAGGTTTCCCTAGGTGCCAGCTGAGCTAGAGGCCCACATCTACAGGTAGGCACTTTGCAAAAAACACCTATGTTTTCTTTCAAAAAATTGGATGTGTCCACGTTGAGCTTTGGGGCATATCCTGTGGCGGGCGCTAGGCCTACCCACACAAGTGAGGTATCATTTTTATTGGGAAACTTGGGGGAACGCTGGGTGAAAGGAAATTTGTGGCTCCTCTCAGATTCCAGAACTTTCTGCCACAGAAATGTGAGGAACATGTGTTTTTTTAGCCAAATTTTGAGGTTTGCAAAGGATTCTGGGTAACAGAACCTGGTCAGAGCCCCACAAGTCACCCCATCTTGGATTCCCCTAGGTCTCTAGTTTTCAAAAATGCACAGGTTCGGTAGGTTTCCTTAGGTGCCTGCTGAGCTAGAGGCCAAAATCTACAGGTAGGCGCTTTGCAAAAAACACCTCTGTTTTCTTTCAAAAAATTGGATGTGTCCACGTTGCGCTTTGGGGCATTTCCTGTTGCGGGCGCTAGGCCTACCCACACAAGTGAGGTATCATTTTTATCGGGAGGCTTGGGGGAACGGTGCGTGGAAGGAAATTTGTGTCTCCTCTCAGATTCCAGAACTTTCTGCCACAAAAATGTGAGGAACATGTGTTTTTTTAGCCAAATTTTGAGGTTTGCCAAGGATTCTGGGTAACAGAACCTGGTTAGAGCCCCACAAGTCAACCCATCTTGGATTCCCCTAGGTCTCTAGTTTTAAAAAATGCACAGGTTTGGTAGGTTTCCCTAGGTGCCGGCTGAGCTAGAGGCCCACATCTACAGGTAGGCACTTTGCAAAAAACACCTCTGTTTTCTTTCAAAAAATTGGAGGTGTCCACGTTGAGCTTTGGTGCATATCCTGTCGCGGGTGCTAGGCCTACCCACACAAGTGAGTTATCATTTTTATTGGGAGACTTGGGGGAACGCTGGGTGAAAGGAAATTTGTGGCTCCTCTCAGATTCCAGAACTTTCTGCCACAGAAATGTGAGGAACATGTTTTAGCCAAATTTCGAGGTTTGCAAAGGATTCTGGGTAACAGAACCTGGTCAGAGCCCCACAAGTCACCCCATCTTGGATTCCCCTAGGTCTCTAGTTTTCAAAAATGCACAGGTTTGGTAGGTTTCCCTAGGTGCCGGCTGAGCTAGTGGCCAAAATCTACAGGTAGGCACTTTGCAAAAAACACCTCTGTTTTCTTTCAAAAAATTGGATGTGTCCACGTTGCGCTTTGGGGCATTTCCTGTCGCGGGCGCTAGGCCTACCCACACAAGTGAGGTATCATTTTTATCGGGAGACTTGGGGGAACGCTGCGTGGAAGGAAATTTGTGGCTCCTCTCAAATTCCAGAACTTTCTGCCACAAAAATGTGAGGAACATGTGTTTTTTTAGCCAAATTTTGAGGTTTGCAAAGGATTCTGGGTAACAGAACCTGGTCAGAGCCCCACAAGTCACCCCATCTTGGATTCCCCTAGGTCTCTAGTTTTCAAAAATGCACAGGTTTGGTAGGTTTCCCTAGGTGCCGGCTGAGCTAGAGGCCAAAATCTACAGGTAGGCACTTTGCAAAAAACACCTCTGTTTTCATTCAAAAAATTGGATGTGTCCACGTTGCGCTTTGGGGCATTTCCTGTCGCGGGCGCTAGGCCTACCCACACAAGTGAGGTATCATTTTTATTGGGAGCCTTGGGGGAACGCTGGGTGAAAGGAAATGTGTGGCTCCTCTCAGATTCCAGAACTTTCTGCCACAGAAATGTGAGGAACATGTGTTTTTTTCGCCAAATTTTGAGGTTTGCAAAGGATTCTGGGTAACAGAACATGGTCACAGCCCCACAAGTCACCCCATCTTGGATTCCCCTAGGTCTCTAGTTTTCAAAAATGCACAGGTTTGGTAGATTTCCTTAGGTGCCTGCTGAGCTAGAGGCCAAAATCTACAGGTAGGCACTTTGCAAAAAACACCTCTGTTTTCTTTCAAAAAATTGGATGTGTCCACGTTGCGCTTTGGGGCATTTCCTGTCGCGGGCGCTAGGCCTACCCACACAAGTGAGGTATCATTTTTATCGGGAGGCTTGGGGGAACGCTGCGTGGAAGGAACTTTGTGTCTCCTCTCAGATTCCAGAACTTTCTGCCACAAAAATGTGAGGAACATGTGTTTTTTTAGCCAAATTTTGAGGTTTGCAAAGGATTCTGGGTAACAGAACCTGGTTAGAGCCCCACAAGTCAACCCATCTTGGATTCCCCTAGGTCTCTAGTTTTAAAAAATGCACAGGTTTGGTAGGTTTCCCTAGGTGCCGGCTGAGCTAGAGGCCCACATCTACAGGTAGGCACTTTGCAAAAAACACCTCTGTTTTCTTTCAAAAAATTGGAGGTGTCCACGTTGAGCTTTGGTGCATATCCTGTCGCGGGTGCTAGGCCTACCCACACAAGTGAGTTATCATTTTTATTGGGAGACTTGGGGGAACGCTGGGTGAAAGGAAATTTGTGGCTCCTCTCAGATTCCAGAACTTTCTGCCACAGAAATGTGAGGAACATGTTTTTAGCCAAATTTCGAGGTTTGCAAAGGATTCTGGGTAACAGAACCTGGTCAGAGCCCCACAAGTCACCCCATCTTGGATTCCCCTAGGTCTCTAGTTTTCAAAAATGCACAGGTTTGGTAGGTTTCCCTAGGTGCCGGCTGAGCTAGTGGCCAAAATCTACAGGTAGGCACTTTGCAAAAAACACCTCTGTTTTCTTTCAAAAAATTGGATGTGTCCACGTTGCGCTTTGGGGCATTTCCTGTCGCGGGCGCTAGGCCTACCCACAAATGTGAGGTATCGTTTTTATTGGGAGACTTGGGGGAACGCTGGGTGAAAGGAAATTTGTGGCTCCTCTCAGATTCCAGAACTTTCTGCCACAGAAATGGGAGGAACATGTGTTTTTTTCTCCAAATTTTGAGGTTTGCAAAGGATTCTGGGTAACAGAACATGGTCAGAGCCCCACAAGTCACCCCATCTTGGATTCCCCTAGGTCTCTAGTTTTCAAAAATGCACAGGTTTGGTAGGTTTCCTTCGGTGCCGGCTGAGCTAGAGGCCAAAATCTACAGGTAGGCACTTTGCAAAAAACACCTCTGTTTTCTTTCAAAAAATTGGATGTGTCCACGTTGCGCTTTGGGGCATTTCCTGTTGCGGGCGCTAGGCCTACCCACACAAGTGAGGTATCATTTTTATCGGGAGACTTGGGGGAACGCTGCGTGGAAGGAAATTTGTGGCTCCTCTCAAATTCCAGAACTTTCTGCCACAAAAATGTGAGGAACATGTGTTTTTTTAGCCAAATTTTGAGGTTTGCAAAGGATTCTGGGTAACAGAACCTGGTCAGAGCCCCACAAGTCACCCCATCTTGGATTCCCCTAGGTCTCTAGTTTTCAAAAATGCACAGGTTTGGTAGGTTTCCCTAGGTGCCGGCTGAGCTAGAGGCCAAAATCTACAGGTAGGCACTTTGGAAAAAACACCTCTGTTTTCTTTCAAAAAATTGGATGTGTCCACGTTGCGCTTTGGGGCATTTCCTGTCGCGGGCGCTAGGCCTACCCACACAAGTGAGGTATCATTTTTATTGGGAGCCTTGGGGGAACGCTGGGTGAAAGGAAATGTGTGGCTCCTCTCAGATTCCAGAACTTTCTGCCACAGAAATGTGAGGAACATGTGTTTTTTTTGCCAAATTTTGAGGTTTGCAAAGGATTCTGGGTAACAGAACATGGTCACAGCCCCACAAGTCACCCCATCTTGGATTCCCCTAGGTCTCTAGTTTTCAAAAATGCACAGGTTTGGTAGATTTCCTTAGGTGCCTGCTGAGCTAGAGGCCAAAATCTACAGGTAGGCACTTTGCAAAAAACACCTCTGTTTTCTTTCAAAAAATTGGATGTGTCCACGTTGCGCTTTGGGGCATTTCCTGTCGCGGGCGCTAGGCCTACCCACACAAGTGAGGTATCATTTTTATCGGGAGGCTTGGGGGAACGCTGCGTGGAAGGAACTTTGTGTCTCCTCTCAGATTCCAGAACTTTCTGCCACAAAAATGTGAGGAACATGTGTTTTTTTAGCCAAATTTTGAGGTTTGCAAAGGATTCTGGGTAACAGAACCTGGTTAGAGCCCCACAAGTCAACCCATCTTGGATTCCCCTAGGTCTCTAGTTTTAAAAAATGCACAGGTTTGGTAGGTTTCCCTAGGTGCCGGCTGAGCTAGAGGCCCACATCTACAGGTACGAACTTTGCAAAAAACACCTCTGTGTTCTTTCAAAAAATTGGATGTGTCCACGTTGAGCTTTGGGGCATATCCTGTCGCGGGCGCTAGGCCTACCCACACAAGTGAGGTATCATTTTTATTGGGAGACTTGGGGGAACGCTGGGTGAAAGGAAATTTGTGGCTCCTCTCAGATTCCAAAACTTTCTGCCACAGAAATGTGAGGAACATGTGTTTTTTTAGCCAAATTTCGAGGTTTGCAAAGGATTCTGGGTAACAGAACCTGGTCAGAGCCCCACAAGTCACCCTATCTTGGATTCCCCTAGGTCTCTAGTTTTCATAAATGCACAGGTTTGGTAGGTTTCCCTAAGTGCCGGCTGAGCTAGAGGCCAAAATCTACAGGTAGGAACTTTGCAAAAAACACCTCTGTTTTCTTTCAAAAAATTGGATGTGTCCATGTTGCGCTTTGGGGCATTTCCTGTCGCGGGCACTAGGCCTACCCACACAAGTGAGGTATCATTTTTATCGGGAGACTTGGGGGAACGCTGCGTCGAAGGAAATTTGTGGCTCCTCTCACATTCCAGAACTTTCTGCCACAAAAATGTGAGGAACATGTGTTTTTTTAGCCAAATTTTGAGGTTTGCAAAGGATTCTGGGTAACAGAACCTGGTCAGAGCCCCACAAGTCACCCCATCTTGGATTCCCCTAGGTCTCTAGTTTTCAAAAATGCACAGGTTCGGTAGGTTTCCTTAGGTGCCTGCTGAGCTAGAGGCCAAAATCTACAGGTAGGCGCTTTGCAAAAAACACCTCTGTTTTCTTTCAAAAAATTGGATGTGTCCACGTTGCGCTTTGGGGCATTTCCTGTCGCGGGCGCTAGGCCTACCCACACAAGTGAGGTATCATTTTTATCGGGAGGCTTGGGGGAACGGTGCGTGGAAGGAAATTTGTGTCTCCTCTCAGATTCCAGAACTTTCTGCCACAAAAATGTGAGGAACATGTGTTTTTTTAGCCAAATTTTGAGGTTTGCCAAGGATTCTGGGTAACAGAACCTGGTTAGAGCCCCACAAGTCAACCCATCTTGGATTCCCCTAGGTCTCTAGTTTTAAAAAATGCACAGGTTTGGTAGGTTTCCCTAGGTGCCGGCTGAGCTAGAGGCCCACATCTACAGGTAGGCACTTTGCAAAAAACACCTCTGTTTTCTTTCAAAAAATTGGAGGTGTCCACGTTGAGCTTTGGTGCATATCCTGTCGCGGGTGCTAGGCCTACCCACACAAGTGAGTTATCATTTTTATTGGGAGACTTGGGGGAATGCTGGGTGAAAGGAAATTTGTGGCTCCTCTCAGATTCCAGAACTTTCTGCCACAGAAATGTGAGGAACATGTTTTAGCCAAATTTCGAGGTTTGCAAAGGATTCTGGGTAACAGAACCTGGTCAGAGCCCCACAAGTCACCCCATCTTGGATTCCCCTAGGTCTCTAGTTTTCAAAAATGCACAGGTTTGGTAGGTTTCCCTAGGTGCCGGCTGAGCTAGTGGCCAAAATCTACAGGTAGGCACTTTGCAAAAAACACCTCTGTTTTCTTTCAAAAAATTGGATGTGTCCACGTTGCGCTTTGGGGCATTTCCTGTCGCGGGCGCTAGGCCTACCCACACAAGTGAGGTATCATTTTTATCGGGAGACTTGGGGGAACGCTGCGTGGAAGGAAATTTGTGGCTCCTCTCAAATTCCAGAACTTTCTGCCACAAAAATGTGAGGAACATGTGTTTTTTTAGCCAAATTTTGAGGTTTGCAAAGGATTCTGGGTAACAGAACCTGGTCAGAGCCCCACAAGTCACCCCATCTTGGATTCCCCTAGGTCTCTAGTTTTAAAAAATGCACAGGTTTGGTAGGTTTCCCTAGGTGCCGGCTGAGCTAGAGGCCAAAATCTACAGGTAGGCACTTTGCAAAAAACACCTCTGTTTTCTTTCAAAAAATTGGATGTGTCCACGTTGCGCTTTGGGGCATTTCCTGTCGCGGGCGCTAGGCCTACCCACACAAGTGAGGTATCATTTTTATTGGGAGCCTTGGGGGAACGCTGGGTGAAAGGAAATGTGTGGCTCCTCTCAGATTCCAGAACTTTCTGCCACAGAAATGTGAGGAACATGTGTTTTTTTCGCCAAATTTTGAGGTTTGCAAAGGATTCTGGGTAACAGAACATGGTCACAGCCCCACAAGTCACCCCATCTTGGATTCCCCTAGGTCTCTAGTTTTCAAAAATGCACAGGTTTGGTAGATTTCCTTAGGTGCCTGCTGAGCTAGAGGCCAAAATCTACAGGTAGGCACTTTGCAAAAAACACCTCTGTTTTCTTTCAAAAAATTGGATGTGTCCACGTTGCGCTTTGGGGCATTTCCTGTCGCGGGCGCTAGGCCTACCCACACAAGTGAGGTATCATTTTTATCGGGAGGCTTGGGGGAACGCTGCGTGGAAGGAACTTTGTGTCTCCTCTCAGATTCCAGAACTTTCTGCCACAAAAATGTGAGGAACATGTGTTTTTTTAGCCAAATTTTGAGGTTTGCAAAGGATTCTGGGTAACAGAACCTGGTTAGAGCCCCACAAGTCAACCCATCTTGGATTCCCCTAGGTCTCTAGTTTTAAAAAATGCACAGGTTTGGTAGGTTTCCCTAGGTGCCGGCTGAGCTAGAGGCCCACATCTACAGGTAGGCACTTTGCAAAAAACACCTCTGTTTTCTTTCAAAAAATTGGAGGTGTCCACGTTGAGCTTTGGTGCATATCCTGTCGCGGGTGCTAGGCCTACCCACACAAGTGAGTTATCATTTTTATTGGGAGACTTGGGGGAACGCTGGGTGAAAGGAAATTTGTGGCTCCTCTCAGATTCCAGAACTTTCTGCCACAGAAATGTGAGGAACATGTTTTTAGCCAAATTTCGAGGTTTGCAAAGGATTCTGGGTAACAGAACCTGGTCAGAGCCCCACAAGTCACCCCATCTTGGATTCCCCTAGGTCTCTAGTTTTCAAAAATGCACAGGTTTGGTAGGTTTCCCTAGGTGCCATCTGAGCTAGTGGCCAAAATCTACAGGTAGGCACTTTGCAAAAAACACCTCTGTTTTCTTTCAAAAAATTGGATGTGTCCACGTTGCGCTTTGGGGCATTTCCTGTCGCGGGCGCTAGGCCTACCCACAAATGTGAGGTATCGTTTTTATTGGGAGACTTGGGGGAACGCTGGGTGAAAGGAAATTTGTGGCTCCTCTCAGATTCCAGAACTTTCTGCCACAGAAATGGGAGGAACATGTGTTTTTTTCTCCAAATTTTGAGGTTTGCAAAGGATTCTGGGTAACAGAACATGGTCAGAGCCCCACAAGTCACCCCATCTTGGATTCCCCTAGGTCTCTAGTTTTCAAAAATGCACAGGTTTGGTAGGTTTCCTTCGGTGCCGGCTGAGCTAGAGGCCAAAATCTACAGGTAGGCACTTTGCAAAAAACACCTCTGTTTTCTTTCAAAAAATTGGATGTGTCCACGTTGCGCTTTGGGGCATTTCCTGTTGCGGGCGCTAGGCCTACCCACACAAGTGAGGTATCATTTTTATCGGGAGACTTGGGGGAACGCTGCGTGGAAGGAAATTTGTGGCTCCTCTCAAATTCCAGAACTTTCTGCCACAAAAATGTGAGGAACATGTGTTTTTTTAGCCAAATTTTGAGGTTTGCAAAGGATTCTGGGTAACAGAACCTGGTCAGAGCCCCACAAGTCACCCCATCTTGGATTCCCCTAGGTCTCTAGTTTTCAAAAATGCACAGGTTTGGTAGGTTTCCCTAGGTGCCGGCTGAGCTAGAGGCCAAAATCTACAGGTAGGCACTTTGGAAAAAACACCTCTGTTTTCTTTCAAAAAATTGGATGTGTCCACGTTGCGCTTTGGGGCATTTCCTGTCGCGGGCGCTAGGCCTACCCACACAAGTGAGGTATCATTTTTATTGGGAGCCTTGGGGGAACGCTGGGTGAAAGGAAATGTGTGGCTCCTCTCAGATTCCAGAACTTTCTGCCACAGAAATGTGAGGAACATGTGTTTTTTTTGCCAAATTTTGAGGTTTGCAAAGGATTCTGGGTAACAGAACATGGTCACAGCCCCACAAGTCACCCCATCTTGGATTCCCCTAGGTCTCTAGTTTTCAAAAATGCACAGGTTTGGTAGATTTCCTTAGGTGCCTGCTGAGCTAGAGGCCAAAATCTACAGGTAGGCACTTTGCAAAAAACACCTCTGTTTTCTTTCAAAAAATTGGATGTGTCCACGTTGCGCTTTGGGGCATTTCCTGTCGCGGGCGCTAGGCCTACCCACACAAGTGAGGTATCATTTTTATCGGGAGGCTTGGGGGAACGCTGCGTGGAAGGAACTTTGTGTCTCCTCTCAGATTCCAGAACTTTCTGCCACAAAAATGGGAGGAACATGTGTTTTTTTAGCCAAATTTTGAGGTTTGCAAAGGATTCTGGGTAACAGAACCTGGTTAGAGCCCCACAAGTCAACCCATCTTGGATTCCCCTAGGTCTCTAGTTTTAAAAAATGCACAGGTTTGGTAGGTTTCCCTAGGTGCCGGCTGAGCTAGAGGCCCACATCTACAGGTACGAACTTTGCAAAAAACACCTCTGTGTTCTTTCAAAAAATTGGATGTGTCCACGTTGAGCTTTGGGGCATATCCTGTCGCGGGCGCTAGGCCTACCCACACAAGTGAGGTATCATTTTTATTGGGAGACTTGGGGGAACGCTGGGTGAAAGGAAATTTGTGGCTCCTCTCAGATTCCAGAACTTTCTGCCACAGAAATGTGAGGAACATGTGTTTTTTTAGCCAAATTTCGAGGTTTGCAAAGGATTCTGGGTAACAGAACCTGGTCAGAGCCCCACAAGTCACCCTATCTTGGATTCCCCTAGGTCTCTAGTTTTCATAAATGCACAGGTTTGGTAGGTTTCCCTAAGTGCCGGCTGAGCTAGAGGCCAAAATCTACAGGTAGGAACTTTGCAAAAAACACCTCTGTTTTCTTTCAAAAAATTGGATGTGTCCATGTTGCGCTTTGGGGCATTTCCTGTCGCGGGCGCTAGGCCTACCCACACAAGTGAGGTATCATTTTTATCGGGAGACTTGGGGGAACGCTGGGTGGAAGGATATTTGTGGCTCCTCTCAGATTCCAAAACTTTCTGCCACAGAAATGTGATGAACATGTGTTTTTTTAGCCACATTTTGAGGTTTGCAAAGGATTCTGGGTAACAGAACCTGGTCAGAGCCCCACAAGTCACCCCATCTTGGATTCCCCTAGGTCTCTAGTTTTCAAAAATGCACATGTTTGGTAGGTTTCCCTAGGTGCCGGCTGAGCTAGAGGCCAAAATCTACAGGTAGGCACTTTGCAAAAAACACCTCTGTTTTCTTTCAAAAAATTGGATGTGTCCACGTTGCGTTTTGGGGCATTTCCTGTCGCGGGCACTAGGCCTACCCACACAAGTGAGGTATCATTTTTATCGGGAGACTTGGGGGAACGCTGCGTCGAAGGAAATTTGTGGCTCCTCTCACATTCCAGAACTTTCTGCCACAAAAATGTGAGGAACATGTGTTTTTTTAGCCAAATTTTGAGGTTTGCAAAGGATTCTGGGTAACAGAACCTGGTCAGAGCCCCACAAGTCACCACATCTTGGATTCCCCTAGGTCTCTAGTTTTCAAAAATGCACAGGTTTGGTAGGTTTCCCTAGGTGCCGGCTGAGCTAGAGGCCAAAATCTACAGGTAGGCACTTTGCAAAAAACACCTCTGTTTTCTTTTAAAAAATTGGATGTGTCCACGTTGCGCTTTGGGGCATTTCCTTTCGCGGGCGCTAGGCCTACCCACACAAGTTTGGTATCATTTTTATCGGGAGACTTGGGGGAAAGCTGGGTGGAAGGAAATTTGTTGCTCCTCTCAGATTCCAGAACTTTCTGCCACAGAAATGTGAGGATCATGTGTTTTTTTTTGCCAAATTTTGAGGTTTGCAACGGATTCTGGGTAACAGAACCTTGTCAGAGCCCCACAAGTCACCCAATCTTGGATTCCCCTAGGTCTCTAGTTTTAAAAAATGCAAAGGTTTGGTAGGTTTCCCTAGGTGCCGGCTGAGCTAGAGGCCCACATCTACAGGTAGGCACTTTGCAAAAAACACCTCTGTTTTCTTTCAAAAAATTGGATGTGTCCACGTTGAGCTTTGGGGCATATCCTGTCGCGGGCGCTAGGCCTACCCACACAAGTGAGGTATCATTTTTATTGGGAGACTTGGGGGAACGCTGGGTGAAAGGAAATTTATGGCTCCTCTCAGATTCCAGAACTTTCTGCCACAGAAATGTGAGGAACATGTGTTTTTTTAGCCAAATTTCGAGGTTTGCAAAGGATTCTGGGTAACAGAACCTGGTCAGAGCCCCACAAGTCACCCTATCTTGGATTCCCCTAGGTCTCTAGTTTTCATAAATGCACAGGTTTGGTAGTTTCCCTAAGTGCCGGCTGAGCTAGAGGCCAAAATCTACAGGTAGGCACTTTGCAAAAAACACCTCTGTTTTCTTTCAAAAAATTGGATGTGTCCATGTTGCGCTTTGGGGCATTTCCTGTCGCGGGCGCTAGGCCTACCCACACAAGTGAGGTATCATTTTTATCGGGAGACTTGGGGGAACGCTGGGTGGAAGGATATTTGTGGCTCCTCTCAGATTCCAAAACTTTCTGCCACAGAAATGTGATGAACATGTGTTTTTTTAGCCACATTTTGAGGTTTGCAAAGGATTCTGGGTAACAGAACCTGGTCAGAGCCCCACAAGTCACCCCATCTTGGATTCCCCTAGGTCTCTAGTTTTCAAAAATGCACATGTTTGGTAGGTTTCCCTAGGTGCCGGCTGAGCTAGAGCCCAAAATATACAGGTAGGCACTTTGCAAAAAACACCTCTGTTTTCTTTCAAAAAATTGGATGTGTCCACGTTGCGCTTTGGGGCATTTCCTGTCGCGGGCGCTAGGCCTGCCCACACAAGTGAGGTATCATTTTTATCGGGAGACTTGGGGGAACGCTGGGTGGAAGGATATTTGTGGCTCCTCTCAGATTCCAGAACTTTCTGCCACAAAAATGTGAGGAACATGTGTTTTTTTAGCCAAATTTCGAGGTTTGCAAAGGATTCTGGGTAACAGAACCTGGTCAGAGCCCCACAAGTCACCCCATCTTGGATTCCCCTAGGTCTCTAGTTTTCAAAAATGCACAGGTTTGGTCGGTTTCCCTAAGTGCCGGCTGAGCTAGAGGCCCACATCTACAGGTAGGCACTTTGCAAAAAACACCTCTGTTTTCTTTCAAAAAATTGGATGTGTCCACGTTGAGCTTTGGGGCATATCCTGTCGCGGGCGCTAGGCCTACCCACACAAGTGAGGTATCATTTTTATTGGGAGACTTGGGGGAACGCTGGGTGAAAGGAAATTTATGGCTCCTCTCAGATTCCAGAACTTTCTGCCACAGAAATGTGAGGAACATGTGTTTTTTTAGCCAAATTTCGAGGTTTGCAAAGGATTCTGGGTAACAGAACCTGGTCAGAGCCCCACAAGTCACCCTATCTTGGATTCCCCTAGGTCTCTAGTTTTCATAAATGCACAGGTTTGGTAGGTTTCCCTAAGTGCCGGCTGAGCTAGAGGCCAAAATCTACAGGTAGGCACTTTGCAAAAAACACCTCTGTTTTCTTTCAAAAAATTGGATGTGTCCATGTTGCGCTTTGGGGCATTTCCTGTCGCGGGCGCTAGGCCTACCCACACAAGTGAGGTATCATTTTTATCGGGAGACTTGGGGGAACGCTGGGTGGAAGGATATTTGTGGCTCCTCTCAGATTCCAAAACTTTCTGCCACAGAAATGTGATGAACATGTGTTTTTTTAGCCACATTTTGAGGTTTGCAAAGGATTCTGGGTAACAGAACCTGGTCAGAGCCCCACAAGTCACCCCATCTTGGATTCCCCTAGGTCTCTAGTTTTCAAAAATGCACATGTTTGGTAGGTTTCCCTAGGTGCCGGCTGAGCTAGAGCCCAAAATATACAGGTAGGCACTTTGCAAAAAACACCTCTGTTTTCTTTCAAAAAATTGGATGTGTCCACGTTGCGCTTTGGGGCATTTCCTGTCGCGGGCGCTAGGCCTACCCACACAAGTGAGGTATCATTTTTATCGGGAGACTTGGGGGAACGCTGGGTGGAAGGATATTTGTGGCTCCTCTCAGATTCCAGAACTTTCTGCCACAAAAATGTGAGGAACATGTGTTTTTTTAGCCAAATTTCGAGGTTTGCAAAGGATTCTGGGTAACAGAACCTGGTCAGAGCCCCACAAGTCACCCCATCTTGGATTCCCCTAGGTCTCTAGTTTTCAAAAATGCACAGGTTTGGTAGGTTTCCCTAAGTGCCGTCTGAGATAGAGGCCAAAATCTACAGGTAGGCACTTTGCAAAAAACACCTCTGTTTTCTTTCAAAAAATTGGATGTGTCCACGTTGCGCTTTGGGGCATTTCCTGTCGCGGGCGCTAGGCCTACCCACACAAGTGAGGTATCATTTTTATTGGGAGACTTGGGGGAACGCTGGGTGAAAGGAAATTTGTGGCTCCTCTCAGATTCCAGAACTTTCTGCCACAGAAATGTGAGGAACATGTGTTTTTTTAGCCAAATTTCGAGGTTTGCAAAGGATTCTGGGTAACAGAACCTGGTCAGAGCCCCACAAGTCACCCCATCTTGGATTCCCCTAGGTCTCTAGTTTCCAAAAATTCACAGGTTTGGTAGGTTTCCCTAGGTGCCGGCTGAGCTAGAGGCCAAAATCTACAGGTAGGAACTTTGCAAAAAACACCTCTGTTTTCTTTCAAAAAATTGGATGTGTCCACGTTGAGCTTTGGGGCATATCCTGTCGCGGGCGCTAGGCCTACCCACACAAGTGAGGTATCATTTTTATCGGGAGACTTGGGGAAACGCTGCGTGGACGGAAATTTGTGGCTCCTCTCAGATTCCAGAACTTTCTGCCAAAAAAATGTGAGGAACATGTGTTTTTTTAGCCAAATTTTGAGGTTTGCAAAGGATTCTGGGTAACAGAACCTGGTTAGAGCCCCACAAGTCACCCCATCTTGGATTCCCCTAGGTCTCTAGTTTTAAAAAATGCACAGGTTTGGTAGGTTTCCCTAGGTGCCGGCTGAGCTAGTGGCCAAAATCTACAGGTAGGCACTTTGCAAAAAACACCTCTGTTTTCTTTCAAAAAATTGGATGTGTCCACGTTGCGCTTTGGGGCATTTCCTGTCGCGGGCGCTATGCCTACCCACACAAGTGAGGTATCATTTTTATTGGGAGACTTGGGGGAACGCTGGGTGAAAGGAAATTTGTGGCTCCTCTCAGATTCCAGAACTTTCTGCCACAGAAATGTGAGGAACATGTGTTTTTTTAGCCAAATTTTGAGGTTTGCAAAGGATTCTGGGTAACAGAACCTGGTCAGAGCCCCACAAGTCACCCCATCTTGGATTCCCCTAGGTCTCTAGTTTTCAAAAATGCACAGGTTTGGTAGGTTTCCCTAAGTGCCGGCTGAGCTAGAGGCCAAAATCTACAGGTAGGCACCTTGCAAAAAACACCTCTGTTTTCTTTCAAAAAATTGGATGTGTCCATGTTGCGCTTTGGGGCATTTCCTGTCGCGGGCGCTAGGCCTACCCACACAAGTGAGGTATCATTTTTATCGGGAGACTTGGGGAAACGCTGCGTGGACGGAAATTTGTGGCTCCTCTCAGATTCCAGAACTTTCTGCCAAAAAAATTTGAGGAACATGTGTTTTTTTAGCCAAATTTTGAGGTTTGCAAAGGATTCTGGGTAACAGAACCTGGTTAGAGCCCCACAAGTCACCCCATCTTGGATTCCCCTAGGTCTCTAGTTTTAAAAAATGCACAGGTTTGGTAGGTTTCCCTAGGTGCCGGCTGAGCTAGTGGCCAAAATCTACAGGTAGGCACTTTGCAAAAAACACCTCTGTTTTCTTTCAAAAAATTGGATGTGTCCACGTTGCGCTTTGGGGCATTTCCTGTCGCGGGCGCTATGCCTACCCACACAAGTGAGGTATCATTTTTATTGGGAGACTTGGGGGAACGCTGGGTGAAAGGAAATTTGTGGCTCCTCTCAGATTCCAGAACTTTCTGCCACAGAAATGTGAGGAACATGTGTTTTTTTAGCCAAATTTTGAGGTTTGCAAAGGATTCTGGGTAACAGAACCTGGTCAGAGCCCCACAAGTCACCCCATCTTGGATTCCCCTAGGTCTCTAGTTTTCAAAAATGCACAGGTTTGGTAGGTTTCCCTAAGTGCCGGCTGAGCTAGAGGCCAAAATCTACAGGTAGGCACCTTGCAAAAAACACCTCTGTTTTCTTTCAAAAAATTGGATGTGTCCATGTTGCGCTTTGGGGCATTTCCTGTCGCGGGCGCTAGGCCTACCCACACAAGTGAGGTATCATTTTTATCGGGAGACTTGGGGGAACGCTGGGTGGAAGGATATTTGTGGCTCCTCTCAGATTCCAAAACTTTCTGCCACAGAAATGTGATGAACATGTGTTTTTTTAGCCACATTTTGAGGTTTGCAAAGGATTCTGGGTAACAGAACCTGGTCAGAGCCCCACAAGTCACCCCATCTTGGATTCCCCTAGGTCTCTAGTTTTCAAAAATGCACATGTTTGGTAGGTTTCCCTAGGTGCCGGCTGAGCTAGAGCCCAAAATATACAGGTAGGCACTTTGCAAAAAACACCTCTGTTTTCTTTCAAAAAATTGGATGTGTCCACGTTGCGCTTTGGGGCATTTCCTGTCGCGGGCGCTAGGCCTGCCCACACAAGTGAGGTATCATTTTTATCGGGAGACTTGGGGGAACGCTGGGTGGAAGGATATTTGTGGCTCCTCTCAGATTCCAGAACTTTCTGCCACAAAAATGTGAGGAACATGTGTTTTTTTAGCCAAATTTCGAGGTTTGCAAAGGATTCTGGGTAACAGAACCTGGTCAGAGCCCCACAAGTCACCCCATCTTGGATTCCCCTAGGTCTCTAGTTTTCAAAAATGCACAGGTTTGGTCGGTTTCCCTAAGTGCCGGCTGAGCTAGAGGCCCACATCTACAGGTAGGCACTTTGCAAAAAACACCTCTGTTTTCTTTCAAAAAATTGGATGTGTCCACGTTGAGCTTTGGGGCATATCCTGTCGCGGGCGCTAGGCCTACCCACACAAGTGAGGTATAATTTTTATTGGGAGACTTGGGGGAACGCTGGGTGAAAGGAAATTTATGGCTCCTCTCAGATTCCAGAACTTTCTGCCACAGAAATGTGAGGAACATGTGTTTTTTTAGCCAAATTTCGAGGTTTGCAAAGGATTCTGGGTAACAGAACCTGGTCAGAGCCCCACAAGTCACCCTATCTTGGATTCCCCTAGGTCTCTAGTTTTCATAAATGCACAGGTTTGGTAGGTTTCCCTAAGTGCCGGCTGAGCTAGAGGCCAAAATCTACAGGTAGGCACTTTGCAAAAAACACCTCTGTTTTCTTTCAAAAAATTGGATGTGTCCATGTTGCGCTTTGGGGCATTTCCTGTCGCGGGCGCTAGGCCTACCCACACAAGTGAGGTATCATTTTTATCGGGAGACTTGGGGGAACGCTGGGTGGAAGGATATTTGTGGCTCCTCTCAGATTCCAAAACTTTCTGCCACAGAAATGTGATGAACATGTGTTTTTTTAGCCACATTTTGAGGTTTGCAAAGGATTCTGGGTAACAGAACCTGGTCAGAGCCCCACAAGTCACCCCATCTTGGATTCCCCTAGGTCTCTAGTTTTCAAAAATGCACATGTTTGGTAGGTTTCCCTAGGTGCCGGCTGAGCTAGAGCCCAAAATATACAGGTAGGCACTTTGCAAAAAACACCTCTGTTTTCTTTCAAAAAATTGGATGTGTCCACGTTGCGCTTTGGGGCATTTCCTGTCGCGGGCGCTAGGCCTACCCACACAAGTGAGGTATCATTTTTATCGGGAGACTTGGGGGAACGCTGGGTGGAAGGATATTTGTGGCTCCTCTCAGATTCCAGAACTTTCTGCCACAAAAATGTGAGGAACATGTGTTTTTTTAGCCAAATTTCGAGGTTTGCAAAGGATTCTGGGTAACAGAACCTGGTCAGAGCCCCACAAGTCACCCCATCTTGGATTCCCCTAGGTCTCTAGTTTTCAAAAATGCACAGGTTTGGTAGGTTTCCCTAAGTGCCGTCTGAGATAGAGGCCAAAATCTACAGGTAGGCACTTTGCAAAAAACACCTCTGTTTTCTTTCAAAAAATTGGATGTGTCCACGTTGCGCTTTGGGGCATTTCCTGTCGCGGGCGCTAGGCCTACCCACACAAGTGAGGTATCATTTTTATTGGGAGACTTGGGGGAACGCTGGGTGAAAGGAAATTTGTGGCTCCTCTCAGATTCCAGAACTTTCTGCCACAGAAATGTGAGGAACATGTGTTTTTTTAGCCAAATTTCGAGGTTTGCAAAGGATTCTGGGTAACAGAACCTGGTCAGAGCCCCACAAGTCACCCCATCTTGGATTCCCCTAGGTCTCTAGTTTCCAAAAATTCACAGGTTTGGTAGGTTTCCCTAGGTGCCGGCTGAGCTAGAGGCCAAAATCTACAGGTAGGAACTTTGCAAAAAACACCTCTGTTTTCTTTCAAAAAATTGGATGTGTCCACGTTGAGCTTTGGGGCATATCCTGTCGCGGGCGCTAGGCCTACCCACACAAGTGAGGTATCATTTTTATCGGGAGACTTGGGGAAACGCTGCGTGGACGGAAATTTGTGGCTCCTCTCAGATTCCAGAACTTTCTGCCAAAAAAATTTGAGGAACATGTGTTTTTTTAGCCAAATTTTGAGGTTTGCAAAGGATTCTGGGTAACAGAACCTGGTTAGAGCCCCACAAGTCACCCCATCTTGGATTCCCCTAGGTCTCTAGTTTTAAAAAATGCACAGGTTTGGTAGGTTTCCCTAGGTGCCGGCTGAGCTAGTGGCCAAAATCTACAGGTAGGCACTTTGCAAAAAACACCTCTGTTTTCTTTCAAAAAATTGGATGTGTCCACGTTGCGCTTTGGGGCATTTCCTGTCGCGGGCGCTATGCCTACCCACACAAGTGAGGTATCATTTTTATTGGGAGACTTGGGGGAACGCTGGGTGAAAGGAAATTTGTGGCTCCTCTCAGATTCCAGAACTTTCTGCCACAGAAATGTGAGGAACATGTGTTTTTTTAGCCAAATTTTGAGGTTTGCAAAGGATTCTGGGTAACAGAACCTGGTCAGAGCCCCACAAGTCACCCCATCTTGGATTCCCCTAGGTCTCTAGTTTTCAAAAATGCACAGGTTTGGTAGGTTTCCCTAAGTGCCGGCTGAGCTAGAGGCCAAAATCTACAGGTAGGCACCTTGCAAAAAACACCTCTGTTTTCTTTCAAAAAATTGGATGTGTCCATGTTGCGCTTTGGGGCATTTCCTGTCGCGGGCGCTAGGCCTACCCACACAAGTGAGGTATCATTTTTATCGGGAGAAATGGGGGAACGCTGGGTGGAAGGATATTTGTTGCTCCTCTCAGATTCCAAAACTTTCTGCCACTGAAAGGTGAGGAACATGTGTTTTTTTAGCCACATTTTGAGGTTTGCAAAGGATTCTGGGTAACAGAACCTGGTCAGAGCCCCACAAGTCACACCATCTTGGATTCCCCTAGGTCTCTAGTTTTAAAAAATGCACATGTTTGGTAGGTTTCCCTAGGTGCCGGCTGAGCTAGAGGCCAAAATCTACAGGTAGGCATTTTGCAAAAAACACCTCTGTTTTCTTTCAAAAAATTGGATGTGTCCACGTTGCGCTTTGGGGCATTTCCTGTCGCGGGCGCTAGGCCTACCCACACAAGTGAGGTATCATTTTTATCGGGAGACTTGGGGGAAAGCTAGGTGGAAGGAAATTTGTGGCTCCTCTCAGATTCCAGAACTTTCTGCCAGAGAAATGTGAGGAACATGTGTTTTTTTTAGCCAAATTTTGAGGTTTGCAAAGGATTCTGGGTAACAGAACCTGGTCAGAGCCCCACAAGTCACCCCATCTTGGATTCCCCTAGGTCTCTAGTTTTCAAAAATGCAAAGGTTTGGTAGGTTTCCCTAGGTGCCGGCTGAGCTAGAGGCCCACATCTACAGGTAGGCACTTTGCAAAAAACACCTATGTTTTCTTTCAAAAAATTGGATGTGTCCATGTTGAGCTTTGGGGCATATCCTGTCGCGGGCGCTAGGCCTACCCACACAAGTGAGGTATCATTTTTATTGGGAGACTTGGGGGAACGCTGGGTGAAAGGAAATTTGTGGCTCCTCTCAGATTCCAGAACTTTCTGCCACAGAAATGTGAGGAACATGTGTTTTTTTAGCCAAATTTCGAGGTTTGCAAAGGATTCTGGGTAACAGAACCTGGTCAGAGCCCCACAAGTCACCCCATCTTGGATTCCCCTAGGTCTCTAGTTTTCAAAAATGCACAGGTTTGGTAGGTTTCCCTAAGTGCCGGCTGAGCTAGAGGCCAAAATCTACAGGTAGGCACCTTGCAAAAAACACCTCTGTTTTCTTTCAAAAAATTGGATGTGTCCATGTTGCGCTTTGGGGCATTTCCTGTCGCGGGCGCTAGGCCTACCCACACAAGTGAGGTATCATTTTTATCGGGAGAAATGGGGGAACGCTGGGTGGAAGGATATTTGTTGCTCCTCTCAGATTCCAAAACTTTCTGCCACTGAAAGGTGAGGAACATGTGTTTTTTTAGCCACATTTTGAGGTTTGCAAAGGATTCTGGGTAACAGAACCTGGTCAGAGCCCCACAAGTCACACCATCTTGGATTCCCCTAGGTCTCTAGTTTTAAAAAATGCACATGTTTGGTAGGTTTCCCTAGGTGCCGGCTGAGCTAGAGGCCAAAATCTACAGGTAGGCATTTTGCAAAAAACACCTCTGTTTTCTTTCAAAAAATTGGATGTGTCCACGTTGCGCTTTGGGGCATTTCCTGTCGCGGGCGCTAGGCCTACCCACACAAGTGAGGTATCATTTTTATCGGGAGACTTGGGGGAAAGCTAGGTGGAAGGAAATTTGTGGCTCCTCTCAGATTCGAGAACTTTCTGCCAGAGAAATGTGAGGAACATGTGTTTTTTTTAGCCAAATTTTGAGGTTTGCAAAGGATTCTGGGTAACAGAACCTGGTCAGAGCCCCACAAGTCACCCCATCTTGGATTCCCCTAGGTCTCTAGTTTTCAAAAATGCAAAGGTTTGCTAGGTTTCCCTAGGTGCCGGCTGAGCTAGAGGCCCACATCTACAGGTAGGCACTTTGCAAAAAACACCTATGTTTTCTTTCAAAAAATTGGATGTGTCCACGTTGAGCTTTGGGGCATATCCTGTCGCGGGCGCTAGGCCTACCCACACAAGTGAGGTATCATTTTTATTGGGAGACTTGGGGGAACGCTGGGTGAAAGGAAATTTGTGGCTCCTCTCAGATTCCAGAACTTTCTGCCACAGAAATGTGAGGAACATGTGTTTTTTTAGCCAAATTTCGAGGTTTGCAAAGGATTCTGGGTAACAGAACCTGGTCAGAGCCCCACAAGTCACCCCATCTTGGATTCCCCTAGGTCTCTAGTTTTCAAAAATGCACAGGTTTGGTAGGTTTCCCTAAGTGCCGGCTGAGCTAGAGGCCAAAATCTACAGGTAGGCACCTTGCAAAAAACACCTCTGTTTTCTTTCAAAAAATTGGATGTGTCCATGTTGCGCTTTGGGGCATTTCCTGTCGCGGGCGCTAGGCCTACCCACACAAGTGAGGTATCATTTTTATCGGGAGAAATGGGGGAACGCTGGGTGGAAGGATATTTGTTGCTCCTCTCAGATTCCAAAACTTTCTGCCACTGAAAGGTGAGGAACATGTGTTTTTTTAGCCACATTTTGAGGTTTGCAAAGGATTCTGGGTAACAGAACCTGGTCAGAGCCCCACAAGTCACACCATCTTGGATTCCCCTAGGTCTCTAGTTTTAAAAAATGCACATGTTTGGTAGGTTTCCCTAGGTGCCGGCTGATCTAGAGGCCAAAATCTACAGGTAGGCATTTTGCAAAAAACACCTCTGTTTTCTTTCAAAAAATTGGATGTGTCCACGTTGCGCTTTGGGGCATTTCCTGTCGCGGGCGCTAGGCCTACCCACACAAGTGAGGTATCATTTTTATCGGGAGACTTGGGGGAAAGCTAGGTGGAAGGAAATTTGTGGCTCCTCTCAGATTCCAGAACTTTCTGCCAGAGAAATGTGAGGAACATGTGTTTTTTTTAGCCAAATTTTGAGGTTTGCAAAGGATTCTGGGTAACAGAACCTGGTCAGAGCCCCACAAGTCACCCCATCTTGGATTCCCCTAGGTCTCTAGTTTTCAAAAATGCAAAGGTTTGGTAGGTTTCCCTAGGTGCCGGCTGAGCTAGAGGCCCACATCTACAGGTAGGCACTTTGCAAAAAACACCTATGTTTTCTTTCAAAAAATTGGATGTGTCCACGTTGAGCTTTGGGGCATATCCTGTCGCGGGCGCTAGGCCTACCCACACAAGTGAGGTATCATTTTTATTGGGAGACTTGGGGGAACGCTGGGTGAAAAGAAATTTGTGGCTCCTCTCAGATTCCAGAACTTTCTGCCACAGAAATGTGAGGAACATGTGTTGTTTTAGCCAAATTTTGAGGTTTGCAAAGGATTCTGGGTAACAGAACCTGGTCAGAGCCCCACAAGTCACCCCATCTTGGATTCCCCTAGGTCTCTAGTTTTCAAAAATGTACAGGTTTGGTAGGTTTCCCTAGGTGCCGGCTGAGCTAGAGGCCAAAATCTACAGGTAGGCACTTTGCAAAAAACACCTCTGTTTTCTTTCAAAAAATTGGATGTGTCAACGTTGCGCTTTGGGGCATTTCCTGTCGCGGGCGCTAGGCCTACCCACACAAGTGAGGTATCATTTTTATTGGGAGACTTGGGGGAACGCTGGGTGAAAGGAAATTTGTGGCTCCTCTCAGATTCCAGAACTTTCTGCCACAGAACTGTGAGGAACATGTGTTTTTTTAGCCAAATTTCGAGGTTTGCAAAGGATTCTGGGTAACAGAACCTGGTCAGAGCCCCACAAGTCACCCCATCTTGGAATCCCCTAGGTCTCTAGTTTTCAAAAATGCACAGGTTTTGTAGGTTTCCCTAAGTGCCGGCTGAGCTAGAGGCCAAAATCTACAGGTAGGCACTTTGCAAAAAACACCTCTGTTTTCTTTCAAAAAATTGGATGTGTACACATTGCGCTTTGGGCATTTCCTGTCGCGGGCGCTAGGCCCACCCACACAAGTGAGGTATCATTTTTATCGGGAGACTTGGGGGAACGCTGGGTGGAAGGAAATTTGTGGCTCCTCTCAGATTCCAGAGCTTTCTGTCACAGAAATGTGAGGAACATGTATTTTTTTTTGCCAAATTTTGAAGTTTGCAAAGGATTCTGGGTAACAGAACCTGGTCAGAGCCCCACAAGTCACCCCATCTTGGATTCCCCTAGGTCTCTAGTTTTCAAAAATGCACAGGTTTGATAGGTTTCCCTAGGTGCCGGCTGAGCTAGAGGCCAAAATCTACAGGTAGGCACTTTGCAAAAAACACCTCTGTTTTCATTCAAAAAATTGGATGTGTCCACGTTGCGCTTTGGGGCATTTCTTGTCGCGGGCGCTAGGCCTACCCACAGAAGTGAGGTATCATTTTTATCGGGAGACTTGGGGGAACGCTGCGTGGAAGGAAATTTGTGGCTCCTCTCAGATTCCAGAACTTTCTGCCACAGAACTGTGAGGAACATGTGTTTTTTTCGCCAAATTTCGAGGTTTGCAAAGGATTCTGGGTAACAGAACCTGGTCAGAGCCCCACAAGTCACCCCATCTTGGAATCCCCTAGGTCTCTAGTTTTCAAAAATGCACAGGTTTGGTAGGTTTCCCTAATTGCCGGCTGAGCTAGAGGCCAAAATCTACAGGTAGGAACTTTGCAAAAAACACCTCTGTTTTCTTTCAAAAAATTGGATGTGTCCACGTTGCGCTTTGGGCATTTCCTGTCGCGGGCGCTAGGCCTACCCACACAAGTGAGGTATCATTTTTATCAGGAGACTTGGGGGAACGCTGCGTGGAAGGAAATTTGTGGCTCCTCTCACATTCCAGAACTTTCTGCCACATAAATGTGAGGAACATGTGTTTTTTTTTATCCAAATTTTGAGGTTTGCAAAGGATTCTGGGTAACAGAACCTGGTCAGAGCCCCACAAGTCACCCCATCTTGGATTCCCCTAGGTCTCTAGTTTTCAAAAATGCACAGGTTTGGTAGGTTTCTCTAGGTGCCGGCTGAGCTAGAGGCCAAAATCTACAGGTAGGCACCTTGCAAAAAACACCTCTGTTTTCTTTCAAAAAATTGGATGTGTCCACGTTGCGCTTTGGGGCATTTCCTGTCGCGGGCACTAGGCCGACCCACACAAGTGAGGTATCATTTTTATCGGGAGACTTGGGGGAAAGCTAGGTGGAAGGAAATTTGTGGCTCCTCTCAGATTCCAGAACTTTCTGCCACAGAAATGTGAGGAACATGTGTTTTTTTTAGCCAAATTTTGAGGTTTGCAAAGGATTCTGGGTAACAGAACCTGGTCAGAGCCCCACAAGTCACCCCATCTTGGATTCCCCTAGGTCTCTAGTTTTCAAAAATGCAAAGGTTTGGTAGGTTTCCCTAGGTGCCGGCTGAGCTAGAGGCCCACATCTACAGGTAGGCACTTTGCAAAAAACACCTCTGTTTTCTTTCAAAAAATTGGATGTGTCCACGTTGCGCTTTGGGGCATTTCCTGTCGCGGGCACTAGGCCGACCCACACAAGTGAGGTATCATTTTTATCGGGAGACTTGGGGGAAAGCTAGGTGGAAGGAAATTTGTGGCTCCTCTCAGATTCCAGAACTTTCTGCCACAGAAATGTGAGGAACATGTGTTTTTTTAGCCAAATTTTGAGGTTTGCAAAGGATTCTGGGTAACAGAACCTGGTCAGAGCCCCACAAGTCACCCCATCTTGGATTCCCCTAGGTCTCTAGTTTTCAAAAATGCACAGGTTCGGTAGGTTTCCTTAGGTGCCTGCTGAGCTAGAGGCCAAAATCTACAGGTAGGCACTTTGCAAAAAACACCTCTGTTTTCTTTCAAAAAATTGGATGTGTCCACTTTGCGCTTTGGGGCATTTCCTGTCGCGGGCGCTAGGCCTACCCACACAAGTGAGGTATCATTTTTATCGGGAGGCTTGGGGGAACGGTGCGTGGAAGGAAATTTGTGTCTCCTCTCAGATTCCAGAACTTTCTGCCACAAAAATGTGAGGAACATGTGTTTTTTTAGCCAAATTTTTAGGTTTGCCAAGGACTCTGGGTAACAGAACCTGGTTAGAGCCCCACAAGTCAACCCATCTTGGATTCCCCTAGGTCTCTAGTTTTAAAAAATGCACAGGTTTGGTAGGTTTCCCTAGGTGCCGGCTGAGCTAGAGGCCCACATCTACAGGTAGGCACTTTGCAAAAAACACCTCTGTTTTCTTTCAAAAAATTGGAGGTGTCCACGTTGAGCTTTGGTGCATATCCTGTCGCGGGTGCTAGGCCTACCCACACAAGTGAGTTATCATTTTTATTGGGAGACTTGGGGGAACGCTGGGTGAAAGGAAATTTGTGGCTCCTCTCAGATTCCAGAACTTTCTGCCACAGAAATGTGAGGAACATGTTTTTAGCCAAATTTCGAGGTTTGCAAAGGATTCTGGGTAACAGAACCTGGTCAGAGCCCCACAAGTCACCCCATCTTGGATTCCCCTAGGTCTCTAGTTTTAAAAAATGCACAGGTTTGGTAGGTTTCCCTAGGTGCCGGCTGAGCTAGTGGCCAAAATCTACAGGTAGGCACTTTGCAAAAAACACCTCTGTTTTCTTTCAAAAAATTGGATGTGTCCACGTTGCGCTTTGGGGCATTTCCTGTCGCGGGCGCTAGGCCTACCCACAAATGTGAGGTATCGTTTTTATTGGGAGACTTTGGGGAACGCTGGGTGAAAGGAAATTTGTGGCTCCTCTCAGATTCCAGAACTTTCTGCCACAGAAATGGGAGGAACATGTGTTTTTTTCTCCAAATTTTGAGGTTTGCAAAGGATTCTGGGTAACAGAACATGGTCAGAGCCCCACAAGTCACCCCATCATGGATTCCCCTAGGTCTCTAGTTTTCAAAAATGCACAGGTTTGGTAGGTTTCCTTCGGTGCCGGCTGAGCTAGAGGCCAAAATCTACAGGTAGGCACTTTGCAAAAAACACCTCTGTTTTCTTTCAAAAAATTGGATGTGTCCACGTTGCTCTTTGGGGCATTTCCTGTTGCGGGCGCTAGGCCTACACACACAAGTGAGGTATCATTTTTATCGGGAGACTTGGGGGAACGCTGCGTGGAAGGAAATTTGTGGCTCCTCTCAAATTCCAGAACTTTCTGCCACAAAAATGTGAGGAACATGTGTTTTTTTAGCCAAATTTTGAGGTTTGCAAAGGATTCTGGGTAACAGAACCTGGTCAGAGCCCCACAAGTCACCCCATCTTGGATTCCCCTAGGTCTCTAGTTTTCAAAAATGCACAGGTTTGGTAGGTTTCCCTAGGTGCCGGCTGAGCTAGAGGCCAAAATCTACAGGTAGGCACTTTGCAAAAAACACCTCTGTTTTCTTTCAAAAAATTGGATGTGTCCACGTTGCGCTTTGGGGCATTTCCTGTCGCGGGCGCTAGGCCTACCCACACAAGTGAGGTATCATTTTTATTGGGAGCCTTGGGGGAACGCTGGGTGAAAGGAAATGTGTGGCTCCTCTCAGATTCCAGAACTTTCTGCCACAGAAATGTGAGGAACATGTGTTTTTTTCGCCAAATTGTGAGGTTTGCAAAGGATTCTGGGTAACAGAACATGGTCACAGCCCCACAAGTCACCCCATCTTGGATTCCCCTAGGTCTCTAGTTTTCAAAAATGCACAGGTTTGGTAGATTTCCTTAGGTGCCTGCTGAGCTAGAGGCCAAAATCTACAGGTAGGCACTTTGCAAAAAACACCTCTGTTTTCTTTCAAAAAATTGGATGTGTCCACGTTGCGCTTTGGGGCATTTCCTGTCGCGGGCGCTAGGCCTACCCACACAAGTGAGGTATCATTTTTATCGGGAGGCTTGGGGGAACGCTGCGTGGAAGGAACTTTGTGTCTCCTCTCAGATTCCAGAACTTTCTGCCACAAAAATGTGAGGAACATGTGTTTTTTTAGCCAAATTTTGAGGTTTGCAAAGGATTCTGGGTAACAGAACCTGGTTAGAGCCCCACAAGTCAACCCATCTTTGATTCCCCTAGGTCTCTAGTTTTAAAAAATGCACAGGTTTGGTAGGTTTCCCTAGGTGCCGGCTGAGCTAGAGGCCCACATCTACAGGTAGGCACTTTGCAAAAAACACCTCTGTTTTCTTTCAAAAAATTGGAGGTGTCCACGTTGCGCTTTGGGGCATTTCCTGTCGCGGGCGCTAGGCCTACCCACAAATGTGAGGTATCGTTTTTATTGGGAGACTTGGGGAAACGCTGGGTGAAAGGAAATTTGTGGCTCCTCTCAGATTCCAGAACTTTCTGCCACAGAACTGTGAGGAACATGTGTTTTTTTAGCCAAATTTCGAGGTTTGCAAAGGATTCTGGGTAACAGAACCTGGTCAGAGCCCCACAAGTCACCCCATCTTGGAATCCCCTAGGTCTCTAGTTTTAAAAAATGCACAGGTTTTGTAGGTTTCCCTAAGTGCCGGCTGAGCTAGAGGCCAAAATCTACAGGTAGGCACTTTGCAAAAAACACCTCTGTTTTCTTTCAAAAAATTGGATGTGTACACATTGCGCTTTGGGCATTTCCTGTCGCGGGCGCTAGGCCCACCCACACAAGTGAGGTATCATTTTTATCGGGAGACTTGGGGGAACGCTGGGTGGAAGGAAATTTGTGGCTCCTCTCAGATTCCAGAGCTTTCTGTCACAGAAATGTGAGGAACATGTATTTTTTTTTGCCAAATTTTGAAGTTTGCAAAGGATTCTGGGTAACAGAACCTGGTCAGAGCCCCACAAGTCACCCCATCTTGGATTCCCCTAGGTCTCTAGTTTTCAAAAATGCACAGGTTTGATAGATTTCCCTAGGTGCCGGCTGAGCTAGAGGCCAAAATCTACAGGTAGGCACTTTGCAAAAAACACCTCTGTTTTCATTCAAAAAATTGGATGTGTCCACGTTGCGCTTTGGGGCATTTCTTGTCGCGGGCGCTAGGCCTACCCACAGAAGTGAGGTATCATTTTTATCGGGAGACTTGGGGGAACGCTGCGTGGAAGGAAATTTGTGGCTCCTCTCAGATTCCAGAACTTTCTGCCACAGAACTGTGAGGAACATGTGTTTTTTTCGCCAAATTTCGAGGTTTTCAAAGGATTCTGGGTAACAGAACCTGGTCAGAGCCCCACAAGTCACCCCATCTTGGAATCCCCTAGGTCTCTAGTTTTCAAAAATGCACAGGTTTGGTAGGTTTCCCTAAGTGCCGGCTGAGCTAGAGGCCAAAATCTACAGGTAGGAACTTTGCAAAAAACACCTCTGTTTTCTTTCAAAAAATTGGATGTGTCCACGTTGCGCTTTGGGCATTTCCTGTCGCGGGCGCTAGGCCTACCCACACAAGTGAGGTATCATTTTTATCGGGAGACTTGGGGGAACGCTGCGTGGAAGGAAATTTGTGGCTCCTCTCACATTCCAGAACTTTCTGCCACATAAATGTGAGGAACATGTGTTTTTTTTTATCCAAATTTTGAGGTGTGCAAAGGATTCTGGGTAACAGAACCTGGTCAGAGCCCCACAAGTCACCCCATCTTGGATTCCCCTAGGTCTCTAGTTTTCAAAAATGCACAGGTTTGGTAGGTTTCTCTAGGTGCCGGCTGAGCTAGAGGCCAAAATCTACAGGTAGGCACCTTGCAAAAAACACCTCTGTTTTCTTTCAAAAAATTGGATGTGTCCACGTTGCGCTTTGGGGCATTTCCTGTCGCGGGCACTAGGCCGACCCACACAAGTGAGGTATCATTTTTATCGGGAGACTTGGGGGAAAGCTAGGTGGAAGGAAATTTGTGGCTCCTCTCAGATTCCAGAACTTTCTGCCACAGAAATGTGAGGAGCATGTGTTTTTTTTAGCCAAATTTTGAGGTTTGCAAAGGATTCTGGGTAACAGAACCTGGTCAGAGCCCCACAAGTCACCCCATCTTGGATTCCCCTAGGTCTCTAGTTTTCAAAAATGCAAAGGTTTGGTAGGTTTCCCTAGGTGCCGGCTGAGCTAGAGGCCCACATCTACAGGTAGGCACTTTGCAAAAAACACCTATGTTTTCTTTCAAAAAATTGGATGTGTCCACGTTGAGCTTTGGGGCATATCCTGTCGCGGGCGCTAGGCCTACCCACACAAGTGAGGTATCATTTTTATTGGGAGACTTGGGGGAACGCTGGGTGAAAGGAAATTTGTGGCTCCTCTCAGATTCCAGAACTTTCTGCCACAGAAATGTGAGGAACATGTGTTTTTTTAGCCAAATTTTGAGGTTTGCAAAGGATTCTGGGTAACAGAACCTGGTCAGAGCCCCACAAGTCACCCCATCTTGGATTCCCCTAGGTCTCTAGTTTTCAAAAATGCACAGGTTCGGTAGGTTTCCTTAGGTGCCTGCTGAGCTAGAGGCCAAAATCTACAGGTAGGCACTTTGCAAAAAACACCTCTGTTTTCTTTCAAAAAATTGGATGTGTCCACGTTGCGCTTTGGGGCATTTCCTGTCGCGGGCGCTAGGCCTACCCACACAAGTGAGGTATCATTTTTATCGGGAGGCTTGGGGGAACGGTGCGTGGAAGGAAATTTGTGTCTCCTCTCAGATTCCAGAACTTTCTGCCACAAAAATGTGAGGAACATGTGTTTTTTTAGCCAAATTTTGAGGTTTGCCAAGGATTCTGGGTAACAGAACCTGGTTAGAGCCCCACAAGTCAACCCATCTTGGATTCCCCTAGGTCTCTAGTTTTAAAAAATGCACAGGTTTGGTAGGTTTCCCTAGGTGCCGGCTGAGCTAGAGGCCCACATCTACAGGTAGGCACTTTGCAAAAAACACCTCTGTTTTCTTTCAAAAAATTGGAGGTGTCCACGTTGAGCTTTGGTGCATATCCTGTCGCGGGTGCTAGGCCTAACCACACAAGTGAGTTATCATTTTTATTGGGAGACTTGGGGGAACGCTGGGTGAAAGGAAATTTGTGGCTCCTCTCAGATTCCAGAACTTTCTGCCACAGAAATGTGAGGAACATGTTTTTAGCCAAATTTCGAGGTTTGCAAAGGATTCTGGGTAACAGAACCTGGTCAGAGCCCCACAAGTCACCCCATCTTGGATTCCCCTAGGTCTCTAGTTTTAAAAAATGCACAGGTTTGGTAGGTTTCCCTAGGTGCCGGCTGAGCTAGTGGCCAAAATCTACAGGTAGTTACTTTGCAAAAAACACCTCTGTTTTCTTTCAAAAAATTGGATGTGTCCACGTTGCGCTTTGGGGCATTTCCTGTCGCGGGCGCTAGGCCTACCCACAAATGTGAGGTATCGTTTTTATTGGGAGACTTTGGGGAACGCTGGGTGAAAGGAAATTTGTGGCTCCTCTCAGATTCCAGAACTTTCTGCCACAGAAATGGGAGGAACATGTGTTTTTTTCTCCAAATTTTGAGGTTTGCAAAGGATTCTGGGTAACAGAACATGGTCAGAGCCCCACAAGTCACCCCATCATGGATTCCCCTAGGTCTCTAGTTTTAAAAAATGCACAGGTTTGGTAGGTTTCCCTAGGTGCCGGCTGAGCTAGAGGCCCACATCTACAGGTAGGCACTTTGGAAAAAACACCTCTGTTTTCTTTCAAAAAATTGGATGTGTCCACGTTGCGCTTTGGGGCATTTCCTGTCGCGGGCGCTAGGCCTACCCACACAAGTGAGGTATCATTTTTATCGGGAGGCTTGGGGGAACGCTGCGTGGAAGGAACTTTGTGTCTCCTCTCAGATTCCAGAACTTTCTGCCACAAAAATGTGAGGAACATGTGTTTTTTTAGCCAAATTTTGAGGTTTGCAAAGGATTCTGGGTAACAGAACCTGGTTAGAGCCCCACAAGTCAACCCATCTTGGATTCCCCTAGGTCTCTAGTTTTAAAAAATGCACAGGTTTGGTAGGTTTCCCTAGGTGCCGGCTGAGCTAGAGGCCAAAATCTACAGGTAGGCACTTTGGAAAAAACACCTCTGTTTTCTTTCAAAAAATTGGATGTGTCCACGTTGCGCTTTGGGGCATTTCCTGTCGCGGGCGCTAGGCCTACCCACACAAGTGAGGTATCATTTTTATTGGGAGCCTTGGGGGAACGCTGGGTGAAAGGAAATGTGTGGCTCCTCTCAGATTCCAGAACTTTCTGCCACAGAAATGTGAGGAACATGTGTTTTTTTCGCCAAATTTTGAGGTTTGCAAAGGATTCTGGGTAACAGAACATGGTCACAGCCCCACAAGTCACCCCATCTTGGATTCCCCTAGGTCTCTAGTTTTCAAAAATGCACAGGTTTGGTAGATTTCCTTAGGTGCCTGCTGAGCTAGAGGCCAAAATCTACAGGTAGGCACTTTGCAAAAAACACCTCTGTTTTCTTTCAAAAAATTGGATGTGTCCACGTTGCGCTTTGGGGCATTTCCTGTCGCGGGCGCTAGGCCTACCCACACAAGTGAGGTATCATTTTTATCGGGAGGCTTGGGGGAACGCTGCGTGGAAGGAACTTTGTGTCTCCTCTCAGATTCCAGAACTTTCTGCCACAAAAATGTGAGGAACATGTGTTTTTTTAGCCAAATTTTGAGGTTTGCAAAGGATTCTGGGTAACAGAACCTGGTTAGAGCCCCACAAGTCAACCCATCTTGGATTCCCCTAGGTCTCTAGTTTTAAAAAATGCACAGGTTTGGTAGGTTTCCCTAGGTGCCGGCTGAGCTAGAGGCCCACATCTACAGGTACGAACTTTGCAAAAAACACCTCTGTGTTCTTTCAAAAAATTGGATGTGTCCACGTTGAGCTTTGGGGCATATCCTGTCGCGGGCGCTAGGCCTACCCACACAAGTGAGGTATCATTTTTATTGGGAGACTTGGGGGAACGCTGGGTGAAAGGAAATTTGTGGCTCCTCTCAGATTCCAGAACTTTCTGCCACAGAAATGTGAGGAACATGTGTTTTTTTAGCCAAATTTCGAGGTTTGCAAAGGATTCTGGGTAACAGAACCTGGTCAGAGCCCCACAAGTCACCCTATCTTGGATTCCCCTAGGTCTCTAGTTTTCATAAATGCACAGGTTTGGTAGGTTTCCCTAAGTGCCGGCTGAGCTAGAGGCCAAAATCTACAGGTAGGCACTTTGCAAAAAACACCTCTGTTTTCTTTCAAAAAATTGGATGTGTCCATGTTGCGCTTTGGGGCATTTCCTGTCGCGGGCGCTAGGCCTACCCACACAAGTGAGGTATCATTTTTATCGGGAGACTTGGGGGAACGCTGGGTGGAAGGATATTTGTGGCTCCTCTCAGATTCCAAAACTTTCTGCCACAGAAATGTGATGAACATGTGTTTTTTTAGCCACATTTTGAGGTTTGCAAAGGATTCTGGGTAACAGAACCTGGTCAGAGCCCCACAAGTCACCCCATCTTGGATTCCCCTAGGTCTCTAGTTTTCAAAAATGCACATGTTTGGTAGGTTTCCCTAGGTGCCGGCTGAGCTAGAGGCCAAAATCTACAGGTAGGCACTTTGCAAAAAACACCTCTGTTTTCTTTCAAAAAATTGGATGTGTCCACGTTGCGTTTTGGGGCATTTCCTGTCGCGGGCGCTAGGCCTACCCACACAAGTGAGGTATCATTTTTATCGGGAGACTTGGGGGAACGCTGCGTCGAAGGAAATTTGTGGCTCCTCTCACATTCCAGAACTTTCTGCCACAAAAATGTGAGGAACATGTGTTTTTTTAGCCAAATTTTGAGGTTTGCAAAGGATTCTGGGTAACAGAACCTGGTCAGAGCCCCACAAGTCACCACATCTTGGATTCCCCTAGGTCTCTAGTTTTCAAAAATGCACAGGTTTGGTAGGTTTCCCTAGGTGCCGGCTGAGCTAGAGGCCAAAATCTACAGGTAGGCACTTTGGAAAAAACACCTCTGTTTTCTTTTAAAAAATTGGATGTGTCCACGTTGCGCTTTGGGGCATTTCCTTTCGCGGGCGCTAGGCCTACCCACACAAGTTTGGTATCATTTTTATCGGGAGACTTGGGGGAAAGCTGGGTGGAAGGAAATTTGTGGCTCCTCTCAGATTCCAGAACTTTCTGCCACAGAAATGTGAGGATCATGTGTTTTTTTTTGCCAAATTTTGAGGTTTGCAACGGATTCTGGGTAACAGAACCTTGTCAGAGCCCCACAAGTCACCCAATCTTGGATTCCCCTAGGTCTCTAGTTTTAAAAAATGCAAAGGTTTGGTAGGTTTCCCTAGGTGCCGGCTGAGCTAGAGGCCTACATCTACAGGTAGGCACTTTGCAAAAAACACCTCTGTTTTCTTTCAAAAAATTGGATGTGTCCACGTTGAGCTTTGGGGCATATCCTGTCGCGGGCGCTAGGCCTACCCACACAAGTGAGGTATCATTTTTATTGGGAGACTTGGGGGAACGCTGGGTGAAAGGAAATTTATGGCTCCTCTCAGATTCCAGAACTTTCTGCCACAGAAATGTGAGGAACATGTGTTTTTTTAGCCAAATTTCGAGGTTTGCAAAGGATTCTGGGTAACAGAACCTGGTCAGAGCCCCACAAGTCACCCTATCTTGGATTCCCCTAGGTCTCTAGTTTTCATAAATGCACAGGTTTGGTAGGTTTCCCTAAGTGCCGGCTGAGCTAGAGGCCAAAATCTACAGGTAGGCACTTTGCAAAAAACACCTCTTTTTTCTTTCAAAAAATTGGATGTGTCCATGTTGCGCTTTGGGGCATTTCCTGTCGCGGGCGCTAGGCCTACCCACACAAGTGAGGTATCATTTTTATCGGGAGACTTGGGGGAACGCTGGGTGGAAGGATATTTGTGGCTCCTCTCAGATTCCAAAACTTTCTGCCACAGAAATGTGATGAACATGTGTTTTTTTAGCCACATTTTGAGGTTTGCAAAGGATTCTGGGTAACAGAACCTGGTCAGAGCCCCACAAGTCACCCCATCTTGGATTCCCCTAGGTCTCTAGTTTTCAAAAATGCACATGTTTGGTAGGTTTCCCTAGGTGCCGGCTGAGCTAGAGGCCAAAATCTACAGGTAGGCACTTTGCAAAAAACACCTCTGTTTTCTTTCAAAAAATTGGATGTGTCCACGTTGCGTTTTGGGGCATTTCCTGTCGCGGGCGCTAGGCCTACCCACACAAGTGAGGTATCATTTTTATCGGGAGACTTGGGGGAACGCTGCGTCGAAGGAAATTTGTGGCTCCTCTCAGATTCCAGAACTTTCTGCCACAAAAATGTGAGGAACATGTGTTTTTTTAGCCAAATTTTGAGGTTTGCAAAGGATTCTGGGTAACAGAACCTGGTCAGAGCCCCACAAGTCACCACATCTTGGATTCCCCTAGGTCTCTAGTTTTCAAAAATGCACAGGTTTGGTAGGTTTCCCTAGGTGCCGGCTGAGCTAGAGGCCAAAATCTACAGGTAGGCACTTTGCAAAAAACACCTCTGTTTTCTTTTAAAAAATTGGATGTGTCCACGTTGCGCTTTGGGGCATTTCCTTTCGCGGGCGCTAGGCCTACCCACACAAGTTTGGTATCATTTTTATCGGGAGACTTGGGGGAAAGCTGGGTGGAAGGAAATTTGTTGCTCCTCTCAGATTCCAGAACTTTCTGCCACAGAAATGTGAGGATCATGTGTTTTTTTTTGCCAAATTTTGAGGTTTGCAACGGATTCTGGGTAACAGAACCTTGTCAGAGCCCCACAAGTCACCCAATCTTGGATTCCCCTAGGTCTCTAGTTTAAAAAAATGCAAAGGTTTGGTAGGTTTCCCTAGGTGCCGGCTGAGCTAGAGGCCCACATCTACAGGTAGGCACTTTGCAAAAAACACCTCTGTTTTCTTTCAAAAAATTGGATGTGTCCACGTTGAGCTTTGGGGCATATCCTGTCGCGGGCGCTAGGCCTACCCACACAAGTGAGGTATCATTTTTATTGGGAGACTTGGGGGAACGCTGGGTGAAAGGAAATTTATGGCTCCTCTCAGATTCCAGAACTTTCTGCCACAGAAATGTGAGGAACATGTGTTTTTTTAGCCAAATTTCGAGGTTTGCAAAGGATTCTGGGTAACAGAACCTGGTCAGAGCCCCACAAGTCACCCCATCTTGGATTCCCCTAGGTCTCTAGTTTTCAAAAATGCACAGGTTTGGTAGGTTTTCCTAGGTGCCGCTGAGCTAGAGGCCAAAATCTACAGGTAGGCACTTTGCAAAAAACACCTCTGTTTTCTTTCAAAAAATTAGATGTGTCCACGTTGCGCTTTGGGGCATTTCCTGTCGCGGGCGCTAGGCCTACCCACACAAGTGAGGTATCATTTTTATTGGGAGACTTGGGGGAACGCTGGGTGAAAGGAAATTTGTGGCTCCTCTCAGATTCCAGAACTTTCTGCCACAGAAATGTGAGGAACATGTGTTTTTTTAGCCAAATTTCGAGGTTTGCAAAGGATTCTGGGTAACAGAACATGGTCACAGCCCCACAAGTCACCCCATCTTGGATTCCCCTAGGTCTCTAGTTTTCAAAACTGTACAGGTTTGGTAGGTTTCCTTAGGTGCCTGCTGAGCTAGAGGCCAAAATCTACAGGTAGGCACTTTGCAAAAAACACCTCTGTTTTCTTTCAAAAAATTGGATGTGTCCACGTTGCACTTTGGGGCATTTCCTGTCGTGGGCGCTAGGCCTACCCACACAAGTGAGGTATCATTTTTATCGGGAGGCTTGGGGGAACGCTGCGTGGAAGGAAATTTGTGTCTCCTGTCAGATTCCAGAACTTTCTGCCACAAAAATGTGAGGAACATGTGTTTTTTTAGCCAAATTTTGAGGTTTGCAAAGGATTCTGGGTAACAGAACCTGGTCAGAGCCCCACAAGTCACCCCATCTTGGAATCCCCTAGGTCTCTAGTTTTCAAAAATGCACAGGTTTGGTAGGTTTCCCTAAGTGCCGGCTGAGCTAGAGGCCAAAATCTACAGGTAGGCACTTTGCAAAAAACACCTCTGTTTTCGTTCAAAAAATTGGATGTGTCCACGTTGCGCTTTGGGGCATTTCCTGTCGCGGGCGCTAGGCCTACCCACACAGGTGAGGTATCATTTTTATCGGGAGACTTGGGGGAACGCTGGGTGGAAGGATATTTGTGGCTCCTCTCAAATTCCAAAACTTTCTGCCACAGAAATGTGAGGAACATGTGTTTTTTTAGCCAAATTTTGAGGTTTGCAAAGGATTCTGGGTAACAGAACCTGGTCAGAGCCCCACAAGTCACCCCATCATGGATTCCCCTAGGTCTCTAGTTTTAAAAAATGCACAGGTTTGGTAGGTTTCCCTAGGTGCCGGCTGAGCTAGAGGCCAAAATCTACAGGTAGGCACTTTGCAAAAAACACCTCTGTTTTCTTTCAAAAAATTGGATGTGTCCACGTTGAGCTTTGGGGCATATCCTGTCGCGGGCGCTAGGCCTACCCACAGAAGTGAGGTATCATTTTTATCGGGAGACTTAGGGGAACGCTGCGTGGAAGGAAATTTGTGGCTCCTCTCAGATTCCAGAACTTTCTGCCAAAAAAATGTGAGGAACATGTATTTTTTTAGCCAAATTTTGAGGTTTGCAAAGGATTCTGGGTAACAGAACCTGGTCAGAGCCCCACAAGTCACCCCATCTTGGATTCCCCTAGGTCTCTAGTTTTCAAAAATGCACAGGTTTGGTAGGTTTCTCTAGGTGCCGGCTGAGCTAGTGGCCAAAATCTACAGGTAGGCACTTTGCAAAAAACACCTCTGTTTTCTTTCAAAAAATTGGATGTGTCCACGTTGCGCTTTGTGGCATTTCCTGTCGCGGGCGCTAGGCCTACCCACACAAGTGAGGTATCATTTTTATTGGGAGACTTGGGGGAACGCTGGGTGAAAGGAAATTTGTGGCTCCTCTCAGATTCCAGAACTTTCTGCCACAGAAATGTGAGGAACATGTGTTTTTTTAGCCAAATTTTGAGGTTTGCAAAGGATTCTGGGTAACAGAACCTGGTCAGAGCCCCACAAGTCACCCCATCTTGGATTCCCCTAGGTCTCTAGTTTCCAAAAATTCACAGGTTTGGTAGGTTTCCCTAGGTGCCGGCTGAGCTAGAGGCCAAAATCTACAGGTAGGAACTTTGCAAAAAACACCTCTGTTTTCTTTCAAAAAATTGGATGTGTCCACGTTGAGCTTTGGGGCATATCCTGTCGCGGGCGCTAGGCCTACCCACACAAGTGAGGTATCATTTTTATCGGGAGACTTGGGGGAACGCTGCGTGGATGGAAATTTGTGGCTCCTCTCAGATTCCAGAACTTTCTGCCAAAAAAATTTGAGGAACATGTGTTTTTTTAGCCAAATTTTGAGGTTTGCAAAGGATTCTGGGTAACAGAACCTGGTTAGAGCCCCACAAGTCACCCCATCTTGGATTCCCCTAGGTCTCTAGTTTTAAAAAATGCACAGGTTTGGTAGGTTTCCCTAGGTGCCGGCTGAGCTAGTGGCCAAAATCTACAGGTAGGCACTTTGCAAAAAACACCTCTGTTTTCTTTCAAAAAATTGGATGTGTCCACGTTGCGCTTTGGGGCATTTCCTGTCGCGGGCGCTAGGCCTACCCACACAAGTGAGGTATCATTTTTATTGGGAGACTTGGGGGAACGCTGGGTGAAAGGAAATTTGTGGCTCCTCTCAGATTCCAGAACTTTCTGCCACAGAAATGTGAGGAACATGTGTTTTTTTAGCCAAATTTCGAGGTTTGCAAAGGATTCTGGGTAACAGAACCTGGTCAGAGCCCCACAATTCACCCCATCTTGGATTCCCCTAGGTCTCTAGTTTTAAAAAATGCACAGGTTTGGTAGGTTTCCCTAAGTACCGGCTGAGCTAGAGGCCAAAATCTACAGGTAGGCACTTTGCAAAAAACACCTCTGTTTTCTTTCAAAAAATTGGATGTGTCCACGTTGAGCTTTGGGGCATATCCTGTCGCGGGCGCTAGGCCTACCCACAGAAGTGAGGTATCATTTTTATCGGGAGACTTAGGGGAACGCTGCGTGGAAGGAAATTTGTGGCTCCTCTCAGATTCCAGAACTTTCTGCCAAAAAAATGTGAGGAACATGTATTTTTTTAGCCAAATTTTGAGGTTTGCAAAGGATTCTGGGTAACAGAACCTGGTCAGAGCCCCACAAGTCACCCCATCTTGGATTCCCCTAGGTCTCTAGTTTTCAAAAATGCACATGTTTGGTAGGTTTCTCTAGGTGCCGGCTGAGCTAGTGGCCAAAATCTACAGGTAGGCACTTTGCAAAAAACACCTCTGTTTTCTTTCAAAAAATTGGATGTGTCCACGTTGCGCTTTGTGGCATTTCCTGTCGCGGGCGCTAGGCCTACCCACACAAGTGAGGTATCATTTTTATTGGGAGACTTGGGGGAACGCTGGGTGAAAGGAAATTTGTGGCTCCTCTCAGATTCCAGAACTTTCTGCCACAGAAATGTGAGGAACATGTGTTTTTTTAGCCAAATTTTGAGGTTTGCAAAGGATTCTGGGTAACAGAACCTGGTCAGAGCCCCACAAGTCACCCCATCTTGGATTCCCCTAGGTCTCTAGTTTCCAAAAATTCACAGGTTTGGTAGGTTTTCCTAGGTGCCGGCTGAGCTAGAGGCCAAAATCTACAGGTAGGAACTTTGCAAAAAACACCTCTGTTTTCTTTCAAAAAATTGGATGTGTCCACGTTGAGCTTTGGGGCATATCCTGTCGCGGGCGCTAGGCCTACCCACACAAGTGAGGTATCATTTTTATCGGGAGACTTGGGGGAACGCTGCGTGGATGGAAATTTGTGGCTCCTCTCAGATTCCAGAACTTTCTGCCAAAAAAATTTGAGGAACATGTGTTTTTTTAGCCAAATTTTGAGGTTTGCAAAGGATTCTGGGTAACAGAACCTGGTTAGAGCCCCACAAGTCACCCCATCTTGGATTCCCCTAGGTCTCTAGTTTTAAAAAATGCACAGGTTTGGTAGGTTTCCCTAGGTGCCGGCTGAGCTAGTGGCCAAAATCTACAGGTAGGCACTTTGCAAAAAACACCTCTGTTTTCTTTCAAAAAATTGGATGTGTCCACGTTGCGCTTTGGGGCATTTCCTGTCGCGGGCGCTAGGCCTACCCACACAAGTGAGGTATCATTTTTATTGGGAGACTTGGGGGAACGCTGGGTGAAAGGAAATTTGTGGCTCCTCTCAGATTCCAGAACTTTCTGCCACAGAAATGTGAGGAACATGTGTTTTTTTAGCCAAATTTCGAGGTTTGCAAAGGATTCTGGGTAACAGAACCTGGTCAGAGCCCCACAATTCACCCCATCTTGGATTCCCCTAGGTCTCTAGTTTTAAAAAATGCACAGGTTTGGTAGGTTTCCCTAAGTACCCGGCTGAGCTAGAGGCCAAAATCTACAGGTAGGCAATTTGCAAAAAACACCTCTGTTTTCTTTCAAAAAATTGGATGTGTCCATGTTGCGCTTTGGGGCATTTCCTGTCGCGGGCGCTAGGCCTACCCACACAAGTGAGGTATCATTTTTATCGGGAGAAATGGGGGAACGCTGGGTGGAAGGATATTTGTGGCTCCTCTCAGATTCCAAAACTTTCTGCCACAGAAAGGTGAGGAACATGTGTTTTTTTAGCCACATTTTGAGGTTTGCAAAGGATTCTGGGTAACAGAACTTGGTCAGAGCCCCACAAGTCACACCATCTTGGATTCCCCTAGGTCTCTAGTTTTCAAAAATGCACATGTTTGGTAGGTTTCCCTAGGTGCCGGCTGAGCTAGAGGCCAAAATCTACAGGTAGGCATTTTGCAAAAAACACCTCTGTTTTCTTTCAAAAAATTGGATGTGTCCACGTTGCGCTTTGGGGCATTTCCTGTCGCGGGCACTAGGCCTACCCACACAAGTGAGGTATCATTTTTATCGGGAGACTTGGGGGAAAGCTAGGTGGAAGGAAATTTGTGGCTCCTCTCAGATTCCAGAACTTTCTGCCACAGAAATGTGAGGAACATGTGTTTTTTTTTAGCCAAATTTTGAGGTTTGCAAAGCATTCTGGGTAACAGAACCTGGTCAGAGCCTCACAAGTCACCCCATCTTGGATTCCCCTAGGTCTCTAGTTTTCAAAAATGCAAAGGTTTGGTAGGTTTCCCTAGGTGCCGGCTGAGCTAGAGGCCCACATCTACAGGTAGGCACTTTGCAAAAAACACCTATGTTTTCTTTCAAAAAATTGGATGTGTCCACGTTGAGCTTTGGGGCATATCCTGTCGCGGGCGCTAGGCCTACCCACACAAGTGAGGTATCATTTTTATTGGGAGACTTGGGGGAACGCTGGGTGAAAGGAAATTTGTGGCTCCTCTCAGATTCCAGAACTTTCTGCCACAGAAATGTGAGGAACATGTGTTTTTTTAGCCAAATTTTGAGGTTTGCAAAGGATTCTGGGTAACAGAACCTGGTCAGAGCCTCACAAGTCACCCCATCTTGGATTCCCCTAGGTCTCTAGTTTTCAAAAATGCAAAGGTTTGGTAGGTTTCCCTAGGTGCCGGCTGAGCTAGAGGCCCACATCTACAGGTAGGCCCTTTGCAAAAAACACCTCTGATTTCTTTCAAAAAATTGGATGTGTCAACGTTGCGCTTTGGGGCATTTCCTGTCGCGGGCGCTAGGCCTACCCACACAAGTGAGGTATCATTTTTATTGGGAGACTTGGGGGAACGCTGGGTGAAAGGAAATTTGTGGCTCCTCTCAGATTCCAGAACTTTCTGCCACAGAACTGTGAGGAACATGTGTTTTTTTAGCCAAATTTCGAGGTTTGCAAAGGATTCTGGGTAACAGAACCTGGTCAGAGCCCCACAAGTCACCCCATCTTGGATTCCCCTAGGTCTCTAGTTTCCAAAAATTCACAGGTTTGGTAGGTTTCCCTAGGTGCCGGCTGAGCTAGAGGCCAAAATCTACAGGTAGGAACTTTGCAAAAAACACCTCTGTTTTCTTTCAAAAAATTGGATGTGTCCACGTTGAGCTTTGGGGCATATCCTGTCGCGGGCGCTAGGCCTACCCACACAAGTGAGGTATCATTTTTATCGGGAGACTTGGGGGAACGCTGCATGGACGGAAATTTGTGACTCCTCTCAGATTCCAGAACTTTCTGCCAAAAAAATGTGAGGAACATGTGTTTTTTTAGCCAAATTTTGAGGTTTGCAAAGGATTCTGGGTAACAGAACCTGGTTAGAGCCCCACAAGTCACCCCATCTTGGATTCCCCTAGGTCTCTAGTTTTAAAAAATGCACAGGTTTGGTAGGTTTCCCTAGGTGCCGGCTGAGCTAGTGGCCAAAATCTACAGGTAGGCACTTTGCAAAAAACACCTCTGTTTTCTTTAAAAAAATTGGATGTTTCCACGTTGCGCTTTGGGGCATTTCCTGTCGCGGGCGCTAGGCCTACCCACACAAGTGAGGTATCATTTTTATTGGGAGACTTGGGGGAACGCTGGGTGAAAGGAAATTTGTGGCTCCTCTCAGATTCCAGAACTTTCTGCCACAGAAATGTGAGGAACATGTGTTTTTATAGCCAAATTTCGAGGTTTGCAAAGGATTCTGGGTAACATAACCTGGTCAGAGCCCCACAAGTCACCCCATCTTGGATTCCCCTAGGTCTCTAGTTTTCAAAAATGCACAGGTTTGGTAGGTTTCCCTAAGTGCCGGCTGAGCTAGAGGCCAAAATCTACAGGTAGGCACTTTGCAAAAAACACCTCTGTTTTCTTTCAAAAAATTGGATGTGTCCATGTTGCGCTTTGGGGCATTTCCTGTCACGGGCGCTAGGCCTACCCACACAAGTGAGGTATCATTTTTATCGGGAGAAATGGGGGAACGCTGGGTGGAAGGATATTTGTGGCTCCTCTCAGATTCCAAAACTTTCTGCCACAGAAAGGTGAGGAACATGTGTTTTTTTAGCCACATTTTGAGGTTTGCAAAGGATTCTGGGTAACAGAACCTGGTCAGAGCCCCACAAGTCACACCATCTTGGATTCCCCTAGGTCTCTAGTTTTCAAAAATGCACATGTTTGGTAGGTTTCCCTAGGTGCCGGCTGAGCTAGAGGCCAAAATCTACAGGTAGGCATTTTGCAAAAAACACCTCTGTTTTCTTTCAAAAAATTGGATGTGTCCACGTTGCGCTTTGGGGCATTTCCTGTCGCGGGGGCTAGGCCTACCCACACATGTGAGGTATCATTTTTATCGGGAGACTTGGGGGAAAGCTAGGTGGAAGGAAATTTGTGGCTCCTCTCAGATTCCAGAACTTTCTGCCACAGAAATGTGAGGAACATGTGTTTTTTTTAGCCAAATTTTGAGGTTTGCAAAGGATTCTGGGTAACAGAACCTGGTCAGAGCCCCACAAGTCACCCCATCTTGGATTCCCCTAGGTCTCTAGTTTTCAAAAATGCAAAGGTTTGGTAGGTTTCCCTAGGTGCCGGCTGAGCTAGAGGCCCACATCTACAGGTAGGCACTTTGCAAAAAACACCTATTTTTTCTTTCAAAAAATTGGATGTGTCCACGTTGAGCTTTGGGGCATATCCTGTCGCGGGCGCTAGGCCTACCCACACAAGTGAGGTATCATTTTTATTGGGAGACTTGGGGGAACGCTGGGTGAAAGGAAATTTGTGGCTCCTCTCAGATTCCAGAACTTTCTGCCACAGAAATGTGAGGAACATGTGTTTTTTTAGCCAAATTTTGAGGTTTGCAAAGGATTCTGGGTAACAGAACCTGGTCAGAGCCCCACAAGTCACCCCATCTTGGATTCCCCTAGGTCTCTAGTTTTCAAAAATGCACAGGTTTGGTAGGTTTCCCTAGGTGCCGGCTGAGCTAGAGGCCAAAATCTACAGGTAGGCACTTTGCAAAAAACACCTATGTTTTCTTTCAAAAAATTGGATGTGTACACATTGCGCTTTGTGCATTTCCTGTCGCGGGCGCTAGGCCTACCCACACAAGTGAGGTATCATTTTTATCGGGAGACTTGGGGGAACGCTGGGTGGAAGGAAATTTGTGGCTCCTCTCAGATTCCAGAACTTTCTCTCACAGAAATGTGAGGAACACGTATTTTTTTTTGCCAAATTTTGAAGTTTGCAAAGGATTCTGGGTAACAGAACCTGGTCAGAGCCCCACAAGTCACCCCATCTTGGATTCCCCTAGGTCTCTAGTTTTCAAAAATGCACAGGTTTGATAGGTTTCCCTAGGTGCCGGCTGAGCTAGAGGCCAAAATCTACAGGTAGGCACTTTGCAAAAAACACCTCTGTTTTCTTTCAAAAAATTGGATGTGTCCATGTTGCGCTTTGGGGCATTTCTTGTCGCGGGCGCTAGGCCTACCCACACAAGTGAGGTACCATTTTTATCGGGAGACTTGGGGGAACGCTGCTTGGAAGGAAATTTGTGGCTCCTCTCAGATTCCAGAACTTTCTGCCACAGAACTGTGAGGAACATGTGTTTTTTTCGCCAAATTTCGAGGTTTGCAAAGGATTCTGGGTAACAGAACCTGGTCAGAGCCCCACAAGTCACCCCATCTTGGAATCCCCTAGGTCTCTAGTTTTCAAAAATGCACAGGTTTGGTAGGTTTCTCTAGGTGCCGGCTGAGCTAGAGGCCAAAATCTACAGGTAGGCACTTTGCAAAAAACACCTCTGTTTTCTTTCAAAAAATTGGATGTGTCCATGTTGCGCTTTGGGGCATTTCCTGTCGCGGGCGCTAGGCCTACCCACACAAGTGAGGTATCATTTTTATCGGGAGAAATGGGGGAACGCTGGGTGGAAGGAAATTTGTGGCTCCTCTCAGATTCCAAAACTTTCTGCCACAGAAAGGTGAGGAACATGTATTTTTTTTTGCCAAATTTTGAAGTTTGCAAAGGATTCTGGGTAACAGAACCTGGTCAGAGCCCCACAAGTCACCACATCTTGGATTCCCCTAGGTCTCTAGTTTTCAAAAATGCACAGGTTTGATAGGTTTCCCTAGGTGCCGGCTGAGCTAGAGGCCAAAATCTACAGGTAGGCACTTTGCAAAAAACACCTCTGTTTTCTTTCAAAAAATTGGATGTGTCCACGTTGCGCTTTGGGGTATTTCTTGTCGCTTGCGCTAGGCCTACCCACACAAGTGAGGTATCATTTTTATCGGGAGACTTGGGGGAACGCTGCGTGGGAGGAAATTTGTGGCTCCTCTCAGATTCCAGAACTTTCTGCACACAAAAATGTGAGGAACATGTGTTTTATTAGCCAAATTTTGAGGTTTGCAAAGGATTCTGGGTAACAGAACCTATTCAGAGCCCCACAAGTCACCCCATCTTGGATTCCCCTAGGTCTCTAGTTTTCAAAAATGCACAGGTTTGGTAGGTTTCCCTAGGTGCCGGCTGAGCTAGTGGCCAAAATCTACAGGTAGGCACTTTGCAAAAAACACCTCTGTTTTATTTAAAAAAATTGGATGTGTACACATTGCGCTTTGGGCATTTCCTGTCGCGGGCGCTAGGCCTACCCACACAAGTGAGGTATCATTTTTATCGGGAGACTTGGGGGAACGCTGGGTGGAAGGAAATTTGTGGCTCCTCTCAGATTCCAGAGCTTTCTGTCACAGAAATGTGAGGAACACGTATTTTTTTTTGCCAAATTTTGAAGTTTGCAAAGGATTCTGGGTAACAGAACCTGGTCAGAGCCCCACAAGTCACCCCATCTTGGATTCCCCTAGGTCTCTAGTTTTCAAAAATGCACAGGTTTGATAGGTTTCCCTAGGTGCCGGCTGAGCTAGAGGCCAAAATCTACAGGTAGGCACTTTGCAAAAAACACCTCTGTTTTCTTTCAAAAAATTGGATGTGTCCACGTTGCGCTTTGGGGCATTTCTTGTCGCTTGCGCTAGGCCTACCCACACAAGTGAGGTATCATTTTTATCGGGAGACTTGGGGGAACGCTGCGTGGGAGGAAATTTGTGGCTCCTCTCAGATTCCAGAACTTTCTGCACACAAAAATGTGAGGAACATGTGTTTTATTAGCCACATTTTGAGGTTTGCAAAGGATTCTGGGTAACAGAACCTATTCAGAGCCCCACAAGTCACCCCATCTTGGATTCCCCTAGGTCTCTAGTTTTCAAAAATGCACAGGTTTGGTAGGTTTCCCTAGGTGCCGGTTGAGCTAGTGGCCAAAATCTACAGGTAGGCACTTTGCAAAAAACACCTCTGTTTTCTTTAAAAAAATTGGATGTGTACACATTGCGCTTTGGGCATTTCCTGTCGCGGGCGCTAGGCCTACCCACACAAGTGAGGTATCATTTTTATCGGGAGACTTGGGGGAACGCTGGGTGGAAGGAAATTTGTGGCTCCTCTCAGATTCCAGAGCTTTCTGTCACAGAAATGTGAGGAACACGTATTTTTTTTTGCCAAATTTTGAAGTTTGCAAAGGATTCTGGGTAACAGAACCTGGTCAGAGCCCCACAAGTCACCCCATCTTGGATTACCCTAGGTCTCTAGTTTTCAAAAATGCACAGGTTTGATAGGTTTCCCTAGGTGCCGGCTGAGCTAGAGGCCAAAATCTACAGGTAGGCACTTTGCAAAAAACACCTCTGTTTTCTTTCAAAAAATTGGATGTGTCCACGTTGCGCTTTGGGGCATTTCTTGTCGCGGGCGCTAGGCCTACAGACACAAGTGAGGTATCATTTTTATCGGGAGACTTGGGGGAACGCTGCATGGAAGGAAATTTGTGGCTCCTCTCAGATTCCAGAACTTTCTGCCACAGAACTGTGAGGAACATGTGTTTTTTTTAGCCAAATTTCGAGGTTTGCAAAGGATTCTGGGTAACAGAACCTGGTCAGAGCCCCACAAGTCACCCCATCTTGGAATCCCCTAGGTCTCTAGTTTTCAAAAATGCACAGGTTTGGTAGGTTTCTCTAGGTGCCGGCTGAGCTAGAGGCCAAAATCTACAGGTAGGCACTTTGCAAAAAACACCTCTGTTTTCTTTGAAAAAATTGGATGTGTCCATGTTGCGCTTTGGGGCATTTCCTGTCGCGGGCGCTAGGCCTACCCACACAAGTGAGGTATCATTTTTATCGGGAGAAATGGGGGAACGCTGGGTAGAAGGATATTTGTGGCTCCTCTCAGATTCCAAAACTTTCTGCCACAGAAAGGTGAGGAACATGTGTTTTTTTAGCCACATTTTGAGGTTTGCAAAGGATTCTGGGTAACAGAACCTGGTCAGAGCCCCACAAGTCACACCATCTTGGATTCCCCTAGGTCTCTAGTTTTCAAAAATGCACATGTTTGGTAGGTTTCCCTAGGTGCCGGCTGAGCTAGAGGCCAAAATCTACAGGTAGGCATTTTGCAAAAAACACCTCTGTTTTCTTTCAAAAAATTGGATGTGTCCACGTTGCGCTTTGGGGCATTTCCTGTTCCGGGCGCTAGGCCTACCCACACAAGTGAGGTATCATTTTTATCGGGAGACTTGGGGGAAAGCTAGGTGGAAGGAAATTTGTGGCTCCTCTCAGATTCCAGAACTTTCTGCCACAGAAATGTGAGGAACATGTGTTTTTTTTAGCCAAATTTTGAGGTTTGCAAAGGATTCTGGGTAACAGAACCTGGTCAGAGCCCCACAAGTCACCCCATCTTGGATTCCCCTAGGTCTCTAGTTTTCAAAAATGCAAAGGTTTGGTAGGTTTCCCTAGGTGCCGGCTGAGCTAGAGGCCCACATCTACAGGTAGGCACTTTGCAAAAAACACCTATGTTTTCTTTCAAAAAATTGGATGTGTCCACGTTGAGCTTTGGGGCATATCCTGTCGCGGGCGCTAGGCCTACCCACACAAGTGAGGTATCATTTTTATTGGGAGACTTGGGGGAACGCTGGGTGAAAGGAAATTTGTGGCTCCTCTCAGATTCCAGAACTTTCTGCCACAGAAATGTGAGGAACATGTGTTTTTTTAGCCAAATTTTGAGGTTTGCAAAGGATTCTGGGTAACAGAACCTGGTCAGAGCCCCACAAGTCACCCCATCTTGGATTCCCCTAGGTCTCTAGTTTTCAAAAATGCACAGGTTTGGTAGGTTTCCATAGGTGCCGGCTGAGCTAGAGGCCAAAATCTACAGGTAGGCACTTTGCAAAAAACACCTCTGTTTTCTTTCAAAAAATTGGATGTGTCAACGTTGCGCTTTGGGGCATTTCCTGTCGCGGGCGCTAGGCCTACCCACACAAGTGAGGTATCATTTTTATTGGGAGACTTGGGGGAACGCTGGGTGAAAGGAAATTTGGGCTCCTCTCAGATTCCAGAACTTTCTGCCACAGAACTGTGAGGAACATGTGTTTTTTTAGCCAAATTTCGAGGTTTGCAAAGTATTCTGGGTAACAGAACCTGGTCAGAGCCCCACAAGTCACCCCATCTTGGATTCCCCTAGGTCTCTAGTTTTCAAAAATGCACAGGTTTGATAGGTTTCCCTAGGTGCCGGCTGAGCTAGAGGCCAAAATCTACAGGTAGGCACTTTGCAAAAAACACCTCTGTTTTCTTTCAAAAAATTGGATGTGTCCACGTTGCGCTTTGGGGCATTTCTTGTCGCGGGCGCTAGGCCTACCCACACAAGTGAGGTATCATTTTTATAGGGAGACTTGGGGGAACGCTGCGTGGAAGGAAATTTGTGGCTCCTCTCACATTCCAGAACTTTCTGCCACATAAATGTGAGGAACATGTGTTTTTTTAGCCAAATTTTGAGGTTTGCAAAGGATTCTGGGTAACAGAACCTGGTCAGAGCCCCACAAGTCACCCCATCTTGGATTCCCCTAGGTCTCTAGTTTTCAAAAATGCACAGGTTTGGTAGGTTTCTCTAGGTGCCGGCTGAGCTAGAGGCCAAAATCTACAGGTAGGCACTTTGCAAAAAACACCTGTGTTTTCTTTAAAAAAATTGGATGTGTCCACGTTGCGCTTTGGGGCATTTCCTGTCGCGGGCGCTAGGCCTACCCACACAAGTGAGGTATCATTTTTATTGGAAGACTTGGGGGAACGCTGGGTGAAAGGAAATTTGTGGCTCCTCTCAGATTCCAGAACTTTCTGCGACAGAAAGGTGAGGAACATGTGTTTTTTTCGCCAAATTTTGAGGTTTGCAAAGGATTCTGGGTAACAGAACATGGTCACAGCCCCACAAGTCACCCCATCTTGGATTCCCCTAGGTCTCTAGTTTTAAAAAATGCACAGGTTCGGTAGGTTTCCTTAGGTGCCTGCTGAGCTAGAGGCCAAAATCTACAGGTAGGCACTTTGCAAAAAACACCTCTGTTTTCTTTCAAAAAATTGGATGTGTCCACGTTGCGCTTTGGGGCATTTCCTGTCGCGGGCGCTAGGTCTACCCACACAAGTGAGGTATCATTTTTATCGGGAGGCTTGGGGGAACGGTGCGTGGAAGGAATTTTGTGTCTCCTCTCAGATTCCAGAACTTTCTGCCACAAAAATGTGAGGAACATGTGTTTTTTTAGCCAAATTTAGAGGTTTGCCAAGGATTCTGGGTAACAGAACCTGGTTAGAGCCACACAAGTCAACCCATCTTGGATTCCCCTAGGTCTCTAGTTTTAAAAATTGCACAGGTTTGGTAGGTTTCCCTAGGTGCCGGCTGAGCTAGAGGCCCACATCTACAGGTAGGCACTTTGCAAAAAACACCTCTGTTTTCTTTCAAAAAATTGGATGTGTCCACGTTGAGCTTTGGGGCACATCCTGTCGCGGGTACTAGGCCTACCCACACAAGTGAGTTATCATTTTTATTGGGGGACTTGGGGGAACGCTGGGTGAAAGGAAATTTGTGGCTCCTCTCAGATTCCAGAACTTTCTGCCACAGAAATGTGAGGAACATGTTTTTAGCCAAATTTCGAGGTTTGCAAAGGATTCTGGGTAACAGAACCTGGTCAGAGCCCCACAGGTCACCCCATCTTGGATTCCCCTAGGTCTCTAGTTTTCAAGAATGCACAGTTTTGGTAGGTTTCCCTAGGTGCCGGCTGAGCTAGTGGCCAAAATCTACAGGTAGGCACTTTGCAAAAAACACCTCTGTTTTCTTTCAAAAAATTGGATGTGTCCACGTTGCGCTTTGGGGCATTTCCTGTCGCGGGCGCTAGGCCTACCCACAAAAGTGAGGTATCATTTTTATTGGGAGACTTGGGGGAACGCTGGGTGAAAGGAAATTTGTGGCTCCTCTCAGATTCCAGAACTTTCTGCCACAGAAATGTGAGGAACATGTGTTTTTTTCTCCAAATTTTGAGGTTTGCAAAGGATTCTGGGTAACAGAACATGGTCAGAGCCCCACAAGTCACCCCATCTTGTATTCCCCTAGGTCTCTAGTTTTTAAAAATGCACAGGTTTGGTAGGTTTCCTTAGGTGCCGGCTGAGCTAGAGGCCAAAATCTACAGGTAGGCACTTTGCAAAAAACACCTCTGTTTTCTTTCAAAAAATTGGATGTGTCCACGTTGCGCTTTGGGGCATTTCCTGTCGCGGGCGCTAGGCCTACCCACACAAGTGAGGTATCATTTTTATCGGGAGACTTGGGGGAACGCTGCGTGGAAGGAAATTTGTGGCTCCTCTCAAATTCCAGAACTTTCTGCCACAAAAATGTGAGGAACATGTGTTTTTTTAGCCAAATTTTGAGGTTTGCAAAGGATTCTGGGTAACAGAACCTGGTCAGAGCCCCACAAGTCACCCCATCTTGGATTCCCCTAGGTCTCTAGTTTTCAAAAATGCAAAGGTTTGGTAGGTTTCCCTAGGTGCCGGCTGAGCTAGAGGCCAAAATCTACAGGTAGGCACTTTGCAAAAAACACCTCTGTTTTCTTTCAAAAAATTGGATGTGTCCACGTTGCGCTTTGGGGCATTTCCTGTCGCGGGCGCTAGGCCTACCCACACAAGTGAGGTATCATTTTTATTGGGAGCCTTGGGGGAACGCTGGGTGAAAGGAAATGTGTGGCTACTCTCAGATTCCAGAACTTTCTGCCACAGAAATGTGAGGAACATGTGTTTTTTTCTCCAAATTTTGAGGTTTGCAAAGGATTCTGGGTAACAGAACATGGTCACAGCCCCACAAGTCACCCCATCTTGGATTCCCCTAGGTCTCTAGTTTTCAAAAATGCACAGGTTTGGTAGGTTTCCTTAGGTGCCTGCTGAGCTAGAGGCCAAAATCTACAGGTAGGCACTTTGCAAAAAACACCTCTGTTTTCTTTCAAAAAATTGGATGTGTCCACGTTGCGCTTTGGGGCATTTCCTGTCGCGGGCGCTAGGCCTACCCACACAAGTGAGGTATCATTTTTATCGGGAGGCTTGGGGGAACGCTGCGTGGAAGGAACTTTGTGTCTCCTCTCAGATTCCAGAACTTTCTGCCACAAAAATGTGAGGAACATGTGTTTTTTTAGCCAAATTTTGAGGTTTGCAAAGGATTCTGGGTAACAGAACCTGGTTAGAGCCCCACAAGTCAACCCATCTTGGATTCCCCTAGGTCTCTAGTTTAAAAAAATGCACAGGTTTGGTAGGTTTCCCTAGGTGCCGGCTGAGCTAGAGGCCCACATCTACAGGTAGGAACTTTGCAAAAAAACACCTCTGTTTTCTTTCAAAAAATTGGATGTGTCCACGTTGAGCTTTGGGGCATATCCTGTCGCGGGCGCTAGGCCTACCCACACAAGTGAGGTATCATTTTTATTGGGAGACTTGGGGGAACGCTGGGTGAAAGGAAATTTGTGGCTCCTCTCAGATTCCAGAACTTTCTGCCACAGAAATGTGAGGAACATGTGTTTTTTTTAGCCAAATTTCGAGGTTTGCAAAGGATTCTGGGTAACAGAACCTGGTCAGAGCCCCACAAGTCACCCCATCTTGGATTCCCCTAGGTCTCTAGTTTTCAAAAATGCACAGGTTTGGTAGGTTTCCCTAGGTGCCGGCTGAGCTAGTGGCCAAAATCTACAGGTAGGCACTTTGCAAAAAACACCTCTGTTTTCTTTCAAAAAATTGGATGTGTCCACCTTGCGCTTTGGGGCATTTCCTGTCGCGGGCGCTAGGCCTACCCACACAAGTGAGGTATCATTTTTATTGGGAGACTTGGGGGAACGCTGGGTGAAAGGAAATTTGTGGCTCCTCTCAGATTCCAGAACTTTCTGCCACAGAAATGTGAGGAACATGTGTTTTTTTAGCCAAATTTCGAGGTTTGCAAAGGATTCTGGGTAACAGAACCTGGTCAGAGCCCCACAAGTCACCCCATCTTGGATTCCCCTAGGTCTCTAGTTTTCAAAAATGCACAGGTTTGGTAGGTTTACCTAGGTGCCGGCTGAGCTAGAGGCCCACATCTACAGGTTGGCACTTTGCAAAAAAACACCTCTGTTTTCTTTCAAAAAATTGGATGTGTCCACGTTGAGCTTTGGGGCATATCCTGTCGCGGGTGCTAGGCCTACCCACACAAGTGAGGTATCATTTTTATTGGGAGACTTGTGGGAACGCTGGGTGAAAGGAAATTTGTGGCTCCTCTCAGATTCCAGAACTTTCTGCCACAGAAATGTGAGGAACATGTGTTTTTTTAGCCAAATTTCGAGGTTTGCAAAGGATTCTGGGTAACAGAACCTGGTCAGAGCCCCACAAGTCACCCCATCTTGGATACCCCTAGATCTCTAGTTTTCAAAAATGCACAGGTTTGGTAGGTTTCCCTAGGTGCCGGCTGAGCTAGTGGCCAAAATCTACAGGTAGGCACTTTGCAAAAAACACCTCTGTTTTCTTTCAAAAAATTGGATGTGTCCACGTTGCGCTTTGGGGCATTTCCTGTCGCGGGCGCTAGGCCTACCCACACAAGTGAGGTATCATTTTTATTGGGAGACTTGGGGGAACGCTGGGTGAAAGGAAATTTGTGGCTCCTCTCAGATTCCAGAACTTTCTGCCACAGAAATGTGAGGAACATGTTTTTAGCCAAATTTTGAGGTTTGCAAAGGATTCTGGGTAACAGAACCTGGTCAGAGCCCCACAAGTCACCCCATCTTGGATTCCCCTAGGTCTCTAGTTTTAAAAAATGCAAAGGTTTGGTAGGTTTCCCTAGGTGCCGGCTGAGCTAGAGGCCCACATCTACAGGTAGGCACTTTGCAAAAAACACCTCTGTTTTCTTTAAAAAAATTGGATGTGTCCACGTTGAGCTTTGGGGCATATCCTGTCGGGGGCGCTAGGCCTACCCACACAAGTGAGGTATCATTTTTATTAGGAGACTTGGGGGAACGCTGGGTGAAAGGAAATTTATGGCTCCTCTCAGATTCCAGAACTTTCTGCCACAGAAATGTGAGGAACATGTGTTTTTTTAGCCAAATTTCGAGGTTTGCAAAGGATTCTGGGTAACAGAACCTGGTCAGAGCCCCACAAGTCACCCCATCTTGGATTCCCCTAGGTCTCTAGTTTTCAAAAATGCACAGGTTTGGTAGGTTTTCCTAGGTGCCGCTGAGCTAGAGGCCAACATCTACAGGTAGGCACTTTGCAAAAAACACCTCTGTTTTCTTTAAAAAAATTAGATGTGTCCACGTTGCGCTTTGGGGCATTTCCTGTCGCGGGCGCTAGGCCTACCCACACAAGTGAGGTTTCATTTTTATTGGGAGACTTGGGGGAACGCTGGGTGAAAGGAAATTTGTGGCTCCTCTCAGATTCCAGAACTTTCTGCCACAGAAATGTGAGGAACATGTGTTTTTTTAGCCAAATTTCGAGGTTTGCAAAGGATTCTGGGTAACAGAACATGGTCACAGCCCCACAAGTCACCCCATCTTGGATTCCCCTAGGTCTCTAGTTTTCAAAACTGTACAGGTTTGGTAGGTTTCCATAGGTGCCTGCTGAGCTAGAGGCCAAAATCTACAGGTAGGCACTTTGCAAAAAACACCTCTGTTTTCTTTCAAAAAATTGGATGTGTCCACGTTGCACTCTGGGGCATTTCCTGTCGTGGGCGCTAGGCCTACCCACACAAGTGAGGTATCATTTTTATCGGGAGACTTGGGGGAATGCTGCGTGGAAGGAAATTTGTGGCTCCTCTCACATTCCAGAACTTTCTGCCACAAAAATGTGAGGAACATGTGTCTTTTTAGCCAAATTTTGAGGTTTGCAAAGGATTCTGGGTAACAGAACCTGGTCAGAGCCCCACAAGTCACCCCATCTTGGATTCCCCTAGGTCTCTAGTTTTCAGAAATGCAAAGGTTTGGTAGGTTTCCCTAGGTGCCGGCTGAGCTAGAGGCCAAAATCTACAGGTAGGCACTTTGCAAAAAACACCTCTGTTTTCTTTCAAAAAATTGGATGTGTCCACGTTGCGCTTTGGGGCATTTCCTGTCGCGGGCGCTAGGCCTACCCACACAAGTGAGGTATCATTTTTATTGGGAGACTTGGGGGAACGCTGGGTGAAAGGAAATTTGTGGCTCCTCTCAGATTCCAGAACTTTCTGCCACAGCAATGTGAGGAACATGTGTTTTTTTCTCCAAATTTTGAGGTTTGCAAAGGATTCTGGATAACAGAACATGGTCACAGCCCCACAAGTCACCCCATCTTGGATTCCCCTAGGTCTCTAGTTTTCAAAAATGCACAGGTTTGGTAGGTTTCCTTAGGTGCCTGCTGAGCTAGAGGCCAAAATCTACATGTAGGCACTTTGCAAAAAACACCTCTGTTTTCTTTCAAAAAATTGGATGTGTCCACGTTGCGCTTTGGGGCATTTCCTGTCGCGGGCGCTAGGCCTACCCACACAAGTGAGGTATCATTTTTATCGGGAGGCTTGGGGGAACGCTGCGTGGAAGGAAATTTGTGTCTCCTCTCAGATTCCAGAACTTTCTGCCACAAAAATGTGAGGAACATGTGTTTTTTTAGCCAAATTTTGAGGTTTGCAAAGGATTCTGGGTAACAGAACCTGGTCAGAGCCCCACAAGTCACCCCATCTTGGATTCCCCTAGGTCTCTAGTTTTCAAAAATGCACAGGTTTGGTAGGTTTCTCTAGGTGCCGGCCGAGCTAGAGGCCAAAATCTACAGGTAGGCACTTTGCAAAAAATACCTCTGTTTTCTTTCAAAAAATTGGATGTGTCCACGTTGCGCTTTGGGGCATTTCCTGTCGCGGGCGCTAGGCCTACCCACAAAAGTGAGGTATCATTTTTATTGGGAGACTTGGGGGAACGCTGGGTGAAAGGAAATTTGTGGCTCCTCTCAGATTCCAGAACTTTCTGCCACAGAAATGTGAGGAACATTTGTTTTTTTCTCCAAATTTTGAGGTTTGCAAACGATTCTGGGTAACAGAACATGGTCAGGGCCCCACAAGTCACCCCATCTTGGATTCCCCTAGGTCTCTAGTTTTCAAAAATGCACAGGTTTGGTAGGGATCCTTAGGTGCCGGCTGAGCTAGAGGCCAAAATCTACAGGTAGGCACTTTGCAAAAAACACATCTGTTTTCTTTCAAAAAATTGGATGTGTCCACGTTGCGCTTTGGGGCATTTCCTGTCGCGGGCGCTAGGCCTACCCACACAAGTGAGGTATCATTTTTATCGGGAGACTTGGGGGAATGCTGCGTGGAAGGAAATTTGTGGCTCCTCTCAGATTCCAGAACTTTCTGCCACAGAAATGTGAGGAACATTTGTTTTTTTCTCCAAATTTTGAGGTTTGCAAACGATTCTGGGTAACAGAACATGGTCAGGGCCCCACAAGTCACCCCATCTTGGATTCCCCTAGGTCTCTAGTTTTCAAAAATGCACAGGTTTGGTAGGTTTCCTTAGGTGCCTGCTGAGCTAGAGGCCAAAATCTACAGGTAGGCACTTTGCAAAAAACACCTCTGTTTTCTTTCAAAAAATTGGATGTGTCCACGTTGCGCTTTGGGGCATTTCCTGTCGCGGGCGCTAGGCCTACCCACACAAGTGAGGTATCATTTTTATCGGGAGGCTTGGGGGAACGCTGCGTGGAAGGAAACTTGTGTCTCCTCTCAGATTCCAGAACTTTCTGCCACAAAAATGTGAGGAACATGTGTTTTTTTAGCCAAATTTTGAGGTTTGCAAAGGATTCTGGGTAACAGAACCTGGTCAGAGCCCCACAAGTCACCCCATCTTGGATTCCCCTAGGTCTCTAGTTTTCAAAAATGCACAGGTTTGGTAGGTTTCTCTAGGTGCCGGCCGAGCTAGAGGCCAAAATCTACAGGTAGGCACTTTGCAAAAAATACCTCTGTTTTCTTTCAAAAAATTGGATGTGTCCACGTTGCGCTTTGGGGCATTTCCTGTCGCGGGCGCTAGGCCTACCCACAAAAGTGAGGTATCATTTTTATTGGGAGACTTGGGGGAACGCTGGGTGAAAGGAAATTTGTGGCTCCTCTCAGATTCAAGAACTTTCTGCCACAGAAATGTGAGGAACATGTGTCTTTTTAGCCAAATTTTGAGGTTTGCAAAGGATTCTGGGTAACAGAACATGGTCACAGCCCCACAAGTCACCCCATCTTGGATTCCCCTAGGTCTCTAGTTTTCAAAACTGTACAGGTTTGGTAGGTTTCCATAGGTGCCTGCTGAGCTAGAGGCCAAAATCTACAGGTAGGCACTTTGCAAAAAACACCTCTGTTTTCTTTCAAAAAATTGGATGTGTCCACGTTGCACTCTGGGGCATTTCCTGTCGTGGGCGCTAGGCCTACCCACACAAGTGAGGTATCATTTTTATCGGGAGACTTGGGGGAATGCTGCGTGGAAGGAAATTTGTGGCTCCTCTCACATTCCAGAACTTTCTGCCACAAAAATGTGAGGAACATGTGTCTTTTTAGCCAAATTTTGAGGTTTGGAAAGGATTCTGGGTAACAGAACCTGGTCAGAGCCCCACAAGTCACCCCATCTTGGATTCCCCTAGGTCTCTAGTTTTCAAAAATGCAAAGGTTTGGTAGGTTTCCCTAGGTGCCGGCTGAGCTAGAGGCCAAAATCTACAGGTAGGCACTTTGCAAAAAACACCTCTGTTTTCTTTCAAAAAATTGGATGTGTCCACGTTGCGCTTTGGGGCATTTCCTGTCGCGGGCGCTAGGCCTACCCACACAAGTGAGGTATCATTTTTATTGGGAGACTTGGGGGAACGCTGGGTGAAAGGAAATTTGTGGCTCCTCTCAGATTCCAGAACTTTCTGCCACAGCAATGTGAGGAACATGTGTTTTTTTCTCCAAATTTTGAGGTTTGCAAAGGATTCTGGGTAACAGAACATGGTCACAGCCCCACAAGTCACCCCATCTTGGATTCCCCTAGGTCTCTAGTTTTCAAAAATGCACAGGTTTGGTAGGTTTCCTTAGGTGCCTGCTGAGCTAGAGGCCAAAATCTACAGGTAGGCACTTTGCAAAAAACACCTCTGTTTTCTTTCAAAAAATTGGATGTGTCCACGTTGCGCTTTGGGGCATTTCCTGTCGCGGGCGCTAGGCCTACCCACACAAGTGAGGTATCATTTTTATCGGGAGGCTTGGGGGAAAGCTGCGTGGAAGGAAATTTGTGTCTCCTCTCAGATTCCAGAACTTTCTGCCACAAAAATGTGAGGAACATGTGTTTTTTTAGCCAAATTTTGAGGTTTGCAAAGGATTCTGGGTAGCAGAACCTGGTCAGAGCCCCACAAGTCACCCCATCTTGGATTCCCCTAGGTCTCTAGTTTTCAAAAATGCACAGGTTTGGTAGGTTTCTCTAGGTGCCGGCCGAGCTAGAGGCCAAAATCTACAGGTAGGCACTTTGCAAAAAATACCTCTGTTTTCTTTCAAAAAATTGGATGTGTCCACGTTGCGCTTTGGGGCATTTCCTGTCACGGGCGCTAGGCCTACCCACAAAAGTGAGGTATCATTTTTATTGGGAGACTTGGGGGAACGCTGGGTGAAAGGAAATTTGTGGCTCCTCTCAGATTCCAGAACTTTCTGCCACAGAAATGTGAGGAACATTTGTTTTTTTCTCCAAATTTTGAGGTTTGCAAACGATTCTGGGTAACAGAACATGGTCAGGGCCCCACAAGTCACCCCATCTTGGATTCCCCTAGGTCTCTAGTTTTCAAAAATGCACAGGTTTGGAAGGGATCCTTAGGTGCCGGCTGAGCTAGAGGCCAAAATCTACAGGTAGGCACTTTGCAAAAAACACATCTGTTTTCTTTCAAAAAATTGGATGTGTCCACGTTGCGCTTTGGGGCATTTCCTGTCGCGGGCGCTAGGCCTACCCACACAAGTGAGGTATCATTTTTATCGGGAGACTTGGGGGAATGCTGCGTGGAAGGAAATTTGTGGCTCCTCTCAGATTCCAGAACTTTCTGCCACAGAAATGTGAGGAACATTTGTTTTTTTCTCCAAATTTTGAGGTTTGCAAACGATTCTGGGTAACAGAACATGGTCAGGGCCCCACAAGTCACCCCATCTTGGATTCCCCTAGGTCTCTAGTTTTCAAAAATGCACAGGTTTGGTAGGTTTCCTTAGGTGCCTGCTGAGCTAGAGGCCAAAATCTACAGGTAGGCACTTTGCAAAAAACACCTCTGTTTTCTTTCAAAAAATTGGATGTGTCCACGTTGCGCTTTGGGGCATTTCCTGTCGCGGGCGCTAGGCCTACCCACACAAGTGAGGTATCATTTTTATCGGGAGGCTTGGGGGAACGCTGCGTGGAAGGAAATTTGTGTCTCCTCTCAGATTCCAGAACTTTCTGCCACAAAAATGTGAGGAACATGTGTTTTTTTAGCCAAATTTTGAGGTTTGCAAAGGATTCTGGGTAACAGAACCTGGTCAGAGCCCCACAAGTCACCCCATCTTGGATTCCCCTAGGTCTCTAGTTTTCAAAAATGCACAGGTTTGGTAGGTTTCTCTAGGTGCCGGCCGAGCTAGAGGCCAAAATCTACAGGTAGGCACTTTGCAAAAAATACCTCTGTTTTCTTTCAAAAAATTGGATGTGTCCACGTTGCGCTTTGGGGCATTTCCTGTCGCGGGCGCTAGGCCTACCCACAAAAGTGAGGTATCATTTTTATTGGGAGACTTGGGGGAACGCTGGGTGAAAGGAAATGTGTGGCTCCTCTCAGATTCCAGAACTTTCTGCCACACAAATGTGAGGAACATTTGTTTTTTTCTCCAAATTTTGAGGTTTGCAAACGATTCTGGGTAACAGAACATGGTCAGGGCCCCACAAGTCACCCCATCTTGGATTCCCCTAGGTCTCTAGTTTTCAAAAATGCACAGGTTTGGTAGGTTTCCTTAGGTGCCGGCTGAGCTAGAGGCCAAAATCTACAGGTAGGCACTTTGCAAAAAACACCTCTGTTTTCTTTCAAAAAATTGGATGTGTCCACGTTGCGCTTTGGGGCATTTCCTGTCGCGGGCGCTAGGCCTACCCACACAAGTGAGGTATCATTTTTATCGGGAGACTTGGGGGAATGCTGCGTGGAAGGAAATTTGTGGCTCCTCTCACATTCCAGAACTTTCTGCCACAAAAATGTGAGGAACATGTGTTTTTTTAGCCAAATTTTGAGGTTTGCAAAGGATTCTGGGTAACAGAACCTGGTCAGAGCCCCACAAGTCACCCCATCTTGGATTCCACTAGGTCTCTAGTTTTCAAAAATACAAAGGTTTGGTAGGTTTCCCTAGGTGCCGGCTGAGCTAGAGGCCAAAATCTAAAGGTAGGCACTTTGCAAAAAACACCTCTGTTTTCTTTCAAAAAATTGGATGTGTCCACGTTGCGCTTTGGGGCATTTCCTGTCGCGGGCGCTAGGCCTACCCACACAAGTGAGGTATCATTTTTATTGGGAGACTTGGGGGAACGCTGGGTGAAAGGAAATTTGTGGCTCCTCTCAGATTCCAGAACTTTCTGCCACAGCAATGAGAGGAACATGTGTTTTTTTCTCCAAATTTTGAGGTTTGCAAAGGATTCTGGGTAACAGAACATGGTCACAGCCCCACAAGTCACCCCATCTTGGATTCCCCTAGGTCTCTCGTTTTCAAAAATGCACAGGTTTGGTAGGTTTCCTTAGGTGCCTGCTGAGCTAGAGGCCAAAATCTACAGGTAGGCACTTTGCAAAAAACACCTCTGTTTTCTTTCAAAAAATTGGATGTGTCCACGTTGCGCTTTGGGGCATTTCCTGTCGCGGGCGCTAGGCCTACCCACACAAGTGAGGTATAATTTTTATCGGGAGGCTTGGGGGAACGCTGCGTGGAAGGAAATTTGTGTCTCCTCTCAGATTCCAGAACTTTCTGCCACAAAAATGTGAGGAACATGTGTTTTTTTAGCCAAATTTTGAGGTTTGCAAAGGATTCTGGGTAACAGAATCTGGTTAGTGCCCCACAAGTCAACCCATCTTGGATTCCCCTAGGTCTCTAGTTTTAAAAAAAGCACAGGTTTGGTAGGTTTCCCTAGGTGCCGGCTAAGCTAGAGGCCCACATCTACAGGTAGGCACTTTGCAAAAAACACCTCTGTTTTCTTTCAAAAAATTGGATGTGTCCACGTTGAGCTTTGGGGCATATCCTGTCGCGGGCGCTAGGCCTACCCACACAAGTGAGGTATCATTTTTATTGGGAGACTTGGGGGAACGCTGGGTGAAAGGAAATTTGTGGCTCCTCTCAGATTCCAGAACTTTCTGCCACAGAAATGTGAGGAACATGTTTTTAGCCAAATTTCGAGGTTTGCAAAGGATTCTGGGTAACAGAACCTGGTCAGAGCCCCACAAGTCACCCCATCTTGGATTCCCCTAGGTCTCTAGTTTTCAAAAATGCACAGGTTTGGTAGGTTTCCCTAGGTGCAGGCTGAGCTAGTGGCCAAAATCTACAGGTAGGCACTTTGCAAAAAACACCTCTGTTTTCTTTCAAAAAATTGGATGTGTCCACGTTGCGCTTTGGGGCATTTCCTGTCGCGGGCGCTAGGCCTACCCACAAAATTGAGGTATCATTTTTATTGGGAGACTTGGGGGAACGCTGGGTGAACGGAAATTTGTGGCTCCTCTCAGATTCCAGAACTTTCTGCCTCAGAAATGTGAGGAACATGTGTTTTTTTCTCCAAATTTTGAGGTTTGCAAAGGATTCTGGGTAACAGAACATGGTCAGAGCCCCACAAGTCACCCCATCTTGGATTCCCCTAGGTCTCTAGTTTTCAAAAATGCACAGGTTTGGTAGGTTTCCCTAGGTGCCGGCTGAGCTAGAGGCCAAAATCTACAGGTAGGCACTTTGCAAAAAACACCTCTGTTTTCTTTCAAAAAATTGGATGTGTCCACGTTGCGCTTTGGGGCATTTCCTGTCGCGGGCGCTAGGCCTACCCACACAAGTGAGGTATCATTTTTATTGGGAGACTTGGGGGAACGCTGGGTGAAAGAAAATTTGTGGCTCCTCTCAGATTCCAGAACTTTCTGCCACAGCAATGTGAGGAACATGTGTTTTTTTCTCCAAATTTTGAGGTTTGCAAAGGATTCTGGGTAACAGAACATGGTCAGAGCCCCACAAGTCACCCCATCTTGGATTCCCCTAGGTCTCTAGTTTTCAAAAATGCACAGGTTTGGTAGGTTTCCTTCGGTGCCTGCTGAGCTAGAGGCCAAAATCTACAGGTAGGCACTTTGCAAAAAACACCTCTGTTTTCTTTCAAAAAATTGGATGTGTCCACGTTGCGCTTTGGGGCATTTCCTGTCGCGGGCGCTAGGCCTACCCACACAAGTGAGGTATCATTTTTATCGGGAGGCTTGGGGGAACGCTGCGTGGAATGAAATTTGTGTCTCGTCTCAGATTCCAGAACTTTCTGCCACAAAAATGTGAGGAACATGTGTTTTTTTAGCCAAATTTTGAGGTTTGCAAAGGATTCTGGGTAACAGAATCTGGTTAGAGCCCCACAAGTCAACCCATCTTGGATTCCCCTAGGTCTCTAGTTTTAAAAAATGCACAGGTTTGGTAGGTTTCCCTAGGTGCCGGCTGAGCTAGAGGCCCACATCTACAGGTAGGCACTTTGCAAAAAACACCTCTGTTTTCTTTCAAAAAATTGGATGTGTCCACGTTGAGCTTTGGGGCATATCCTGTCGCGGGCGCTAGGCCTACCCACACAAGTGAGGTATCATTTTTATTGGGAGACTTGGGGGAACGCTGGGTGAAAGGAAATTTGTGGCTCCTCTCAGATTCCAGAACTTTCTGCCACAGAAATGTGAGGAACATTTGTTTTTTTCTCCAAATTTTGAGGTTTGCAAACGATTCTGGGTAACAGAACATGGTCAGGGCCCCACAAGTCACCCCATCTTGGATTCCCCTAGGTCTCTAGTTTTCAAAAATGCACAGGTTTGGTAGGTTTCCTTAGGTGCCTGCTGAGCTAGAGGCCAAAATCTACAGGTAGGCACTTTGCAAAAAACACCTCTGTTTTCTTTCAAAAAATTGGATGTGTCCACGTTGCGCTTTGGGGCATTTCCTGTCGCGGGCGCTAGGCCTACCCACACAAGTGAGGTATCATTTTTATCGGGAGGCTTGGGGGAACGCTGCGTGGAAGGAAATTTGTGTCTCCTCTCAGATTCCATAACTTTCTGCCACAAAAATGTGAGGAACATGTGTTTTTTTAGCCAAATTTTGAGGTTTGCAAAGGATTCTGGGTAACAGAACCTGGTCAGAGCCCCACAAGTCACCCCATCTTGGATTCCCCTAGGTCTCTAGTTTTCAAAAATGCACAGGTTTGGTAGGTTTCTCTAGGTGCCGGCCGAGCTAGAGGCCAAAATCTACAGGTAGGCACTTTGCAAAAAATACCTCTGTTTTCTTTCAAAAAATTGGATGTGTCCACGTTGCGCTTTGGGGCATTTCCTGTCGCGGGCGCTAGGCCTACCCACAAAAGTGAGGTATCATTTTTATTGGGAGACTTGGGGGAACGCTGGGTGAAAGGAAATTTGTGGCTCCTCTCAGATTCCAGAACTTTCTGCCACAGAAATGTGAGGAACATTTGTTTTTTTCTCCAAATTTTGAGGTTTGCAAACGATTCTGGGTAACAGAACATGGTCAGGGCCCCACAAGTCACCCCATCTTGGATTCCCCTAGGTCTCTAGTTTTCAAAAATGCACAGGTTTGGTAGGTTTCCTTAGGTGCCGGCTGAGCTAGAGGCCAAAATCTACAGGTAGGCACTTTGCAAAAAACACCTCTGTTTTCTTTCAAAAAATTGGATGTGTCCACGTTGCGCTTTGGGGCATTTCCTGTCGCGGGCGCTAGGCCTACCCACACAAGTGAGGTATCATTTTTATCGGGAGACTTGGGGGAATGCTGCGTGGAAGGAAATTTGTGGCTCCTCTCACATTCCAGAACTTTCTGCCACAAAAATGTGAGGAACATGTGTTTTTTTAGCCAAATTTTGAGGTTTGCAAAGGATTCTGGGTAACAGAACCTGGTCAGAGCCCCACAAGTCACCCCATCTTGGATTCCCCTAGGTCTCTAGTTTTCAAAAATACAAAGGTTTGGTAGGTTTCCCTAGGTGCCGGCTGAGCTAGAGGCCAAAATCTAAAGGTAGGCACTTTGCAAAAAACACCTCTGTTTTCTTTCAAAAAATTGGATGTGTCCACGTTGCGCTTTGGGGCATTTCCTGTCGCGGGCGCTAGGCCTACCCACACAAGTGAGGTATCATTTTTATTGGGAGACTTGGGGGAACGCTGGGTGAAAGGAAATTTGTGGCTCCTCTCAGATTCCAGAACTTTCTGCCACAGCAATGTGAGGAACATGTGTTTTTTTCTCCAAATTTTGAGGTTTGCAAAGGATTCTGGGTAACAGAACATGGTCACAGCCCCACAAGTCACCCCATCTTGGATTCCCCTAGGTCTCTAGTTTTCAAAAATGCACAGGTTTGGTAGGTTTCCTTAGGTGCCTGCTGAGCTAGAGGCCAAAATCTACAGGTAGGCACTTTGCAAAAAACACCTCTGTTTTCTTTCAAAAAATTGGATGTGTCCACGTTGCGCTTTGGGGCATTTCCTGTCGCGGGCGCTAGGCCTACCCACACAAGTGAGGTATAATTTTTATCGGGAGGCTTGGGGGAACGCTGCGTGGAAGGAAATTTGTGTCTCCTCTCAGATTCCAGAACTTTCTGCCACAAAAATGTGAGGAACATGTGTTTTTTTAGCCAAATTTTGAGGTTTGCAAAGGATTCTGGGTAACAGAATCTGGTTAGTGCCCCACAAGTCAACCCATCTTGGATTCCCCTAGGTCTCTAGTTTTAAAAAATGCACAGGTTTGGTAGGTTTCCCTAGGTGCCGGCTGAGCTAGAGGCCCACATCTACAGGTAGGCACTTTGCAAAAAACACCTCTGTTTTCTTTCAAAAAATTGGATGTGTCCACGTTGCGCTTTGGGGCATTTCCTGTCGCGGGCGCTAGGCCTACCCACACAAGTGAGGTATCATTTTTATCGGGAGACTTGGGGGAATGCTGCGTGGAAGGAAATTTGTGGCTCCTCTCACATTCCAGAACTTTCTGCCTCAAAAATGTGAGGAACATGTGTTTTTTTAGCCAAATTTTGAGGTTTGCAAAGGATTCTGGGTAACAGAACCTGGTCAGAGCCCCACAAGTCACCCCATCTTGGATTCCCCTAGGTCTCTAGTTTTCAAAAATACAAAGGTTTGGTAGGTTTCCCTAGGTGCCGGCTGAGCTAGAGGCCAAAATCTACAGGTAGGCACTTTGCAAAAAACACCTCTGTTTTCTTTCAAAAAATTGGATGTGTCCACGTTGCGCTTTGGGGCATTTCCTGTCGCGGGCGCTAGGCCTACCCACACAAGTGAGGTATCATTTTTATTGGGAGACTTGGGGGAACGCTGGGTGAAAGGAAATTTGTGGCTCCTCTCAGATTCCAGAACTTTCTGCCACAGCAATGTGAGGAACATGTGTTTTTTTCTCCAAATTTTGAGGTTTGCAAAGGATTCTGGGTAACAGAACATGGTCACAGCCCCACAAGTCACCCCATCTTGGATTCCCCAAGGTCTCTAGTTTTCAAAAATGCACAGGTTTGGTAGGTTTCCTTAGGTGCCTGCTGAGCTAGAGGCCAAAATCTACAGGTAGGCACTTTGCAAAAAACACCTCTGTTTTCTTTCAAAAAATTGGATGTGTCCACGTTGAGCTTTGGGGCATTTCCTGTCGCGGGCGCTAGGCCTACCCACACAAGTGAGGTATAATTTTTATCGGGAGGCTTGGGGGAACGCTGCGTGGAAGGAAATTTGTGTTTCCTCTCAGATTCCAGAACTTTCTGCCACAAAAATGTGAGGAACATGTGTTTTTTTAGCCAAATTTTGAGGTTTGCAAAGGATTCTGGGTAACAGAATCTGGTTAGAGCCCCACAAGTCAACCCATCTTGGATTCCCCTAGGTCTCTAGTTTTAAAAAATGCACAGGTTTGGTAGGTTTCCCTAGGTGCCGGCTGAGCTAGAGGCCCACATCTACAGGTAGGCACTTTGCAAAAAACACCTCTGTTTTATTTCAAAAAATTGGATGTGTCCACGTTGAGCTTTGGGGCATATCCTGTCGCGGGCGCTAGGCCTACCCACACAAGTGAGGTATCATTTTTATTGGGAGACTTGGGGGAACGATGGGTGAAAGGAAATTTGTGGCTCCTCTCAGATTCCAGAACTTTCTGCCACAGAAATGTGAGGAACATGTTTTTAGCCAAATTTCGAGGTTTGCAAAGGATTCTGGGTAACAGAACCTGGTCAGAGCCCCACAAGTCACCCCATCTTGGATTCCCCTAGGTCTCTAGTTTTAAAAAATGCACAGGTTTGGTAGGTTTCCCTAGGTGCAGGCTGAGCTAGTGGCCAAAATCTACAGGTAGGCACTTTGCAAAAAACACCTCTGTTTTCTTTCAAAAAATTGGATGTGTCCACGTTGCGCTTTGGGGCATTTCCTGTCGCGGGCGCTAGGCCTACCCACAAAAGTGAGGTATCATTTTTATTGGGAGACTTGGGGGAACGCTGGGTGAACGGAAATTTGTCGCTCCTCTCAGATTCCAGAACTTTCTGCCTCAGAAATGTGAGGAACAGTGTTTTTTTCTCCAAATTTTGAGGTTTGCAAAGGATTCTGGGTAACAGAACATGGTCAGAGCCCAACAAGTCACCCCATCTTGGATTCCCCTAGGTCTCTAGTTTTCAAAAATGCACAGGTTTGGTAGGTTTCCTTAGGTGCCGGCTGAGCTAGAGGCCAAAATCTACAGGTAGGCACTTTGCAAAAAACACCTCTGTTTTCTTTAAAAAAATTGGATGTGTCCACGTTGCGCTTTGGGGCATTTCCTGTCGCGGGCGCTAGGCCTACCCACACAAGTGAGGTATCATTTTTATCGGGAGGCTTGGGGGAACGCTGCGTGTAAGGAAATTTGTGTCTCCTCTCAGATTCCAGAACTTTCTGCCACAAAAATGTGAGGAACATGTGTTTTTTTAGCCAAATTTTGAGGTTTGCAAAGGATTCTGGGTAACAGAATCTGGTTAGAGCCCCACAAGTCAACCCATCTTGGATTCCCCTAGGTCTCTAGTTTTAAAAAATGCACAGGTTTGGTAGATTTCCCTAGGTGCCGGCTGAGCTAGAGGCCCACATCTACAGGTAGGCACTTTGCAAAAAACACCTCTGTTTTCTTTCAAAAAATTGGATGTGTCCACGTTGAGCTTTGGGGCATATCCTGTCGCGGGCGCTAGGCCTACCCACACAAGTGAGGTATCATTTTTATTGGGAGACTTGGGGGAACGCTGGGTGAAAGGAAATTTGTGGCTCCTCTCAGATTCCAGAACTTTCTGCCACACAAAAGTGAGGAACATGTTTTTAGCCAAATTTCGAGGTTTGCAAAGGATTCTGGGTAACAGAACCTGGTCAGAGCCCCACAAGTCACCCCATCTTGGATTCCCCTAGGTCTCTAGTTTTCAAAAATGCACAGGTTTGGTAGGTTTCCCTAGGTGCAGGCTGAGCTAGTGGCCAAAATCTACAGGTAGGCACTTTGCAAAAAACACCTCTGTTTTCTTTCAAAAAATTGGATGTGTCCACGTTGCGCTTTGGGGCATTTCCTGTCGCGGGCGCTAGGCCTACCCACAAAAGTGAGGTATCATTTTTATTGGGAGACTTGGGGGAACGCTGGGTGAACGGAAATTTGTGGCTCCTCTCAGATTCCAGAACTTTCTGCCTCAGAAATGTGAGGAACATGTGTTTTTTTCTCCAAATTTTGAGTTTTGCAAAGGATTCTGGGTAACAGAACATGGTCAGAGCCCCACAAGTCACCCCATCTTGGATTCCCCTAGGTCTCTAGTTTTAAAAAATGCACAGGTTTGGTAAGTTTCCTTAGGTGCCGGCTGAGCTAGAGGCCAAAATCTACAGGTAGGCACTTTGCAAAAAACACCTCTGTTTTCTTTCAAAAAATTGGATGTGTCCATGTTGCGCTTTGGGGCATTTCCTGTCGCGGGCGCTAGGCCTACCCACACAAGTGAGGTATCATTTTTATCGGGAGACTTGGGGGAACGCTGCGTGGAAGGAAATTTGTGGCTCCTCTCAAATTCCAGAACTTTCTGCCACAAAAATGTGAGGAACATGTGTTTTTTTAGCCAAATTTTGAGGTTTGCAAAGGATTCTGGGTAACAGAACCTGGTCAGAGCCCCACAAGTCACCCCATCTTGGATTCCCCTAGGTCTCTAGTTTTCAAAAATGCACAGGTTTGGTAGGTTTCCCTAGGTGCCGGCTGAGCTAGAGGCCAAAATCTACAGGTAGGCACTTTGCAAAAAACACCTCTGTTTTCTTTCAAAAAATTGGATGTGTCCACGTTGCGCTTTGGGGCATTTCCTGTCGCGGGCGCTAGGCCTACCCACACAAGTGAGGTATCATTTTTATCGGGAGGCTTGGGGGAACGCTGCGTGGAAGGAAATTTGTGTCTCCTCTCAGATTCCAGAACTTTCTGCCACAAAAATGTGAGGAACATGTGTTTTTTTAGCCAAATTTTGAGGTTTGCAAAGGATTCTGGGTAACAGAATCTGGTTAGAGCCCCACAAGTCAACCCATCTTGGATTCCCCTAGGTCTCTAGTTTTAAAAAATGCACAGGTTTGGTAGATTTCCCTAGGTGCCGGCTGAGCTAGAGGCCCACATCTACAGGTAGGCACTTTGCAAAAAACACCTCTGTTTTCTTTCAAAAAATTGGATGTGTCCACGTTGAGCTTTGGGGCATATCCTGTCGCGGGCGCTAGGCCTACCCACACAAGTGAGGTATCATTTTTATTGGGAGACTTGGGGGAACGCTGGGTGAAAGGAAATTTGTGGCTCCTCTCAGATTCCAGAACTTTCTGCACAGAAATGTGAGGAACATGTTTTTAGCCAAATTTCGAGGTTTGCAAAGGATTCTGGGTAACAGAACCTGGTCAGAGCCCCACAAGTCACCCCATCTTGGATTCCCCTAGGTCTCTAGTTTTCAAAAATGCACAGGTTTGGTAGGTTTCCCTAGGTGCAGGCTGAGCTAGTGGCCAAAATCTACAGGTAGGCACTTTGCAAAAAACACCTCTGTTTTCTTTCAAAAAATAGGATGTGTCCACGTTGCGCTTTGGGGCATTTCCTGTCGTGGGCGCTAGGCCTACCCACAAAAGTGAGGTATCATTTTTATTGGGAGACTTGGGTGAACGCTGGGTGAACGGAAATTTGTGGCTCCTCTCAGATTCCAGAACTTTCTGCCTCAGAAATGTGAGGAACATGTGTTTTTTTCTCCAAATTTTGAGGTTTGCAAAGGATTCTGGGTAACAGAACATGGTCAGAGCCCCACAAGTCACCCCATCTTGGATTCCCCTAGGTCTCTAGTTTTCAAAAATGCACAGGTTTGGTAAGTTTCCTTAGGTGCCGGCTGAGCTAGAGGCCAAAATCTACAGGTAGGCACTTTACAAAAAACACCTCTGTTTTCTTTCAAAAAATTGGATGTGTCCATGTTGCGCGTTGGGGCATTTCCTGTCGCGGGCGCTAGGCCTACCCACACAAGTGAGGTATCATTTTTATCGGGAGACTTGGGGGAACGCTGCATGGAAGGAAATTTGTGGCTCTTCTCAAATTCCAGAACTTTCTGCCACAAAAATGTGAGGAACATGTGTTTTTTTAGCCAAATTTTGAGGTTTGCAAAGGATTCTGGGTAACAGAATCTGGTTAGAGCCCCACAAGTCAACCCATCTTGGATTCCCCTAGGTCTCTAGTTTTAAAAAATGCACAGGTTTGGTAGATTTCCCTAGGTGCCGGCTGAGCTAGAGGCCCACATCTACAGGTAGGCACTTTGCAAAAAACACCTCTGTTTTCTTTCAAAAAATTGGATGTGTCCACGTTGAGCTTTGGGGCATATCCTGTCGCGGGCGCTAGGCCTACCCACACAAGTGAGGTATCATTTTTATTGGGAGACTTGGGGGAACGCTGGGTGAAAGGAAATTTGTGGCTCCTCTCAGATTCCAGAACTTTCTGCCACACAAAAGTGAGGAACATGTTTTTAGCCAAATTTCGAGGTTTGCAAAGGATTCTGGGAAACAGAACCTGGTCAGAGCCCCACAAGTCACCCCATCTTGGATTCCCCTAGGTCTCTAGTTCTCAAAAATGCACAGGTTTGGTAGGTTTCCCTAGGTGCAGGCTGAGCTAGTGGCCAAAATCTACAGGTAGGCACTTTGCAAAAAACACCTCTGTTTTCTTTCAAAAAATTGGATGTGTCCACGTTGCGCTTTGGGGCATTTCCTGTTGCGGGCGCTAGGCCTACCCACAAAAGTGAGGTATCATTTTTATTGGGAGACTTGGGGGAACGCTGGGTGAACGGAAATTTGTGGCTCCTCTCAGATTCCAGAACTTTCTGCCTCAGAAATGTGAGGAACATGTGTTTTTTTCTCCAAATTTTGAGTTTTGCAAAGGATTCTGGGTAACAGAACATGGTCAGAGCCCCACAAGTCACCCCATCTTGGATTCCCCTAGGTCTCTAGTTTTCAAAAATGCACAGGTTTGGTAAGTTTCCTTAGGTGCCGGCTGAGCTAGAGGCCAAAATCTACAGGTAGGCACTTTGCAAAAAACACCTCTGTTTTCTTTCAAAAAATTGGATGTGTCCATGTTGCGCTTTGGGGCATTTCCTGTCGCGGGCGCTAGGCCTACCCACACAAGTGAGGTATCATTTTTATCGGGAGGCTTGGGGGAACGCTGCGTGGAAGGAAATTTGTGTCTCCTCTCAGATTCCAGAACTTTCTGCCACAAAAATGTGAGGAACATGTGTTTTTTTAGCCAAATTTTGAGGTTTGCAAAGGATTCTGGGTAACAGAATCTGGTTAGAGCCCCACAAGTCAACCCATCTTGGATTCCCCTAGGTCTCTAGTTTTAAAAAATGCACAGGTTTGGTGGATTTCCCTAGGTGCCGGCTGAGCTAGAGGCCCACATCTACAGGTAGGCACTTTGCAAAAAACACCTCTGTTTTCTTTCAAAAAATTGGATGTGTCCACGTTGAGCTTTGGGGCATATCCTGTCGCGGGCGCTAGGCCTACCCACACAAGTGAGGTATCATTTTTATTGGGAGACTTGGGGGAACGCTGGGTGAAAGGAAATTTGTGGCTCCTCTCAGATTCCAGAACTTTCTGCACAGAAATGTGAGGAACATGTTTTTAGCCAAATTTCGAGGTTTGCAAAGGATTCTGGGTAACAGAACCTGGTCAGAGCCCCACAAGTCACCCCATCTTGGATTCCCCTAGGTCTCTAGTTTTCAAAAATGCACAGGTTTGGTAGGTTTCCCTAGGTGCAGGCTGAGCTAGTGGCCAAAATCTACAGGTAGGCACTTTGCAAAAAACACCTCTGTTTTCTTTCAAAAAATAGGATGTGTCCACGTTGCGCTTTGGGGCATTTCCTGTCGTGGGCGCTAGGCCTACCCACAAAAGTGAGGTATCATTTTTATTGGGAGACTTGGGTGAACGCTGGGTGAACGGAAATTTGTGGCTCCTCTCAGATTCCAGAACTTTCTGCCTCAGAAATGTGAGGAACATGTGTTTTTTTCTCCAAATTTTGAGGTTTGCAAAGGATTCTGGGTAACAGAACATGGTCAGAGCCCCACAAGTCACCCCATCTTGGATTCCCCTAGGTCTCTAGTTTTCAAAAATGCACAGGTTTGGTAAGTTTCCTTAGGTGCCGGCTGAGCTAGAGGCCAAAATCTACAGGTAGGCACTTTACAAAAAACACCTCTGTTTTCTTTCAAAAAATTGGATGTGTCCATGTTGCGCGTTGGGGCATTTCCTGTCGCGGGCGCTAGGCCTACCCACACAAGTGAGGTATCATTTTTATCGGGAGACTTGGGGGAACGCTGCATGGAAGGAAATTTGTGGCTCTTCTCAAATTCCAGAACTTTCTGCCACAAAAATGTGAGGAACATGTGTTTTTTTAGCCAAATTTTGAGGTTTGCAAAGGATTCTGGGTAACAGAACCTGGTCAGAGCCCCACAAGTCACCCCATCTTGGATTCCCCTAGGTCTCTAGTTTTCAAAAATACACAGGTTTGGTAGGTTTCCCTAGGTGCCGGCTGATCTAGAGGCCAAAATCTACAGGTAGGCACTTTGCAAAAAACACCTCTGTTTTCTTTCAAAAAATTGGATGTGTCCACGTTGCGCTTTGGGGCATTTCCTGTCGCGGGCGCTAGGCCTACCCACAAAAGTGAGGTATCATTTTTATTGGGAGACTTGGGGGAACGCTGGGTGAACGGAAATTTGTCGCTCCTCTCAGATTCCAGAACTTTCTGCCTCAGAAATGTGAGGAACAGTGTTTTTTTCTCCAAATTTTGAGGTTTGCAAAGGATTCTGGGTAACAGAACATGGTCAGAGCCCAACAAGTCACCCCATCTTGGATTCCCCTAGGTCTCTAGTTTTAAAAAATGCACAGGTTTGGTAGATTTCCCTAGGTGCCGGCTGAGCTAGAGGCCCACATCTACAGGTAGGCACTTTGCAAAAAACACCTCTGTTTTCTTTCAAAAAATTGGATGTGTCCACGTTGAGCTTTGGGGCATATCCTGTCGCGGGCGCTAGGCCTACCCACACAAGTGAGGTATCATTTTTATTGGGAGACTTGGGGGAACGCTGGGTGAAAGGAAATTTGTGGCTCCTCTCAGATTCCAGAACTTTCTGCCACACAAAAGTGAGGAACATGTTTTTAGCCAAATTTCGAGGTTTGCAAAGGATTCTGGGTAACAGAACCTGGTCAGAGCCCCACAAGTCACCCCATCTTGGATTCCCCTAGGTCTCTAGTTTTCAAAAATGCACAGGTTTGGTAGGTTTCCCTAGGTGCAGGCTGAGCTAGTGGCCAAAATCTACAGGTAGGCACTTTGCAAAAAACACCTCTGTTTTCTTTCAAAAAATTGGATGTGTCCACGTTGCGCTTTGGGGCATTTCCTGTCGCGGGCGCTAGGCCTACCCACAAAAGTGAGGTATCATTTTTATTGGGAGACTTGGGGGAACGCTGGGTGAACGGAAATTTGTGGCTCCTCTCAGATTCCAGAACTTTCTGCCTCAGAAATGTGAGGAACATGTGTTTTTTTCTCCAAATTTTGAGGTTTGCAAAGGATTCTGGGTAACAGAACATGGTCAGAGCCCCACAAGTCACCCCATCTTGGATTCCCCTAGGTCTCTAGTTTTCAAAAATGCACAGGTTTGGTAAGTTTCCTTAGGTGCCGGATGAGCTAGAGGCCAAAATCTACAGGTAGGCACTTTGCAAAAAACACCTCTGTTTTCTTTCAAAAAATTGGATGTGTCCATGTTGCGCTTTGGGGCATTTCCTGTCGCGGGCGCTAGGCCTACCCACACAAGTGAGGTATCATTTTTATCGGGAGACTTGGGGGAACGCTGCGTGGAAGGAAATTTGTGGCTGCTCTCAAATTCCAGAACTTTCTGCCACAAAAATGTGAGGAACATGTGTTTTTTTAGCCAAATTTTGAGGTTTGCAAAGGATTCTGGGTAACAGAACCTGGTCAGAGCCCCACAAGTCACCCCATCTTGGATTCCCCTAGGTCTCTAGTTTTCAAAAATGCACAGGTTTGGTAGGTTTCCCTAGGTGCCGGCTGAGCTAGAGGCCAAAATCTACAGGTAGGCACTTTGCAAAAAACACCTCTGTTTTCTTTCAAAAAATTGGATGTGTCCACGTTGCGCTTTGGGGCATTTCCTGTCGCGGGCGCTAGGCCTACCCACACAAGTGAGGTATCATTTTTATCGGGAGGCTTGAGGGAACGCTGCGTGGAAGGAAATTTGTGTCTCCTCTCCGATTCCAGAACTTTCTGCCACAAAAATGTGAGGAACATGTGTTTTTTTAGCCAAATTTTGAGGTTTGCAAAGGATTCTGGGTAACAGAATCTGGTTAGAGCCCCACAAGTCAACCCATCTTGGATTCCCCTAGGTCTCTAGTTTTAAAAAATGCACAGGTTTGGTAGATTTCCCTAGGTGCCGGCTGAGCTAGAGGCCCACATCTACAGGTAGGCACTTTGCAAAAAACACCTGTTTTCTTTCAAAAAATTGGATGTGTCCACGTTGAGCTTTGGGGCATATCCTGTCGCGGGCGCTAGGCCTACCCACACAAGTGAGGTATCATTTTTATTGGGAGACTTGGGGGAACGCTGGGTGAAAGGAAATTTGTGGCTCCTCTCAGATTCCAGAACTTTCTGCCACACAAAAGTGAGGAACATGTTTTTAGCCAAATTTCGAGGTTTGCAAAGGATTCTGGGTAACAGAACCTGGTCAGAGCCCCACAAGTCACCCCATCTTGGATTCCCCTAGGTGTCTAGTTTTCAAAAATGCACAGGTTTGGTAGGTTTCCCTAGGTGCAGGCTGAGCTAGGGGCCAAAATCTACAGGTAGGCACTTTGCAAAAAACACCTCTGTTTTCTTTCAAAAAATTGGATGTGTCCACGTTGCGCTTTGGGGCATTTCCTGTCGCGGGCGCTAGGCCTACCCACAAAAGTGAGGTATCATTTTTATTGGGAGACTTGGGGGAACGCTGGGTGAACGGAAATTTGTGGCTCCTCTCAGATTCCAGAACTTTCTGCCTCAGAAATGTGAGGAACATGTGTTTTTTTCTCCAAATTTTGAGGTTTGCAAAGGATTCTGGGTAACAGAACATGGTCAGAGCCCCACAAGTCACCCCATCTTGGATTCCCCTAGGTCTCTAGTTTTCAAAAATGCACAGGTTTGGTAGGTTTCCCTAGGTGCCGGCTGAGCTAGAGGCCAAAATCTACAGGTAGGCACTTTGCAAAAAACACCTCTGTTTTCTTTCAAAAAATTGGATGTGTCCACGTTGCGCTTTGGGGCATTTCCTGTCGTGGGCGCTAGGCCTACCCACACAAGTGAGGTATCATTTTTATCGGGAGGCTTGGGGGAACGCTGCGTGGAAGGAAATTTGTGTCTCGTCTCAGATTCCAGAACTTTCTGCCACAAAAATGTGAGGAACATGTGTTTTTTTAGCCAAATTTTGAGGTTTGCAAAGGATTCTGGGTAACAGAATCTGGTTAGAGCCCCACAAGTCAACCCATCTTGGATTCCCCTAGGTCTCTAGTTTTAAAAAATGCACAGGTTTGGTAGGTTTCCCTAGGTGCCGGCTGAGCTAGAGGCCCACATCTACAGGTAGGCACTTTGCAAAAAACACCTCTGTTTTATTTCAAAAAATTGGATGTGTCCACGTTGAGCTTTGGGGCATATCCTGTCGCGGGCGCTAGGCCTACCCACACAAGTGAGGTATCATTTTTATTGGGAGACTTGGGGGAACGCTGGGTGAAAGGAAATTTGTGGCTCCTCTCAGATTCCAGAACTTTCTGCCACAGAAATGTGAGGAACATGTTTTTAGCCAAATTTCGAGGTTTGCAAAGGATTCTGGGTAACAGAACCTGGTCAGAGCCCCACAAGTCACCCCATCTTGGATTCCCCTAGGTCTCTAGTTTTAAAAAATGCACAGGTTTGGTAGGTTTCCCTAGGTGCAGGCTGAGCTAGTGGCCAAAATCTACAGGTAGGCACTTTGCAAAAAACACCTCTGTTTTCTTTCAAAAAATTGGATGTGTCCACGTTGCGCTTTGGGGCATTTCCTGTCGCGGGCGCTAGGCCTACCCACAAAAGTGAGGTATCATTTTTATTGGGAGACTTGGGGGAACGCTGGGTGAACGGAAATTTGTCGCTCCTCTCAGATTCCAGAACTTTCTGCCTCAGAAATGTGAGGAACAGTGTTTTTTTCTCCAAATTTTGAGGTTTGCAAAGGATTCTGGGTAACAGAACATGGTCAGAGCCCAACAAGTCACCCCATCTTGGATTCCCCTAGGTCTCTAGTTTTCAAAAATGCACAGGTTTGGTAGGTTTCCTTAGGTGCCGGCTGAGCTAGAGGCCAAAATCTACAGGTAGGCACTTTGCAAAAAACACCTCTGTTTTCTTTAAAAAAATTGGATGTGTCCACGTTGCGCTTTGGGGCATTTCCTGTCGCGGGCGCTAGGCCTACCCACACAAGTGAGGTATCATTTTTATCGGGAGGCTTGGGGGAACGCTGCGTGGAAGGAAATTTGTGTCTCCTCTCAGATTCCAGAACTTTCTGCCACAAAAATGTGAGGAACATGTGTTTTTTTAGCCAAATTTTGAGGTTTGCAAAGGATTCTGGGTAACAGAATCTGGTTAGAGCCCCACAAGTCAACCCATCTTGGATTCCCCTAGGTCTCTAGTTTTAAAAAATGCACAGGTTTGGTAGATTTCCCTAGGTGCCGGCTGAGCTAGAGGCCCACATCTACAGGTAGGCACTTTGCAAAAAACACCTCTGTTTTCTTTCAAAAAATTGGATGTGTCCACGTTGAGCTTTGGGGCATATCCTGTCGCGGGCGCTAGGCCTACCCACACAAGTGAGGTATCATTTTTATTGGGAGACTTGGGGGAACGCTGGGTGAAAGGAAATTTGTGGCTCCTCTCAGATTCCAGAACTTTCTGCCACACAAAAGTGAGGAACATGTTTTTAGCCAAATTTCGAGGTTTGCAAAGGATTCTGGGTAACAGAACCTGGTCAGAGCCCCACAAGTCACCCCATCTTGGATTCCCCTAGGTCTCTAGTTTTCAAAAATGCACAGGTTTGGTAGGTTTCCCTAGGTGCAGGCTGAGCTAGTGGCCAAAATCTACAGGTAGGCACTTTGCAAAAAACACCTCTGTTTTCTTTCAAAAAATTGGATGTGTCCACGTTGCGCTTTGGGGCATTTCCTGTCGCGGGCGCTAGGCCTACCCACAAAAGTGAGGTATCATTTTTATTGGGAGACTTGGGGGAACGCTGGGTGAACGGAAATTTGTGGCTCCTCTCAGATTCCAGAACTTTCTGCCTCAGAAATGTGAGGAACATGTGTTTTTTTCTCCAAATTTTGAGTTTTGCAAAGGATTCTGGGTAACAGAACATGGTCAGAGCCCCACAAGTCACCCCATCTTGGATTCCCCTAGGTCTCTAGTTTTAAAAAATGCACAGGTTTGGTAAGTTTCCTTAGGTGCCGGCTGAGCTAGAGGCCAAAATCTACAGGTAGGCACTTTGCAAAAAACACCTCTGTTTTCTTTCAAAAAATTGGATGTGTCCATGTTGCGCTTTGGGGCATTTCCTGTCGCGGGCGCTAGGCCTACCCACACAAGTGAGGTATCATTTTTATCGGGAGACTTGGGGGAACGCTGCGTGGAAGGAAATTTGTGGCTCCTCTCAAATTCCAGAACTTTCTGCCACAAAAATGTGAGGAACATGTGTTTTTTTAGCCAAATTTTGAGGTTTGCAAAGGATTCTGGGTAACAGAACCTGGTCAGAGCCCCACAAGTCACCCCATCTTGGATTCCCCTAGGTCTCTAGTTTTCAAAAATGCACAGGTTTGGTAGGTTTCCCTAGGTGCCGGCTGAGCTAGAGGCCAAAATCTACAGGTAGGCACTTTGCAAAAAACACCTCTGTTTTCTTTCAAAAAATTGGATGTGTCCACGTTGCGCTTTGGGGCATTTCCTGTCGCGGGCGCTAGGCCTACCCACACAAGTGAGGTATCATTTTTATCGGGAGGCTTGGGGGAACGCTGCGTGGAAGGAAATTTGTGTCTCCTCTCAGATTCCAGAACTTTCTGCCACAAAAATGTGAGGAACATGTGTTTTTTTAGCCAAATTTTGAGGTTTGCAAAGGATTCTGGGTAACAGAATCTGGTTAGAGCCCCACAAGTCAACCCATCTTGGATTCCCCTAGGTCTCTAGTTTTAAAAAATGCACAGGTTTGGTAGATTTCCCTAGGTGCCGGCTGAGCTAGAGGCCCACATCTACAGGTAGGCACTTTGCAAAAAACACCTCTGTTTTCTTTCAAAAAATTGGATGTGTCCACGTTGAGCTTTGGGGCATATCCTGTCGCGGGCGCTAGGCCTACCCACACAAGTGAGGTATCATTTTTATTGGGAGACTTGGGGGAACGCTGGGTGAAAGGAAATTTGTGGCTCCTCTCAGATTCCAGAACTTTCTGCACAGAAATGTGAGGAACATGTTTTTAGCCAAATTTCGAGGTTTGCAAAGGATTCTGGGTAACAGAACCTGGTCAGAGCCCCACAAGTCACCCCATCTTGGATTCCCCTAGGTCTCTAGTTTTCAAAAATGCACAGGTTTGGTAGGTTTCCCTAGGTGCAGGCTGAGCTAGTGGCCAAAATCTACAGGTAGGCACTTTGCAAAAAACACCTCTGTTTTCTTTCAAAAAATAGGATGTGTCCACGTTGCGCTTTGGGGCATTTCCTGTCGTGGGCGCTAGGCCTACCCACAAAAGTGAGGTATCATTTTTATTGGGAGACTTGGGTGAACGCTGGGTGAACGGAAATTTGTGGCTCCTCTCAGATTCCAGAACTTTCTGCCTCAGAAATGTGAGGAACATGTGTTTTTTTCTCCAAATTTTGAGGTTTGCAAAGGATTCTGGGTAACAGAACATGGTCAGAGCCCCACAAGTCACCCCATCTTGGATTCCCCTAGGTCTCTAGTTTTCAAAAATGCACAGGTTTGGTAAGTTTCCTTAGGTGCCGGCTGAGCTAGAGGCCAAAATCTACAGGTAGGCACTTTACAAAAAACACCTCTGTTTTCTTTCAAAAAATTGGATGTGTCCATGTTGCGCGTTGGGGCATTTCCTGTCGCGGGCGCTAGGCCTACCCACACAAGTGAGGTATCATTTTTATCGGGAGACTTGGGGGAACGCTGCATGGAAGGAAATTTGTGGCTCTTCTCAAATTCCAGAACTTTCTGCCACAAAAATGTGAGGAACATGTGTTTTTTTAGCCAAATTTTGAGGTTTGCAAAGGATTCTGGGTAACAGAATCTGGTTAGAGCCCCACAAGTCAACCCATCTTGGATTCCCCTAGGTCTCTAGTTTTAAAAAATGCACAGGTTTGGTAGATTTCCCTAGGTGCCGGCTGAGCTAGAGGCCCACATCTACAGGTAGGCACTTTGCAAAAAACACCTCTGTTTTCTTTCAAAAAATTGGATGTGTCCACGTTGAGCTTTGGGGCATATCCTGTCGCGGGCGCTAGGCCTACCCACACAAGTGAGGTATCATTTTTATTGGGAGACTTGGGGGAACGCTGGGTGAAAGGAAATTTGTGGCTCCTCTCAGATTCCAGAACTTTCTGCCACACAAAAGTGAGGAACATGTTTTTAGCCAAATTTCGAGGTTTGCAAAGGATTCTGGGAAACAGAACCTGGTCAGAGCCCCACAAGTCACCCCATCTTGGATTCCCCTAGGTCTCTAGTTCTCAAAAATGCACAGGTTTGGTAGGTTTCCCTAGGTGCAGGCTGAGCTAGTGGCCAAAATCTACAGGTAGGCACTTTGCAAAAAACACCTCTGTTTTCTTTCAAAAAATTGGATGTGTCCACGTTGCGCTTTGGGGCATTTCCTGTTGCGGGCGCTAGGCCTACCCACAAAAGTGAGGTATCATTTTTATTGGGAGACTTGGGGGAACGCTGGGTGAACGGAAATTTGTGGCTCCTCTCAGATTCCAGAACTTTCTGCCTCAGAAATGTGAGGAACATGTGTTTTTTTCTCCAAATTTTGAGTTTTGCAAAGGATTCTGGGTAACAGAACATGGTCAGAGCCCCACAAGTCACCCCATCTTGGATTCCCCTAGGTCTCTAGTTTTCAAAAATGCACAGGTTTGGTAAGTTTCCTTAGGTGCCGGCTGAGCTAGAGGCCAAAATCTACAGGTAGGCACTTTGCAAAAAACACCTCTGTTTTCTTTCAAAAAATTGGATGTGTCCATGTTGCGCTTTGGGGCATTTCCTGTCGCGGGCGCTAGGCCTACCCACACAAGTGAGGTATCATTTTTATCGGGAGGCTTGGGGGAACGCTGCGTGGAAGGAAATTTGTGTCTCCTCTCAGATTCCAGAACTTTCTGCCACAAAAATGTGAGGAACATGTGTTTTTTTAGCCAAATTTTGAGGTTTGCAAAGGATTCTGGGTAACAGAATCTGGTTAGAGCCCCACAAGTCAACCCATCTTGGATTCCCCTAGGTCTCTAGTTTTAAAAAATGCACAGGTTTGGTGGATTTCCCTAGGTGCCGGCTGAGCTAGAGGCCCACATCTACAGGTAGGCACTTTGCAAAAAACACCTCTGTTTTCTTTCAAAAAATTGGATGTGTCCACGTTGAGCTTTGGGGCATATCCTGTCGCGGGCGCTAGGCCTACCCACACAAGTGAGGTATCATTTTTATTGGGAGACTTGGGGGAACGCTGGGTGAAAGGAAATTTGTGGCTCCTCTCAGATTCCAGAACTTTCTGCACAGAAATGTGAGGAACATGTTTTTAGCCAAATTTCGAGGTTTGCAAAGGATTCTGGGTAACAGAACCTGGTCAGAGCCCCACAAGTCACCCCATCTTGGATTCCCCTAGGTCTCTAGTTTTCAAAAATGCACAGGTTTGGTAGGTTTCCCTAGGTGCAGGCTGAGCTAGTGGCCAAAATCTACAGGTAGGCACTTTGCAAAAAACACCTCTGTTTTCTTTCAAAAAATAGGATGTGTCCACGTTGCGCTTTGGGGCATTTCCTGTCGTGGGCGCTAGGCCTACCCACAAAAGTGAGGTATCATTTTTATTGGGAGACTTGGGTGAACGCTGGGTGAACGGAAATTTGTGGCTCCTCTCAGATTCCAGAACTTTCTGCCTCAGAAATGTGAGGAACATGTGTTTTTTTCTCCAAATTTTGAGGTTTGCAAAGGATTCTGGGTAACAGAACATGGTCAGAGCCCCACAAGTCACCCCATCTTGGATTCCCCTAGGTCTCTAGTTTTCAAAAATGCACAGGTTTGGTAAGTTTCCTTAGGTGCCGGCTGAGCTAGAGGCCAAAATCTACAGGTAGGCACTTTACAAAAAACACCTCTGTTTTCTTTCAAAAAATTGGATGTGTCCATGTTGCGCGTTGGGGCATTTCCTGTCGCGGGCGCTAGGCCTACCCACACAAGTGAGGTATCATTTTTATCGGGAGACTTGGGGGAACGCTGCATGGAAGGAAATTTGTGGCTCTTCTCAAATTCCAGAACTTTCTGCCACAAAAATGTGAGGAACATGTGTTTTTTTAGCCAAATTTTGAGGTTTGCAAAGGATTCTGGGTAACAGAACCTGGTCAGAGCCCCACAAGTCACCCCATCTTGGATTCCCCTAGGTCTCTAGTTTTCAAAAATACACAGGTTTGGTAGGTTTCCCTAGGTGCCGGCTGATCTAGAGGCCAAAATCTACAGGTAGGCACTTTGCAAAAAACACCTCTGTTTTCTTTAAAAAAATTGGATGTGTCCACGTTGCGCTTTGGGGCATTTCCTGTCGCGGGCGCTAGGCCTACCCACAAAAGTGAGGTATCATTTTTATTGGGAGACTTGGGGGAACGCTGGGTGAACGGAAATTTGTCGCTCCTCTCAGATTCCAGAACTTTCTGCCTCAGAAATGTGAGGAACAGTGTTTTTTTCTCCAAATTTTGAGGTTTGCAAAGGATTCTGGGTAACAGAACATGGTCAGAGCCCAACAAGTCACCCCATCTTGGATTCCCCTAGGTCTCTAGTTTTAAAAAATGCACAGGTTTGGTAGATTTCCCTAGGTGCCGGCTGAGCTAGAGGCCCACATCTACAGGTAGGCACTTTGCAAAAAACACCTCTGTTTTCTTTCAAAAAATTGGATGTGTCCACGTTGAGCTTTGGGGCATATCCTGTCGCGGGCGCTAGGCCTACCCACACAAGTGAGGTATCATTTTTATTGGGAGACTTGGGGGAACGCTGGGTGAAAGGAAATTTGTGGCTCCTCTCAGATTCCAGAACTTTCTGCCACACAAAAGTGAGGAACATGTTTTTAGCCAAATTTCGAGGTTTGCAAAGGATTCTGGGTAACAGAACCTGGTCAGAGCCCCACAAGTCACCCCATCTTGGATTCCCCTAGGTCTCTAGTTTTCAAAAATGCACAGGTTTGGTAGGTTTCCCTAGGTGCAGGCTGAGCTAGTGGCCAAAATCTACAGGTAGGCACTTTGCAAAAAACACCTCTGTTTTCTTTCAAAAAATTGGATGTGTCCACGTTGCGCTTTGGGGCATTTCCTGTCGCGGGCGCTAGGCCTACCCACAAAAGTGAGGTATCATTTTTATTGGGAGACTTGGGGGAACGCTGGGTGAACGGAAATTTGTGGCTCCTCTCAGATTCCAGAACTTTCTGCCTCAGAAATGTGAGGAACATGTGTTTTTTTCTCCAAATTTTGAGTTTTGCAAAGGATTCTGGGTAACAGAACATGGTCAGAGCCCCACAAGTCACCCCATCTTGGATTCCCCTAGGTCTCTAGTTTTCAAAAATGCACAGGTTTGGTAAGTTTCCTTAGGTGCCGGATGAGCTAGAGGCCAAAATCTACAGGTAGGCACTTTGCAAAAAACACCTCTGTTTTCTTTCAAAAAATTGGATGTGTCCATGTTGCGCTTTGGGGCATTTCCTGTCGCGGGCGCTAGGCCTACCCACACAAGTGAGGTATCATTTTTATCGGGAGACTTGGGGGAACGCTGCGTGGAAGGAAATTTGTGGCTCCTCTCAAATTCCAGAACTTTCTGCCACAAAAATGTGAGGAACATGTGTTTTTTTAGCCAAATTTTGAGGTTTGCAAAGGATTCTGGGTAACAGAACCTGGTCAGAGCCCCACAAGTCACCCCATCTTGGATTCCCCTAGGTCTCTAGTTTTCAAAAATGCACAGGTTTGGTAGGTTTCCCTAGGTGCCGGCTGAGCTAGAGGCCAAAATCTACAGGTAGGCACTTTGCAAAAAACACCTCTGTTTTCTTTCAAAAAATTGGATGTGTCCACGTTGCGCTTTGGGGCATTTCCTGTCGCGGGCGCTAGGCCTACCCACACAAGTGAGGTATCATTTTTATCGGGAGGCTTGGGGGAACGCTGCGTGGAAGGAAATTTGTGTCTCCTCTCCGATTCCAGAACTTTCTGCCACAAAAATGTGAGGAACATGTGTTTTTTTAGCCAAATTTTGAGGTTTGCAAAGGATTCTGGGTAACAGAATCTGGTTAGAGCCCCACAAGTCAACCCATCTTGGATTCCCCTAGGTCTCTAGTTTTAAAAAATGCACAGGTTTGGTAGATTTCCCTAGGTGCCGGCTGAGCTAGAGGCCCACATCTACAGGTAGGCACTTTGCAAAAAACACCTGTTTTCTTTCAAAAAATTGGATGTGTCCACGTTGAGCTTTGGGGCATATCCTGTCGCGGGCGCTAGGCCTACCCACACAAGTGAGGTATCATTTTTATTGGGAGACTTGGGGGAACGCTGGGTGAAAGGAAATTTGTGGCTCCTCTCAGATTCCAGAACTTTCTGCCACACAAAAGTGAGGAACATGTTTTTAGCCAAATTTCGAGGTTTGCAAAGGATTCTGGGTAACAGAACCTGGTCAGAGCCCCACAAGTCACCCCATCTTGGATTCCCCTAGGTCTCTAGTTTTCAAAAATGCACAGGTTTGGTAGGTTTCCCTAGGTGCAGGCTGAGCTAGTGGCCAAAATCTACAGGTAGGCACTTTGCAAAAAACACCTCTGTTTTCTTTCAAAAAATAGGATGTGTCCACGTTGCGCTTTGGGGCATTTCCTGTCGCGGGCGCTAGGCCTACCCACAAAAGTGAGGTATCATTTTTATTGGGAGACTTGGGTGAACGCTGGGTGAACGGAAATTTGTGGCTCCTCTCAGATTCCAGAACTTTCTGCCTCAGAAATGTGAGGAACATGTGTTTTTTTCTCCAAATTTTGAGGTTTGCAAAGGATTCTGGGTAACAGAACATGGTCAGAGCCCCACAAGTCACCCCATCTTGGATTCCCCTAGGTCTCTAGTTTTCAAAAATGCACAGGTTTGGTAAGTTTCCTTAGGTGCCGGCTGAGCTAGAGGCCAAAATCTACAGGTAGGCACTTTACAAAAAACACCTCTGTTTTCTTTCAAAAAATTGGATGTGTCCATGTTGCGCGTTGGGGCATTTCCTGTCGCGGGCGCTAGGCCTACCCACACAAGTGAGGTATCATTTTTATCGGGAGACTTGCGGGAACGCTGCATGGAAGGAAATTTGTGGCTCTTCTCAAATTCCAGAACTTTCTGCCACAAAAATGTGAGGAACATGTGTTTTTTTAGCCAAATTTTGAGGTTTGCAAAGGATTCTGGGTAACAGAACCTGGTCAGAGCCCCACAAGTCACCCCATCTTGGATTCCCCTAGGTCTCTAGTTTTCAAAAATACACAGGTTTGGTAGGTTTCCCTAGGTGCCGGCTGATCTAGAGGCCAAAATCTACAGGTAGGCACTTTGCAAAAAACACCTCTGTTTTCTTTCAAAAAATTGGATGTGTCCACGTTGCGCTTTGGGGCATTTCCTGTCGCGGGCGCTAGGCCTACCCACACAAGTGAGGTATCATTTTTATTGGGAGACTTGGGGGAACGCTGGGTGAAAGGAAATTTGTGGCTCCTCTCAGATTCCAGAACTTTCTGCCACAGAAATGTGAGGAACATGTGTTTTGTTCGCCAAATTTTGAGGTTTGCAAAGGATTCTGGGTAACAGAACATGGTCACAGCCCCACAAGTCACCGCATCTTGGATTCCCCTAGGTCTCTAGTTTTCAAAAATGCACAGGTTTGGTAGGTTTCCCTAGGTGCCAGCTGAGCTAGAGGCCCACATCTACAGGTAGGAACTTTGCAAAAAACACCTCTGTTTTCTTTCAAAAAATTGGATGTGTCCACGTTGAGCTTTGGGGCATATCCTGTCGCGGGCGCTAGGCCTACCCACACAAGTGAGGTATCATTTTTATTGGGAGACTTGGGGGAACGCTGGGTGAAAGGAAATTTGTGGCTCCTCTCAGATTCCAGAACTTTCTGCCACAGAAATGTGAGGAACATGTTTTTAGCCAAATTTCGAGGTTTGCAAAGGATTCTGGGTAACAGAACCTGGTCAGAGCCCCACAAGTCACCCCATCTTGGATTCCCCTAGGTCTCTAGTTTTCACAAATGCACAGGTTTGGTAGGTTTCCTTAGGTGCCGGCTGAGCTAGAGGCCAAAATCTACAGGTAGGCACTTTGCAAAAAACACCTCTGTTTTCTTTCAAAAAATTGGATGTGTCCACGTTGCGCTTTGGGGCATTTCCTGTCGCGGGCGCTAGGCCTACCCACACAAGTGAGGTATCATTTTTATTGGGAGACTTGGGGGAACGCTGGGTGAAAGGAAATTTGTGGCTCCTCTCAGATTCCAGAACTTTCTGCCACAGCAATGTGAGGAACATGTGTTTTTTTCTCCAAATTTTGAGGTTTGCAAAGGATTCTGGGTAACAGAACATGGTCACAGCCCCACAAGTCACCCCATCTTGGATTCCCCTAGGTCTCTAGTTTTCAAAAATGCACAGGTTTGGTAGGTTTCCTTAGGTGCCTGCTGAGCTAGAGGCCAAAATCTACAGGTAGGCACTTTGCAAAAAACACCTCTGTTTTCTTTCAAAAAATTGGATGTGTCCACGTTGCGCTTTGGGGCATTTCCTGTCGCGGGCGCTAGGCCTACCCACACAAGTGAGGTATAATTTTTATCGGGAGGCTTGGGGGAACGCTGCGTGGAAGGAAATTTGTGTTTCCTCTCAGATTCCAGAACTTTCTGCCACAAAAATGTGAGGAACATGTGTTTTTTTAGCCAAATTTTGAGGTTTGCAAAGGATTCTGGGTAACAGAATCTGGTTAGTGCCCCACAAGTCAACCCATCTTGGATTCCCCTAGGTCTCTAGTTTTAAAAAATGCACAGGTTTGGTAGGTTTCCCTAGGTGCCGGCTGAGCTAGAGGCCCACATCTACAGGTAGGCACTTTGCAAAAAACACCTCTGTTTTCTTTCAAAAAATTGGATGTGTCCACGTTGAGCTTTGGGGCATATCCTGTCGCGGGCGCTAGGCCTACCCACACAAGTGAGGTATCATTTTTATTGGGAGACTTGGGGGAACGCTGGGTGAAAGGAAATTTGTGGCTCCTCTCAGATTCCAGAACTTTCTGCCACAGAAATGTGAGGAACATGTTTTTAGCCAAATTTCGAGGTTTGCAAAGGATTCTGGGTAACAGAACCTGGTCAGAGCCCCACAAGTCACCCCATCTTGGATTCCCCTAGGTCTCTAGTTTTCAAAAATGCACAGGTTTGGTAGGTTTCCCTAGGTGCAGGCTGAGCTAGGGGCCAAAATCTACAGGTAGGCACTTTGCAAAAAACACCTCTGTTTTCTTTCAAAAAATTGGATGTATCCACGTTGCGCTTTGGGGCATTTCCTGTCGCGGGCGCTAGGCCTACCCACAAAAGTGAGGTATCATTTTTATTGGGAGACTTGGGGGAACGCTGGGTGAACGGAAATTTGTGGCTCCTCTCAGATTCCAGAACTTTCTGCCTCAGAAATGTGAGGAACATGTGTTTTTTTCTCCAAATTTTGAGGTTTGCAAAGGATTCTGGGTAACAGAACATGGTCAGAGCCCCACAAGTCACCCCATCTTGGATTCCCCTAGGTCTCTAGTTTTCAAAAATGCACAGGTTTGGTAGGTTTCCCTAGGTGCCGGCTGAGCTAGAGGCCAAAATCTACAGGTAGGCACTTTGCAAAAAACACCTCTGTTTTCTTTCAAAAAATTGGATGTGTCCACGTTGCGCTTTGGGGCATTTCCTGTCGCGGGCGCTAGGCCTACCCACACAAGTGAGGTATCATTTTTATCGGGAGGCTTGGGGGAACGCTGCGTGGAAGGAAATTTGTGTCTCGTCTCAGATTCCAGAACTTTCTGCCACAAAAATGTGAGGAACATGTGTTTTTTTAGCCAAATTTTGAGGTTTGCAAAGGATTCTGGGTAACAGAATCTGGTTAGAGCCCCACAAGTCAACCCATCTTGGATTCCCCTAGGTCTCTAGTTTTAAAAAATGCACAGGTTTGGTAGGTTTCCCTAGGTGCCGGCTGAGCTAGAGGCCCACATCTACAGGTAGGCACTTTGCAAAAAACACCTCTGTTTTATTTCAAAAAATTGGATGTGTCCACGTTGAGCTTTGGGGCATATCCTGTCGCGGGCGCTAGGCCTACCCACACAAGTGAGGTATCATTTTTATTGGGAGACTTGGGGGAACGCTGGGTGAAAGGAAATTTGTGGCTCCTCTCAGATTCCAGAACTTTCTGCCACAGAAATGTGAGGAACATGTTTTTAGCCAAATTTCGAGGTTTGCAAAGGATTCTGGGTAACAGAACCTGGTCAGAGCCCCACAAGTCACCCCATCTTGGATTCCCCTAGGTCTCTAGTTTTCAAAAATGCACAGGTTTGGTAGGTTTCCCTAGGTGCAGGCTGAGCTAGTGGCCAAAATCTACAGGTAGGCACTTTGCAAAAAACACCTCTGTTTTCTTTCAAAAAATTGGATGTGTCCACGTTGCGCTTTGGGGCATTTCCTGTCGCGGGCGCTAGGCCTACCCACAAAAGTGAGGTATCATTTTTATTGGGAGACTTGGGGGAACGCTGGGTGAACGGAAATTTGTCGCTCCTCTCAGATTCCAGAACTTTCTGCCTCAGAAATGTGAGGAACAGTGTTTTTTTCTCCAAATTTTGAGTTTTGCAAAGGATTCTGGGTAACAGAACATGGTCAGAGCCCAACAAGTCACCCCATCTTGGATTCCCCTAGGTCTCTAGTTTTCAAAAATGCACAGGTTTGGTAGGTTTCCTTAGGTGCCGGCTGAGCTAGAGGCCAAAATCTACAGGTAGGCACTTTGCAAAAAACACCTCTGTTTTCTTTAAAAAAATTGGATGTGTCCACGTTGCGCTTTGGGGCATTTCCTGTCGCGGGCGCTAGGCCTACCCACACAAGTGAGGTATCATTTTTATCGGGAGGCTTGGGGGAACGCTGCGTGGAAGGAAATTTGTGTCTCCTCTCAGATTCCAGAACTTTCTGCCACAAAAATGTGAGGAACATGTGTTTTTTTAGCCAAATTTTGAGGTTTGCAAAGGATTCTGGGTAACAGAATCTGGTTAGAGCCCCACAAGTCAACCCATCTTGGATTCCCCTAGGTCTCTAGTTTTAAAAAATGCACAGGTTTGGTAGATTTCCCTAGGTGCCGGCTGAGCTAGAGGCCCACATCTACAGGTAGGCACTTTGCAAAAAACACCTCTGTTTTCTTTCAAAAAATTGGATGTGTCCACGTTGAGCTTTGGGGCATATCCTGTCGCGGGCGCTAGGCCTACCCACACAAGTGAGGTATCATTTTTATTGGGAGACTTGGGGGAACGCTGGGTGAAAGGAAATTTGTGGCTCCTCTCAGATTCCAGAACTTTCTGCCACACAAAAGTGAGGAACATGTTTTTAGCCAAATTTCGAGGTTTGCAAAGGATTCTGGGTAACAGAACCTGGTCAGAGCCCCACAAGTCACCCCATCTTGGATTCCCCTAGGTCTCTAGTTTTCAAAAATGCACAGGTTTGGTAGGTTTCCCTAGGTGCAGGCTGAGCTAGTGGCCAAAATCTACAGGTAGGCACTTTGCAAAAAACACCTCTGTTTTCTTTCAAAAAATTGGATGTGTCCACGTTGCGCTTTGGGGCATTTCCTGTCGCGGGCGCTAGGCCTACCCACAAAAGTGAGGTATCATTTTTATTGGGAGACTTGGGGGAACGCTGGGTGAACGGAAATTTGTGGCTCCTCTCAGATTCCAGAACTTTCTGCCTCAGAAATGTGAGGAACATGTGTTTTTTTCTCCAAATTTTGAGTTTTGCAAAGGATTCTGGGTAACAGAACATGGTCAGAGCCCCACAAGTCACCCCATCTTGGATTCCCCTAGGTCTCTAGTTTTCAAAAATGCACAGGTTTGGTAAGTTTCCTTAGGTGCCGGCTGAGCTAGAGGCCAAAATCTACAGGTAGGCACTTTGCAAAAAACACCTCTGTTTTCTTTCAAAAAATTGGATGTGTCCATGTTGCGCTTTGGGGCATTTCCTGTCGCGGGCGCTAGGCCTACCCACACAAGTGAGGTATCATTTTTATCGGGAGACTTGGGGGAACGCTGCGTGGAAGGAAATTTGTGGCTCCTCTCAAATTCCAGAACTTTCTGCCACAAAAATGTGAGGAACATGTGTTTTTTTAGCCAAATTTTGAGGTTTGCAAAGGATTCTGGGTAACAGAACCTGGTCAGAGCCCCACAAGTCACCCCATCTTGGATTCCCCTAGGTCTCTAGTTTTCAAAAATGCACAGGTTTGGTAGGTTTCCCTAGGTGCCGGCTGAGCTAGAGGCTAAAATCTACAGGTAGGCACTTTGCAAAAAACACCTCTGTTTTCTTTCAAAAAATTGGATGTGTCCACGTTGCGCTTTGGGGCATTTCCTGTCGCGGGCGCTAGGCCTACCCACACAAGTGAGGTATCATTTTTATCGGGAGGCTTGGGGGAACGCTGCGTGGAAGGAAATTTGTGTCTCCTCTCAGATTCCAGAACTTTCTGCCACAAAAATGTGAGGAACATGTGTTTTTTTAGCCAAATTTTGAGGTTTGCAAAGGATTCTGGGTAACAGAATCTGGTTAGAGCCCCACAAGTCAACCCATCTTGGATTCCCCTAGGTCTCTAGTTTTAAAAAATGCACAGGTTTGGTAGATTTCCCTAGGTGCCGGCTGAGCTAGAGGCCCACATCTACAGGTAGGCACTTTGCAAAAAACACCTCTGTTTTCTTTCAAAAAATTGGATGTGTCCACGTTGAGCTTTGGGGCATATCCTGTCGCGGGCGCTAGGCCTACCCACACAAGTGAGGTATCATTTTTATTGGGAGACTTGGGGGAACGCTGGGTGAAAGGAAATTTGTGGCTCCTCTCAGATTCCAGAACTTTCTGCACAGAAATGTGAGGAACATGTTTTTAGCCAAATTTCGAGGTTTGCAAAGGATTCTGGGTAACAGAACCTGGTCAGAGCCCCACAAGTCACCCCATCTTGGATTCCCCTAGGTCTCTAGTTTTCAAAAATGCACAGGTTTGGTAGGTTTCCCTAGGTGCAGGCTGAGCTAGTGGCCAAAATCTACAGGTAGGCACTTTGCAAAAAACACCTCTGTTTTCTTTCAAAAAATAGGATGTGTCCACGTTGCGCTTTGGGGCATTTCCTGTCGTGGGCGCTAGGCCTACCCACAAAAGTGAGGTATCATTTTTATTGGGAGACTTGGGTGAACGCTGGGTGAACGGAAATTTGTGGCTCCTCTCAGATTCCAGAACTTTCTGCCTCAGAAATGTGAGGAACATGTGTTTTTTTCTCCAAATTTTGAGGTTTGCAAAGGATTCTGGGTAACAGAACATGGTCAGAGCCCCACAAGTCACCCCATCTTGGATTCCCCTAGGTCTCTAGTTTTCAAAAATGCACAGGTTTGGTAAGTTTCCTTAGGTGCCGGCTGAGCTAGAGGCCAAAATCTACAGGTAGGCACTTTACAAAAAACACCTCTGTTTTCTTTCAAAAAATTGGATGTGTCCATGTTGCGCGTTGGGGCATTTCCTGTCGCGGGCGCTAGGCCTACCCACACAAGTGAGGTATCATTTTTATCGGGAGACTTGGGGGAACGCTGCATGGAAGGAAATTTGTGGCTCTTCTCAAATTCCAGAACTTTCTGCCACAAAAATGTGAGGAACATGTGTTTTTTTAGCCAAATTTTGAGGTTTGCAAAGGATTCTGGGTAACAGAACCTGGTCAGAGCCCCACAAGTCACCCCATCTTGGATTCCCCTAGGTCTCTAGTTTTCAAAAATACACAGGTTTGGTAGGTTTCCCTAGGTGCCGGCTGATCTAGAGGCCAAAATCTACAGGTAGGCACTTTGCAAAAATCACCTCTGTTTTCTTTCAAAAAATTGGATGTGTCCACGTTGCGCTTTGGGGCATTTCCTGTCGCGGGCGCTAGGCCTACCCACAAAAGTGAGGTATCATTTTTATTGGGAGACTTGGGGGAACGCTGGGTGAACGGAAATTTGTCGCTCCTCTCAGATTCCAGAACTTTCTGCCTCAGAAATGTGAGGAACAGTGTTTTTTTCTCCAAATTTTGAGGTTTGCAAAGGATTCTGGGTAACAGAACATGGTCAGAGCCCAACAAGTCACCCCATCTTGGATTCCCCTAGGTCTCTAGTTTTCAAAAATGCACAGGTTTGGTAGGTTTCCTTAGGTGCCGGCTGAGCTAGAGGCCAAAATCTACAGGTAGGCACTTTGCAAAAAACACCTCTGTTTTCTTTAAAAAAATTGGATGTGTCCACGTTGCGCTTTGGGGCATTTCCTGTCGCGGGCGCTAGGCCTACCCACACAAGTGAGGTATCATTTTTATCGGGAGGCTTGGGGGAACGCTGCGTGGAAGGAAATTGGTGTCTCCTCTCAGATTCCAGAACTTTCTGCCACAAAAATGTGAGGAACATGTGTTTTTTTAGCCAAATTTTGAGGTTTGCAAAGGATTCTGGGTAACAGAATCTGGTTAGAGCCCCACAAGTCAACCCATCTTGGATTCCCCTAGGTCTCTAGTTTTAAAAAATGCACAGGTTTGGTAGATTTCCCTAGGTGCCGGCTGAGCTAGAGGCCCACATCTACAGGTAGGCACTTTGCAAAAAACACCTCTGTTTTCTTTCAAAAAATTGGATGTGTCCACGTTGAGCTTTGGGGCATATCCTGTCGCGGGCGCTAGGCCTACCCACACAAGTGAGGTATCATTTTTATTGGGAGACTTGGGGGAACGCTGGGTGAAAGGAAATTTGTGGCTCCTCTCAGATTCCAGTTCTTTCTGCCACACAAAAGTGAGGAACATGTTTTTAGCCAAATTTCGAGGTTTGCAAAGGATTCTGGGTAACAGAACCTGGTCAGAGCCCCACAAGTCACCCCATCTTGGATTCCCCTAGGTCTCTAGTTTTCAAAAATGCACAGGTTTGGTAGGTTTCCCTAGGTGCAGGCTGAGCTAGTGGCCAAAATCTACAGGTAGGCACTTTGCAAAAAACACCTCTGTTTTCTTTCAAAAAATTGGATGTGTCCACGTTGCGCTTTGGGGCATTTCCTGTCGCGGGCGCTAGGCCTACCCACAAAAGTGAGGTATCATTTTTATTGGGAGACTTGGGGGAACGCTGGGTGAACGGAAATTTGTGGCTCCTCTCAGATTCCAGAACTTTCTGCCTCAGAAATGTGAGGAACATGTGTTTTTTTCTCCAAATTTTGAGTTTTGCAAAGGATTCTGGGTAACAGAACATGGTCAGAGCCCCACAAGTCACCCCATCTTGGATTCCCCTAGGTCTCTAGTTTTCAAAAATGCACAGGTTTGGTAAGTTTCCTTAGGTGCCGGCTGAGCTAGAGGCCAAAATCTACAGGTAGGCACTTTGCAAAAAACACCTCTGTTTTCTTTCAAAAAATTGGATGTGTCCATGTTGCGCTTTGGGGCATTTCCTGTTGCGGGCGCTAGGCCTACCCACACAAGTGAGGTATCATTTTTATCGGGAGACTTGGGGGAACGCTGCGTGGAAGGAAATTTGTGGCTCCTCTCAAATTCCAGAACTTTCTGCCACAAAAATGTGAGGAACATGTGTTTTTTTAGCCAAATTTTGAGGTTTGCAAAGGATTCTGGGTAACAGAACCTGGTCAGAGCCCCACAAGTCACCCCATCTTGGATTCCCCTAGGTCTCTAGTTTTCAAAAATGCACAGGTTTGGTAGGTTTCCCTAGGTGCCGGCTGAGCTAGAGGCCAAAATCTACAGATAGGCACTTTGCAAAAAACACCTCTGTTTTCTTTCAAAAAATTGGATGTGTCCACGTTGCGCTTTGGGGCATTTCCTGTCGCGGGCGCTAGGCCTACCCACACAAGTGAGGTATCATTTTTATCGGGAGGCTTGGGGGAACGCTGCGTGGAAGGAAATTTGTGTCTCCTCTCAGATTCCAGAACTTTCTGCCACAAAAATGTGAGGAACATGTGTTTTTTTAGCCAAATTTTGAGGTTTGCAAAGGATTCTGGGTAACAGAATCTGGTTAGAGCCCCACAAGTCAACCCATCTTGGATTCCCCTAGGTCTCTAGTTTTAAAAAATGCACAGGTTTGGTAGATTTCCCTAGGTGCCGGCTGAGCTAGAGGCCCACATCTACAGGTAGGCACTTTGCAAAAAACACCTCTGTTTTCTTTCAAAAAATTGGATGTGTCCACGTTGAGCTTTGGGGCATATCCTGTCGCGGGCGCTAGGCCTACCCACACAAGTGAGGTATCATTTTTATTGGGAGACTTGGGGGAACGCTGGGTGAAAGGAAATTTGTGGCTCCTCTCAGATTCCAGAACTTTCTGCACAGAAATGTGAGGAACATGTTTTTAGCCAAATTTCGAGGTTTGCAAAGGATTCTGGGTAACAGAACCTGGTCAGAGCCCCACAAGTCACCCCATCTTGGATTCCCCTAGGTCTCTAGTTTTCAAAAATGCACAGGTTTGGTAGGTTTCCCTAGGTGCAGGCTGAGCTAGTGGCCAAAATCTACAGGTAGGCACTTTGCAAAAAACACCTCTGTTTTCTTTCAAAAAATAGGATGTGTCCACGTTGCGCTTTGGGGCATTTCCTGTCGCGGGCGCTAGGCCTACCCACAAAAGTGAGGTATCATTTTTATTGGGAGACTTGGGTGAACGCTGGGTGAACGGAAATTTGTGGCTCCTCTCAGATTCCAGAACTTTCTGCCTCAGAAATGTGAGGAACATGTGTTTTTTTCTCCAAATTTTGAGGTTTGCAAAGGATTCTGGGTAACAGAACATGGTCAGAGCCCCACAAGTCACCCCATCTTGGATTCCCCTAGGTCTCTAGTTTTCAAAAATGCACAGGTTTGGTAAGTTTCCTTAGGTGCCGGCTGAGCTAGAGGCCAAAATCTACAGGTAGGCACTTTACAAAAAACACCTCTGTTTTCTTTCAAAAAATTGGATGTGTCCATGTTGCGCGTTGGGGCATTTCCTGTCGCGGGCGCTAGGCCTACCCACACAAGTGAGGTATCATTTTTATCGGGAGACTTGGGGGAACGCTGCATGGAAGGAAATTTGTGGCTCTTCTCAAATTCCAGAACTTTCTGCCACAAAAATGTGAGGAACATGTGTTTTTTTAGCCAAATTTTGAGGTTTGCAAAGGATTCTGGGTAACAGAACCTGGTCAGAGCCCCACAAGTCACCCCATCTTGGATTCCCCTAGGTCTCTAGTTTTCAAAAATACACAGGTTTGGTAGGTTTCCCTAGGTGCCGGCTGATCTAGAGGCCAAAATCTACAGGTAGGCACTTTGCAAAAAACACCTCTGTTTTCTTTCAAAAAATTGGATGTGTCCACGTTGCGCTTTGGGGCATTTCCTGTCGCGGGCGCTAGGCCTACCCACACAAGTGAGGTATCATTTTTATTGGGAGACTTGGGGGAACGCTGGGTGAAAGGAAATTTATGGCTCCTCTCAGATTCCAGAACTTTCTGCCACAGAAATGTGAGGAACATGTGTTTTGTTCGCCAAATTTTGAGGTTTGCAAAGGATTCTGGGTAACAGAACATGGTCACAGCCCCACAAGTCACCGCATCTTGGATTCCCCTAGGTCTCTAGTTTTCAAAAATGCACAGGTTTGGTAGGTTTCCCTAGGTGCCAGCTGAGCTAGAGGCCCACATCTACAGGTAGGAACTTTGCAAAAAACACCTCTGTTTTCTTTCAAAAAATTGGATGTGTCCACGTTGAGCTTTGGGGCATATCCTGTCGCGGGCGCTAGGCCTACCCACACAAGTGAGGTATCATTTTTATTGGGAGACTTGGGGGAACGCTGGTTGAAAGGAAATTTGTGGCTCCTCTCAGATTCCAGAACTTTCTGCCACAGAAATGTGAGGAACATGTTTTTAGCCAAATTTCGAGGTTTGCAAAGGATTCTGGGTAACAGAACCTGGTCAGAGCCCCACAAGTCACCCCATCTTGGATTCCCCTAGGTCTCTAGTTTTCAAAAATGCACAGGTTTGGTAGGTTTCCCTAGGTGCAGGCTGAGCTAGTGGCCAAAATCTACAGGTAGGCACTTTGCAAAAAAAACCTCTGTTTTCTTTAAAAAAAATTGGATGTGTCCACGTTGCGCTTTGGGGCATTTCCTGTCGCGGGCGCTAGGCCTACCCACAAAAGTGAGGTATCATTTTTATTGGGAGACTTGGGGGAACGCTGGGTGAAAGGAAATTTGTGGCTCCTCTCAGATTCCAGAACTTTCTGCCATAGAAATGTGAGGAACATGTGTTTTTTTCTCCAAATTTTGAGGTTTGCAAAGGATTCTGGGTAACAGAACATGGTCAGAGCCCCATAAGTCACCCCATCTTGGATTCCCCTAGGTCTCTAGTTTTCAAAAATGCACAGGTTTGGTAGGTTTCCTTAGGTGCCGGCTGAGCTAGAGGCCAAAATCTACAGGTAGGCACTTTTCAAAAAACACCTCTGTTTTCTTTCAAAAAATTGGATGTGTCCACGTTGCGCTTTGGGGCATTTCCTGTCGCGGGCGCTAGGCCTACCCACACAAGTGAGGTATCATTTTTATCGGGAGACTTGGCTGAAACGCTGCGTGGAAGGACATTTTTGGCTCCTCTCAAATTCCAGAACTTTCTGCCCCAAAAATGTGAGGAACATGTGTTTTTTTAGCCAAATGTTGAGGTTTGCAAAGGATTCTGGGTAACAGAACCTGGTCAGAGCCCCACAAGTCACCCCATCTTGGATTCCCCTAGGTCTCTAGTTTTCAAAAATACACAGGTTTGGTAGGTTTACCTAGGTGCCGGCTGAGCTAGAGGCCAAAATCTACAGGTAGGCACTTTGCAAAAAACACCTCTGTTTTCTTTCAAAAAATTGGATGTGTCCACGTTGCGCTTTGGGGCATTTCCTGTCGCGGGCGCTAGGCCTACCCACACAAGTGAGGTATCATTTTTATTGGGAGACTTGGGGGAACGCTGGGTGAAAGGAAATTTGTGGCTCCTCTCAGATTCCAGAACTTTCTGCCACAGAAATTTGAGGAGCATGTGTTTTTTTCGCCAAATTTTGAGGTTTGCAAAGGATTCTGGGTAACAGAACATGGTCCCAGCCCCACAAGTCACCCCATCTTGGATTCCCCTAGGTCTCTAGTTTTCAAAAATGCACAGGTTTGGTAGGTTTCCTTAGGTGCCTGCTGAGCTAGAGGCCAAAATCTACAGGTAGGCACTTTGCAAAAAACACCTCTGTTTTCTTTCAAAAAATTGGATGTGTCCACGTTGCGCTTTGGGGCATTTCCTGTCGCGGGCGCTAGGCCTACCCACACAAGTGAGGTATAATTTTTATCGGGAGGCTTGGGGGAACGCTGCGTGGAAGGAAATTTGTGTCTCCTCTCAGATTCCAGAACTTTCTGCCACAAAAATGTGAGGAACATGTGTTTTTTTAGCCAAATTTTGAGGTTTGCAAAGGATTCTGGGTAACAGAACCTGGTTAGAGCCCCACAAGTCAACCCATCTTGGATTCCCCTAGGTCTCTAGTTTTAAAAAATGCACAGGTTTGGTAGGTTTCCCTAGGTGCCGGCTGAGCTAGAGGCCAAAATCTACAGGTAGGCACTTTGCAAAAAACACCTCTGTTTTCTTTCAAAAAATTGGATGTGTCCACGTTGCGCTTTGGGGCATTTCCTGTCGCAGGCGCTAGGCCTACCCACACAAGTGAGGTATAATTTTTATCGGGAGACTTGGGGGAAACGCTGCGTGGAAGGAAATTTTTGGCTCCTCTCAAATTCCAGAACTTTCTGCCCCAAAAATGTGAGGAACATGTGTTTTTTTAGCCAAATGTTGAGGTTTGCAAAGGATTCTGGGTAACAGAACCTGGTCAGAGCCCCACAAGTCACCCCATCTTGGATTCCCCTAGGTCTCTAGTTTTCAAAAATGCACAGGTTTGGTAGGTTTCCCTAGGTGCCGGCTGAGCTAGTGGCCAAAATCTACAGGTAGGCACTTTGCAAAAAACACCTCTGTTTTCTTTCAAAAAATTGGATGTGTCCACGTTGCGCTTTGGGGCATTTCCTGTCGCGGGCGCTAGGCCTACCCACAAAAGTGAGGTATCATTTTTATTGGGAGACTTGGGGGAACGCTGGGTGAACGGAAATTTGTCGCTCCTCTCAGATTCCAGAACTTTCTGCCTCAGAAATGTGAGGAACAGTGTTTTTTTCTCCAAATTTTGAGGTTTGCAAAGGATTCTGGGTAACAGAACATGGTCAGAGCCCAACAAGTCACCCCATCTTGGATTCCCCTAGGTCTCTAGTTTTCAAAAATGCACAGGTTTGGTAGGTTTCCTTAGGTGCCGGCTGAGCTAGAGGCCAAAATCTACAGGTAGGCACTTTGCAAAAAACACCTCTGTTTTCTTTAAAAAAATTGGATGTGTCCACGTTGCGCTTTGGGGCATTTCCTGTCGCGGGCGCTAGGCCTACCCACACAAGTGAGGTATCATTTTTATCGGGAGGCTTGGGGGAACGCTGCGTGGAAGGAAATTTGTGTCTCCTCTCAGATTCCAGAACTTTCTGCCACAAAAATGTGAGGAACATGTGTTTTTTTAGCCAAATTTTGAGGTTTGCAAAGGATTCTGGGTAACAGAATCTGGTTAGAGCCCCACAAGTCAACCCATCTTGGATTCCCCTAGGTCTCTAGTTTTAAAAAATGCACAGGTTTGGTAGATTTCCCTAGGTGCCGGCTGAGCTAGAGGCCCACATCTACAGGTAGGCACTTTGCAAAAAACACCTCTGTTTTCTTTCAAAAAATTGGATGTGTCCACGTTGAGCTTTGGGGCATATCCTGTCGCGGGCGCTAGGCCTACCCACACAAGTGAGGTATCATTTTTATTGGGAGACTTGGGGGAACGCTGGGTGAAAGGAAATTTGTGGCTCCTCTCAGATTCCAGAACTTTCTGCCACACAAAAGTGAGGAACATGTTTTTAGCCAAATTTCGAGGTTTGCAAAGGATTCTGGGTAACAGAACCTGGTCAGAGCCCCACAAGTCACCCCATCTTGGATTCCCCTAGGTCTCTAGTTTTCAAAAATGCACAGGTTTGGTAGGTTTCCCTAGGTGCAGGCTGAGCTAGTGGCCAAAATCTACAGGTAGGCACTTTGCAAAAAACACCTCTGTTTTCTTTCAAAAAATAGGATGTGTCCACGTTGCGCTTTGGGGCATTTCCTGTCGTGGGCGCTAGGCCTACCCACAAAAGTGAGGTATCATTTTTATTGGGAGACTTGGGTGAACGCTGGGTGAACGGAAATTTGTGGCTCCTCTCAGATTCCAGAACTTTCTGCCTCAGAAATGTGAGGAACAGTGTTTTTTTCTCCAAATTTTGAGGTTTGCAAAGGATTCTGGGTAACAGAACATGGTCAGAGCCCAACAAGTCACCCCATCTTGGATTCCCCTAGGTCTCTAGTTTTCAAAAATGCACAGGTTTGGTAGGTTTCCTTAGGTGCCGGCTGAGCTAGAGGCCAAAATCTACAGGTAGGCACTTTGCAAAAAACACCTCTGTTTTCTTTAAAAAAATTGGATGTGTCCACGTTGCGCTTTGGGGCATTTCCTGTCGCGGGCGCTAGGCCTACCCACACAAGTGAGGTATCATTTTTATTGGGAGACTTGGGGGAACGCTGGGTGAAAGGAAATTTGTGGCTCCTCTCAGATTCCAGAACTTTCTGCCACACAAAAGTGAGGAACATGTTTTTAGCCAAATTTCGAGGTTTGCAAAGGATTCTGGGTAACAGAACCTGGTCAGAGCCCCACAAGTCACCCCATCTTGGATTCCCCTAGGTCTCTAGTTTTCAAAAATGCACAGGTTTGGTAGGTTTCCCTAGGTGCAGGCTGAGCTAGTTGCCAAAATCTACAGGTAGGCACTTTGCAAAAAACACCTCTGTTTTCTTTCAAAAAATTGGATGTGTCCACGTTGCGCTTTGGGGCATTTCCTGTCGCGGGCGCTAGGCCTACCCACAAAAGTGAGGTATCATTTTTATTGGGAGACTTGGGGGAACGCTGGGTGAACGGAAATTTGTGGCTCCTCTCAGATTCCAGAACTTTCTGCCTCAGAAATGTGAGGAACATGTGTTTTTTTCTCCAAATTTTGAGTTTTGCAAAGGATTCTGGGTAACAGAACATGGTCAGAGCCCCACAAGTCACCCCATCTTGGATTCCCCTAGGTCTCTAGTTTTCAAAAATGCACAGGTTTGGTAAGTTTCCTTAGGTGCCGGCTGAGCTAGAGGCCAAAATCTACAGGTAGGCACTTTGCAAAAAACACCTCTGTTTTCTTTCAAAAAATTGGATGTGTCCATGTTGCGCTTTGGGGCATTTCCTGTCGCGGGCGCTAGGCCTACCCACACAAGTGAGGTATCATTTTTATCGGGAGACTTGGGGGAACGCTGCGTGGAAGGAAATTTGTGGCTCCTCTCAAATTCCAGAACTTTCTGCCACAAAAATGTGAGGAACATGTGTTTTTTTAGCCAAATTTTGAGGTTTGCAAAGGATTCTGAGTAACAGAACCTGGTCAGAGCCCCACAAGTCACCCCATCTTGGATTCCCCTAGGTCTCTAGTTTTCAAAAATGCACAGGTTTGGTAGGTTTCCCTAGGTGCCGGCTGAGCTAGAGGCCAAAATCTACAGGTAGGCACTTTGCAAAAAACACCTCTGTTTTCTTTCAAAAAATTGGATGTGTCCACGTTGCGCTTTGGGGCATTTCCTGTCGCGGGCGCTAGGCCTACCCACACAAGTGAGGTATCATTTTTATCGGGAGGCTTGGGGGAACGCTGCGTGGAAGGAAATTTGTGTCTCCTCTCAGATTCCAGAACTTTCTGCCACAAAAATGTGAGGAACATGTGTTTTTTTAGCCAAATTTTGAGGTTTGCAAAGGATTCTGGGTAACAGAATCTGGTTAGAGCCCCACAAGTCAACCCATCTTGGATTCCCCTAGGTCTCTAGTTTTAAAAAATGCACAGGTTTGGTAGATTTCCCTAGGTGCCGGCTGAGCTAGAGGCCCACATCTACAGGTAGGCACTTTGCAAAAAACACCTCTGTTTTCTTTCAAAAAATTGGATGTGTCCACGTTGAGCTTTGGGGCATATCCTGTCGCGGGCGCTAGGCCTACCCACACAAGTGAGGTATCATTTTTATTGGGAGACTTGGGGGAACGCTGGGTGAAAGGAAATTTGTGGCTCCTCTCAGATTCCAGAACTTTCTGCACAGAAATGTGAGGAACATGTTTTTAGCCAAATTTCGAGGTTTGCAAAGGATTCTGGGTAACAGAACCTGGTCAGAGCCCCACAAGTCACCCCATCTTGGATTCCCCTAGGTCTCTAGTTTTCAAAAATGCACAGGTTTGGTAGGTTTCCCTAGGTGCAGGCTGAGCTAGTGGCCAAAATCTACAGGTAGGCACTTTGCAAAAAACACCTCTGTTTTCTTTAAAAAAATAGGATGTGTCCACGTTGCGCTTTGGGGCATTTCCTGTCGCAGGCGCTAGGCCTACCCACAAAAGTGAGGTATCATTTTTATTGGGAGACTTGGGTGAACGCTGGGTGAACGGAAATTTGTGGCTCCTCTCAGATTCCAGAACTTTCTGCCTCAGAAATGTGAGGAACATGTGTTTTTTTCTCCAAATTTTGAGGTTTGCAAAGGATTCTGGGTAACAGAACATGGTCAGAGCCCCACAAGTCACCCCATCTTGGATTCCCCTAGGTCTCTAGTTTTCAAAAATGCACAGGTTTGGTAAGTTTCCTTAGGTGCCGGCTGAGCTAGAGGCCAAAATCTACAGGTAGGCACTTTACAAAAAACACCTCTGTTTTCTTTCAAAAAATTGGATGTGTCCATGTTGCGCGTTGGGGCATTTCCTGTCGCGGGCGCTAGGCCTACCCACACAAGTGAGGTATCATTTTTATCGGGAGACTTGGGGGAACGCTGCATGGAAGGAAATTTGTGGCTCTTCTCAAATTCCAGAACTTTCTGCCACAAAAATGTGAGGAACATGTGTTTTTTTAGCCAAATTTTGAGGTTTGCAAAGGATTCTGGGTAACAGAACCTGGTCAGAGCCCCACAAGTCACCCCATCTTGGATTCCCCTAGGTCTCTAGTTTTCAAAAATACACAGGTTTGGTAGGTTTCCCTAGGTGCCGGCTGATCTAGAGGCCAAAATCTACAGGTAGGCACTTTGCAAAAAACACCTCTGTTTTCTTTCAAAATATTGGATGTGTCCACGTTGCGCTTTGGGGCATTTCCTGTAGCGGGCGCTAGGCCTACCCACACAAGTGAGGTATCATTTTTATTGGGAGACTTGGGGGAACGCTGGGTGAAAGGAAATTTGTGGCTCCTCTCAGATTCCAGAACTTTCTGCCACAGAAATGTGAGGAACATGTGTTTTGTTCGCCAAATTTTGAGGTTTGCAAAGGATTCTGGGTAACAGAACATGGTCACAGCCCCACAAGTCACCGCATCTTGGATTCCCCTAGGTCTCTAGTTTTCAAAAATGCACAGGTTTGGTAGGTTTCCCTAGGTGCCAGCTGAGCTAGAGGCCCACATCTACAGGTAGGAACTTTGCAAAAAACACCTCTGTTTTCTTTCAAAAAATTGGATGTGTCCACGTTGAGCTTTGGGGCATATCCTGTCGCGGGCGCTAGGCCTACCCACACAAGTGAGGTATAATTTTTATTGGGAGACTTGGGGGAACGCTGGGTGAAAGGAAATTTGTGGCTCCTCTCAGATTCCAGAACTTTCTGCCACAGAAATGTGAGGAACATGTTTTTAGCCAAATTTCGAGGTTTGCAAAGGATTCTGGGTAACAGAACCTGGTCAGAGCCCCACAAGTCACCCCATCTTGGATTCCCCTAGGTCTCTAGTTTTCAAAAATGCACAGGTTTGGTAGGTTTCCCTAGGTGCAGGCTGAGCTAGTGGCCAAAATCTACAGGTAGGCACTTTGCAAAAAAAACCTCTGTTTTCTTTAAAAAAAATTGGATGTGTCCACGTTGCGCTTTGGGGCATTTCCTGTCGCGGGCGCTAGGCCTACCCACAAAAGTGAGGTATCATTTTTATTGGGAGACTTGGGGGAACGCTGGGTGAAAGGAAATTTGTGGCTCCTCTCAGATTCCAGAACTTTCTGCCATAGAAATGTGAGGAACATGTGTTTTTTTCTCCAAATTTTGAGGTTTGCAAAGGATTCTGGGTAACAGAACATGGTCAGAGCCCCATAAGTCACCCCATCTTGGATTCCCCTAGGTCTCTAGTTTTCAAAAATGCACAGGTTTGGTAGGTTTCCTTAGGTGCCGGCTGAGCTAGAGGCCAAAATCTACAGGTAGGCACTTTTCAAAAAACACCTCTGTTTTCTTTCAAAAAATTGGATGTGTCCACGTTGCGCTTTGGGGCATTTCCTGTCGCGGGCGCTAGGCCTACCCACACAAGTGAGGTATCATTTTTATCGGGAGACTTGGCTGAAACGCTGCGTGGAAGGAAATTTTTGGCTCCTCTCAAATTCCAGAACTTTCTGCCCCAAAAATGTGAGGAACATGTGTTTTTTTAGCCAAATGTTGAGGTTTGCAAAGGATTCTGCGTAACAGAACCTGGTCAGAGCCCCACAAGTCACCCCATCTTGGATTCCCCTAGGTCTCTAGTTTTCAAAAATACACAGGTTTGGTAGGTTTCCCTAGGTGCCGGCTGAGCTAGAGGCCAAAATCTACAGGTAGGCACTTTGCAAAAAACACCTCTGTTTTCTTTCAAAAAATTGGATGTGTCCACGTTGCGCTTTGGGGCATTTCCTGTCGCGGGCGCTAGGCCTACCCACACAAGTGAGGTATCATTTTTATTGGGAGACTTGGGGGAACGCTGGGTGAAAGGAAATTTGTGGCTCCTCTCAGATTCCAGAACTTTCTGCCACAGAAATTTGAGGAGCATGTGTTTTTTTCGCCAAATTTTGAGGTTTGCAAAGGATTCTGGGTAACAGAACATGGTCCCAGCCCCACAAGTCACCCCATCTTGGATTCCCCTAGGTCTCTAGTTTTCAAAAATGCACAGGTTTGGTAGGTTTCCTTAGGTGCCTGCTGAGCTAGAGGCCAAAATCTACAGGTAGGCACTTTGCAAAAAACACCTCTGTTTTCTTTCAAAAAATTGGATGTGTCCATGTTGCGCTTTGGGGCATTTCCTGTCGCGGGCGCTAGGCCTACCCACACAAGTGAGGTATAATTTTTATCGGGAGGCTTGGGGGAACGCTGCGTGGAAGGAAATTTGTGTCTCCTCTCAGATTCCAGAACTTTCTGCCACAAAAATGTGAGGAACATGTGTTTTTTTAGCCAAATTTTGAGGTTTGCAAAGGATTCTGGGTAACAGAACCTGGTTAGAGCCCCACAAGTCAACCCATCTTGGATTCCCCTAGGTCTCTAGTTTTAAAAAATGCACAGGTTTGGTAGGTTTCCCTAGGTGCCGGCTGAGCTAGAGGCCAAAATCTACAGGTAGGCACTTTGCAAAAAACATCTCTGTTTTCTTTCAAAAAATTGGATGTGTCCACGTTGCGCTTTGGGGCATTTCCTGTCGCGGGCGCTAGGCCTACCCACACAAGTGAGGTATCATTTTTATCGGGAGACTTGGGGGAAACGCTGCGTGGAAGGACATTTTTGGCTCCTCTCAAATTCCAGAACTTTCTGCCCCAAAAATGTGAGGAACATGTGTTTTTTTAGCCAAATGTTGAGGTTTGCAAAGGATTCTGGGTAACAGAACCTGGTCAGAGCCCCACAAGTCACCCCATCTTGGATTCCCCTAGGTCTCTAGTTTTCAAAAATACACAGGTTTGGTAGGTTTCCCTAGGTGCCTGCTGAGCTAGAGGCCAAAATCTACAGGTAGGCACTTTGCAAAAAACACCTCTGTTTTCTTTCAAAAAATTGGATGTGTCCACGTTGCGCTTTGGGGCATTTCCTGTCGCGGGCGCTAGGCCTACCCACACAAGTGAGGTATAATTTTTATCGGGAGGCTTGGGGGAACGCTGTGTGGAAGGAAATTTGTGTCTCCTCTCAGATTCCAGAACTTTCTGCCACAAAAATGTGAGGAACATGTGATTTTTTATCCAAATTTTGAGGTTTGCAAAGGATTCTGGGTAACAGAACCTGGTTAGAGCCCCACAAGTCAACCCATCTTGGATTCCCCTAGGTCTCTAGTTTTAAAAAATGCACAGGTTTGGTAGGTTTCCCAAGGTGCCGGCTGAGCTAGAGGCCAAAATCTACAGGTAGGCACTTTGCAAAAAACACCTCTGTTTTCTTTCAAAAAATTGGATGTGTCCACGTTGCACTTTGGGGCATTTCCTGTCACAGGCGCTAAGGCCTACCCACACAAGTGAGGTATCATTTTTATTGGGAGACTTGGGGGAACGCTGGGTGAAAGGAAATTTGTGGCTCCTCTCAGATTCCAGAACTTTCTGCCACAGAACTGTGAGGAACATGTGTTTTTTTAACCAAATTTCGAGGTTTGCAAAGGATTCTGGGTAACAGAACCTGGTCAGAGCCCCACAAGTCACCCCATCTTGGAATCCCCTAGGTCTCTAGTTTTCAAAAATGCACAGGTTTGGTAGGTTTCCCTAAGTGCCGGCTGAGCTAGAGGCCAAAATCTACAGGTAGGCACTCTGCAAAAAACACCTCTGTTTTCTTTCAAAAAATTGGATGTGTCCACGTTGCGCTTTGGGCATTTCCTGTCGCGGGCGCTAGGCCTACCCACACAAGTGAGGTATCATTTTTATCTGCAGACTTGGGGGAACGCTGAGTGGAAGGAAATTTGTGGCTCCTCTCAGATTCCAGAACTTTCTGCCACAGAAATGTGAGGAACATGTATTTTTTTTAGCCAAATTTTGAGGTTTGCAAAGGATTCTGGGTAACAGAACCTGGTCAGAGCCCCACAAGTCACCCCATCTTGGATTCCCCTAGGTCTCTAGTTTTCAAAAATGCACAGGATTGGTAGGTTTCCCTAGGTGCCGGCTGAGCTAGAGGCCAAAATCTACAGGTAGGCACTTTGCAAAAAACACCTCTGATTTCTTTCAAAAAATTGGATGTGTCCACGTTGCGCTTTGGGGCATTTCTTGTCGCGGGCGCTAGGCCTACCCACACAAGTGAGGTATCATTTTTATCGGGAGACTTGGGGGAACGCTGCGTGGAAGGAAATTTGTGGTCCTCTCACATTCCAGAAGTTTCTGCCACAAAAATGTGAGGAACATGTGTTTTTTTAGCCAAATTTTGAGGTTTGCAAAGGATTCTGGGTAACAGAACCTGGTCAGAGCCCCACAAGTCACCCCATCTTGGATTCCCCTAGGTCTCTGGTTTTCAAAAATGCACAGGTTTGGTAGGTTTCTCTAGGTGCCGGCCGAGCTAGAAGCCAAAATCTACAGGTAGGCACTTTGCAAAAAATATCTCTGTTTTCTTTCAAAAAATTGGATGTGTCCACGTTGCGCTTTGGGGCATTTCCTGTCGCGGGCGCTAGGCCTACCCACAAAAGTGAGGTATCATTTTTATTGGGAGACTTGGGGGAACGCTGGGTGAAAGGAAATTTGTGGCTCCTCTCAGATTCCAGAACTTTCTGCCACAGAAATGTGAGGAACATGTGTTTTTTTCTCCAAATTTTGAGGTTTGCAAAGGATTCTGGGTAACAGAACATGGTCAGAGCCCCACAAGTCACCCCATCTTGGATTCCCCTAGGTCTCTAGTTTTCAAAAATGCACAGGTTTGGTAGGTTTCCTTAGGTGCCGGCTGAGCTAGAGGCCAAAATCTACAGGTAGGCACTTTGCAAAAAACACCTCTGTTTTCTTTCAAAAAATTGGATGTGTCCACCTTGCGCTTTGGGGCATTTCCTGTCGCGGGCGCTAGGCCTACCCACACAAGTGAGGTATCATTTTTATCGGGAGACTTGGGGGAATGCTGCTTGGAAGGAAATTTGTGGCTCCTCTCACATTCCAGAACTTTCTGCCACAAAAATGTGAGGAACATGTGTTTTTTTAGCCAAATTTTGAGGTTTGCAAAGGATTCTGGGTAACAGAACCTGGTCAGAGCCCCACAAGTCACCCCATCTTGGATTCCCCTAGGTCTCTAGTTTTCAAAAATGCACAGGTTTGGTAGGTTTCCCTAGGTGCCGGCTGAGCTAGAGGCCAAAATCTACAGGTAGGCACTTTGCAAAAAACACCTCTGTTTTCTTTCAAAAAATTGGATGTGTCCACGTTGCGTTTTGGGGCATTTCCTGTCGTGGGCGCTAGGCCTACCCACACAAGTGAGGTATCATTTTTATTGGGAGACTTGGGGGAACGCTGGGTGAAAGGAAATTTGTGGCTCCTCTCAGATTCCAGAACTTTCTGCCACAGAAATGTGAGGAACATGTTTTTAGCCAAATTTCGAGGTTTGCAAAGGATTCTGGGTAACAGAACCTGGTCAGAGCCCCACAAGTCACCCCATCTTGGATTCCCCTAGGTCTCTAGTTTTCAAAAATGCACAGGTTTGTTAGGTTTCCCTAGGTGCAGGCTGAGCTAGTGGCCAAAATCTACAGGTAGGCACTTTGCAAAAAACACCTCTGTTTTCTTTCAAAAAATTGGATGTGTCCACGTTGCACTTTGGGGCATTTCCTGTCGCGGGCGCTAGGCCTACCCACACAAGTGAGGTATAATTTTTATCGGGAGGCTTGGGGGAACGCTGCGTGGAAGGAAATTTGTGTCTCCTCTCAGATTCCAGAACTTTCTGCCACAAAAATGTGAGGAACATGTGATTTTTTATCCAAATTTTGAGGTTTGCAAAGGATTCTGGGTAACAGAACCTGGTTAGAGCCCCACAAGTCAACCCATCTTGGATTCCCCTAGGTCTCTAGTTTTAAAAAATGCACAGGTTTGGTAGGTTTCCCTAGGTGCCGGCTGAGCTAGAGGCCAAAATCTACAGGTAGGCACTTTGCAAAAAACACCTCTGTTTTCTTTCAAAAAATTGGATGTGTCCACGTTGCACTTTGGGGCATTTCCTGTCACAGGCGCTAAGGCCTACCCACACAAGTGAGGTATCATTTTTATTGGGAGACTTGGGGGAACGCTGGGTGAAAGGAAATTTGTGGCTCCTCTCAGATTCCAGAACTTTCTGCCACAGAACTGTGAGGAACATGTGTTTTTTTAGCCAAATTTCGAGGTTTGCAAAGGATTCTGGGTAACAGAACCTGGTCAGAGCCCCACAAGTCACCCCATCTTGGAATCCCCTAGGTCTCTAGTTTTCAAAAATGCACAGGTTTGGTAGGTTTCCCTAAGTGCCGGCTGAGCTAGAGGCCAAAATCTACAGGTAGGCACTCTGCAAAAAACACCTCTGTTTTCTTTCAAAAAATTGGATGTGTCCACGTTGCGCTTTGGGCATTTCCTGTCGCGGGCGCTAGGCCTACCCACACAAGTGAGGTATCATTTTTATCTGCAGACTTGGGGGAACGCTGAGTGGAAGGAAATTTGTGGCTCCTCTCAGATTCCAGAACTTTCTGCCACAGAAATGTGAGGAACATGTATTTTTTTTAGCCAAATTTTGAGGTTTGCAAAGGATTCTGGGTAACAGAACCTGGTCAGAGCCCCACAAGTCACCCCATCTTGGATTCCCCTAGGTCTCTAGTTTTCAAAAATGCACAGGATTGGTAGGTTTCCCTAGGTGCCGGCTGAGCTAGAGGCCAAAATCTACAGGTAGGCACTTTGCAAAAAACACCTCTGATTTCTTTCAAAAAATTGGATGTGTCCACGTTGCGCTTTGGGGCATTTCTTGTCGCGGGCGCTAGGCCTACCCACACAAGTGAGGTATCATTTTTATCGGGAGACTTGGGGGAACGCTGCGTGGAAGGAAATTTGTGGTCCTCTCACATTCCAGAAGTTTCTGCCACAAAAATGTGAGGAACATGTGTTTTTTTAGCCAAATTTTGAGGTTTGCAAAGGATTCTGGGTAACAGAACCTGGTCAGAGCCCCACAAGTCACCCCATCTTGGATTCCCCTAGGTCTCTGGTTTTCAAAAATGCACAGGTTTGGTAGGTTTCTCTAGGTGCCGGCCGAGCTAGAAGCCAAAATCTACAGGTAGGCACTTTGCAAAAAATATCTCTGTTTTCTTTCAAAAAATTGGATGTGTCCACGTTGCGCTTTGGGGCATTTCCTGTCGCGGGCGCTAGGCCTACCCACAAAAGTGAGGTATCATTTTTATTGGGAGACTTGGGGGAACGCTGGGTGAAAGGAAATTTGTGGCTCCTCTCAGATTCCAGAACTTTCTGCCACAGAAATGTGAGGAACATGTGTTTTTTTCTCCAAATTTTGAGGTTTGCAAAGGATTCTGGGTAACAGAACATGGTCAGAGCCCCACAAGTCACCCCATCTTGGATTCCCCTAGGTCTCTAGTTTTCAAAAATGCACAGGTTTGGTAGGTTTCCTTAGGTGCCGGCTGAGCTAGAGGCCAAAATCTACAGGTAGGCACTTTGCAAAAAACACCTCTGTTTTCTTTCAAAAAATTGGATGTGTCCACCTTGCGCTTTGGGGCATTTCCTGTCGCGGGCGCTAGGCCTACCCACACAAGTGAGGTATCATTTTTATCGGGAGACTTGGGGGAATGCTGCTTGGAAGGAAATTTGTGGCTCCTCTCACATTCCAGAACTTTCTGCCACAAAAATGTGAGGAACATGTGTTTTTTTAGCCAAATTTTGAGGTTTGCAAAGGATTCTGGGTAACAGAACCTGGTCAGAGCCCCACAAGTCACCCCATCTTGGATTCCCCTAGGTCTCTAGTTTTCAAAAATGCACAGGTTTGGTAGGTTTCCCTAGGTGCCGGCTGAGCTAGAGGCCAAAATCTACAGGTAGGCACTTTGCAAAAAACACCTCTGTTTTCTTTCAAAAAATTGGATGTGTCCACGTTGCGTTTTGGGGCATTTCCTGTCGCGGGCGCTAGGCCTACCCACACAAGTGAGGTATCATTTTTATTGGGAGACTTGGGGGAACGCTGGGTGAAAGGAAATTTGTGGCTCCTCTCAGATTCCAGAACTTTCTGCCACAGAAATGTGAGGAACATGTTTTTAGCCAAATTTCGAGGTTTGCAAAGGATTCTGGGTAACAGAACCTGGTCAGAGCCCCACAAGTCACCCCATCTTGGATTCCCCTAGGTCTCTAGTTTTCAAAAATGCACAGGTTTGTTAGGTTTCCCTAGGTGCAGGCTGAGCTAGTGGCCAAAATCTACAGGTAGGCACTTTGCAAAAAACACCTCTGTTTTCTTTCAAAAAATTGGATGTGTCCACGTTGCGCTTTGGGGCATTTCCTGTCGCGGGCGCTAGGCCTACCCACAAAAGTGAGGTATCATTTTTATTGGGAGACTTGGGGGAACGCTGGGTGAAAGGAAATTTGTGGCTCCTCTCAGATTCCAGAACTTTCTGCCACAGAAATGTGAGGAACATGTGTTTTTTTCTCCAAATTTTGAGGTTTGCAAAGGATTCTGGGTAACAGAACATGGTCAGAGCCCCACAAGTCACCCCATCTTGGATTCCCCTAGGTCTCTAGTTTTCAAAAATGCACAGGTTTGGTAGGTTTCCTTAGGTGCCGGCTGAGCTAGAGGCCAAAATCTACAGGTAGGCACTTTGCAAAAAACACCTCTGTTTTCTTTCAAAAAATTGGATGTGTCCACCTTGCGCTTTGGGGCATTTCCTGTCGCGGGCGCTAGGCCTACCCACACAAGTGAGGTATCATTTTTATCGGGAGACTTGGGGGAATGCTGCTTGGAAGGAAATTTGTGGCTCCTCTCACATTCCAGAACTTTCTGCCACAAAAATGTGAGGAACATGTGTTTTTTTAGCCAAATTTTGAGGTTTGCAAAGGATTCTGGGTAACAGAACCTGGTCAGAGCCCCACAAGTCACCCCATCTTGGATTCCCCTAGGTCTCTAGTTTTCAAAAATGCACAGGTTTGGTAGGTTTCCCTAGGTGCCGGCTGAGCTAGAGGCCAAAATCTACAGGTAGGCACTTTGCAAAAAACACCTCTGTTTTCTTTCAAAAAATTGGATGTGTCCACGTTGCGTTTTGGGGCATTTCCTGTCGTGGGCGCTAGGCCTACCCACACAAGTGAGGTATCATTTTTATTGGGAGACTTGGGGGAACGCTGGGTGAAAGGAAATTTGTGGCTCCTCTCAGATTCCAGAACTTTCTGCCACAGAAATGTGAGGAACATGTTTTTAGCCAAATTTCGAGGTTTGCAAAGGATTCTGGGTAACAGAACCTGGTCAGAGCCCCACAAGTCACCCCATCTTGGATTCCCCTAGGTCTCTAGTTTTCAAAAATGCACAGGTTTGTTAGGTTTCCCTAGGTGCAGGCTGAGCTAGTGGCCAAAATCTACAGGTAGGCACTTTGCAAAAAACACCTCTGTTTTCTTTCAAAAAATTGGATGTGTCCACGTTGCACTTTGGGGCATTTCCTGTCGCGGGCGCTAGGCCTACCCACACAAGTGAGGTATAATTTTTATCGGGAGGCTTGGGGGAACGCTGCGTGGAAGGAAATTTGTGTCTCCTCTCAGATTCCAGAACTTTCTGCCACAAAAATGTGAGGAACATGTGATTTTTTATCCAAATTTTGAGGTTTGCAAAGGATTCTGGGTAACAGAACCTGGTTAGAGCCCCACAAGTCAACCCATCTTGGATTCCCCTAGGTCTCTAGTTTTAAAAAATGCACAGGTTTGGTAGGTTTCCCTAGGTGCCGGCTGAGCTAGAGGCCAAAATCTACAGGTAGGCACTTTGCAAAAAACACCTCTGTTTTCTTTCAAAAAATTGGATGTGTCCACGTTGCACTTTGGGGCATTTCCTGTCACAGGCGCTAAGGCCTACCCACACAAGTGAGGTATCATTTTTATTGGGAGACTTGGGGGAACGCTGGGTGAAAGGAAATTTGTGGCTCCTCTCAGATTCCAGAACTTTCTGCCACAGAACTGTGAGGAACATGTGTTTTTTTAGCCAAATTTCGAGGTTTGCAAAGGATTCTGGGTAACAGAACCTGGTCAGAGCCCCACAAGTCACCCCATCTTGGAATCCCCTAGGTCTCTAGTTTTCAAAAATGCACAGGTTTGGTAGGTTTCCCTAAGTGCCGGCTGAGCTAGAGGCCAAAATCTACAGGTAGGCACTCTGCAAAAAACACCTCTGTTTTCTTTCAAAAAATTGGATGTGTCCACGTTGCGCTTTGGGCATTTCCTGTCGCGGGCGCTAGGCCTACCCACACAAGTGAGGTATCATTTTTATCTGCAGACTTGGGGGAACGCTGAGTGGAAGGAAATTTGTGGCTCCTCTCAGATTCCAGAACTTTCTGCCACAGAAATGTGAGGAACATGTATTTTTTTTAGCCAAATTTTGAGGTTTGCAAAGGATTCTGGGTAACAGAACCTGGTCAGAGCCCCACAAGTCACCCCATCTTGGATTCCCCTAGGTCTCTAGTTTTCAAAAATGCACAGGATTGGTAGGTTTCCCTAGGTGCCGGCTGAGCTAGAGGCCAAAATCTACAGGTAGGCACTTTGCAAAAAACACCTCTGATTTCTTTCAAAAAATTGGATGTGTCCACGTTGCGCTTTGGGGCATTTCTTGTCGCGGGCGCTAGGCCTACCCACACAAGTGAGGTATCATTTTTATCGGGAGACTTGGGGGAACGCTGCGTGGAAGGAAATTTGTGGTCCTCTCACATTCCAGAAGTTTCTGCCACAAAAATGTGAGGAACATGTGTTTTTTTAGCCAAATTTTGAGGTTTGCAAAGGATTCTGGGTAACAGAACCTGGTCAGAGCCCCACAAGTCACCCCATCTTGGATTCCCCTAGGTCTCTGGTTTTCAAAAATGCACAGGTTTGGTAGGTTTCTCTAGGTGCCGGCCGAGCTAGAAGCCAAAATCTACAGGTAGGCACTTTGCAAAAAATATCTCTGTTTTCTTTCAAAAAATTGGATGTGTCCACGTTGCGCTTTGGGGCATTTCCTGTCGCGGGCGCTAGGCCTACCCACAAAAGTGAGGTATCATTTTTATTGGGAGACTTGGGGGAACGCTGGGTGAAAGGAAATTTGTGGCTCCTCTCAGATTCCAGAACTTTCTGCCACAGAAATGTGAGGAACATGTGTTTTTTTCTCCAAATTTTGAGGTTTGCAAAGGATTCTGGGTAACAGAACATGGTCAGAGCCCCACAAGTCACCCCATCTTGGATTCCCCTAGGTCTCTAGTTTTCAAAAATGCACAGGTTTGGTAGGTTTCCTTAGGTGCCGGCTGAGCTAGAGGCCAAAATCTACAGGTAGGCACTTTGCAAAAAACACCTCTGTTTTCTTTCAAAAAATTGGATGTGTCCACCTTGCGCTTTGGGGCATTTCCTGTCGCGGGCGCTAGGCCTACCCACACAAGTGAGGTATCATTTTTATCGGGAGACTTGGGGGAATGCTGCTTGGAAGGAAATTTGTGGCTCCTCTCACATTCCAGAACTTTCTGCCACAAAAATGTGAGGAACATGTGTTTTTTTAGCCAAATTTTGAGGTTTGCAAAGGATTCTGGGTAACAGAACCTGGTCAGAGCCCCACAAGTCACCCCATCTTGGATTCCCCTAGGTCTCTAGTTTTCAAAAATGCACAGGTTTGGTAGGTTTCCCTAGGTGCCGGCTGAGCTAGAGGCCAAAATCTACAGGTAGGCACTTTGCAAAAAACACCTCTGTTTTCTTTCAAAAAATTGGATGTGTCCACGTTGCGTTTTGGGGCATTTCCTGTCGCGGGCGCTAGGCCTACCCACACAAGTGAGGTATCATTTTTATTGGGAGACTTGGGGGAACGCTGGGTGAAAGGAAATTTGTGGCTCCTCTCAGATTCCAGAACTTTCTGCCACAGAAATGTGAGGAACATGTTTTTAGCCAAATTTCGAGGTTTGCAAAGGATTCTGGGTAACAGAACCTGGTCAGAGCCCCACAAGTCACCCCATCTTGGATTCCCCTAGGTCTCTAGTTTTCAAAAATGCACAGGTTTGTTAGGTTTCCCTAGGTGCAGGCTGAGCTAGTGGCCAAAATCTACAGGTAGGCACTTTGCAAAAAACACCTCTGTTTTCTTTCAAAAAATTGGATGTGTCCACGTTGCGCTTTGGGGCATTTCCTGTCGCGGGCGCTAGGCCTACCCACAAAAGTGAGGTATCATTTTTATTGGGAGACTTGGGGGAACGCTGGGTGAAAGGAAATTTGTGGCTCCTCTCAGATTCCAGAACTTTCTGCCACAGAAATGTGAGGAACATGTGTTTTTTTCTCCAAATTTTGAGGTTTGCAAAGGATTCTGGGTAACAGAACATGGTCAGAGCCCCACAAGTCACCCCATCTTGGATTCCCCTAGGTCTCTAGTTTTCAAAAATGCACAGGTTTGGTAGGTTTCCCTAAGTGCCGGCTGAGCTAGAGGCCAAAATCTACAGGTAGGCATTTTGCAAAAAACACCACTGTTTTCTTTCAAAAAATTGGATGTGTCCACGTTGCGCTTTGGGGCATTTCCTGTCTCGGGCGCTAGGCCTACCCACACAAGTGAGGTATCATTTTTATCGGGAGACTTGGGGGAATGCTGCGTGGAAGGTAATTTGTGGCTCCTCTCAAATTCCAGAACTTTCTGCCACAAAAATGTGAGAAACAAGTGTTTTTTTAGCCAAATGTTTAGGTTTGCAAAGGATTCTGGGAACAGAACCTGGTCAGAGCCCCACAAGTCAACCCATCTTGGATTCCCCTAGGTCTCTAGTTTTAAAAAATGCACAGGTTTGGTAGGTTTCCCTAGGTGCCGGCTGAGCTAGAGGCCCACATCTACAGGTAGGAAATTTGCAAAAAACACCTCTGTTTTCTTTAAAAAAATTGGATGTGTCCACGTTGAGCTTTGGGGCATATCCTGTCGCGGGCGCTAGGCCTACCCACACAAGTGAGGTATCATTTTTATTGGGAGACTTGGGGGAACGCTGGGTGAAAAGAAATTTGTGTCTCCTCTCAGATTCCAGAACTTTCTGCCACAGAAATGTGAGGAACATGTTTTTAGCCAAATTTCGAGGTTTGCAATGGATTTGGGTAACAGAACCTGGTCAGAGCCCCACAAGTCACCCCATTTTGGATTCCCCTAGGTCTCTAGTTTTCAAAAATGCACAGGTTTGGTAGGTTTCCCTAGGTGCAGGCTGAGCTAGTGGCCAAAATCTACAGGTAGGCACTTTGCAAAAAACACCTCTGTTTTCTTTAAAAAAATTGGATGTGTCCACGTTGCGCTTTGGGGCATTTCCTGTCGCGGGCGCTAGGCCTACCCACAAAAGTGAGGTATCATTGTTATTGGGAGACTTGGGGGAACGCTGGGTGAAAGGAAATTTGTGGCTCCTCTCAGATTCCAGAACTTTCTGCCACAGAAATGTGAGGAACATGTATTTTTTTCTCCAAATTTTGAGGTTTGCAAAGGATTCTGGGTAACAGAACATGGTCAGAGCCCCACAAGTCACCCCATCTTGGATTCCCCTAGGACTCTAGTTTTCAAAAATGCACAGGTTTGGTAGGTTTCCTTAGGTGCCGGCTGAGCTAGAGGCCAAAATCTACAGGTAGGCACTTTGCAAAAAACACCTCTGTTTTCTTTAAAAAAATTGGATGTGTCCATGTTGCGCTTTGGGGCATTTCCTGTCGCGGGCGCTAGGCCTACCCACAAAAGTGAGGTATCATTGTTATTGGGAGACTTGGGGGAACGCTGGGTGAAAGGAAATTTGTGGCTCCTCTCAGATTCCAGAACTTTCTGCCACAGAAATGTGAGGAACATGTATTTTTTTCTCCAAATTTTGAGGTTTGCAAAGGATTCTGGGTAACAGAACATGGTCAGAGCCCCACAAGTCACCCCATCTTGGATTCCCCTAGGTCTCTAGTTTTCAAAAATGCACAGGTTTGGTAGGTTTCCCTAGGTGCAGGCTGAGCTAGTGGCCAAAATCTACAGGTAGGCACTTTGCAAAAAACACCTCTGTTTTCTTTAAAAAAATTGGATGTGTCCACGTTGCGCTTTGGGGCATTTCCTGTCGCGGGCGCTAGGCCTACCCACAAAAGTGAGGTATCATTGTTATTGGGAGACTTGGGGGAACGCTGGGTGAAAGGAAATTTGTGGCTCCTCTCAGATTCCAGAACTTTCTGCCACAGAAATGTGAGGAACATGTATTTTTTTCTCCAAATTTTGAGGTTTGCAAAGGATTCTGGGTAACAGAACCTGGTCAGAGCCCCACAAGTCACCCCATCTTGGATTCCCCTAGGTCTCTAGTTTTCAAAAATACACAGGTTTGGTAGGTTTCCCTAGGTACCGGCTGAGCTAGAGGCCAAAATCTACAGGTAGGCACTTTGCAAAAAACACCTCTGTTTTCTTTCAAAAAATTGGATGTGTCCACGTTGCGCTTTGGGGCATTTCCTGTCGCGGGCGCTAGGCCTACCCACACAAGTGAGGTATCATTTTTATTGGGAGACTTGGGGGAACGCTGGGTGAAAGGAAATTTGTGGCTCCTCTCAGATTCCAGAACTTTCTGCCACAGAAATGTGAGGAACATGTGTTTTTTTCGCCAAATTTTGAGGTTTGCAAAGGATTCTGGGTAACAGAACATGGTCATAGCCCCACAAGTCACCCCATCTTGGATTCCCCTAGGTCTCTAGTTTTCAAAAATGCACAGGTTTGGTAGGTTTCCTCAGGTGCCTGCTGAGCTAGAGGCCAAAATCTACAGGTAGGCACTTTGCAAAAAACACCTCTGTTTTCTTTCAAAAAATTGGATGTGTCCACGTTGCGCTTTGGGGCATTTCCTGTCGCGGGCGCTAGGCCTACCCTCACAAGTGAGGTATCATTTTTATAAGGAGGCTTGGGGGAACGCTGCGTGGAAGGAAATTTGTGTCTCCTCTCAGATTCCAGAACTTTCTGCCACAAAAATGTGAGGAACATGTGTTTTTTTAGCCAAATTTTGAGGTTTGCAAAGGATTCTGGGTAACAGAACCTGGTTAGAGCCCCACAAGTCAACCCATCTTGGATTCCCCTAGGTCTCTAGTTTTAAAAAATGCACAGGTTTGGTAGGTTTCCCTAGGTGCCGGCTGAGCTAGAGGCCAAAATCTACAGGTAGGCACTTTGCAAAAAACACCTCTGTTTTCTTTCAAAAAATTGGATGTGTCCATGTTGCGCTTTGGGGCATTTCCTGTCGCGGGCGCTAGGCCTACCCACACAAGTGAGGTATCATTTTTATTGGGAGACTTGGGGGAACGCTGGGTGAAAGGAAATTTGTGGCTCCTCTCAGATTCCAGAACTTTCTGCCACAGAAATGTGAGGAACATGTGTTTTTTTCGCCAAATTTTGAGGTTTGCAAAGGATTCTGGGTAACAGAACATGGTCATAGCCCCACAAGTCACCCCATCTTGGATTCCCCTAGGTCTCTAGTTTTCAAAAATGCACAGGTTTGGTAGGTTTCCTCAGGTGCCTGCTGAGCTAGAGGCCAAAATCTACAGGTAGGCACTTTGCAAAAAACACCTCTGTTTTCTTTCAAAAAATTGGATGTGTCCACGTTGCGCTTTGGGGCATTTCCTGTCGCGGGCGCTAGGCCTACCCACACAAGTGAGGTATCATTTTTATAAGGAGGCTTGGGGGAACGCTGCGTGGAAGGAAATTTGTGTCTCCTCTCAGATTCCAGAACTTTCTGCCACAAAAATGTGAGGAACATGTGTTTTTTTAGCCAAATTTTGAGGTTTGCAAAGGATTCTGGGTAACAGAACCTGGTTAGAGCCCCACAAGTCAACCCATCTTGGATTCCCCTAGGTCTCTAGTTTTAAAAAATGCACAGGTTTGGTAGGTTTCCCTAGGTGCCGGCTGAGCTAGAGGCCCACATCTACAGGTAGGAACTTTGCAAAAAACACCTCTGTTTTCTTTAAAAAAATTGGATGTGTCCACGTTGAGCTTTGGGGCATATCCTGTCGCGGGCGCTAGGCCTACCAACACAAGTGAGGTATCATTTTTATTGGGAGACTTGGGGGAACGCTGGGTGAAAGGAAATTTGTGGCTCCTCTCAGATTCCAGAACTTTCTGCCACAGAAATGTGAGGTACATGTTTTTAGCCAAATTTTGAGGTTTGCAAAGGATTCTGGGTAACAGAACCTGGTCAGAGCCCCACAAATCACCCCATCTTGGATTCCCCTAGGTCTCTAGTTTTAAAAAATGCACAGGTTTGGTAGGTTTCCCTAGGTGCAGGCTGAGCTAGTGGCCAAAATCTACAGGTAGGCACTTTGCAAAAAACACCTCTGTTTTCTTTAAAAAAATTGGATGTGTCCACGTTGCGCTTTGGGGCATTTCCTGTCGCGGGCGCTAGGCCTACCCACAAAAGTGAGGTATCATTGTTATTGGGAGACTTGGGGGAACGCTGGGTGAAAGGAAATTTGTGGCTCCTCTCAGATTCCAGAACTTTCTGCCACAGAAATGTGAGGAACATGTATTTTTTTCTCCGAATTTTGAGGTTTGCAAAGGTTTCTGGGTAACAGAACATGGTCAGAGCCCCACAAGTCACCCCATCTTGGATTCCCCTAGGACTCTAGTTTTCAAAAATGCACAGGTTTGGTAGGTTTCCTTAGGTGCCGGCTGAGCTAGAGGCCAAAATCTACAGGTAGGCACTTTGCAAAAAACACCTCTGTTTTCTTTAAAAAAATTGGATGTGTCCATGTTGCGCTTTGGGGCATTTCCTGTCGCGGGCGCTAGGCCTACCCACACAAGTGAGGTATCATTTTTATCGGGAGACTTGGGGGAATGCTGCGTGGAAGGAAATTTGTGGCTCTTCTCAAATTCCAGAACTTTCTGCCACAAAAATGTGAGGAACATGTGTTTTTTTAGCCAAATTTTGAGGTTTGCAAAGGATTCTGGGTAACAGAACCTGGTCAGAGCCCCACAAGTCACCCCATCTTGGATTCCCCTAGGTCTCTAGTTTTCAAAAATACACAGGTTTGGTAGGTTTCCCTAGGTACCGGCTGAGCTAGAGGCCAAAATCTACAGGTAGGCACTTTGCAAAAAACACCTCTGTTTTCTTTCAAAAAATTGGATGTGTCCACGTTGCGCTTTGGGGCATTTCCTGTCGCGGGCGCTAGGCCTACCCACACAAGTGAGGTATCATTTTTATTGGGAGACTTGGGGGAACGCTGGGTGAAAGGAAATTTGTGGCTCCTCTCAGATTCCAGAACTTTCTGCCACAGAAATGTGAGGAACATGTGTTTTTTTTCGCCAAATTTTGAGGTTTGCAAAGGATTCTGGGTAACAGAACATGGTCATAGCCCCACAAGTCACCCCATCTTGGATTCCCCTAGGTCTCTAGTTTTCAAAAATGCACAGGTTTGGTAGGTTTCCTCAGGTGCCTGCTGAGCTAGAGGCCAAAATCTACAGGTAGGCACTTTGCAAAAAACACCTCTGTTTTCTTTCAAAAAATTGGATGTGTCCACGTTGCGCTTTGGGGCATTTCCTGTCGCGGGCGCTAGGCCTACCCACACAAGTGAGGTATCATTTTTATAAGGAGGCTTGAGGAACGCTGCGTGGAAGGAAATTTGTGTCTCCTCTCAGATTCCAGAACTTTCTGCCACAAAAATGTGAGGAACATGTGTTTTTTTAGCCAAATTTTGAGGTTTGCAAAGGATTCTGGGTAACAGAACCTGGTTAGAGCCCCACAAGTCAACCCATCTTGGATTCCCCTAGGTCTCTAGTTTTAAAAAATGCACAGGTTTGGTAGGTTTCCCTAGGTGCCGGCTGAGCTAGAGGCCAAAATCTACAGGTAGGCACTTTGCAAAAAACACCTCTGTTTTCTTTCAAAAAATTGGATGTGTCCATGTTGCGCTTTGGGGCATTTCCTGTCGCGGGCGCTAGGCCTACCCACACAAGTGAGGTATCATTTTTATTGGGAGACTTGGGGGAACGCTGGGTGAAAGGAAATTTGTGGCTCCTCTCAGATTCCAGAACTTTCTGCCACAGAAATGTGAGGAACATGTGTTTTTTTCGCCAAATTTTGAGGTTTGCAAAGGATTCTGGGTAACAGAACATGGTCATAGCCCCACAAGTCACCCCATCTTGGATTCCCCTAGGTCTCTAGTTTTCAAAAATGCACAGGTTTGGTAGGTTTCCTCAGGTGCCTGCTGAGCTAGAGGCCAAAATCTACAGGTAGGCACTTTGCAAAAAACACCTCTGTTTTCTTTCAAAAAATTGGATGTGTCCACGTTGCGCTTTGGGGCATTTCCTGTCGCGGGCGCTAGGCCTACCCACACAAGTGAGGTATCATTTTTATAAGGAGGCTTGGGGGAACGCTGCGTGGAAGGAAATTTGTGTCTCCTCTCAGATTCCAGAACTTTCTGCCACAAAAATGTGAGGAACATGTGTTTTTTTAGCCAAATTTTGAGGTTTGCAAAGGATTCTGGGTAACAGAACCTGGTTAGAGCCCCACAAGTCAACCCATCTTGGATTCCCCTAGGTCTCTAGTTTTAAAAAATGCACAGGTTTGGTAGGTTTCCCTAGGTGCCGGCTGAGCTAGAGGCCCACATCTACAGGTAGGAACTTTGCAAAAAACACCTCTGTTTTCTTTAAAAAAATTGGATGTGTCCACGTTGAGCTTTGGGGCATATCCTGTCGCGGGCGCTAGGCCTACCAACACAAGTGAGGTATCATTTTTATTGGGAGACTTGGGGGAACGCTGGGTGAAAGGAAATTTGTGGCTCCTCTCAGATTCCAGAACTTTCTGCCACAGAAATGTGAGGTACATGTTTTTAGCCAAATTTTGAGGTTTGCAAAGGATTCTGGGTAACAGAACCTGGTCAGAGCCCCACAAATCACCCCATCTTGGATTCCCCTAGGTCTCTAGTTTTAAAAAATGCACAGGTTTGGTAGGTTTCCCTAGGTGCAGGCAGAGCTAGTGGCCAAAATCTACAGGTAGGCACTTTGCAAAAAACACCTCTGTTTTCTTTCAAAAAATTGGATGTGTCCACGTTGCGCTTTGGGGCATTTCCTGTCGCGGGCGCTAGGCCTACCCACAAAAGTGAGGTATCATTTTTATTGGGAGACTTGGGGGAACGCTGGGTGAAAGGAAATTTGTGGCTCCTCTCAGATTCCAGAACTTTCTGCCACAGAAATGTGAGGAACATGTTTTTAGCCAAATTTCGAGGTTTGCAAAGGATTCTGGGTAACAGAACCTGGTCAGAGCCCCACACGTCACCCCATCTTGGATTCCCCTAGGTCTCTAGTTTTCAAAATTGCACAGGTTTGGTAGGTTTCCTTAGGTGCAGGCTGAGCTAGTGGCCAAAATCTACAGGTAGGCACATTGCAAAAAACACCTCTGTTTTCTTTCAAAAAATTGGATGTGTCCACGTTGCGCTTTGGGGCATTTCCTGTCGCGGGCGCTAGGCCTACCCACAAAAGTGAGGTATCATTTTTATTGGGAGACTTGGGGGAACGCTGGGTGAAAGGAAATTTGTGGCTCCTCTCAGATTCCAGAACTTTCTGCCACAGAAATGTGAGGAACATGTGTTTTTTTCTCCAAATTTTGAGGTTTGCAAAGGATTCTGGGTAACAGAACATGGTCAGAGCCCCACAAGTCACCCCATCTTGGATTCCCCTAGTTCTCTAGTTTTCAAAAATGCACAGGTTTGGTAGGTTTCCTTAGGTGCCGGCTGAGCTAGAGGCCAAAATCTACAGGTAGGCACTTTTCAAAAAACACCTCTGTTTTCTTTAAAAAAATTGGATGTGTCCACGTTGCGCTTTGGGGCATTTCCTGTCGCGGGTGCTAGGCCTACCCACACAAGTGAGGTATCATTTTTATCGGGAGACTTGGGGGAACGCTGCATGGAAGGAAATTCGTGGCTCCTCTCAAATTCCAGAACTTTCTGCCACAAAAATGTGAGGAACATGTGTTTTTTTAGCCAAATGTTGAGGTTTGCAAAGGATTCTGGGTAACAGAACCTGGTCAGAGCCCCACAAGTCACCCCATCTTGGATTCCCCTAGGTCTCTAGTTTTCAAAAATACACAGGTTTGGTAGGTTTCCCTAGGTGCCGGCTGAGCTAGAGGCCAAAATCTACAGATAGGCACTTTTCAAAAAACACCTCTGTTTTCTTTCAAAAAATTGGATGTGTCCACGTTGCGCTTTGGGGCATTTCCTGTCGCGGGCGCTAGGCCTACCCACACAAGTGAGGTATCATTTTTATTGGGAGACTTGGGGGAACGCTGGGTGAAAGGAAATTTGTGGCTCCTCTCAAATTCCAGAACTTTCTGCCACAAAAATGTGAGGAACATGTGTTTTTTTAGCCAAATGTTGAGGTTTGCAAAGGATTCTGGGTAACAGAACCTGGTCAGAGCCCCACAAGTCACCCCATCTTGGATTCCCCTAGGTCTCTAGTTTTCAAAAATACACTGGTTTGGTAGGTTTCCCTAGGTGCCGGCTGAGCTAGAGGCCAAAATCTACAGGTAGGCACTTTGCAAAAAACACCTCTGTTTTCTTTCAAAAAATTGGATGTGTCCACGTTGCGCTTTGGGGCATTTCCTGTCGCGGGCGCTAGGCCTACCCACACAAGTGAGGTATCATTTTTATTGGGAGACTTGGGGGAACGCTGGGTGAAAGGAAATTTGTGGCTCCTCTCAGATTCCAGAACTTTCTGCCACAGAAATGTGAGGAACATGTGTTTTTTTCGCCAAATTTTGAGGTTTGCAAAGGATTCTGGGTAACAGAACATGGTCACAGCCCCACAAGTCACCCCATCTTGGATTCCCCTAGGTCTCTAGTTTTCAAAAATGCACAGGTTTGGTAGGTTTCCTTAGGTGCCTGCTGAGCTAGAGGCCAAAATCTACAGGTAGGCACTTTGCAAAAAACACCTCTGTTTTCTTTCAAAAAATTGGATGTGTCCACGTTGCGCTTTGGGGCATTTCCTGTCGCGGGCGCTAGGCCTACCCACACAAGTGAGGTATCATTTTTATCGGGAGACTTAGGGGAACGCTGCATGGAAGGAAATTCGTGGCTCCTCTCAAATTCCAGAACTTTCTGCCACAAAAATGTGAGGAACATGTGTTTTTTTAGCCAAATGTTGAGGTTTGCAAAGGATTCTGGGTAACAGAACCTGGTCAGAGCCCCACAAGTCACCCCATCTTGGATTCCCCTAGGTCTCTAGTTTTCAAAAATACACTGGTTTGGTAGGTTTCCCTAGGTGCCGGCTGAGCTAGAGGCCAAAATCTACAGGTAGGCACTTTGCAAAAAACACCTCTGTTTTCTTTCAAAAAATTGGATGTGTCCACGTTGCGCTTTGGGGCATTTCCTGTCGCGGGCGCTAGGCCTACCCACACAAGTGAGGTATCATTTTTATTGGGAGACTTGGGGGAACGCTGGGTGAAAGGAAATTTGTGGCTCCTCTCAGATTCCAGAACTTTCTGCCACAGAAATGTGAGGAACATGTGTTTTTTTCGCCAAATTTTGAGGTTTGCAAAGGATTCTGGGTAACAGAACATGGTCACAGCCCCACAAGTCACCCCATCTTGGATTCCCCTAGGTCTCTAGTTTTCAAAAATGCACAGGTTTGGTAGGTTTCCTTAGGTGCCTGCTGAGCTAGAGGCCAAAATCTACAGGTAGGCACTTTGCAAAAAACACCTCTGTTTTCTTTCAAAAAATTGGATGTGTCCACGTTGCGCTTTGGGGCATTTCCTGTCGCGGGCGCTAGGCCTACCCACACAAGTGAGGTATCATTTTTATTGGGAGACTTGGGGGAACGCTGGGTGAAAGGAAATTTGTGGCTCCTCTCAGATTCCAGAACTTTCTGCCACAGAAATGTGAGGAACATGTGTTTTTTTAGCCAAATTTTGAGGTTTGCAAAGGATTCTGGGTAACAGAACCTGGTTAGAGCCCCACAAGTCAACCCATCTTGGATTCCCCTAGGTCTCTAGTTTTAAAAAATGCACAGGTTTGGTAGGTTTCCCTAGGTGCCGGCTGAGCTAGAGGCCAAAATCTACAGGTAGGAACTTTGCAAAAAACACCTCTGTTTTCTTTAAAAAAATTGGATGTGTCCACGTTGAGCTTTGGGGCATATCCTGTCGCGGGCGCTAGGCCTACCCACACAAGTGAGGTATCATTTTTATTGGGAGACTTGGGGGAACGCTGGGTGAAAGGAAATTTGTGGCTCCTCTCAGATTCCAGAACTTTCTGCCACAGAAATGTGAGGTACATGTTTTTAGCCAAATTTTGAGGTTTGCAAAGGATTCTGGGTAACAGAACCTGGTCAGAGCCCCACAAATCACCCCATCTTGGATTCCCCTAGGTCTCTAGTTTTAAAAAATGCACAGGTTTGGTAGGTTTCCCTAGGTGCAGGCTGAGCTAGTGGCCAAAATCTACAGGTAGGCACTTTGCAAAAAACACCTCTGTTTTCTTTCAAAAAATTGGATGTGTCCACGTTGCGCTTTGGGGCATTTCCTGTCGCGGGCGCTAGGCCTACCCACAAAAGTGAGGTATCATTTTTATTGGGAGACTTGGGGGAACGCTGGGTGAAAGGAAATTTGTGGCTCCTCTCAGATTCCAGAACTTTCTGCCACAGAAATGTGAGGAACATGTTTTTAGCCAAATTTTGAGGTTTGCAAAGGATTCTGGGTAACAGAACCTGGTCAGAGCCCCACAAGTCACCCCATCTTGGATTCCCCTAGGTCTCTAGTTTTCAAAAATGCACAGGTTTGGTAGGTTTCCCTAGGTGCAGGCTGAGCTAGTGGCCAAAATCTACAGGTAGGCACATTGCAAAAAACACCTCTGTTTTCTTTCAAAAAATTGGATGTGTCCACGTTGCGCTTTGGGGCATTTCCTGTCGCGGGCGCTAGGCCTACCCACAAAAGTGAGGTATCATTTTTATTGGGAGACTTGGGGGAACGCTGGGTGAAAGGAAATTTATGGCTCCTCTCAGATTCCAGAACTTTCTGCCACAGAAATGTGAGGAACATGTGTTTTTTTAGCCAAATTTCAGGGTTTGCAAAGCATTCCGGGTAACAGAACCTGGTCAGAGCCCCACAAGTCACCCCATCTTGGATTCCCCTAGGTCTCTAGTTTTCAAAAATGCACAGGTTTGGTAGGTTTTCCTAAGTGCCGGCTGAGCTAGAGGCCAAAATCTACAGTTAGGCACTTTGCAAAAAACACCTCTGTTTTCTTTCAAAAAATTGGATGTGTCCATGTTGCGCATTGGGACATTTCCTGTCGCGGGCGCCAAGCCTACCCACACAAGTGAGGTATAATTTTTATCTGGAGACTTGGGGGAAAGCTGGGTGGAAGGAAATTTGTGGCTCCTCTCAAATTCCAGAACTTTCTGCCACAAAAATGTGAGGAACATGTGTTTTTTTAGCCAAATGTTGAGGTTTGCAAAGGATTCTGGGTAACAGAACATGGTCAGAGCCCCACAAGTCACCCCATCTTGGATTCCCCTAGGTCTCTAGTTTTAAAAAATGCACAGGTTTGGTAGGTTTCCTTAGGTGCCGGCTGAGCTAGAGGCCAAAATCTACAGGTAGGCACTTTGCAAAAAACACCTCTGTTTTCTTTCAAAAAATTGGATGTGTCCACGTTGCGCTTTGGGGCATTTCCTGTCGCGGGCGCTAGGCCTACCCACAAAAGTGAGGTATCATTTTTATTGGGAGACTTGGGGGAACGCTGGGTGAAAGGAAATTTGTGGCTCCTCTCAGATTCCAGAACTTTCTGCCACAAAAATGTGAGGAACATATGTTTTTTTAGCCAAATGTTGAGGTTTGCAAAGGATTCTGGGTAACAGAACCTGGTCAGAGCCCCACAAGTCACCCCATCTTGGATTCCCCTAGGTCTCTAGTTTTCAAAAATACACTGGTTTGGTAGGTTTCCCTAGGTGCCGGCTGAGCTAGAGGCCAAAATCTACAGGTAGGCACTTTGCAAAAAACACCTCTGTTTTCTTTCAAAAAATTGGATGTGTCCACGTTGCGCTTTGGGGCATTTCCTGTCGCGGGCGCTAGGCCTACCCACAAAAGTGAGGTATCATTTTTATTGGGAGACTTGGGGGAACGCTGGGTGAAAGGAAATTTGTGGCTCCTCTCAGATTCCAGAACTTTCTGGCACAGAAATGTGAGGAACATGTGTTTTTTTCTCCAAATTTTGAGGTTTGCAAAGGATTCTGGGTAACAGAACATGGTCAGAGCCCCACAAGTCACCCCATCTTGGATTCCCCTAGTTCTCTAGTTTTCAAAAATGCACAGGTTTGGTAGGTTTCCTTAGGTGCCGGCTGAGCTAGAGGCCAAAATCTACAGGTAGGCACTTTTCAAAAAACACCTCTGTTTTCTTTAAAAAAATTGGATGTGTCCACGTTGCGCTTTGGGGCATTTCCTGTCGCGGGCGCTAGGCCTACCCACACAAGTGAGGTATCATTTTTATCGGGAGACTTGGGGGAACGCTGCATGGAAGGAAATTCGTGGCTCCTCTCAAATTCCAGAACTTTCTGCCACAAAAATGTGAGGAACATGTGTTTTTTTAGCCAAATGTTGAGGTTTGCAAAGGATTCTGGGTAACAGAACCTGGTCAGAGCCCCACAAGTCACCCCATCTTGGATTCCCCTAGGTCTCTAGTTTTCAAAAATACACTGGTTTGGTAGGTTTCCCTAGGTGCCGGCTGAGCTAGAGGCCAAAATCTACAGGTAGGCACTTTGCAAAAAACACCTCTGTTTTCTTTCAAAAAATTGGATGTGTCCACGTTGCGCTTTGGGGCATTTCCTGTCGCGGGCGCTAGGCCTACCCACAAAAGTGAGGTATCATTTTTATTGGGAGACTTGGGGGAACGCTGGGTGAAAGGAAATTTGTGGCTCCTCTCAGATTCCAGAACTTTCTGGCACAGAAATGTGAGGAACATGTGTTTTTTTCTCCAAATTTTGAGGTTTGCAAAGGATTCTGGGTAACAGAACATGGTCAGAGCCCCACAAGTCACCCCATCTTGGATTCCCCTAGTTCTCTAGTTTTCAAAAATGCACAGGTTTGGTAGGTTTCCTTAGGTGCCGGCTGAGCTAGAGGCCAAAATCTACAGGTAGGCACTTTTCAAAAAACACCTCTGTTTTCTTTAAAAAAATTGGATGTGTCCACGTTGCGCTTTGGGGCATTTCCTGTCGCGGGCGCTAGGCCTACCCACACAAGTGAGGTATCATTTTTATCGGGAGACTTGGGGGAACGCTGCATGGAAGGAAATTCGTGGCTCCTCTCAAATTCCAGAACTTTCTGCCACAAAAATGTGAGGAACATGTGTTTTTTTAGCCAAATGTTGAGGTTTGCAAAGGATTCTGGGTAACAGAACCTGGTCAGAGCCCCACAAGTCACCCCATCTTGGATTCCCCTAGGTCTCTAGTTTTCAAAAATACACTGGTTCGGTAGGTTTCCCTAGGTGCCGGCTGAGCTAGAGGCCAAAATCTACAGGTAGGCACTTTGCAAAAAACACCTCTGTTTTCTTTCAAAAAATTGGATGTGTCCACGTTGCGCTTTGGGGCATTTCCTGTCGCGGGCGCTAGGCCTACCCACAAAAGTGAGGTATCATTTTTATTGGGAGACTTGGGGGAACGCTGGGTGAAAGGAAATTTGTGGCTCCTCTCAGATTCCAGAACTTTCTGGCACAGAAATGTGAGGAACATGTGTTTTTTTCTCCAAATTTTGAGGTTTGCAAAGGATTCTGGGTAACAGAACATGGTCAGAGCCCCACAAGTCACCCCATCTTGGATTCCCCTAGTTCTCTAGTTTTCAAAAATGCACAGGTTTGGTAGGTTTCCTTAGGTGCCGGCTGAGCTAGAGGCCAAAATCTACAGGTAGGCAATTTTCAAAAAACACCTCTGTTTTCTTTAAAAAAATTGGATGTGTCCACATTGCGCTTTGGGGCATTTCCTGTCGCGGGCGCTAGGCCTACCCACACAAGTGAGGTATCATTTTTATCGGGAGACTTGGGGGAACGCTGCATGGAAGGAAATTCGTGGCTCCTCTCAAATTCCAGAACTTTCTGCCACAAAAATGTGAGGAACATGTGTTTTTTTAGCCAAATGTTGAGGTTTGCAAAGGATTCTGGGTAACAGAACCTGGTCAGAGCCCCACAAGTCACCCCATCTTGGATTCCCCTAGGTCTCTAGTTTTCAAAAATACACTGGTTTGGTAGGTTTCCCTAGGTGCCGGCTGAGCTAGAGGCCAAAATCTACAGGTAGGCACTTTGCAAAAAACACCTCTGTTTTCTTTCAAAAAATTGGATGTGTCCACGTTGCGCTTTGGGGCATTTCCTGTCGCGGGCGCTAGGCCTACCCACAAAAGTGAGGTATCATTTTTATTGGGAGACTTGGGGGAACGCTGGGTGAAAGGAAATTTGTGGCTCCTCTCAGATTCCAGAACTTTCTGGCACAGAAATGTGAGGAACATGTGTTTTTTTCTCCAAATTTTGAGGTTTGCAAAGGATTCTGGGTAACAGAACATGGTCAGAGCCCCACAAGTCACCCCATCTTGGATTCCCCTAGTCCTCTAGTTTTCAAAAATGCACAGGTTTGGTAGGTTTCCTTAGGTGCCGGCTGAGCTAGAGGCCAAAATCTACAGGTAGGCACTTTTCAAAAAACACCTCTGTTTTCTTTAAAAAAATTGGATGTGTCCACGTTGCGCTTTGGGGCATTTCCTGTCGCGGGCGCTAGGCCTACCCACACAAGTGAGGTATCATTTTTATCGGGAGACTTGGGGGAACGCTGCATGGAAGGAAATTCGTGGCTCCTCTCAAATTCCAGAACTTTCTGCCACAAAAATGTGAGGAACATGTGTTTTTTTAGCCAAATGTTGAGGTTTGCAAAGGATTCTGGGTAACAGAACCTGGTCAGAGCCCCACAAGTCACCCCATCTTGGATTCCCCTAGGTCTCTAGTTTTCAAAAATACACTGGTTTGGTAGGTTTCCCTAGGTGCCGGCTGAGCTAGAGGCCAAAATCTACAGGTAGGCACTTTGCAAAAAACACCTCTGTTTTCTTTCAAAAAATTGGATGTGTCCACGTTGCGCTTTGGGGCATTTCCTGTCGCGGGCGCTAGGCCTACCCACAAAAGTGAGGTATCATTTTTATTGGGAGACTTGGGGGAACGCTGGGTGAAAGGAAATTTGTGGCTCCTCTCAGATTCCAGAACTTTCTGGCACAGAAATGTGAGGAACATGTGTTTTTTTCTCCAAATTTTGAGGTTTGCAAAGGATTCTGGGTAACAGAACATGGTCAGAGCCCCACAAGTCACCCCATCTTGAATTCCCCTAGTTCTCTAGTTTTCAAAAATGCACAGGTTTGGTAGGTTTCCTTAGGTGCCGGCTGAGCTAGAGGCCAAAATCTACAGGTAGGCACTTTTCAAAAAACACCTCTGTTTTCTTTAAAAAAATTGGATGTGTCCACGTTGCGCTTTGGGGCATTTCCTGTCGCGGGCGCTAGGCCTACCCACACAAGTGAGGTATCATTTTTATCGGGAGACTTGGGGGAACGCTGCATGGAAGGAAATTCGTGGCTCCTCTCAAATTCCAGAACTTTCTGCCACAAAAATGTGAGGAACATGTGTTTTTTTAGCCAAATGTTGAGGTTTGCAAAGGATTCTGGGTAACAGAACCTGGTCAGAGCCCCACAAGTCACCCCATCTTGGATTCCCCTAGGTCTCTAGTTTTCAAAAATACACAGGTTTGGTAGGTTTCCCTAGGTGCCGGCTGAGCTAGAGGCCAAAATCTACAGATAGGCACTTTTCAAAAAACACCTCTGTTTTCTTTCAAAAAATTGGATGTGTCCACGTTGCGCTTTGGGGCATTTCCTGTCGCGGGCGCTAGGCCTACCCACACAAGTGAGGTATCATTTTTATTGGGAGACTTGGGGGAACGCTGGGTGAAAGGAAATTTGTGGCTCCTCTCAAATTCCAGAACTTTCTGCCACAAAAATGTGAGGAACATGTGTTTTTTTATCCAAATGTTGAGGTTTGCAAAGGATTCTGGGTAACAGAACCTGGTCAGAGCCCCACAAGTCACCCCATCTTGGATTCCCCTAGGTCTCTAGTTTTCAAAAATACACTGGTTTGGTAGGTTTCCCTAGGTGCCGGCTGAGCTAGAGGCCAAAATCTACAGGTAGGCACTTTGCAAAAAACACCTCTGTTTTCTTTCAAAAAATTGGATGTGTCCACGTTGCGCTTTGGGGCATTTCCTGTCGCGGGCGCTAGGCCTACCCACACAAGTGAGGTATCATTTTTATTGGGAGACTTGGGGGAACGCTGGGTGAAAGGAAATTTGTGGCTCCTCTCAGATTCCAGAACTTTCTGCCACAGAAATGTGAGGAACATGTGTTTTTTTCGCCAAATTTTGAGGTTTGCAAAGGATTCTGGGTAACAGAACATGGTCACAGCCCCACAAGTCACCCCATCTTGGATTCCCCTAGGTCTCTAGTTTTCAAAAATGCACAGGTTTGGTAGGTTTCCTTAGGTGCCTGCTGAGCTAGAGGCCAAAATCTACAGGTAGGCACTTTGCAAAAAACACCTCTGTTTTCTTTCAAAAAATTGGATGTGTCCACGTTGTGCTTTGGGGCATTTCCTGTCGCGGGCGCTAGGCCTACCCACACAAGTGAGGTATCATTTTTATCGGGAGGCTTTTGGGGAACGCTGCGTGGAAGGAAATTTGTGTCTCCTCTCAGATTCCAGAACTTTCTGCCACAAAAATGTGAGGAACATGTGTTTTTTTAGCCAAATTTTGAGGTTTGCAAAGGATTCTGGGTAACAGAACCTGGTTAGAGCCCCACAAGTCAACCCATCTTGGATTCCCCTAGGTCTCTAGTTTTAAAAAATGCACAGGTTTGGTAGGTTTCCCTAGGTGCCGGCTGAGCTAGAGGCCCACATCTACAGGTAGGAACTTTGCAAAAAACACCTCTGTTTTCTTTCAAAAAATTGGATGTGTCCACGTTGAGCTTTGGGGCATATCCTGTCGCGGGCGCTAGGCCTACCCACACAAGTGAGGTATCATTTTTATTGGGAGACTTGGGGGAACACTGGGTGAAGGACATTTATGGCTCCTCTCAGATTCCAGAACTTTCTGCCACAGAAATGTGAGGAACATGTGTTTTTTTAACCAAATTTCGAGGTTTGCAAAGGATTCTGGGTAACAGAACCTGCTGAGAGCCCCACAAGTCACCACATCTTGGATTCCCCTAGGTCTCTAGTTTTCAAAAATACACTGGTTTGGTAGGTTTCCCTAGGTGCCGGCTGAGCTAGAGGCCAAAATCTACAGGTAGGCACTTTGCAAAAAACACCTCTGTTTTCTTTCAAAAAATTGGATGTGTCCACGTTGCGCTTTGGGGCATTTCCTGTCGCGGGCGCTAGGCCTACCCACACAAGTGAGGTATCATTTTTATCGGGAGGCTTTTGGGGAACGCTGCGTGGAAGGAAATTTGTGTCTCCTCTCAGATTCCAGAACTTTCTGCCACAAAAATGTGAGGAACATGTGTTTTTTTAGCCAAATTTTGAGGTTTGCAAAGGATTCTGGGTAACAGAACCTGGTTAGAGCCCCACAAGTCAACCCATCTTGGATTCCCCTAGGTCTCTAGTTTTCAAAAATACACTGGTTTGGTAGGTTTCCCTAGGTGCCGGCTGAGCTAGAGGCCAAAATCTACAGGTAGGCACTTTGCAAAAAACACCTCTGTTTTCTTTCAAAAAATTGGATGTGTCCACGTTGCGCTTTGGGGCATTTCCTGTCGCGGGCGCTAGGCCTACCCACACAAGTGAGGTATCATTTTTATTGGGAGACTTGGGGGAACGCTGGGTGAAAGGAAATTTGTGGCTCCTCTCAGATTCCAGAACTTTCTGCCACAGAAATGTGAGGAACATGTGTTTTTTTCGCCAAATTTTGAGGTTTGCAAAGGATTCTGGGTAACAGAACATGGTCACAGCCCCACAAGTCACCCCATCTTGGATTCCCCTAGGTCTCTAGTTTTCAAAAATGCACAGGTTTGGTAGGTTTCCTTAGGTGCCTGCTGAGCTAGAGGCCAAAATCTACAGGTAGGCACTTTGCAAAAAACACCTCTGTTTTCTTTCAAAAAATTGGATGTGTCCACGTTGTGCTTTGGGGCATTTCCTGTCGCGGGCGCTAGGCCTACCCACACAAGTGAGGTATCATTTTTATCGGGAGGCTTTTGGGGAACGCTGCGTGGAAGGAAATTTGTGTCTCCTCTCAGATTCCAGAACTTTCTGCCACAAAAATGTGAGGAACATGTGTTTTTTTAGCCAAATTTTGAGGTTTGCAAAGGATTCTGGGTAACAGAACCTGGTTAGAGCCCCACAAGTCAACCCATCTTGGATTCCCCTAGGTCTCTAGTTTTAAAAAATGCACAGGTTTGGTAGGTTTCCCTAGGTGCCGGCTGAGCTAGAGGCCCACATCTACAGGTAGGAACTTTGCAAAAAACACCTCTGTTTTCTTTCAAAAAATTGGATGTGTCCACGTTGAGCTTTGGGGCATATCCTGTCGCGGGCGCTAGGCCTACCCACACAAGTGAGGTATCATTTTTATTGGGAGACTTGGGGGAACACTGGGTGAAGGACATTTATGGCTCCTCTCAGATTCCAGAACTTTCTGCCACAGAAATGTGAGGAACATGTGTTTTTTTAACCAAATTTCGAGGTTTGCAAAGGATTCTGGGTAACAGAACCTGCTGAGAGCCCCACAAGTCACCACATCTTGGATTCCCCTAGGTCTCTAGTTTTCAAAAATACACTGGTTTGGTAGGTTTCCCTAGGTGCCGGCTGAGCTAGAGGCCAAAATCTACAGGTAGGCACTTTGCAAAAAACACCTCTGTTTTCTTTCAAAAAATTGGATGTGTCCACGTTGCGCTTTGGGGCATTTCCTGTCGCGGGCGCTAGGCCTACCCACACAAGTGAGGTATCATTTTTATCGGGAGGCTTTTGGGGAACGCTGCGTGGAAGGAAATTTGTGTCTCCTCTCAGATTCCAGAACTTTCTGCCACAAAAATGTGAGGAACATGTGTTTTTTTAGCCAAATTTTGAGGTTTGCAAAGGATTCTGGGTAACAGAACCTGGTTAGAGCCCCACAAGTCAACCCATCTTGGATTCCCCTAGGTCTCTAGTTTTAAAAAATGCACAGGTTTGGTAGGTTTCCCTAGGTGCCGGCTGAGCTAGAGGCCCACATCTACAGGTAGGAACTTTGCAAAAAACACCTCTGTTTTCTTTCAAAAAATTGGATGTGTCCACGTTGAGCTTTGGGGCATATCCTGTCGCGGGCGCTAGGCCTACCCACACAAGTGAGGTATCATTTTTATTGGGAGACTTGGGGGAACACTGGGTGAAGGACATTTATGGCTCCTCTCAGATTCCAGAACTTTCTGCCACAGAAATGTGAGGAACATGTGTTTTTTTAACCAAATTTCGAGGTTTGCAAAGGATTCTGGGTAACAGAACCTGCTGAGAGCCCCACAAGTCACCACATCTAGGATTCCCCTAGGTCTCTAGTTTTCAAAAATGCACAGGTTTGGTAGGTTTTCCTAGGTGCCGGCTGAGCTAGAGGCCAAAATCTACAGGTAGGCACTTTGCAAAAAACACCTCTGTTTTCTTTCAAAAAATTGGATGTGTCCACGTTGCGCTTTGGGGCATTTCCTGTCGCGGGCGCTAGGCCTACCCACACAAGTGAGGTATCATTTTTATCGGGAGACTTGGGGGAACGCTGCGTGGAAGGAAATTTGTGGCTCCTCTCAAATTCCAGAACTTTCTGCCACAAAAATGTGGGGAACATGTGTTTTTTTAGCCAAATGTTGAGGTTTGCAAAGGATTCTGGGTAACAGAACATGGTCAGAGCCCCACAAGTCACCCCATCTTGGATTCCCCTAGGTCTCTAGTTTTCAAAAATGCACAGGTTTGGTAGGTTTCCTTAGGTGCCGGCTGAGCTAGAGGCCAAAATCTACAGGTAGGCACTTTGCAAAAAACACCTCTGTTTTCTTTCAAAAAATTGGATGTGTCCATGTTGCGCTTTTGGGCATTTCCTGTCGCGGGCGCTAGGCCTACCCACACAAGTGAGGTATCATTTTTATCGGGAGACTTGGGGGAACGCTGCGTGGAAGGAAATTTGTGGCTCTTCTCAAATTCCAGAACTTTCTGCCACAAAAATGTGAGGAACATGTGTTTTTTTAGCCAAATTTTGAGGTTTGCAAAGGATTCTGGGTAACAGAACCTGGTCAGAGCCCCACAAGTCACCCCATCTTGGATTCCCCTAGGTCTCTAGTTTTCAAAAATACACAGGTTTGGTAGGTTTCCCTAGGTGCCGGATGAGCTAGAGGCCAAAATCTACAGGTAGGCACTTTGCAAAAAAGACCTCTGTTTTCTTTCAAAAAATTGGATGTGTCCACGTTGCGCTTTGGGGCATTTCCTGTCGCGGGCGCTAGGCCTACCCACACAAGTGAGGTATCATTTTTATTGGGAGACTTGGGGGAACGCTGGGTGAAAGGAAATTTGTGGCTCCTCTCAGATTCCAGAACTTTCTGCCACAGAAATGTGAGGAACATGTGTTTTTTTCGCCAAATTTTGAGGTTTGCAAAGGATTCTGGGTAACAGAACATGGTCATAGCCCCACAAGTCACCCCATCTTGGATTCCCCTAGGTCTCTAGTTTTCAAAAATGCACAGGTTTGGTTGGTTTCCTCAGGTGCCTGCTGAGCTAGAGGCCAAAATCTACAGGTAGGCACTTTGCAAAAAACACCTCTGTTTTCTTTCAAAAAATTGGATGTGTCCACGTTGCGCTTTGGGGCATTTCCTGTCGCGGGCGCTAGGCCTAAACACACAAGTGAGGTATCATTTTTATAAGGAGGCTTGGGGGAACGCTGCGTGGAAGGAAATTTGTGTCTCCTCTCAGATTCCAGAACTTTCTGCCACAAAAATGTGAGGAACATGTGTTTTTTTAGCCAAATTTTGAGGTTTGCAAAGGATTCTGGGTAACAGAACCTGGTTAGAGCCCCACAAGTCAACCCATCTTGGATTCCCCTAGGTCTCTAGTTTTAAAAAATGCACAGGTTTGGTAGGTTTCGCTAGGTGCCGGCTGAGCTAGAGGCCCACATCTACAGGTAGGAACTTTGCAAAAAACACCTCTGTTTTCTTTCAAAAAATTGGATGTGTCCACGTTGAGCTTTGGGGCATATCCTGTCGCGGGCGCTAGGCCTACCCACACAAGTGAGGTATCATTTTTATTGGGAGACTTGGGGGAACGCTGGGTGAAAGGAAATTTGTGGCTCCTCTCAGATTCCAGAACTTTCTGCCACAGAAATGTGAGGTACATGTTTTTAGCCAAATTTTGAGGTTTGCAAAGGATTCTGGGTAACAGAACCTGGTCAGAGCCCCACAAATCACCCCATCTTGGATTCCCCTAGGTCTCTAGTTTTAAAAAATGCACAGGTTTGGTAGGTTTCCCTAGGTGCAGGCTGAGCTAGTGGCCAAAATCTACAGGTAGGCACTTTGCAAAAAACACCTCTGTTTTCTTTCAAAAAATTGGATGTGTCCACGTTGCGCTTTGGGGCATTTCCTTTCGCGGGCGCTAGGCCTACCCACAAAAGTGAGGTATCATTTTTATTGGGAGACTTGGGGGAACGCTGGGTGAAAGGAAATTTGTGGCTCCTCTCAGATTCCAGAACTTTCTGCCACAGAAATGTGAGGAACATGTTTTTAGCCAAATTTCGAGGTTTGCAAAGGATTCTGGGTAACAGAACCTGGTCAGAGCCCCACAAGTCACCCCATCTTGGATTCCCCTAGGTCTCTAGTTTTCAAAAATGCACAGGTTTGGTAGGTTTCCCTAGGTGCAGGCTGAGCTAGTGGCCAAAATCTACAGGTAGGCACATTGCAAAAAACACCTCTGTTTTCTTTCAAAAAATTGGATGTGTCCACGTTGCGCTTTGGGGCATTTCCTGTCGCGGGCGCTAGGCCTACCCACAAAAGTGAGGTATCATTTTTATTGGGAGACTTGGGGGAACGCTGGGTGAAAGGAAATTTATGGCTCCTCTCAGATTCCAGAACTTTCTGCCACAGAAATGTGAGGAACATGTGTTTTTTTAGCCAAATTTCAGGGTTTGCAAAGCATTCCGGGTAACAGAACCTGGTCAGAGCCCCACAAGTCACCCCATCTTGGATTCCCCTAGGTCTCTAGTTTTCAAAAATGCACAGGTTTGGTAGGTTTTCCTAAGTGCCGGCTGAGCTAGAGGCCAAAATCTACAGTTAGGCACTTTGCAAAAAACACCTCTGTTTTCTTTCAAAAAATTGGATGTGTCCATGTTGCGCATTGGGACATTTCCTGTCGCGGGCGCTAGGCCTACCCACACAAGTGAGGTATAATTTTTATCTGGAGACTTGGGGGAAAGCTGTGTGGAAGGAAATTTGTGGCTCCTCTCAAATTCCAGAACTTTCTGCCACAAAAATGTGAGGAACATGTGTTTTTTTAGCCAAATGTTGAGGTTTGCAAAGGATTCTGGGTAACAGAACATGGTCAGAGCCCCACAAGTCACCCCATCTTGGATTCCCCTAGGTCTCTAGTTTTCAAAAATGCACAGGTTTGGTAGGTTTCCTTAGGTGCCGGCTGAGCTAGAGGCCAAAATCTACAGGTAGGCACTTTGCAAAAAACACCTCTGTTTTCTTTCAAAAAATTGGATGTGTCCATGTTGCGCTTTTGGGCATTTCCTGTCGCGGGCGCTAGGCCTACCCACACAAGTGAGGTTTCATTTTTATCGGGAGACTTGGGGGAACGCTGCGTGGAAGGAAATTTGTGGCTCTTCTCAAATTCCAGAACTTTCTGCCACAAAAATGTGAGGAACATGTGTTTTTTTAGCCAAATTTTGAGGTTTGCAAAGGATTCTGGGTAACAGAACCTGGTCAGAGCCCCACAAGTCACCCCATCTTGGATTCCCCTAGGTCTCTAGTTTTCAAAAATACACAGGTTTGGTAGGTTTCCCTAGGTGCCGGCTGAGCTAGAGGCCAAAATCTACAGGTAGGCACTTTGCAAAAAAGACCTCTGTTTTCTTTCAAAAAATTGGATGTGTCCACGTTGCGCTTTGGGGCATTTCCTGTCGCGGGCGCTAGGCCTACCCACACAAGTGAGGTATCATTTTTATTGGGAGACTTGGGGGAACGCTGGGTGAAAGGAAATTTGTGGCTCTTCTCAGATTCCAGAACTTTCTGCCACAGAAATGTGAGGAACATGTGTTTTTTTCGCCAAATTTTGAGGTTTGCAAAGGATTCTGGGTAACAGAACATGGTCATAGCCCCACAAGTCACCCCATCTTGGATTCCCCTAGGTCTCTAGTTTTCAAAAATGCACAGGTTTGGTAGGTTTCCTCAGGTGCCTGCTGAGCTAGAGGCCAAAATCTACAGGTAGGCACTTTGCAAAAAACACCTCTGTTTTCTTTCAAAAAATTGGATGTGTCCACGTTGCGCTTTGGGGCATTTCCTGTCGCGGGCGCTAGGCCTACCCACACAAGTGAGGTATCATTTTTATAAGGAGGCTTGGGGGAACGCTGCGTGGAAGGAAATTTGTGTCTCCTCTCAGATTCCAGAACTTTCTGCCACAAAAATGTGAGGAACATGTGTTTTTTTAGCCAAATTTTGAGGTTTGCAAAGGATTCTGGGTAACAAAACCTGGTTAGAGCCCCACAAGTCAACCCATCTTGGATTCCCCTAGGTCTCTAGTTTTAAAAAATGCACAGGTTTGGTAGGTTTCCCTAGGTGCCGGCTGAGCTAGAGGCCCACATCTACAGGTAGGAACTTTGCAAAAAACACCTCTGTTTTCTTTAAAAAAATTGGATGTGTCCACGTTGAGCTTTGGGGCATATCCTGTCGCGGGCGCTAGGCCTACCCACACAAGTGAGGTATCATTTTTATTGGGAGACTTGGGGGAACGCTGGGTGAAAGGAAATTTGTGGCTCCTCTCAGATTCCAGAACTTTCTGCCACAGAAATGTGAGGAACATGTGTTTTTTTCGCCAAATTTTGAGGTTTGCAAAGGATTCTGGGTAACAGAACATGGTCATAGCCCCACAAGTCACCCCATCTTGGATTCCCCTAGGTCTCTAGTTTTCAAAAATGCACAGGTTTGGTAGGTTTCCTCAGGTGCCTGCTGAGCTAGAGGCCAAAATCTACAGGTAGGCACTTTGCAAAAAACACCTCTGTTTTCTTTCAAAAAATTGGATGTGTCCACGTTGCGCTTTGGGGCATTTCCTGTCGCGGGCGCTAGGCCTACCCACACAAGTGAGGTATCATTTTTATAAGGAGGCTTGGGGGAACGCTGCGTGGAAGGAAATTTGTGTCTCCTCTCAGATTCCAGAACTTTCTGCCACAAAAATGTGAGGAACATGTGTTTTTTTAGCCAAATTTTGAGGTTTGCAAAGGATTCTGGGTAACAGAACCTGGTTAGAGCCCCACAAGTCAACCCATCTTGGATTCCCCTAGGTCTCTAGTTTTAAAAAATGCACAGGTTTGGTAGGTTTTCCTCGGTGCCGGCTGAGCTAGAGGCCCACATCTACAGGTAGGAACTTTGCAAAAAACACCTCTGTTTTCTTTCAAAAAATTGGATGTGTCCACGTTGAGCTTTGGGGCATATCCTGTCGCGGGCGCTAGGCCTACCCACACAAGTGAGGTATCATTTTTATTGGGAGACTTGGGGGAACGCTGGGTGAAAGGAAATTTGTGGCTCCTCTCAGATTCCAGAACTTTCTGCCACAGAAATGTGAGGTACATGTTTTTAGCCAAATTTTGAGGTTTGCAAAGGATTCTGGGTAACAGAACCTGGTCAGAGCCCCACAAATCACCCCATCTTGGATTCCCCTAGGTCTCTAGTTTTAAAAAATGCACAGGTTTGGTAGGTTTCCCTAGGTGCAGGCTGAGCTAGTGGCCAAAATCTACAGGTAGGCACTTTGCAAAAAACACCTCTGTTTTCTTTCAAAAAATTGGATGTGTCCACGTTGCGCTTTGGGGCATTTCCTGTCGCGGGCGCTAGGCCTACCCACAAAAGTGAGGTATCATTTTTATTGGGAGACTTGGGGGAATGCTGGGTGAAAGGAAATTTGTGGCTCCTCTCAGATTCCAGAACTTTCTGCCACAGAAATGTGAGGAACATGTTTTTAGCCAAATTTCGAGGTTTGCAAAGGATTCTGGGTAACAGAACCTGGTCAGAGCCCCACAAGTCACCCCATCTTGGATTCCCCTAGGTCTCTAGTTTTCAAAAATGCACAGGTTTGGTAGGTTTCCCTAGGTGCAGGCTGAGCTAGTGGCCAAAATCTATACAGGTAGGCACATTGCAAAAAACACCTCTGTTTTCTTTCAAAAAATTGGATGTGTCCACGTTGCGCTTTGGGGCATTTCCTGTCGCGGGCGCTAGGCCTACCCACAAAAGTGAGGTATCATTTTTATTGGGAGACTTGGGGGAACTCTGGGTGAAAGGAAATTTATGGCTCCTCTCAGATTCCAGAACTTTCTGCCACAGAAATGTGAGGAACATGTGTTTTTTTAGCCAAATTTCAGGGTTTGCAAAGCATTCCGGGTAACAGAACCTGGTCAGAGCCCCACAAGTCACCCCATCTTGGATTCCCCTAGGTCTCTAGTTTTCAAAAATGCACAGGTTTGGTAGGTTTTCCTAAGTGCCGGCTGAGCTAGAGGCCAAAATCTACAGTTAGGCACTTTGCAAAAAACACCTCTGTTTTCTTTCAAAAAATTGGATGTGTCCATGTTGCGCATTGGGACATTTCCTGTCGCGGGCGCTAGGCCTACCCACACAAGTGAGGTATAATTTTTATCTGGAGACTTGGGGGAAAGCTGGGTGGAAGGAAATTTGTGGCTCCTCTCAAATTCCAGAACTTTCTGCCACAAAAATGTAAGGAACATGTGTTTTTTTAGCCAAATGTTGAGGTTTGCAAAGGATTCTGGGTAACAGAACATGGTCAGAGCCCCACAAGTCACCCCATCTTGGATTCCCCTAGGTCTCTAGTTTTCAAAAATGCACAGGTTTGGTAGGTTTCCTTAGGTGCCGGCTGAGCTAGAGGCCAAAATCTACAGGTAGGCACTTTGCAAAAAACACCTCTGTTTTCTTTCAAAAAATTGGATGTGTCCATGTTGCGCTTTTGGGCATTTCCTGTCGCGGGCGCTAGGCCTACCCACACAAGTGAGGTATCATTTTTATCGGGAGACTTGGGGGAACGCTGCGTGGAAGGAAATTTGTGGCTCTTCTCAAATTCCAGAACTTTCTGCCACAAAAATGTGAGGAACATGTGTTTTTTTAGCCAAATTTTGAGGTTTGCAAAGGATTCTGGGTAACAGAACCTGGTCAGAGCCCCACAAGTCACCCCATCTTGGATTCCCCTAGGTCTCTAGTTTTCAAAAATACACAGGTTTGGTAGGTTTCCCTAGGTGCCGGCTGAGCTAGAGGCCAAAATCTACAGGTAGGCACTTTGCAAAAAAGACCTCTGTTTTCTTTCAAAAAATTGGATGTGTCCACGTTGCGCTTTGGGGCATTTCCTGTCGCGGGCGCTAGGCCTACCCACACAAGTGAGGTATCATTTTTATTGGGAGACTTGGGGGAACGCTGGGTGAAAGGAAATTTGTGGCTCCTCTCAGATTCCAGAACTTTCTGCCACAGAAATGTGAGGAACATGTGTTTTTTTCGCCAACTTTTGAGGTTTGCAAAGGATTCTGGGTAACAGAACATGGTCATAGCCCCACAAGTCACCCCATCTTGGATTCCCCTAGGTCTCTAGTTTTCAAAAATGCACAGGTTTGGTAGGTTTCCTCAGGTGCCTGCTGAGCTAGAGGCCAAAATCTACAGGTAGGCACTTTGCAAAAAACACCTCTGTTTTCTTTCAAAAAATTGGATGTGTCCACGTTGCGCTTTGGGGCATTTCCTGTCGCGGGCGCTAGGCCTACCCACACAAGTGAGGTATCATTTTTATAAGGAGGCTTGGGGGAACGCTGCGTGGAAGGAAATTTGTGTCTCCTCTCAGATTCCAGAACTTTCTGCCACAAAAATGTGAGGAACATGTGTTTTTTTAGCCAAATTTTGAGGTTTGCAAAGGATTCTGGGTAACAGAACCTGGTTAGAGCCCCACAAGTCAACCCATCTTGGATTCCCCTAGGTCTCTAGTTTTAAAAAATGCACAGGTTTGGTAGGTTTCCCTAGGTGCCGGCTGAGCTAGAGGCCCACATCTACAGGTAGGAACTTTGCAAAAAACACCTCTGTTTTCTTTAAAAAAATTGGATGTGTCCACGTTGAGCTTTGGGGCATATCCTGTCGCGGGCGCTTGGCCTACCCACACAAGTGAGGTATCATTTTTATTGGGAGACTTGGGGGAACGCTGGGTGAAAGGAAATTTGTGGCTCCTCTCAGATTCCAGAACTTTCTGCCACAGAAATGTGAGGTACATGTTTTTAGCCAAATTTTGAGGTTTGCAAAGGATTCTGGGTAACAGAACCTGGTCAGAGCCCCACAAACCACCCCATCTTGGATTCCCCTAGGTCTCTAGTTTTAAAAAATGCACAGGTTTGGTAGGTTTCCCTAGGTGCAGGCTGAGCTAGTGGCCAAAATCTACAGGTAGGCACTTTGCAAAAAACACCTCTGTTTTCTTTCAAAAAATTGGATGTGTCCACGTTGCGCTTTGGGGCATTTCCTGTCGCGGGCGCTAGGCCTACCCACAAAAGTGAGGTATCATTTTTATTGGGAGACTTGGGGGAACGCTGGGTGAAAGGAAATTTGTGGCTCCTCTCAGATTCCAGAACTTTCTGCCACAGAAATGTGAGGAACATGTTTTTAGCCAAATTTTGAGGTTTGCAAAGGATTCTGGGTAACAGAACCTGGTCAGAGCCCCACAAATCACCCCATCTTGGATTCCCCTAGGTCTCTAGTTTTAAAAAATGCACAGGTTTGGTAGGTTTCCCTAGGTGCAGGCTGAGCTAGTGGCCAAAATCTACAGGTAGGCACTTTGCAAAAAACACCTCTGTTTTCTTTCAAAAAATTGGATGTGTCCACGTTGCGCTTTGGGGCATTTCCTGTCGCGGGCGCTAGGCCTACCCACAAAAGTGAGGTATCATTTTTATTGGGAGACTTGGGGGAACGCTGGGTGAAAGGAAATTTATGGCTCCTCTCAGATTCCAGAACTTTCTGCCACAGAAATGTGAGGAACATGTGTTTTTTTCTCCAAATTTTGAGGTTTGCAAAGGATTCTGGGTAACAGAACATGGTCAGAGCCCCACAACTCACCCCATCTTGGATTCCCCTAGGTCTCTAGTTTTCAAAAATGCACAGGTTTGGTAGGTTTCCTTAGGTGCCGGCTGAGCTAGAGGCCAAAATCTACAGGTAGGCACTTTTCAAAAAACACCTCTGTTTTCTTTAAAAAAATTGGATGTGTCCACGTTGCGCTTTGGGGCATTTCCTGTCGCGGGCGCTAGGCCTACCCACACAAGTGAGGTATCATTTTTATCGGGAGACTTGGGGGAACGCTGCATGGAAGGAAATTTGTGGCTCCTCTCAAATTCCAGAACTTTCTGCCACAAAAATGTGAGGAACATGTGTTTTTTTAGCCAAATGTTGAGGTTTGCAAAGGATTCTGGGTAACAGAACCTGGTCAGAGCCCCACAAGTCACCCCATCTTGGATTCCCCTAGGTCTCTAGTTTTCAAAAATACACAGGTTTGGTAGGTTTCCCTAGGTGCCGGCTGAGCTAGAGGCCAAAATCTACAGGTAGGCACTTTTCAAAAAACACCTCTGTTTTCTTTCAAAAAATTGGATGTGTCCACGTTGCGCTTTGGGGCATTTCCTGTCGCGGGCGCTAGGCCTACCCACACAAGTGAGGTATCATTTTTATTGGGAGACTTGGGGGAACGCTGGGTGAAAGGAAATTTGTGGCTCCTCTCAAATTCCAGAACTTTCTGCCACAAAAATGTGAGGAACATGTGTTTTTTTAGCCAAATGTTGAGGTTTGCAAAGGATTCTGGGTAACAGAACCTGGTCAGAGCCCCACAAGTCACCCCATCTTGGATTCCCCTAGGTCTCTAGTTTTCAAAAATACACAGGTTTGGTAGGTTTCCCTAGGTGCCGGCTGAGCTAGAGGCCAAAATCTACAGGTAGGCACTTTGCAAAAAACACCTCTGTTTTCTTTCAAAAAATTGGATGTGTCCACGTTGCGCTTTGGGGCATTTCCTGTCGCGGGCGCTAGGCCTACCCACACAAGTGAGGTATCATTTTTATTGGGAGACTTGGGGGAACGCTGGGTGAAAGGAAATTTGTGGCTCCTCTCAGATTCCAGAACTTTCTGCCACAGAAATGTGAGGAACATGTGTTTTTTTCGCCAAATTTTGAGGTTTGCAAAGGATTCTGGGTAACAGAACATGGTCATAGCCCCACAAGTCACCCCATCTTGGATTCCCCTAGGTCTCTAGTTTTCAAAAATGCACAGGTTTGGTAGGTTTCCTTAGGTGCCTGCTGAGCTAGAGGCCAAAATCTACAGGTAGGCACTTTGCAAAAAACACCTCTGTTTTCTTTCAAAAAATTGGATGTGTCCACGTTGCGCTTTGGGGCATTTCCTGTCGCGGGCGCTAGGCCTACCCACACAAGTGAGGTATCATTTTTATCGGGAGGCTTGGGGGAACGCTGCGTGGAAGGAAATTTGTGTCTCCTCTCAGATTCCATAACTTTCTGCCACAAAAATGTGAGGAACATGTGTTTTTTTAGCCAAATTTTGAGGTTTGCAAAGGATTCTGGGTAACAGAACCTGGTTAGAGCCCCACAAGTCAACCCATCTTGGATTCCCCTAGGTCTCTAGTTTTAAAAAATGCACAGGTTTGGTAGGTTTCCCTAGGTGCCGGCTGAGCTAGAGGCCCAAATCTACAGGTAGGAACTTTGCAAAAAACACCTCTGTTTTCTTTCAAAAAATTGGATGTGTCCACGTTGAGCTTTGGGGCCTATCCTGTCGCGGGCGCTAGGCCTACCCACACAAGTGAGGTATCATTTTTATTGGGAGACTTGGGGGAACACTGGGTGAAAGGACATTTATGGCTCCTCTCAGATTCCAGAACTTTCTGCCACAGAAATGTGAGGAACATGTGTTTTTTTAGCCACATTTCGAGGTTTGCAAAGGATTCTGGGTAACAGAACCTGCTGAGAGACCCACAAGTCACCACATCTTAGATTCCCCTAGGTCTCTAGTTTTCAAAAATGCACAGGTTTGGTAGGTTTTCCTAGGTGCAGGCTGAGCTAGTGGCCAAAATCTACAGGTAGGCACATTGCAAAAAACACCTCTGTTTTCTTTCAAAAAATTGGATGTGTCCACGTTGCGCTTTGGGGCATTTCCTGTCGCGGGCGCTAGGCCTACCCACAAAAGTGAGGTATCATTTTTATTGGGAGACTTGGGGGAACGCTGGGTGAAAGGAAATTTATGGCTCCTCTCAGATTCCAGAACTTTCTGCCACAGAAATGTGAGGAACATGTGTTTTTTTCTCCAAATTTTGAGGTTTGCAAAGGATTCTGGGTAACAGAACATGGTCAGAGCCCCACAACTCACCCCATCTTGGATTCCCCTAGGTCTCTAGTTTTCAAAAATGCACAGGTTTGGTAGGTTTCCTTAGGTGCCGGCTGAGCTAGAGGCCAAAATCTACAGGTAGGCACTTTTCAAAAAACACCTCTGTTTTCTTTAAAAAAATTGGATGTGTCCACGTTGCGCTTTGGGGCATTTCCTGTCGCAGGCGCTAGGCCTACCCACACAAGTGAGGTATCATTTTCATCGGGAGACTTGGGGGAACGCTGCATGGAAGGAAATTTGTGGCTCCTCTCAAATTCCAGAACTTTCTGCCACAAAAATGTGAGGAACATGTGTTTTTTTAGCCAAATGTTGAGGTTTGCAAAGGATTCTGGGTAACAGAACCTGGTCAGAGCCCCACAAGTCACCCCATCTTGGATTCCCCTAGGTCTCTAGTTTTCAAAAATACACAGGTTTGGTAGGTTTCCCTAGGTGCCGGCTGAGCTAGAGGCCAAAATCTACAGGTAGGCACTTTTCAAAAAACACCTCTGTTTTCTTTCAAAAAATTGGATGTGTCCACGTTGCGCTTTGGGGCATTTCCTGTCGCGGGCGCTAGGCCTACCCACACAAGTGAGGTATCATTTTTATTGGGAGACTTGGGGGAACGCTGGGTGAAAGGAAATTTGTGGCTCCTCTCAAATTCCAGAACTTTCTGCCACAAAAATGTGAGGAACATGTGTTTTTTTAGCCAAATGTTGAGGTTTGCAAAGGATTCTGGGTAACAGAACCTGGTCAGAGCCCCACAAGTCACCCCATCTTGGATTCCCCTAGGTCTCTAGTTTTCAAAAATACACAGGTTTGGTAGGTTTCCCTAGGTGCCGGCTGAGCTAGAGGCCAAAATCTACAGGTAGGCACTTTGCAAAAAACACCTCTGTTTTCTTTCAAAAAATTGGATGTGTCCACGTTGCGCTTTGGGGCATTTCCTGTCGCGGGCGCTAGGCCTACCCACACAAGTGAGGTATCATTTTTATTGGGAGACTTGGGGGAACGCTGGGTGAAAGGAAATTTGTGGCTCCTCTCAGATTCCAGAACTTTCTGCCACAGAAATGTGAGGAACATGTGTTTTTTTCGCCAAATTTTGAGGTTTGCAAAGGATTCTGGGTAACAGAACATGGTCATAGCCCCACAAGTCACCCCATCTTGGATTCCCCTAGGTCTCTAGTTTTCAAAAATGCACAGGTTTGGTAGGTTTCCTTAGGTGCCTGCTGAGCTAGAGGCCAAAATCTACAGGTAGGCACTTTGCAAAAAACACCTCTGTTTTCTTTCAAAAAATTGGATGTGTCCACGTTGCGCTTTGGGGCATTTCCTGTCGCGGGCGCTAGGCCTACCCACACAAGTGAGGTATCATTTTTATCGGGAGGCTTGGGGGAACGCTGCGTGGAAGGAAATTTGTGTCTCCTCTCAGATTGCAGAACTTTCTGCCACAAAAATGTGAGGAACATGTGTTTTTTTAGCCAAATTTTGAGGTTTGCAAAGGATTCTGGGTAACAGAACCTGGTTAGAGCCCCACAAGTCAACCCATCTTGGATTCCCCTAGGTCTCTAGTTTTAAAAAATGCACAGGTTTGGTAGGTTTCCCTAGGTGCCGGCTGAGCTAGAGGCCCACATCTACAGGTAGGAACTTTGCAAAAAACACCTCTGTTTTCTTTCAAAAAATTGGATGTGTCCACGTTGAGCTTTGGGGCCTATCCTGTCGCGGGCGCTAGGCCTACCCACACAAGTGAGGTATCATTTTTATTGGGAGACTTGGGGGAACACTGGGTGAAAGGACATTTATGGCTCCTCTCAGATTCCAGAACTTTCTGCCACAGAAATGTGAGGAACATGTGTTTTTTTAGCCAAATTTCGAGGTTTGCAAAGGATTCTGGGTAACAGAACCTGCTGAGAGCCCCACAAGTCACCACATCTTGGATTCCCCTAGGTCTCTAGTTTTCAAAAATGCACAGGTTTGGTAGGTTTTCCTAGGTGCCGGCTGAGCTAGAGGCCAAAATCTACAGGTAGGCACTTTGCAAAAAACACCTCTGTTTTCTTTCAAAAAATTGGATGTGTCCACGTTGCGCTTTGGGACATTTCCTGTCGCGGGCGCTAGGCCTACCCACACAAGTGAGGTATCATTTTTATCGGGAGACTTGGGGGAACGCTGCGTGGAAGGAAATTTGTGGCTCCTCTCAAATTCCAGAACTTTCTGCCACAAAAATGTGAGGAACATGTGTTTTTTTAGCCAAATGTTGAGCTTTGCAAAGGATTCTGGGTAACAGAACCTGGTCAGAGCCCCACAAGTCACCCCATCTTGGATTCCCCTAGGTCTCTAGTTTTCAAAAATACACAGGTTTGGTAGGTTTCCCTAAGTGCCGGCTGAGCTAGAGGCCAAAATCTACAGGTAGGCACTTTTCAAAAAACACCTCTGTTTTCTTTCAAAAAATTGGATGTGTCCACGTTGCGCTTTGGGGCATTTCCTGTCGCGGGCGCTAGGCCTACCCACACAAGTGAGGTATCATTTTTATTGGGAGACTTGGGGGAACGCTGGGTGAAAGGAAATTTGTGGCTCCTCTCAAATTCCAGAACTTTCTGCCACAAAAATGTGAGGAACATGTGTTTTTTTAGCCAAATGTTGAGGTTTGCAAAGGATTCTGGGTAACAGAACCTGGTCAGAGCCCCACAAGTCACCTCATCTTGGATTCCCCTAGGTCTCTAGTTTTCAAAAATACACAGGTTTGGTAGGTTTCCCTAGGTGCCGGCTGAGCTAGAGGCCAAAATCTACAGGTAGGCACTTTGCAAAAAACACCTCTGTTTTCTTTCAAAAAATTGGATGTGTCCACGTTGCGCTTTGGGGCATTTCCTGTCGCGGGCGCTAGGCCTACCCACACAAGTGTGGTATCATTTTTATTGGGAGACTTGGGGGAACGCTGGGTGAAAGGAAATTTGTGGCTCCTCTCAGATTCCAGAACTTTCTGCCACAGAAATGTGAGGAACATGTGTTTTTTTCGCCAAATTTTGAGGTTTGCAAAGGATTCTGGGTAACAGAACATGGTCACAGCCCCACAAGTCACCCCATCTTGGATTCCCCTAGGTCTCTAGTTTTCAAAAATGCACAGGTTCGGTAGGTTTCCTTAGGTGCCTGCTGAGCTAGAGGCCAAAATCTACAGGTAGGCACTTTGCAAAAAACACCTCTGTTTTCTTTCAAAAAATTGGATGTGTCCACGTTGCGCTTTGGGGCATTTCCTGTCGTGGGCGCTAGGCCTACCCACACAAGTGAGGTATCATTTTTATCGGGAAGCTTGGGGGAACGCTGCGTGGAAGGAGATTTGTGTCTCCTCTCAGATTCCAGAACTTTCTGCCACAAAAATGTGAGGAACATGTGTTTTTTTAGCCAAATTTTGAGGTTTGCAAAGGATTCTGGGTAACAGAACCTGGTTAGAGCCCCACAAGTCAACCCATCTTGGATTCCCCTAGGTCTCTAGTTTTAAAAAATGCACAGGTTTGGTAGGTTTCCCTAGGTGCCGGCTGAGCTAGAGGCCCACATCTACAGGTAGGAACTTTGCAAAAAACACCTCTGTTTTCTTTCAAAAAATTGGATGTGTCCACGTTGAGCTTTGGGGCATATCCTGTCGCGGGCGCTAGGCCTACCCACACAAGTGAGGTATCATTTTTATTGGGAGACTTGGGGGAACGCTGGGTGAAAGGAAATTTATGGCTCCTCTCAGATTCCAGAACTTTCTGCCACAGAAATGTGAGGAACATGTGTTTTTTTAGCCAAATTTCGAGGTTTGCAAAGGATTCTGGGTAACAGAACCTGGTCAGAGTCCCAAAAGTCACCACATCTTGGATTCCCCTAGGTCTCTAGTTTTCAAAAATGCACAGGTTTGGTAGGTTTTCCTAGGTGCCGGCTGAGCTAGAGGCCAAAATCTACAGGTAGGCACTTTGCAAAAAACACCTCTGTTTTCTTTCAAAAAATTGGATGTGTCCACGTTGCGCTTGGGGCATTTCCTGTCGCGGGCGCTAGGTCTACCCACACAAGTGAGGTATAATTTTTATTGGGAGACTTGGGGGAACGCTGGGTGAAAGGAAATTTGTGGCTCCTCTCAGATTCCAGAACTTTCTGCCACAGAAATGTGAGGAACATGTGTTTTATTAGCCAAATTTTGAGGTTTGCAAAGGATTCTGGGTAACAGAACCTGGTCAGAGCCCCACAAGTCACCCCATCTTGGATTCCCCTAGGTCTCTAGTTTTCAAAAATGCACAGGTTTGGTAGGTTTCCCTAGGTGCCGGCTGAGCTAGTGGCCAAAATCTACAGGTAGGCACTTTGAAAAAAACACCTCTGTTTTCTTTCAAAAAATTGGATGTGTCCACGTTGCGCTTTGGGGCATTTCCTGTCGCGGGCGCTAGGCCTACCCACACAAGTGAGGTATCATTTTTATCGGGAGACTTGGGGGAAAGCTGGGTGGAAGGAAATTTGTGGCTCCTCTCAGATTCCAGAACTTTCTGCCACAGAAATGTGAGGAACATGTGTTTTTTTTAGCCAAATTTTGAGGTTTGCAAAGGATTCTGGGTAACAGAACCTGGTCAGAGCCCCACAAGTCACCCCATCTTGGATTCCCCTAGGTCTCTAGTTTTCAAAAATGCAAAGGTTTGGTAGGTTTCCCTAGGTGCCGGCTGAGCTAGAGGCCCACATCTACAGGTAGGCACTTTGCAAAAAACACCTCTGTTTTCTTTTAAAAAATTGGATGTGTCCACGTTGCGCTTTGGGGCATTTCCTGTCGTGGGCGCTAGGCCTACCCACACAAGTGAGGTATCATTTTTATCGGGAGACATGGGGGAACGCTGCGTCGAAGGAAATTCGTGGCTCCTCTCACATTCCAGAACTTTCTGCCACAAAAATGTGAGGAACATGTGTTTTTTTAGCCAAATTTTGAGGTTTGCAAAGGATTCTGGGTAACAGAACCTGGTCAGAGCCCCACAAATCACCCCATCTTGGATTCCCCTAGGTCTCTAGTTTTCAAAAATGCACAGGTTTGGTAGGTTTCCCTAGGTGCCGGCTGAGCTAGAGGCCAAAATCTACAGGTAGGCACTTTGCAAAAAACACCTCTGTTTTCTTTTAAAAAATTGGATGTGTCCACGTTGCGCTTTGGGGCATTTCCTGTCGCGGGCGCTAGGCCTACCCACACAAGTGAGGTATCATTTTTTTCGGGAGACTTGGGGGAAAGCTGGGTGGAAGGAAATTTGTGGCTCCTCTCAGATTCCAGAACTTTCTGCCACAGAAATGTGAGGAACATGTGTTTTTTTTAGCCAAATTTTGAGGTTTGCAAAGGATTCTGGGTAACAGAACCTGGTCAGAGCCCCACAAGTCACCCCATCTTGGATTCCCCTAGGTCTCTAGTTTTCAAAAATGCATAGGTTTGGTAGGTTTCCCTAGGTGCCGGCTGAGCTAGAGGCCCACATCTACAGGTAGGCACTTTGCAAAAAACACCTCTGTTTTCTTTCAAAAAATTGGATGTGTCCACGTTGAGCTTTGGGGCATATCCTGTCGCGGGCGCTAGGCCTACCCACAGAAGTGAGGTATCATTTTTATTGGGAGACTTGGGGGAACGCTGGGTGAAAGGAAATTTATGGCTCCTCTCAGATTCCAGAACTTTCTGCCACAGAAATGTGAGGAACATGTGTTTTTTTAGCCAAATTTCGAGGTTTGCAAAGGATTCTGGGTAACAGAACCTGGTCAGAGCCCCACAAGTCACCACATCTTGGATTCCCCTAGGTCTCTAGTTTTCAAAAATGCACAGGTTTGGTAGGTTTTCCTAGGTGCCGTCTGAGCTGGAGGCCAAAATCTACAGGTAGGCACTTTGCAAAAAACACCTCTGTTTTCTTTCAAAAAATTGGATGTGTCCACGTTGCGCTTTGGGGCATTTCCTGTCGCGGGCGCTAGGCCTACCCACACAAGTGAGGTATAATTTTTATTGGGAGACTTGGGGGAACGCTGGGTGAAAGGAAATTTGTGGCTCCTCTCAGATTCCAGAACTTTCTGCCACAGAAATGTGAGGAACATGTGTTTTATTAGCCAAATTTCGAGGTTTGCAAAGGATTCTGGGTAACAGAACCTGGTCAGAGCCCCAAAAGTCACCCCATCTTGGATTCCCCTAGGTCTCTAGTTTTCAAAAATGCACAGGTTTGGTAGGTTTTCCTAGGTGCCGGCTGAGCTAGAGGCCAAAATCTACAGGTAGGCACTTTGCAAAAAACACCTCTGTTTTCTTTCAAAAAATTGGATGTGTCCACGTTGCGCTTTGGGGTATTTCCTGTCGCGGGCGCTAGGCCTACCCACACAAGTGAGGTATCATTTTTATTGGGAGACTTGGGGGAACGCTGGGTGAAAGGAAATTTGTGGCTCCTCTCAGATTCCAGAACTTTCTGCCACAGAAATGTGAGGAACATGTGTTTTTTTTCGCCAAATTTTGAGGTTTGCAAAGGATTCTGGGTATCAGAACATGGTCACAGCCCCACAAGTCACCCCATCTTGGATTCCCCTAGGTCTCTAGTTTTCAAAAATGCACAGGTTCGGTAGGTTTCCTTAGGTGCCTGCTGAGCTAGAGGCCAAAATCTACAGGTAGGCACTTTGCAAAAAACACCTCTGTTTTCTTTCAAAAAATTGGATGTGTCCACGTTGCGCTTTGGGGCATTTCCTGTCGTGGGCGCTAGGCCTACCCACACAAGTGAGGTATCATTTTTATCGGGAGGCTTGGGGGAACGCTGCGTGGAAGGAGATTTGTGTCTCCTCTCAGATTCCAGAACTTTCTGCCACAAAAATGTGAGGAACATGTGTTTTTTTAGCCAAATTTTGAGGTTTGCAAAGGATTCTGGGTAACAGAACCTGGTTAGAGCCCCACAAGTCAACCCATCTTGGATTCCCCTAGGTCTCTAGTTTTAAAAAATGCACAGGTTTGGTAGGTTTCCCTAGGTGCCGGCTGAGCTAGAGGCCCACATCTACAGGTAGGAACTTTGCAAAAAACACCTCTGTTTTCTTTCAAAAAATTGGATGTGTCCACGTTGAGCTTTGGGGCATATCCTGTCGCGGGCGCTAGGCCTACCCACACAAGTGAGGTATCATTTTTATTGGGAGACTTGGGGGAACGCTGGGTGAAAGGAAATTTATGGCTCCTCTCAGATTCCAGAACTTTCTGCCACAGAAATGTGAGGAACATGTGTTTTTTTAGCCAAATTTCGAGGTTTGCAAAGGATTCTGGGTAACAGAACCTGGTCAGAGTCCCAAAAGTCACCACATCTTGGATTCCCCTAGGTCTCTAGTTTTCAAAAATGCACAGGTTTGGTAGGTTTTCCTAGGTGCCGGCTGAGCTAGAGGCCAAAATCTACAGGTAGGCACTTTGCAAAAAACACCTCTGTTTTCTTTCAAAAAATTGGATGTGTCCACGTTGCGCTTGGGGCATTTCATGTCGCGGGCGCTAGGTCTACCCACACAAGTGAGGTATAATTTTTATTGGGAGACTTGGGGGAACGCTGGGTGAAAGGAAATTTGTGGCTCCTCTCAGATTCCAGAACTTTCTGCCACAGAAATGTGAGGAACATGTGTTTTATTAGCCAAATTTTGAGGTTTGCAAAGGATTCTGGGTAACAGAACCTGGTCAGAGCCCCACAAGTCACCCCATCTTGGATTCCCCTAGGTCTCTAGTTTTCAAAAATGCACAGGTTTGGTAGGTTTCCCTAGGTGCCGGCTGAGCTAGTCGCCAAAATCTACAGGTAGGCACTTTGTAAAAAACACCTCTGTTTTCTTTCAAAAAATTGGATGTGTCCACGTTGCGCTTTGGGGCATTTCCTGTCGCGGGCGCTAGGCCTACCCACACAAGTGAGGTATCATTTTTATCGGGAGACTTGGGGGAAAGCTGGGTGGAAGGAAATTTGTGGCTCCTCTCAGATTCCAGAACTTTCTGCCACAGAAATGTGAGGAACATGTGTTTTTTTTAGCCAAATTTTGAGGTTTGCAAAGGATTCTGGGTAACAGAACCTGGTCAGAGCCCCACAAGTCACCCCATCTTGGATTCCCCTAGGTCTCTAGTTTTCAAAAATGCAAAGGTTTGGTAGGTTTCCCTAGGTGCCGGCTGAGCTAGAGGCCCACATCTACAGGTAGGCACTTTGCAAAAAACACCTCTGTTTTCTTTTAAAAAATTGGATGTGTCCACGTTGCGCTTTGGGGCATTTCCTGTCGCGGGCGCTAGGCCTACCCACACAAGTGAGGTATCATTTTTATCGGGAGACTTGGGGGAACGCTGCGTCGAAGGAAATTCGTGGCTCCTCTCACATTCCAGAACTTTCTGCCACAAAAATGTGAGGAACATGTGTTTTTTTAGCCAAATTTTGAGGTTTGCAAAGGATTCTGGGTAACAGAACCTGGTCAGAGCCCCACAAATCGCCCCATCTTGGATTCCCCTAGGTCTCTAGTTTCAAAAATGCACAGGTTTGGTAGGTTTCCCTAGGTGCCGGCTGAGCTAGAGGCCAAAATCTACAGGTAGGCACTTTGCAAAAAACACCTCTGTTTTCTTTTAAAAAATTGGATGTGTCCACGTTGCGCTTTGGGGCATTTCCTGTCGCGGGCGCTAGGCCTACCCACACAAGTGAGGTATCATTTTTATCGGGAGACTTGGGGGAAAGCTGGGTGGAAGGAAATTTGTGGCTCCTCTCAGATTCCAGAACTTTCTGCCACAGAAATGTGAGGAACATGTGTTTTTTTTAGCCAAATTTTGAGGTTTGCAAAGGATTCTGGGTAACAGAACCTGGTCAGAGCCCCACAAGTCACCCCATCTTGGATTCCCCTAGGTCTCTAGTTTTCAAAAATGCAAAGGTTTGGTAGGTTTCCCTAGGTGCCGGCTGAGCTAGAGGCCCACATCTACAGGTAGGCACTTTGCAAAAAACACCTCTGTTTTCTTTCAAAAAATTGGATGTGTCCACGTTGAGCTTTGGGGCATATCCTGTCGCGGGCGCTAGGCCTACCCACAGAAGTGAGGTATCATTTTTATTGGGAGACTTGGGGGAACGCTGGGTGAAAGGAAATTTATGGCTCCTCTCAGATTCCAGAACTTTCTGCCACAGAAATGTGAGGAACATGTGTTTTTTTAGCCAAATTTCGAGGTTTGCAAAGGATTCTGGGTAACAGAACCTGGTCAGAGCCCCACAAGTCACCACATCTTGGATTCCCCTAGGTCTCTAGTTTTCAAAAATGCACAGGTTTGGTAGGTTTTCCTAGGTGCCGTCTGAGCTGGAGGCCAAAATCTACAGGTAGGCACTTTGCAAAAAACACCTCTGTTTTCTTTCAAAAAATTGGATGTGTCCACGTTGCGCTTTGGGGCATTTCCTGTCGCGGGCGCTAGGCCTACCCACACAAGTGAGGTATAATTTTTATTGGGAGACTTGGGGGAACGCTGGGTGAAAGGAAATTTGTGGCTCCTCTCAGATTCCAGAACTTTCTGCCACAGAAATGTGAGGAACATGTGTTTTATTAGCCAAATTTCGAGGTTTGCAAAGGATTCTGGGTAACAGAACCTGGTCAGAGCCCCAAAAGTCACCCCATCTTGGATTCCCCTAGGTCTCTAGTTTTCAAAAATGCACAGGTTTGGTAGGTTTCCCTAGGTGCCGGCTGAGCTAGTGGCCAAAATCTACAGGTAGGCACTTTGCAAAAAACACCTCTGTTTTCTTTCAAAAAATTGGATGTGTCCACGTTGCGCTTTGGGGCATTTCCTGTCGCGGGCGCTAGGCCTACCCACACAAGTGAGGTATCATTTTTATTGGGAGACTTGGGGGAACGTTGGGTGAAAGGAAATTTGTGGCTCCTCTCAGATTCCAGAACTTTCTGCCACAGAAATGTGAGGAACATGTGTTTTTTTTAGCCAAATTTCAGGGTTTGCAAAGCATTCCGGGTAACAGAACCTGGTCAGAGCCCCACAAGTCACCCCATCTTGGATTCCCCTAGGTCTCTAGTTTTCAAAATGCACAGGTTTGGTAGGTTTCCCTAAGTGCCGGCTGAGCTAGTGGCCAAAATCTACAGGTAGGCACTTTGCAAAAAACACCTCTGTTTTCTTTCAAAAAATTGGATGTGTCCATGTTGCGCTTTGGGGCATTTCCTGTCGCGGGCGCTAGGCCTACCCACACAAGTGAGGTATAATTTTTATCTGGAGACTTGGGGGAAAGCTGGGTGGAAGGAAATTTGTGGCTCCTCTCAGATTCCAGAACTTTCTGCCACAGAAATGTGAGGAACATGTGTTTTTTTTAGCCAAATTTTGAGGTTTGCAAAGGATTCTGGTAACAGAACCTGGTCAGAGCCCCACAAGTAACTCCATCTTGGATTCCCCTAGGTCTCTAGTTTTTCAAAAATGCAAAGGTTTGGTAGGGTTTCCCTAGGTGCCGGCTGAGCTAGAGGCCCACATCTACAGGTAGGCACTTTGAAAAAACACCTCTGTTTTCTTTTAAAAAATTGGATGTAAGTAGAAGCTGGTGACTGCTGGCCAAGTAGACAAGAAAGGAAAAAATTGAATCTGACTTAAGAGTGTGTGACTCAAACAATTCCTGAGGATACCAAGGACTGTGATCTTGGTGAAAGTGAGAATGAAGGATTGACACTGAGGAGGTCAAAGAGACCGAGAGTGCCCTGTCGGAGGTACTCTTCACCTGAATGAACATACTTTGCTACAGATGACATAGAAACATTTTTTGTGAGTTTTGGGATAACACTGCAGATTGAAAGCTCTTCAAGAACCCCGATTGATTGATTGACTGTGCTGCTGGATGGGTTGAGATGAGGCCAAAATCTACAGGTAGGCACTTTGCAAAAAACACCTCTGTTTTCTTTCAAAAAATTGGATGTGTCCACGTTGCGCTTTGGGGCATTTCCTGTCGCGGGCGCTAGGCCTACCCACACAAGTGAGGTATCATTTTTATCGGGAGACTTGGGGGAAAGATGGGTGGAAGGAAATTTGTGGCTCCTCTCAGATTCCAGAACTTTCTGCCACAGAAATGTGAGGAACATGTGTTTTTTTTAGCCAAATTTTGAGGTTTGCAAAGGATTCTGGGTAACAGAACCTGGTCAGAGCCCCACAAGTCACCCCATCTTGGATTCCCCTAGGTCTCTAGTTTTCAAAAATGCAAAGGTTTGGTAGGTTTCCCTAGGTGCCGGCTGAGCTAGAGGCCCACATCTACAGGTAGGCACTTTGCAAAAAACACCTCTGTTTTCTTTTAAAAAATTGGATGTGTCCACGTTGCGCTTTGGGGCATTTCCTGTCGCGGGCGCTAGGCCTACCCACACAAGTGAGGTATCATTTTTATCGGGAGACTTGGGGGAACGCTGCGTCGAAGGAAATTCGTGGCTCCTCTCACATTCCAGAACTTTCTGACACAAAAATGTGAGGAACATGTGTTTTTTTAGCCAAATTTTGAGGTTTGCAAAGGATTCTGGGTAACAGAACCTGGTCAGAGCCCCACAAATCACCCCATCTTTCATTCCCCTAGGTCTCTAGTTTTCAAAAATGCACAGGTTTGGTAGGTTTCCCTAGGTGCCGGCTGAGCTAGAGGCCAAAATCTACAGGTAGGCACTTTGCAAAAAACACCTCTGTTTTCTTTTAAAAAATTGGATGTGTCCACGTTGCGCTTTAGGCATTTCCTGTCGCGGGCGCTAGGCCTACCCACACAAGTGAGGTATCAATTTTATCGGGAGACTTGGGGGAAAGCTGGGTGGAAGGAAATTTGTGGCTCCTCTCAGATTCCAGAACTTTCTGCCACAGAAATGTGAGGAACATGTGTTTTTTTTAGCCAAATTTTGAGGTTTGCAAAGGATTCTGGGTAACAGAACCTGGTCAGAGCCCCACAAGTCACCCCATCTTGGATTCCCCTAGGTCTCTAGTTTTCAAAAATGCAAAGGTTTGGTAGGTTTCCCTAGGTGCCGGCTGAGCTAGAGGCCCACATCTACAGGTAGGCACTTTGCAAAAAACACCTCTGTTTTCTTTCAAAAAATTGGATGTGTCCACGTTGAGCTTTGGGGCATATCCTGTCGCGGGCGCTAGGCCTACCCACAGAAGTGAGGTATCATTTTTATTGGGAGACTTGGGGGAACGCTGGGTGAAAGGAAATTTATGGCTCCTCTCAGATTCCAGAACTTTCTGCCACAGAAATGTGAGGAACATGTGTTTTTTTTAGCCAAATTTCGAGGTTTGCAAAGGATTCTGGGTAACAGAACCTGGTCAGATCCCCACAAGTCACCCCATCTTGGATTCCCCTAGGTCTCTAGTTTTCAAAAATGCACAGGTTTGGTAGGTTTCCCTAGGTGCCGGCTGAGCTAGTGGCCAAAATCTACAGGTAGGCACTTTGCAAAAAACACCTCTGTTTTCTTTCAAAAAATTGGATGTGTCCACGTTGCGCTTTGGGGCATTTCCTGTCGCGGGCGCTAGGCCTACCCACACAAGTGAGGTATAATTTTTATTGGGAGACTTGGGGGAACGTTGGGTGAAAGGAAATTTGTGGCTCCTCTCAGATTCCAGAACTTTCTGCCACAGAAATGTGAGGAACATGTGTTTTTTTAGCCAAATTTCAGGGTTTGCAAAGCATTCCGGGTAACAGAACCTGGTCAGAGCCCCACAAGTCACCCCATCTTGGATTCCCCTAGGTCTCTAGTTTTCAAAAATGCACAGGTTTGGTAGGTTTCCCTAAGTGCCGGCTGAGCTAGAGGCCAAAATCTACAGTTAGGCACTTTGCAAAAAACACCTCTGTTTTCTTTCAAAAAATTGGATGTGTCCATGTTGCGCATTGGGACATTTCCTGTCGCGGGCGCTAGGCCTACCCACACAAGTGAGGTATAATTTTTATCTGGAGACTTGGGGGAAAGCTGGGTGGAAGGAAATTTGTGGCTCCTCTCAGATTCCAGAACTTTCTGCCACAGAAATATGAGGAACATGTGTTTTTTTTAGCCAAATTTTGAGGTTTGCAAAGGATTCTGGGTAACAGAACCTGGTCAGAGCCCCACAAGTCACTCCATCTTGGATTCCCCTAGGTCTCTAGTTTTCAAAAATGCAAAGGTTTGGTAGGTTTCCCTAGGTGCCGGCTGAGCTAGAGGCCCACATCTACAGGTAGGCACTTTGCAAAAAACACCTCTGTTTTCTTTTAAAAAATTGGATGTGTCCACGTTGCGCTTTAGGGCATTTCCTGTCGCGGGCGCTAGGCCTACCCACACAAGTGAGGTATCATTTTTATCGGGAGACTTGGGGGAAGGCTGCGTCGAAGGAAATTCGTGGCTCCTCTCACATTCCAGAACTTTCTGCCACAAAAATGTGATTAACATGTGTTTTTTTAGCCACATTTTGAGGTTTGCAAAGGATTCTGGGTAACAGAACCTGGTCAGAGCCCCACAAATCACCCCATCTTGGATTCCCCTAGGTCTCTAGTTTTCAAAAATGCACAGGTTTGGTAGGTTTCCCTAGGTGCTGGCTGAGCTAGAGGCCAAAATCTACAGGTAGGCACTTTGCAAAAAACACCTCTGTTTTCTTTCAAAAAATTGGATGTGTCCACGTTTCGCTTTGGGGCATATCCTGTCGCGGGCGCTAGGCCTACCCACACAAGTGAGGTATCATTTTTATCGGGAGACTTGGGGGAACGCTGCGTGGAAGGAAATTTGTGGCTCCTCTCACATTCCAGAACTTTCTGCCACAAAAATGTGAGGAACATGTGTTTTTTTAGCCAAATTTTGAGGTTTGCAAAGGATTCTGGGTAACAGAACCTGGTCAGAGCCCCACAAGTCACCCCATCTTGGATTCCCCTAGGTCTCTAGTTTTCAAAAATGCACAGGTTTGGTAGGTTTCCCTAGGTGCCGGCTGAGCTAGAGGCCAAAATCTACAGGTAGACACTTTGCAAAAAATACCTCTGTTTTCTTTCAAAAAATTGGATGTGTCCACGTTGCGCTTTGGGGCATTTCCTGTCACGGGCGCTAGGCCTACCCACAAAAGTGAGGTATCATTTTTATTGGGAGACTTGGGGGAACGCTGGGTGAAAGGAAATTTGTGGCTCCTCTCAGATTCCAGAACTTTCTGCCACAGAAATGTGAGGAACATGTGTTTTCTTCGCCAAATTTTGAGGTTTGCAAAGGATTCTGGGTAACTGAACATGGTCAGAGCCCCACAAGTCACCCCATCTTGGATTCCCCTAGGTCTCTAGTTTTCAAAAATGCACAGGTTTGGTAGGTTTCCTTAGGTGCCGGCTGAGCTAGAGGCCAAAATCTACAGGTAGGCACTTTGCAAAAAACACCTCTGTTTTCTTTCAAAAAATTGGATGTGTCCACGTTGCGCTTTGGGGCATTTCCTGTCACGGGCGCTAGGCCTACCCACACAAGTGAGGTATCATTTTTATCGGGAGACTTGGGGGAACTCTGCGTGGAAGGAAATTTGTGGCTCCTCTCACATTCTAGAACTTTCTGCCACAAAAATGTGAGGAACATGTGTTTTTTTAGCCAAATTTTGAGGTTTGCAAAGGATTCTGGGTAACAGAACCTGGTCAGAGCCCCACAAGTCACCCCATCTTGGATTCCCCTAGGTCTCTAGTTTTCAAAAATGCACAGGTTTGGTAGGTTTCCCTAGGTGCCGGCTGAGCTAGAGGCCAAAATCTACAGGTAGGCACTTTGCAAGAAACACCTCTGTTTTCTTTCAAAAAATTGGATGTGTCCACGTTGCGCTTTGGGGCATTTTCTGTCGCGGGCGCTAGGCCTACCCACACAAGTGAGGTATCATTTTTATTGGGAGACTTGGGGGAACGCTGGGTGAAAGGAAATTTGTGGCTCCTCTCAGATTCCAGAACTTTCTGCCACAGAAATGTGAGGAACATGTTTTTTTTTCGCCAAATTTTGAGGTTTGCAAAGGATTCTGGGTAACAGAACATGGTCACAGCCCCACAAGTCACCCCATCTTGGATTCCCCTAGGTCTCTAGTTTTAAAAAATGCACAGGTTTGGTAGGTTTCCTTAGGTGCCTGCTGAGCTAGAGGCCAAAATCTACAGGTAGGCACTTTGCAAAAAACACCTCTGTTTTCTTTCAAAAAATTGGATGTGTCCACGTTGCGCTTTGGGGCATTTCCTGTCGCGGGCGCTAGGCCTACCCACACAAGTGAGATATCATTTTTATCGGGAGGCTTGGGGGAACGCTGCGTGGAAGGAAATTTGTGGCTCCTCTCAGATTCCAGAACTTTCTGCCACAAAAATGTGAGGAACATGTGTTTTTTTAGCCAAATTTTGAGGTTTGCAAAGTATTCTGGGTAACAGAACCTGGTCAGAGCCCCACAAGTCAACCCATCTTGGATTCCCCTAGGTCTCTAGTTTTAAAAAATGCACAGGTTTGGTAGGTTTCCCTAGGTGCTGGCTGAGCTAGAGGCCAAAATCTACAGGTAGGCACTTTGCAAAAAACACCTCTGTTTTCTTTAAAAAAATTGGATGTGTCCACGTTTCGCTTTGGGGCATATCCTGTCGCGGGCGCTAGGCCTACCCACACAAGTGAGGTATCATTTTTATCGGGAGACTTGGGGGAATGCTGGATGGAAGGAAATTTGTGGCTCCTCTCAGATTCCAGAACTTTCTGCCACAGAAATGTGAGGAACATGTTTTTTTTAGCCAAACTTTGAGGTTTGCAAAGGATTCTGGGTAACAGAACCTGGTCAGAGCCCCACAAGTCACCCCATCTTGGATTCCCCTAGGTCTCTAGTTTTCAGAAATGCACAGGTTTGGTAGGTTTCCCTAGGTGGCAGCTGAGCTAGAGGCCAAAATCTACAGGTAGGCACTTTGCAAAAAACACCTCTGTTTTCTTTAAAAAAAAATGGGATGTGTCCACGTTGCGTTTTGGGGCGTTTCCTGTCGCAGGCGCTAGGCCTACCCACACAAGTGAGGTATCATTTTTATCGGGAGACTTGGGGGAATATAGATTAGCAAAACAAGTGTTATTGCCCCTTGTCTTTCTCTACATTTTTTCCTTCCAAATATAGGAGAGTGTGTAAAAAAGACATCTATTTGAGAAATGCCCTGTAATTCACATGCTAGTATGGTCACCCCGGAATTCAGAGATGTGCAAATAACCACTGCTCCTCAACACCTTATCTTGTGCCCTTTGTGGAAATACAAAGGTTTTCTTGATAGCTAGTTTTTACTCTTTATATTTCAGCAAATGAATTGCTGTATACCCGGTATAGAATGAAAACGCACTGCCGGGTGCAGCTCATTTATTGGCTCTGGGTACCTAGGGTTCTTGATGAACCTACAAGCCCTATATATCCCCGCAACCAGAGGAGTCCAGCAGACGTAACGGTATATTGCTTTTGATGATCTGACATTGCAGGGAAAAGTTACAGAGTAAAACGTAGAGAAAAATTGATGTTTTTTTCACCTCAATTTCAATATTTTTCTTTTTCAGTTGTTATTTTCTTTAGGAAACCCTTGTAGGATCTACACAAATGACCCCTTGCTGAATTCAGAATTTTGTCTACGTTTCAGAAATGTTTAGGTGTCTGGGATCCAGCGTTGGTTTCATGCCCATTTCTGTCACTGACTGGAAAGAGGCTGAAAGCACAAAAAATTGCAAAAATGTCCCAGTAAAATGCCAATTTTTTTTTAAAAAATTGGGTTTTCTGATTCAAGTCTGCCTGTTCCTGAAAGCTGGGAAGCTGCTGAGTTTAGCACCGCAAACCCTTTGTTGATGCCATTTTCAGGGGAAAAACCACAAGCCTTCTTCTGCAGCTACTTTTTCCAATTTCTTTGAAAAAAACGACATTTCCACTGTATTTTGGCTAATTTCTTGGCCTCCTTCAGGGGAACCCACAAAGTCTGGGTACCTCTAGAATCCCTAGGATGTTGGAAAAAAAGGACACAAATTTGGCTTGGTTAGCTTATGTGGATAAAAAGTTATGAGGGCCTAAGCGCGAACTGCCCCAAATAGGCAAAAAAAGGCCTGGCACAGGAGGGGGGAAAGGCCTGGCAGCGAAGGGGTTTTTCGTTTTTCAGTGAACCTGTCTCTTGCGTTAGGGTCTTGTCCAAGAAAGAGTGTATGAGTCATGTCATTGGCATAGGAGAGAAGGTTGATGTTATGTGCGTGGATGACGTTGGTAACAGGAAGCATATCTGTGTTGAAGATGGTGGGACTAAGCAATGAACCTTAAGGCACTCCAAGGATGAGTTTGAGGGCTTCCAAAGATTTAGGTGCCAGGCTGACAGCTTGTGTTCTACCCATTAACAAGGAGCAAAACCTGCAGAAAGCAGATCCCTGGATGCCAATTTAGTGTGAGAACCTGATGAATTTGTCATATGAGACTGTGTCAAATGCGGCAGAGAGGTCCAGGAGAATGAGAACTGCTGTGTCTCTATCAAGGATCATGAAGATAGCTTCTGTGGGAATGATAAGTGCTGGTTCTGCACTGTGGTTGGGTCTGAGTACATACTGTGTGACATCAAGGAGCTGGTGGTTGCTGAGGTGGTTGATGAGATGTTGGATGATTTGTTTCTCTAAGACCTTTGCTGGGTGTGGTAGGAGAGAGATTGGTCTGTTGGAAAGTGTCTGGGACTTTGATTGAGTCAATAGAGGCATCAAGGATGGGTGCTAGGTAGGAGTCCTTTGTGAATGTGTTGTGGGGCGAGGGTGAAATGAGGGCACTGAGTAGTTGTTTCATCTTGGTAGCAGTGAATTTGATAGTGGTGATGGCTGATCATGAAGTCAAGGTTCATTCTGTGGCCATGATGGGAAGTGAGTTGCAATGGTGACTGGGTCTGTTGAGGGTCGAAGTTGCTGTATACAAAGGTGATGGATTACAGCAGAATTTTGAGGGTTGTGTGCAGATTTCAGTGGTTTTCGTTTTTTGCATGCACCCATAACTGCACTAATTGTGGTTTTAGCTGAATTTCTCACTTTTTTCAAACATATGTTGAGGTATTTTAATCAAAGGCAACTAGAACTTCACTTGAACTTTCCTGCTTTTTTGTCTATTAAACAGAATAACGCACACATTAGGGGCTATACAATTCATGTAATATTTTTTTGGGAAGATAAAGAATCCTATGCATTTTTTTAAACTCCCGACCTTGAGAAAGGATTATATATATACGAGCAAGTGGCAGTCACCACTAAGTAGTAATAGTTAGGACCACTTTTCCATAGGTAATGAATATTTTGGTTTGCTAATAACTTTGGTGCCATTTGACAAAACTTCATGAAGGTTTCCAAAAACAGTCTCATCGACCTCAGCTACTCCCTGGAAAGTTTTGTTCAGATTGATCGGAGAGGGGTCGACAAAAAGAAAGAGGGAACCGAAATGTGCTTTCCTCATGCAGTTTACCATAGGAAAATTGAACGATGATTCAGAAAAAAACTACAGATCCTCTCCCTCCCCCCCACCCTTTCTTTTTCATGCCACTGTGGATCCTTTGGCCACGAACAGCACAGGGTTGGTGTAGTAAGGTATGAATAAAAAAACTAGGAATTAATTGAAACAATGCTCCATGAAATAACTATAACTTGCACCCTCACCTTTCACTGCTTATAGCCTCACATATTTCATCACTCATGACATGTTGAATGGCAGCATTGATATCTGAAATGACATCATTTGTGACAAAACTGTGTATGGGGGAAGTTACAATAAATTCAATTAACCATAACTGGTGAATGTCAGTGTTTTTTCAAAATGTTATGTTGTAACTAACATTTTCACCTAATTAAAACATCACTTTAACCTTTGTTTCTTTCAATATTTAAGGTTCTAAATATAAAGTGAGATATTAGTACCTTACATAACTTTAATTTCACTTTTAAACTTTTTTCCAGTGAAATTATATATAGAGTATTTATGTCTATGACATCAGCATGATCTTTCTTTTGTCTTGCGGTGGGAAGAGAAGAATAAAATAGAGAAGATAGAGTTAAGCTATTGTTTGGCTAAAGGTTTAAATATTATCATGTTAAATATGCCCACATTCTTTCATCTCTAATTTGTAGCGATGTAAACTCTGCATTTGAACGATTTTAAGTCAAATACATTCCAAAAATATTTCTATGTCCAAGGCGATTCCTCTCTCTAAAATAAATTCTTGTTTTAACAAGTATGCAGTGACCTGACATATTCCACATCCTAGCCCTGTCACTCTGCATCAGAAAGGGCGCACTGCGCTCCAAGTCCCATTTGGATTCACCTGTTCACTGACGGAGGCCATTAGAAGCAACCAAGCCTTGATTACAACAGCTCTTGTTTGCTCTACTAAATCACAACTCCTGTACAAACCAATTAGAGAACTGATATTTCCAGAACAGTTGAGGCACTCTGGCCGACAGGCATTGCTTAATCTGAATGCATACAATGCTAAGTAGTTGCTGATGTGTGAAATTAAATAAATGTTAAGATTCCTGCGGGCTACAAACCTTATCTCTCGGTGACCTTTGTAGCCATAAAAAACATTAAACATCTGTTATCAGGGACCCACTGTTTGTTATACTACTGACACTTATTTCGTATTCTGAATATAATAAAAAGCAAAGAAAGAGCGCAAACATATCATTGAATGTCCTTTGTCTGAAGAATAATTTCTGTGAGGGAAAGACAAGAACGTGAGATAGGTAACCTTCACTGCTGGTAGCGTGTTCAGAGTGGTGAGCAATAATTATGCTAACAACAATATAATTAATTTAATATTAACCTCTACGTGGTTTACAAGATCAAAATTTAAATGGGGAATTCAGGAATGGTATGACATAGCGAAGGCCTAAGTACCCTATGTAAGAATGGATTGGTTCGCCAAATGAAATACTGATGCTTCGTGTGTTCATTGTGGTGTAATACTAATATTACTTTTTACAGTAAAAATCAGCATTGCACGTGGACAAGTTTAGCAGTTGGGATTTGTATCACCTGACACTGTAACTAGGGAAGGGTTTCATGCTGCGTTATCAGACTAGTGGTCTATTCAAAAGCGTAACTTAGGGGTAACCAGGAAGTGATTTATTCATTCGGCCATTTTTGTACTGAGGGGAATATCGATGACCATTAGTGTACATACGTCCTCATACTGATGTCCTCATTAACAGTTCAGGGAGCCTCTATTATTTTGGTAAAAGGCAGAACAAATGACAGAGTTATTTTGTTAATTCTTAGATGCAGACATGTAAGCAGTTAGTATAAGATTCTTTGAGAATGATTTGTTGAGTAGCGCCTTGAATCCAACCTCAAATTATGTTATGATATTTTGATGCCTATGATGTCAGAATCCTGTTCAAAGGGCTGCAGGGCAAGCAGCAGTTTGTGGGCCCAACCGTGGTTGAGGCCCTTTACTCTCAATATCTGGGGGTCCGCCCGACTATGGGTCCGCTCAACTGGGCCAAGCACCCCCTTCTGCACCTGACTCTCAGTTGGGTAGCGTAGGATGAGCAGTCAAGGTGCTTTTGAGGGAAGTGCATAAACAGATCTGTGAACATGACTCATAACTCAAAATGCAAGCACCTCGAGCAATAAATCAAGGTCAAGCCAGATAAAAAGAATTATTTTAATTCTAACTCTACACATGCAAAGGTAAGCAACAATCAAAAGCAACAACACAATCCCCCTTGAGGTCAGGTATTTAGTAGTTGTCAGGCCATTCCCTGTCCTCCCCCCTCTAGTGCAACGAGTTCAATGTTATTCCCTATTCACTGATGACCCCATCCAGGAAGTGTAAACTATTAAGCTGTATTCAAGAGTTCAACCCTCAGAATCTGTTTGTATTCAGTTGCTAAAGTACATGGTGTTGCAGCACCAAGGATTGTATGTACCTTGAAGCCCAAAAGGCCCAGTTCTTGGCTTACCTGATCTGGTGATATGGAACCCTACAGTGGTGCAGCACAGTCTTGCTCCAGTTTGGCAAAGTCAGCCTTCCTGCAGTCACACAATGCAGCACCTGGCAGGCTCTTTCCCTTGAGTCACGCTAACAGCTGGCTCAGACAATCAGGGTTGTCACGTGGTGAGTGACTTTTACCTCTGCCTGGAATGGTGGGTGGTTTTCTTGCTCCGATGGTGCTCCAGTGGTTTCCTCTTGATCATCAAACCTCCTTCAGTGCAGCCCACAGAATGTGGGCTGGTCCCAGCTTGGTCACAGCAGCTGTTTTGCAGTTTTGGGCGATGGCCCAGACCCTTGGCCTCAGCATCTCTGGTGGCCCTTCCTGGCATACGAGGTCACTTCTCTGGAACTGACAAGTCCAGTCATGCCGATCTTATGTTTGCATCTACGGTAGCCTCTCTTGTCATATAGGGTTGCCAAAGTAATCTGACACACAGGCGACTGCCCGATTGGTGCGGGAGCAGGTGTCTCCCACCGTGCTCCTTAGCTCAGTCCACGGTGGCCCCTCCTGGCATACGGGGTCACCAATTCAGTCCAGCTTATGGGTTACAGTCCGATCAGCTTGGGAGCGGATTTCTCGTACCTCGCAGGAGGCACATTGGTCTTGATGAGCATGCAGATGCTGGCTCTCCACATTCTAGGGCGGGTAGTCCTGGTTTCCCTGGGTGATGTGCCTTCACCCAGCAAGGAGGATAGCAGGCTTGGGTCCCTAGTCATTGTCACAGGCAGAAGTCTGGCACAGCTTCCCCTCCTCACACAGCCCATCTGGCTGATCATCTGATGACAATGTTTGCGGTGTCAAACTCCTCTACTTATAGTCTTTTCCAGACACAAAATTATATTTTGTGTCTCAGTCTTTGAAGTTTTATGTTGGGGTTCTGCTTCTTTGAAATGTACATATGTCCCCTTTCTTTTTCCTCCTGAAGGATGTCTGTCACAGCGGTCAGGACTCTGAAGCCGATAAACCCACAACAAGATTCATGAAAATGACCAGAGTTCACCCACAGGGATATGTGCACCCAATAGGTTAATCCTGAGCCCTCTGCCCCATTCTTTGTGATTCCCCTATCAGCCCCATCTCTTGCTTCCTGAGATGCACCCAGGCCCCTTCTTTATGATCTATCATTGAATCAAACAGCCCTCAAAATGCACAGAGAGAGCCTGGCTCTCCCAACCTCCAATGCATGTCCCACCCAGCTACAGGAATGCAGCAATATACAGTACTGTCTTTGGGGATTCATCTACTCATGTTTCACCAGGCACGCCTGGGCTCACAAATTGGAACCCAGGATCCACCATGTAATGTACCAGTGCAGGCACTTTTGTTTTCAGCATACATCTACAGCACACTCACTGCCCAGTACTATTATCCTCATGTATTATGCGACCACCAGCGTACCCACGTGTGGCACATGCACTCAGTATGTGCATATAGCTCAGTACTGCAGTCTCTCTGTACTGCACCAGAGTGTTATTAAAAAAAACACTGCCACAACACACACATTTGCAATGTGCGCACTGTACCACACTTCACCTTTTGTGTAGTGTATTTCTTGAGACCACACATGCATTCAGCATATGTTTTCATCACATTCACACTTCTACATCAACCTGATGTAAACCAGGGATGAGTTAAACACAGCAGCAGAACATTTAAAAAAGTGAGTGCGCATGTAGATTGCACTCTAGTGACACAGGGAACAATGGACCTGTTCACTGTTACTGATCACTACACTATTGATATGCTGCCACCACCACGCTGATGCTGTGTAACACCTAGTGAAGGCGGTAGCCTTCCACCGCTATGAGGGGAGTGCTTTTGACACAAGGAAATCATCATAAAAACCTGACCCTAACTCCCTGGCTAAGCCAACCCAATTAGCCGAAACAACTATGACAGGGATGTGTAGGGGAAAAAGGGCTGAAGTGGTAACCCAGAATATTTATGGGGGCGATAGTGTACCTCCTGTAGTGGGCGCCTCTAATAAATGCAATAACATTTTGAATAAGGGAGTTAACTGTGAGGTGCATAGAAATGAACTTTTAGATAAAAGGTCTGTATGCCCTTTGAGAAATGCCCCTCTAAGTCAGATCAGACATAGTGATTACGATATATACATGACAAATGTCCCCAAGCTAAGCAATGGTCAAAAAGAGCAAGGGGATTCTCTTAAAAACAAAATAATCCATTGGATAAGGGGGACAAAGAAGTGCAGGTCCATTATAAGGGATGACATAGTTACCGCACAGAGATACACAAGAGTAGGATTAACAACAGATGTTATAGGGTTTAAATTGACCACCCAGAGCCTAGTAAAGGGCCTTCTGGCACTTGATGCAAGAGTGAGACCCGGTACCTCATCCCAAGTGTCACTTGCCCAAAAACTCCTCCAATCACTGACAAATCTGTTTTTCCAAGAGACATAAATGGCCCAGCACATAGGTACTCATAGAAGGGATCAAAAGAACAGCCCAACCTCAGCTATAGACTGACGTGAAGCCCCCACGGTGAAGGCTGGGAGAGAGGGTATAGCCATTCTAGACCCCTCTACGTCAAACAACCGGATATCATACACCCTGGAAGCGGATTTAAAAGCACATTGCAGCGATTCAGTAGAGGAGAAGGACCATGGAGTAACGCCTCGTCTAAATGAAACCAGAGAGAAGCCGCTAGATATGGAGGAGGGACTCGATCTACAGATTAGGTTTCTATCTTGGAACGTGGCAGGGCTGCTTTAGAAAACAGCTAACCCTGACTGGTGTAGTTTTATAGATCAACACCATATTATTTTACTACAGGAGACATGGGTTTCATCTGCAGTTAATAGAGAAGGCTATTGGACCTTCCAGAAGACTGCGCTTCCATCACCATCTGGCAGGGCTTCAGGGGGTTTGATAATCTGGTTAAAACATGATCTGTTCCCAAAGGTGAAGGAGTTAGCAACCCCTATAAGGGATCTATTAGCTGTCGAGGTTGAACTTAGTACTGTTAGGGGGCCCGTTAGTATAGTAATTGTAAACATATATGTCAGACCTGGCACCCAAAGGACTCAGACCGTTCTGATGAGTATGCTAACAGACTTCCTTAATTGTCTACCCGATAGGCAGGGCTTAATTGCCGCAGGAGATTTTAACATGCAATTGAATTGCAGAGATGACAAACAGCAAAGAGGAATCCAGTTTGTAGATCCATGGGATAGATCTGGGCCGGTTCGAGTTACAACTAATAAAGAAGGGGGAGCATTAGATCTATTAGAAGATCTAATAAAAACAAAGGGGTTAAGAATAGTAAATGGGAATACCAGATCAGACACCCCGGCGTCGCCTACATATAGGAGAGGTCCATACTCTAGCCATCTGGATTATGTTTTAGTAGATGATGTTCTCTGGAAATCTCTTATCGACATGGTTGTTCTCCCTCGTAAATATAGTGACCATCAAGCTCTGAGTACCTCCTTTTCTACTATTCTATTTAGCTGTAAAACATTGACAACATGGACCAAAACCAATATCCTAGCTATGACCAATGATTATAAAAATGTGAAGTGGGAATGGGTGGAAGATGATGTAAACTTCCAGTTATTAATTTATAGAATAGTTGCAACAACGCTTTTCCCACTGAAGCATATAAATATTACATTGGTGGATTTGATTAATTTGCATAGCATTTTGATTAACCGGCTAAAACCACATTTTCAGGTAGCAAGGAGGCGGACAGAGATTGGGACTAGAACGTTGAGGTGGTTCTCTAACCCTTGCATTTCAGGCCAAAATACAGCTATTGGGAGCACTGAAGGCAGGGAACTGCCGAGAGATAAGAACATCTAGGGCTGCATATAAAGTTGTACTAAAAAATGCTAAAAAAGAGTGGGAAACTAAATATTGGAATAGGCTGGTTGATGCACTTTATGAGAAGGATTTTAAACTATTTTGGAAACTAGTGGCAGACAAAGGTAGCTCTCAAGGTGTGGAGAACTACCCTGTAATTCAGCCAGAAACTTGGGTGACGCATTTTAAAAATGTATACAGAAAACCTCAAATTAGTAGTACCACTATTCCTCCATTAAAACCTAATTAACTTCTTGCCAATACTTCAACTGATGGGAGAGTTATATTACCCAAATTCGACCTGGATTGTTTCTCCCTAAAAGAAACAACTCTGGCTCTACAATCAATACGAAAAGGGAAGGCCCCTGGTCTGGATGGCATCCCAGGTGATTTATATCTGTCCCGACCGACAACTAGGGGCCAGATGTAGGAAAGCATTTGCGAGTCGCAAACAGCAAAAATTGCCGTTTGCGACTCGCAAATTGCATTTTCCTATTCAGAAATGCATATTGCGAGTCGGGACCGACTCGCAAAATGCATTTCAGAATCGCAAATAGGAAGGGGTGTTCCCTTCCTATTTGCGATTCGGAGTGGTATGCAATACCATTTGCGACCGCATATGCGGTCGCAAATGGTGTCGCAGTTACCATCCACTTCAAGTGGATGGTAACCCACTCGCAAATTGGAAGTGGTCCCCATGGGACCCCTTCCTCTTTGTGAATGGACCCCAAATTATTTTTTCACGGCAGGTAGTGGTCCAAGGGACCACTACCTACCCTGAAAAAATACCGAAACTAAAGGTTTCGGATTTTTTTTTAAATGCAGCTCGTTTTCCTTTAAAGAAAACGGGCTACACTTAAAAAAAAAAAACCTGCTTTATTTAAAAGCAGTCACGAACATGGAGGTCTGCTGACTACAGCAGGCCTCCATGTTTGCGAGTGCCTATAGTCGGTATGGGGCCGCAATTTGCGACCCACCTCATTAATATTAATGAGGTGGGTCTCTGCGACCCCATACCGACTCGCAGACGGTGTCTGAGACACCGTTCTGCATTGCAAATTGCGACTTGCACTTTGCGAGTCGGAAGGACTCGCAAATTGCAAGTCGCAATTTGCAATTTTCCTACATCTGGCCCCTGGTCTCTGTATCTAAATGCGCTCAGTAATGAGACATTGAGGGGGGGAGGACTTCCCCCCACGTGGCAAGGAGCAATCATAGTCCCTATTTACAAGAAAGGGCCAAGGGAAGAACCTACCAACTATAGGCCAATTAGTCTAATTGATGTTAGTCAAAAAATATTCAGCAAGCAGGTATTGAATAGACTACAGGCATGGATAGAGGATTCTCATATTCTCTCCGATTTCCAGGCAGGATTTAGAAAAGGAATGAGCACAATAGATCAGGTATTTAGGTTTAACCTTTTATGTTGGAAATATTTGTCACTTAATAGGAGCCATGTGTATGTAGCTTTTATTGACTTAAAAGCTGCTTTTGACATGGTACCACAGGATCTATTGTGGAATGTTATGGAGAGTTATCAACTTGATGGAGAACTACTAAGACTGATTAGGTATCTACATGAGGGGACTTATGCTCAAGTATGATGGTCACAAAGTGGCGATCTAACGGAAGCTATACCTGTCAATAGGGGGGTCAGGCAGGGGTGTATTCTGGCACCAACATTGTTTAATCTTTATATCAATGGTGCGGCGGATCAACTGTTACACTGCAACCATGATGCCCCAAAGCTAGCTGGATCCTCTGTCCCCATTTTAATGTTCGCTGACGATACCTTATTAATCTCGAGCACACCCATGGGCTTAAAAAATGAACTGGATGCTTTTTATAACTTTTGTTTTAATAGAGGGCTTGAAATAAATTCAACAAAATCAAAGTTCATGGCTTTTAACCCGCATAAATCGTTTAGGGGGAAAATGACCATAGCAGGCCAATCAGTGGAGAGAGTCAGCCAATTCGACTATCTGGGGATTAGGCTAAGTGATGACCAACATTGGTCGGCGCAGATTGGGAAGAGTCTGACAGCTCTTAGGCAGAGGTCAACAGTGATAGGGAGGAAAATTGCTAATATTACGGAAGGGGAGATATCACCCGCCATCACTGTTTATAAAGCAGCGGCTGTTGCAGCTTCAATCTATGGTGCTGAGCTTGGGGACACACTAACTCTAGGTGTTTGACATGGTAGAAAACCGTTTCATACGAAACTTTCTGCGACTGCCGATGAGTACTCCTCGCACCCCCCTTAGATTTGACCTAGCCTTAAATGAGATCCACAACGAAATTGCACTAAGACCACTCATGTATTGGGTTCGTCTTTGGACTTTGGAGTATCTGTCCACCCTCCATGTACCATTAGATGAGTTTTTCGTAGGTGACTGTGCATTAAAGATCCCTTGGTTTGGACAAATCAGAGATATGTGTAAACTCCTCAAAATGGAGGAGGTGTGGAGTGCTCCTCATAACCTGACCAAGGAAGTAAAAGAGCGTATAAAAAGGTGCTACTGGGAGAACATCTTGGTTCAAATCTGGTCTAAAAACCAAGGTAGTCGGACCCTACAGTTCCTAGACCATAAATGTAGCCCCAAATTTGAGGCCTATATGGACAATGTAAACCCTCCCTATACTAAATCACTTTTTTATCAAGTTCAGATTAGGGATCCTCCCGCTCAAGACATTTACAGCGAGATGGGAAGGGGAGGATTGTAATTCAACATTCTGTCATCATTGTCAAAAGACAATAGAGTCACTTGCGCACGTTATGTTTTTTTGTCCTAGATATTTGGTACCTAGGAAGAAGTGGATTGCTCAGTTATGTAGGTCAATGGGGATAAGGGAATGGAATATAGCATTACGCCTTTTGACAACTGACACAAATGACAAAATAGTTTTTTCAGTTGCGAGATATTTGCAAAGTGCATGGGCTATAAAGAACCAGAGAATTGCCATAATTGTGTGTTTTAACATATTGGTCTTAGATTATATTTATTTAACATAACAAGTTTTTAACTGCATGAGTTAAGATATAATGGCCTAATATTTTTATATTGAATATTTTGGGATTTCAAGATTTTAAGAACAATGTTGTTTTGCACTGTTTTTACAACTATGTGATCTCACAACTTATTCAGGGCTCTTAAAGTATAACGTGGTATTTCTTGTTTATTTTCTTTTATAATCAACATGTTGCTCAATCATGATATGGCGTTTTATTGTTGACTTTTATGGCTTTTAGCCGAAATAAAGTTACTATTTGATTTTGATTTTTGAGTGATTTTGACACCCCTTCCGGTTCTACAAAACTGCAATCCGTGAGACATGATATCATGGTGCACATACATGATCCCTGTTTGCCTATGACAAAACAAAATCAGCATTAGGAATCCAGACAACACCATAGTTGGGCAGTCTGGCAGGAGTACACATTTCCTAGATCTTTTTCATCCCGACATAGGGTTTCCTGAATCACCAGCAAGGAGCAGCGTTTGGTGTTGGGTAGCTCAATGTTTTGAGATTGCAGCTTATATGCCATAGAAGGAAAAGGAAGAATAATGATTTGTTGAACTGTGTTGCAGGGATCTGACTTGAAGAGGATCTGGATTTTTGTTTTTATTTCGATGATGCAAGGGGTACATACTTAATATGGATGTCTGCACCACAAATAAAATTAGGTTCTCTTCTTGCATGTGATGGAGCGCCCACTGAGGTCTTTCTTCCACCTCGGGTTCAGAAACCGGAAGCACTCTGGTGAGACACCATACCTTATCCCACCTATTAGAAGCCATTCATATCTTTTGACTCAGAGAGGAGTGCAGTAAATGGATTAATTCAATTTGTTCGATTGTTACAAATGGGGTCTTTGGTTGGCAGTCAGGTTACCCCCTGTCCAAGCAAGGACCCTCACTCTAGTCAGGGTAAAAGAGAATCACCCTCAGCTAACCCCTGCTTACCCCCTTGGTAGCTTGGCACGAGCAGTAGGCTTAACTTCAGAGTGCTAGTTGTAAAGTATTTGTACCAACACACACAGTAACTTAATAAAAACACTAAAAAATGACACAACACAGGTTTAGAAAAATAGAGAATATTTATCTAAACAAAACAAGACCAAAATGACAAAAATCCACAATGCACAAGTCAAGTTATCAATTAAAAAGCAAAGAGAGTCTTCATGTAGTTTTAAACACACACTAGCACTGTTCACAAGATGGAAGGCACACAAAGTCCAGTCTTTGCCCTCTTACTCTGTTAGAAGCAGCAACTGCAGGATAGCTCCACAAAGCACAGTCACAGACAGGGCAGCTCTTCTTCCTCAGCTCATCAGCTCTTCTCCAGGCGGAGGTTTCTCTTGGTTTCTAGAAGTGTTCTAAAGTCTGTGGTGTTGGGTGCCCTTCTTATACCTAATTTCTCCTTTGAAGTAGGCCTACTTCAAAGCAACATCTCTCTTGAATGTGAAATCCTGCCTTGCCCAGGCCAGGCCCCAGACACTCACCAGGGGGTTGGAGACTGCATTGTGTGAGGACAGGCACAGCCCTTTCAGGTGTAAGTGACTACTCCTGCCCTCCCTCAATACACAGATGGCTCATCAGGAAATGCAGACTACACCCCAGCTCCCTTTGTGTCACTGTCTAGTGTGAGGTGCAACCAACCCAACTGTTAAACTGACCCAGAGAGGGAATCTACAAACAGGCAGAGTCACAGAAATGGTATAGGCAAGAAAATGCTCACTTTCGAAAAGTGGCATTTTCAAACGCACAATCTCAAAATCAACTTTACTAAAATATGTATTTTTCAATTGTGAGCTCAGAGACCCCAAAATCCACATGTCCATCCTCTGCCAAAGGGAATCTACATTTTAATCATATTTAAAGGTAGCCCCCATGTTAACCTATGAGAGGGACAAGCCTTGCAATAGTGAAAAACGCATTTAGCAATATTTCACTGTCAGTACATATAAAACACATTACTATATGTCCTACCTTAACCATACACTGCACCCTGCCCTTGGGGCTACCTAGGGCCTACCTTAGGGGTGTCTGACATGTGAGTAAAGGGAAGGTTTAGGCCTGGCAAGTGGGTACACTTGCCAAGTCGAATTTACAGTTAAAACTGCACACACAGATACTGCAATGGCAGGTCTGATACATGATTACAGAGCATGATTACAGAGCTACTTATGTGGGTGGCACAATCAGTGCTGCAGGCCCACTAGTAGCATTTGATTTACAGGCCCTGGGCACCTCTAGTGCACTGTACTAGGGACTTACTAATAAATCAAACATGCCAATCATGGATAAGCCAATTACATACACATTTTGTAAAGGAGAACTTGCACTTTAGCACTGGTTAGCAGTGATAAAGTGCCCAGAGTAACAAAAACAGCAAAAACAGAGTCAAGCACACATCAACAACCTGGGAAACAGAAGCAAAAAGTTAAGGGAGACAACGCCAAGGATGAAAAGTCTAACATCGATGGACCCCATTTTTTCCGTAAACAACATCATCACTGTCCAGAACACCTCCACGCTACACTGGACCAACCACCAATGCACCCATTTCTCCATCTACCCCTGCACTCTCTGCACCCAAGCAGGAAATGGAACTAGATCACCAAGGCACAGCTCACAAGTACCCTCAGCAATTATCCCCCTCCTTTCTCCACAGATGTAAACATCTCAGCACGGAACCTCCACCAATGGATCTCCGAATGCGCTAAAACCCTAGCACCACTCTGAAAGGCCTCAGCAAAACACAACCACAAGAAGGCCAGCTGGTTCTCCCTCACATTCCAGGACTCCAGGCACACCTGCAGATGGCTAGGAAAAATATGGCAAAAAAGTAAGTCTCCGGACGACCTCGTGGCCTTCCACATCAAAACCTACCACCACCTCATCACGTCTACCAGGAAAGCCACCCAGCAGGACCGCATCAGCAGCACCACCCACAACACAAAAGAGCTTTTTGCTATGGTCAAGGAGTTTGACAAACCCCAATCGGAAGCGGCAAACTTCCCCCTATCTCAGGACCTCTGTGACAAACTAGCCACCTTCTCCCTCCAGAAAATCAAAGACATCTACGATACCTCCCAAGACCCTCCGACCCTACCAACAGCCCACAAGCTCAGACCCTCTGAACCTTCACAGATCCTGCCCTGCTGGACCACCCTCTCCACAGACAAGACCCGCTTCATCATGAGGGGCATCCACTCTGGAACCCCTACTGACCCCTGTCCTCACCACATTTTCAACAAAGCCAACACCTCTATCGCAACTGAGCTCCGTCACTTTCTCAACTGTTCCATTGAGAGGGCTCCCTCCCCAAAGTCTGGTAGCACACCAAGATCTGCCCACTCCTGAAAAAAAACCATGGCTGACCCCCTGGACCTCAAGAATTACCGTCCTATTGTTCTGTTGCCTTACCAAGCCAAGGTAATCGAAAAGTCCATTAACGTACAGCTCCACAAACACATTGAGGACAACAACATCCTGGACAACTTGCAATCAGGTATCAGGAGCAACCACAGCACAGAGACCACCCTCCTCGCTGTCACAGATGACATACACATGCTCCTCAACCGCGGGCAAACAGCAGTCCTCATCCTACTGGACCTATTGGCCACCTGCGGCATGGTATCACATCACATCATATCCTCGGCTTGAGACTCCACACAGCTGGCATCAGTGGAAAGGCCTCACAATGGATCACTCCTTCCTGACCGGCAGAACACAGAGAGCCAGACTCACATCTTACCAATCAGAACCTACGGAGATCAACTGCGGAGTTTCACAGGGCTCCTCCCTGAGCCCTACACTCTTCAACATCGACATGGCCCCGCTCGGATCCATCATCAGGAACCACGTGCTGAACATCGTCTCCTAAGCTGACGACACCAAGCTAATCATCTCATTGACCGAAAACCCCACAACTGCCAAGAATTTCCACAATGTGAAGGAAGCCATTGCTGCCTGGATGAAGGACAGCTGCCTCAAGTTCAACTCAGACAAGACCTAGACTCTCCACATCAGCCTGGGATGACTCCTGGTGGCCTGCTTACCTTGACACTCCTCTTTCTACAACAAACTATGCACGCAACCTCAGCTTCATCCTAGATTCATCACTTACCATGACCCATCAAATCAACTCAGTCATAAGATCCTGTTTTAACACACTCTGACTTCTCCTGAAGATCTTCAAATGGATCCCCAACGACTGCCGCAAACCCGTAACCCAGACCTTGTTCACCAGCACAATCGACTATGGCAACACCCTCTATGCCAGCACCACCCAGAAGAACCTAAAGAAACTACAACACATCAAAAATGCCTCCACCAGACTCATCCTGCATGTCCCTCCGCAGCAAACACATCACCAGACACCTAAGGGACCTCCACTGGCTCCCCGTCAAGAAGAGGATCAACTTCAAGCTTCTTGTCCATGCATAGAAGGCGCTCCATGACAGAGGACCCACCTACCTCAACCACCGCATCGTCTTCTACTCCCCCGCCAGACCTTTCTGTTCTGCTCAATAAGCACTAGCCACCGTACCCCGCATACGGAAAACCTTGGCTGGAGGAAGATCCTTCACCTACCTCGCGACAAAGAGCTTGAACACCTTGCCTCTTCATCTCAGGCAGTCACCATCATTGCCTCATTTCAGGAAGGACCTTAAGACCTGGCTCTTGTACTGAAGCACCAAGGACCAACCCCTTTTGTGCCTTGAGACCCTTACAGGTGAGTAGTTACATTGTATAAAGATGATTGATTGTATATAAACCAACAACATGAGATACGTAAACATGTAAACACCATGGCCAATTGTAAACATAAAATAAAATCCAAACTCAATAATGTTTCAAAGTTTTATTAAAACCGTAGAGCTAATGTGACGTAAATCGTGCACAAGACTAAGTTATTAGCATACATGAAAACCATAGGCTGACCAAAACATCTAAAGAGATTAAGCCTACCAGACATCAATACTATTAAACACTCCAAAAGTATGACACAGATTAATAAAACTATAATATGCACATTGAATTCAGACTTCAAAGCAGATGCTGGTGACTTCAGCAAATCCTCAAAATTCAGTTATTTACATTCAGTTTTCAGATCTGGGCCATCCTTATCTCTAACATGAATTGGACTTGCATGTGTGGGACCGGGCTAACACACGTGGGCAAAGCAAAAGAAAAGACAAACATAATTTGGCAAAATCATCAAATTAGGGTAACTCACTATAAGAGTACACTGATGTAATGATCTAAACTGAAAAGGGAACACAACACCACATTATGAGTTATACCTCTCCTCATGGGATAGCAAACAAGAAAGTTTCATCAAGCAGAGCGTTTACCATTTCACAGCATCAGTAGACAGCACATAGGACTGGTTGGAAGTTCAGAATTGATTGGACATATTAGTATTGAGCAGCAAAAGTAAGGGGGCAATTTAAACTAAAAGTAAACTCATGAAATAAAGATTTAATATGGCAGAAGACTTTGAGAGGGACAGGAGGTGAAAAGCATGAACACTCAAGAAGAGCTCTCAGGCTTCGACACGCAGCAGCAGACTAACTCCGAAACGTTCAAAAGTCTCTCCCTACCTAGAAATGTCCACAGGTTTGTGATTGGTCACCCAGGTGGGCTCATCTTGCACACAACAACCAACATCCAATGGGATCAAGTTTGCAACTGTTCTGGATTTTCTCAGAGAAGAGATATATATTCATCTTGATGAATTCATACTGTTACGCCAAAACATTACATTTTCTAGTTGATTGCAACTTTGGCATCCTTTCTCACTGTACACAGGATAATATGACCAATTTTCATGTGAAATTAATATGGCTTTCTGTGTAGTTCGACAGCTAGAACAAATATTATTACCTTGTTAACACCAAAACTTGTTCTCGGTTTTAATACAATGGGACATTCAATAACACATCAGCAACCTAGGAAAAAAATTCAGGTCAGAGGTAACAGAATGAGTTTACATTTCTTCATCACTATTGCAAAAATGAATCTTCAGGCCTAGTCAAGCAAAGAAAGCCTAATTTCACATTCTGACAGTTATACACATAAATTCTATTCCACATCTTACAATTGAGATAAAATATGCAAAGCAAAATATTTAATTGCAAAAATTATTTACCACATGTTAGGACACAATTTAAACTTGCATTCATTTTCCTGCACAGGTAACTCACGTTAATACATTCATTTAAATCAATATAAGTATGATTGAGTCATGTTCATTTAATACTTCAATTCTAACATTCATCTAATAATTATGCTTTTGATATTAATAAGGGGCAGTAACTTACTCAATTAAATTTGCACAACATCTTTTCATGGCAAAACGCGATGTCAAATACAAATGGAGGCCACATTGTCCACCATAATTCAAATGTGCACGTTTTACATTTCATGTTAATTTCTCTGTTAGGCTTTTAAATGAAGGTTAATAAGTCACTTTATGGTAACTTCTATGCCACTAATGTATTAATAAAATTTGATCTCTATCACACGTCAAAACTGTACATTTGTTTTTGGGCATACAAAACCTTCAGAATCCAATTCTTTGACTTCTACTTACACCTCGTGGATCAAAATACACAACCTGCATAACATGTCCCCACTTTGCTTCTCTTTGTACTGCTTATAACCAAGTTTAATTTCTTTAAGAAACTTTGGCCTGTGTTCTAAGTTCTTTATATATACTGAACATATTCAAATCATAGCCAAGTACTGTACACTAGGCCAGCATTTACGGAAATGTTGAGATGTACATCAGCGTATTCAGGGGCATATTTATAGTCTGCGCCGGATTTGTGACATTTTTTATGCAAATCCGGTGCAAACTTAGCTCCATATTTATATTTTGGCGCTAGACATGCCTAGCGCTAAAATATTGGAGTTAAAGTAATTTTTTGCCTGCAGAAAACTACCTTGCGTCAATGAGATGCAACATAGGCGTTCCTGGGCAGAAAATGACTCTAAGGGCCTAGCACCTTATTTACCCTCCCAAGCTAAAATTACACATGGGAGGAAAGAGGGGGTCACAAAATGGTGCAAAGCTTGCTTTGCACCATTTTTTAATGCCTGGGTCAGGGCAGGTGTTAGGGGACCTGTGGGCCTATTTCCCTAGTGGAACACCATGGAATAAGCCCACAGGTGCCCTCCTCAGCCCCCAGGGACACCCCCACCCACACCAGAGGGACCGCGGAGGATGGGGGACCCCATTCCTGGTAAGTATAGGTAAGCCATTGGGGACCCTGAAATTGTACTTGTCAGGATTGAATCTTCTTTATTAAGCACCCATCATCCCTTTATTTGGTATTTGGAAGGAATGAAGGCCGTCGCCAATTGGATGAGGAACAGCAAACTGAAGTTGAGCTCAGATAAGACGGAGGTCATCATCTTCGGCGCCAACCACTCAGCCTGGGACGACTCCTGGTGGCCGACCGCTCTGGGAGCAGCACCAACACCCACCAACCATGCACGCAACCTGGGCATCATCCTGGACTCAACACTCTCCTTGACCAAGCAAGTCAGCGCTGTCTCCTCAACCAGCTTCAACACCCTCCGCATGCTCTGCAAGATCTACAGATGGGTCCCCACAGATACAAGAAGAACAGTCACCCAAGCCCTCGTCAGCAGCAAATTTGACTACGGAAACACCCTTTACAGAGGAGCCCTGACCAAACTCCTCAAACGACTGCAACGCATACAGAACGCCTCTGCACGACTGATCCTCGATGCCCACCGCCGAAGCCACATCACCCCCTACACTGGCTCTCCGTCAACAAAAGGATAACCTTCAAGCTCCTCACCCACGCACACAAAGCGCTCCACAACACTGGTCCAGCCTACCTCAACAGATGACTCACCTTCTACACCCCGTCCCGCCAACTCCGCTCAGCCGACCTCACCCTCGCCACCGTCCCCCGCATCCGAAGAGCGACTACCGGAGGCAGATCCTTCTCCCACCTCGCCGCCAAGACCTGGAACACCCTTCCCTTGCCCCTATGACAGACCGAAGACCTGCTGACTTTCAGGAAGCGGCTCAAAACCTGGCCATTTGAGCAGTAGCAGCACCCTCCCCCCCCCCCAGCGCCTTGAGACCCTCAAGGGTGGTAGTGCGCTCTACAAATACACTGATTGATTGATTGATTTGTGGCTGAGGTAAGGCACTCCTTTGCATCAAGGAACGATGAGGCATGCAAATAGTAAACTTGAATACACCTTAAAACTTAAAGATGTAATGCCATGGGTAAATGAAAAGGGAACTAGAATGGATTAACTGCTAACAATAGGAGAGAAAAACTAGTTTCCATGGGAGAGAGAGATGAAGAAGGATAAACATGAAAAAAACACAACTACAAAATAGAAAATATCCTTGTTTTTCCTCGTAAAAAACCTAAGCACTAATGACTAAGTTTTTGCATCTTTAACTTAGTGCATATAAGAAACTAACATTGACATTCCTTTAAACACGATGCAGTTAAGAAGTGCAATTCTAATAAACATAGTTGCAGAACCAAAGTTAAGAGAGTTGCACTACCACAGATTTACTATAAAGTGCATTTTGGACATACAAATACTTCCAAAATGCATCAATGTACGATTGATGTGCTTCTGCTGCAAAGCCCATTCCTTTATGCAAAACCTGCTTTGCTGTTTCAGGGGAATGTAGCAATGTTAGCAGGGTAGCCCTCTGTGACCTGCTCCTACTGTAAACCATGAACTGTGACTGTAGAATTGCTTTTTTCCTCTAATTTCGAGGCATAAATATAATGCAATGCAATTACATTAGCAAACAATGCTTCGCCCACAAATGAAACGGGCAAAGAAGCAGGAGTTACCTGACATGCCTCATTACCCTCTCTTTAGGTGGCTCACTGGAGCCAATGTATGTCAGAGTAGCATGTGTACACCAATTTCTAAAACCCTTATAGAGTGTAGCCACCAGCTGTGCACACTTGTGCTATGTTCACTAACTCTGCATGCCAACTGTTCCACAGGGACATGTATGCCAAGAAAATGTGGCCACATATTTGTAGGGAGTATATTGCACCACCACAAATGTGTAGCCATATTCTGTATGTCTTGCATTTAGAGCAGATTTTAAATTGGGTTGTTGCTCTTTATCAAGTGTGCCAGCCGCTAAGGATGCTCTTAGAGTTCTGAAAAGGGTTCTTATTCTCATTGGGTATTTAACATCCTTTAATCCTTGTTTGCAAGCACAAAGTGTAGCCTTGCCGCTATCCCCCAAGAACAAAGGATTTTGACTTTGGCTCCATAGAGGTCTAAAAGATGGGAGATGGGAGATATTTGCTATGCTACTGTTTTGAGCCCTCACAGTCTGCAGGTCTTTATCCATACATCGAAACAGGATCATCTTTCATCAGTGGTACCAATGCCATTTCATGCACCTCAGGTACTCTTCAGCTGGATCTCCATTCACCACCTGGTGGAGGACTGATTGTGGTGAAAACATCTTGCTGCAGTCTGTAGGCCTCTAATAAGCTGTACTTCTTGACTCTTGGGTAAGTACTTGAAGAATGTGATTTAGAGTGGTTAACTACTTGGACAATGTGATTGTGCACGTAAACGTATAATTTAATTTTATGTATGTATTTAGATATGTGCATTTCTTTGTACAAATATATATACTACTTATGGCTTAAACATATAAAATAAAACAAATATAAAAATGAAAAATAAAAAAAATACAACAATAAATTAGCTTTAAGTTAAGCAAAACCTGAAAGTCTGCACATATGAAACTTTACACAATACAATTTCCTATCTCTTTGTTATTTTCATGAAACATGTCTATTTTTCTATGTAATTATGTAACTATATATTTATTATTTCACTTCCACTTAGAAAGATTGAAAATAAAAATGTAAAATTTAAAAGGCCCTCAACTCCCTTCAAAGTACTTACTACTCTATGTCTCATCCTATAACTCTCTCAATATATTCTCTTCTTCCTCCTCTGACTCATCCCAAACCTCATTGTACTACTGTGATCTCCCTAAAACCCTTCCTTGACTCTTTCTTCCTGTATCCTTCCTTTGACTCACCCCAAACATTATTCTACTACTATGATCGCCCTAATAATCCTTTTTAGACTCTTCTGTCCACTATCCCTCCTTTGGCTCATCCCAAACCTCATCATACTAATATAATCACCCAAATAACACTATGTAGACTCTATCACATTCAATCAACCTAACAGACTCACATGTCCACTGCTCAAAATAACAATTTATATTTCCCTATATTGATCCACCTCTAACCCTTTGGGTTCTTGAGAAGCTACTACTCGCCGAAAAGTGCTTCAACACCTTGTGCATAGTAAACGCTATATACATATAATTTCAATTACAATTTAGGATGGTTACATATTGGAGAATGTGGCTTAATCAAACGACCCTAGATATATTTCAGAGATATTGGCAATTTACGCTCAAAGAAATATGAGGAAGATCCATGTAAATGTAGGGATTGAACCACAATGTCCTGCAAAATATTGATAGTTGCTCAGTGAATCTCTAATATTTAACTGGGAAACTGTTAGCCTTGGTCCAGATGAGGTCCCGATTAAGCATACTCTGCTTCGTGCGTTAAATAGCTCAACTTTTGGTTATATGAAGGTGTTCGAGGTTTAAGGGATGGAAATGTGAACATGTTCGCTTGTATTTTCGAATAGATTTTGAAATAATAATATCACCACACAGTTCCCAGAAACAATGCTTATTTAATAAAATATTGGCAGGCATCGCTCCCGCCCGTTGTCTCTTTAATTCCGTATTCAGTGTTTGTTCCGCCATTCTTTTTCAATAAGCTGCCTTGGGATTTTGACCTTGAAGATGGACTGCACGATCTGCATTAGCAACTGCTAGCTGACTGGAATAAGAAGTAGGGAGGCGAAGACTGCCCCGGTGGGGAGGGAGAGCGAGGAACAAAGATCATACAACGAATAAGAGCAGGGCAGAGAATGAGCGGAGAGAGAAAGTGGTAAACAGAAAGAAAGAAAAAGAGAGAGATAACAGTAGAGATGAGTGGACGATTGGGAGGTCAGGGGGTGGAAAAGGAAAGGGGGCTAGACAAAAATAAGAGAGCTAATAGAGAGAAAGAAAAGCACAGAGCGACACATGGACTCGAAAGGAAGCGACGTGCTAAAAAACGGAAAGAAAACAAGAAGAAAAAAATAGAATGAAAGAACCATTTGCAAGAATGAATACATAGGCAAAGAGAGAAAGGAAAAGATAGAGAAAGATGGCAGAAAAAGTGAATAGGACAAAACGAGAAAGAGAAAATGAATGGCAACATGAGAAAATATTAAATTAGGAACATTTGAACCAGAGAAAAGATGACAGATGGAAAGGCGGCCAGAGAGTGAGTGAGAGAAAAGGGAGAAAGACTGAGTAAGAGACAGGGGAGAGCCTTGACCTGACGATTGGATTTACACCTCAAAACGATACAGAAAATGAATTTTCTTGTGGCAAAGAGAAAAAAACATAACAGAGTAGCTTTCAAAAAGAGATCTACTTCTTAAAGTGGCATTCAAGTCAAGCTTGCGATCTTCACCTACAGACGTTTTTGGTCCAATATCATGTTAAGCTCCCTGCAAAATCAGTGTCGTGTACAAGACCATTATACAGACAGTGAATGTTGTGAATATCTTTTCCATTCTCACTGTCACTATTATCTCTACCCATTAGGAAATGTAAACCACTGTTAAACCACAAATGGCGGATGGCGATTTATCTATAGAGTCAGCTTCCTCTTACAAAATGGATGGAACTAAAGCAGATAAAAAAATTCTAACAGGAGCTTTTCTGTTGACATTTTTCTACTACTTTTTCTACTATGTAAATGTCAGAATTAAAATATTGTTTTAAAAGTGAAGTCGACCTAAATGATCCATACATCACATCTTTTTTTTTAGCATAGATGGGCAATGATTGCTTGATGGAAACAATAACAGGCTGAGCTTTTTTACTATTGCAAACAGTGCAAGCCACAAAAACATGTAATAATGGCATTTTAGGTGTCAGTAAATCTTTATTGAATCCTGACTGTGGTTTGCAACTTCACATCCAATTGCTATTTGGAAGGGGCCAGCTGTATGCATTCCTTCCAAATAATGATTCAGTGTGTGATGTATCAATGTTTTGCAACTGAAATCCATCCCAAAAACGTGAAAAATTACAAACTTCTGAGACAGGGTAGTATCCCATCCACAAAACAGAAGATGTCTTTTTCAGACCCTTTCTTCTTTCTGAATTAAAAAAAAAAAGAAGTTTGTTGTGGAGCAGGCAGTGGTCCGGCGACTCGCTGCCATACTGTTCTGTGAGAGCCACTCACCTGAATTTCAATAGGGCGATGACAATTCCCCAATCCCGGTGAGTACTAACATGACCGCAATGGAAAGTACATTGCCCTCTCACATGTCCTCAAGGTGGTTTTGAGAAAAAGAGAAAATATCAGCTTCTGCTTCATGGACTTCAGAATCGAACTGCTGGACGCCGTACTGCATGTCGTGTTGGGCGTCAGAATGTCTGATGTCTCAAAATACTGGGTTCTTGGTTTTTAGGATTCTGGGCTGCAAAAAAATTACTTCATTAATACATTGAACTTGCATGAACTATTATACTTTGCATAATGTCAGCTATTGTTGACACATTATGCATACGTTTCTATAAGGCTGAACAAGTCTCTTCCTCTTTTTACAATATTTTCAGAGTCTCTGAAGCAATGTCCATACTCAAAAACAATCAACTTGACTAAAGGGCTTCTTTGTGTTCTGATGTAATCTCTTGCCAGTAATAGTTTTGATAAACTTGCTCTATTTCCAATCTCCTAATTCTCAGGTTAGTGCTTGTTACAGGAAATACATCTTTCCTTAACCCCTTCTATGCCGTGGACGTAATGGTTACGTCCACCGGCACAGTGCTCCTGTACCGAGGACGTAACCATTATGTCCTCGGCACTGAGCTCAGAGGGAGCACCAGCGGTCCCTCAGTGGGCTTCCCTCCCACCCCTCCAAGGCAGGGATGGATGGGGAAGCCCTTTCCCTTCCACCCCCACCTCGACTCCCCCAGTGACATCAGAGGCCACTTCCCCATCGCTGATCGGAAGAGAAATGCTTTGCAAAGCATTTCTCTTCCGATCATGTGATGGGGGCCTGAGAGGCTTCAAAGGGAAGGAAAATAATTTCCTTCCCTTTGAAGTCTCTCAGAGCATTTCAGAAGCCGTATCGTGAAGCGATCCGGCTTCTGAAATGCCAACTAGACACCAGGGATTTATTATCAAAGGGAAACTGGCATAAGGGGAGCGACCCCTTGGACAAGGGTTGCTCCCCAGGGGGCAATGTTTTTCAAGGCCTTTTCTGCCCCCCTGGGGGCTGATCAGCCTATTGTTATTAGGCTGATCTGCCCCCCGGGGGGCAGAAACCTCTAGGAGCCAGGGATCATTTTTTTTTTTGTTTTCTTTTCTAGAGGTGGGGAGTGACCCCTTAGGCAAGGGTCGCTCCCCTGAGGGGCAAGTTGTATTTAGACCATTTCGGGGGCAGATCGGCTGATATTTGTTAGGCCAATATGGGCAGAAACCACTAGGCACCGGGGATTTTTTTTTTACTCCAATTTCATGCAAGGGGAGCGACCCCTTAGGCAATGGTCGCTCCCCGAGGAGGGGGCAGAAACTTCTAGACACCAGGGATCATTTTTGGGGTTTTTTGTTTAGTTTTTTTAGAGGTGGGGTGTGACCCCTTAGGCAAGGGTTGCTCCCCTGTGGGGGGCAAATTTATTTTGGGCCATTTCTGCCCCCCCGGGGGCAGATCGGCCTATTGTTATTAGGCCGATCTGCCCTCAGGGGGGGCCAGAAAACTCTAGGCACCAGGGATCATTTTTTTTTTGTTTTTTTTTATAGAGGTGGGGAGCGACCCCTTAGGCAAGGGTCGCTCCCCTGGGGGCAGGTTGTATTTAGACCATTTCTGCCCTCCTTGGGGGCAGATCGGCCGATTTTTGATAGGCCAATCTGCAGAGCGACCCCTTAGGCAAGGGTCGCTCCGGGGGGGGGCAAATCTGTTTTAGGCTATTTAAACCTCTAGGTGACAGGGATCATTTTATTTGGGTTTTTTTTTGTTTGTTTTTTAGAGGCAAGGGTTGCTGGGGGGGCAAATTTATTTTTGCCCATTTCTGCTCCCCTTGGGGGAAGATCGGCGTATTTCTATTAGGCCGATCTGCCCCCGGGGGGCAGAAACCACTCAGGCACCAGGGATTGGTGTGTGTCGGTGTTTTCTTTAGGGGGGCAGCCCCTTGGGTAAGGGTCACTCCCAATGGGGGCACATTACTGTTGCCCATATCTTCCCCACTTGGGGGCAGATTGGCCTATTTTTGGAAGGCCCATCTGCCCCCAAGGGGGGGCAGAAATCCCACCAGAGACCATGGAAGTTTTTTTTCTAAAATAAGAGGGTGGGGGTATGGCCATATTCCCACCCCAAATAAATGGGGCCAAAGTTGTTCTGCCCACCAGTGGACAGATGGAGCAATTACTCCTGATCCCCACCCCGGGGGGCAGAAAGTCTACTAGATGCCAGGGAATTTAAAAACAAACAAACAGTGGGGTGGTGGCTACCAACCAGTATGGGCCTGGTTATGCCCCCACCCCAACTGAAGGGGGTAACAGTCTTTCAGCTCTCCCCCACACTCTAAAACATCTTATCACACAGCAAGCAAGAAGACATTTGATTATTTTGGGTTTTGGTTTTACATTTGGGTCATGAGAGCTTGGCTAACTCTCAAGATCGTCCCACTTGGAATGGTGAGGGCTGCACTTTATGGACTTTGGGATGCTGCCATGTAGAAAAATCCACAAGACCTAGACACATCTGAAAACTAAACATCTGGGTGATTCCAGGGTGGTGTGTTTCACATGCACCCCACACCATTTTCTTACCCACAATGCCCTGCAAACCTCCAACTTTGCTGGAAATTACAAATGTTTCCCACGTTTTTGTGATGGAACCTTCCGGAATCTGCAGGAATCCACAAAATTCCTACCACCCAGCATTGTCTCATCTATACCAATAAAAATTCTGCTGCACTTGTCAGCCTAAAAATGTTTTTTTTTCAAACTGCCCTTTTGCACCCGCTTTGGTTCCCCCTCAATTTTGACATGTTTTTGGCTCTTCCCTGTTACAAGCACTTGGCCCTCCTACACAAATGAGCTATCACTTTTACCGGGAGACTGAGGGGAATGTTAGGTGGCATGAAATTTGTCCCGGTGCGGTGATCCCACGCAGAAATGTGGGAAAAATGTATTTTTTTAGCTAAATTTGAGGTTTGCTGAGGATTCTGGGAAAGAAAACATTGGGGGATCCACGCAAGTCACACCTCCCTGCACTCCCTCGGGTGTCTAGCTTTCAGAAATGTCTGGGTTTGGTAGGTTCCCTTGATGGCTGCTGAGCCCAGGACCAAAAGTGCAGGTGCCCCCCGCAAAAACAGGTAGTTTTGTATTTGATCATTTTGATGTGTCCATATAGTGTTTTGGGGCATTTCCTTTTGCGGGCAGTAGGCCTACCCACAAAAGTGAGGTACCATTTTTATTGGGAGGCTTGGGGGAACGCTGGGTGAAAGGAAATTTGTGGCTCCTCTCTGATTCTAGAACTTTCTGTCACCGAAATGATAGGAAAAAGTGTTTTGTTGGCCACATTTTGAGGTTTGCAAAGGATTCTGGGTAACAGAACCTGGTCAGGGCCCCACAAGTCACCCCATCTTGGATTCCCCGAGGTGTCTAGTTTTAAAAAATGCACAGGTTTGCTAGGTTTCCCAAGGTGCCGGCTGAGCTAGAGGCCAAAATCCACAGCTAGGCACTTTGCAAAAAACAGCTCTGTTTTCTTTGTGAAAATGTGATGTGTCCACATTGTGTTTTGGGGCATTTCCTGTCGCAGGACCTAGGCCTACTCCCACAAGTGAGGTACCATTTTTACCAGGAGACTTGGGGAAACACTGGATGGAAGGAAATTTGTGGATCCTCTCTGATTCCAGAACTTTATGTCACCGAAATGAGAGGAAAATGTTTTTTGGGGCCAAATTTTGAGGTTTGCAAAGGATTCTGGGTAACAGAACCTGGTCAGAGCCCCACAAGTCACCCCATATTGGATTCCCCTAGGTGTCTAGTTTTCATAAATGTGCAGGTTTGCTAGGTTTCCCTAGGTGCCGGCTGTGCTAGAGGCCAAAATCCACAGCTAGGCACTTTGCAAAAAACAGCTCTGTTTTCTTTGTGAAAATGTGATGTGTCCGCGTTGTGTTTTGGGGCATTTACTGTCACGGACGCTAGGCCTACCCCCACAAGTGAGGTACCATTTTTATCGGGAGACTTGTGGGAAAGCTGGGTGGAATGAAATTTGTGGCTCCTCTCTGATTCCAGAACTTTATGTCACCGAAATGAGAGGAAAATGTTTTTTGGGGCCAAATTTTGAGGTTTGCAAAGGATTCTGGGTAACAGAACCTGGTCCGAGCCCCATAAGTCACCCCATCTTGGATTCCCCTAGGTGTCTAGTTTTGAAAACTGCGCAGGTTTGCTAGGTTTCCCTAGGTGCCGGCTGTGCTAGAGGCCAAAATCCACAGCTAGGCACTTTGCAAAAAACAGCTCTGTTTCCTTTGTGAAAATGTGATGTGTCCACGTTGTGTTTTGGGGCATTACCTGTCTCGGCTGCTAGGCCTACCCACGCAAGTGAGGTACCATTTTTATCGGGAGACTTGGAGAAACACATAATAGCAAAACAAGTCTTATTGCCCCTTGTCTTTCTCTACATTTTTTCCTTCCAAATGTAAGACAGTGTGTAAAAAAGTTGTCTCTTTGAGAAATGCCCTTTAATTCACATGCTAGTATGGGCACCCTGGAATTCAGAGATGTACAAATAACCACTGCTTCGCAACACCTTATCTTGTGGCCATTTGGGAAATACAAAGGTTTTCTTGATACCTATTTTTCACTTTTTATATTTCAGCAAATGAATTGCTGTATACCCGGAATAGAATGAAAACCCATTTCAAGCTCATTTATTGGCTCTTGGTACCAAGGGTCCTTGGTGAACCTACAAGCCCTATTTATCCCCGCAACCAGAGGAGTCCAGCTGACGTAATGGTATATTGCTTTCAAAATTCTGGCATTGCAGGAAAAAGTTACAGAGTAAAATGTGGAGAAAAATTGCTGTTTTTTTACCTCAATTTCAATATTCTTTTATTCCAGCTGTTATTTTCAGTAGGAAACACTTGTAGGATCTACACAAATGACCCCTTGCTGAGTTAAAAATGTTGTCTACTTTTCAGAAATGTTTAGCTTTCTGGGATCCAGCATTGGTTTCTCACCCATTTCTGTCACTAACTAGAAGGAGGCTGAAAGCACAAAAAATAGTAAAAATGGGGGTTGTCCCAGTAAAATGTCAAAATTGTGTTGAAAAATGGGGTTTTCCAAATCAAGTCTGCCTTTTCCTGAAAGCTGGGAAGATGTTGATTTTACCACCGGAAACCCTTTGTTGATACCATTTTCAGGGGAAAAAAAAACAGGGGCCTTCTTCTGCAGCCCTTTGTTCCCATTTTGTTTTAAAAAAATGAAATATTCGCTGTATTTTGGCCAATTTCTTGGTCTCCTTCAGGAGAACCCACAAAGTCTGGGGACCTCTAGAATCCCTAGGATGTTGGAAAAAAAGGACGCAAATTTGGCATGGGTAGCTTATATAGAGAAAACGTTACAAGGGCCTAAACGGGAACTTCCCCAAATAGCCAAAAAAAGGCTCGGCACAGGAGGGGAAAAGCCATGGCAGCAAAGGGGTTAATGTCTGTTTAGCTGAATCTTGGATTCCCACTAAAAAAATAAACAATTATCATAAATTATTTAAAAGACGGAGCTCTGTTTTGTTTCATTTACGCAGATAATCTTTCTTTACCTTGAAATGAGGTTACTTGCTTGAAAATTTCAGAACAACCTAAGCTGGGTTTTTTCACCTCTCTTTTTTTCTTTCTTTTATAGGAAATATGGGACCATTGGCAGAAGACGGAAGAGGGGAGCCGGGACTCCACAGGAAGCCGACCGGAGGGCGACGATCACCAAAACTCGACTGGAGGCTGTCCGGAGGATGAGAAATGCTGGAACTTGACTGGAAGCTGGTCGGGGAACGAGGAACACTGGAACTCAACTGGAGGCAGGCTGGAGGACAAGGAGCTTGACTTGACTGAAAGTGGGGGAGCAGAGCAATAGGTGCAAAGCCAAGCAAGATCTCAGACTCAAAAGCATCCTCAAATAATCAATTGTGCACAAGTGCCTTTTGGCAGTTGATTGATGGTTAAGGAAATGAGCAACTATCCTTCTGATTGCGGCACATGTTCAATACAGATCACATTTTGAAGAGCACATGATTTGGCAATTACAGTTGGAGCAGGTAGAAAGGCAGTTGGTTGCTTGTTAAGGAAATTAGCAATTATCATCCTGATTGTGGCACAAGTTCTATGCAGATCACATTGTGAAGAGCGCATGTTTTAGCAGTTATAGTTGGGGCAGGTGGAATACAATGTTCATAATCAACAAGCATTGGCCATAATAAATAAGACATTTAACAAGCATTGGTTACTGCAAACTCGATATTCAAGGATGTAAAAAATATTGCCAAATTAGTCTGAATGTTGCAAACAACAGCATCTCACTCTAATCAAGCTCTTGGACGTGCTAGTGTACCAACAACACATATCACAAACAAACTTTCAGAAAAAACAGAAAACTTTTTTTAAACATCACCCCTTTACCTTCAAAGGCAAAGAGCTTCATATAAACAAAAATCTTTATTGAGCTCATGTTCAATCAAGTTGCATTGTAATTTCCACCCTCCCTCATGAATATTAATGATGTAGGGCAAGAGACAACTAAATCCAATTCAGAATTTGGAGAACCTACTTAGTACTACATAGATTGGTTCACAAAATTCCACTCTTGTAGCAAAAACACTAATTGCAAATTGTAACAAGTTATTGTGACCAGTTATTGTGGAGCAACATTTTTGGCATTCACACCGTCTCCCACTACTCCCTCATCAACAGGCTCCACAGTATTGGCATTAACGAGAATGCCCTCAAATGAATTGCCTCCTTCTTGACAAGACACACTCAGACCATCCGGCAGCCTACCTTCACCTCCATACCCAAGAAAATCATATGCAATGCACCCCATGGATCATCCCTCAGCCCCACATGGTTCAGCACTTACATGAATCCCCTGGCCGACCTCATCAGATCCCAGGGATTCAACATCATCTCCTATGTCGACGATATCCAGTTCATCCTCTCACTCACTGAAGACCCATCACCAGAACAAACGTCCCCAACCCCATGACCAACGTAGCCAACTGGATGAAAAACAACTGTCTCAAGCTGAACTCTGACAAAACAGAAGTGCTGATCTTTGGGAGAAACACATCCATATGGGACCACAGCTGATGGCCAGCCGAACTCAGACCCACTCCCACCATCACAGATCACGCACACAGCCTTGGCATCATCCTTGAAAGCTAACTTACCATGAAGCGGCAAATCAACTCAGTCCCTTCTCCCTGCTTTCACACCCTCTGCATGCTCTACAGAACCTTCAAGTGGGTCCCACTCAACCCCAGGAAAATCTTCACCCAAGCCCTCATCACCAACTGCCCTGACTATGGAAATGCACTCTACACCAACATCTCCACCTAGTCCCTCAAAAGACTACAGGCCATATAGAAGGCAGCAGACAGACTTGTCCTGGACCTCCCTAAATGCACCAGCATTCCTCCACCTCGGAGACCTTCATGGCTCCTTGTCTAGAAAAGATACAAGTTCAAGCTCCTTACACATGCCTACAAATCCTTACACGACCAAGGACCACCCTGCATCAACCACCGACTAAGTCTCCACCAACCCGCCAGACACCTGTTCTCCTTCTCACTGGTGCTCACACACACACTCCGAGAATCCGCCGCAGAGGTGGTTGCTCCTTCTCCTACATCACTGCCAAGACCTGGAATGACCTGCCCCTCCCACTCCAAACAGGACCCTCACTTGCGGACTTCAGGAAGAGACTCAAGACCTGGCTCTTCAACAGAGACATCACACCCTAGCCCCCAGGGGTGACAGCGCCATGCTCTACAAATGACTGATTGATTGATTGTAGAGAAGCTATTGTTTGAGACACACTTGCAAGAATCATGACTTAGGAGCATCTGCCATATTTTGCATTTCAACTATAGCGAGCCCTGGAAATTTTAGCAAAAAGTTTCAAGTTTGTATCTGATGTGGACAGAGCACCTGGATCAGAAGATTACTATTCAGAACTCAAATTACTTTCAGTGCAAGTATGCTGCTTTCAGAGTGTCTCTTTAGCTCTTGCAGGCAAGTCTTTTATGGAGACATCCATCTCAATTTCACATACAAGGATGCAACCTCACATTTTTCATGAAAACATGCACTTGGAGCCATAAATGCTTGGTGCCACTGATTTACAGAATTAAGGATGTTTCTGAAAGAAAAAGATCAAGACACAATGGTATTGGAAATAGGCTTTTACTCTTTAGTTTCATAAATACCCTTTCTGGGAGCTCTACATAGTCTACTTTTCATTCATCGTAAAATTAGGCTAGGATGAAATTTTAATTACACCGGGGTAAGCAGAGTAATTTTGGTAATTCTGAGTTATTTATGCAACTAATCCTGCTCGTGTAATTTGGGGGGGAGTGCACATTTAGCGAGAATGAGTGTTCTGCTGCATTTAGTGCTATTTCGTAGTGCAAAATGCATCCTTTCAGTTCCTTTTGGACACAAGGGTGCTTTTTGCACTTAGAAAGTAGCGCTAAACGATGGGAGTAAGCTGGGGAATTGTTTTTACTAGAAGAGCACAGTAAGCAAGCACAAGCAGCTGCTCACTACTCATGTTCTTTAGCACTATTTCTTAGCACAAAATACATCTTTGCCTCCATTTGTAATGTGAGGGGGCATTTTTGAGATAAGAAATAGTGCTAAACATAGAATTAAACCTCTTGAGTAATTCCACTTAATCTTGCAGAACATTTAGTTAAATCTGCATGCTCATGCTAGACAGAATGTCGTGAGTTATACCCACCCTACATAAAATTGCAGAAGCTAGGTGCATGCTTAGTATGTGGGAAACACTTTCTAAGGATAGTACAGCAATCTTACTATGAATGCACTGCTTTTCAGTCTTCACCAAGCAGGGGTCTCCACCAAAAATGTAGACTGAATAGAATGTGCAAATCACTTAATCAAAGGTATAGCACACTCACTATGGTCTTAACTCATTGTATTGAATGCACAGTGGGGTCTAATTGGGCTTTCTGCCTATCAACCAAACAAGCATTTGAAGGAAGCATGTTTCTATTATCGAGTTTTACAGGACGATTTGTCATAGTATTTTAACAGAAAATCCGTTGAGTTGTGAAAGTGTCAAATCTGGAAGAGAATTTTGAGCATTAGAATCTACCAGCAGAAAATCCTGCACAATGAACACAGTATGGGGAAGTGACTTCTCCTGGTCATGTCTCTGAATTAAGCATTTCTTCAGCAAATCAGGGAATGTTCTGTTGAAACACAACTATAGCTCAGGAGATGCAACTGTGACACACAGCAGAGGATTTGTGGCAGAGCTGGGTACATTTTCCTCTCCTAAAATGGAATATCACAATAAAGAACTTAACTAATATAGCAAGTAAAGCAACTGGACCTAGTGAGAATCACAGCACAAAATGCAGTGCAATAGCATCTGCCATGCTTCTGAAGTAAAACCACTGATGAAAACAAACCTGAATTTTAGTTGTATTATATATATTTTATAAACTAGTGTATATTCTCTATCTTTGGTGGAGACAGGCATTATAGTGCATTAGCCAGTGAAAGCTTCCATATTCACCCTATTTTACCCTGAAATCACCCACAGTGTCTAATTTCATAGCTACCTATGTAATGCTGAGACTGATCCTGAAAAAGCCACTACTAATACTTCTCTCGCAAACTCACAATGTTAAACTTGGAGTCAGTTGCAGAATTAAGGGAAACTAAGGGCCATATCACATAAAGTGAGCAATGGGGGCACAAAGTTAAGACACACTTTTGGGATGACTGGCGCCTTCAGTAGTTCAAGAGTTGAAGCAGCAATTATTTACCACTTTAAACAGTGGTAAATGGTTGGTTGCTTGTTAAAGCAACATTTCAGGCATGTGCTGCTTTTGGCTGAAAATGTAGCAGCATGTAGTGACATAACTAAAGTAAACAACAGAACATAACACACTCAGATATACAAAGTAACATAACAACAGGATGATAACATAACAAGCATACCATAAAAGAATAGTCACAACAGAACACAATATAACTGCAGTATAACACAAACAAAATCATCTTTAAATAATGCCGCACAAAAGGAAGCAGTAAGAAAACTACATAACACATCACCACCACAGCAAAATTCCACATAGCAAATGTGCACAATTGTTCTTATTACATATTCCACTCTGAAACTTCACTTGACTGTAATTAATGCCCTTCCACGCTATGTCCTTCCAGTCTATTATCCTTTACCTGTATGAACTCCACTCTACAACCCTCCACTCTACTCAACTCCACTCTACGACACTCTAGGCCACTCTTTGACACTCCATGCTGCTTCACTGTAGGCCACTCTACTCCACTATATGAAACTCCACTGTAGACCACTCTATTCCACTCTATGCCATTCACTCTATGACAGTCCATTTCACAACACTCCACTCTATGACATTCCACTCTCTCTATGAATCTCCATGGCACTCAACACTACTACACTTCAGTCTATGACACCACACTCTATGACAGAACACTCTACTCTAATCAATTCAACTCTATTCCACCCCACTCCACTCTATGCCTCTTCACTCTACGCCCCTCCACTCTACGACACTTTAGTCCACTCTACTCGACACCCCTCCAGTCTATGAACCTTCATTCTATGACCCTCCCACTCTACTCCACACCACTGCACTCTACAACACTCTGCATCACTCTGCAACACTCTACTCTACTCTCCAGCACTCTAGACCACTCTGCAGCACTCTAGAAGACTTCACTCTAGGCCGCTCTGCATCACTCCACTCTTGCCACTCTATATCACTCCATTCTAGGCCACTCCACTTTGACATTCTACTCCACTCTAAGCCACTCCACTCTAAGCCACTCTACACCACTCCACTTTATGACACTCCACTCTATCCGACTCCAATTTATGACACTGAACTCTACAATGAGGCACTCAACAACACGACACACTATGATACAACACAACACTCTACTAAATTCTACTCTGCTCCACTCCTCTGTACTCTATGATCCTCCACTCTATGACACTCTACACTATGGCACTCCTCTCTATGCCCCTCCACACTACTCCACTCTATGCCACTCCACTCTACAATACTTTACTACAGTCTACGCCTCTTCACTGTATGGTACTCTACTCCACTCTACACAACTACCTCTAACCCACTCCACACCACTTTACGCTGATCTACGCCACTCCACTCTACTCTATGACACACTACTCCAATCTTTTCCATTACTCCCCTTTACACCACTCCACCCTATGCCACTCCACTCTAAAACACTCTATGCCACTCCACTCTATAAGACTCCACTCTATGATACTCTACTCCACTCTACACCCTTCCACTCTATGCCCCTCCACATTATTCACTTCCACTCTGCACCACTCCACATCACTCAACACCACTCCATTCTACAACACTCTCTGTCACTCCACTCTACACCATCCTATACCACTCCCTCTATGCCACTTTACTTCTCCCTACACCATTCCACTCCTTGACACACTACTCCATTCTACCCTATTCTATACAACCTCACTCTATTCCACTCCATTCTGGGATGCTATACTCCACTCTACACCACTCCACTTTACATCCCTCTCCTCTCCTCTGCATCCCTCCACTGATGCCCCTCCACTCTTCACCCCTCCACTCCACACTGTTCCACTCTATGTCACTGCTATGCGGTACCTACTTTGGTAATAGGACTGCTTGTTTAGGACGGCAGCACTGCCAAATGTGAGAGACTGGGTGCAACCCATACCATTACTATCTGTCAGCCTAATTCCTGGCAAGCTCACAGTGCCACACCCAGCCCTCCTTTAACTCAGTTAATCCCACATGCCAAAGTGAGACACAAAGCTCCGACACAAGTTTTCAACATATTTATTGAAACAATTGCAATCTAGTATAAAAGGCATGTGCTGCCATAATTAGGTTGATGAAACAAAGCAAAGTAATCAACATTATGATCAGGGCAAACAAAGATAAATGACCACACCTTGTTGAAGAAAAGTCATCAATGTCGACAAAATGTGCAGAAGCAGTGTGTGTGAAGACAGGAGTCACTGCAGGGGAAAGAGAACTGGTAGGTGCCTCTAATGGTGGTTCATCATAAACAACTCTGTTGGTTTGTGATGTAGTAGCAGTCTCTAGCTTTATGCCTGGGACATTTCTTGTGCAAGTAGCAGTAACTGGAATCAACAAAAGTTCATTCTCTCCCCTCCCCAACGTAGGGGAAACAATTTCAGCATTGTTTAGTGCTTGAAGAAGTATCTCTTATATGATAGTAAGAGGGGATAGGGCACTTCCCAGGAATCCTCAAGGTCTACTGTGCAGGACTGGCCGCATGATGCAACTTTACTTGGTCAATCGAAACAAAACATTTGGTTTTACAACCAGCAAGCGGTGGTAGAATCACAATTCTGGCACATTGTATCCCAAGAACCTGCACTGGTGCTCGGGTGATGGGCCAAACACCTTATGCACAGCAATCTTTTCACAAACCCGATCCCCACCTTCTGGAATCCAGCCTGTTGATCTTGTTCAATCCCTCTTTCCCAAAGTGGTGCTGTGTGTGGTAGAATGTACATCTCAAATCTGCTGTATTCCTGTGAGACAATGAGACATTCATTTATGTCAAAAGGGATTTCTGCCGCCACCATGCAAGGACCATCAAGATCTCACTCAATGAATCAATCAGGATGTATAAAACATGTGGGGGTCCAAAGGTGCTGGAGTTGCTAGCTGCTTTGTGGTGCTCTGTTGATTTGAACAGCCATGTCATGAGTCTTTTTCTGAATTCCCAGAGTGATGTTGCATTCCTGAGATGCAGGGGAAGGTTGTTCCAGGCTTTGGCTGCCAGATGAGAGAAGCAGCATCCTCTGCTGTTGGATCAGCAGGTCAGCAGATGTGGGATGAACATCGGAATTTCAAACAGGACTTCATATGGGGTTAGACCTCCCAAAGATCTTCTAGGTAGATTATTTAATGCTCTCTGGCCCCCATATAGGTAATGGACCCAACCACGCCTTGAACCTAATATTCTAGCTGTTAAGGATTGCTTTAAGTTTCAGTTTTTTGTTTCCACTTTTGAATTTCCCTCAGGATGATACATATATATATATATATACCATATCATATATATGATTGAACCACTGTGTGACCAATGTATGTAAAGGGGTAATGATGTATATACACTATGGCGGTCATTCTGACCGCGGCGGGCAGCGGTAGCCGCCCGCCATGCGGTCATCGCCATTTGGCCGCTCTGCATTCAAAAGACCGCGGAGGCCATTCTGGCTTTCCTGCTGGGCCGGCGGGCGCCCGCCAAAGGAGCGCCCGCCGGCCCAGCGGGAAAGGCCCTGCAACATAGAAGCCGGCTCCGAATGGAGCCGGCGGTGTTGCAGGGGTGCGACGGGTGCAGTTGCACCCGTCGCGATTTTCACTGTCTGCTAAGCAGACAGTGAAAATCATGCTGGGGCCCTGTTAGGGGGCCCCTGCACTGCCCATGCCAATGGCATGGGCAGTGCAGGGGCCCCCAGGGGCCCCACGACACCCGTTCCCGCCATCCTGTTCCTGGCGGTAAAAACCGCCAGAAACAGGGTGGCGGTAAGGGGGTCGGAATCTCCATGGCGGCGCTGCTTGCAGCGCCGCCATGGAGATTCAGCCCAGACAGGGGAAATCCGGTGGGAAACCGCCGGATCCCCTTTTCTGACCGCGGCTTTACTGCCGCGGTCAGAATGGGCAGGGAAGCACCACCAGCCTGTTGGCGGTGCTTCCGTGGTCCTCCACCCTGGCGGTCGATGACAGCCAGGGTTGGAATGACCCCCTATATGATTTGGTCCAATTACTTAAAGTAGGGTGCTAATGTGCAACAAATTTATTTTTATTTTAATTTTAAATCAACTTAGATGCAACAATTTGTCTTCATTTAAAAACATTTTGTGAACGTATAGGTAGTCTTTATGTCATCACATAATTGGTTGTATGGAGTTCTGTTATTATTATTTGTTGATTTACTTAGTTGGACTACAGGTTCCAACATGCATTACTCTTGTTACAAGGTTACCAACTATAAAAGAGAAAGAATGGGTTACAGGACTTTAGAACTCGACAAAGACTGTGTCGGTCGAAACGTGTTGTTCGTTTGCTCACAGTCTTGAAATATACAACTTGTACGGAGTCCTTGGTGGAGTGCTTTGCCAGACGTTTGTTTTTCAAATATATATATATATATGTATATATATATATATATATAAGAATAATGCACTGCTACACCCATCATACCCATGGTATCCCTGTAAGCCTTAGAGGCAAAAGCAGGGTAGTGGTCTGAATGGAATGTGGCAACTCCATATGTCCTGATAAAGATTTGCAAATTTTTAATAACAGTACAAGCGTCAACTGATCATTGTGGCCGTACCAAATGAATCTGGAGTAAGAGTCTACTGCTAGTAAAATGTTTTTGCATGCACCATCAGAGTTTAAGGGACCACAATGGTTCAGGTACACAGACTGCAAAGGCTTGTTGGACACTAAGAGGGTTGTCTGTGGTGGCGCTTGATGGTGGAACATTTAACTTGTTAGCAGATGTCACAACTAAGGACGTACTGCTTTGTCGGTTTCTAAATGCTGTGCCACCAATAGCATTTTTGTAACAGTGAAGTGGTAGCTGCTGCACCAGCATGGACAGAAGCAACACCCTCATTAGCAGCTTCAATGAATTCTAGCCTACTGTCTTGGTTGGTGATACCATGATCACCCACCCCCGGAATTCTTACATAAGGGATGTTTTGGGCACTTAACTAGTAGGAATATTTTGTTGGATAGGCATTTGGTAAAGGCATGCCATCAGCCGAAGCATTTGCGGCAGCCAGATTTCATTATCCACCCACATGTGAGAACAAGTTCTAGCAACCACAGTTGCTATACCATCTGCAGATTTGGCAGCTTTATCAGCCAATGAATTCCCTACAAACTGTATTTTAACACTTTGATGGCCCAATATGTATATTACATGAGCCCATGGCAACTTGTCTTTAAACTCTGCCACTTTCCCCCAGAGCATTTTATGATTGATAGTGTTTCCTTTGGAGCCCCTAAATTCGTTAAGTGCTGGTAGTGTACATCTTCATTGAAAGAGTGGACACAATAAAACAAATCAGAATCAATCAGTATGGGAAATTCAGGGTTTGTATGTACCTTTGCTAAAATTACCACTTTCAGTTCAGCAAATTGTGCAGTTCAGTCCTCAAGGAATAAAAGATGTAAAGGTTTGTTGAGGGTAGAATTCTCCATCCCTCATAACTCCATAAACAGCTGTGCAGGTTGCCGAATACTGATGTTTGGTACCTGCAGCAGGTTGAACTGAAACATCAGTGTAAATGATATATTTACACTAATCTATAGGCTTGACATTAGTGGGCATGGGGTACTCAAGTTCATATTGGAGAAATTATTGAGTCTGCAATTCGGGGTCAAACACATAATCAACATCAGTGGCAGTTAAGGAGGTGATCCATTGTATTTATTGTGGATATAGTGCTTTTGAATTTGGAACAATAACTTTTGTAACAGCCTCTCGGCCTGGGGCTGGGGTAATGACAATGTTTTTTCCCCCGACCAGTGGTCTCTCCTTAATGACAGCCATCTGAACTGCAGTCAGTATTTTTTCAGTCGATGCAAAACGCATTTCTGCAATGGAATATAAATACGATTTATGTGCAATCGACACTGTGTTACCATTCATTGAATGTGACATAGGTAAACCCAATAGCACCTGAATTATCTGGAAGAAAAATTTCTTTTGTTTTCACGTTATGTAAGTGTTTCGCTTCAAACATGTCAGTCTGTAGTAATCTGAGTATTTGTGTGTGTTCAGTAGTCCAGGGTTTACTGGAACAATCTGGACGAATTAAATCATAAAGTGGTTTTATGCATTGCGTATAAAGTGGTATGTTTTTTCTGCCATGGTTAAAGAATCCTAACAAAGACTGCAGTTTTTTTAATGGTATTTAGTGGTTGTAGTTGTGCAAACATCTGTGGTGCCACACTGTTCCCCTTATTTGAAACTCATATTCCAAAAACAGGACACTGAGGAATGCAATTTTTGTTTTCTTAAAATTGAATTTAAAGCCTTGTTCAGCAAATCCCAATACAATGCGATCTACCTGGGCCAAGCGTGTGTTTAAGTCATCTTCCCTCTGATAAATATCACCTACATAGGACTATGCCTTAGAATCAATATCTTGAAAATTGATGTCACACGGGCAGGAAACAAACCTGGACTGTTCTCATACCCATGGGGAAGTTGAGAAAATTGTCGCTCAGAGCAGAGCACGGAAAAAGCTGTTAGATCCCTGCTTTCAGGCACTATGTTTGGCAGAAAGAAACATTGGAAATGTCCATGGTTTTTACATATTTTTTATGGACAATGTTGTTTATTAGTACTGTTCTGCATGAATTTTGAATTGCAAACATGCTGTTGAAGTGTTTGTGACTTAAGATTATTCTAAATGAATGGTCCGGCTTAGCTACAGGGAACAAAGTTTTGCCCATAGGAGATATGCAGGGTTCAATTACTCCCTGGTATTTAAGTTGTGAGAGAATCTCCGTCACAGGAGCTTGTGCTTCATGTTTTACAGGGTATTTTGTATTTGTTGGCTGGATGGTATGGGTATAACATGATAAGGAGAATCCATGTCACAGCCCACATGTTTGTGGTACAGTGCTGTGGCTTGTGCAAGTGCCCAATAGACTTGTTTTACTTGCTCTGGAACTAGAACATAAAAAATGACATCTTCCCCTTGTGGGAGTATTCTAACAAACTCTGATGGCCAGTCTTTTTCTGCCAAGAGAAATGTCGTAGCTGAGCGGTATTCTTTCCCAGAAAACTACTTTAATTGTGCATATCATGCCCCCCTCAATTTTTATGTTTAATTTATAAACGTAGTCTGGAGGGGCGACCAACCTGTATGGGGTTTCGGCTTCCATGCAGTCTTTAGTTGCTCTCACATCCAGAAACTCTTGAAGATTCTGGTGAATCATTGCGACCTCTGCTGCGCTGTCTAGCAGAGTCACTGTCCACATCCTGTTCCTCAGTAGTGTTCTCAATATGTGTGGCATATTTTTCCAAAATTCCTGCAACCTTCTTCGTTTTGAATTGGGGTTTTTGTCAAGGAAGTTTTGCTTCCTTTTTTCATTATTTCTTCAGATGAGCATTGTGAGTCCTTCTTTGGTTTCACATACACTTCTTATCTGCGCTCTGACTGCCCTCCTCTCTCATGGAAAAATTGTCAGATGAGTCCTGAAAGGAAAGAGAAGGACTTGTGTCAGTATACTGATACCTGTCAGGTTCATTCAAATTATCACGGCTACGTAAATTGTAACATTTTTCAGTGGTCTCTTAATGTGGGGATTCTCCCTGTGATTTAACCTTATCTTTAATTGATTTTTATTTATCACAGCATTTTTTAGAAGATTCCTGCTTGGTTTTGTCCTTTTCGGAATTACCTTTAGGTTGTGGCTTATTTGGTCTGGCCCCTAACTTACGCTGACCTATACTAGTATAATTCTCAGAAATTATTTTGGTAGGTTGCGTTCCTGATCTACTAAAGGAACTTGGTTGAGCAGTTGGTGTACTGCCAAAATACTGTGGCAAAATCACCCATTAATTTCATTCTAATTCCAGGCCGAGGGAGCCCTGTATTCATTTAGAATTTGTTTTAACACCTTCAGCAGAACCAAAAGAGATGGTGTACCATCCTTTATGGTATAAGTTGCTACAAAAACTGTGCCCCACAATCATCAATCGAGGGTGCCATCCAAAATGACAAGCACATTGTGAAATTTCTATGTTTATCTTGGGGTCACATATGGGAAAACACTGCTTCCAGCTGGTTTGTTTTTTGAGCAATCCCAAATGAAATATCTTCTCATTTGATGGGACCTTTACCCTTAACTGTATTAATAGTCACTGGGTGTATCCCCAGTGTAGCTAATTGTTGTTGGAAAGGTGAAGCAGTCCTTGCTGGGACATTATTCAATGTTCACATTATGAATTTCGTTAAGCTTCTACATTGGCTTACTAAATTATTGCATAAAGGGAGTTGATCCACTGCCTGAAAATTTTGTACATTTGGATAAGGGGTATAAGCAGCTAGGACTGGCCATGTCGGTCGTTCATTACTGAGGGGACCTAATCTAGTGTGTGCAACTACGTGTGGAAGGGCACCTTAAAACCTATTTTGATGTTCTTGGTATGATAATGGAATTTCTAAATAATTGTATCCTCTGTGTTGTGCTGGTGCATTAACCACCATATATGCATGAAATGCATTTGTATTGTCATTGACTGCAGGAAAGTTGACCCAAGATTAAAATGTTTCAGTTTTGTATGCATTGTGTGCCTCAACCACAAACATAACATGCCCACTCCTGTTAGGTAGCTCATTTGCAAGTAAATGTTGTGTGACAACATGTCTACAATTTACTAGAATAACTACTGGATTCACCATTTTGTAAAACAGAAATCAGAGATTTGAAACACCAAGTGGGTTATCCTTTTAAGAGTTCAAGCTTGAACAACCTACTGATCTCCCTGCATAGCTGAGAAGGATTATTCCCTAAAACCATGGACGTCTGTGTGTGAAGGTAAATGGGGCTCCCTAGGCATTCAAGAGAGAACTACTCAGGAGATATGTTGAATAAGAACCTGACCTTAATATGCTGGTGGTGTCATGGTATGCGGTTCCTACTTTGGTAATAGGTCTGCATGTTTCAGACTGCAGCACTGCCGACTGTGGGAGACTGGGTGCAAACCATACCATTAGAGGTTGTCTGCCTAACCTGGCTAGCTCACAGTACCTCACCCAAACCTCCAAACTCAGAGGGGTAAGTAGTGATTATGGCTGCCTGAACATGACACTCCAGCTCCCCAGGGAAGCTGTGGAAACAGATTATACCCCTTTTGCTCAGATACTCACAAATGCCAAGGCGAGACACAAAAATGCAAGATAAGTTATCAATACATCTATTGAAAGAATTGCAATCTAAAATTAAAAGGCACATTCTGCAATAATTAGGCAGATGAAACAAGGCAAGGTAATCAGCGTTACAATCTGGGTAAAGAAGATAAACAACCCCACTATGATGTATTTGATTGTACAGGTAAAGGGGTTCTAGAGATTCCTACCTAACCCTATTTCTATGTCTATGAGTGTAGTGGTTGCAACCCTCTGCCTGGCCCGGTCTAAGGGATTGGCCTCAGCCCCATACCTGGATAGAATATTAGGATTTGTGTAGATGGCAATCCTCTCTGGAAGTTGAAAGTTCATCACCAGCAAAACTGCCTGTAATGCAGCGTGCATCCCAGGATGGTCCTGACCAGACTGCACTCTACCCTCCTTGGGTCAGTGTGTAGCTTTTATAATAACCCATGCCACATTGGTACCACAGTTCTGATGTAATGCTGTGTTTTGGTGATAGAAGCAGGCTCCTGGACTGGCAACACAAGTTAGCATATTGTGTACTGCATTTAATAGCCTTGGACAAAGAGTACTTTGTAGCACAAAGGCTGATTAAATTAGCAGTGTGTCTCTTGCTTTCCTAGAATAAAGCGACTGATAAAATGTTTCAATGCCATTGTTAAAAAGCAGTCTTGCTAACATGAATAAAAATGTGTATAAAAGGTGGCTGAGTTACTTTTATTTCCTTTCGGGAAAGAAACATGGTGGAAAAATCTTCCTATCCACCTTCGTGTTTGATTTGGCCTTTCACAAGGCCTTGAAGACCTGTCTTTCCTCCACTCTTCCTTAATTTACGGCCGTGGGAGCTCCAGCCTTTCCATATGCTTAGCATTGGGATACTTCCTTGTCAGAACTGTTGCACTTTAAAAGTATTATTTTCAATTTAAGATTTCAGAAGCTACAAGAGAGTTGTGTGACTTAAACAAATAACCTGGAACCAAGAAGACAAGGAAGAATTCCTCTTAAGATAGTTGCATGTTATTTGCAATTGTGCAGAGATATAGAACCTTTGATCCCCGTCTCAGATGAGATTCAGATCAGTAAAGTTCATGTTTAGGTACAATGCTGTAGATTTTTATGTGACCTTTGTTGCAGTGTGTGTGCGTGTGTGTGGTTTGTTTTAATACAGTTCCCAGTTGGCAAAGAGCCATTTTAGTCCACCCACAATATACATAGGTTCACTTTTTGATAACAACTGTCTCTGCATGAAGTAGTGGTGCTCAGACAGATGTCAACCTCCAATACTTACAGTACAGCACCACCCTATGGGAACACTAAATTCACGCTAAATATTTCACCCTGGTGCTTAGAGAAATAAAGCCTTGCTCAAATATAAAGATAAAGGATGAAGTTCATAAGCGGAGATCTGCACACACTTTCATTCTTCCTACATTCAGCTTTCTATGTTCTATGTTCAGCAGGTTTGTAAACCGTAAAGCAAGCACACCAATTATTAGGTCGATCTCAGTGAAAATATAGACGTGCCCTCATCTTTGCTATGTTATTGTTGTATGCATTTATTCTGCCGATTTATACTAATGGGTCCTGTTTAAGAAACAGGAGCTTTTGGAGAAGCAAGCCAGTAACATTAATTTGTAGATTGAGTACCAAAGACATGGAGGGTGTAACTACTCCCTCAGTTGTTTGCGTTTTATGTGACTTTCCTGAATCATTTGTGAAGCTGGTGACATGCTCGAAGAAAAAAATGCCTTTATTTCCTCCAACACTTATTTTCTTATGGAGCAAAATCTCTCTTATAATTCAGTCAATGCTCACGGGGGTTATAAGAGGTGGGGCGGCATGCAGGGGGCTAAAGGTAATTTTAATAACAACAAAAAATAAATGTAAAAAAAAAACTTACCTGCGTGCCGCACCGCCCGCCGATCCTCTGTCTCCTCAGCAGGCACAGGCTCCCAGCCTTCCCTGCTGCCAATCCTGATGCTGCTCAGAGCAGCATTGGGATTGGCTGGGAGCGCCCAGCCAGGGCACTCCCATGAAGACTGGGATCCTGTGTCTGCTCTCTCCAGCTCGGCAACACAGTGCCGGGCTGGAGAGAGCACAGTGGGCATGTGTGTTTGGTTGACCCGAGACGCCAGCCAAACACACATGCGCACTGAGGGGAGTCATCATCAACGCCCTGCCCCTTTAACAATGATAGGATAATAAACTTAGGGGCAGATTGATGGAAAGTGGCGCCCCTTAGCACTCCCCTACTGCCGCCATGTGTGCGCTGTATTTCAAATACGGCACACTATGGCGCAGGGTAGGTGGCAATAGCATCATCTTTCATGACACTATTGATGTACTCTGCAGGAGTAGCGCCGAAATATTGGCGCTACTCCTGCAGAGTACATAGGGCCCCAGTCTAAAGAATGGAAGGCCCCTTTTAATGCCTGCTCTTTACACCTTTTTTTCCAGCTCCCCTAATGGGGGAACGCCCCCTTTGCATACATTATGCGTGGCGCAGACATAATGTAGCGCAAAAGGTTACAGGGTGGCGCAATGCATGCATTGCGCCACCCTGTAAATACAGCGCTGGGATTTTGGCTTAATTGGGCCATCAGAATAAATGACGTTGATGTGGCACAGGGGCCTATAAATATGCCCTATAGTTTATTATCCTTTTGTTGTTAAAGAATTTTCAGCAGTTGCTGCTGCGGGGGGGGGCGACCCTCCTCCACCATAGCGGAGGAGTCACCACTGCTATAATTCTTCACTTCCATACAGATGTACAGAGAACCAAGAACATGCTTTATGAAAGATGTAAACAAGGTAAATTAGGATACGTTTGTCGTTATGGGTGTCAGAGTCCAGACAGAAAAGTACTATGTGAGTTGTGTACATAAGTATGGGCCAAATGTACAAAAAAGAGGAATTAAAATTTCCTAATTGTGAATTTTACTGGATCACAATTAGGAAATCGCAATTCCTAAAGCATGAAAACATTGAATAGTGATCTTTAGTGGGATTGCAAATGACCTTCCTCATGAATATTAATGAGGTAAGACACAATTTGTAACCCATTTGGAATTGCAGCCATCACAGGGATGGTGGCCTGCTGGGATCAGTAGATAGCCATGTCTGTAATTGCTTTTTAATAAAGCACTTTTTAAAATCCAGACTGTTTTCCTTAAAGGAAAACTGGATGTGTTTCTAAAAATAAAATTAAATGTTTGCGTTTAATTTTTTAAGAGCGGGCAGTCATCCCTTGGACAACTGTCCACTCTTAAAAAAATATTTGTTTCAACATTCACAAATTGGAAGTTGTCCCATCAGAACCCTTTCTCATTTCCGAATGGTTACCTTCACCCTTGCGATGTCAGTAAAAAATGAATGTTTTACCACAGTAATTCAGTGACAAAACATTCATACATAGCAATGCAATTTGGTATTTGGAAGGGGCCCCCTAAACAGGCCGCTTTGAATTGCTAAACACACATTGCAATCTAGTAACATGTTACTGAATCACAATTTTGAGTTTTATAAACATGAAAAAGCATTTTTGTAGTCAGAATTGGCCCAGTTCTAGGAATTTGGCCATTTCCATATGCAAAACTGCTTTTGCATATGTGACCCTATATGTGCTCACTGTATACCAAATCCTAAGGCATATTTATTAGCCATTTCCAGGTACTTTAGTACATTTGCTTAAAAGGGGCAAGCATCAGGAGGCACTGTAATACTTTGGTCTCCAAAGAAGACAGAGAGGGAAATGTAAGAGTGTGTGTGTGGGCATGTGTGTGTATTCAGCAATCTTTCTTCAGATTTGACACGAATACATACAAAGTAGACTCATTATTTCTTTGGAACCCTACCCAGTAAAGCTTAGCACATGTAAGCAGGCCTCAGTACTAAGGGAAGACAATGTCCAAGACCAAGACCACCAGTGGTGTACATGATGAAGAATAATATTGTGCCATTGGGATGCGTAGGAGGGATCAAGAATCTTAAGTACGGTTGCAAGCAGCTATGTCCTGGACTGCATTTGAGAAATATTTGTAGTCATCCCCACCTGTTTCTACCCATAACATGTCCCTGCAGAACATACAGGTAGCTGCCATGCACCCCTGGCTTGTCTGTAATTTATAACCTGGCTGTTTATCTGTATATACATATTTACATACATTTTCTTACAGGCAACCCCTAGTGGATCGCTTCCGTGGATTTCCAGAACACCACTGGACGGTTTTATATCATTGTTTTCACACCTTATTTATTGTTTTGGGCACACTTCTAGAGCAGAAGCAATATAAATATAGGCCCTGACGAAGGCTGCAACACCTCATTCAAGAGTTATAGTCTGAAACATGTTGACCTACCCTGGTGACACACCCTACAAGGTTGAATCCCTCCTGCAGAGCCATGTTTTTATTCCTGACCCAGAGACACATGAATTAAGTCATTTGCGTACGCTGGAGCCAGTTTGAACCATTCCACGCTTTCTTTCTATGCTTTGCATACCCCACTTCTTGTAGCTCAAAAGGTATCTATTATACCTCCGAAAACATCCATTGTGCTCCTCCATCTCAGTGAGGTAGTTGTAGCCCGCACTGTGACTAGGCATCAAGGTGCAAGGAGGTTCCCGATGATGAAGCATGCAACCTATGGTGGGTGAGGAAAATCATCTTTTAAAAGTAATACCTTATCTCAGCTAGGTTATTCTGTTTTCAACCTCTCTTGTTTGGTATGGTATTTGGGAGTCAACGCCTGCTTATCTTTAAATCTCTTCTGGCCCTCCTTTTGTGATTTGAGTTGTTTGTGGATGCCAATGAGTAGGAATTCATTCAGCCATTTTCCTTTCAATTAATCAAATGACTACAGTGATGTGACTGATGAAGGGCTGCAGACATTGCTGCAGAGTGCAACACTCACACTTGGGCTCTAGATGATAATCATTGGCACTCACAGAGGCCTGTGCTGAAGAGAAGATGATGCACTGTAAAACAACTTCAGAGGCTGAAAAGAGTAAGGGGGTCATTCCAACCCTGGCGGTCATCGACCGCCAGGGTGGAGGACCACGGAAGCACCGCCAAGAGGCTGGCGGTGCTTCCCTGCCCATTCTGACCACGGCGGTAAAGCCGCGGTCAGAAAAGGGGATCCGGCGGTTTCCCGCCGGATTTCCCCTGTCTGGGCTGAATCTCCATGGCGGTGCTGCAAGCAGCGCCGCCATGGAGATTCCGACCGCCTTCCCGCCACCCTGTTTCTGGCGGTTTTTACCGCCAGGAACAGGATGGCGGGAACGGGTGTCGTGGGGCCCCCTAACAAGGCCCCAGCATGATTTTCACTGTCTGCTTAGCAGACAGTTAAAATCGCGACGGGTGCAACTGCACCCGTCGCACCCCTGCAACACCACCGGCTCCATTCGGAGCCGGCTTCTATGTTGCAGGGCCTTTCCCGCTGGGCCGGCGGGTGCTCCTTTGGCGGGCGTCCGCCGGCCAAGCGGGAAAGCCAGAATGGCCGCCGCAGACTTTTGACTGCGGAGCGGCCAAATGGCGGTGACCGCATGGCGGTCAGAATGACCGCCTAAATCTGTATGCATCTCCAGAACAGAAAGTATCTGTAATTTCTTGTAGAATGATCACAAACTGAATACTTTTGGGGAATACATTAACTTTTGCAAATTAAGGGGTGGGACTTATTCAGTCACATAGAGGTAAATTAGGATCAGACATTACTAGCATGTTAAATTGCAACAAATAATAGGGTAGTGGCAGTGTATATAGACGAATTACATGGAAGTTTAAGCATTACAGCATAATGTGACACGCAACTTTACACATATAAAAAAACCTCCAAGGCCTTTGAGGATGGGAATGAGAATAGGGGTCGGGAGTCCTGTTCTGAAGTGTCTAAGGTTAGTAAATAGTTCCTCAATGGTTGGCAAATGTCTTTGGGGCTGGAGGCCGGGCTTCGGAGCGAAGAAAACAGTTTACTTGTAGTATCACAATGTATAGGACTCTGCATCCAGGCCTCAATCATGGGGCAATGATTATTGCCCCAGTGGAGCGCCACCTCACGTTTATCAAGGAGTAATGCAATAGCAATGTATCTTTGTACACTCTTTGGTATATTCTGCATGTAGCACAGCAAAGCAAGCAGAGGGTCAGGTTCAGTCGTAAGGTCTACCATCAGAGACAAGCGGCTGAAGACATCCCTCCAAAAGGGTGCGACGTGGACACGTGCATGCCGTATGTGCAAAATCAACCCCATCAGTGTGACACTATGGGCATTTGGGTGAGCGTGTGGAGTCGTATAATGTTTGCATGGTGGGTGTGATGTAAGCTTATGAAGAAATGTATGACTTAAAAGTCTATGACTGTGGTTGTGGGAGATAATGTGTGTTTGAGTGCAGCAGGCTTGCCATTTTTTGTCAGAAGGGGCCAACCTAGATCTGCCTCCCAATGAGTCCTACACTTTGCATAATGGGTGGGCATTAAGCCAATGCAGGTATGGTACAGTTTAGAAGTGAGTCTTCTCCCATCATTTTCTGTGATGACTAAGGTAAGTGGGGTGAACTCTGTGGGGGCTAGTGGGTACGATGGGATCTGGGTACAAAGGGCACTCTGTAGGCAGTGGAGCACAAAGTGATCAATGTGGGTCACTGAGGAAAGCCTGATATCTTCTGTAAGGGAGAAAACGTGTCCATCTAGGAATAGATCCCCCGTAGTGTGTAGTGCAAGACGGAATAGTGTTCCCCACCTTGGGGAGCTACTGATTGCCAGCCAATGGAACTGCGGGAAGTAAAGAAGCTCACCCTCTAGCATGCAGCTAAGCTTCCGCCATGCCCAACTCACGATAGATAGGGTTTGTATATCGAGCAGGTCGAGGGGTAGGGCTGCAGGGAGTACTGTGTGAAAGGGAGCAGCTTGGTCTTTTTTGGGATTGAAGTAGGGGAGGTAGGCACTGGTGTAGTACAGTGGTAAGCAAACTGGCACTGGGCAGACAGATAATACAGGTGGAAATGGGGGACTCCGAAACCCCCACGTTGGTAATGTAGCACCAATGTGTTCCATCTAATTCAAGGCTGTCTGCTCACCCATATGAGCCGCAATAGGAGTGCCCTCAGGTGGCAAAAAAAGAGTTGGGGAGAGAAAAAGGTAGAGGAACCCAGGGAGCACAACCATTTTTATAATCGTGATAAGGCCTGCCATTGAGGGGGAAGATAGATACAACATTCCACTTGTGTGGTTAATTTGTATACAGCTAATTAATAATTTAGCCTTATTACCTGCTCTTTGTTACACTGTAAATAGATACTGAGGTATTGCACAGAGTATGGATATTATGTGAGGGGGAACTTGCATTGTATTGTCTCAGTCTTGTCAGTAAGGGGGAATAGTTCAGATTCGGCCCAATTTATATTAAGGTCACAGTAGCTCCCAAATTGAACAATCTCATGAAGTAGTAGCTCCATATTCTCCCTGGGATGCCAAACAAATAACAGGATATCATCTGTGTTTCAGCAAAGTAGTAGGGGCCAGTACGAAACTGCAGGTTGTGGTGTAGATGTTTGTCTTGTTAATGGCGTACCAGGGCTTCCATTGCTGTAATGAAAAGTAGCAGTGACAGTGGGCACCCCACCTGGTATACCTTGTGACCGCGAAGAGAGGTGATAGTGTCAAATTGGCTTAGATTCGGGCTGTCAGGTAAGCATAAAGTAACATCACTAGGGATATGAATCCACATAGCATACCCAACTTGCGGAGTGTGGCTTTTAAAAAAGGAATTCTGCAGAATCAAAATCTTTCTTAGCACCACAAAAGGCCACTGCGGCTTGGGTATCAGGGGAGATTCTATTAAGCACTGAGAAAACTGTATGTAAATTTAGGGAGGTGGAGCAGTGGGGGACAAAGCTTGTCTGGGCCAGGGAAATAATCTTATCCATAAGGAGCGAAAGGCAGGTGGCAAGAATCTCAGATACTATTTTGTTGAAACAAAGCAGTAACAGTGGTCGGTATGAACCACTTAATTGCGGGTCCTTGTCGGGCTTGAGCAGTAAGGAAATCACTGCTTCTCACAATGTTGGTAGTAGGACCCCGGCATCAAGTGTCTCTGCATACATGGAGAGTAGGTGTGGTGCTAAAATATGTTTGAAAGATTTATAAAAGTTGCATGTGAAGCCATCTAGTCATGGGGCTTTGGAACCATCTAAAGAATCAATGACTATGACTGTGTCCTCGCAGGTGAAGGGTTCACTGAGAAATTGTTGTTGTGCAGTTGTGAGCCAGACCATAATGATCTTGGCGAGATAGGTGGCCAGTTCTCCACTCAGCTGCGAAGAGTACAGGTGGGTGTAATAACCGAGTAGTTTGGTTTGGATGACTGCACAGTCCGTCATCCTGGTCCCATCAACACATTGTAACTCCTGAATGAATGCAGCACCTCAAGGGGGTCTACGGGGTCTGGCCAATGTGCGTCATGGTCTTTCGCTTTCGCCATATTGGTGCACTATTTCCCCAGAAAATACGTTTCTCACTCCGCCAAATCATTCGGGTATTGCGTTTGAGTAGTCTTGGCTTATGAGATGACTGGTGTCTGTTGTATCTAAATCAGTCAGTTTGATTTCAAAGAGGGCCAGGCTGTTACGAATGTCAGGGAGGGTTTGGCAATGCATATTCCTCTGATATAAGCCTTGAACATCTCCCATAGGGTGGCTTATGATGAGACAGAACCTTTATTGATTTCAATTTACTCCATAATGGCAGCGCCAAGTTCGGATCAGGACATCTCACCCTGAAGCGACATGGCGGGAGAGTGGCATTGGTGTTCCCAGCTGTATTTGAGGGGTATATGTAGGGATAACCAGACCAGTGCGTGGTTAGAGAGGGCGAATGGTAAGTGCGTGATTGAGTCTAGCCATGGGGTTAGTGTAGTAGAAACAAGCCAGTAGTCGATGTGTGACAAGGTATTGTGTGGCCAGAAATGCAATGCATACACCGTGAGGAGGCATGTGCCAGGCACCAGGGGTCCTTGAGTGCATTGGTTTTACAGATGTCTTGAAGGATACTGAAGGAGTGGGGTTTACTCGCATGGGTAGGGCCCGTGGTGCCTAAGAGTGGGTCTAGTAGCAAATTAAAATCACCTCACAGGATGGCATAGTCAGCATGGAGGCGGACCATCTGAATCTGCAGTGTTTGATCAAAACCTGGAGAATCTGTGTTGGGGGAACATACATTGACCAGTAATATGTGCTACTCCTCTAGGGTTCCGGCCACCAGCATATATCTGCTATCTTAATCAGTAGTGACGGTGTGGGGGCGAAACGGGAGACTTTTTTTGGCTCAATGAACAGACCACTCATGAGTCTGAGCTATAAGATGAAAAATATCGGTCTTGACCCCAGGAGCTAGCAAATGTGTGAGCAGTGCCAAGGGGCAAATGTGTCTCCTACTAGAAGGCTATCTGAGCACCATGTCTGGCCAGGTATTGTAATACTTGGTTACCCCTACATGGGTTGGTAAGGCTTCTGATGCTCCAGGACAGAAAAGTGATATCTGCAATAGACTTCCTTTTGCCTTGTGTATTTGTCATTTAGTAATCTGTATCAGAGTTGTGGATATGATGCATGGGATAGGTATGATGCCACTTGAGGATGCAAAAAAGACAAAAACAGAAAAACCCAACTATCATAACCCCTCCACCTCCCATCCACATCTGGGGTAAACATGCCTGGTGAATCCCAAGTTAAATAATCAAATTACATAAAAACATCAAAAAGAACTGTGTGGTGTACATCTCAGTGGGGTAGCAATGCTTCGATGGATTGGCCCTATTTGTCACAATGTTCAACATAAGAAAAGTGATAAGTGGTCGGACCCAGTGATTCATAACACAGAAGTAGGGATATGCAGCAGTTAAACAAAGTACATGTGAAAATGTGAAATCACCTCAACAGAGAAGATATTAAAAGAACGTGTATATGACCTGCATCCATGAAGTCCATCAACCCAGTGGGAATAGGTCACCGCTGATGGTGGCTTAGGAGTCTGGAGGTGAACGATCTGGCATGTTGCATTGAGATGAGGAACAGTCTCTGTCCATTTGTTTACAAAACTCCAAGGAGTCAGATGGGTTATTGTAGAAGCAGGGTTTGCCACCAGTGTCAACATGGTGACGAGTAGGGTATAGCATGCCATATTGTTGGCCCAGCTTTGGTAGTGCTCACTTAGCCTGTTAAATTTGTGGCGTGCTTTCTGGACCGCTCTATTGTAAAGTCCGGGAAGATGGATATTGTTGCACCTTGATATTGAAGTGGACCCAGCTCTCTTGCCAACCATAGCAGGGTGTCTAGGTCCCTGAAGTTGAGAAGAGAGGTGGCTATCAGTCTTGACTGGGCACCCGTAACAGGGTTGGGGCCAAGAGATCTGTGTGCGCACTCCACAACAAAGGTAGGCATGACGTTTTGGCAGAAGTAAGGAGAGAAGGTGCTCAACAAATATAGTGGGGTGACCCATGTTTGTGGATTCTGCTCTCTCCAAAATACTGATGGTTTTACATCAGCCCCATACCTCCAGAGCCTCATTCTTTATAGCAAATGTGCAAAGGCGGGATTCCAATTTCCCCAAGCGTTCGCTGTGGCAGTGCTATTTTCCAGTTCTGAGATGCGGGATCCAGGATTATCTAGGCCTGTGCTCTGCTTGTCCATTTGTTCCCCCATGAGGTCGATCTAGCTAGTGAGAGTTTAAAACTGTGCGTCTATGGCACTGAAGCCAAGCTGGATCTCTGCCATTATGGCATCCATCAAAGAATGCTGTACATTAGCAGGGCTCCCAGTTGTCCCATACTCTACAGTAAGCATTGCTTCAGAGGAAACAGTCACCGTGGATTTTTAAAAGGGCAACTAGCGCTGTTTGGGGTCACCAGGTACCATGTCTGGAGAGGGTGCAGTGGATGAGGCTGTGGCCAGTGTGGCTGAGGTGGGGAATGTTGCAGTCTATCTTGGAAAACGGCCCCATTGCCTTGGGGATGAGGTGTGCCAGGGGTATTGTGGCTAGCTACCAAGTTGCTCCTATACATGCATCTTATCAATCTGCCATGGGTTTGGTGATCAGAAAAAAGGGAGGAGGTGAGGCCACTATTGCCCACTGGAGGAGGATGGCATTCGTACTTCTTGTGGCATGGCAGGAGGAACTAAGATGAGAAGGCAAAATTTGAAGGGGAGGCTGGTTCACGGCCCCGGAATATATACCATTCTGGGGCTCAAAGGCCGAGTGATGCACAATTCTGTACAAGGGGTAGCAGGGAAGATTTAATCAGAGGTGTAGAGAAATCAGACCAACATTAAGGGCCTAGTAGTAAGCTTGCCAAGCAGTAGTGCTTAATGGTATTGGTGTTTCCTCCTGGCAAGTAGTGAAGAAGGAGGCAACTTTGGTCACATTGTAGCAACATCAGGCTTAGGAGAGGGGCCATAGGGTCAGGCTTCAGGGATCTGCGAGCACCGCAGGAACATGCCGGAGCGGCCTGGTGTGCTCCAGGTGTTGCTTCAGGCAGAGCATTACAGAGAGTCTCCAATGACAGATCGGCGCCTCAGAGTCTGGAAGTAGAGGCTGTGGTGTTAGCTAGCTGAAGCGATCATCACAGACAGCGGCAGCGGTACAGTCTCCATGCCGGGATGGGAGGGATGGCCACAGGGCATGCCTTGTGAATGGAGGGAGCACCGGTGGACAGTGCCCCAGGTTTTGTGTCAGTCCATGCAGCTCTGGGCATTCAGGTGGCATGGGGGCAGATTTGTATTGCAAAATGGGTGGTTTCTGATGCATTTGTAACGCCGCGCTCTGACGCAGCGTCTCTTTCTGTCCTCGCGGGTGGAACGTGCTACCGATATTCGGAGCGCCGTTCCCCGCGTTTCTTGACTATGCTTTCTGGGAGGCATATATTTCGCTCCCGGTCGCGCTATACTTACTTGTAGCCTTTTTTCTTCTTTTGTTGTTGGTGGTGGGTTTTTTGTTGGTCCTTTTGCCTGTCTCTATCCATGTTGTGTCCATCTTGTCTTCTTCGTGTTTTTGTCCCAGCATGCTCTGTTTTTCTTTTATACTACTTCCTTTTTTCTATACTGGTCTATGGGCTTTTCCCAATCCAAGATTGTGTTACTTCCCTTTCCTGTGATGTCACTTCCCTTTTCTCAGTATATAAGTCAGTCATTCTTGTTCCTCCTTGCGTTGCAAACACTTTCTTCGGGTTGTGCTGTTCGCTCCTGTTCTTTGTTCCTGCTTTTTGCCTTGGGAGATTTTTTGCCTGTTCTTTGTTCCTGCTTTTGCCTCGGGAGATTTTTGCCTGTTCTTTGTTCCTGCTTTTGCCTTGGGATATTTTTGCGTGTTCCTTTTTTCCTGCTCTTTACCCTGGATATTGCCTATTTTTGTTTCCTGTTGTCAAGTCCTGTTTTTTCTTGTTTTCCTTTAGGAGTTCCTGTTAGAGGTTTTTTCCCCAGTGTTGGGTTTTTTTCCCTCTGGGACTCATTCTGGAGGGTACGGTCTGCTTTGGCGTAGCCTGTCAAGCGGCACCGTGGCTACTAGAAGGGGTCGCCCTTATCTGGGAGAATCCAGAACCTGTGGAAGACTTGGTGTATTCGCCAATCCGAAATCCAGAGGTGAGGATGGTCGCCAGAAGTAGATGTTCCTGTCCAGGAGGGTGGGGCTTAAGTTGTGTAGTGCCTTGACTGTGTGTGTGAGGAGTTTGTGTATTGGGAGTCAGTGGAGCTCCCTGAGGTATGGTATGATGTGTGTTATGTGTGGGAGGTTAAGAATAAGTCAAGCTGCACAGTTTTGGATGGTTTGTAGTCTTCTAGTGAGTTGCTTGATTGTCCCGGCATAGATGGCGTTTTCACAGTTCAACTTGCTGGTGACTAGGGTGTGAGGGACAGTTTTTCTACTGTTGCTTGGGAGTCATTCAAAGATCTTCCTCAGCATTGTCAGGGTGTGGAATCAGGATGCAGTGATAGCATTGATTTGTGCAACCATGTCCAGTTTGCAGTTGATGATCACTCCAAAGGTATCTGGCATGTGTGCTGGGTGTGGGTCAGAGTTTGACCGACTACTAGTTGGAGTCCCATTGTGAGGTGTTCTTGCTGAAGATCACCACTTCTTTTTTGTCAATGTTGAGCTTCAGACAGTTGACTTTCATCAAGTTAGGGACTTTGGTCATACATGCGGTAAACTTGTTTCTTGTCTAACAGGGAGAGTTAAGTGTCATCTGCCTAGGAGAGGATGTTGATGTTATGTGCACGAATGAGGATGGTCAGTGGGAAAATGCATTAAAGAGGGTGGGGCTGGATGGTGAAACTTGAGGCACTCAGCAGATTAGTGTGCAGGCTTCTTAGGAGTAGCATGGCAGGATGACAGTTTCTGTTCTATCCCTTAAGAAGGAGTAGATCCAGTAGAGAAAGGGTCCTTGAATGCCAATCTCGTGCAGACACCTCATGAGGATGGGGTAAGAGACCATGTCAAATGCTGCAGAGAGATCCATGAGAATGAGGGCTACTGTGTCTTCTATATCAAATGCGTTGTCTGTGGCAGTGATGAGTGCTGTTTCTGTACTGTGGTTGAGCCTGAATGTAGTGTGTCTGGTGTTAAGGAGCTGGTGGTTGCTGAGGTGATCGGTGAGGCATCAGTTAATTCGTTTCTCTAAGACATTTGCCAGGAATGTTAGGAGGGGGTGGGGTCTGTAGTTGGAAAGTGTGGCTGGGTTGGGTCCATGGTATTAGTAAAGTGACTCTCAAACTAATACTTTCTTGCATGTCTTTGTCGTTATACTGTGTATGGGAATTTAAGGGCACAAGTTATCAGCATGACCTGAGGTCATATTAGAGACCACCAGCTTCAGCACCACTGCTGCCCATTACTGATAATTTTTGTTCCATCTTTCCTTTATTGCTAAAAAAAATACTGGATTAGCCAAAGTACTCTGGATCCTAACGGAAGCAATAAAAATACCCCCTGTCCTTGGTTGGAGAGTAAAAGAGAGGCCTCTTTGAGACTCAGGTGCCCTTGAGTCTCAGCGCTATTGTACCTGCTGCACTAGTTGTAGCAATGTGTACTGCACAGCGGTCAGCTTATTATGGTTGATTCTAGCATGTTTCTGATGCCGATAGCTTTATAAACATCAGGAATTGTTTTTTTTTACCCTGAAAAGGTTTAAAAAAGGCCACATTTTCTATTTGCTGCTTTTTACATCCATGCCTGGCTGTAAAAAAAAGATGACAATGAATGATTTGTACAAAAAACCTAAAAAAAAACAAACAAGGGGCATATTTAAAAGCGGGCCTCTGCACCAAACTTGCCATCGCTGTGCTGCATCAGTTCTGAAACGCAAGGATGCAGTGTAATTATAAAAATATGTTGCATCCATATGTTTCCCCCTGCACCTGCACTAAATTAGCTGCCAAGCGCCAAAGTAGCCACCCTTGTGCCATGGTGCAAGGACGGCTGCATTGCCGGGGAGATTGTTTTTGTGCAGGAAGAGACACCTTCCTGCACAAAAACAATCTTCAATGGCAATATGGCACATAGAGCAAAAAACGACGAGAAATTAAAGCATTTCTCCTCATTGCGCCATGGTAACACCGCCCCTGGGGTGACGTTAGATTTTGGCGCTGCCACAGATTTACGATTTCTTGCAAATCTTGGGCAGCATCAAATTGCAATGGGTGTTTCTTTGGAATGCCCACAGCAACACCCATTGCACACCCCCTCCACGCAAAGTGCTGTGTGTGAAGGGGCCATATTTACAAGTCAGCATTAAGCCACAAAATGTGGCTTAACGCCGCCTTGTAAATACAGTGCAGTGTGCAGCGCCACCAGAGTGTCACAAAAAAGTGACACCCGGTGGCACTAGGGGCTTGTTAATATGCCCCCAGGTTTTTATGTTTTCCTTCTGATGATGCGGTGATGCTACTGGTGTTGCCAAATGTCAGTTTTACTGACTATCAAGGCTACTTAGGGCATGATTTAAGAAAAGTGTTGCTGTACCAAGTGCAGCACCACTTTTCTTGCACCCCTTAGCGCCCCCTAATGCCATCAAGTGTGCGCCATATCTTGTGGTAGTGAGGGGAACTTGTGTTAACATTTTTGACGCTAGTTCAGAGCTTTGCAGGATTAGCGTAAAAAATGTTGCTGCTAATCCTGCAAAGCCCATTGAGGCCCATTGAAAACGATGGTGTGCCTCCTTTTAAAGCCTGCACTGAGTAGGGGAACCCCCCCTTGCATCCATTATGCCTGGCGCAGATATAATGTAGCACAAAGGGTTACATAGTGGCACAATGCATGCATTGAACCACTTTGTGTATATGGTGCTGTGATTTTGGTCTCGTTGGGCCAGATTAGTGTAAGAAAATGATGCTAAAGTGGCACAAGGAGGTGCTAGGGGCTCTTAAATCTGCTGTTAGTTTTGAATCCAGTTCATGCCTCTCCTTTCGACACTACTCTCTCTCTCACTCGTGTATGATATTTTTCTTCCATGCATTCTCCCTATGTTACTGCTTTCTACTTTTCACTTCTTCCTTCTTTATTTCTTTTTCTAAGTTTTCCTGGATTATTGTCTGATGATGAAAAATATGTCCCTGTCCTCAAAAACGAGTTCCGCCAGCAACTACGTAGGCATTTAGATAGATAGGACATTAGAATGCTGAGGCATCCAAGAACTGATGTGCAGCTGAAAAAAAGATACCTATCTGCAATCTAATTTGAAAAGAAGTTTGCAAAGTCCTGTATCTTTAATTGAAACTATGTTATGAAAAGATTGTGCCGATAGCCTGGAATATAAAATACAGAGATATATGAAGCAGGTTCAAGTTTACGTCTCTGGTAATTGGACAAAACACAATAGATTTAAAATCTCTATCCAATTAGGAAAGTGTCTAGAACGAATTCAACACTATTGGAGTTCTAATGATGTCTGGCTTTGAAGTTGCTGCATTTGCCAGAGCTACACCATTGATTCTTTTTTAATATCCATTGTGGACCAAGGAAACAGATAATAATGTTTTTCCCTGTCTGAAGTAGTTTTTTTGCAATAATACCGTGTCAATGTTTAAATTAATACAGTGAGTCGTCAATTGTATTTTAGCTCTGGGTAGAAAGTAGAATCACCGACACTTGAAAGTCAGTAACCAAGAGGAACAGATTTTAAGATTTACCTTTTGTGTAGCGCCTAATTCTATAGTGCTAGTCAGTTGATATTTTAATATCTCTAGATTTACAGTTCAGTAAAATTACTTGCAAAAAATAACATAAGGTGCCAGATTGTCGATCTTTGAAATTACTTTGTTAATTCTGAGTCCACGGTGACGTGCACCATAAAACGGCACTAAATTATGGGCCAGATTTGATGGAAAATGACGGTGCACGGCGCTGCACCAAATTTGGCAGTGTCGTGCACCCTCATTTTCAAAACGCAGGGTTGCACCTTATTTACTAGAATATGGCACACCCCTGTGTTTCCCCTGCACCGGTGCTAAATTTGCTGCTGTGTACCAACGCAGCCAGATTTGCACTTTCCTGCAAAAAACAATCTTAAATGGCAATTTTCTCTTTCTATGTGTGCTGCAAAATGCAGTACACATAGAAAGAGAAAAAAACGATGAGAAACGAAAGCATTTCTCCTCGCTGTGCCACTCTAATGCCACCACTTGGGTGGCGTTAGATTTTGGCGCTGCCTCAGGTTTACGAAAACTGGTAAATCTGAGGCAGCATCAAAATGCAATTGGTGATGATGTGCTACGTCCACAGCAACATCCATTACACGCCCCTTACACACAAAGTGGTGCATGTGAAGGGGCCGTATTTACAAGGTGGCTTTAAGCCACAAAAAGTGTCTTAACGCCACCTTGTAAATACAGTGCAGGGCATAGCGTCACCAGAGCATCACTTTGTGTGGAAAGGGGGTGTAATCGGTGTTGCTGTGGACATGCCAAAGCAACACCCATTGCATTTTGACACTGCCCCAGATCTATGACTTTTCGTAAACCTGAGACAGTGGTGTTAGCATGGCGCAACGAGGAGAAATGTTTTCATTTCGCCTCATTTTTTGCTCTATCTATGTGTGCTGCACTAAGACAGAGGGCGGCGCTGTCAAATTTGGTGCAGTGTTGCGCTCCATCATTTTCTCGTAAATCAGAGCCCCAGTCTTTTTGCCTTTTTCCTTACCGTATTCTGAATTCTGTCTTTGAGACATAGCACTCATTCTAGCTTCCGGGTGTTTTTTTAATTTTTATTGGAGACTAGCTGTTCACCATCTCGTTGGTGCAAATTTTCCTCTCAGTCTCCACTTGGTTTTCTTTATTGACGCAGCTTGGTTGGTTGTCAACTCTGCCTCTTCAACCACACCAGTGTTTCCAGCTTGGTCTTTACTTTATTCTTAAAAGAAAGGACAATCCGATATCGGCTTAAATTGCATGCCTTGTTTTAATGCACATATTTTGTGTCATTTTTATACATTTTAGAAGGCCGCCTGTTGACAAAGAACCTGTTCTGGGATTGTCAGAACCTACATTAATGTATCACCACTTCTTAAAAAACTTTTTCAAATCATATTTCATTCTGCCACTTTAGAGGACATCCTTCTCTTTCAGGAAAAGTGTTCCTGAATCCACTGAATATGTTTCCCAATCCATGTAAGTGGGCACTCATCTGTATGTTAAAATGGTGATTCTTTCCTAGAAAAATTCCATCTAACAAATGTTGCCACTCAGTGTTCAGTTCATGTAATGTCGACTGAGCTCCAAGGAGCAGTGTAGGCTTTATAAAGATTTTCCATTTTAATCATACCAGGAGTATTTCAAAGATGGTGATTTGTAAAGAATGCAGCATTGAGTATGGTATCCCTGCAGACTAGGGGCCTGATTTAGATCTTGGTGGTGTTACCACCATACCAGCGTGCCCACGGGCCCAAGAAGGCAACCAGTCCCCACAATGGAGTGCTCTTCCTAGCTGTCAGGCAGGCAGACTCCTGCAACCCGTATTTAGATGTTACAGTCCTGCAGGCAGTGTACTGCTGGTTTGCTGACGGAGTTAGGACATTGGACAATGGCAGTGGCAGTGGCAGTGGAAGAGAGATAAGTCACACACACTCTACCCTTGCCACATGTGTCCCCCTGTATCACACACAACACAACACACCACATACACACCATTATCCATTGCCATCCCACCACAGCACAACACGTACATGCCGCAAACACACATTGATGTACATCCATGACACAACATACACACACTATTGACACTGCACCCACACACACACAACTAACACAACTACACACTCATCTACACAAACCCACACACACACAAGCACACCGACACAAATCACAGCGGCCACCACACAACACTCACCTGAAAGTTGCACGCACCAACACAACACACAACACATCATACACAACAACATCCATGTCATATGCAAATGGCACACATACTTACACAACCACATCACCCACTACAACTCCCTCCATCTCAACCAGCCAATCACATTGCACACACGCATACACGTACTGAGTCACACACACAACTTGATGCACAAATGACAGGTACAGAGCCCCTTGCAATGTGCATAGATAGACACAGTTGCCAAGTGTGATTGTACTGTCATTATGGCGTCAGCATTCATTTAGCAATGAATGCTGATGCCATATTGACAGTTCTGTATGTGTGCAATGTGGCCCATATTTATACTTTTTTAGAGCCTCATTTGTATAATTTTTTAGTAAATATAATTGTATTTTGTAAGTTTGTGCCACTTTTGCAGAAAGAAATGACGCAAATGTAGTGCTAACAAAATTATAAATATTGGCCTATGTGTTGTGCACCAATATGTCCCCATTTAAAAAAATTACTGTGAAGTGTATATGTCTGCTGTGGCCCCGAGCTGACGTTCAGGGACCCCCCAACGTACACATCTGATGTGGGTCCCCTACCTTCGTGTCCAGCAATGGGGGGAGTCGTGTTTTCTCCAGGGTCCAGTGGCAGCAGCGATGGAGAGTGTTGTCCAGTGTGTCCAGTCAAAAACTGGAGTGGAATTGGGGAAAGAGGTGAGTTTTCACCTTTTCACCCTTTCACCCCCAAGCCACCAACTCAGAAGTCACCACTTTTCGCTTAGCAGTTAGGAGCATCCTAATCTGCTCAGTGATAAGAGTGGCTGGAGTCCTGTCGTCAGACACTATTTCCTATGGTGCCGTTGCGGCGGATAGAAATCCTTGGTCAAGATGGCGGGACTCAGGCGGGTTGAAGTATGTGGGACTGCCAACATCTAAATCGGGCAGGTAGACCACCAAGGCGATGGACTGGGTTTCTGTTGTAAAAGTGGCGATGGACCCATTACCGCCAAGATCCAAATCAGGCCCTAATGACAAAACCAGCTTGTGATTGGGGAAAGAGTGAGAAGAGAGGGTCAGGGAGAGATGGTGGCAATTAATATATATTTTGAACCTTGCAATTAGGATCGTACCTTATATAGTTTTTATATATTTACAAACTACGCAACAGCCTCACTATACAGTACATTGCATAATTGAACACCTTGTAAAAAATGAATGATTTCACTTGTATCATATGAGTTTTTTTGAAAGCTGAGATTAAAACCCAGATTTTTTGGTTCCAAGGTCAGCATTGAATCCAGTAGAATGCATTGCTTCCTTATGTTTGTGGTACCACTTTATCTCAACTCTAGCCAGGCTATACAGCAAGGCATTGAAGTGTGTGAGTGGTGAAAAATAGATAGCAGTTAGTTGTGGCAAAACAGCTAGGCATTTGATAAGAAACAAAATATATATTGGGAGGTGGTCCAAATAAATTGAATTTGCTGTAGAGGCTAGAACATATATATAGACATTTATACTGCCCTCTCAAAGATTTTTTTTTAAAGTGTGCCTTACGCTTTAGGGGAAGGATGGAATGCGAGATCTTCAAACATGTTTTCCAGCGTTCACTGAGATACGTGATTATGAGCTGATTGTTTTAAGGGATTACCCACAAATGTATAAATGTAGTGCCTCATTTGCAAAGATTTGGCGTAGGGCAGCACCGCACATCTTTTTGCTGCGCTGCCCTAAGCTAAATTGAAAGAGAAGAAGTTCAACGTATTTATGAGATACAGTGCACTCCTGTCCTTTCAGCCAGCTCCAGCGCACAATTTGGTGCCCAGTGCCAATGCAGACACCCTTGCACCATGGTGCAACTGTGTCTGTGTTGTTGTCAGGATTGATTTTGCACAGGAAGGGACACATTCCTGCACACAAAAACAATACATGTTTTTTCCTCCTTCTATGTGAGCTGCAGGATGTGGTCGATAAGGGCACTGCTTCCAGTCCTAGACTTTTGTGTGATGGACTACTGAATTTTGGTTGTTATAGTCTTGTTTTGCTTCCTTTGAACTAATTAAATCAACACACCTGAAAACTACGGTTTGTAGGTGGAAGGTATAGGAATAGAGAGAGAGACCATACTTGCCTGGAGTGAATGGGAAACTGTGAATTAAGTAACATTTCAAGTTTCCACTTATTGTGTGTATTGGGTTATTGACCTTACAAGGCCTGGTGGCCATTAGCGTGTGTGATGTTTACCATTGCTTCCATCCAATAATATTATTTGATTTTGATCCTGTGTAAATATAACTTTACAAGGTTGAATTTGTGCGAGAATTGGGAAAAGAGGAATCTGTCTGTCATCAAAACCTGACTTAAAGAACAAAGAATACCAGTAATGAGGACGGAAAAGTTTAAATGAATGTCCATGAATCACATTAACAGGTGAACCAACTACGAAGCTAAACACCAATATTCTGCTCTATAAAACGGGAAAGGGATGACTACCTTATTAACTTTTCGTAAAATGACAGCTATTGTGTACAGGCATCCAGGAGTGTGTAGTTATACATGTTTGAGTTCATTAAAACTACAAATGTAGGACTGGGTGCTGTTTTCTGAATATGAAATTTACCCCTATGGATGAGTATTGTGCACCACTTTAAATAATGCAGCCCAGGAAATGTTGACTCTCTAAAACAGAAATGTCACTTTTAGTCTGAATTAATATTCTGTACATAAGGGCACTTTCACTTGCAAATCAAAGCCGCCTTGTGTGCCTGTCATCCGGGAGGGTTGCCTCTCTCTCAGGGCTGCTTTCAGAAATGCAGATTGATACAACACGCTTTGTGTCAGGTCAGCATACAATGGCCTCCTTCTCAGAGCTATGAATTATTCAGCAGGCTTTGTCATTGCATGCCATTTTGATTAACCTACCCGAATAAGAAAGGAACAGACTTTTAGAGAGTTACACAGCTACTCAGACTGCTTCCTCAAGAAAGCAGAAGGCTCTCTACAAAGAGCAGTTCAAATTCCCTTTTCATATTAAATCTGGGATTTGCTTACTTTTTAAAGGCCTACTGTGATTAGTTAAAGTTAAGTTAAAGCTAGTCGTCTGCTCCTGAGTTGACTATGTAGATTCTCTAAAAACTACATCCACAAGGACTACACATTCCAGCTCCTCGGTAAAGTATTAAATGACTACTCACAAGACCTCCGTATATATACAAATATTGTAAATTTAACTTGTAAGTGTACCACAAATTTGTACTCTGTGTAAAGCTCTTTAATATCCTCTTCGATTATATCCCTGTTGTACTCAAATGTAAACGAACCAAAGAGAAATACGATTATTACAGTTTTCTTTGTATAGAAGTACAATTTTGAAAAAAACATTGCGTTTTAATTTGTTCATTAAAAAACTTGACCATAGTGAGAAAACAAAGTCTCAACCTACGTCAGATTGCTTTACAGTCAGTAACAACAGGTACACAGATAATAGTTAAAGCAGGGCACCTTAAAATAAAACAATCATCACATTTTTGACATACAGATGGATATGAAAAAGACACGATCGAATGCACGTGGGCATCCATTTTGTTTAGAAGACAGGTCAATTTACATTTTCAACTGGATTATGCCATGAATTCAGGGAGAGGATAGTGCCTACTCAGATAAATTCGAAGCTGGTAGAAAGAAAGAAAGTCGTCTAATGGACATTAATTCAAGAAACAAACTTGGGGTTTGGAAGGGGTAAGGAAGGAGATTGGAGTAAATCGCTGAACAGGAAGGCTTAAGCAAAGATGAGGTATTTCGAGAGTGGCATTCTTTCAATCTGGTTTTAAAAGCAGGCAGCGCGGCGACTTGCTTTATCACTTTGGGTGCATTGTTCTAAAGTACTGGGGCTCAGAGTGGTCTACCGCACTATTCAAATCTAGGGTGTCTCGAAAAATACCTCTGTAATTTAGCGAGCGGGTGCAGCAAATGAGCCAAGCTCTTTTCTTTGAAGAGCACGTGGGGATCTGGAGGAGGATCCAAAAGATACTTATGAAAAAAACTGACTCCAATGCTCCACACTGAAGTTCATATTCAATAAAATGTAGGGAACATGGCATATGAGTGGTATAATAGTGTCTGTTTATTTATGGTGGACATAGTCCTCATTGAAGCAATACCTGTATGCAAAGAGTTATCACAGACAAGTGCGCTGCTTAGTCATAACTGAGTGGGCCAAACAATAATGGCTTGTTTTAAAACAGGGGTCTGAAACAGACCTAGTGAATGCATCCAATCCATCACCATTTTAAATACTGTCACGATGTTGCAGAGTTCTGCAGCTTAGATCACCTTTCTACCTCCATCAGCTATGGTGTTCCCAGTTGGAACACTGAATAATCTTCAAAAAATGATTGTACACACTGGGTCCATTTAATTTTTTTTAAAACACAGGGGCAGATTTATGAAAAGTGGCGCTGTACACAGTGCAGTGCCACTTTTCTTGCCCCCCTTAGCGCCGTCCTAACGCCACAATGTGTGCGCCGTATTTAAATTACAGCACACCATTTCTGCAGTTGGGGTGCTAGCATCATAATTCTTTACGCTAGTCTTGCGCTTTTCAAGTTTAGCGTAAAAAAATGTTGACGCAATGCTGCAAAGCATCCAAAGGCCCATTGAAAACAATGGGAGCCTCCCTTTAAAACCTGCTCTTAGCAGACGTTAAAAATCAGATAAAATTAAGCAAGGAAATCTCTTAGATTTCTTTGTGCCATTTTTTCAGCCCTCATAGCGCTCAAATACTCCTTTTGCATACATTATGCCTGGAGCAGCCATAATGTGGCACAAGGGGATTACAAAGTGGTGCAATGCATACATTTCACCACTTTGTAAATATGGCACAGCATTTTTGGCCTTCCAATGCCACATTAGCATAAAAAAATGATGCTAATATGGCGTTGGAATGGCGCTAGGCCCTCTTAAATCTGGGCCATAGTTTATTAAATTTGTGATGAAACAGGGACAATTCAAATACAGCAGTATAATTCAATTTTGTATAGTGATAGCATTGTATACCGGTCACATTAAGGAGGTAGATAACCTCTCACTGTTATGTTTATAACACAACAGACCAGATATGTAGTTGTGACAATTGCTATCTTAGATCATGTCAAGAATAGACCATGTTGTAGTAGTGAATGTCCTTAATATAGAACTCAGCTCCCACCCACCCAAATAAGTGTGTCATACCATGCTGTGTAATACACATGCACAACTGCTTATAAAAGGAAACAAGGAGGTTAACTTTGATAAAACTGTTAGATATAAGCGTTGCCCACATTGACATTGCCTAAATCATGAAGGAAGCGAGGAAACCATCAGTAGTAGGTTTCCCTACACATTCATTCACATTCCACATGGACCAAGTTAATCACTATCTTCTTCCTGTGCCCTAAAGAGTTCCAGCATGGTATCCCATGCCAAGGCAATAGGTCGCTTCTGAAAGCTTCTGAATGCTTCTCTACGCAGTGTGGCGCTCTCCACTGAATCCCATTTCCAGACTACTTCTCGCCAGCTAGCTATCAGGGGCGCCGTGAAGGACTTCCAACGGCGTGTAATCTGCTGTTTGGCTAGTAGGAGTCCTAAGTCCACAAAATGTGTCTCCGTTGTAAACCCCCTGGATTTAGGATAGAGTCCCAATATGCAATGTTCTAGCATGTCCCATTGTTGTTGCCCTGTTAGGGATACTAGTTTCCTTTATTGCCCCCCAATAAGTGTGTTATGCGGGGCATGACCATAACATATGTAGTAGATCTGCGTCGGCTGTGCAGCAGTGTGGACAGGAGGAAGTGAGTGTGGGGAATATCTTATGCAGTTTTGAGGGTAAGAGGTAAGCCCTGTGGATTATTTAAAACGTAATGAATCCGAACTGCACATTGCGAGATATTAATTTGTGATACTCCAGCAGAAGACTCCATTCTTTGTCATGGAGTGCGCGGTGAAGGTCCATCTCCCATTGGGCCCTCAATGATGTAATTGGGATATGTAAGTGGTAGCATAGTCCCTTATAGAGCCATTTGACTAGGCATTTGCCAGTTCCCATTACGTTAACTGCTTGAACAAAGCCATGCATGTTTGGTTCAGAACCCATTGGCGACCAATGTGTATGGATATAGTGTGAAATGTGGGCATGTGTAATGAACACAGTTCCAGATAAGCCATATAATTGTGTAATGTCTTGGGGGGATAATTGTCAACTATTGTCAAAGAGATCACTAACTGTGGTTACTCCAGCCCCCTCCTAGAGGGCCAATCTCATTAGTGCGAGCCTGTCCAACGGGGTAGGCATATTGCACAGCGGGATATTCAGGGCATGGGGGAAAATGCTGTGTGTGGTACGGAGTGCCACTCCCCAATATATCAGAGCATTGCAGAGTAGTAAAGGAAGTCTATGGGAGTGAGTCACTCCCGGTAACAATAGACAGTGTAACGAATTGTTGTTCAACATAGATTTTGAGTAACCCTTTTCCTGTAGATAGATCTCAGCACGCCAGTGGGAAAGACACTATAGTTGAGCCACAAAGCAATACGCTTTAATAAGCAATAATTATTTCATGTATTTCCTGTATTTGATTTAACATAGAAAATGTACTAACATAGAAAATAACGTGTGATTCGAAATGTGCCTACTTGATTGGCCACCATATTATACGGAGTTATTAATTAATAGTGTGTTAACATGTATTAAGAGTTTGTATATCTATAGAAATTGCAGTACTCTGTCATACTTACAGCTAATTGTTATGAATTTCACTTATGCTAACTAAAAGGCCTCAAGTTAGCAAGGCCCAAGTTAAAAACTGAATGTCAGCCAAATACTGAAAAATGCAACGTTAGTAAAAAAAGATCTCATGTCCATGTATAACAAATCCTTTGTTTGAGTCTTAAACTTGTCCAAAACCTGTATTAACAAAATGTATTTCTTCCAAGGAAATGTGCATGAACCTGAATGTTTCTACATCATTGTAACTGTTTACACGAAGCGTATGGGAAAGCAATGCTCTCATGGACCACCAATGAGCCTACTGATAGAGGATGGAAGGATGTACAAATTGATTCTTATTGTATCGACTGATGTACGCAAATGGAGAAGAACCAATCATCGGCGTGTGAAAGACTGTCTAGTATATTTCTGATTTGAAATAAAATTATTATTGGACAACCGCTTCTTTCAAGATGCTTCTGACCAATGACAACGTGGGACAACTTTAACTTAACCGCACTCTTATTGGAGTTCTAGCCATTTTTCCGATCTTCATTCCTTTGACACTCTTTACGACACAATCTGTCATTTCATTTGCCTCTATTCCAATGTCACTCCATGACATCCGGTCACTCTGACACTTTGACACTTGTCAGCCTGTCTACTGAAATTCTGGTACTTTGTTATTTTTTAGTTTAATTCTTGTGCTCCATGAAATGATGCTGGTGTTTACTATAGCGCTCGATGCTTAGAGCCTGTAGCGCTTTTGCTGCCTGCCTTAGTTATTAACTTGATGTTTCAAAGAACTTAGAGCCCCGATTCTGAACCATCCTCCCTTCCCCAATCCTTTCTGTCCTGATGCTGGTATCCCCCTTATGAAGATAACGCCGCTTGCTGATCCTTAAGGACAGGTATTATGCTGAAATATGTATTGCTGATTTGTCTTTTGTTTTCTAGGTACCAACTGCTGTTTTGATAGATCCAAAGCTAGATGTTTTCCAAATTTGTGTTACTAAGGGCCAGATGTAGGAACCGGTTTGCATGTCGCAAACTGCGAAAAACGCAGTTTGCGACATGCAAAACGGCCATCGCAATGCTGATTCACATTTTGCGAGTCGGTATCGACTCGCAAAATGTGAATCCGACTCGCAAATAGGAAGGGGTGTTCCCTTCTTATTTACGATGGCGAAAGCGGTCGCAAAGCAATTCGCAGTTAACACCCACTTGAAGTGGGTGGTAACTCATTCGCAAACGGGAAGGGGTCCCCATGGGACCCCTTCCCCTTTGTGAATGTCGCTGAAAATATTTTTTCAGAGCAGGCAGTGGTCCAATGGACCACTGCCTACTCTGAAAAAATGAAACCAAATGGTTTCATTATTTTTTTGAATTGCAACTCGTTTTCCTTTAAGGAAAACGGGCTGCAATTAAAAAAAAAAAAACTGCTTTATTAAAAAAGCAATCACAGACATGGAGGTCTGCTGTCTTCAGCAGGCCACCATCCCTGTAAATGCATGGACTCGCTATGGGGTCGCAAAATGCGACCCACCTCATTAATATTCATGAGGTGGGTCTTTGCGACCCCATAGCGAGTCGCAGAAGGTGTCTGAGACACCTTTCTGCATACAATTTTGCGAGTTGCAAATTGCGAATCGGTATGACTCGCAATTTGCAACTCGCAAAATTTTCTGTTGCTACATCTGGCCCTAAATATTTTGCGTGCATCCCAACATGCTAATGCTAGTTTGGAGTTGGTGAGGAGTTTTCTCTATCCATCTGTTTTTTAAAACAATCTGACGACATTCAATTGCTGGTTAAACGTATGTTATTTCCATTGCACAATTACTCCTGCTACTAATTTGTACTGTCGCTATTGAGAGTCTCATCATTAAACATGATAAAGTTGAGATTCTTCTGACTTTTCAGTCAACCAGTGTTGTTTCTGTATCTTTATCATGTATTTTTTAGACTAATTTACGTGATCTTAGCATTGTTAATATAGGGAAATAAAAATTAATTAGGGCCTGTCCCATTTAAGCAGTTAAGTTTGGTGGCTGGAGGTAATGTACCTGCTTCCAGGGATGCCTTTGCAATTTCTCAAACTTTGGGACCAAGCGGAAGGCAAAGGTAGAGTTAAATTTGACTGTCAAGCTGTCTACACCTGGTGTTTTATGGCGTGACATCACCTTTATGACAGTACGTATTTCCTCTGAAGTAATTGGGGCTTCTAATGATTCTTGCGTTGTGGGGGTAATCTGTGGAAGTCTCAGGGAATATAGGAAATTATCTCTATCTGTGGTTGGATTTTATAGAGCTCAGTGTAATTTGAGTTGAATGCCAATGTATATCAATTTGGGTGGTGCACAAAGTCCCGGAAGGTGATTAAATATTTAGAATCGGGGTGGTATACATTGGTGGACATATCAGGTTAGTTAGTAATGTACCTGCCCTGTCCCCATCAGAGTGCATCTTTTGTAAATACTACTTATTGTCTATGGTTCTGAGCCTCTCTAATAACTCTGCGTGGTCTGTTCTAGCGTACTGGAAGTCTTCCAGTTGTGTAGGGTCATGTGCTGTTTCATGTTCCAGGTGTCCTTCCTGAGTTTCAGTAGTTTTCAACTCTGGGAGGACAGCCCGTCAGGCACCCGTGATGGTAGCTATTGATACTCCTCTCCTCATAACTTTAAAGACTTCCCACTCAATGAGTGGTAAGGAAGCTGTTCCCTCATTGTCTGCAAAATATGTATCAATGGCGGTACCAAGGGTGACTTGGAATACTGCATCTTTCAGGAGAGGCTGTTGCATGCTTCATGTTGGAATAAGTGAAGGAATCCAAGTGGGTAAACTGGTAATAAGAAAGAATTTACAAACTCTTGATACCAACATTGTACGTTGTGCTTCGACGTTGTACAAACCTGCATTGATCTACGTGCATCAGACCCAGTAGAAGTGGGAGCAGTCTGTGTGCCAATATCTTACTGAGAATTTTGTATTCTGTAATTAAGAGAGAGAGTGGCCTATTTGAGGGCAGCTCCTTTGGGGCCTATCCTTGTTTAAGAAGTGAAGTAATCAAGGCATTTTTGGTGGTTGGAAGTAATGCACATGCTTCCAGGGATGCCTTGTACAATTTCTCAATTCTCTGGACCAAGCGGAAGGCAAAGGTAGAGTACAATTTGACTGTCACGCCATCTATACCTGGCGTTTTACGGCGTGCCATCTCCTTTGGGCAGTACATATTTTCCCTGAAGAAATTGGGTCTTCAAATGATTCTTGCGCAGTTGGGGTAATCTGTGGAAGTCTCAGGGTATATAGGAAATTATCTCTATCTGTGACGGATGGGGTGGGTTGGATTGTTGACAACACAGCAAACCCGGAACATGTAGTGGCAAATATTTGCCCCCTTCATAAAGTACACAGTTTTGTGACTTCTGAGGTGTGTTTCTTGTAAACAGACTATATTCACCTTCTGGCGATGTAGGTGTGCCAGGATCCTATGCCTTTTGTGTATTGATCCCAGCCCCTTTACATTCCAAGGGATTATTTTATAGTGTTGTAATGTAGTCGACATGGAAATACATTAGTATCATTCTGATTAGCATCAACTTCCTCAACTGAGCTGGCTTTCAAGGCAGGCAGATTAACTTGAGGATAAACTACCCCAAATACCATGTCCAACGGAACTTCCCATTTGACTTAAAAACAATAACAAAAGAAACATTTGCTAATGCAAAAATAAAACATTTGGCAATTGATCGCTAAAAGAGGGGGGCCAACCTGCTATTAGGCGTGGGTAGATTTCAAACCTCTGCTCCATATGGGCACCCTTGAGAATCCAGGATGCTTGTTTCTGGTCCACGGAGGACTTGGCCTGGCAGTTCTGGACGGACTGTCCCCATGGGGAACAGGGTCAAGACTGATTTGCGTATGGCTGGATCCAAACTGGGGTGGCACGGTGAGCAAAAGAAATGATGGATTGAACCCAATTCTGTGACTCGGGGGTGAATGTTTGATTGGTTCCACATTCCGTCCATCAGTTGTGTTTGTTTGCTTTTGTAATTGTTTTTTGACTGCCATAAATGAAGCTCATTTTCTCTGTACCTCCAGTGTATAGTCAAGGAACAACAATACTGTTGCATTATCCATTGTTATGGGGGCTCGTTCTCTGGCTTTCTGTAGAAGAGTGTCCTGGTCCTTGAAGTTGAGAATACGTGCTATTATGGGGTAAAGCAATGTGTTGGGGGCCGTCTAGTTGGTACTCGATGTGCACGCTCCACAATGAACAGCGTGGAGAGTCCCTGCGGGGCTACTGATGCCTGAAGCCAGTGTTCAAAGAATTGTGTTGGGTTGGTACCTTCTACTGCCTCCGGCACACCTATAAGTCTCAAATTATTGCAATGTGCGCATCCTTCTGCATCTTCTGCTCTGTCATGGAGAAGGGTAACCTGCTTCTGGAGTTCAGAGAAGATGACACAAGAAATCAATCTCTAAGAACTCTGTACTTCAACATACCCAATGCATCCAGTGCTCTCCTCTTATTAATACAGAGACTAATTAAAAACTCAGGTTTTAATAATGCCTGTATTCTCTCTGAGATCTGCTGTTACTAATACTAAGAACAATGTGGATGTTTGTTGTTGATATTACCAAGATCCACGTCCCACAGCAGTCTGGTTTTGATAATACTCATGTTCACTTATATATATGTTCCTGATATTAGCAATGTCACTCAGAACTCTGCTGTTGGTCACACATACACTCATTACGAGCTCTACTATTGTTAGCATTCTCTCATAGCTTCATTCTCAAGAATACCATTAATTGTCTGAACAATTCTGTGGACTGAAACAGTCCTACATTCGAGCTCTGCCCTTAATAATACCCAGAGATACACATAACTAGGCAATAGGTTTTAGCCATCTACCTCCAGTGGAAGGCTAGAGCTAGCAAGAAAAGTTTAAGCCTCATGGCATCTGATGCTCACTAACATATTGATAAATGGGCAAACCCTTTCACAGTCAGAGGTGTAACAAGTAAAAACTTTGATAATCTGCATTGTACATAGTATTAGTGCCTGCATTGCCAGGACAAGCCTTTTGACCAGTGGCAAGCCACCTTCCTCAGAAAGGCGAACTGAATCTAGCACAGCATTCCCATTACCAATGCACGGAGCCCTCTGATCTCTTTCAATTACACTACATGATCTGAGCTATGTGAGTTATGATAAATGTCATTTTAACAACGTACATACTCTTGGGTCTGTACTTTTGATAATTTATTTACAATACAATTAGAAAAGTGTTATTATGGAATCCATGTTTTTAAGTGAGTTTCTTGAAACACTAACTTTATTTAAATATGAGTCTCATATCTTTATGTAATATGTATTACAGTGCTGGCACACTAGTCTTTACTTCCATCATATTAAAGTTAAGGGTATCTTAGCAATGTACAAAGGCCTGTTTAGGCAGTGTGTGCTACATGAATGTAGGCAGTTAGCAGGTCCGTCAGTCAAATGAGAGGACTAGGACAGGGCTCCTGCTAAACAGGTTCCACAATACCGCAAACAGAGAAAAGGCCAATGTTTAATGCCTGCATTTTGGCTCATCACGGATCTCTATTTACAAAAGACATATCTAATTCCTACCTTCATCAACTCTAGATCCATAGGAGTATGCTTGTGGGATATCTTCCTCAAGGAGTCCACTGCCATGTCCTGAACACTGTTTATCCTACTATCTTACATTGAAGAGATAAGTTCCACCTATGAAGGCAAAAAGAAGGATGGAGTTTCCAGCAGGCACCAGTAGTCAGAAAAAGGGCTTCTCAATAAAAAAGAGAGGGCACATTAAAGCTGATCCCATGAGACTGTCATTCCCCCAAAATCAGACTTTCACTAAGTTCCCATCCTGCACTAAGAAATAATAGGTTGTGTGTAGGTGAATGTTATAGGCAGAACCTGCCATAATGCATTTCTTAGCTCTAAAAATGGCATGCTACTGTCACACTTGCTGACCCCAATGCTCTGTATATGATGTTTTGCAGAAGTGTTCACGAGCAGACTCTGTGCTTGTGTCACTTCTGTACTTTATACATATGTATTATTATTTAAGTGTGCGCGATTAGGACATTTGCTAATGTCACTCATGTGCATTGGTCCACGTATTGTTGAAGCTACGCTTGTATTTTAATGAACAACATAGAGTGTGCATGAGAATGTGGGATGGAATAGAAACTGGAGTGGGAGTGTCAACAGCATCTTTTTGTGCAACTGGACTTGTAAAGTGTGCATCAATATGCCTGAATAAACAGCTCCTCTGACAAAATTGTTTGCTGTAATTTATTACTTATTGCTGTTCCCACAAAGATCCTTTACACTGGTGACTGGATTCTTAGAGAACCCGCAAATTTACAGGGGAGAATGACCATTTGCTGCAGCAGCTGAGATTGGTCCCAAACTCTTAAAATATACCGTTCCTTCAATACACGGTTTGCAGTATATTTAGCTGCAATTTCGGTGGTTGGCACTGGAGGGCCACTTGAGGTGCAGATGCAGTCTAGTCTCTCCACAGGAGCCTTTAGGAGGGAAGTGAGGACAGGAGGGGTTGGATTGGTGGGGAGGTACATTGGGGAGGGAGTAAAGGGTGGATATATATAGTGGGATTAGGGGAGGGAACGGCCTCTTCCATGCCTGCCCATCGCATGGTCCAAAGTTTGGCGGAGGTGAGCGTTAGGTGGGGGACGGGCCTTACACACGTCAATCATGGCTTCAGGTCCTGAAGAAAAGGCAGTGAGGGCTGTGCTTTGTGTTATCGGCGAAGCCGGCCAGCCTGACTTTCTCAGGCCTGGGGTCCTTGACCAGGCCTGGGATGGCATGGTGCGCCCTTCGTGAGCCACGGCACGCAGCATGGCAGTAGCGGTCGACACTTTCCATTCTCCACATTGACCAAAAAGAAGGAAGTCAGTGGGGGTTCGGGCGCAGGGCATCTACCCCCCGAAGCCAAAAACGGGCTGCTTGGAGGGCCCAATGTCGGAGAAGAGGTGGGAGTGGGGCCCCAAATTGAGAAGCCCACTGGGGCCCGTGGAGGCCAGTAACAGTGAGGAAAGGGTGGGGCAGGTGAGGCACGAGCAGGGTGAGGAGGAAGGCAACAGCAGGGAGGCCTTTATGCATCTGGACCTTTCTGCAGGCAGGAAAACACACAGTGAAGGAGGAGGGGGCAGGGCCCCTGGGCAGAAGGAGTGCAAGGGAAAGGCCAAGCAGGGCCTGGGGCTGCAGCAGCCCATGCCACAGACTGGGGGCATCAAAGAGGTAGCAGGGAGCCAGAAGGACAGAGGCAGGCAGCCAGGGACAGGGCAGGCCACACCATTTGTCCTGGTCAGAAGGGGTGTCAGTGAAGGATTTCATCGGGCCACACACAGGTGGTATATTTATCAGTGGACAATGCCATTTGGCTCATTCGCTGATGTGGCAAGGGAGATGAGTTGGCCAAGTGTGACATTAAAGCGGCTTTTCGGCTGCCTATCCGTCCTGAGTATTTTGCCCACTGCGGATGCAACTGGACAGGGCAATGTATGTGGACCGAGTGTTACCTCTTGGTTGCACCATTTCATGCGCGCTGTTTGAGGCTCTTAGTACCTTCCTAGAATTGGTTTTCGTAAAGGTGAGCGGACATCGGGAGGTGACACATTACTTGGACGACTTACTATTTGTGGGTTAGTCAGGATCAGATTCATGCAGGAAGGCATTGGAAGGGTTTGAACAGCTGGCTCAGGAGGTAGGCGTACCTTTGGCTCCAGAAAAAATGGAGGGCCCCAGCAGGGTGCTGACATTCTTGGGAATAGAACTGGACACTGAGGCATCGGTGGCTAGATTGCCGGCAGCGAAGGTGGACGAGATTCTCTTTCTCATGAGACACATCAGGTCCTTGCATAAAATCAAATTGCGCATGGCACAGCAGCTCCTGAGTTTCCTCAATTTTGCATGCAGAGTCGTTCGGGAGGCCAAGACGTTTTGCAGGTGCATGGTACTGGTTATGTCGGGAGCATCCCTCCCGCATCACAGGATCCGCGTGTCAGTGGGCGTGCGAGAGGACATCTGAGTGTGGGAGACATTCCGGACATACTTCAATGGGGTCTCAAAGACCTTCAGGGAGGAGGACACGATTTGGCAAGTACAGATATTCTCTAACACAGGGGGGGCCTCTGCTTTCAGACTTTTCTGGGATGATAGGTGGTGCGCAGAGGAGTGGCCTGCACAGTGGCTGTCACAGGGCAGGAGCATTGCTTTTCTGGAATTTTTTCCATTACTGGTGTCGTTGACAGTATGGGGGGACAAACTGCCCAACAGGACAGTAGTATTTCATGTGGATAACATGACAGTGGTGGACCTGGTGAACAGACAGAGGGTGAAGGATCTTAGGGTATTGAGGCTTCTGAGGATTTTTATCCTTTGAAATGTATCTTTCAATATCTTATTTAAATAGGCGCATATTCCAGGGGTCAAAATGCTATTGCAGATACCCTGTCTATTTCACAGTGACAGTGGTTTTGCAGATCGGGCCAGGAGAGGAGCAGCACAAGACAGTGGTCCCGGCAGACAATTGGGAGTGGGGGCTTGATGATCAGTAGGCTGGTGGAGATGTCATTAGTGGAATCCACTCGGAAGAGTTATCACCTTGCATGGCTGGAGTTTCCGAATTTTTAAAGTTTTGAAGGGGAATTTTGGGTACAGGGTAGTGACACGCTTAAGTCACATCTATTATGTTTTGTATTGTTTCTGATACACTAAGGTCTGTCGCCAGCACAAATGGTGGCAAGTTGTTAGGTGCTTCTTTTTATGGAAAATTGTTCTTTGGCTGTGATCCGGCAAAGGATGACATATTGGGGAGAATGTTAAAGGGCTGGGGTAAGGCCAGAAAGGGGACTGGCAAGGCTGTGAGGGAAGCTATTACGTTTGACTTGCTATTGGAGCTTTTGCATGTGTTACCGGTTTGCTGTGTGGATGCTCAAAAAACTGCACTATTCAGGTTGTGTGTGGTGTTTTTTGGGTCATTTCAGGTGTCTGAACTTTTGCGTGTGGGAAGGTCTGTGGGTGTGAAAGTGAAAGAAGTGTGCTTGCGAGGGGAGTGCTTAGGTATTTGGATTAGGAAGTCAAAGACTGATCAGATGGGAAGGGGGAAATAGGTGTGGTTGTGTAAAGGGGGAGATCCAGCTGCATGCCCATTTTTGGAGTGTGTTGGTTTTAGGTCCCGTGGGGTGGCAATCAGGGTCAGCGTATTTAGTCATGAGGATGGGGAGAAGCTCACAGCATTTCAGTTGTTATCTGTATTGCGGATGGCATTACAACTGATTGGGAGACAGGCGCAGTGCTTTGGCACTCATTCCTTCTGAATAGGGGCGGCAATAGCAGCAGCTCACTTAGGTTGGGATTGGGCGCAGATCTAAGTGCTGCTAGCGACACATGAGGGCTTGATTTCAGGGCGCGAACTAAGTTGTATGACTGTTCGGGGTGTTTTACGATTGGAGGGTATTTGTAGGTCTTTGAATAACATTTTTTCTTTTTGCAGGTTGTGTGAGTGACCCCAGGAGTTTGAAAATGGTCACTTGGTTGGTTGGGCACTCGTTCATACACTGGGCAGTGAAGTATCCGGAGAGACAGATTTATAGACGTTCCTTAGGACTCGCGAGTAGCAGTCATGAGGTGTTGTGAAGGTGGAAGAGCGGAATGATATGGGGTAACTTGCTTTCTTTCTTAACATCTGTGATGCCAAACTGGAGATGTCAGGATCTTCTGCTGTTGCACCTAGGTGAGAATGATCTGGTACGGCTCTCTGGGCTCACCCTACTGCAACATATGCAACAGGATTTGGAGTTGCTCTGTCAAAAGATGCATGGAACATGCGTAGTCTGGCCTGAGTTTGTGCCTAGGAGAAAATGCAGAGGGGCAATGAAACTAGGGGGCTTTGGAAAGGGCTAGGAGGGAGCTAAATTGTGCAATGAGGGTTTTCTCTTTGGCGCATGACATTAAAGTACTGAAGCATGAAGGGATTACAGAGGAAGAGGTGGGACTCTTCATGGATGATGGTGTGCACCTGTCCGAGTTGGGCAATACATATTCCCTTACCGAGCTTTTCTCGATTTTGGGTGACTTGTGGGGTGAAAAGATATGGCTCAAGGAGTCCGTGTAAAGACGTGCAATGGATTTGTAGCACATTTCGATGTCACGCACACGTGTTACTTAAACTTCAGGATATGCATTTCATTTTGGATTTGCAGTGCATTTTGGTGACACAACACATGTTACTTACATTTCAGAATACGCCTTTCATTTTGGATTTGTAACAAGTGGAGAACAGTTTCAGGAACCACGTGCATTATCCACTACGGTGATGCACACACGGGAAAAGTAATGTATATACATATATTGTGACTGTATGCAATAATATATCATCTAATTAGCTCCTACTTATTAATAATATAATGGCTGGAATTGTGCTTCCACCATGTTTCCTAGATGTTCCTGGGGAATAGACTATGAAGTGGGAAATGTGGGAAGACATGTTTCTAGCCTAAGTAAGTGTATTAGAAGGGGAGGATTGCACTGCAGAACAGAAACTTGCTTTATTCAAACATTGTCTAGGGGGTTGTGGTCTTAAGAAGTTTAAGAATTTACCTCCACTCACCAATGCCGGTTAATTAGATATGTATCAGTATGCTTCTAAACAAATGTGCATTAGGTATGAGAAGACAACTAATAATGTCATGGAAAGATTTAAACTTTAATCAAGGAAGCAATGAGTAGGTGAACCCATAGAAGTGTACGTGGCCACTCTCAGATCCTTAGCATCCACATGTGATTTTGAACATATACGATATGAGCAAGTACTCAGAGATCAGATATTAATGAGGACAAATAATAAGAAAATCCAAGAAAGATCATAGAGTAACACTGACAAGTCACTTAATGCTGCTATTGATATTGCAAAATCCATAGAACACTCCAAAACGTGTGTAAAAGAAATCAGAGACAGTTTAGACAATGGCATTCATTTAGTGTATAATAGTGGCAGTCAAACAAGAAAAGCCTTTTAAAAAATGATGCAAAGAAAAGTATTACCTTGTGCTATGGATGTGGAAGTTCATCATATCTTGGTAATTCAAGCCTGTGTCCAGCTACTGAAAACATGTGTTCGAAATATAACTACAAAGGACATTTTAAAAGCGTATGTAAGTCCAATACCAAGAAACAAAATCTAGTACAAGTAGATGTCTCTGATAATACTGACAAAGATAGTTTGAATCTATACTCTAATGCTGTTTTGAGTGTAGATGAAAGTAACTCTAAGAAGGAATTTCCATCTTGTAATATCCTAATTGATGGGATAACAGTAAAATACTTGTTGACTCATGTGCATGGCATACTATTTCGGGACAAACAATAGTTAAAGAAAAATGGCCAAACAGGACACTATTACCACCTGATGTGAACCCAGGTGGTTATACAGGTCATAAAATCGAATTATTAGGGTATTTCTTGGCAAACCTTACATTTGCAGGATGTCATACCTATAGTGAAGTATATGCAGCGAGGAACGGACAATCTCTCTTAGGATGGCCACACCAAGAAGCTATGGGGATTAGACCAGATCCCAGAGCAAATCCATCTGTTTATGTTGTTAATAATGTGGAAGATGCTAATAAGGGAAAAGTAGATGAATTTGTAAGGAATCTTCAAGCGGAATATTGTGATGTTTTCAGTGATAAACTGGGTGAATAACGTGGTTTCAAGCATTTTTGTATCAGGTTACATGACAAAGCTGTACCTATCAGATATAAAGTAAAGAATGTCCCATTATCCTACAGAGGGAAATTAAAGGAAATGTTGCATGATTTGTGTAATCATGGCATTATAGAAACTGTGGAATCTTCTCCATGGGTATGGGATTCTCATCCCTTACCTAATCTGCACAAAATGATAACAACATTGGCAGGTGCACAAGTTTTTTCAACATTGGATTTGGCTAGCGCCTACCATCAAGTCAGACTGGATGAGCAATCAAAAAACCTTACTGCCTTTATGACTCCAGAAGGACTATTTAGGTAGTGTCAAATTCATTTTGGGCTGGCTAGAGCTGCATCAGTTTTTTAGAGACTAAGGAAGGAGACAGTAGAAGGAATATTTGGAGCAGTGGCATTTCAAGATGATATTTTAGTCTTTGGTCAGAATATGCAAGAACATAGTGCTAACCTAGATAAGGTGTTAAAGGCATTGTCAGACAAAGTGCTCACTTTGAGACTCAAAAAATGTAAATTCAGAAAATTGGAGGTGGTATTAGTGGGACAGAGATCAAACCAAAATGTGCATATGTGGAAAGTATTCTGAAAGCTCCTGTTCGTAAAACAAGGAACAACCAGTTGCATTTTTAGGGTTAACTGAATTTTATGCAAAATGTATTCCAAATTATGCTGCTGAAGTTGACCCTTTTAGGATTTTATTGAAAAAATGCAAAATTTGAATGGAACAACAACATGGCGACAGCATACACAAAATTGAAACAAATGATTGTTAACACACCTTGCCTAAACCTTTTGTAGTAGGGAAAGAATGTATATATAGTGGCAGTTGATGCTAGTGGGTGTGGTGTAGGAAGTGCACTTATGCAGAGGGACCACAATAATGAATGGATCCTGTTGTATGTTTCAAGAGCACTAAGGAAAGCAGAGAAACATTATTCGGTTATAGAAAGAGAGTTATTGGCATGTGTCTGGGGAGCTGAACATTTAAGACTTTTTTTATGGGGCACTAGATTTGTAATCGAAACAGATCACAAGCCATTAGTACATATAATATCTCCAGAAGGCGGTGGAACTATGACTGCAAGACTAGCTAGATTAACACCTAGGTTACAAGCTTTTCAGTGCACAATAGAGTATGTTCCAGGTAGAAATAACACAAATGCAGATTGCTAGATCATCTAGATCATCAGTATGTGATGGAGGCGATAAAGATGAATGTGAAGTACCATTTACATCACATGACATTACATTTATTGGATTGGAGCATCCTCTGATTAAGGAAGACTTGTGGGGTACAGAAATGCAGAAATGTGTTGAATTGAATCATTTGATGGCCTGAAGAGCACATGGTTCATAAAGAATTCATAGGATATTTCAAAGTATGGGAAGAATAAGTCATTGAAAATGGTATTTTGGTTAAAAGGGACAACTTAATTCCTCCTTATATGCTCATAACAATGGTTGTTAATAATGCGCACAAAGGACATTTAGGCATTTCTGCTACTAGATGACGAGTTAGGGAGAATTTGTGGTGGCCAGGTATAGATAATATGGTGGAGCACCAAGTAAGAACGTGACATGAATGTGCAGTTAGTAACAAATCATTCAAGGCCCTTACTCCTGAGTCCCAACCCATATAATTTCCCAGTGGGCCATGGAGGAAGCTTGGTGTAGATATATTTGGCCCTTTTGCCATTTTACCAAAACAGGGAGCTTTTGGAATAGTTGGTGTGGACTATTTTCTAAATGGTCTGAGATCAAAATGGTGAAGGAAATTAGCTATGAAAATGTGGTGGAATTTTTGGATGAACTCTTTTGTGGGGAGAGTATTCCTCAAGAAGTTGCTACTGATGATGGGCATAAATGTATAAGTAATTATACTGAAGGATACCTAGGAAAATGCAGTGTTGTGCACAAGAAGATTTCTGTTTTCCACCCCAGTCAAATGGTCAAGATTTAACAGGATAATAAAGGAGTATATTTAATTATCAGTAAAGAGTGGTTTGGATTGGAGGAAAGCATTGCAATCCATGCTATTAGCTTACAGGACAACTCCCAAAAGTGTAGCATCCATAAGTCCCTTTCAAATACTGAGGGGACATAAACCAAGTGTGCATTTAGTCCGTTGGTGGTTAAGGGGAACACAGAATGGGTGTGAATTGACTAACATAGACCTCAAGAACGTCAAGAAAACAAAGGAACTCTACAAACAAATGATGAAAAATACTTTGGAGGACAGGAGAGGTAGTCCAAGTAAACTGTTAATGTTGGTGATTTTGTTTGTTTGAAGAAGTATAGGAATGTGGGCAACGTTCTCTCATATTGGTCAGACTCGATTCAGGAATGCTGTGTGCGTGGAAGGAGGGAGTGTTTGGAACCTGAATCGTGTTTCAGTGTATAAAGGGAAAACACATGATGATGTTTCCACCATGGATTGTAAGAGAAACATTTTTTGGGGATGTGGGTGATGTGTTTGGAGGTGCAGGTAAGGTTGTGGGGGGAAGTTGCCAAAGCAATGAAGAGTGTACTGCAACTCCATACAATGAAGAGTGTACTATTGTTGTGACTAATAATAGTGACACATCATCTAATAAGAAAGGGAGATGCAGGAGATGTGTCATGCCTATTGAATTCCACGACTATGTTTTGACATAAAAAAAAGAAATTCTTTGTTGTTTATATTTATGTTGCCTATTGACGGGGAGAAGTGTTGGGTCAGATGTGTTCACGAGCAGACTCCATGCTCATGTCACTTCCATACTTTATACGTATTTATTATTATTTAGTTGTGCAGATTCAGTGCACAAGTGGGATATTTGTTAATGTCACTCTTGTGCATTGGTCCACCTATCATTGACACTACACTTGTGTTTAAAGAACAACATAGAGCATGCAGGAGAATGTGGGAAGGGACATAAGCTGGGGTGGGAGTGTCAATGGCATCTTTTCGTGCAATTGGACTTGTAAAGTGTGCATCGATATGCCTGAAGAAATGGCTTCTCCACCATCATTGCTTGCTGTAGTTTATTACTTACCGCCGTTCCATCGAAGATCCTTTACATGTATCACATAAAACAATGGTACCATTCTCTTGCTGTCTTGTAAGTGAAGTCATCTATGTACATCTGTGCTGCTGAGCCTTTGTAAGTTGTTACACACAGGCCGTCACAAATCTTCTACCAATGAGGTCCCCTGGATGTCCCCAGTGCTCAGCTCCTCATGCATACCTTTACCATGGCCGTAACTTATAATGCACATGTCAATGTTCTCTCTCTGGATAGGAATTTCTTCGTCTTAGGCAGTAAACAAGCAAACACTCATATGTCATGGCTGAAAGTTCCAACACTGAATGCTTGTAATGTGGTCTATCTAAAAAGGGAATGACACTTGCAACAAAAAATGACTGAGGTAGGCTGACCAATTCACTCTTTCTTTGTGCTTGAATATTATGTAAAAAGATCTGACAAACTGCTAAAGCTGTCTCTGCAGAACTGAAAACAGGAAAAGCTTTTGGATTAGTGACTTTGGGCTAGATTATGTTCTTGGCCAGTAAATATGATAGAAAAGGCTGAGCCTGAATCATAAATGGCAGCCTTTTCTGCTAGATAATTAACCTGGACCTCACAATTGAAGGAAAAAAAGCAGTAACAAGGTCACCTGCAGTGTACGTCCACACTTTCTGTCACATCAAAATCTGATTTGTATGAAATTTCCAGAGAGACTCATGTTATTGAAAGGAAATCTCCTGGTATTATGACTCCTCAGGGTAATACTGGAAATATTTACATAACAGCTCATAGCAGAAAAAATACCCGGTAATCTGATCATCTGGCATATTTTTCTGCTACAAACAACAAAATGATGGGCGTAGTGTCTTATTTTCAATCCTATAATATTGAAGAACTTCTTTTAAATACAGATGCTGGGGTTTGAACCAACATTACCTGGCACTCAAGGCTATTTGCAGACAAGTCGCCACCATTGTGCTGCTGCTGGGGACTCTAAGTCCCATAATGCTGTTGGGCCCCTCATATTCAACCAGCCAGATGCTATATAAACGTGTGGCATCCCCATTGCCTTTGGGGGCTCTTAATCATTGACCAGTGCTGTGTACGGTCCTGCTGCGGGGGAATCTTCGACCCTGACTGCCTGCAAGAAGGTATCCTGCTGTGCTGGGGTGTGAACCAATGTTACCTGCCACCTGGGGCTATTTGTGGATGAGTCTTCACCATTGTGCTGCTGCTCCAAGGACGATTGCAGGATGAGCCAGGGCAAAGCATGGGCCAAGGGTGGACCCGTCCATGCCCATCGGAGTTCAAAGGAGGCTGGGCCATCCCCTTAATTTTTACTCTGAGGCACTGTTGACTTGGTTGTGACAGATGTTGATAATACTGGACTAAAAATGTGCGATTCTGACCATGTAAGTTTAACCTATGCTTCATAATGTAGATATGTGTAATTTGTATGTATGTCTGGTGTTAAACCTAGCTCCACTATGCTATTGCCCAAATTGTATACTCCCCCTTGTCCCTTCTCATTCCATTGTAGTTTCTCTAGTCTGACATCAACCAACCCTATGTTCTTTGCTACTGCAATAAAATAGTTAATTGCAAAGTTTGAAGCTACTAATTAAACCCAGGTATGCACAATATCAAACGGATTGAACTAGTAAATAGTGAACTAATAAATTGTAATTGTGCATAGCTGCTAAAGAATGTGAACTTTGCAGATCAACAGGGTAAATACAGTTTATGTCAGCATAATGACAATTGACAATGCTTGAAAGTGAATCCTGGCTATGATATCAAAACACACCGCTTTGTGGATCTGCGAAAGTCAATTCAATGTAAAAAAGAAATTTACAACTAAAGAAATAATAAACCACTGTGGTATTATCATTGTGTACTTCACAGAAAGATTACCATGCCTTGACTTATTTATTCATTTTTGTTTGAGCTTTGAATATTGTTAGACTTTTCATTCTTGGTGTGGTCTCCCCTAACTTTTTGCCTCTGTTTCCCAGGTTGTTGATGTGCGCTGGACTCTGTTTTTGCTATTTTTGTTACTCTGGGCACTTTACCACTGCTATCTAGTGCTAAAGTGCAAGTACTCCTGTATAAAATGGGTATGTAATTGGCTTTCCATGATTGGCATATTTGATTTACTGGTAAGTCCCTAGTACAGTGCACTAGAGTTGACAAGGGCCTGTAAATCAAATGCTACTAGTAGGCCTGCAGCACTGGTTGTGCCACCCACATTAGTAGCCCTGTAAACATGGCTCAGACCTGTCACTGCAGGGTCTGTGTGTGCAGTTTCAAACTGCCAATTCAACTTGGCAAGTGTACTCACTAGCCAGGCCTAAACCTTCCATTTTATTATATGTAAGACACCCCTAAGGTAGGCGCTAGGTAGCCCCCTGGGCAGGGTGCAGTGTATGTTTAAGGTAGGACATATACTAATGTGTTTTATATGCCCTGACAGTGAAATACTGCCAAATTCAATTTTCACTGTTGCAAGGCCTATCTCTCTCATAGGTGAACATGGGGGCTACCTTTAAAAATGATTGAAGCGTAGATTCCCATTGGGAGCAGGTAGACATGTGGAGTTTGGGGTCTCTGAGCTCACAATTTAAAAAAACATCTTTTAGCGAAGTTGGTTTTAAGATTGTGTGTTTGAAAATGCCACTTTTAGAAAGTGGGCATGTTCTTGCTTAAACCATTCTGTGACTCTGCCTGTTTGTGGATTCCCTGTCTGGGTCAGTTTGACAGTTGGGCTGTTTGCACCTCTCTCTAGACAGTGACACAAAGGGAGATGGGGTATAGCCTGCATATCCTGATGAGCCATCTGTGCTAGGAGGAAGGGGAGGAGTGGTCACTCACACCTGAAAGGGCTATGCCTGCCCTCACACAATGCCGTCTCCAACCCAGTGGTGAGGGTCTGGGGCCTGGCCTGGGCAAGGCAGGATTTCACAAACAAGAGATACTTTCCTTTGAAGTAAGCCTACTTCAAACGCCAAAATGGGTATAAGAGGGGCACCCAAAACCACAGACTTTAGAACACTTCTGGAAACCAAGAGGAACCTCTGCCTGTGGAAGAGCTGAAGAGCTGAAGAAGAAGAGCTGCCCTGCCTGTGACTGTGCTTTGTGGAGCTATCCTGCAGTTGCTGCTTCTGCCTGTGCAAGGGGACAAAGACTGGACTTTATGTGCCTTCCTTCTTGTGATGATCTCCAAGGGCTTGATTTAGAGCTTGCCTCCTGTTGTTTGAAGTTTCAGGGACAGCAAAGAGTTCTCTCTGCCAGCACCTGGAGTCTCTGGAGAGACTCCTACTCTGCCAAGTGGTGCCCATCCAGTTCCTGGGACCCTGAAAGGAGAAGCTGGCAGCCCAAGAGGAAGAAATCCACGCACAGAACACCGTGCGGGGAAAAGATCAACGCAACTCCGATCTGCGGCTGAAAAATCGACATGCCGCCGGCTTTGCAGATGAAAATCGTCGGTCGAATGCAACGTGACCCGAAGATCGATGCCCGGGGCTGGAGAAACTATGCACAGCATCACTGACGGAGGCTGGTGAGATCGCACCTCACGCTGCATGGTTTTTGGATCATTGTGAGGCTGGATTTCTGACGCAAACACCGCTGGGTGTGTAAAAACAACGCACGGCCTGCCAAGACCCAAGAATGCTGACTGGATTGACTCGTCTCTCTCCTGCAGAGAGAAGAAACGATGCACGCCGACCCGACTAAAGTAGAAACAACGCAAGGTCTCGCTCGTGAGTGATATTGACGCATCGGAAGCCCTTTTTGATGCGCCCTTGCCGTGCAGGGTTATTTTTGACGCACCCAAGGTACATTTTCATGCTAACAATGTTGGTGTGTGTTTAAGATCACATGAAGACTCTTTTTACATTTTTAGTGATTACTTGACGTGTATTGTTGATTTTTGTAATTTTGGTCTTGTTTTGTTTAGACAAATATGTTCTATTTTTCTAAACCTGTGTTGTGTCATTTTGTAGTGTTTTCATTAAGTTACTGTGTGTGTTGGTACAAATACTTCACACCTAGTACTCTGAAGTTAAGACTACTGCTCATGCCAAGCTACCAAGGGGGTAAGCAGGGGTTAGCTGAGGGTGATTCTCTTTTACCCTGACTAGAGTGAAGGTCCTTGCTTGGACAGGGGGTAACCTGACTGCCAACCAAAGACCCCATTTCTAACACCGTGCAGCAGAATTTTCACGCAAACCTTGCTGGCAGCGGAAGAACAACGCACCGCCTGCTCGCACCCGAGTGCTGCCCGGATCAATGCATTGCTCCCCTGCAGGGAGGAAAAACGACGCACACTGGCCCGACTGGAGAAAGACAAGGACGCACGGTCTCCCTTGCGGGTGAGAAATTGACGCACTGCATACCTTTTTTGACGCATACTCGGCCATGCGTGTTATTTTGGCGCTACCCAGGTACTTTTCAAAGCTAACAGTGTTTTGCCTGTTTTCTCAAGGATTTAAGACTCTTTTGCTTTTAAAATTAACTTGACTTGTGTATGTTGGATTTTTGTCGTTTCGGTCTTGTTTTGCTTAGATAAATATTTTCTATATTTCTAAACCTGTGTTGTGTCATTTTGTGGTGTTTTCATCAAGTTACTGTGTGTGTTGCTACAAATACTTTACACCCAGAACCCTGAAGTTAAGCCTGTCTGCTTGTGCCAATCTATCAAGGGGATGGACGGGGGTTAGCTGAGGGTGATTTTCATTTACCCTGACAAGAGTGAGGGTCCTTGCTTGGACAGGGGGTAACTTGACTGCCAACCAAATACCCCATTGCTAACAAATATGTATTCCAATTACATCCCAGCAGGAAAAGACACGGTGTCCAATTTCTACCTCCTCTGGTGATTATGATCATATATTTTAATGTGTAAAAAGGATGCTACCAATGAGCTTACTGCTGTGGGGGTATGCATGTTGTTATGAAACCAAATATATGAATAGAAATGTTTAAAACTACATTTGCTCAGTTTGCAGGCACACGATTGTAAGCTAGATCTGAATAGATCGTATAACAACATTAACACTGCCAGTTGCTGCCTAATTCAATTTCCTGCAACAATTGGGCATTTTTAAATATGAACAATGTATTGAAAGAAAAAGACACTTCAAAGGGCTCCTTTATTGCCCAGTATCGAGCTAATATTACTGCAAATTTTCTTAGAGTCTGGCAGAGCCTGTCGCACACTTACTTTCTTTGCCACTGAGCGAGGTGGGAGGAGGAGTGAGCCAGGGTGGATTTCTTGTAATAGCAGTGAGTTTCTAGAAGCAATATGCTTTTACAGCATGCATCGTGTTCTGGAATCACGATTTTACATTTCTCCCTTGGGTAGTTCAAAGTGTTTATAATATGTACTATTCCAAAAGCAATTGACTTTTTATTGCATAGTACCAGCAAAATGTTCATAACCAGGCTATTCAGGTGATTCCATCATGAACTGTAGCTTGTGAAAACTATCTTCCACTGAACTGTCATACATTTGAGGTTGGCCTTCGGTCTCAGTGTGCTATTAGAATGAATCTGATTTCTAGCCAATATGTGATGACATAATAAAAAGTGACATGGCGCAATCAGACCTAGTGATGTTACAGAAAATTACAGCACAACTCCAATTGTTGAAATTGACAATACAATCAATACCAATTACATGATGACCCAACAATCGCACCCAGAAAGTCTAACTTTATAAAAAAAAAAAATATGATATGAATAAAATATCACCAACTGTCACTCATATCAATAGAAAATGAGAACAAATCCTCAAATGTGAATAGAATGATCTCATGTATTTTATAAAACAGCCTAGATATCTAACTGAAAGTCACCGTCTAAAGCATGCAGTCACTGATTTTCTCAGGATAAAATTGTTCCTACAATAAAATCAGTATCCAAATGTGCAAAAAATATACTGTTCTGTATGGGATTCTTCAAATACCTTTACAAAAATGCAGAAAGTAAGGTCCTGGTGAGCAAAGGTATTTTGCACTCGCAAAGCCAATCATTTCGACTTCTGAAAAGGCTTTTGCTATCTTGTCTGAATCATAAATAGTGGGGGTCGTAAATGGGACATCACCTCCTTATCATTCAAAGTCCAAAGTATTACTGGTTTGTGACTGTAATTGCAGTCGCAAACCATTGATCAGGTAATAATACCTCAAAGGAGATGGCATCTAATTTGCAATGGGGAAACTAACCAAATGTGACACCTTCCCCTTTGGGAATGGCAATGCCAGCCCTGTGGTGATTGTGGTCCTGTTGTGGGTCCATTTTGTTTAGTCGCTTGCACACAGTGATAGCTTAGCTGAGGCTTGCAGCCTGTGCCCCTTTAACTCAGTATTCATGCTCTGTATTTCTGTATTCAATGTTATTTAGTTTATTATTGCTTCTTTAGTGGCATTGTTTTAATTCCATTATCAACTGCTATTCTGCGAAAGCGTCATTATCAGTGCTATGGATGACATGCTTCTCATCATGTTCTTTACTCGTAATTATAAGAACAGTCTGCAAGGCACACAGAATAATATATTGTATTGCTGGTCCCAAGACTGTGTAAACAGTCCAGATCTTAGGTACATACCCGCATCAGGCTTCTGTGCCTGAACAAAATATGTCCCCTATAAAAGGACAAAGGGTATTTGAGAGGGTTACAGCCAGAATTTACATCCATGCTGCATGCCGGTTTTCTGTAGACCTCAGCTTTTGTGTCGCCATGGATCCTGATCTGGAGATTGGCGGTCTGACCTTGTACCAAGGTAACAGGGGTGGGGTGTGCTTCTCATGGACACTGTAAGGACAGATTTGGCTTATATCGCCATATTCTCAAAAGTGCCTGCATGCTCTGCATTAATCAATTGTTTGCCACTTTTAATTTGTCCAGACAACAACAGATAATGGCTAAAAAGGAAGGGAGTTACATCATGCTTAACATTGAGGAATTAGAAAATTTGCCTTTCACTGTAGCAGAAATCCCCTTGTCTCTATGACTTATACATGGCATAATAAATCTGCCCATTCCCACCTTTCATTTCATTATATGCTTAAAGCATATTGCAGTAGGCAGGTCTGAGCAGCCAGGAGACAGCTACATACATGAGGTGTGGGAGTAGCCTTTTGATTACAAATGTATGAATGGTGAAACAGAGGTCTTTCTTAGCAGAAGCGAATATGAGACTATTGTTATTCATTCTATGATTTGTAAGCAGGTGTCCTTGCACAGCCTTTGCAATGCAGAAGTCGCAAAGTTGGCATGCTATTTAAAGGGTACTCCTGTCTCTTTGATTCATCCAGTATTTCAGATACTTTCTAATGGAAATTATGTGATTCTGAACTATCAAAGCTGTTGCGGAATGAAGCCGGGAATCACGTATGTGAATTCAGTTACTCAAATGGTAACTTGTTGCGGCCATATTTTGTTCCCCCCACACAAGAGATAATAGTGGCACACTTGTGGCCCCACATTGCTACTTTTAATATAAACCTTTTCAAGCTCAGCATACTGAAGGCATTATATTGCAAAAACATGTGACCATGTCATCAGCAAGATAGACGTAAGACCTCCAGATGGGGGTTCCAGGCAGAATTATTATCCATGCTGCATGCCGGTTTTCAGTAGACCTCAGCCTTTGTGTTGACAGGTATCCTGATCTAGAGATTGGTGGCGTGACCTTGTACCAAGAAAATGGGGGTGGGATGTGCTTCTCATGGACACTGTATGGACAGATTTGGCTTACATCGCCATGCTCTTGCTTGGGGGCTAGAGATTAGGCTTTTAGGTAGGAACTGTACATTCATATTATGACAATATGTTGGGTAGTTAATATTCACACCTCTGATTTTCACAAACCTCTCAGGGCCCCAGGCAGTGGTCCAGTATATACTTAAATTTGAAACTTTTTTTTTTCCTTTAATGGACACCGGTTTCCTTTAAAAAAGTTTCTGGTTTGGAAATGCAAATGCTGGAATGGAGGTCTGCTGCCTCTTTGAAACCTTCCTCCCTGTATTTGTGGTCAATCACCAGAGATTACAAACTGCAACCTGCCTAATTCATATTCATTAGGCAGGTTATTTTGCGACCCTCTATGAATGTACAATGTGTAATGCCACCCATCGGTACATAGGTCACATTACAAATTGCATTCCCATTCATAAACCAATGTGAAAATTACATTTCCTGATTTATTGAAAAAATTGAATAGTACATCAGGCCCTTAATAACTGAGGTGAAGTGGTGGTAGGCTAAGCCAAACTGTGATATAAATATAAGTCTGAGTCACAATACATGCACACATGATTGAATGATTGTCTGCAGGGTGCATATTAACTCAAACATATATGCTGTCAGAAAAGGGATCTACCGCACATGAAGATGTGATAATTTCTTCATGAACACAATACTCAAACTGGCGATAAACCTACACACTGAGACTCAAAAATGAGAAAGATTTAAATCTTTGGGATCACATGATGGAAAGAGTACTTCCAAATACTACTGAAATAATTAACCCAATAGTAGAGCCCAATAAATCAGATCAGAGTTTATTGAACACCCATCATCTCTATAATATTAGTAACTGCTCACTGCCATGTATGAAAACAAGAAGTTAAAACAAAAACAAAAAGTGCCAACCATTAGACTAATTCAGACTTCACACACCATCATGGACATCATTTAGGAGTTGTCAGGGGTCGCAACTGTGACCCTTAGCTTGTCTCTTGTGACCTCTGGCTCGGCCTTTGTGACCTCTTGCTTCAGAGATGACAAAATCAGTGCCAGAAACACAGGGACAATTCACCCCTATGTACAACAGTTGGGGGTTCCACCCTCCTTGTTTTTTTCTATTCACTATCAGTGTAATAAAAATCAAGTACAATTAGCTGGCATATGACCCTCCCTGGCAGTTGGGGTATTTAAAAGATGATTTAAGAAGTATGTTGTGTGCATGCTTGCCTGTGAGAGTGTGTTTATGTGAGGAAGAATGTGTGCATATGTGATTGCGTGTATGAGTAAGCATGAGTGTGTGAGTGAACGTAAAGGTCCAATGTGATGTCACTTCTGCTACCCCTGGCCTTTTGATGAATTGACGATCATGCACACCATAACCTCAAGTGCATCTTCAAGCTAATGTTTACTTTATAGTTATACTATATTGCATACTTCACCAAACTACTGCCCAATAGATCTATCTCTTTGCCAAATTAAGGAGATTCTGCCCTCCTTGAGTTTGTGATTTAGAACTTGAATAAAAGCACGAGCCTAAAGGATGCACATTATGCAATTCACTGTCCAATATATTATGCCTGTTATGTCAGCTGGCATGTAGGGCACCAACAAAGGATGACCATTTCTGTATGTCTTGATCAGGTTTCTTTTAATCGGTACGATGCCCCAGGTCAGGGCCTTCATTAGTGTTTCCACGGTTTGGCTCTAGAGGTTTTTTGGTCTTATCTATGATGTTGTTGAGCCGGTTTTCCTGTGTAATGCATAGTTTGTAGGTTCCAGTATCTGACTCTTGTCTTGCACTTGGCACTCAGAACTTCACTCATTCTGTCAGTATTTTTCTTGTGGCTTTGACTACTCTCAATCATTCATGTGTTCTGCAGAGACTCTGGAAGTCCCCTGTGTTCAGGAGATTTAGTGGTTTTTGCTGTTGTTTTCATAACAAATGCTATTTTGGAGGGCAAGGCTTTTAGCCTTGTCCCAACCCCCAACTTGAAAGACCAGTGGAACACGCTTTGGCTTGTCTCCACCCTTTGACTTGTCCGGTTTGGGCAACGTCTTCTTTGAGTTGTAGATGTTTGATACTAATATTAGAAAGCTAAGACTGTGGGGTTTTGCTGATTGTTTCAGCATCTGCTAGGTCAGCAGCCTACCCAATACTCAGTGGTTAAAGATAGTCAGAGGGTGGTATTGCTGTTTATGTGACATGTCAAATCTGTGTTGACAAGAGGCTAAAACTTCAGATGCGAGGAGATAATTGATGATGTCAGAAGACGTGATTCGAGATTATGTCATTGGGCTCATGCTCTTGAGAGCATGAAGCGTTGCTGATCGATTGATGACCTGAAGACAAAGACTGACTTTGTTGCTGATCCATTTTGTGGATAGGTAGCTATGACAATGTGACTATTTAACTTTTGTGCCTTTTCTTTCTCGGTACCAACTGCGCAGTTTTTATAGGTTATCTACTAGCTAGATGTTTTCCAAATTCATGTCCTAAATTGTTTTCACATGAAGTCCCACATGCTAAATGCTAATTTGGGTTAGGTAGGGTTCCTTTGGGGGATGTTGACAGTGAAAAATGATTGACGAACTGATTGCAGAACTCTGTTATTATTGTCGACATATTCATCTTTGTTGGCTTATGCTGAAGCATTAGAGCATGTGTTTTCTCAAGTTCTTATTAGAATATGTCATTGGTGGTCATTAATGAGTTAACTTTGAGCAGATTGAATAAAGTTTGATCTAACGTGATTACTTAGTATTGTAACCAATAGGGAAATAACATTGATAAAATGTATAATTGAGTTGTAGTTATTCACGAAATGTTGATATATTGTCCCATGCTTAATAATTCTCTTAGTGGTTTTTGATTTGTTACATTGATAATTGATGTTCTCCGATTACTGCATAGCTAGGATACTCCATGCGATCCAAAAGGTTCATCGGCCTATACGTGTCCCCTTGTAAGTTTACTTACTAAGGACCAGGTGCACTAGCGCTCTTCTACCTTCTGCTCCATTACGAACACCAACGCCGGCGAAGACGACCACGGTGAGTACTGCCACCTAGCACACAGGGGGGGAGGAAAAAGAGAGTGACACCCGACGCAACACGCAACACCCCCACCCCCAACACCACACACAATGACCAGATGCAGTAACATAACATATACACTCCGTACCCCTCAGGAATAATGCAAGAACAACTACTATAGTGTAAAAAGGCTGTAATAAGTTAAATATAGGTGAAATACGTGCATCCAAATCACAAAGTATATACATATTTACAATGCAAGAGACACTGCCCAGTCCTCAATGTCCGTGGGCCACAGGGCCACATTACAAAGTCCAAGGCACAACCTCACTCCTGCAACAACACGGAGAGAATACTGCAGGGGCATCAGGTTGAAAATAGACAGGCACCTCAGGGGGACGGGGAATGGGGTGAGTGGATGGCTTCTCCACTGGTTCTGGAGGGGGCAACATGCCCTGTGATGCAGATATTGAGGAGTGCAAGGTCACAGTCTCTCACCTGGGTGTCAGACCCACAGGATTTGGTGGGGCCAGGCCACTTTACAGCCCATGGATGCAGGACTACACACTGTCCGCCGGCTGTGACGGCTACTCAGTGGTGGCAGTGGTGGTGCTGGTGGCGGTGCTGGCAGTGGTGGGGGGATGCTCCATCCCTTCCCCTGCAGCCTCGGACGGCTGCCCACTGGGGCTGCTGCTGCTGGCAGTGGTGCTGGTGGCAGTGCTGGTGACGGTGCTGGCAGTGTTGGGGGGAGGCTCCAGCCCTTCCCCTGCAGCCTTGGACAGCTGCCCACTGGAGCTTCTGCTGCTGGCGGTGGTGCTGGTGGCAGTGCTGGCAGTGGTCGGGGAGGCTCCAGCCCTTCCCCTGCAGCCTCCGACAGCTGCCCACTGGGGCTGCTGCTGCTGGCAGTGGTGCTGGCGGCGGTGTTGGTAGCGGTGCTGGCAGTGGTGGGGGGAGGCTCTAGCCCTTCCCCTGCAGCCTTGGACGGCTGCCCACTGGGGCTGCTGCTGCTGATGGTGCTGGTGGTGGTGCTGGAGGTGGAAGGGGGAGGCTCCAGCTCTTCCCCTGCAGCCTTAGATGGCTGCCAACTGGGGCTGCTGCTGCTGGCAGTGCTGGTGGCGGTGCTGGCAGTGGTGGGGGGAGGCTACAGCCCTTCCCCTGCAGCCTCGGACGGCTGCACCACCATGGTTGGTGGTGGGGGCTCACACTGAATCCCAGCACCAGGCCTCTTGTCCTTTTTCTTTGCTGGTGCAGGCCCCTTGCCCTTCCTGCTAGCAGCTGGGGATGGCTCCTTGCTCCTTTTGGCAGCAGCTGGGGACTGCTCCTTGCCCTTCCTCCCAGCAGCTGGGGATTGCTCCTTGCCCTTCCTTTTACCATCTGGGGTGCCTCCTTGCCCTTTCATTTTGCAGCTGGGGTGGCTCCTTACCCTTCCCTGCAGCAGCTGGGGGTGCCTCCTTGCCCTTCCCTGCAGCAGTGTGCATGGAAGTGGGGGTGGTGACTGCCAGTGAGGGGTGTGTGCTGTTAGGTGTGCTGATGATGGGGGTAGTGGATGAGGATCTAGTGCATGCAGGTGTGAGTGTAGACGCAACTGGGAGGGAGGTGGAGGACGAGGAGGATGGGGCCACAGTGGAGGCAATGGATGTTAGTATGTCTGCATCTGGATGGTGTCTGTCTGAGTGCCTGTGTGATGAAGTGTGGTGCTTGTGTTTGCCATGTCCACTCTTATGTGTTGTCCTGGGTACCTGCTTGTCTGCCTTTCTGCTTGGGATAGGTTGGGGTTGAAGGGAATAGGATTGGGTAGAGGAAGTTGGAGGGGGAAGGCTAGAAACAGGGACAATGGCTGCCATCAGAGAGGAGGCCAGCGCCTGGATTGATCTCTGTTGGGCTTTCATGCCAGTTTGAATGCCCTTCAGGAATGCAGTTGTCTGTTGCTTTTGGGCTGCCAGCCCCTGGATGGCATTCACAATGGTTGACTGCCCAACAGTGATGGATTGCAGGAGGTGCATAGCCTCCTCACTCAGGGCAGCAGGGCTAACTGGAGCAGGGTCTGAGGTGCCTGGGGCGAAGGAGATGCCCACCCTCCGTGGGTGAGCGGGCACGGGAAACTCGCTGAGGGGCTGCTGGGAGGGTGGTGCTGGTACGGGGGTGGCGGCTGTACCTGTAGCTGGGGTGGGCACAGAGGTGTCCGCCACCACCAGGGAGCTTCCATCGGAGGAGGAATCTGTGTCCCAACTGTCCCCTCCTGTCTCCGCGGTGGTGCTCCCCTCGCCCTCCATCCCACTGGTGCCCTCACCGTCGGTGGATTGAGCCTCCTGGGTCCTGTGGGATGCAGCTCCCTCTGTCGGTGGTGCCTCTGCTCCTCCGCCAGATGATGCTAATGCACATAAGGACACGGTGACAAAACAAAAAAGGTGGGGATAGACAAAGGATACACTTGGTCCATGGTGCCAACAACACCACCGTTGGCGTACACGATACACACACACACAGGGAACAGTCCTACTCACTAGGCAATGCACTACCAGTCACAATGCTAGTCACCAGGCCATGGATAGGGACACCTAATGTCAATTGCAGCATACCTGAGGCCCACAGACCCTTGCCCAGTAGTGGATGCCTACTAGCTTGGTTGGAGGTATTTTACATCAGTACCCGGCCCAACATGGGACCTACTCTGCAATGTCAGACCTGGCCTAGGGGCACCCACAAGCCCACATCCCCCACCCGGATACCACCCAACCAGGTGCAAGTTGTATATTGGGCCACTGTACTCACCCCCTTGTGGCTGCTGTGATGCCCCCAAGCGCACATCCTGCTCTGGAAAGGCCACTGTCAGTATTTGGGCCATCAGGGGGGTCAGGGTTCAACGGGTACCCCTTCCTCGTTGGGAGGCCATCCCCGGTTGGGCCTCCGCCGTCTTCCATGCCCAGCATCTCATGCCCTCCCACCGTTTGCAACAGTGGGTGGTCTGCCTGCCATAGATCCCCAGGGTCAGCACGTCCTTGGCGATGGCACGCTTATACCCATCCGGCCTGTTACACTCATGGCCCACCATGCCCCTTCCCATCCCCATTAGCACAGACATGGCCCACCATACATGCTCTACGCTGCCCAGGGCCCATCCACCAACCCCCCCCACATGAGGCCTTCACACACAGCACTCCATGCATTCAAACCCCATGCATTGTACTCACGTTATACTCACCTGTTGGTCTGGAGGCCCACACAGCATTCGATACTGGGGTAGGACCCCATCCACGAGTCTCTCCAACTCTGCCGAGGTGAAAGCAGGGGCCCTTTCCCCTATGACACGAGCCATGGTCAGACACAGGTCACAGCAGCACATGCAGTGTATGTCCTCTCCTGTTGAAGGTCAGGTAATAAGTGAGTGAACAGATAGACAATGGCGGTCAAGTACGCGGCAGTGCATACCGTCACAGCCGGTGTACATCACCATTGGCCACTGTACCCCATAGTGCCCAATATTAACCAGTGAGGAGTTGCGCGGCGGTTTTCTACCGCCTCCCGCAACGGCGCACAACGTCAGCGGAATTACCTCATTTCCACCAGTCTCTCCAAACAGGACAGGCAGACACTATTTCAGGGGGCAGGGTGCAGGCCATGGCTCCTAACTGCGTCACAGTACACATATGCACCATTTGAACCTCTCCAACAAAATACTGTTACAATCACAACATGCATTGAAGTGTAGCATTTGGAAATGAGAGATACTGACCAGCTGCTCACCATTTTGCCCCATAGATTGCAACTGCTGCGGATGAATAGCAGATGGAGACATACCCCCGTGTACAGACCCCTGGTGGGCTTGGCAACAATGGAGGACAGGCACATTATCCTCACCTATAGACTGGACAGGGCCACAATCACAGAGCTGTGTGCCCAATTGGAGCCTGACCTAATCTCTGCTATCCGTCACCCCACCGGGATCCTTCCTCTTGGGCAAGTGCTATCAGTGCTCCATTTCCTGGAAACTGGCTCCTTCCAAGTGACAGTGGGCTTGGCAGCAGGAATGTCTCAGCCAATGCTTTCAATAGTGCTGACCAGAGTGTTGTCTGCCCTGATTAAACACTTGCGCAGCTACATCGTTTCCCCCAGGTGGAGGATTTGGCCACAGTGAAAGCTGATTTCTATGCAATGGGACATATCCCCAACATTATTGGGGCACTTGATGGTACACATATTGCTTTTGTCCCCCTCCCCGGCGAAATGAACAGGTGTTCAGAAATTGAAAGAGCTTTCACTCCATGAATGTGCAGATGGTGTGTCTGGCGGACCAGTACATCTCCAACATCAATGGAAAATATCCGGGGTCTGTGCATGATGAATTTATCCTGAGGATAGCTGCATCCCATATATGATGGCTCAACTCCAGAGGCACAGGGTGTGGCTGATAGGTGAGCCCTGGTTCCCACCCAGTATATGTTGTTGTATGGGTATGGTGTGGGGCCTGAGGATTGGTGTGTGGCTAACAGTTGTCCCTCGATATTTGCAGGTGACTCTGGTTACCCCAACCTCTCATGGCTACTGACCCCCTATGAGGAATCCCTGGACAAGGGCAGAGGAATGTTACAATGAGGCACATGGGTGAACAAGAAGAATTACAGAGAGGACCTTTGACCTCCTGAAGGCCAGGTTTTGTTGCCTCCATCTAACAGGTGGATCCCTGTACTACTCACCCAAGAAGGTCTGCCAGATCATCATGGCATGCTGTATGTTGCACAACCTTGCCTTAAGTCGCCAGGTGCCTTTTCTGCAGGAGGATGAGGCCGGAGATGTCAGTGTGGCAGCAGTGGACTCTCTGGACAGTGAAGATGAGGAGGCAGAGGATGAGGATGAAGACAACAGAAGTGCAAAAATTCAACAATACTTCCAATGACACACAAGTAAGACAGTGTAACTTCACATTTAAATGACTGTTTTGTGTTTGATTTTGTCACTGGCATTTTCCCACTTCTATGGCCACTCACTGTACCCTTTGGCATCTCTATTTGTAGGTATTTGTGCCTCACTATCACTCCTGGTGTGTTGACTGTAGCCAACTACAGGTCATTCCTATGTATACATTACTGTACAGTTGATTTTCAATGTTTAAACCTTAACAAATACATACTTAAATCATTTGACATACTCCATACTTGTATTTATTCAAATGGTGTTTATTTAAGTGCTAAGAAGTAGAGGGGGATGTGCAATGGGCGGGGGTGATGGTGGAGGAAAGTCCAGGGTAGAGTCCAGTCTATTTGTATCACAGTTGACAATCAGGAGAGTCTTGTTTCTTGGTGGGGGTCTTGGCAATAGTCTCTGGCTTCTGCCTGGTTTGCAGGGAACCTTTGCGGGGTGGTTCTCCTTCTGCAGGGAGAGGGGTGCTGGTGTTCTGTTGGTCCTATGGCGGGGCCTTCTGTCCACTATGCGGCAGTGGAGGTAGAGGGCTGTTCATCGGTTTGGCTAGTGGCAGAGGCCCAGTGGTGTGCCACTGCCTCCCTCATAGTGTTGGCCATGTCTGCCAGCACCCCTGCAATGGAGACCAGGGTGGTGTTGATGTCCTTCAAGTCCTCCCTGATTCCCAGGCACTGTCCCTTCTCCAGCCGAATGTCCTCTTGCAACTTGTCCAGTATGTGGCCCAGTGTGTCCTGGGAGTGTTGGTATGATCCCAGGATCGTGATGAGTGCCTCCTGGAGAGTTGGTTCCCTGGGCCTGCCCTCCCCGTGTCGCACAGCAGTCCTTCCAGCTTCCCTGTTGTCCTGTTCCTCTCTCCCCTGAACCATGTGCCCACTGCCACTGACCCCAGGTCCCTGATCATCCTGTGTTTGTGGGGTGGCCTGGGGTCCCTGTAGTAGTGGACACACTGCTGATTGACGTGTCCTGGGGACAGAGGTATGGGCCCGCTGGGTGAGTGCTGTGGTGGTGTTTCCTGAGGTGGGGGGCTCTGTGTTGGTGTGCAACTGTGTCTGGGTAACCGACTGTCCAGAGATCCCTGATGGGCCAGGTTGGTCACCCAGATCCAGGGGAGCAGAGCTGCTGTCATCACTGTGGGCCTCTTCTGGGGAAGGTACTGGATGTCCGGTGACCTCTGGGGGACCTGTGGGTATATAAATGCAGTGTTATTGTTTCTGCGTGTGACATCATGTGTGCATGGGTGTTTTGCCCTCTATGGTTGTTGTTGCCCTGGCAGATTTGCCTTTGTGTAATTTACTATTTGGTGGGCTAGGTGACTCTCTCCAGTGTGCATGCAGTGGGGATAGGTGTCCATGCAGGTCTGTGAGGGGTGTCCATGCATTGGTGTGACATGCAGGGCTTGGTATTGGGATGAGTGGGTTGTGATGGTGGGGTTTGTGGGAGGTGGTGAAGTGATGGGAGTGAGGGTGAGGGTGGGGGTTAGTGATGGCATGCAGGTGGGGGGTGATAGTAATAGAGATTTGACTTACCAGAGTCCAGTCCTCCTCCTACTCCTGCAAGGCCCTCAGGATGAATGATTGCCAAGACTTGCTCCTCCCATGTTGTTAGTTGTGGGGGAGGAGGCGGGGGTCCACCACCAGTCCTCTGTACAGCTAGTTGATATCTTGCTGCTGTGGAATGCACCTTCCCCTGTAGGTCGTTCCACCTCTTCCTGATGTCATCCCTTGTTCTTGGGTGCTGTCCCACGGTGTTGACCCTGTCCACGATTTTCCACCATAGCTCCATCTTCCTAGCAATGGATGTCTGCTGCACCTGTGATCCAAATAGCTGTGGCTCTACCTGGATGATTTCCTCCACCATGACCCTTAGCTCCTCCTCAGAGAATCTGGGGTGTCTTTGGGGTGCCATGGGTATAGTGTGAGTGGTATGGGTGAGGGTGTGTGGGGTGATGTGTTGGGGTGTGTGATGTAAGGTGCCTGGATGGTGTACAGGTGATGATGTTCTGTGGCTCTGGTTGTGTGGGTGCTCTTGCTGTATCTCTGTTGGCAATGGTTTGTAATCATAAAGGGTTGTGGGTAGTGTGTGTGTGTGTTTTATAGTGGTGTGGGTGTGTGGCTGTGGTGTGTGTATGTGTGTCAGGTGTGTGTAGTTTGAATTGTCCAATGTGATGTAGTTTTGTTTGAGTGTGTGTATTTTGAGCGCAGCGGTACGTACCGCCAATGGTTTACCACCATTGAATCTTCACTGCGGTGATTCGTGGGTCATAATGCTGTGGGCGTAGTTCTGTTGGCATAACGGTGTAGGTTTGGATACCTCCAGTTTATCACTGACCTCTGGGCTGACGGACTTGTGTGTGTAGCTGTGTACTGATGTATTGGTATGTGTGTGGCATAATATGCTTGGTGGTTATCTGCGGCGGCGGCGTTATGTTGGTGGCAATCAGCATGGTAGTTAGTGGGATTTACCGCCAATGTCATAATGAGGGCCTATGACTCTTACTAACTGTAGAATCACACAAACACACTTGCAAAAGAAAGAACATTGCAATACAATCAAAACTTCACGTTGATGGTGAAATACAAAACACCAAGGGCTACATATAGTTAGCATTTTGCACATCGCAAACAGCGAATCGGGCTGTTTGCGATGTGCAAAATGCACTTTGGTATATTGTAACCCATTTTTGCTAACTATTTACTGAATCGCAAAAAGGGATTGCGAGTCGCAATTAGAAAAGGGTGCTCCCTTCCTAATTGAGAGTCGCAGTCCCATGTATGATTGTTTTGTGACCGCGAATGCAGTCACAAAACAATCGCAGTTAGCACCAGTGTCACACTGGTGCTAACCCATTAGCAAACGGGAAGGGGTCCTCATGGGACCCCTTCCCCTTTGTGAATGGCAGTAAAAACATTGTTTCAGAGCAGGCAGTGGTCCTAAGGACCATTGCCTGCTCTGAAAAAATGAAACAAAAACGTTTCATTTTTTGTTTTTTAAATGCATCTCATTTTCCTTTAAAGAAAACGGGCTGCATTTCAGGAGAAAAAAAAACTGCTTTATTTAAAAGCAGTCACCGACATGGTGGTCTGCTGTCCCCAGCAGGCCACCATCCCTGTGAAGGCGGCCATTCCCAAGGGGATCGCAAATTGCGACCTACCTCATGAATATAGGGCATCTGCGACCCCCATGCGAATCGCAAACAGTGTCATTGACACTGTTCAACATAAGGTTTTGCGACTCGCAAATTGCGAGTCGCAAAACAATTCTTTCGTACATGTGGCCCCAAGTTCTTGAATCCTTTGGTTATGATAACGATAAAATAGTCAATGCACATTTGAGATACATGATTATAGGTGCATCTTATAATTATAAATGAGAGTAACAATTTCTAAATGAAATATGAATATATGCAGTTATAATATGGCCATATAAATCAAAATGCATAGATATAAGTATGAACAAGTACTACAATTCAGCATATTAAAGTCAGACATTAGAACACAAGCATTTATTAATCTCTAATCTTCTACCATGAATGCACCTTCAAAATATGGTTTCAGTGCTCCACTTTACAGTAGTAATGTTAAGGCACAGAATATATATGCAATTGATTACTTTATTAGGTTACTTCTGTAACATATAAAGTACAGCCAAAATTAAACATTGCTAATCCCCCTTGAAGAGAAATCAAGTCATCACATCATGATAACATCTGATTAGATGGACCAGTAGTTTTCATCATTTTCCATGTAGACTCCTCCAGAAGCTTCATGTCATCATAATATTTACTCTGAATCTTTTATGACTCAATGTCTGCTCTCTTTCTCTTCATTCCTTGTCTAGCTTTTATCCTCTGATAACCTCTAAAAGCCACAACTAAAGATATTACACAAAGAGCAATCATCATCAATGTTTTCACAACAAAGCCCTCTATTCCACTTACTAAGTCTCCAAACCATCGGCCAACTGCAGCTAATGCATATCCAATAGCTTGCCAAGCACCTGTTGCTCCAAATTCCTTCAAATCCTCTTTTAACTCAGAAATGTTCTTAATATATGCTTTAAAATCCTCGCTTTTATTAGGGATGTCGGTGGAACGCTGCTGGACCTTTAACATTCTTCAGACTCCACCCTCTGAGAAGCAGAATGTCTAACGCAAACAATTCTGCAAAACCATAGACCTCATAACTATAATTTCTGTATCTACAAATGATAAAGAACGTGCTGTGCTCATAGACAATCTTCTACTATAATAAACAACTCCGTAACTTTAAACTAATTCAGAAATAAAACACCCACATTTGGGATTATTGCCCCAACAATATCTCCTACAAGTTCAGCACCATTTGCACCTTGTCTAGTTCTGGGTTTTGTTTGCAATAGAGGATCATTCAAATGCTCCACATCAGTGGTTCCCAATCTGTGGTCTGGGGAACCCTTGGGGTCCGCGAAGCCTCCTCAGGGGGTCCCCGACTGCTTAGAAAATCAACTAATATTAACAGATTAATAAAGTGTATATAAATAAAGTGGCTAAATGTACTATTAAACATTTTAAAATGCACTGTAAATGTAAAAGAAATTGAAAAGGTTGGGCTAAAAATTAAATTAGTATCCTCAGCTTGATTCATGGGAGCAGTGCAGGTGCATCAAACAGAATTTACTAAGGACGATGTGTGGCTTTAATTGAATTTAGAAAAGCTTCAACTTTCCTATTACATTTACATTTTTTTATTTATGTGTTTGCAAAGTAAATAAAATGTATTATCATTTGTGCATGTGTTTGATGGATGCTTGTGTAGGTATTTTTTGTGTATTATTTTGTGGTTCAAATCATCTACAATGTATGGGCTGGGGTCCCCGGCTTCCATTAATGACTCAATGAGGGTCCCTGAATTCCAATAATGGTTCAGTGGGGGTCCCAGATTTCCAGTAATGATAAAGCGGGGGTCCACAGAAGTCAAAAGGTTGGGAACCTCTGCTCCACATGATATATTTTTGGGAATATCACACCCCAAGAACACGTACCATACCATCCTATCTGAAATAGGTGATTTTTCCACAAATAAAACAAACTCCAGGAAAACAGAATCAGGTCCTCAAAAAATGCAAGCCAAACATTTCCATCTTTTAAATCATGATTAAATTCACTCTTGCCCCTAAAGGTTTTGTTAAGAGAAGATTCATTCCTACTCGTGCATAACTGTTCTTTGTCTTGCCAGTCTAAAATCAATTCAGGCATGACACCTAAATCTCTGTGTATTGCTTCTTCTTCCTTCCATTGTCCTCTATATTTCTGATCAGGTCTAGATTTTTCCTTTTCTTATATTGCTTTCTTTATGTCTTCTTCTGAATTTAGAAATGTCTTCTCAAATTCAGTTAAGAGACATGTCAAATTGTATTTATGGGCAGACGCTCTATGTAATGTCTTCAGGAGTTGAAGGAAGCTATTAACTGTTTCTATATTTGCAGCATGGAAATGGTGATTCCAATGCTACAACAAAAGGTATCTACTAAATCATAAGTTGAAAAATAATACTGAAAGTGTCCTGTTCCCTAAAACAAACTCAGCAAAAAGCTACATGAGACACCATATGTCAATGGAATTCGATGATATACCCCCAACTATCTCTGAGCACTGGACTCCAGATGTCAAAATAAACTGCAGCCTCACATCGCCTCATTCCACAGCAGGGCAGTTCACCTGCCACAGCTGTCTCTTCACCAGCAATATAGGATCAACCGCCATCACAGAAACCCATGCCACTGTTGGCTCATCTGACCATAACAAGTAAACTTACAAGGGGACGCAAATAGGTTGGTGAACCTTTTGACTCGCAATTAGGAAGTTCTTACCATAACTCCAGTATATTCAGATCAATAATAAGCAATAATCAATAACATTAATAATCATTAGAGTCAGTAATTGTTACGCACCATGACCTTTCATTCATGAATAACCACACCCTTTAGTAAAAGTTAGACTATTAATTTCCCATATTAGTAATGCTAAGGTCATGTAGATTAATCTCAAAATCAAATGAAACACATACAGAAACAATACTGGCTGTCCAAAGCAGCAGAAGAAACGTAATCTCATCTAAGGTTACGGTGCAAATTAATAGCAAAGTCAGCTTTGTCAAAGAGATTACATATATTCGAATTCAGCAGAGAAATTCATCAACCATAATTCCCTGTTAGCATTTTGTCTTTAGTGAGGATCCTTAACTAACATCAGATTAGCATCAGCATGTTGGGCTTCATACAAAACAATTTAGTAACACCAATTTGGAAAAACATCTAACTATGGTTCTATCAAACAGTGCAATTGGTACCTAGAAAGAAAAAGCAAATATGCATAATAATCAACAGTCTAATTCATAATACCTATCCTCAGTGTGGATCAGCAAGCAGAGTCAGTCTTCATCCTCAGGACATCAGTCGATCAGCAAGGCAATCAGGATTCAACATCAAAGTTCAGAAATGCTAAGTCTTTAAGCACGTCAGGATGCGCAAGAAAATATTGACCTTTTGGCCAGCAAGAAAATGAGCAATGATGATGTCTTCTCTCAGTACTGTGTCGTTAAATCAAAACTAGCAAAACTACTTAACAAATCCCCATTGGCCAATTAATCGCATGTTCACACTTTGTCCAATAAAACTAAAACTCAAAATCTATGAATTCTACCATTACTCCATTCAAATGTCGTTGATTGGTTGTCCTGCAATGTCCTCATCATCCGGCTTGTCAGGTAACAATATTGTTGCAGCTTCTACTACCGTTAGTATCTCCATTGTTCTCCTCCTGAGAAAGTTAGTCTCACTCATTACACACAAAATGTTACATTAGCAAGAACAGTACCTTCTAGCAGTCGGTTTTCATGAGAACCTTTAGTTATGAGCACATTTTAAATAATGCAAAATGGAAAATCACAGTTCATCTCTCTCGGACAGCCATTTTTTAAAAAACGTGAAGAAATACAGTTTTGACATGAGGCCTGGCAAGTAGGCCAAGACTTCCGCTAAGTTAAGGCCTACAATTAGTAAAGCTAGGACATAATGCATAACCTTTAATATGACATATTACTATGTTAGTCAAACATATATTCAACATCTCACAATATTAAACTACTAGTAAGTACACTTTGTGAACATTGGCGGCCACTCTTCGCAATCACATTTTCAAATGCGTGCATTATTTTTCTACACTAGTATATTTTCTACACAAACCCCTTATTGAGAATACATGAACACTCATTAATAATTTGTATTAATACACCTGAGCTAGCAATACTCACACTCCACTGACCGAGACCATCCCGAAACCTCTCTGGTGCATCCTGATCAACACCAACTCACTCTGTAAACACACCACTGCAGCCTGGGACATCATCTCCACTGTCACTCCCGACATAACATTCATCACAGAGAATTTGCTCACCCCCTCTCCTGCCCTTACATCGCGACCACAATGCCCACCATCTACAAGATCACTCACCGGGACCGCGCCATCAAACACGGAGAAGTAATAGCCATTATTCACAAAGAAACAATCCACTGCTCGTCACCGAAGACACCACCACACTGATCACGGGACACCTCAGTTTCCAATTCCATACAGATGGCAAAAAACGGCCACCAAAGGCACCCTCACCAACAGACCCCCAGGACCACGCATCAGCCTCAGCGATGCCATCACAGACTTCATCGCCCCATTTGCAGTTGAGTCCAGGCACTACATCTTCCTCCGAGACCTAAACGTCTACCTGGATGACTCAACAGACACTAATTCCACCAACCTCCTGGAAAGAATGAACAACATCGGCCTTACCCAGCTGGTCACAGACCCCACACACAGAGCAGAACATACACTGGACCCCATCTGCATGTCCAGCAACTGAGTCAAATACAGCCATGCCACAGAACTCACCAGAATCGACCGCTCCATTGTCCACTTCATAATCGCAGGCACACCATGCACCACTGCAAACCCACCCAAAACCCTGTTCCACAGCTGGAACAAAGTAACACAGACCCAATAGCTGTTCACCCTCTATGCCACCCAACCAGAAGACGCAATCAACCTGGAACGACCAGTCCAGAACTTCAACACCTGGATCATCAACAATCCCAAACTAGTCACCCCCATCAAAACATCTGAAAACCACTGAACCACCAAACAAGCAAGCTGGTACACACCAGAATTCAGCACAATGAAACGCAGCTACAAACAACTGGAGAAAAGATGGTGCACCAACAAAGACACTACAAACTGAGCCACATTCAAATCAGCCCTCAACCACTACCACCAACGACTCAAAGACGCAAAAATGGATGCCCTTGCAAATCGCATAGATTCAAGTGCCAACCACAAAAGTGTCTCTTCTACATCATCAGAGAGCTTGCCTGCCCAACAGCACAAAGACCGCGATTCCTCCTTCACTGGAACTCTGCAACACCCGAGCAAATCACTTCCACAACAAGATATCCACCATCTACAGGAACTTTGGGCCCCAAACCCTGACCTCTTCAGCCTCCTTCCCCCGAAAGAAACCTCCCCTGCCCACAACTCACCGCATGGAAATGGCTCACCACACTGAACACCACAGCCATCCTTCCACTTGGGCGCACCTATGGACCCTTGCCCCCACAACCTCTTCCACCTAGAAAGCAAAGCAATCAGCCACTAATTCACAACCATCCTCAATGCATCCATCACCAGAGCCACCTTTAATGTTTAATGGAAACACATAGAAATCAGACCCCTCCTCAAGAAACACTCTGCAACCAGAGCGAACTCCTGAACTACTGCCGCATCTGGCTGCTCCTCTTCCCCATCTAAGTCCTGGAGAAGGCCATCAACCAACAGCTCATCGAACACCTAAAGAAAAATATACTGCTGGACCCCTCCCACTCCAGTTTCTGAGCCAACCACAGCACCAAGAGCACCCTGATCACCGCCGCTGATGACATCTGCACCCTGCACAACAGGGGAGAATCAGTGGACCTGATCCTCCTCAACCTCTCTGCAGCTTTCAACACTGTATCCCACCACGTATTGCACCGGATCAGGATCAGGGGAGAGGCACTGAAGTAGAATGCAACACTCCTCACAGGACGAGTGCAGAGAATCAGATTACTGCCCTTCACTTCAGAATTCACAAGCACTATCTGCGGCGTACCTCAATGTTAATCCCTCAGCCCTACCTTCTTCAACACCTACATGACGCCTCTAGCCAACATAGTCAGAACCCACAATCTCAAAATCATATCCTACACAATGATGCCCAGTTCATCCTGTCGCTCTCAGCAGACCCCACCACCACTAAGATCAACTTCCACAACTGCATGAAAGATGTTGCAGCCTGGATGAAGGGCAACTGTTTGAAGCTCTACACTGAGAACAGCGAAGTACTGATCTTTGGCAACCACACCTCCCTCTGGAACAGCACCTGGTGACCTGCCAAACATTTACCCACTCATACACCAAGAGACCACGCCCGCAAGCTAGGCATCATCTTGGACCGCAAACTCACCAAGCAGCAATGAATTAACATAGTGTCCTTCACCTGTTTCCACACTCTTATCTTGTTCCAAATAATCTTCAAGTGGATTCCCTTCAGTACAAGCAAAGCAGTGATAAACACCTTAATCACCAGCCACTGGACTACAGCAATGCACTGTATGCAGGAACCTCCACCAGAATCATAAAAAGGCTTCAGACAATACAGATCTCAGTTCCCAGGTTGATCCTCAACCTACCTAAATGGACCCACATCACCCAACATGTGCAAACTCTCCACTGGCTCCCCGTCCAAAAAAGATGCCAATTCAAGTTACTGAAGTGTGCCTACAAAGCACTCCATGCCCAAGGACAAGCATTCATGAATCACTACCAGAACGTCTACCACCCAACCAGAAACCTTTGCTTTGCCTCCCTCTTCCTAGCTCAGACACTGTGCAGCCACAGCAGACCCTGCTCCTTCTCGCTCTTCACTGCCAGATCCTCAAATGCCCTCCACCTCTACCTCTGACCATAACCCTTGCTGACAGACTTCAGGAAGAAATTCAAGACCTGGGTCTTTGACTAAGCACAGCAACCCAGTGCCTAGATACGATCATTGGTGATAAGACATGCTTTACAAGTACTGATTGATTGATTGATATGTAATACCCTCTTCAGCAGATGCTGGCAACTGTGTGCATGCATAACAATCTCTTGCTTAAATGAGATCAGTATATTCATAAAAGAGATTAAATTAGGCATTTGTAGAAAAATCTCCTCTGGATATATCTACATGTAATACTTTATCCTCTAATGTATATAACCTACTGCCTACTGGGTTTGAATCTAGAGGGGTTTTAGCAGGTAGAGGTTCATCTACTCAACAGGATGTAGGTGAGGCTAATCCAACAAGGAAGACACTCAACACTACAACTGTAATGATAATGCCTACTATTATGTACCTATGTCTATTAGTAATAATGCCATTACTAGAATTAGCCTCCGTTACTCTACCAAAATAGGGCCGTTGAGTGGACTATGGCAGCAGCAGGGTCTTCTCTATCAGTTTCTACTTGTGCAAACTGCAAAAAAAGGTCCATGCAATAATTTGTGAGTCTTCCTTAGCTCTACTGTGGGTTCTTCTAAAGGACAGCACTACTCTTTTTTTCTGCATACTCGGGCGTCGGTCCTCCTCATAATTCCCTAATATAGTCTATGCAAAGTCCCCAAGTAAGGAACAGTTCAAATTCACTAATAATCACATCCAAGGTGAAATGTCTCAGTCTACTCAAAGGCAAAGAAAACTAAAAATAAAATTCGAGCACAAAGTTCAGTTCAAGGTGGTTCAGTTAGATCTGCAATGCTATCCCAAAATTCCCAAACCTTTCTCTTTATGTCATTAGCAATGAAGTATGTCCATTCAAGTGAAGAGTTCCTCTGGCAGGGCACTCTAGTCCCTTTAGATCTCCACGGTGTAAACTCTTCGTCCTCACTTTCACTCAAATCAGAATTCTTAGTGTCCTTTGGTATTGTCTGAGGTGCACGTTCCTTGGATAAATTCAACTTCTTATCTCCTTGGCCAATGGTATCCAGCTTCCGCTCACTCTCTCACAGCACTAGGTACTTTCTCAGTGTCTAAATCTGAATTTAACTCATTCATCTCTAAAGGACAAGATTCTTCCATCTCAGCTTCAACTGTGGATCTCTCAAGACACCCCCTCAGACTGAACATGTGCTGTCTTAGACTCTCTTTAATGTCCAACAGCTTGACTGAACTGCTCCCGTTGTCTTTCTGCCACCACTGGTAATTCTGGGATAGGTGCTGTCACAACAAGGGGACACTCAATTCTGCAAGTATGGGAAGCATGTGCCCAGTTAAGAGACATTTAACAGCTGCCTTTGTCACCACAATGACTTGGTGTGTCCTACACCAATGATACTCCAAACACGTCTTCCTCATATGTTACTTCATCAAACCCACATCACTGGGACTAAGGTCCTGGCACTGCTCCTGATGTGGCAGGGCTAAGGCTGCTCTGACCTGATGCAACACAGAATGTGCTATGGACCCAATTACGACCTTGGGGAATAGGATACTCCGTCACAAATGTGACAGATATCACGGCCGCTGTATTACAAGTTCCATTATATCCTATGGAACTTGTACAAAGCGGGCGGGATATCCTTCACGTTTGTGATGGAGTATCCCATCCGCCAAAGTTGTAATCAGGGCCTATGTCTGCTAGTCCTTTGCAGTAATTGGGGATCAAATCATCTGTAATGTTTACAAGTGCTTTCACAGATATAGCTGGCAATCTAATAGATCTGCCCATCATTATTTCATGGGACGATAGTCCTGTCATCCAATCAAATACATTGCAAAGGCTCATCAACACAAGGGGTAATGTCAGGCCATTTCAAAGATATCAAAGCACACACTTTCACCAATCTGGATTTCAGTGTCCCATTAATTTGTTGGACAAGACCTGAAGCCACAGGTCTCAAGGTAACAATATAATCTCTTCTCCACTTACAATGCTGCACACAACAATTTCAGGACCTCATTATTAAAATGACCAAACCTAGGAATGAGCTTCCTGAACACAATTTAGCTACAGAGACTATAATTTCTCCTGGTCGGGTGGGCTTCAACCCTATGCGAGAAGATACACACAACCATCAGGAAATATCTCAGCCCATTAAACACAGGCATCTTGATAAAGTTCAGCTGCATCCTATTAAAGGGACCTCCTGATCTCCCTATGGCTCTTAGGCGGTCATTCTGACCGCGGCGGTCGCCGCCCGCCAAGCGGTTCCCGCCGAAAGACCGCTCCGTGGTCAAAAGACCGCGGCGGCCATTCCGGCTTTCGCGCTGGGCCGGCGGGCGACCGCCAGAAGACCGCCGGCCGGCCCAGCGGGACAGCCCCTTCAACAATGAAGCCGGCTCGGAATGGAGCCGGCGGAGTTGAAGGGGTGCGACGGGTGCAGTGGCACCCGTCGCGATTTTCACTGTCTGCTAAGCAGACAGTGAAAATCTTTGTGGGGCTCTGTTAGGGGGCCCCTGCACTGCCCATGCCAGTGGCATGGGCAGTGCAGGGGCCCCCAGGGGCCCCACGGCACCCGTTCCCGCCATCATGGTTCTGGCGGTGGACACCGCCAGAAACAGGCTGGCGGGAAGGCGGTCGGAATCCCCATGGCGGTGCTGCAAGCAGCGCCGCCATGGCGGATTCCCTGGGCCAGCGGGAAACCGGCGGGAAACCGCCGGCTCCCCTTTTCTGACCGCGGCTTTACCGCCGCGGTCAGAATCACCAAGGAAGCACTGCCAGCCTGTTGGCGGTGCTTCCGCCGCCATCCGCCATGGCGGTCATGGACCGCCAAGGTCAGAATGACCCCCTTAGTGTTATTGAAGTTCTCTTTCCGACATTGTTCTGATGGCACACAACACATCTGTGACTCAATGCTTCAGCCATCAATCTGAACTTGTGATTGAACAACACTTGCCTAAACAATCAAACCACAGCATCTCTCCCTACATGAGCTGGTCTATGAAAATGTCTAGCCATTGGAGGCAACAAACTATTTGGTAACAGGGGTCTTCCATCCAATGAAATCCAAATGTCATCCTCTCTCTTAACACAACCGGTTCTGATGCAACTTGTTTGTTATTCCTCCGACACCTCTTCCCTGAAGCCGCTTTACCTCTTCTCATCTATCTGCAGTTGTTAACAAAAGGTTGTAATTGGCCTCATCCATTCCCTCATTTGTGCATTTTCCGTTAAAGGTACATACGTTGTGAGCACAATACTTTGCGACTTCGTCAGTGCATCTATTACCCAAGGTTACATGATCATCTCCACTGCGGTCCGCGGGGCACTTGACCAAAGCAACTTGAGCAGGCATCTGTAACGCCTCAAAGAGTTTCCTCACCTGCTCACCATTCAGGGTTGGCGATCCAGAAGAGGTCATAAACCTCATACTTAGTAAAGCGGCTACTTGTCAAATGTTGGGTTCTAGTCCTTGTCAACAACAATTCAATAGGTTGAGGAACATAAATAGTCAGTGGCTGACCGATAACAATGTTTTCACACCTCTCTATGCTCACACTAACAGCTGCCAGGGCTTTAAGGCAACCTGGCAGCACAGATAAAACAGAATCAAGAATAGCAGAGAAATAGTCCACTCGCCTTCAAGTCTTCCTGTGTAACTGTGTGAGCGCTGAGAGAGCGCAGCCCTCTCTCTCACTGCAAAAAAAGTACAAATGACTTAGTGTAATCAGGCATTCCCAGTGCTGTGGCACGAGAGAGACTTGATCTCATCTCTAGGAAGACAATCAAGCAATCGTTACCCAGAGTACTAGATCAGACGCATGCTTGTCTGTCAGAACTTGGAAGTGCTTGGCCACTAGGGAAAAGTTGGGTATCCACTGAAGACACTAACCCACCATCCCAAAAATATCCTGATTTCTTTCTGGGTGGTTGGTGGATTCAGTTTCAGAATTGTCGAAATAATCTCTTGTGATACTTTCCTTGCTTCTTTCTCAATGTGGTGTCCAAGATATTGGACCTCGTTCTCACAGTATTGCAATTTGCTAGTTGACCCTGTGGGCCTAATTTACAGTTTGGCTGAGGGGGTTATTCCATCACAAATGTGATGGATATCCCATACGCAGTATTAAAGTTTCATTATATCCTATCAAAATCATAATACGGTGGACGGTATATCCATCATGTTTGTGACTGAGTAATCTGTGCGCCAAACTCTTAATCAGGCCCTTTATGACCATTTTCAGCCAGGTGGTTCAACAATTAAATGGTGTTTTGTTTAGTTCCACAAAGTGTACCTAAAAGTTCAAATCCTCTCACCATCCCTATTCAGTCCCTTCATGGAACCCCTCACAGTCATTCTAAAACAAACACAACAAAAACTACAAAAAAAATCACCCAGGGACATCCTGCATTTGAACTCCACACTAAATAAGATGCAAACCTGGTTAAACACCAATCTACTAAAGCTAAGCCCCACTGTAGGAAAGTGCCACTGTTGGCATGGGTACTCCCACCACACATGTTGCCTGATAATGATGCCAACTTTGATTGAGATTGTCATGGGATCCTGCTAACTGGGCCCCAGCACTAGTGTTATTTCCCAAAACTTGTACCTTTGTTTCCACAATTGGCCCACCCATGGCACACAGTTAAGTCCCATGTAAAAGGTACCCATAGTACCAAGGGCCTTGTGGCCAGGGAAGGTCCTCAAGGGCTGAAGCATGTATTATGCCACCCTGGAAGACCCCTCACCAAGAACATGCACACTGCCTTTGCAGCTTGTGTGTACTGGTGGGGAGAAAAAGGCAAAGTCGACATGGCACCCCCTCAGGCATGCGTGTGGAAGTGTGCGTGTATGCTTGGGGGGTGGACGGCATGTGGGAGTGTCAGTATGTGCGTGAATGAGTGTGTGCATGTGTGGATGCTTGCATTTTTTTGGGGGGGCTCGGGGAGGTCCTGAACGGAGGTGGGGGATGGTAAGTAGGGTTGGGGAGGGCCTACAGGGAGATCGGGGTAGGAGGGATGGGAATTCAATTTTTGGGGTTTGGGGGTGGGGGTGGGTCTAGGGGCTTGGGGGGTGGGTGGGGGCTGTGGCAGTGGGGGGGGGTTGTTGCGTCATATACTGGTGACAGAAATGAGAATTCCTGTCACCAGTATGCTTTCCTCCAGGGATTACCTGGTGGGGTATCCCTGGAGGAAATGGGATTATTATCCCACCGGTGGTCTATGGTTGCCCGCTGAGTCGACAGAGGCTACCTTCAGGCCCGGCGGTCGACTCAGCCCTGGCAGCCAGTTCACTACTTGCATCATTATATGGCGGTCGAGCACTGCCATGCCGTCAGCGGTCATCATAATGAGGGCCAATATCTCATTTTGATATAGTATATACAGAGCCAGCTTCCTACACACACCAAGACCAAACTACTTCTCCTCTCCCCAAAAAACAAACCTCTAATAGTCCAAGAATGGCTCAAGAATTTAGATTCACTAAACTGTTCTCTGTCACTTTTTAACTCTCGTAAGTCCTTGGGTATCACTCTGGCCAAAAACATGCCAACGAAGTAGCACATCAGTCACTCAGCCTAAGGAGTGCTCTACATATAACACCGAAAATAAATGAAACTGTTCACCCCCTGATGATCCTTAGACTGTAGTACAAAAACTTGACTACAACAATGCCATCTTCACTGGTACTAAGTCTCCTTGCACCCCTAAGAACAATTCCTAATGCAGCTGCCAGACTCCTCACAGGAATTAAGGGGCAGATTTAGGAAAAGTGGCGCTGCACCTAGTGCAGCACCACTTTTCTAGAGCCCCTTAGTGCCCCCCTAATGCCACCATGGTACCACCATATTTACAATACGGTGCACTATGGCAGTAGTTAGGGTGACTAGAGTCATAATTTTTTACGCTAGTTCGGTGCTTTGCAGGATTAGCGTAAAAAATTATAACGCTAATCCTTCAAAGCACCCAGAGGCCCATTGTAGTTAATGGGAGCCTCTTTTCAACACTTGCACTTAACAGGCGTTAAAAAAGGCTGATGAAAATGGCACAAAGGAATCTTAGAGATTCCTTTGTGCTATTTTTACTCCCCCCCCAGGTCAGAACGCCCCCTTGCATACATTATGCTTGGCGCAGGCCTAATATGGCGCAAGGGGTTACAAAGTGGCACAACGCATGCTTTGTACCACTTTGTGAATATGGTGCAGCGTTTTTCCCCTTCCAACGCCACATTAGCATACAAATAGATGACATAATTGAGCTTGCAAAGGAGGTCTCTCCCTAAAAGACTCACAGAAGTAGAATCACACACCATGAATCATTGATTCCCCTCAAAAAGACCCTATTTTCACACATACTTCTGTTGTTTCTGGGGTTATCTTTTGTTTGTTCACAACTCCCATAACTTGGGTCACTTTTCCTGAGAAAGGTAGGTTTGAGACTTCTACTGTTCTCAGAGTACAGCGGGTAGCACCAGTGTCTACCAAAAATGACACAGGGTGGCCATTCACCTCATCATCCATGAATAGACCACAATATTCTGACCTCCAAAACTGTGCCAAGTACGCAATCTTTCTCCCCCATCAGGCACCTTCAGGCTGACTGATCGTAGCTATAATTTTCAGATGTCTCAAACATGAAGTATTGTTGGAAAGGATTGTTATCTTGGAACACATTCATATTCACATTTGAAACTTGATTAGAGCTCAGTCTGGGACCATTTGCATTTTGCTGGGGTATTGGGGCTTCTGGAACCTGTATCACTGAAGCTTGTGGTACACTAAAATTCTCACTCTTTGTCTTAGCATGTTTTGTGACTGTACAGGGTTGTTGTTCTGGAGTTGTGCAAAGCCTGAATTCTGGACTTGATTAGTTGCATTAAGATCACATTCCTGCTTCCAATGCTTCTTGCTATTCCCATATCCTTCAGCTCAAGCATTTACATTCCACTATACTGCTTGAACACCTTCAACAATCTCTCATAATAAGCATGAATTGACTCTTTAGGCTCCTGAATTTATCTCTCAATCTTGAGCCAATTAATGTCCTTGGGAGACACCATTGACTTCAAAAATGTCAAAACCTACTTTTTCATCACCAATGTCGAAGGGCCGTTGGACACTGGATTCCTCATCGGCTTCTTCTCAGGCCATTCTATAGCTATCTTACATTCTGCCCACAAGTCACTTGGAACCACAGTATCAAACAGAGTACTGAAATCAACCAAGAAATCTTCACAAATCGCACATTCTACCTACTTTTCCCTCATGTTTGGGAAATCATTAGTGAATAATGCACAATCACTTCTGCTCCAAGCCACATGGACATAGCCTCCACTTGGCCCTTCCCTCCACGAGAAATTTGAGGTACTCACCACACCTTCTAATGGAGGGGGTAGTTGCCCTGTCTGCCTCTTCAGTTCTTCATTTTTTCTCACCCTTCTGCTTTCCCATTTATCTAATTCATTCTATTTTTGTATGTTTTGAATTAACTCCTTATTTTGTATTTTCTTATTTTCCTGAGGTTCTCATACAAGCTTCCTCAATGAAACATACACAGTAACTCTTCTGCAAAGCTTTGGTCTCATTTGAATCTATCTCATATTTTTGAGCCAACTCAGATAGCTTGTCAGATATTTGTCCTGCATATCTGGCAACATCCTTACCATGAATATAGCCTAATTTTGTTGATAAGAGTCTAAACACCCAAGTTTTATTTCAATTCCAATGTCAATTTAGCAACATCCACCAAATTTGCTCTCATGGGTGGCTGAATCATTCATTCCCTGACTCAACTCAGACCTCTTGCTATCACTCGAAGGAGTCTTAAAAGCCTTCACCCACTCATCTATTTCCTTAGCACTAAGACTCAGTGACACTACGGGCCATTATACATATTCCCTTCCCCATGGGTGCCACTACTAGAATTTAAAGTTGGCTCCGATATGGGCGTACCAGAAGTTGGCATCCTCTGAAGCACACCTGTGGAACCACAACATGTATTATTCAGAGTCAAATCAGCACTTGCCACCCATGGAGTGTTTTTTTGCCATCAGAGAAACATATCCTCTCGTATCTGGACTTACAGAAGTATTACCTGAAGCTCTTAGTGCAATATGGACTGTCAGATTATAAACTGTGTTTCCTGGAAAATAAGGCTTGTACATAGGGATCACAGGATTTATAGTAACCAGGGCGGTAATAGCAACAGCAGTATTGGGAGCCGTGGAGTTAGCAGGATTCCTGGAACTCCCTCCCATTGGTTCACAATGCACATTCACCAGAGTGACCCCCACTGAACCAGAGTTCAGGATTATTGGGGCTGAAGATAATCCAAGATTCCCCCAACATTTGCACTATCTTTTTCCTCCACTTGAGTCACATTATGTGGGGGTGGACATTCTGACAATAATGCATCCAAAAGGACATCACCAAAATCGCTGTTACTAATCTCACTCATATCATCTAATTTTCCCGCTTTCCTTCTTTCCCTATCTTTTACATTTCTGTTTCTTTTCCCTCTCGAATGCTTCACTCATTAAGGCTGGGTACAATTAGGATTAGGCGGCAAACTCCACTCCTCTGACTGAGTTCACAGAGCTTTGCAACTCTTCCTCCACGTGGAGTGCAGAGTTCAGCAAAAACTCCGACTCCACCCCATGACAGAGTTTTACTGGCACCCACTCCTTAAATATGGTGACACCAGCAGCCATAACATGTTTCAAACATGAGGACATTGCAGTCAGAAAGGGAAATCAATACAAAGGCCCTTACCATGTACCAGGATTGTAATCCAAGGCCCATGGCACCCTTCACCAACAAGGAGATGCCAAAGTAGACCAGTACTATTAGTCACTGAAGTAAACGTCATCATATTAATGACCTCAGAAAGACTACATCTCCCAGCAGGTCTAGTCTAGTGTACACTAAGGCTTTGGGCAGCAATTGGGTAGGGTAGGTTCAGGTGAGCGGCATCAGCGCTCCAAATGAACCAACTAGCACCAGGGTTATCCTGAGGGTCATTGTGAAGTGTAGTGTCGACTTTGTGAGGCGGCAGGCCACAGAGAGCATGCAGAGAGAGCTCAGGCAAACCCGGGTCCCTCAAGTCCAGGCCTGGCCATGCCTGTGCGTACGGAGCCCTGGCCTCCCTAATCTCTCCAACTCCCATCAACATACAACAACCTGGGATGATCATCTTCCTCCTGTACATTGGGGCCAAGTACTGGGCCACTAAAGAAGCAAAGGTAATGCAGTTGCCTAGGGTGTGAAAGTGGTAGGCAAGGAGATTGTGGAAGGGGCATAAAGACCATAGAAACATACAAAGGGTATTTCCAACCTGCAGGCTGGGCCCCCATTTATTCAAAACAATCTGCATGCATTTAGAGATGGTGCAGTTAATATTAACATTTACAACAAACCGTCACTAGCAAAAACCAGAGTCGGAAACAGAACTAGTGGCTTGGGTGCTGTCCAGAAATGCATGGGCAGAAACCTAGACATATCTGAAATATTACTGGTGGGGAGGTGGGCTTGTGCTGATATTGGTGCTACTGCTGATAGTCTGGAAGAAATGCTAAACTTGAACTGTGAAGGACAAACACACGTAACACTCTCAAACTTTAATAGTGAGCAATAGGGCAGCATAAAATGAGGGAGCTGTCAGTGGCCAAGCAATACTCCACCCGCGCACAGAACTCCACAGAATTTAATGGAGTTTTTTGGGAACTCAGCACAATTTCGTGGAGTGAAACTTTGTGAGCTCCGCTCAGGGTTAGGTACAATCTAACTCCCTGTATCATGTCAGTTCACCACTTCTTTTGTTCAGCATCCAATTTAGCATCAACATACATATACACTTTTTTGGGCTCTTCCCTAATACTTTTGTTTTTCTCTAGCATGGGGCGGATTGTCATACTGTGCAAGTCTAGGCATTGGTTTTATCTTATATAATATCATCCTCAAATTTTCAATGAATCTCAGAGTAAGTGTGCCACAGCATGGAAACCTCAATGCATCATTTTTTTCTGAGATCTTGTGCGATTGACCAGGCCAAATATATGTATGAAGCCCTACATTTATCACCATATAATGACCTGGGGTACCTTCAGGTGCTGCCTCTTCTCCCTCTCTAACAAGTACAATCATATCTCCCCTAAAAAACCTTGTATGACCTTAGCACAATTCATTTTTTAATAAAATATCAATAATCACAGATGGAATTTTGTTCTGGATCAGGAAATAACTCTTTGTCGAAAAGTCTCATTCAAGAACAGCAACCAATTGCAGTGCAACCGGTTGTGACATAGACAACCAGTACCAACGCAGATCCACACTAACTGACCAATACTAGAGATGCACAATGTCATGTCAATGTTGCACCTTGCAGCAGGTCACCCTCCTTAACAATCTTCATGCACATACCTTTTTCAGCATCAAACACACACAACTAAATACAAAACAAATAACGTTTGTCTGTTCCACTAAAGCGATGACAATAGAATCAAAATAACCAAACACTCAAATGAAATCTCGACCTGCGGGGACGTCATTCAAATTGATATAGATTCTCCCTGTGCATTAGGATCCACTATAGCAACCACATCTTACATTCACGCAAAAGTAAATATCCCTAACTCAATTGTGCCATTGACCTCATCTCACGACAAGCACCACCAAACTTAGTAGACAATTACAATAACATGTTTTCTAAACTTTTTAATACTTTCCCGGGATCTTAGGTCACATCTGACCCAATAGCAGCTTCAACTTCTTCGTATTAAACACCATACTCACACAACATCCAAAACATCTCCACTAAACATCGCAAGCTAAGTATAAACCATGGCAATGCCCACCCTAATATTAATCAACTAAGCTGTTACAACTCTCTCCCGAATCTCTGGAACTCCGCCGATCTTCCAAACGTGAGACATGGGCACTAGGGCCTGGGCTTTAGAGACTAGCTAATCTAGGATGAAAGGTTCTAATTCTCTTTACATCAACACCTAACCACCATCTGGTAGAGCTCTGGGCCCTTGTTCTTACTTCTCTTCTCAGAATGGACCTTTTTAGGATGCTTGAATTAAAGTCGATTTCCCAGTTTAACTTGCAGTTCAACCCCTTTGGCCACAAATTAAATACTAGGAAGCAATAGTTAAAGTTCAAATGTTTATTACAAGTTAAGGCCCAAACTAATATGACTGAATATTAAAACCATTCTGTATAGGCACAAATTCACCAAAGACAACGTGAAAAACTGAATGAGATCAAATCACACAAACATAAGGCGTACAAGAAGTTCAGTTGAGGCAATACAAAAGATGAGAAACAGAATCTGATGATCTGTATATAGGTTTTGGTCTACTTGTCCAATCAATGGATAACCCTACGTTGATCTAAATGCCCTGAACTAAACTAAAGGGAAATTCCAGTTGATTCTTGGGAAGTAGAAAGGTGTCAGTAGAACAGTGACTTCTGTAGAATTTCTGATAGAGAGGTGTTGCATAGCATAAAGCTACACAAAGTAATAAGGGGAGAGAGGTTTGTACAGCTCGAAGTCTCAAGTGGATCTGCCTTTAACTCATTATGTGAATACCAATTAAACCTACAGAACCTTTGAGAACTTCATGTCAACACCTATAGCTTTCCATCTTCCTTACAGTTGAAATTAGCATCTACCCTTTGGTCTCTCATCCCACAAACTGAACATCAGGATGACCTTGGACATCTCCCGACACCCGGTACACACGCAGGAGGGGAAACATCCTGAACAACGAGATCTAAACCACTACTTGCCTGAACCACTATTGAGTCTTTTCTTCTTAGTCTGTTAGTGCTTCCTCGTCCTTGTCAAAGTATCCTCCCAGACCTCACTATCTCTAATATACAATATCCCTTTCACGAACTGTAGAACCATGCCTGCAGAAAAAAACATTGCAACGCATGCAAATCTTCACGTTGAAGGTTAACCCTTTTCGCTGCCAGGCCTTTCCCCTTCCTGTGCCGAGCCTTTTTTTGGCTATTTGGGGCAGTTTGAGCTTAGGCCTTCATAACTTTATCTGCACATAAGCTACCCATGCCAAATTTGCATCTTTTTTTTCCAACATCCTAGGGATTTTAGAGGTACCCAGACTTCGTGGGTTCCTCTGAAGGAGACCAAGAAATTAGCCAAAATACAGCGAATCTTTAGTTTTTTTCAACAAAATTGGAAAAAAGGGATGCAGAAGAAGGCTTGTGTTTTTTCCCCTGAAAATGGCATCAACAAAGGGTTTGTGGAGCTAAAATCACCATCTTCCCAGCTTTCAGGAACAGGCAGACTTGAATTGGAAAACCCAATTTTTCAGCACGATTTTGGCATTTTACTGGGCATACCCCATTTTTACTATTTTTTGTGCTTTCAGCCTCCTTCCAGTAGGTGACAGAAATGAGTATGAAACCAATGGTGGATCCCAGAAAGCTAAACATTTCTGAAAAGTAGACTAAATTCTGAATTCAGCAAGGGGTAATTTTTCTCCACTTTTTACTCTGTAACGTTTTCCTGCAATGTCAGATTTTTTAAAGCAATATACCATTGCGTCTGCTGGACTCTTCTGGTTGCGGGGATATATAGGGCTTGTAGCTTCATAAAGAACCATAGGTACCCAGAGCCAATAAATGAGCTGCACCTTGCAATGGGTTTTCATTCTATTCCGGGTATACAGCAATTAATTTGCTGAAATATAAAAAGTGAAAAATAGGTATCAAGAAAACCTTTGTATTTCCATAATGGGCACAATATAAGGTGTTGAGAAGCAGTAGTTATTTGCACATCTCTGAATACTGGAGTGCCCATTCAAGCATGTGAATTACAGGGCATTTCTCAAATAGATTACTTTTTTACACACACTGTCTTTCATTTGGAAGGGAAAAATTTAGAGAAAGAGAAGGGGCAATAACACTTGTTTTGCTATTCTGTGTTCCCCCAAGTCTCCTGATACAAATGGTACCTCACTTGCATGGCTAGGCCTAATGCTCGCGACAGGAAACACAACATGGACACATCACATTTTTACATTGAAATCTGACATGTCTTTTGCAAAGTGCTTAGCTGTAGCTTTTGGCCTCTAGCTCAGCCGGCAACTAGGAAAACCTACCAAACCTGTGCATTTTTTAAAACTAGACACCTAGGGAAATCCAAGATGGGGTGACTTGTGGGGCTCTGACCAGGTTCTGTTACCCAGAATCCTTTGCAAACCTCAAACTTTGGCCAAAAAACATTTTTTCCAAGTTCTAGAATCTGAGGGGATCCACAAATTTCCTTCCTCCCAGCATTTCCCAACATCTCCCGATGAAAATGATACCTCACTTGTGTAGGTAGGACTAGCGCCCGCGACAGGAAATGCCCCAAAACAAAACATGGACACATCATATTTTCCCAAAGAAAACAGAGCAGTTTTTTGCAAGGTGCATAGCTGTGGATGTTGGCCTCTAGCTCATTCCGCACCAAGGAAAACCTAGCAAACCTGTAATTTTTTTTTAAACTAGACACCTAGGAGAATCCAAGATGGAGTGACTTTAGGGGCTCTGACCAGGTTCTGTTACCCAGAATCCTTTGCAAACCTCAAAATTTCACCAGAAATGTTTTCTCCTCTCATTTCAGTGACAGAAAGTTCTGGAATTGGAGAGGAGCCACAAATTTCCTTCTACCAAACGTTCCTCCAAGTCTTCCGATAAAAATGATACCTCACTTGTGTGGGTAGGACTAGCGCCCGCGACAGGAAATGCCCTAAAACAAAACGTGGACACATCACATATTCCCAAAGAAAACAGAGCAGCTTTTTGCAAAGTGCCTCTCTGTAGATTTTGCCCCCTAGCACAGCCAGCACGTAGGGAAACCTAGCAAACCTGCACATTTGTGAAAACTAGACACATAGGGGAATCCAATATGGGGTGACTTGTGAGGCTCTGACCAGGTTCTGTTACCCAGAATCCTTTGCAAACCTCAAACTTCGGCCCCAAAAAAAAGAATTCCTCTCATTTCGCTGACAGAAAGTTCTGGAATCTGAGAAGAGCCACAAATGTCCTTCTAACCAGCATTCCCCCAAGTCTCCCGAAAAAAATGGTACCTCACTTGTGTGGGTAGGCCTAGCTCCCCAGACAGGAAATGCCCCAAAACACAACGTGGACACATCACATTTTCCCAAAAAAACCAAAGCTGTTTTTTGTAAAGTGTCTAGCTGTGGATTTTGGCCTCTAGCTCAGCCGGCACCTAGGGTAAACCTACCAAACCTGCACTTTTTTTAAAACTAGATGGGGTGACTTGTGGGGCTCTGACCAGGTTCTGTTACCCAGAATCCTTTGCAAACCTCAAAATTTCACCAGAAATGTTTTCTCCTCTCATTTCAGTGACAGAAAGTTCTGGAATTGGAGAGGAGCCACAAATTTCCTTCCACCCAACGTTCCCCCAAGTCTCCCGATAAAAATTATACCTCACTTGTGTGGGTAGGACCAGCGCCCGCGACTGGAAATGCCCCAAAACAAAACGTGGACACATCACTTATTCCCAAAGAAAACAGAGCTGTTTTTTGCAAAGTGCCTCGCTGTGGATTTTGGCCTCTAGCACAGCCGGCACCTAGGGAAACCTAGCAAACCTGCACATTTGTGAAAACTAGACACATAGGGAAATCCGAGATGGGGTGACCTGTGGGGCTCTGACCAGGTTCTATTACCCAGAATCCTTTGCAAACCTCAAAATTTGGCCCAAAAAAACATTTTTCCTCTCATTTCGGTGACAGAAAGTTCTGGAATCTGAGAAGAGCCACAAATTTCCTTCCACCCAGCATTCCCCCAAGTCTCCCGAAAAAAATGGTACCTCACTTTTGTGGGTAGGCCTAGCTCCCGCGACAGGAAATGCCCCAAAACACAACGTGGACACATCACATTTTCCCAAAGAAAACAGAGCTGTTTTTTGTAAAGTGTCTAGCTGTGGATTTTAGCCTCTAGCTCAGTCGGCACCTAGGGTAAACCTACTAAAACCTGCACATTTTTGAAAACTAGACACCTAGGGGAATCCGAGATGGGGTGACCTGTGGGGCTCTGACCAGGTTCTGTTACCCAGAATCCTTTGCAAAGTTCAAATTTTGGCCAAAAAAACCCTTTTTCCTATCATTTTGGTGACAGAAAGTTCTGGAATCTGTGAGAAGCCACAAATTTCCTTCCACCCAGCATTCCCCCAAGTCTCCCCATAAAAATGGTACCTCACTTGTGTGGGTAGGCCTAGTGCCCACGACAGTACATGCCCCAAAACACAAAATGGACACATCACATTTTCCCAAAGAAAACAGCTGTTTTTTGCAAAGTGCCTAGCTGTGGATTTTGGCCTCTAGCTCAGCCCGCACCTAGAGAAACCTAGCAAACCTGTGCATTTTCTTAAAACTAGACACCTAGGGGAATCCAAGATGGGGTGACTTGTGGGGCTCTGACTAGGTTCTGTTACCCAGAATCCTTTGCAAACCTCAAAATTTGGCCCAAAAAACACTTTTTCCTCTCATTTCGGTGACAGAAAGTTCTGGAATCTGAGAGGAGCCACAAATTTCCTTCCACCCAGCATTCCCACCAACTCTCCTAATAAAAATGGTACCTGACTTGTGTGGGTAGGCCTAGCGCCCGCGACAGTACATGCCCCAAAACACAACGTGGACACATCACATTTTCCCAAAGAAAACAGCAGTTTTTTGCAAAGTGCCTAGCTGTGGATTTTTGCCTCTAGCTCAGCCCACACCTAGGGAAACCTAGCAAACCTGCACATTTATGAAAACTAGACACCTAGGGAAATCCAATGTGGGGTGACTTGTGGGGCTTTGACCAGGTTCTGTTACCCAGAATCCTTTGCAAACCTCAAAATTTGGCCCAAAAAGATTTTTTTTTCCTCTCATTTCGGTGACAGAAAGTTCTAGAATCTGAGAAGAGCCACATATTTCCTTCCACCCAGCATTTCCCCAAGTCTCCCAATAAAAATGGTACCTCACTTGTGTGGGTAGGCCTAGCTCCCCAGATAGGAAATGCCCCAAAACACAACGTGGACACATCACATTTTCCCCAAAAAAACAGAGCTGTTATTTGTAAAGTGTCTAGCTGTGGATTTTGGCCTCTAGCTCAGCCAGCACCTAGGGTAAACCTAGCAAACCTGCACTTTTTTTAAAACTAGACACCTAGGGGAATCCAAGATGGGGTGACTTGTGGGGCTCTGACCAGGTTCTGTTACCCAGAATCATTTGCAAACCTCAAAATTTCACCAGAAAAGTTTTCTCCTCTCATTTCAGTGACAGAAAGTTCTGGAATTGGAGAGGAGCCACAAATTTCCTTCCACCCAACGTTCCCCCAAGTCTCCCGATAAAAATGATACCTCACTTGTGTGGGTTGGACCAGCGCTCGCGACAGGAAATGCCCCAAAACAAAACGTGGACACATCACATATTCCCAAAGAAAACAGAGCTGTTTTTTGCAAAGTGCCTCGCTGTGGATTTTGGCCTCTAGCACATCCAGCACCTAGGGAAACCTAGCAAACCTGCACATTTGTGAAAACTAGACACATAGGGGAATCCAATATGGGGTGACTTGTGAGGCTCTGACCAGGTTCTGTTACCCAGAATCCTTTGCAAACCTCAAAATTTGGCCCCAAAAAATTTTTTTCCTCTCATTTCGGTGACAGAAAGTTCTGGAATCTGAGAAGAGCCACAAATTTCCTTCCACCCAGCATTCCCCCAAGTCTCCCGAAAAAAAATGGTACCTCACTTGTGTGGGTAGGCCTAGCTCCCGCGACAGGAAATGCCCCAAAACACAATGTGGACACATCACATTTTCCCAAAGAAAACAGAGCTGTTTTTTGTAAAGTGTCTAGCTGTGGATTTTGGCCTCTAGCTCAGTCAGCAACTAGGGAAACCTAGCAAACCTGCACATTTTTGAAAACTAGACACCTAGTGAACCAGAATCCTTTGGAAACCTCAAAATGTGGCCCAAAAAAACCTTTTTCCTCTCATTTCGGTGACAGAAAGTTCTGGAATCTGAGAGGAGCCACAAATTTCCTTCCACCCAGTGTTCCCCCAAGCCTCTCGATAAAATGATACCTCACTTGTGTGGGTACCCCAGGTGCCTGCAACAGAAAAATGCAAAAAACCTGTAGAGATTGAGGGGATAGCACGGCGAGTTGATATTTTTCTTTTATACATCTTTTAGGATGACTCTGCTTTGGGGACCCACACAAGTGAGGTATGATTTTACTTGGGAGACTGAGGGGATGCTGGGTGGTAGGAAATTTGTGCTGCAGCAGTGATCCTACAAAGAAAATTGAGGAAATTAGCTTTTATAAGCACATTTTGAGGTTTGCAGCGGTGTCTGGGTAAGAAAATGTTGGGGGATCCAGGCAAGCCACACCTCCTTGGACTCCTTGGGGTGTCTATTTTAAAACATGTCTGGGTTTGGTAGGTTTCCCTACATGAAGGCCGCACCTGGTACCAAAAACATAAGTGCACCACCCCCAAACACAGATAGTTTTACAATAGATCATTTTGATGTGTCCACGGAAATATGTGATGTTCCAAACAATAAAATTGTGGAAAGAAGCACACTTAGGTTATGTTAAAAAGACCTCTTACCCACCAACCAAGTTGGTGGCATGCTTCATCATCGGGGTCCCACCCGAGACACCTAGCGTGTCATAGGTGTTCTGCAATGCCAGATTACAGCGGAGCAGGTTTTGTCATTTTTACCACACATACTGGTTGTAGTTAGCACGAGGGTGAGTAATGATTCAGTAGATCAAATTTTATTAACAAGAGATTTCACAAAAATGAAATGCACTGTTATTAACTGAAAGGCCAAAAAACTGAACCAATGACTCACAGCTCGTGAGCTGTAAAACCACAACAACACACCAACCGCTTTACAGACCATTCACACACCTTTAATACATTACATGCACAAGACCATTCACGCCGTCAGCCATGGGCCCAGCACATTACAACACTCACATCGACAGACTGCGCCAGTTAAGGGCCCATCAAATGCCTGATATAGCATTCACACCAGCTGATGGGAGTGTGTGGAATGGCGTTTGGCTGGCAGTGTGTTGCAGTAGCCAACAGCAAGTCAATATTTACACCGCCAGCCAAGCGCCACTCCACACACAATGGCATCACTTTTTTTTTTTAAACAAAGAAACCACTAAGTAATTAGAAATAATTACAAAACTACAAACACAAAAGCTCTAAGTACATGACAGAAATGCCAACCATGAAACTGAACACATGAAAATATAAAACCAGCGGTTTACACTCATGGTAGTTCCCAGTAATTCTTCTGGGTGTGGTAATTCCTGAAACAGCCACCCACACACAGCCCAGGCTTTGAAGGACAATCTGGGCAGTACATTTGAGTCTCCCTCCGGATACCTCTTCGAGCACAGACATTTCTTAACTGGAAAGTCTTTTTTGGGCGTGGGAGGAATGCGCTCAGCAAAGTGGCGATCTTTCAATCTAGCAACATCCTCCACCACTGCTTCTCTAGGAACTCTTGCCTGTTCCACCACAGTAAGGTTCTCTATCACTGACTCCTGGAATTTCACCACAAATGTCATCTTTGACTCTGGAGACCTATCCTTGAACACAATAAAAGCATTCAAAGTTGCCAAGTGGAACAGGTGAATTGCCAACTTCTTATACCAAACGTAAGACTTACAAATATCAGTATAAGGTTCCAACCTCTGATCAACTCTATCTACACCTCCCATGTGCTTATTATAATCTAAAATGCACACAGGTTTGAGCACTTCAGCAACCTGGCCCCAAACAGTAACATAGAAGTACTCTCATCGTGGATAGTACTTAGCATGTAGACATCCCTCCTGTCTGAAAATTTCAAAGCTAGCAGCTCATCATTCTGCAAGGCACTGCACTGTCCCCGCTCAAGATATTTACAGACAAGCTCCCTTGGATGGCCTTTCCGGTTACAACGAATTGTGCCACAAACAACAGTGTCCATTCTAAACAATTTCTTGAACAACTGTACTCCAGTGTAGAAGTTATCTACTTACAAATTGTGATCTTTGTTAAACAGTCGTCTATCAAGTTCCCACACAATTTCTCAGTAACTCCAAAAGTTGGAGGACAACCAGGGGGGTCAATACTGGAATCCCTACCAGTGTAGACCCAGAAATTATACACATATCTTGTACTACTTTCAGACAGCATATACAATTTAATTCCATATCGCGCCCTCTTGCTAGGAATGTACAGCCTAAAAAACAAACGACCCTTGAAGAGGACCAAAGACTGGTCCACAGCTATTTCTTTGCCTGGAACATAGACCTCTGAAAACTGATCTACAAAATGATCAAGGACAGGCCTAATCTTAAAAAGACTGTCAGAATCAGGGTGATCTCGTGGCAAGGCTAAAGCATTGTCAACAAAATGCAGCATCCTAATAAGAAGCAAATACCGATTACAACTCATGGTTGCAGGAAATATAGCCATTGCCATCAAGGGACTAGTAGACCAATAAGAAGTCAGTGACTGCTTCCTTATCAACCCCATCAAAAGAGTCAAACCCAAAAACCTTTTCATCTCTTCCAAATGTGTGGGAATCCACTGGGTAGCTCTAGAGTGTGGCCTAAGTCTGGCAGCGTTGTCCCTCAAATACTGCTCTGCATACAAATTAGTCTGCTCAACAATCTCTTCCAAAAACACATCATCCATAAATAACTCAAAGAAATTGACAGGCAAAAGTTCTCCGTATTGACTCTATACCCCGGGAGGCCAGTAAAGGCAGGCAATTCTGGCTGCTCCATGTTTGGGGCAACCCAGAGTTCAGGTCTTCCAACGGGAAACCTTTCAGCCCCAGGTTGCTGCACTAATGGCACATCAGTGTCCTCCTCTAAAACAGGCCCTTCATCTGCACTGAGAGTGGCTTCCTCATCAGAAGATTCCTCTCCGACAGAAACTTCACTGCCAGAATCTCTCACTTCCTCCTCTGCCTCAGATGCAGAGTCAGTCTCATAATCATGATCAGACAATGACTCAAAAAGCATACCAACAATCTGCTAAGCGGTCATCCTGCGGCTAGCCATGATCCTTCCTACGAAAAGTAACTGGACAAATGCACCACCAACAACCAGCACTGTGTAAGATAAGTAATAAACAAAGTGTGGCTTTATACAACGAGTTATGTCCTGAAAAACGCTACTGCTCACTTGCCGGAAAAACCTACTCACCAGCAACTACTCTGCACAGACAGAGCAATCACCAATGATATCCCACTAAAAAGAAAGAAAGAAAAGCAAATTAGAAATAGGGCAACACAAATATCATTGTGCACAAATCTAAGGACAATTTCACACACAATCCTGCATTTAGTACCCCACCCACAAACATGTCATTCATGCATGGCAACAATACTCCTTCGGAGTAAATTGTTTTTACTTAGCTAAAACACGCAACTATGCAAACCACATGTCAACCACCGCCAAAACCTCAAGGAGCCACAGCAAAGAAAGCAAAAGCTTTGAACTAGAACAAAAAGGAGAAAAAAAACTGTTATCACAAATTCAAATACTTTGCCAGTTGACAAACACCCCACCATCAAGCATTTAGAAATTGGTGCCCAAGTGGATTCTGCCCCCCCTAGGGGCAAATGAGCCCACTAAAAAATAGGCCTATCTGCCCCAAGGGAGGCAGAAAATACCTTTAGTAATGTGCCCCCATGGGGAGCGACCATTGCCCAAGGAGGTGTCCCCCCACAGAAATAAACAAATAAAAAACATCCCTGGCATTCCAGTGGTTTCTGCCCCCCTTGGGGGCAGATCATCCTAAAGATAATAGGCCGCTCTGCCCCCAAGGGGGGCAGAAATGGCCATAAATAATATGCCCCCCTAAGGGGAGTGACCCTTGCCCAAGGGGCCACCCCCATCCAATAACCACACACACACACGTTATCCCTGGTGCCTAAGTGGCTTCTGCCCCCTTTGGGGGCAGATGGGCCTAAAGAAATAGGCTGATCGGCCCCCAAGGGGGGCAGAAATGGCCAACAGTTCTATGCCCCCCTTGGGGGGTGACCCTTGCCCAAGAGGAGGCAGCCCCCCCCCCAGAAATAAGCAAAAAAAAAACATCCCTGGCATTCCAGTGGTTTCTGCCCACAGGGGGCCCGCTCAGCCTAAAAATAATAGGCTGATCTAAATGGCCATAAAATATTTGCCCCCCAAAGGGGAGCGACCCTTGCCTAAGTGGCTGCTCACTCAAAGCACAGAAACAAAAAAAAAATCCCTGGTGTCTAGTGGGCATTCCTGCTGCCCGATCAGGATGCGATCGGGCAGCAGGAATGCTCAAAGAGAAAGCAGGTGAAAGGAAAACCCTTTCGTTTCCCTCCAATTGCCTCTTTGTCTGAAACCACCCCCCCCCCCGGAGGAGAAACTCACCTGTTTCTCCGTGATCGCGCTGGAAGCAAATGGCTTCCAGAGTGACCGGCACGCTCTAATGATGTCAGCTCACGATCGCGTGCTGACAGCATTAGGGGGGTGGGGGGGTCGGGGGTGGAAGGGCTTCCCCTTTCATCCCTGCCTTGGGGGGTGAGAGGGAAGCCCATGGAGGGAGCGCTAGTGCTCCCTCTGAGCTTATGTGCCAGGACGTAATGGTTATGTCCTCGGCACAGGAGCGCTGCGCCGGTGGATGAAACCATTACGTCCCCGGCACAGAAGGGTTTAAACACAAAAAAAAGTCAATGCACATTCGAGATACATAATTATAGATGTATTGTGCAATTATGAGATTGACAATTCATAAATGAAACATAAATACATGGAGTTTCATTATGGCCATTTAAATCAAAATACATAGAGATAAATGTGAACAAGTACTACAATATGGAATGTTAAAGTCAGACATTAAAACACAGGCATATATGAATCTCTAGCCTTCTACCATGAATGCACCTTAAAAGATACAGTTTGGCATTAACACAACCAATACAGCAGAATGTCATCTATGTAAGCATGTAAAGAAAGCAGATATGTTGTAGGCAGCACGAAGAAACAAACTGGTTTCAGATCTTTAAAATTGCACAGACTTGGACTGATCTGGTGATTGATCTGGTGCAGCCCATAATGTTAACACCTACACAAGGACATGTGTAACATCCTTACAAAATCTTATAATATTTAGCATATTTAGCATGGATTCAGTGAACAATATCCAATTCGGAGCAGATATTGGTTTCTTAAATATTATTTTCACATTAACAAAATTGTAATTCATTGATATATGTGTAAACCAGAGAGAGTCCCAAGACAATAAGAGGCAGAGACTCTATGCAAGTGTGTGATAGTGTGAGAGGAGAAGTATACATGACAGAGTGAAATACAGAGATAGTGAAAGTGACTTGGATAGATCCATGAGAAACATAGACATTTCATCATAACAGAAGATCATTGCATACATTACCAAAAGGGTGAAGACTATATTTATCATGCAATATTCCTATTAAATATCCTATATTAAACATGAAATGATCATTTCATACATCACCAATAGAGAGAATAGTATATTTACCATGAAATATTCCTGTTATATATCCTTCATCAAATGTACTTGTTCCATGTACCGCAATAAAGTAACTTGTTTCATAAACTCTGGAAAGGACAGGCTTTGTGTATTTTCATGGACGGTGGTAAGGTGGTGCTGCTGCCAGCAGCAGCGCCATGCCAGCAAAACACCGCCGACCGTATCATGAGCCATGATACGGCCTGGCGGTGTTTTGCTGGCAGACGCTGCTGCTGGCAGCAGCGCTGCATCCCGTCTCCTGCCGGAGGAGCCCCTGCAAGCAGGTAAGTCGGGTTCTCCGACAGGAGAGGGGTGAGGCCGTGGTGTGTGCGGGGGTGTTCTGTGTGTGTGTGGGGGTGTGTGTCTCTTTTTGTATGCGTGCATGTGGATGTGAGTCACGATGAATGCGTGCATGAATGAATGAATGTGAGTGTAGTGTATGTTGTGTGTTATGAATGCGTGTGTGTGACAATGTATGTTGGTGTGTGTTGCGTGTGTGGGTATGTATGTGTGCATGCGTGGGTGGATGTTGGTATGCATGTGTGTATGATTGTGTATGTGTGTGGGTGTGGGTTTGTAAATGTGCGGGGCAGGAGAGGGACAGGGAAGGTGGGGTAGGACTGTAGGGAAGGGGGCAGGGGAGACCCCTATCAGTGCCAGGGGAGGAATTCCCTGGCACTGATAGTGCCCACTGCCATGGTTTTTGTGGCGTACGCTTGCCACGAAAACCATGGCAGTAGGTGGGGTCATAATCCTAAGGGTGAGATTGTGACGGCCGCCTGTCTGGAGACCGAAGTCCCCAGCCCAGCGGCCATTACCACCCTGGCGGACGGAGTGGTACACTGGCCGTTTGGCTTGAGCCAAACCGCCAATGTCATAATTTGGGAAAAGGTACCGCCAGCCTATTGACAGTACCTTTCCCCAAATTACCGCCGTCCGCCAGGGTTGTAATGGTAATGAGAACCTAAATGTCGAAGGCCATACAGATAAATTTGAATGTAGTTATACTAAGGGACCATTAAATGCACATACTTATCAGACTTACCAATACAGTACACTTCCGAGCAGGTTCCCACATTGAATGCAAGGGATCTCTGTGTTGCAGGGAAGCAAGGAAGAGCCCATTGCACATTGAAACAACAAGACAGTGACAGGGGGACTGAGGTGTCACTCCAGCATGTGGAATAAATATTTGAAACATAAGGTATCACTAGTACTTAAAATATATTTCTGAGTGAAACTCACCAGATTACTGTTCACTACCCAAATGGACTACTTCAACAGAGTACAAGACAACCAAAGAAGATCATTGACTTGTTAAAACAGATACAAAACCAAGCAGATAGCTTAGACACCAACTGAAAACATGAGATGCATGATAGCTATCTTAAAGCATCAGGTGAAAGATAAGTTCAAATTCAAAGCACCATGCACAAAATATACAGGGTGAGGGTTTGTCATTTTTGCAACAGTGGGCACCATATTTGGTTCCCACCAGAAATGTGTTTTCCACCAGTACAAGACTGTATTCCAAAAAAAAAAGTGAAAAGGAAGTAACGTGGTGGCAGATGTATGTAGAAATCTGCAATCTTTATACACAGAGCTCTCCAAAAAAACCTAAAAGATAGCTTTTTGTTTATCGTATAAACAGCCAAAATCAATTAAATACGTAATACTTGACAAAAGTATTAGTTATAAAAAATTCACTGGTTGATGAAATGTATGTGGAAATATGGTACTCTCCAAGGTTGAATCCTTTGTCAGGTTAGGAAGGCTTCAAGCTCCTCATTAAGGTGTGAATGAATGGTATTCATTCATGCCCATACTAAACCTATGCCGTTCCAGAAGAGGGAGCCTCTGAAGAATCTGTCTTCTTACGACTACTGCTTTTTTTTTTATAGTATAAGATGATTTAAAAAAAGCAGCAATATAAATAAAACTAATTAAACTATCATTTATTCTATTAATGGAAAACATACCGTATTCATTTTTAGTGCAAGGTAGATCGTCTGTCTCTGTTTGCAATCCTAGCTGGACTTAAAGGCTGATTTCCAAAAATAATTCTCGATAAGAAACTGGGGGCCAGATATATGAGATGAATTGTGATGCAGGACAGGCGTAAGCAGTAAGTCATATTTATAAAATGACCCATTTGTTTAATTTTGTAATACATACGGGGGGCAAAATCTGTGCCGAAAGTAGCTGCTTCATGCTCAATATAATATATACAATGTAGGCGTTCTCCAGCACAATTTGTCGTAAATGTAACACATTCATATTCATGGGTTGGCATCATGCATCCTTGTGAAGTGCATCACAAAGCTTCAAATACTTCTGAATTTCTGTGCATCTGCAACCCAGACTCAGGAAAAGATGCAGTGGTCGTGGTACATAAAAATAGCAACCCCACAAAACATTTTGGCACGCTCAGCTATGTCATGGAGGTCGTCATCCTGCAGCCAGAATTTGCTAGGAGGCCACCACCCTACCACATAGGCAGTGAATAAGGAGCCAGCGAGTGCTTTGGCAGATCATATCCCTCATTGACCTTAGGGAACATGAGGTCATAACATTCTTCAGACTCAGGAGGGTGTCCATCATTCAATTGCTCCATAAGATTGGGCCAAATCTCCAGCTACCAACTGCAAGACCCAATAACATCCCCCCACATGTGAAACTAACAGCTATGTTTCACATGCTGACATCTGGTTCCTTCTGGAGCACAACATCCAGAGTGGCAGGAATCTCACAGGGATCATTTTCGGCATTACTCCCCTCTGTCCCGGAGGCAAAAACTCGACTCACGCCCCCAGTACCTCCTCTTCCTCAAGATCCAACAACAACAACTGGACACCAAGCAAAGCTTCTATGCCACTACAGGATTTCCACATGTCCTAGGTGCAATATATTGCACACGTGCAATTGGTGCATCCTGCTGAAACATCCCACCTCTACAGAAACCTGAAGAACACTTATTCGATTTTCGGTCCAGGCCATAGTGGACCATCTGGGATGTTCATCAATGTGCTGACAAATTGCCTACATCTTCTGGCACAGTATAATAAATAAGCGGTTCCATAATGGTGAATATGGAAATGGCCTACTGATTGGTAAGAAAATCTGAAGTACACATCAAAATGTATGGCATAATAGCCATCTCTCGGCTTGCGTATGGATCTAGGGGCATATATATGAGAGATTTGCGTCATGCTTGATCCAAGCATCTTGGTACATATGTGACACAAACCTCTGAGTCAGAATTTTGAATCCACACAAGCCACCTTGTGTGGCTGTGAATGGCTTAAAAAATCTGGAGTGATGCAAAGCAGGGCAAACTGCTACGTTGCAATACTCTGCGCAAGGGGTGTATTTCATGGCCGTTGAGTGGATGTTTCCGCACAACTCCCAAAGTTTATGACATATTTAAAAATTGTCAAATCCTGGTAAACATGTGACTCCAGAAAAAAGATATGCCTCCCCAGTTGAGGAGTAATGGGGAGAAATATTTTCATATCTCCTCTTCACTTTATCTTTCTGTGTTTTGCATTCTGCAGAGGCATATAAGTACAGAATCACCTACAAGTCAAAAGACAAAAATATATGTGAAAACCTAAATCTTGTGCGCACATCTGCAATAGAACGTTACTTGTATATTCATCAGTTTGTCCTATATAAAAACAGCCCACATTCCATACATTTGTGTCAATCTAAGTTCAGCATGACACCTTGCCCGACATCCATGTAACATGTGGGAAATGCAGTACATGTACAAAGCAAATAGCCATGCTAATATAAGCGAACAAATCAATGGCTGTGTCAATGTCATCTAGGTAAGCAACAACCTCTGAGGTTTCAAAAAGACATGTGTATGTTTGAGTGCTAAACATGTTGGCACTGTCACAACCTGCCTAGGGCTGAATATAAGCCAGAAAATCGGATCATAAATTTGTTACTTTACACATATAGTAAGTGCACATATCATAGAGATGTCAAGAACACTTAAAATTTTTGGTCATAGTAGACTACAGCCTGAACTTGAAAGTCAGCATGTAAAAATGTCCAAAGTAAGAGGACATGGTCAACATTTGCTATAACACAAAAAAATGGAAGAGACGTTTAAATCAATAGTCAACATTATCAACTACATTTTGTTCTTTATTGTAAGAAATGTGTATGATTTTGCCAGTATACATAACACAGAGGGACAGTTATGTCTCTGCAACAATGTGCATAATCATTAACAGGTGTATTTTTGTACTTTCAGCTGATCAAGGATATGGTTTGCAGCAATGGGTCATGACGCCAGTCGTCCATCCCCAGACAGAGCTTGAAAAACGCTACAATTTGGAACTAAGCAAGATGAGGAATATTGTTAAGAGAACATTTGGAGTTCTGAAGTCCAGGATCTGATGCCTGGACATGCCAGGGGGGAGACTGTTGTACTCACCCACAATGGTCTGCAAGCTCATCCTTGTCTGTGCTATCTTACATAATATCTGTGTCAAATACTAATGTCTGTGTGACCCTGAACCAGAACATACAGAGCAAATGTAGGAGTAGGATGAAAATGAAGGAGAGATCCAGCATACATTGGATGGTCAGCGGCGATGCAGCCAGATTGTTGCAATTTTTTTTCTTAAACTATATAAGATGATGGAGAAAATGTCTGAAATTAAGGTAACTATTCAAGATATGAATAAATGTTTGAACTCGTTAATTGTGTTGTCTTTATGTGAAAGTCAATGTAAAAATCAATTCACTCACATCTTCTCAACTAGTTATAGGCCTCACTATGCCACTGGATTCAAGCTAGCGTGGCTGATGAAGGGTGAAACCCTGAACCCGGTCCCAGGATGCTTGTTTCCGGTCTAGGGAGGACCTGGCCTGGCAGTTCGGGCTGGACTGTTCTGATGAGGAACAGGGTCAAGACTGATTTGCATATGGCTGGGTCTAAACTGGAGTGGCATGGTGAGCAAAAAAACAATGGATTAAACCCAGATATGTGACTGGGGGTGAATGTTTGATTGGTTCCGCATTCCGTCCATCATGTGTATTTTGCTCAACATGTAACAATCGTGCTGTCTGATCTGTTGAGCAACATGAAGCCATGCCTCAAATTAAAAAAATAGTCAACCCGGAAATGTAATGTGATGCAGTGTGCTGCATGAAAGGGACAGACCAAGACTGCAATATATGCACATCTCAATTTTCTATTCCTGTCCTCCCACACTTAAGCAATGCTGTGCAGCACACCTAGGAGTCTTCTTGCTATCTGCAGCATCACAGTGTGTTTCATATGGCACTCAGTGATTGCTCTACCTGAGGCAAACTGCTCAATGGTGGGTGTCTCACTAATGGGCAAGCATGCAAATCGTCATCACTTTGCAGAAGCAAATGTTGTTGCTGATACCATCACAGACCATGAGTGACCGTATGATAGACAAAGTCGTAATGCCAGGTGTCAATGTTAAAATGTCATTTTTAATGTAAGCATACATGCATGTGTGGGGAGCTTCAAAACAAAGCACATGTGACTCATTTCATAGGCAGATTGTCAGACATACCACATCTGCCCCATAATTTACAAAATGCACATTTTCCATGCTTTGCACAGCAATGCAATGAGGCTCAAAGGCCTGTTACACAACCCCATGAACAGATTACCTTGCAATGTGTGGCATTACCCAGAGAAGTAAGACAATGGGGATGTTTTTCCAAGCATCACATCTCCTCAAGAATACTGAGGTGGTAAAAGTGTGAAGTGTTCATGTCAAACGTTAATCACAAATGTATGTGTACATGCACAATCTCATTAAACATGGTGCAGTGGAAGTGTTGGTTTTGAAATTACCTCTGCATGGTAAGAGTGGTATATGCCTCCCTGAATGTGCAACTGCATAGTTGTGGGGCTCACTAATTCTTGTGTCACCCCAAAAGGGAACGTGGAATATGAGTGTGTGCCATTACATGGGTCTGTGTCATGGACTGCAGTTTTCTTGCTCCATGAGGTCCACACAAAGACCTGTCCTCACAGTAGATGTGCTACTACTGCCTTTGCCAGCAGTAAGACTGAGCTAAAATGAGGGAAACAGCATGCTGTGTCCTGAACAGTAGTAGTGAGCACGATCATGTGACCCTGGTCCATTGCAATGAGGCTTACTGGCTAACTCATCCTCTTCAAAAGGTCTGTTGTTGTGTGATACACTCACCCTTGCCCAACATTATGTTGACCATAAAAACTGTGCATGATAAAACTATTTGCAGACTCCATATGCCTGTGTTAGACATATGCAAAACACTGGTTCAAATGTGGAACAATGTGAATATGTTTAATGTGTGTGTGTTGGTAGTGTGTGATCACCTTGACAAAACTATGACATGATCTATTGCAGTTTGCCGAGACTGAGTGTGTGTGCTGCATGTCATAATGCTGGTGGTAGCCTGATACCTGTGGATCACAGCATTGCTCCCCAAATGTCCTGTGACTGTAAACAAAGGGGCATTTTATGATCATGACCACACATTGCAGTGCAGTAAGTCACCCTACTGTGCTGCTATGTGTGAAAGCAAAAGGGCACAGATGTACTGTATCAAGCAGAATACAATGCATTCTTGCATTTTCCCCTGCACTGGTGCCATTATGGCCACCTACAGCCAAGGCAGACACCCTTGCACCATGGTGGAAGTAGGATTGCATCTCATACGGGATTGTATTTTTGCATGAATATGTGCCTTTCTGCAATGCAAACTATCCTATGAGTGATGTACATGTGCTGCAGAACATGTCTGAGACCGTGGGAGTTTCATGGGTACACCCATGCAATAGTAATGAAACCACTCTCTGGAACATAGATAAGCAATGCAATGATCTCTGAAGCAATGTGGCATTCGGGATGAATGACCCGTCACAGGGCTACGTAAGGTGGGCTTGGGTAGCTAAACAAATATCATAATATATTTAGGATGGGCATGTTCCAATTTGCAAGCGCCACACAACTTGGTTCAAACATATACCCCTAAATTCAGAAGTGTCTGCTCTACTGCATTACATGGAGGACCTTTCCTAGCTTTGTGCCTAAGAGATGGCTGTCTGACAAAAACATGTGGAATATTGGAACTACGCCAAATGGAGTTTTAAAGTCCAGTAAATCTACAAGCTGGATGGGACATACACTGGAGTATGGGGAGCCACCTTATCTATGTGCTTCCTTAAGTGTGTGTTGCATCCGTAACACATCAAAAGAAAGGATTCCTGACACACTGCAGGAATAGAGAGATTGGGTAGAATATGAAATATAAGAGAGTGGGCCATAAAACCCAGCAGCAAACATTATATGCATGTATGACTGTGGTGGACATCCAGGTGTGGATCCTGGCAATGGCTGTGACAACTGATGCATGATCATACAGTCACGATTCCTGCATTGCTGTGCTGCCATGCTTCCTGCTGTTTCCCTGGCTGGGTGATAAGGAATGCACATGCTTTCTTGGAACCTGGACTGACTCCACATGCAATCTGCTGGGCCACTTGTCATGACGTTACAGGCACATGCAAGGCTTCCATCCACCCAGATTCTACACCTGGACACTGCCCTCTGTAATACAGACCTGCCAAGTGGTGCCACCCTAGTCCAGGACCATGGAAGTGGGCCCAAGGTATGTGATCCAGTATTACATACACCTCTACAGTAGATCCCACACATTCGGCAAGTTGTGTACAGAACCTGCACATCCCCCCTGCTGCATGGCCCATTGCACCAGTTGTGCCGGTCGGAAACTGCGCTTTGCCGCCAAAGGGTGGAACTGACTGCAGAAGTGCCTTAGCACAGTGCAGCCATCATTCATTGGCCATTTGAGTAGGGATGCATCATATAAAATGATACAATTGTTGGAAATGGGCAGAATACACCCAAGCACTGATGGGAGTGACAGGCTGCATACTAGGAAGTGTATAAGTTAGTTTCACTTTTTCTTACAGTCTGACAGTTTGTGCTGGGTGTTGGAAGTGTTTTGGAGAGTGGCTGTGATTGTGAATGTCTTTTGGTCTTTTTAGTCTGATTTGTCCTTGTGTTGTGAAAATATTATACCGTTTGTGTCTTTTAATATTGCGTTGTACAAATATTTGTCTTTGTATTGCGTGTCTTTTTAGGGGTTTTGTAAATTAGGGGTAGAGTTAGGGCCCAATCTACCATTCCAGATTGTGACTCTCAATTAGCATTTTTTGCAAGTCGCAAATTGTGAGTCACAATTTGAAATGTATAACAGTGTCAACCACGCTGTTTGTGATTCCCAATGGGGTCATAAATGACCTACTTCATCAATGTTCATGAGGTAGGTCACAATTAGTGCCCCATTCGGGATAGCCACACTCACAGGGATGGTGGCCTTCGGGGGACAGCAGACCACTGTGTCTGTGAGTGTTTTTTTTTAAATGCAGCCCGTTTTCCTTAAAGGAAATTGGAATGCATTTCAAACCATAAAATTAAAAGTTTTCTTTTCATTTTTTCAGAGTAGGCAGTGGTCCATTTGACCACTGCCTGCTCTGAAAAAATATTTTTGCTTCCATTCACAATGGGAAAGGGGGTCCCATGGGGACCCCTTACTGTTTGCGAATGGTTTACTACCAATTTAAATTGGTGGTAACTGCAATTCTTTTGGGATCGTAAAACAATCATACATGCCAATGCAACTCGCAATTAGGAAGGGATGCCCTTGGAATGTCCCTTCCTAATTGTGAGTCATAATCCCTATTTTGCGAGTCATTATTTGCATGTCAGCTCGCAAAATAGGGACTTGCAAAATAGGGATCGTACATTAGAAAAGGACATCTTGCGGTCGCAAAAGGTGAAATTCACGTTTTGCAACTGCAAAACAATGTTACACATTGGGCCCTTAGTGTTAAGGTGTGTTTCTTTGGGGTTTGTTTGGGCACAGAGGAATAGGGACATGTTGGGAAGGGGTAAGGGGGAGAACATTTCAGAGGGAGAGTTGAGCTGGCTCCTGTGGCTCATTGTGTATTATCTGCCCAGTTTTGGGGGTAGGGTCAGCCATGGGTACCCACCCAAAGACAAAAAGGACAGGTGGGAGCGTGTGTGTCAGTACCTGAATAAGTACTTTGGCCAGGATAAGACCATTGTCCAAATGAAACATCGTTGGGCTGGTGTGGTGGCATGTTAGGCAGATCTTGTGTACCTGTCGGACTGGAGATTGGTTCCCCAGTAGGTATGTATGCATATACCATCTGCTTGTTGTATTTTAGCTATAGCAGTCATGCAAAACATAAACATTTTAGGAACATTATTTGATTTGTTGTATTTTCACATCGCATCATGCACAGTGCAACATGTGTGTTACAATGAATTAATATAAAGAAATAAATCTACTTAGGGGAAGTTTCTGTGCTTCAGAGTGGCTACATGAAGTCAACTTAAGAACAAACCTGTGGCAATAGCTCCATTGCCATACCCTGGCACAAGGGGCAGATCAATGGGTTGTGGTTGGTTGTATACATTGAAAATGGATGAAGTTATGAGCATTACTTCTTTAACATACGTGATTGACCAGGCAATGCTCCCAAAATGCTAGAGCTCCTCCATTAATGGCTACGCAGAAAATATATGTGCACTCTCCATTAATATCAAACGTTCTATGTGTGCTGCATTGTGTTGTACACGTACACAGTTTAATATCTCTGACAAATGTAAATGTGCCAAAATGTGGGATTAACAAGAGAACAAAAAGCAAACTTGCCTACAAGACATGCATCTTTGCACAAACTAGAAAGGTACATAGAATTTCCGATAGTCAGAAATCTATGCATCAGTGCCATTAAAAATATGATATGGCCTTTACAATATCACATATGTATAGACATGTCCTTTCACATCACATCAATTCTTTGGCCTGCCTAGGGCCAATGGTGTAACTCATGTGTCATGGTACAATTGGGCCTGACATGATGCTGACCAGTATTACAAAAAAATGTACATGCCCCAGACATGTGATGGAAAGATACCTCTGATGTTCAACATCCTTCCAGCTCAGCCCTGCAAGCTGACCAACTGCATCTCATATTAATACAAGTTATGCAAATATGTGTCAAGAGTGTGGTATTGGCCTGAAATACTGGGATGACTTAGTTGTTAGCATTGAATTTTGACTGTGTGAAAAAGCATTATTTACGATGCAAGGTAAGCACCTACCATACACCCACGGTGAGGTGGACAGCTTCAGAGACTTCAGTGCTGCCAGTAAGTGTAATAAGTACATGTATGGAGTCTTTTGACGTTTGTGTGTGACTTATGTGAATTACAACCTTGTGATGTGTTTTGGGAGGTATCATTTACCTACAACCAATTTACAGTCTCTGTGCCAAAACAACAGAACATGGCCACAGAATCAATTGGAAAGAACAAGGAGGCATGTCATAGTGAATGCTTGGACAATGTAAGTAAGCCCACATGTTATAAACATCTTTAAATCTGTGGTGAGGTTAGCATATCTATCGTCTTGATGGTTTTAGCTCAGGGACCATCATCTGGTGCTTACTCTGCTGGTGTTCAACATAAAGAAATGTGCTTGTACCAAAATATTACAAACATAATGTATCGAGTTTCAGCATACTTAGTAGCACGTTTATGTTGCATATGTACATGATTGTGTATGACGCAAGTGCTGATGATATGCAACATTAATACCCAGATACTGTTACCACATGTGAACTGGAAGGTATCACAAAATCTGAGAAATACAAAATGTGTTTCAATATGCCACATATTTTCCTTCATCATGCAGCATAGTATGCTGCATGCTGCATTCATTTGTCCTCTCCTGCAACATGATTCCAGGGTGACTGGGGTGGAACACTGAAAATGTTTGTAGACACATACTTGTCTCTGTCGCTGTGTGTCAAATGAAAAGCCTAATTCTAAAATCATGAAAGACAGTGTAAGCAGGGTGGCCATCAAAAACAATTCATTTGGACTATGATAGATGCTGCAAATGTTGTTGTGATAGGGCTAAGGTATTTGACATCATGTGTTTGAGTCATGACAGAAATTACAAAACATGGCAATATGTGTTTCTGTAAGGGTGGTAGGATATTATCCTATGGACTTAAACAAAATGTCACACTAACCCCAGCTATGGCTGTTGTAATCCAGCCTCAGGGATACTTGTACCTCCCTCGAATTACGGTATATCATCAATATGTGTAATGATGTGACAAAGTAACATTTACACATACGCCCTGAAGGCTGTAAGATTGCAGGTCTGCTATGCTAGGTAACCATGGTGTTGTTTAAGCCGTTACCAGAATGACTGACTAATGCACATTGTGAGTGTGAATGTACACATGGAAGGTTTTTGGTGCTGTTGTTTGGCAGGTCTTAACTGTATGTCAGACTTCAGATATCTCTGCAATGGTTATATGTTTAAGCACTTTCGCCTACTGCAATTTGTGTAAAACCTATGGAGTGCCAGTAGGCCTGAATTCATTGAATCAGTCTAATTGGCATTGTGTTGCCAGCTGGACAAATGCACTACTCTACTCATGGATTGGCATTTAAATGCCAAACTCATTCCCTGCATATCCCTTATGTCCCATTCTTGAAGTGTTCCATACAATGCGTGCTATATCAACATGTTGCTGCACTATGAAAAAGTCCATATGCAGGAATTCACATACTGGTGGGCTATGTTAGACTGGCTAGCACCAACAGAGACAGCCTGGTGCAAAGGTCCCTGCATTCTATGCTACAGGGGTGTGCACAGATGAGTACCTCAGCATGCATGCACACACTAATGAGATGCATTGTCTTATTTAAAATGTCTGTAGAAAAATGCAGCCCTGGGAGAATGAGTGTACAGAAAGTATACAGAAGTGTACAGAAATATGGATAAGTGAAAAATAATATGTTTTGCATACCAGAATCAATATGTCCGATTAAAGTCCACCTGCCTGAGGATAAATTGGTGAAATGTGCACCGAAAGATGGCAGGAGAGTAGGAGAGGCCCAAGGCTGTGGGGTCCTGGAAAAGTGAAAGCCAAGAACAAAAAGCTGCATCCAGGGTTTCAAAGGTATCATCACAATTGCAGCAGCCCCAGCCCAAACCCAGCCGACACCAGGGATATCTGCTGGTTCCCAGCCACCATCTGCACAGCCCAGGAGACAAAGAAGATGGCAAGTATCAGTTATTAAATATTATATTTTGCCAGAAAATCACTATAAGAATGGGCACCATACAACGAGATCAGGCCAGTTTCAGAGAACTTGCCCTGAACATACTAGATGCAATGTTTCAGGTGTCAGAACTGGTGTGAACTCTCCCTATGTACATTACCCTTCCTTTTTATTCTGTTGTTTTTATGGAATAGGTATTAGGCATGGTGTTAGTTAGGGCTTAGTATAGTTAAAGTGTAGGTGGGGGTTAAGTTTTACATATTTTAATAATTAGTATTTTAAAATTCAGTTTTAATAGTTTTAGGTTCTTAAGTGGGTAGAGGTTGATGTTTATTGTTTAAAAAAATCAAACAAAACAAAAAGTGTATATATTTGTTAAGCTTTACATGTATAGCAGCATGGGCCAGTCGTATCATTAATTCCAATAGCGATTAACAAATTGCGATTTTTTGGGAATCGCAGTTAAGTAATCGCTTTTGGAATGTATGAAAGTCTATGAGTTTCATATAGCGATTTGCAAGGGCTCGCAAATGGACCTACCTCATTAATACTCATGAGATAGGTCGCAATTTGCGACCTATTGCAGATGGCTACAATCACAGGTATGGGTGGCCTGCTGGGCTCAGCAGACCACCATGTCTGTGATTGCTTTTAAGTAATGCAATTTTTTTTAAATGCAGCCCGTTTTCTTACAAGGAAAATGGGATGCATTTAAAAAAGAAAAATGAAACATTTTCTTTTATTTTTTAAAAGTAGGCAGTGGACCGTGAGACCACTGCCTGCTCTTAAAAAATGTTTTTGCATGCATTCACAAAGTGGAAGGGGTCACTTCCTCTGTAGTTCATCCTGGTTCTCAACTGCAGCACTGTGCTGTCCAGCAACTCCTGCCACAAACTCTGTTGAGATGAGGAATGCCACCTGCTCCTCAAATTGCTCAAGATCCTCCTGGACATCAGGTCCTTCTGTGGTCCTCATAGCTGCCCTGTGGTTCCTGCCCAGTTTCTCTTTGGTCCTACATTTATAGTCATGCTACCTCTTCTTCAACTCCAGCACTGTCCTCTTTGTTTGCCCTACAGAGTTGACTTTCTGCACCATGGATTGCCAAATGGCATCCTTCTTTCCTAATGCCAATTTGGAGGTGACAAAGACAAGGTTGTCCCCTCAGCTATTAATATTTGGTTCACCTCCTCAATGAAATTGGTCTTCCTCTATGTCCTCCCCTGTTCTACTGTCTGGTCATCTTCACTGGGGTTGGGGTTGTTGCTTTCCTGGCTCGTAGGTGGCGCTCCCTCCATGTTTAAGTTATTTTGTTGTTCTGCTGTCCTGTCTGCTGTTCAATATTTTTTTTAATGTGTCATGTTTTTCACATGCTCCTAAGTAACGTACTGATCTGTGACACCTGCAAGTCATTTATGACACGCAAATCAGCATTGTGTCATGTAGGGGCCAGTTGCCTGATGACATGCTGTGTCGTTCCTTTTTAGAAGATGCGTCAAAATGTTTGATGCACCTTTGGAGCTTGCAACATGGTGCACCAAACCATAAATCCGACACATACATATTACAAGTAAATGGTGCTACACTGTATACGTTTTTTTGACACAACACTGGTGCAACACAACATTGTGTCAGCACTCTTGAGCTCTGAATGTTCAGGCAAGATTACTTTTGTGTAACAAGAGTTCAGAAAATTGCAGTATGATCCCTTCACTCCCTTTTCCTAGGCAAAGCAGAATGTAAGGAATTCACAAAGGATTTTATACATATAGGCCAAGATTTAGAGGGCCTAGCGCCTCCTTGAGCCACATTAGCATCTTTTTTTTTCACGCTAATGTGGCCTAACGAGGTCAAAATCGCCGCACCAGTTTTACAAAGTGGTGCAATGTATGCATTGTGCCACTTTGTAATCCCTTGTGCCACATTATGTCTGAGCAAGGCATGATGTATGCAAGCGGGGCATTCTCCAATTGGGGGGTGAAAAAAAAGCCCAAAGAAATCTAAAAGATTTCTTTGCAACATTTTTTGTGGCATTTTTAATGCCTGCACAGAGCAGGCATTAACAGGAGGCACATCATTTTTTATAATGAGCCTCAATGTGCTTTACAGGATTAGACGCAACATTTTTTATGCTAATCCTGTAAAGCGAAAAACTAGCATCAACAGTTTTGATGCTAGTTCCCTAAGTACTGCCATGATCTTGAATATGGCACACACATGGTGGCTTTAGAGGTGCTAAGGGGTGCAAGAAAAGTGGCGCTGCATTGAATGCAGCCACACTTTTCTTAGTTTTTTCCACATGTAGTTATTTGAGGGCTTGTTTTGTTGCAATATAAAAGTATTCTTGGGCATTACAAAATCTATTTCTGTCATTCATTGATTGACTTTGCCAAACCTGTGAGTAATAGTTATTTTTGTCTGTGTAGTGATGGAGCTATATTTCCACTGAGCAAAATGATTACTTATAATTATCTCACATTTTAGTGAATTATTGAAGAATATCTATGATTGAAGCCTCTCCTTAGTGACTGGTCTATGTGGCAGAATGGTCTGAAAAAACATAGGGCCTCATTTGCAAGAAACTTGTGCATCGAAATTGATGCCCCAGTTTTCTCGCTCCAGCCCTGGAGCACTTAACGACATCATGATAGCACTGTATTTATAATACAGCGCTCCATGGTGCACATTTCCACAGATGCATCAGAGATTTGAATGCATCTGTGGTGGTAAACTGACGCACTGCTGAACTAGCATAAAAAAATGATGCTACTCCAGCAATGGTAGGAAGGCTTTCATGTTAAAATCCCTTGCATCAGTTTAACGCCTCCTCGGAGCAGGCGTAAAATATTTGATGCAGTGAAGTGGCAGAGCGATGCAGTGAAATGTAGTAAATTTAACTGCACCAGTTCTGCATGGCTTTTAACGTGGTAATGCCCACCATGCATGCATTATACTTGGCGCAGGTATAATGTGACTCAGGATTTTACAAACTGATGCTATGGTCCCATTGCACCAGTTTGTAAATGTGGCACAGAGTAGGGGCCTGTTTTGCTCTGCCGCAGAATTTAAAAAAAAAGTGATGGTACTGGGCTTGTAAATACGCCCTATAGATTTTTGATTTGTGCATTGATGTTTAATGTTTAGCATGTAAATATTTTTCAAAACACTTTTAGTTTTGTTGCATTCTCAGGTTAACACACATGTTATTGGTTCTTTTTCACGGAGTATCAGCATGTAGACATTATAATTTGCGCATGCTTGAACTAGGACTTGGCATGAGTTTTGCTTCAGTCAGTTTCAGGATATAATTCATTTATGTGACCCATCACTATATCACCAGAATGATGGCTACCTTTTACCTAGCGTTCTGCTGATGACCTCATCCAGTTCAATATACAAGGTCAAAACATCAGCAGTTTAACCTATTTGACTCACTCATGAAATGGGATCGAGTCTGGCTCATTCTCATCTGAGGGTAGCAGAGATTACATGGAGAAGTAGCAAATTACATGGAGAAACGCCAGGAATTCAGAGAAATGTGTATTTGTTTATAAAATTGGACAATAATTGTATCAACGCTGCATGATATTAACTTTCAAATATTTTAAAGGTGCTAAACTGCAATGTTCTTTAATGCATATGTTTATGCCTATTTGCAGATCATGAAAGGTGCCTTAATGCATATATTATGAAATGTTGTGTTTTAGAAATCCGCTTGGTCAATTAGTTATTTGAGTCTAAGAACTTGATCTAAAACAGCACCATGTTGAAAATATTAATCTAAAGTCAATTCCTGGCATACCAAAGCGATAAGATGCCTTTTTTAGAAGGAATGTGTGCCCCTTTGTGAGGCACGTTTAGAGTGGGATATCAGAAATTGTAAAGATCACTAAGGTTTCATATCCTTCTGTAATTATTTTTGTAGGGAACTGCCCCTTTATGTTCTATGTGAATACTATGTAAAGGGCTCCAGGGCTTCGCAAGTGAGTGGACAGGGATTGCTATGCAATCCCAAATTGCTCTATTTAGGGGAGCAGAATTAGGCTTAACACAGAGGAGTGCAAGACATCTACAAATAAACACAATAGTCATTAAATGAAAGACACGACTCAAGAAGGAGATCCACACCAATTTATAAAAATAGCAAGTACCTTAATATATGTTTAGCCATCAGAGAAAAATCGTTCAGTTAAATACGTTTTAAATGGGAATTCTTTTCACTTTAAAAAGTGGACACTGCAATTTCTGAGTTCTGCAATGGTATGGGAGGCAAGTTCTGTCTTCAGGTGCTGTATGAGGACTTACAGGACCAATCTTCAATACTTAAGGTGAGTATTTGGCAAGGGTCAAGACCACATCAACAGGCCACTCCCGGCGACACTTGGGTGGCCGGATGCAGAGGTGTAGTATGGCGTTGGGTGACCAATATATTTCAATAAGGATCAGTCTCTGTGGAAAAAGGCTGCAGGCTCTGGCTAGGAGGCCAGTTGGGGACAAACAACAGGTAGGTTACAAATGTAGGGTGCTTGGGGACATAGGTGCACTTTTGGTCCTCTTCTCACTGGGTCAGGGGTGCTGGTTGCAGAAGTATTGTTTGGTGTCCGGTTTCTGTGTCCAGCAGCAGTCTCCTTTGAGGGGTCCTGTGGTCTGAGGCTGCAGGCATCGTCCGGGAGTCCTGGTTGGGTGAAACCACAGTGTACTCAAGCTGAGGAGAGCTGGGGGACTTCGTAGACACCAGGGGCCCACTTCTAATTGGGCTGGAGGCCACGGGTGCAGTGGTTGTTTTAAGCATCAGATTTCTCTCACCACGGAAACTGTGAAAGAGGGAGCCTGCATGCAGAGGCTGCAGGCAACTTCAGGGAGTCCAGGAGAGGTGAAACCATGAAGACTGTGAGGGGTAGGGGAACCTTGTTGTCACTAGTGGTCCACATCACCTCAGGTCAGAGATGGCCGCTGCAGTGGTGACTTCAGGTGTCAGCTTTTCCAGAGGCTTCAAAGTCCCTTCTTTGGAGGATTTTGGAGAAGAGGTCCGCTGTTTACGGTAGATCTTCAGTCTTTACTGAAGGCAGGCAGTCCCCCAGGGTTTTTGGAGCCACAGCTGCAGGACAAGCCGGCTTTACTGCAAATATTGTCAAGAGTTGCCAAATGAGCTCTGGACGGGGGGGCCTTCTCTTCTGTGAGGGGAACCTGATTCATAATTCAAAGGTGGCATCCCTTTGAGGTTTGCCACAGTAGGAAGGCTAATCAGCAGGTCATCCTGTTGGAGCGGGAGTTACACCCTCTTCTCAGACAGGCTTTTTTTCAGATCCTCCTGAGAACAGAAGGCTCACACCCTAGGGGTCCAGAACTGTGTCTCTGGTGGCAAGTTGGCAGAAACTGATCAGAGCACACCAGATGCTGGTAGGGTTTCAGAGGACACCTCTAAGGTGCCCTCTGGGTACATGTATTAGTCTGTCCAACACTAGCATGAGTGTGGATTCACCAGGACGAGGTGTTTGATACCAAATATCCCTATCTTCAGTGAAGTCATCCTGTTGCTGGGGAACTCGTATTGACCAATGTCCAGCATATGTATTTAAAATGCTTTCCCTTACTATGGTGGTCATCATGACATTGGCGATGAGTCATAAAGTGGAGGAAATACCGCCAACAGGCCAGCGGTAATTACTGCCAAATTATGACCATGACAGTGAGAACTCCCATAGACAGCCAATGTACCACACCTTACGCCAGGGCATTAACACCACGCACGCTGGGGGTCACCATCAACAGCCAGACAGGAGACAAAGTACCGCCCACCATTTCACAACACAGTACACCGCCACGATTTCCGGGGAAGAACCAATGCCATCAAAAGCCTGGCGGAAACACTGCACAGACAACGAAAGAATCACTATTAGAGACACAAAAAGGATAAATCTGCCATGGAACAGAACTGCAAGTCTTCCTGATGCTCTTCTATGCCTTGCTCCACCTGGAACACCAACGCTGACTAAGATGACGATGCTGAGTACAGCAGCCTAGCCCACACGGGAGGGAGGGAGGAAAAGGAGAGTGACACACACATGCACAGCACACACCATTCACACACACACCATACACACAATCAGCTGCATACGAAAAACAATGGTACACAACAAACGGCATAGTAATGCAGGGGCAACAAGAAGACAGTCATGAGAATGTACTGAATGGGAAGAGCCACCAAATTAACCAATTGGATAGATAATAGATATGTACAAATGACGACAAAGCGCCAATGCCCAGTCCAAAGTACTAAGGGCACACATGGCCACAGGGCACAGACCAAGGCCCAACTTGTTCCCTGACATCATCTGCACAGAACTCTGCAGGGGCATCATTTTGCAAGTGGGCAGACACCTCAGGGGGATGGGGGCTACCTCAGTCGGGAACTTGCCCACTGGTTCTGGAGGGGACTCCATGCCCATTTCTCAGTGCTGGGGAGTGCAAGGTCACAATCTCTCAAGTGGGTAACTTGCCCACAGGTCCTGGAGGGGGCTCCATGCCCATTTCTCTGTGCTGGGGAGTGCAAGGTTACTGTCTCTCAGCTGGGTGACTTGCCCACTGGTTCTAGAGGGGGTTCCTTGCCCATTTCTCTGTACTGGGGAGTGCAAGGTCACAGTCTCCCAGGTGGGTGAGTTGCCCACTGGTTCTGGAGGGGGCTCCTTGCACAGCAGTTCCAGGAGTGTGGCCTACATGCCCTCTGCTGGTGGTGAGGGCTCCCTGTCTCATATGGAGGTGAAGGCTGCACTGTGTCAGCAGGTGAAGGTGCCTCCTGGGCAGCCTCTGCTGGAGGTGAGTGCTGCACTGTCTCAGCAGGTGAAGGTTCAGCCTCTGCAGGAGGAGTGGGCCTCCCTGCCTAAGCTGGAGGTGAGGGCTGCGTGACCACAGGTGGTGGTGTCATCCTGCCAGCCTTTGCTGGAGTCTAGGGCTCCTTCTGCTTCATGGCAGGAGTTGAGGGCTTCTTTCCCTTCATGGCAGGAGGTGCGGGCTCCTTCCCCTTTGTGACAGGAGTCGAGGGCTTCTCCCCCTTCATGGCAGGAGCCGAGGCCTTCTTCCCAATCATGACAGGGGTTGTGGGATCCTTACCCTTCCTGGCTGGTGGAGTGGGATCCATCACTGTCTTGCCTCCATGACTAGGAGGTGCCTCCACTGTCCACGTGGACTGTTTGGCTGAGGTGCTGGGCTGGGTCATTGGGACCCTGTTGTTACAAGCAGGATGGGGGGAGGGATAGGGAAGAGGTCAAGTTGGGCAAGGTGGGCCCCTTCATAGGGACGGTGGGGCGGGAAGAGGGAGGAGGGATGGGAGTGGAGGTTGAGAGAGTGGTTGTTGGAGGTGTATGTCTGCTGGACTTAGGTGCAGGTGCATGGGCAGTGTGAGTGTGTGAGGTGGATGGCTGTTGGGTGTCTGAGTGCTTGCGTTTGTGTCCTTTAGGAGGAGGGGACAGACAGGGTGGGAGAGGACACAGGGGACACGTGCATTGATGTTGTGGAGGTGTCTGTTAGTGAGGTGTTTGTGCTGCTTGGTGTGGTGATGCTGGTGGTGGATGTTGATGCAGTGCATGCAGGTGTGAGTGTGGACTTGACTGTGAGGGAGGTGGAGGAGGAAGAGGAGGAAGAGGCGGAGACAGTGGAAGTGGTTGAGTGTGCTACTGTCTGGTGTTTGTGTGAGTGCTTGTGGACTGAAGTGTGGTGCCTGTGTTTGACTGTGCTACTCTTGTGTGATGTCTTGTGTGCATGCTCATCTGTGTGTGTGTGCATGGGATGGGTTGGGGTTGAGGAGACTGGGACTAGAAAGTGGTAGTTGGAGGTGGGACGGTAGAAACAGGGACAATGGCTGGCATCACTCAGGGCAGCAGGGCTCATTGGGGCAGGACCTGAGGTGCCTGGGGCGAAGGAGATGCCCATCCTCCTGGGTGAGCGGGCAGGGGCAACTCGCTAAGAGGCTACGGGGGTGGTGGCTGTACCTGCAGCTGCAGTCATCACAGAGGTGTCCGTCACCACCAGAGAGCTTCCATCTGAGGAGGTATCTGAGTTAGTGTTGTCACCTCCTATCTCTGCCGTGGTGCTCCCCGCGCCCTCCGTCCCACTGGTTCCCTCGGTGTCTGTGGACTCTGCCTCCTGGGTCCTGTGGGATGCAGCTCCCTCTGTTGCCGCTGCCCCTGCTCCTCCACCAGATGATGCTAATGCACACATGGACAGGATGACAGAAGAAAAAAGGGGGAGACAGAGAAAGGGAGCACTAGGACAATTACTGCACCAACAACACAGAAGGCATACACAGTATCATCACACATAGGGATCAGCATTGAGCACTATGCATTGCACTGCCAAATGAATTGGCTATATGCCACAGCAAGATGAGGGCCAACCACAGCCAACTGCACCCCTCCTGGGACCCAGTAAGCCCTGTGTGACATGAAATGCAACCTAGCTAGGTTACCTTATTTTCCCTTTCAACCATTACCCGTGAGATGACCAGTACATCTCCCACGTCACTGCCAAGTATCCTGGGTCGGTGCATGATGCCTTTATCCTGAGGAAAAGCAGCATCCCAACTGTGATGGCCCAACTACAGAGACACAGGGTGTGGCTGGCTAATAGTTGAACCAGAGTCCCCACGCACTGTATGTCAGTGTATGCATTCAGGTGTTATCCCCATGGGATTGTGTAAGGCTAACTGTTGTCCCTCAATACTTGCAGGTGACTCTGGCTACCCAAACCTGTCGTGGCTCCTGACCCCTGGGAGGAATGCCAGGACAGGGGCTGAGGGCCATTATAATGAGACACATGGCTGAACCAGAAGAATAATCGAGTGGACCTTTGGCCTCCTGAAGGCCAGGTTCAGGTGCCTCCATCTGACAGGTGGATCCCTGCGCTACTCATGAGAATAGGTCTGCCAGATAGTAGTGGCATGCTGCATGTTGCACAACCTGGCCCTCAGACAACATGTGCCTTTTCTGCAGGAGGAGGGGACTGGAGACGACCCTCTGGCAGCAGTAGACCCTGAGGACAGTGAGGACGAGGAGTGTAGGAAAGTCCTCCTTTTTGCCCTGGTCACCCCCACACTTTTTGGACAGGTACTGGTGGTTACTGACTCTTGGCTGTGCCCTGGGTACTGCTTACCAGTCCCAGGGCCAGTGCTCTGTGTAAAGTGGATATGCAAATTAGGCTAATTATAATTGGCTAAATTAACCTACCTATAAGTCCCTAGTATATGGTAGGGCATGTAGGTTTAGGGACCACAGCATAGGTAGTGCACCCATAGGTGCACTGCTGAGGTGCCCAGTGTCATTTTAAAGGCAGGCCTGCCTTGCTGGTTGCTTATAAATTAAAGTTATATGCAAATTCGACTTTGGAATTAAAAGTAGTTCCAAAGTCTTAAACTACCTTATTTTTACATATAAGTCACCCCTATGGTGTGCCCTATGTGCCCCTAGAGATGGGTGCCATGTAACTATAAGCAGGTACCTTATAAAAATAGTTTTATAAGCCCTGGTGAGGTAAAAACAGCCAAATCCGTTTTTTCCTCATTGTAGTGAATGGCCTCCATAGGCTAGAATGGGGAGACTTTATTTTAATTTTAAAAGTCCCCTTAAGTAATGGATACCAAGAGTTTGGTATCAAATTAATTGTTATAATAAATCCCACAACTTCCAGTTGTTGGATTTAATATGACTTATTCAGGTAAAGAGTTTTAAACTTTACCTGAAAAGTTGCCAGTTTCAGCCCTGCATTGTTTTTGCTGCTGTGCCCTGATTGGCCAGCCTCTGGCAGCCTGGCCAGGCTGCATGATGAGGTGTGAAGTGGCCTGGCTTCACACAAAGAGATGTGCCTGTGGGAGGGAATTTCCCCTCGGCAGATGGTGAGGCAGGAAGGGGGAGGGCTGCCAAACTGGTCTTCAAAGACAGAGAAGGAACAACCCAGCAACACCCCCACATCCTGCAACCCCAAACAACTAGGTGCCCCCTTGATTAGATTAGGAGAGGGCAGGAGAGGGGTGTGTTTATGATTTTTAGCCACCCCAGTGGGTGGGCTCAGCCAGATGTGAATCAGATTCAGCCATGATGGATTTTTGAAGAATGTTGACTCCTGGGATTGATTTTTGCCACACTTCCCAGGAAGTGGTCATCACAGGGGGAAAGACCCTGCACCTGATTGGAGAATCAGGACCCCCCCTGTTTTTCACCCAGGAGCAATGATAAAACTGGCAGACCTGCACCCACACCTCAGATCCCCATCAGATTCCAACAAGGAAGAACCAAAGGAGAAGATGGACTGCCCTTCTGGACCCCTGGCCTGCACCTGGAACCTGCACTCAGAAGGACTGCACCAGCTGCACACTTGGGCCTCACCACAAGAAGGGCTTTGCCTGGCTTCAACTGGTTCAAGGAGTGGCTCCCTGTTTGCTACAGGTGAAAAACTGCTAACCTGAGTCCCCTGCACCAACTCCTGAAGAAATCAACCAGCTGGCCACTGCCCAGTGGCCAAAAAGGAGTTTGCGCCAGGTGCATTCTGGGAGTTGTAGTCCGCACCCCCCAAGGATCATCTCAGAGCTTCTGGACCCTTGGGGTGAGCTGTGGAACCCAAAAGAACCTTAAAATAACATCTGGGAGAAGCCCCAGAAGTTTGGAGAAGTTTTGAGAACTTTTGAAAAAAAAGCTCCATAGAGGGACCGACCCGCCGCGGCAACTCTAGCCGGCTTGCCCCAATCCCGACCCGGCCTGATTTGCAGGTTCGTCCCGGAATATCTCCGAAAAAGAGACTAAGGGGGTGATTACAACATTGGCGGTAAAAGGCGCTTACCACTGTGCCGAAGACCGCCAATACACCACCGTGGTGGCAGGAGACCGCCACAGCTATTATGACACACATCACGGAATCTGCCGAAATTCAGACACCCACACAAGTCCGCCACACCAAAGGTCAGCGATAAATATGCGGAAACAAATCCTCCACCTCCACGCTAACAGAAACACACCCATGCTATTACGACCCACGAATCCACGCGGCGGTCTTTCAACCGCGGTATTCCATTGGCGGTACACACCGCCGCGCTCAAAATACACACACATCTCCAAAACACCGCCACATTGGACAATTCAAAATACACACACCTGATACACATACAAACACCACTCCCACACATCCAATACAATATAAAACACACACTCACATCACCCACAAACCCCTACGACCACAAATTAGAGACGAAGGCCAGAGAGAGACAGAACAGGATAGATAACACCATCACACAGAGGCACACTACACCATCACCCATACAACATCCACGCACAAAACACCACATACCACTACACCCACCACACTCATCAACACATACACCACCCCACACATCACACACACCACCCCATGACACGCCAAAGACAGGAGGAGGAGCTCAGGGTCATGGTGGAGGAAATCATCAGGGTAGAGCCACAGCTATTTGGCGCACAGGTACAGTACACACCAATAGTCAGGAAGATGGAGCTATGGCAAAGAATAGTCGACAGGGTCAACGCTGTGGGACAGCACCCAAGAAATAGGGAGGACATCAGGAAGAGGTGGAACGACCTACGGGGGAAGGTGCGTTCAACAGTATCCAGGCACCACATCGCGGTACAGCGGACTGGCGGCAGACCCCCACCTCCTCCCCCACAACTAACAACATGGGAGGAGCAAGTCTTGTCCATCTTGCATCCTGAGGGCCTCAGAGGAGTCGTCGGAAGAACGGACACTGGTAAGTCTAATCTTCACTATCATATCCCCCACCCTACCTGCATGCTATCACACACCCCAACCCGCACACCCTCCCCTATCACCCTACCTCCTCACTAATCTACCCATAACACCAACAACCCATCCCAACCCCAAGACCTGCATGACACAACTAAGCATGGACACCCATCACTAAAGCATGCCCACTGCACAGACCCACAACACCCCCCAACCATCACCACACAAGCCCCCACACAGGAATGCCTGCACTGGGGTTCACGCACACCCATCCATAGCACACCATGAAACACACACATGCAATAATCATGTTCTCATACCCCTGCAGGAACCCGAAGGACCGTCACCACACCAGAGGGTCCAGACAACACCACTCCACCCCCAGAAGAGGCCCACAGTGACGACAGCAGCTCTGCCCTACTGGATCTTGATGACCAGCCCGGACAATCGTGGGCCTCAGGACAGTCGGTTCCCCTTGCCCAGCCACAGCCCAACACCGAACTGCCACCCTCTGGGAACACCAGCACAGCACCCACCCAGCGGACCCATACCTCCCTACCCATGACAGGTCAATCAGCGGTGTGTCCACCACTACAGGGCACCCAGGCTAACCCACCACCCCAACAACAACAGGGACCTGGGGGCAGTGGTAGTGGGCACACGGTCCAGGGGACGGAGGCACAGGAACACAGGGGAACTGGGAGGGCTGATGTGCGACAGAGGGAGGACAGGCCAAGGGAACCCACTCTCCACGAGGCCCTATCCTCCATCATGGAAGCATACCACCACTCCCAGGAGACGATGGCAACGGTCCTGGACAAGTTGCAGGAGACCCTGCGCCTACAGGAGGAGCAGTATTTGGGGTTCAGGGAGGAGCTCAAGACCATCGGCTCCGCCCTGGGCACCATCGTAGGGGTGCTGACGGACATTCAAAAGACTTTGAGGGACACCGTGGCACTCCAAGGGGCCCCTGACACTAGCCAGGACGACGAACTGCCCACCACCTCTGCCGGCGCTAGTGGACAGGAGGCCCAGCCACAGGACCACCACACCAGCACCCCACCCCCTGCAGACGGACAACCACCACGCAAGCGGGCCCTGAGATCCAGGAACAGGACACAGCAAGATGGCAAGACCCCGCCAGGAAATAAGACTACCTTGATTGTCCCCCCACTGTCCCACTTTGTTACCCTGTCCAGATTGGAACTGCCCCAGCTCCACTTCCAATGGCCAGATGTGTAATGTACCTGTGAGACTAATAGACTGGACTCTGCCATGGACATTATTCCACCATGACCTCTCCCCATTTCACAACCCCCCTACATTTTTATGCACTTCAATAAACACCCTTGAAACCCCAATAATATTGGAGTCAGTCAATGATTGTGAACGTTGTATTGTCAATTACAGTGTTAAAAAAGGTTAGCCATTGGAAGGTCAACATACCTATGTCACACATCACAAGCCTTTCATTAGTGAAACTGAAATGGAAGGGGACAACTCAGTTAACAAATAGGGAGTGAAATGTAGGTACAGGATAGAGGTAGACGTGTGAGATGTAATATAATGTGAAACATGAAATTGTACTCACCTGTGTCTCATTGAAAATATTGCTGTATGACTGACTCCCTGTTGTCGTTTTCATCTTCATCAGCTTCATCCTCATCACTGTCCACAGGCTCCCTAGGCTCCCCCGCTGCAACAACACCGTTATCTGGATCATCCTCCTGCAGAAAAGGCAACTGGCGTCGCAATGCCAAGTTATGGAGCATGGAGCAGGCGATGATGATGTTGCACACTTTCTTCGGTGAGTAGAATAGGGACCCACCTGTCGTATGGAGGCACCTGAACCTGGCCTTCAGGAGGCCGAAGGTCCGCTCGATTACCCTCCTAGTCCACCCATGGGCCTCATTGTAGCGTTCCTCTGCCCTGGTCCTGGGATTCCTCACTGGGGTCAGTAGCCAGGACAGGTTGGGGTAACCAGAGTCCCCCAATAGCCATACACGGTGCCTCTGGAGTTCACCCATCATATCAGGGATGCTGCTATTCTGCAGGATGTAGGCGTCATGCACTGAGCCAGGGAACATTGCATTTACCTGCGAGATGTACTGGTCTGCCAAACAGACCATCTGGACATTCATCGAATGATAACTCTTCCGGTTCCTGTACACCTGTTCATTCCTGCGGGGGGGGACTAGAGCTACATGGGTCCCATCAATGGCACCTATGACGTTGGGGATATGTCCATGGGCATAGAAGTCACCTTTCACTGTAGGCAAATCCGCCACCTCAGGGAAAATGATGTATCTCCTTACGTGTTTCAGCAGGGCAGCCAACACTCTGGACAAGACGTTGGAAAACATAGGCTAGGACATCCCTGATGCAATGGCCACTGTTGTCTGAAAAGACCCACTTGCTAAGAAATGGAGCACTGACAGCACCTGCACGTCAGGGGGTATTCCAGTCGGATAGCGGATTGGTGACATCAGGTCAGACTCCAACTGGGTACATAGTTCCCGGATTGTGGCACGGTCAAACCGGTAGGTCACGATGACATGTCGCTCTTCCATTGTCAACAGGTCCACCAGCGGTCGGTACACCAGCGGATTCCGCCATCTACCAATATGTCCCAACTGACGGTGCCTGAGAAGGACAACAGCGAAAAAACTGTCAGCATTCCTCCAGGTATGTACCCACAGTCATACACAAGACTACACCAGACAATTAACCCATCCGGGAAAGGTTTTGAGTGTAGGCCTCGGTATGTGTGACGCAATAGTAAATTAAGCCATGTGGGACCCTGAAATGGCGGCTGCCTGACCTCTAAAATGGGACAATGGAATTGTGGGGTAACTGCGCTGGCGTTGCACACCGTCGCGGTAGGCGGTCGTAGAGTGCGGCGCAATGCTGCATTGGTTAACATTGGACCCTATGGGTCCCAGGAGCCAATGAACAGGTGCGCTGGCGGTGATGATGCGCACCGCCGCGGACGTCACCACCATTTTCTATCTGTTCAATCACTAGATATCTGACCTTCGACAGGAGAGGACCTACACTGCTAGTGCTGCTGTGACCTCGGTCTGGAAGCGACGATGGCTGCTGCGTCTGGGGAAAGGGACCCTGCCTTCACTGCACAGGAGTTGGAGAAACTTGTGGATGGGGTCCTCCCCCAGTACACGCTACTCTACGGTCCTCCAGACCAACAGATTAGTACACAGGGAGCACGTTGTATGGGCTTGGCCTGGGTGGAGAGGGCTGGGTGGATGAGGGAAGGGGGCAGAGTACATATAACAGTCATGCATGGGGATGAATGGGCCACAGGGATACAGTTGGGAGGGGGCCAATTACAACGACGGTGCAGTAGGTAATGACTGTTCCTCTTTCCTTGTGCATGTCATGTAGGTCAGCGCCCACCAGAAGAGGGACATTTGGCATGCCATTGCCAAGGAGGTTCGGACCCTGGGGGCCCACCAGAGACGGGGCACCCACTGCCGTAAGAGATGAGAGGACATTCGCCGCTGCAGCAAGAAGACGGCGGAGGTTCAGCTGGGGATGACCTCCCAACGTGGGAGGGGTGCCCGTCGCACCATGACCCCCCTGATGTTCCGGATCCTGCCGGTGGCCTACCCGGAGTTGGATGGGCGCTTAAGGACATCACAGCAGACACAAGGGGGTGAGTTCAACCTCATGCAATGGACTTTGCGTGCTGTGGAGCTGTCCGTGTGGGGGTGGTGGGCTGTGGGTGTCCCTAGGCCAGGGCGAGTTAGGTAGGCAAGGCCCCTCCGTTATGTAGGCCATGTGGCACTCTACCCCAGCTAAAAAAAAAGGCAAATTGATGTATAGTTGCCCCTTTGCCATCCATGTGGTCAGATGTCTACCATTGCCATGTAGGCCATTTCCCAGGAATTCCATGTGCAGAGGGCAGGAGCACGGCGTAATGCAGGGGGCTGCTGCGTTTGTCTTGTCCGCCAACGGTAGCGGTATGCCATGCACTAAAACTCTCTTTCTTCTGTCTCCACCCTTTTTCTGCTCTCCCTGTCCTTCTGTACATCAGCATCATCAGGCGGAGGTACAGTGGCACCGGAGCACGAGGGAGCTGCATCCCACATGGCGATGGAGGGCCACACCACAGACTCTGATTCCACCAGTGGGACGGAGGGCAAGGGGAGCTTCACGTCGGCCACAGGATCACCAAACAGCGATACGGACTCGTCCCCCGAAGGGAGCTCCCCAGTGGTGGCGGCACCATCTGTGCGCCCCACTTCTACAGGTACAGCCGCCACCTCCCCTACCAGCACCGCCCTCCCAGCAGCCCCTCAGCATTCGCCCCGTGCCCGCTCACCCAGGAGGGTGGGCATCACCTTCGCCCCAGGCACCTCAGGCCCTGCCCCTGTCACCCCTGCTGCCCTCAGTGAGGAGGCCATTGACCTCCTCAGGTCACTCACTGTTGGGCAGTCTACCATTGTGAATGCCATCCGGGGTGTAGAACGAGAGTTGAAACACGGTAATGCATTCCTGGAAGGCATTCATTCTGGTCAGGCTGTCCTTCAGCGAACCCTGCAATCTCTGGCCTCAGCACTGATGGCAGCCATTGTCCCTGTGTCCAGCCTCCCCCCTCCAACTTCCTCCACCCAGACCCAATCCCCTGTACCCCAGCCCATCCCAAGCACACCTACAGACCAGTATGCACACAAGTCAACACCCAAAAGTAGCTCAAGCAAACATAGGCACCACACTCACCACAAGCACTCACACAAGCATCAGACCCATACAGACACAGCAACATCCACTGTCTCCACTGTGTCCCCCTCCTCCTCTTCTCCCTCCTCCCTCCTAGTCTCGTCTACACACACACCTGCATGCACCACATCTACAGGCACTAGGACTCGCACCAGGACACCCAGCACCACAAGCCGCTCACCTGCACTCACCACCTCCACTGCCATATACACGTCCCCTGTGTCCTCTCCCAGTGTGTCTGTGACGCCCCCTCCCAAAGTACACAAACGCCGGCAATCACTCACCCAACATCCATCCACCTCACGACAGCCTCCAGTACCTGCACCTGCACCTGCACCCAAAACACCTAAAGTGACACCTCCTACAACCACCTCCTCTTCCTCCACTCCCAGAGCCCCTCCAACTACCCATCCCAGTGTACGTCAGAAACTGTCCCTATGTCAAATTGACCTTTTTGCCCCCCCCCTCCAATTCATCAGTCCCGTCTTAGCTCCTCAGCCAAAATGCCTCCAGTACCAGTGGTGCGTGTTCCAGGTTTTTGGAGTGCCCCGTCCACCAGGGCAGGCAGTAGGACCCGGAGCCAAGGCACTGTCAGCCCACCCCCTGTGAAGGCTCCGAAATTGAAGATTGGACGACGGGACCGTGTCAAGACTCCTGGTGGTACAAACAGTGAAATGGGATCCAAGGCAATTGGTGAGTCATCTGTAACTCAAAAGAAGGTGGGGAAAGTACCGAGGAAGTCTCCCCAACCTGTTGTGAGTGTCACGGCGGACAAGTGCGCCATCATTTCCGGCAGTCCAGACACAACCGCCAGCACTGTCGTTACTGGTCAGGAGACCACCGCCAGAGTCATAGCCCCGGAGGGCTCAAGTATCGTTACTGGTCAGGAGACCACCGCCAGAGTCATAGCCCCGGAGGGCTCAAGTATCATTACTGGTCAGGAGACCACCGCCAGAGTCATAGCCCCGGAGGGCTCAAGTATCGTTACTAGTCAGGAGATCACCGCCAGAGTCATAGCCCCGGAGGGCTCAAGTATCGTTACTGGTCAGGAGACCACCGCCAGAGTCATAGCCCAGGAGGGCTCAAGTATCGTTACTGGTCAGGAGACCACCGCCAGAGTCATAGCCCCAGAGGGCTCAAGTATCGTTACTGGTCAGGAGACCACCGCCAGAGTCATAGCCCAGAAGGGCTCAAGTATCGTCACTGGTCCATAGACCACCGCCAGAGTCATAGCCCAGGAGGGCTCAAGTATCGTTACTGGTCAGGAGACCACCGCCGGAGTCATAGCCCAGGAGGGCTCAAGTATCGTTACTGGTCAGGAGACCACCGCATCCGCCGGAGTCACAGCCCAGGAGGGTCCAGAATCTCACTGACCCGCTGGGCAATGATGGAACGTCATGCCACAGACCAATGTCAGTATCTGAACCGCCATCTTAGGCTACCGCTGAACAGTCCATAGGCAGCCATGGCAAAGCACCGCTGAACAAGGCCAAGACCGCCATGGTGAAGACCGCTGAACAGGGCAAAGACCGCCATGGCAAAGCACTGCTGAACAGTCCATAGGCAGCCATGGCAAAGCACCGCTGAACAGTCCATAGGCAGCCATGGCAAAGCACCGCTGAACAAGGCCAAGACCGCCATGGGGAAGACCGCTGAACAGGGCAAAGACCGCCATGGCAAAGCATCGCTGAACAGGCCAAAGACTGCCATGGTAAAGCACCGCTGAACAAGGCCAAGACCGCCATGGTGAAGACCGCTGAACAGGGCAAAGACCGCCATGGCAAAGCACCGCTGAACAGTCCATAGGCAGCCATGGCAAAGCACCGCTGAACAAGACCAAGACCGCCATGGTCAAGACCGCTGAACAGGGCAAAGACCGTGTGGGTATGAATAGTCCGGCACATCAGGCATCGTTCTCCCATGTGCAGCTGGGACAGTGACAGGACAGGTACTTCCACGGGGAGACTCATCCAGTCTGGGCACCAGTCCCCCTCCAGAACCAGTGGAGACCTGCATCTACCTGAGAGACTGTGGCTTTGCACTCCCCAGGATGGCACAGTTGGCAACCCACCCACTATAGACACTTGAGAGACTGTGGCTTTGCACTCCCCAGGATGGCACAGTGGGCAAACCACCCACTGTAGTGACTTGAGAGACTGTGGCTTTGCACTCCCCAGGATGGCACAGTGGGCAACCCACCCACTGTAGAGACTTGAGAGACTGTGGCTTTGCACTCCCCAGGATACATCAATGGGCATGGAGCCCCGTCGTGGATCTGGCTTCACATTCATGTGGCTGAGGTGCCCCCCCTTCCCTTCCCCCTGAGGTGCCTGTAGTGTTTCTATCTGATGCCCGGCAGTGTTCTCTCGGATTTTGGTCAGGTATCTATTGTGGGCGTCGCCCATGCATTTTTGGACTGTTGGTGCACGGACATTGTTGTGTACATATCTGCACTACTTCTTGTTTTGTATATTTATTTTTGACAGATTTGGTGATATATATCCGTATAATTTTTGTAACCCTGTCTATATAGGAACTGCCCCAGCTCCACTTCCTATGCCCATATGGGCAATGCACCTGTGAGACTAATAGACTGGACTCTGCCATGGACATTCCTCCACCATCCCCCCTCACCATTTTACACCCCCCTCCAATATTGAGCACTTCAATAAACACTCTTGAAGCACAAAACAATCTGGAGTCAGTCTGTGATTTCGAAATTGTGTATTAGCAATGACAGTGACAAAATGCTTTTTCAAATGTAATGTCAACATACCTATGTCACACATCTCAAGTCCATGAGGAATCTAAGCAGATGACACATGTTGGAAACTACACCTGTGAAACCGTAAGGGAAAATGACAACTCAGTGACCATACACTGGTTGAAATCGACAGACAGGATAGAGGTAGAAGTGTTAAAGTACTTGTAGTAGGCAGGAATGTTTTCTCACCTGTGTGTCACTGGAAATATTGCTGGATGACTAAGTCCCTGTTGTCAATGTCTTCTTCCTCTGCTTCCTCCTCATCACTGTCCACAGGCTCCACAGCTGCCACAACACCGCCATCTGGACCATCCTCCTGCAGAAAAGGCACCTGTCGTCGCAAAGCCAAGTTGTGAAGCATACAGCAGGCCACGAAGATCTGGCACACCTTCTTTGGTGAGTAGAATAGGGATCCATCTGTCATATGCAGACACCTGAACCTGGCCTTCAGTAGGCCGAAGGTGCGTTCGATCACCCTCCTAGTCCGCCCATGGGCCTCATTGTAGCGTTCCTCTGCCCTGGTCCTGGGATTCCTCACTGGGGTCAGTAGCCATGACAGGTTGGGGTAACCAGAGTCCCCTAACAGCCACACCCGGTGCCTCTGGAGTTGACCTATCACATAAGGGATGCTGCTATTCCGCAGGATGTAGGCGTCATGCACAGAGCCAGGGAACATAGCATTTACCTGGGATATGTACTGGTCTGCCAAACATACCATCTGTACATTCATGGAATGATAACTCTTCCGGTTCCTGTACACCTGTTCACTCCTGTGGGGGGGGGGGTGCAGAGCTACATGGGTCCCATCAATGGCACCTATGATGTTGGGGATATGTCCAAGGGCATAGAAGTCACCTTTCACTGTAGGCAAGTCCTCCACCTGAGGGAAAACAATATAGCTCCGCATGTGTTTCAAAAGGGCAGACAACACTCTGGACAACACGTTGGAAAACATAGGCTGGGACATCCCTGATGCCATGGCCACTGTTGTTTGAAATGACCCACTTGCAAGGAAATGGAGCACTGATAGCACCTGCACTTGAGGGGGGATTCCTGTGGGATGGCGGATTGCTGACATCAGGTCTGGCTCCAACTGGGTACACAGTTCCTGGATTGTGGCACGGTCAAACCTGTAGGTGATGATCAAACTTCTTTCCTCCATTGTCGACAGGTTCACCAGTGGTCGGTACACTGGAGGATTCCGCCATCTCCTCACATGTCCCAGCGGACGGTGCCTATGAAGGACAACAGCGACCACAGAGTCAAACAACTCAGAGGTATGTACCCACAGTCTACACAGAACACCATTCATACACAAAATGTGGCCTATATTTGTGTAGTGAGACAAGGACTAGGTATGTGTGGCGCAGTTGGTAATTACGCCATGTGGGCCCCTGAAATGGCGGCTGCCTGACCTCTAAACTGGGACAATGGGATGTGAGGTAACTGAGCTAGCGTTGTACACCGTTGCGGTAGGCGGTCGAATGCTGCATTGGTTAACATTGGACCCTATGGGTCCCAGGAGCCAATGACGATGTACGCCGGCGGTGATGGTACGCACCGCCGCGGACGTGACCGGCGCGGACGTGACCACCATTTTCTAGCTGTTGAATCACTCGATACCTGATCTTCGACAGGAGAGGACCTACACTGCAAGTGCTGCTGTGACCTCGGTCTGGAAGAGACAATGGCTCGTGCGTCTGGGGAAAGGGCCCCTGCCTTCACTGCAGAGGAGTTGGAGAAGCTTGTTGACGGGGTCCTCCCCCAGTACACGCTACTCTACGGTCCTCCAGACCAACAGGTAAGTACACAGGGAGCATGTTGTATGGGCTATGCCTGTGTGGAGAGGGCTGGTTGTAAGAAGGAAGGGGGCACAGTTCTGCGTGCATGAAGGACTGTGAATGCATGTGCCACATGGCAAGGGTAGGGATGTGGGCCACTCACTTTGACGGTGCAGTTGGTAATGACTTCTCTTCTTCCCCTGTACATGTCATGTAGGTCAGCGCCCACCAGAAGAAGGATATTTAGCGTGCCATCGCCAAGGACGTCCGGACCCTGGGGGTCCACCACAGACAGAGCACCCACTGCCGTAAAAGATGGGAGGACATTCGCCGCTGGAGCAAGAAGACGGCGGAGGCTCAGCTGGGGATGGCCTCCCAACGTGGGGGGGTGCCCGTCGAACCATGACCCCTCTGATGTTCAGGATCCTGGCGGTGGCCTACCCGGAGTTGGATGGGCGCTTGAGGGCATCACAGCAGACACCAGGGGGTGAGTACATAATCATTCAGCGGACTTTGTGCGCAGTGAAGGTGTCTGGGTGGGGGAGGAGGGCTGTGGGTTTCCCTAGGCCAGGGCGAGTTCCGTAGACTAGGCCCTTCCGTAAGGCAGGCCCTGTGGCCCCCCACCCCACCTCTGTAGAATGCCAAGTACAGGTATTCATGCCTCTGTGTCATCTATGTGTGCATATGTCGTCCATAGCCTTGTAGGCCATTTCCCAGGAATTGCATCTGTAGAGCCCAACAGCGCGACGTAGTGCAGGGGGCTGTTGTGTCTGTATTGTCCGCCAACGGTAGCGGTAAGCCATGCACTCAACCTGTCTTTCTTCTGTCGTCATCCCCCTTTTTGTGGTCTCCCTGTTCTTGTGTGCATTAGCATCATCAGGCGGAGGTACAGTGTCACCGGAGCACGAGGGAGCTGCATCCCACATGGCCATGGAGGGCCACACTACGGACTCAGAATACACCAGTGGGACGGAGGGCGAGGGGAGCACCACGGCGGTCACCAGATCTGCAACCAGCGACACGGACTCATCCTCCGATGGGAGCTCCCTTGTGGTGGCGGCAACATCTGTGCCTCCCACTTCTGCAAGTACAGCCGCCACCCCCCCTACCAGCACTGCCCTCCCAGCAACCCCTCAGCCTTCACCCCGTGCCCGCTCACCCAGGAGGGTGGGCATCACCTTCGCCCCAGGCACCTCAGGCCCTGCCCCTGTCACCTCTGCTGCCCTCAGTGAGGAGGCCATTGACCTCCTCAGGTCCCTCACTGTTGGGCAGTCTACCATTTTGAATGCCATCCAGGGTGTAGAAAGGGAGTTGCAACACACAAATGCATTCCTGGAGGGCATTCATTCTGGTCAGGCTGCCCTTCATCGAACCCTTCAACTTCTGGCCTCAGCACTGATGGCAGCCATTGTCCCTGTGTCTAGCCTCCCCCCTCCAACTTCCTCCACCCAGACCCAATCCCCTGTACCTCTGCCTATCCCAAGCACACCATCAGACCAGCCTGCACACACCTCAACACACAAGGGAAGCTCAGGCAAACATAAGCACCACACATCCCACAGGCACTCATGCAAGCATCACACAAATACAGACACACCAACATCCACTGCCTCCACTGTGTCCCCCTCCTCCTCGTCTCCCTCCTCCCTCCCAGTCTCGTCTACACTCACACCTGCATGCACTACCACTACAGCCACTACGTCCCGCACGAGCACACCCACCAGCACACCCCGCTCACGTGCACTCACCACCCCCACTACCATTTCCACGTCCCCTGTGTCCTCTCCCAGTGTGTCTGTGACGCCCCCTCCGAAGATACACAAACGCAGGCACACACCCACCCAACAGCCATCCAGCTCACGACAGCCTCCAGCGCATGCACCTGCACCCAAATCCACAAAAGATACACCTCCTACAACCACCACCTCTTCCTCCACTCCCAAACCCCCTCCAGCTACCCATCCCAGTGTCTCCCAAAAACTTTTCCTTTCCACCCTTAACCTATTCCCCCCGTCCAACTCATAGGTCCCGTACTAGCACCTCAGCCAAAAAATCTCCGGGACCAGTGGTGCCTGTTGTCACAGGTATGTGGAGTGCACCGGCCACCAGGCCAGCCAGTGTGGCACGGAGCCACAGCACAGCCAGCCCCCCCCTCCTGTGAAGCACCAGAAGTTGGACAGTGCCCGGCGGGAGAGGGGGAAGACTCCAGCCAGCAAAGCCGCTCACAGGGGTCCCGGGGGGAGTGTGGACTCAGCTGTGACTCCTCCCAAGGTGGGGAAGGGGCAGAAGAAATCTCCAAAGTCTGGGAGGAGCAGCACGGCGGAGAAGACCGCCATCATCCCCGCTGCCCATGAGGCCTCCGCCAGCCCCATCGTCACTGCCCAGGAGGCTTCCGCCAGCCTCATCGTCACTGCCCAGGAGGCTTCCGCCAGCCTCATCGTCACTGCCCAGGAGGTCACCGCCAGAGTCACTGCCCAGGAGGACACCGCCAGAGTCACTGCCCAGGAGGCCACCACCAGCCCCATCGTCACTGCCCAGGAGGCCACCGCCAGCCACAGCCAGCCACAGCCCAGCTGGCCAGGAGGGCCCCACAAGACACAGCCCAGCTGGCCAGGAGGGCCCCGCAAGCCACAGCCCAGCTGACCCATGAAGGACCGCCAGCCACAGCTCTGCTGGGCAATGAAGGACCGCCTTGGCAAGGACCGCTGAACAGGGCAAAGACAGCCATGGAAAGCACCACTGAACAGGTCTGACACTGGCAACTCAAGCACCGCTGAACAGGCCAAGGACCGCTGAACAGGGCAAAGACCGCAATGGAAAGCACCGCTGAACAGGTCTGACACTGGCAACTCAAGCACCGCTGAACAGGCCAAGGACCGCTGAACAGGGCAAAGACTGCCATGGAAAGCACCGCTAGCCCATTAGCGGCAGAGCTAGTGACGCAACTGGGACCGTCACGGGGTGTGTGATGCACTCTGGGCACCAGTCCCCCTCCAGAACCAGTGGAGAACAGCATCCACTCCATCTGTCCTGCACAGGATGAAGCACTCTGGGCACCAGTCCCCCTCCAGAACCAGTGGAGAACAGCATCCACTCCGTCTGTCCTGCACAGGATGAAGCACTCTGGCCACCAGTCCCCCTCCAGAACCAGTGGAGTATCCCATCCACAACCTCTGTCCTTGGCAGGAAGAAGCACTCTGGCCACAAGGACCCCTCCAGAACCAGTGGAGAGATACATCCACTACCTCTGTCCTTGGCAGGATGAAGCCCTCTGGGCACAAGGCCCCCTCCAGAACCAGTGGAGACAAACATTCACTACCTCTGTCCTTGGCAGAACGAAGCACTCTGGGAAAAATGCCCCCTCCAGAACCAGTGGAGACAGTTATGGACTTGAGAGACTTTGGCTTTGAACTCCCCAGGATGGAACAGTGGGCAAACCACCCACTTTAGAGACTTGAGAGACTGTGGCTTTGCACTCCCCAGGATGCAGCAGTGGGCAACCCACCCACTGTAGAGACTTGAGAGACTGTGGCTTTGCACTCCCCAGGATTGAACTGTGGGCATAGAGCCCCCTCGTGGATCTGGCGTGGTGCACTCATCCGGCTGAGGTGCCCCCCCTTCCCTTCCCCCTGAGGTGCCTGTTGTATTTTGATCTGATGACCCTGCAGTGTTCTCTCCGTTTGGATCGGGTATCTTGTGTGGGCCTCGTCCATGCATTTTGGACCCAGTGGTCCATGGACTATGAATGGTGCAATACCTGCACTACTTATCGTGGTGTATATTTTGTTTATTGTGTATATATATATATGTATATATTTGCTTACTGTATTTTGATATATTACAATGGTTCCACTCATTTCCTTTTGTCTTTGCATTCTTCCGGGGGGGGTTGGGGGTGTAACTGTAATGTATAGATATGCATTGGTGTGTGTGTTGTATGGGGGGGAGGGTTGGGGTGGGGGTTGGGGTGTTGAGTGTGTGTGTCCCTGTGTTTTTGCCTCCCCCCTCTCCTATGTCGTAGGTGCAGTACTCACCGTGGTCTTCGCCGCCTGTGTTGATGATCTTTGTAGAGGAGCAGGAAGACTAGCGCTGGCAGAATATGGAGTTCCGGCTCCATGGTGCCGTCCTTCCTCGTGGAGTGTGTAGAGGTGAGCGTTTTCCCTTTGAAATGGCTGTTTCCGCTGTGTTTTTATCCGCGGTGAATCCACCCCGGAAAAGGTGGCGGATTGGTAGGTTGTGATACTGTGGGCGGTACATTGTCTTCCGCTGTCTGTTGGCTGTGACCGCCGCGCTGTTTGTTTCTACTGTCGTGGCGGTCGGAGTGTTAAAGGGGCTGTCTTTGTTGGCGGTTTCCGCCACGGTCATAATTCCAATTTTTTTACCGCCGGCCTGTTGGCGGTCTTACCGCTGCTTTAACACCGTCCACCAGGGTTGTAATGACCACCTAAGTGTGAAGGTAAACTTTTAACCGAGGCCTCCCGCGGCCTGTAGCCGAGCAGGGCTCCATCGCAGTCGGCCTGAAACTTTGACTTTGCCCTGGTCGAGGTGCAACCAGATGACCCGATTGGCGCTTTTTGTTTCTAGGCGCTAAAAAACAACAATTCTTTAAAAATTCATATCTCCGGTTCCCCTTATCCGATTTTGTTCGTTTTTGTGTCATTTTAAAGATAAAAATATAATCTATTGTTGGTTTCAGATTTTTTAACTGTTTCCTGTGTTTTATTTAATTACTGTTTTGTGATATTTGAATGCTTTACACTCTGGGCCTGATTCTAACTTTGGAGGACGGTGTTAAACCGTCCCAAAAGTGGCGGATATACCACCTACCGTATTACGAGTTCCATAGGATATAATGGACTCGTAATACGGTAGGTGGTATATCCGCCACTTTTGGGACGGTTTAACACCGTCCTCCAAAGTTAGAATCAGGCCCTCTGTCTCCTAAGTGAAGCCTTGTCGCTCGTTGCCAAGCTACCAAGGGTTGAGCTGGGTTTAATTTACTGAGACCTAACTGGACCTAAGTGCAGGTTAGTGGCCTATTGCTAAGTGTAGGTACCTACCTGCCCTCACCAATAACCCATTTTCCAAAATTTTTGGTGTGCAGTGGTGGGATCCTGTACTTGCATTCAGTATCACATTACAGTTTTAAGTAGAACAAATAAAAAATCCTTTCAATTGTCCTAGTGCAAAAATTGTTTTTAATTTTTAATTTGGATTAATTTCAATTATTGAATTTTTGTGAATTTTCTAAATTCTTGTTTCCAATTTTTGCTAAACGTTTTTGTTGACACAAAACTAGGGAACCATGGAGCTTGATCTGGCTAGCCTACCCACAATGACAGTAGTCCAGCTTAGGGGGTTGTGTACTGAAAGAGGGTTGCCTGCAACCACTGACCTCAGGAAGCATGTCCTGATCAAATCCCTGACAGCATGGGCTGATGCCCAAGAGGTAGACTCAGAGGAAGCTCCAGAGGAGGAGGAAGTAGGGGAGGATGCTAGCTCCAACCACTCAGGGGAGGGAAGGCATCTGAGCCCAAGTGAGGATGAGGAAGACCGGTCCTCATTACATACAGTCATTAAGGGCAGACCCAAAGCTAGTTGGGGGAAGGGGATCCCTTCAGGAGGAGAGAACCTGTCCCTCAGGGAAAGAGAGCTGGAGGCCCAGCTAGCATTTATAGCTTTGGAGGCCAAGAAGCTGGCCCTAGCAGGGCAAGGGAAGAGAAAAAAGATGGTGGCAGCGACAAAGTAGCTGAGGTGTCCATGCGTGGGGGGGTTTGCCCCAGATTACCCAAGGAGGTGGTTCCTGCCTATGTAGAGGGGGATGATATAGATAAGTGGCTTGGGGCCTTTGAGAGGGCCCTCCAGATGAGGAGAGTCAAGCCTCAGTACTGGGGTTCACTTCTTTGGGAGCTGGTCCCCAACTCTGGGAGGGATAGATTCCTAACCTTGAGGGGGGAGGAGGCAGACTCAAATCCCAGTATGAAGAGATGCTTGACTAAAAAGTTTGGTCTGACCCCAGAGTAGTATAGGCTCAAGTTAGGGACACCCAAAAGACAAGCACCCAGTCCTGGGTGGACTTTGTGGACATCTCAGTAAAAGCACTAGAGGGCTGGATACAGGGAAACACGGTAAGTACCTTTGAGAGGCTGTACAATTTGATTATGAGGGAGCACCTTCTAACCAATTGTGTCCAAGAGAAGCTCCACCAGTATCAAGTTGACTCTAAGTTGACCAACCCCAGAGAGCTGGGGGAGGCAGCAGATGACTGGTTAAGAACTAGGGTTAGCCAGAAACCCCCAGGGAGTGATCAGAAAAAGGGAGGACATGGTTCTTCTCAGGGGAAAAACCAAGGGAAAGGAGATAAAAAACCCAAATCGTCCTCACAAGAGTCCCCAAAAACTTCTCAGGGTGGGGGAGCCCCGAGCCATTCCACTACTAAGGGGAAAGGGTATCAGGGGAAGAATTATGATCCTGTTAAAGCAGGAAAGTTTAAGGAGCTTGCTAAGGCCGGCAAGTGTTTTGAGTGTCATCAACCTGGACACAAAAGAGGAGATGCTATCTGCTTCAAGAAGCCCCCCACTGGTGGGCAATCCCAGGGGATTGCTAGTGTAGGGTTGGGAGTGGAAGTTGGCCCAGGGCTGGGATCAGGGTACACAGAGGTCACCTTAGTATCCGTGGGTGGGGTGGACATTGCAACTATGACCACCTTACCTCCCAGCATGGAGAGGTATAGGCAGAGGCCTAAATTCAATGGGACTGAGGTGAAGCTCTGAGAGATACAGGAGCCAGTGTGACAATGGTCACAGAGAAGCTGGTTTCTCCAGAACAGGTCTTACCTGCTGTCTTCCACCAAGTGACTTGTGCAGATAGGAGAACCAAACTCCATCCCATGGCCATGGTGAGCCTAGAATAGGGAGGTGTGACTGGCCCTAGGAAGGTAGCTGTAGGTCCTGCCCTCCCAGTAGTGTGTCTGCTGGGGAATGATCTTGAAGCATCTGAATGGTCAGAGGTGGAGAGAAGAATCCATGCACAGATGCTGGACCTCCCTGAATGGGTGTGTGCTGTGACCAGGTCACAGGCAGCACAACAGGGAAGTGCTGGACATTTGGACCCTGGAACAATGGAAGAAGAAGAGAAAGGGCACTGGGTCTGGCTTGCCAGCCCTTACAAGTACAGAGGATCAGGAGGAGGAATCCAGCCCTGAGGGAGAGGATCTGACCTCTGAGGGAGGGCCACTTCCCCTGCAAGCTCTGCCTGAATTGGCAGAACTGCAAGGGGCAGGTGGACCCACCAGAGAAGAGTTGTGCCAGGGACAAAGAGAGTGTCCCACTCTTGAGGGCCTGAGGCAGACTGCTGCCAGGCAAGAACAAGGGGATACCAGTGGGACCCACAAGGTTTACTGGGAGGATGGAGTTCTCTAGACCGAGGCAAGGGACCCCAAACCAGGGGCAACCAGGAGAGTAGTGGTCCCCCAGAAGTATAGATAATTCCTCCTTACTTTAAGCCATGATATTCCCTTAGCTGGACATTTGGGACAGACCAAGACCTGGAACAGGCTGGTCAATCACTTTTATTGGCCCCAAATGTCAGAAAATTTCAAGGAGTTTTGCAGCTCCTGTGTCACCTACCAAGCCAGTGGCAATGCAGGGGGCAAGCCAAAGGCTCCCTTGATACCACTGCCAGTGGTTGGGACTCCCTTTGAGAGGGTGGGGATTGACATTGTTGGTCCCCTAGACCCACCAACTACCTCAGGTAACAGGTACATTTTGGTGGTTGTGGACCATGCCACCAGGTACCCTGAGGCAATACCCCCCGGATAGTCACTGCTCCCACAGTGGCTAGGGCCCTACTTGGGGTTTTCACCAGAGTGGGGTTCCCAAAGGAGGTGGTCTCAGATAGGGGCACAACTTTTATGTCTGCCTATATGAAAGCCATGTGGGATGAGTGTGGTGTTACTTGTAACTTCACCACCCCCTATCATCCACAGACCAATGGTCTGGTGGAAAGATTTAATAAGACCCTGAAGGGCATGATCATGGGTTTGTCTGACAAACTCAGGAGGAGATGGAATGTTCTCCTCCCATGCCTGCTGTTTGCCTACAGAGAGGTGCCACAGAAGGGGGTTGGATTCAGCCCCTTTGAGTTACTGTTTGGGCACCCTGTAAGAGGCCCATTGTGCTTGGTGAGAGAGTCTTGGGAGAAGCCTCTCAAAGAGTCCAAGGAGAATGTGCTAGATTATGTGCTGGGCCTGCGGTCACGCATGGCTGAGTACATGAAGAAGGCAAGCAGAAACCTGGAGGCCAGCCAAGAGCTCATGAAGCTCTGGCATGATCAGAAGGCTACCATGCCTGTGTATCACCCAAGACAGCTGGTGTGGGTTTTGGAGCCCATGGCTTCTAGGGCACTTAAGGCCAAATGAACTGGGCCCTATCCAATTGTGGAGAAAAAGGGTGAGCTCACCTACTTGGTGGAACTTGGCACCACCAGGAATCCTCATAGGATCCTGCATGTTAACAGGTTGAAACCCCACCAGGACAGGGTAGACATGACCATGCTGATGGTCACTGATGAAGGGAAGGAGGAGGAGAGTGAACCTCTGCCAGACCTCCTGTCCTCAAAAGAGCAAGATGGGTCAGTGGAGGGAGTGGTACTCTCCCAAGTTGATAGACCAGCAGCAAAAAGACTGCAGACAAGTTTTGGAGCAGTTTTCTAGTATGTTCTCCCTGACCCCTGGAATCACCAATTGGTGTGTCCATGACATTGACACTGGTGACAGCTTACCTGTCAAGAACAAGTTGTACAGGCTGTATGACCAGGTCAAGGCCAACATCAAAGCTGAAGTGGCTAAGATGTTGGAGCTCAAGGTAATTGAGCCCTCTGACAGTCCTTGGTCCAGTCCAGTTGTACTGGTGCCCAAACCTAATCCCCAAGGTGGGAAGAAGGAATTGAGGTTCTGTGTGGACTACAGAGGTCTAAATGCAGTCAATAGGACTGATGCACACCCCATACCTAGAGCTGATGAGCTCATTGATAGGTTGGGGGCTGCCAAATTCCTGAGCACCTTTGATCTGACCTCAGGATACTGGCAGATTGCCTTAAGTCCAGGAGCTAAGGAGAGGTCAGCATTTTCCACACCAAAGGGCCACTTTCAGTTCAAGGTGATGCCCTTCGGCCTGAAAAATGCTCCTGTCACCTTCCAACAGTTGGTGAATAGGGGGTCATTCTGAGCTTGGCGGGCTGCGGGAGCCGCACGCCAAGCGGGAACCGTCAGAATACCGCTGCGCGGTCAAAAGACCGCCACGGTTATTCTGAGTTTCCCGCTGGGCGGGCGGGCGACCGCCAGAAGGCCGCCCGCCCGCCCAGCGGGAAACCCCTTCCCACGAGGATGCCGGCTCCGAATGGAGCCGGCGGAGTGGGAAGGGTGCGACGGGTGCAGTTGCACCCGTTGCGATTTTCAGTGTCTGCTATGCAGACACTGAAAATCTTAGTGGGGCCCCCAGGGGCCCCACGACACCCGTTACCGCCCTCCTGTTCCTGGCATTGAAAACCGCCAGGAACAGGATTGCGGTAAGGGGGTCAGAATCCCCATGGCGGCGCTGCTTGCAGCGCCGCCGTGGAGGATTCCCTAGGGCAGCAGGAAACCGGCGGGACACCGCCAGTTTCCCGTTTCTGACCGCGGCTGTACCGCCGTGGTCAGAATGCCCATTGGAGCACCGCCAGCCTGTTGGCGGTGCTCCCGTCATTTTAGCCCTGGCGGTCGTCGACCGCCAGGGTTAGAATGACCCCCATAGAGACCTGTCTGGGTTGGAATCTTTCAGTGCAGCTTATCTGGATGATATAGCTGTATTTAGTTCCACCTGGGAGGACCACCTGGTCCACCTGAAGGAAGTGCTTCAGGCCCTGCTTCAAGCAGGCCTGACTATCAAGGCAAGCAAGTGCCAGATAGGGCAAAGCTCAGTTGTGTACCTGGGCCACCTTGTTTGTGGAGGCCATGTACAACCTCTCCCGCCCAAGATCCAGACTATCCTGGATTGGGAGGCTCCTAGAACCCAGACTCAGGTCAGGGCCTTTCTTGGCCTGACTGGGTACTACAGGAGGTTTGTTCAGAATTATGGGACCATAGTGGCCCCTCTGACTGAGCTTACCTCCAAGAAACAACCCAAGAAGGTCATTTGGACCCTAGAGTGTCAGAAAGCTTTTGACACCCTAAAACAGGCTATGTGTTCAGCACCAGTGTTACTGGCCCCTGACTATAGCAAGGAGTTTATATTGCAAACAGATGCTTCAGATGAAGGGATTGGGGCAGTGTTAGCACAAGTTAATGAAGAGGGCCAAGATCAACCAGTTGCCTTCATTAGCAGGCGACTTCTCCCCAGAGAGAAAAGATGGAGTGCCATTGAGAGGGAGGCCTTTGTTGTGGTCTGGTCCCTGAAGAAGTTGAGGCCATACCTGTTTGGCACTCACTTCCGTGTACAAACTGACCAGAGACGTCTCAGATGGTTGATGCAAATGAGGGGGGAGTACCCAAAACTGTTAAGGTGGTCCATTTCCCTACAGGGGATGGACTTCACAGTGGAGCACAGACCTGGGACTGCCCATGCCAATGCAAATGGCCTTTCCAGGTTTTTCCACTTAGCTGATGAGGACTACCAGGGTGTAGGTTAGTACCCATCACCTTTCATCTGGGGGGGGCAGTGTAGGAAAGTCCTTCTTTTTGCCCTGGTGACCCCCTGTGGGAGGGAATTTACCCCTCAGCAGATGGTGAGGCAGGAAGGGGGAGGGCTGCCAAACTGGTCTTCAAAGGCAGAGAAGGACATTTGGAACAACCCAGCAACACCCCCACATCCTGCAATCCCAGACAACTAGGTGCCCCCTTGATTAGATAAGGAGAGGGCAGGAGTGGGGTGTGTTTATGATTTTTAGCCACACCAGTGGGTGGGCTCAGCCACATGTAACCTCCAAAAATCAGATTCAGCCATGATGGATTTTTGAAGAATGTTGCCTCCTGGATTGATTTTTGCCACACTCTGCACCTGATTGGAGAATCAGGATCCCCCTGTTTTTCACCCCAGAGCAAGGATAAAACTGGCAGACCTGCACCCACACCTCAGATCCCCATCAGATTCCAACAAGGAAGAACCAAAGGAGAAGAAGGACTGCCCTGCTGGACCACTGGCCTGCACCTGGAACCTGCACTCAGAAGGACTGCACCAGCTGCACACTTGGGCTTCACCACAAGAAGGACTTTGCCTGGCTTCAACTGGTTCGAGGAGGGACTCCCTGTTTGCTATAGGTGAAAAACTGCTAACCAGAGTCCCCTTCACCAACTCCTGAAGAAATCAACCAGCTGGCACTGCCCAGTGGCTAAAAAGGAGTTTGTACCAGGTGCATTCTGGGAGTTGGAGTCCGCACCTCCCAAGGATCATTTCAGAGCTTCTGGACCCTTGGGGTGAGCTGTGGACCCCAAAAGAACCTTAAAAGAACATCTGGGAGAAGCCCCAGAAGTTTGGAGACGTTTTGAGAACTTTTGAAAAAAAAGCTCCATGGAGGGACCGACCCGCCGTGGCAACTCTAGCCGGCTTGCCTCAAACGCGACTTGCAGGTTTGTCCCGGTAAAGCGGTTCCCGCCGAAAGACCGCTCCGCGGTCAAAAGACCGCAGCGGCCATTCCGGCTTTCCCGCTGGGCCGGCGGGCGACCGCCTGAAGACCGCCGGCCGGCCCAGCGGGACAGCCCCTTCAACAATGAAGCCGGCTCGGAATGGAGTTGAAGGGGTGCGACGGGTGCAGTGGCACCCGTCGCGATTTTCACTGTCTGCTAAGCAGACAGTGAAAATCTTTGTGGGGCCCTGCATGGGCAGTGCAGGGGCCCCCAGGGGCCCCACGGCACCCGTTCCCGCCATCCTGGTTCTGGCGGTGGACACCGCCAGAAACAGGATGGCGGGAAGGCGGTCGGAATCCCCATGGCGGTGCTGCAAGCAGCGCCGCCATGGCGAATTCCCTGGGCCAGCGGGAAACCGGCGGGAAACCGCCGGCTCCCCTTTTCTGACAGCGGCGGTAAGAATCGCCCAGGAAGCACCGCCAGCCTGTTGGCGGTGCTTCCGCCGCCCTCCGCCATGGTGGTCATGGACCGCCAAGGTCAGAATGACCCCCTAAGTCCGAAGGTAAAAAGTTGACCGGGACCTCCCAGACAGCGTATCCGAGGAGGGCTCCAGGGACGTCGGATCACGAACCAGGTTTATCCCGGTTGAAGGATTTTCACCTCGAAAAAATGACTAAGGGGGTCATTACAACATTGGTGGTAAAAGCCGCTTACCGCCGTCCAGAAGACCGCCAACACACCGCCGCGGCCATGGAATTCCGCCACAGCTATTATGACCCACATCTCGAAATATGACAAAATCCAGGCACCCACACAAGTCCGCCACACCAAAGGTCAGTGATAAACTGGCGAAAACAAAACATCCACCGTCACGCCAACAGAAATACGCCCATGCTATCACGACCCACGAATCCACGTGGCAGTCTTTCAACCGCGGTATTCCATTGGCGGTACACACAGCTGCGCTCAAAATACACGCACACATACACAACACCGCCACATTGGACAATTCAAAATACACACACCTGATACATATACACACACCACTCCCACACACCCATTACAATATAAAACACACACCCACATCACCCACAAACCCCTACTACCAATAAAATTCCGAAAGAAGGCCAGAGAGAGACACCACCATCCACAAACTAGCAGCCACAGGCACTCAACACCATCACCCACACAACTTCCACGCACAAAACACCACACACCACTACATATCACCACACTTCTCACCACACACACCACCCCACACATAAGCTACACCACCCCATGGCACGGCAAAGACACCCCAGGTTCTCGGAGGAGGAGCTCAGGGTCATGGTGGAGGAAATCGTCTGGGTAGAGCCACAGCTATTTGGACCACAGGTGCAGCACACCTCCATAGTTAGGAAGATGGAGCTATGCCAAAGAATAGTCGACAGGATCAACGCAGTGGGACAGCACCCAAGAAATAGGGACGATATCAGGAAGAGGTGGAACGACCTACGGGGGAAGGTGCGTTCCGTGGTCTCCAGACACCACCTGGCGGTACAGCGGACTGGCGGCGGACCCCCACCTCCTCCCCCACAACTAACAACATGGGAGGAGCAGGTCTTGGTGATTCTGTATCCGGAGGGCCTCACAGGAGTCGGTGGAGGAATGGACTCTGGTAAGTCAAACCTTTAACTATCATATCCCCCACCCTACCTGCATGCTGTCACAGACGCCCACCCTCGCCCCCTCCCCTATCACTTCAACTCCTCACAAATGTACTAATAACACAAATCACACATCCCAACACCAAGGGGGTCATTCTGACCCCGGCGGTCTTAGACCGCCGGGGCCAGGGTCGGCGGGAGCGCCGCCGACAGGCCGGCGGTGCCCCGCAGGGCATTCTGACCGCGGCGGTAAAGCCGCGGTCAGACCGGCAACACTGGCGGTCTCCCGCCAGTGTACCGCCGCCCTTTTGAATCCTCCAAGGCGGCGCAGCTAGCTGCGCCGCCGAGGGGATTCCGACCCCCCCTACCGCCATCCAGTTCCCGGCGGTCCGCCCGCCGGGAACCGGATGGCGGTAGGGGGGGTCGCGGGGCCCCTGGGGGCCCCTGCAGTGCCCATGCCACTGGCATGGGCACTGCAGGGGCCCCCGTAAGAGGGCCCCTACGAGTATTTCACTGTCTGCTTGGCAGACAGTGAAATACGAGACGGGTGCAACAGCACCCGTCGCACCTTCCCACTCCGCCGGCTCGATTACGAGCCGGCATCCTCGTGGGAAGGGAGTTTTTCCCTGGGCTGGCGGGCGGTCTTTTGGCGACCGCCCGCCAGCCCAGGGAAAAACTTAGAATATATGGAATGATAACTCTTCCGGTTCCTGTCCACCTGTTCACTCCTGTGGGGGGGGGGGACCAGAGCTACATGGGTCCCATCAATGGCACCTATGATGTTGGGGATATGTCCAAGGGCATAGAAGTCACCTTTCACTGTAGGCAAGTCCTCCACCTGATGGAAAACGATATAGCTCCGCATGTGTTTCAGAAAGGCAGACAACACTCTGGACAACACGTTGGAAAACATAGGCTGGGACATCCCTGATGCCATGGCCACTGTTGTTTGAAATGACCCACTTGCCAGGAAATGGAGCACTGATAGCACCTGCACTTGAGGGGGGATTCCTGTGGGATGGCGGATTGCTGACATCAGGTCAGGCTCCAACTGGGTACACAGTTCCTGGATTGTGGCACGGTCAAACCTGTAGGTGATGGTCAAACTTCTTTCCTCCATTGTCGACAGGTCCAACAGCGGTCGGTACACCGGAGGATTCCGCCATCTCCTCACATGTCCCAGCGGACGGTGCCTAGGAAGGACAACAGCGACCACAGAGTCAAACAACTCAGAGGTATGTACCCACAGTCTACACAGAACACCATTCATACACAAAATGTGGCCTGTATTTGTGTTGTGAGACAAGGCCTAGGTATGTGTGACGTAGTTGGTAATTAGGCCATGTGGGCCCCTGAAATGGCGGCTGCCTGACCTCTAAACTGGGACAATGGGATGTGAGGTAACTGCGCTGGCGTTGTACACCGTCGCGGTAGGCGGTCGAAGACCGTGGCGCAATGCTGCATTGGTTAACATTGGACCGTATGGGTCCCAGGAGCCAATGACGATGTACGCCGGCGGTGATGGTACCGCCTTCACTGCAAAGGAGTTGGAGAAGCTCGTCGATGGGGTCCTCCCCCAGTACACACTACTCTACAGTCCTCCAGACCAACAGGTAAGTACACAGGGAGCATGTTGTATGGGCTATGCCTGTGTGGAGAGGGCTGGTTGTAAGAATGAAGGGGGCACAGTTCTGCGTGCATGAAGGACCGTGAATGCATCTGCCACATGGCAAGGGTAGGGATGTGGGTCACTCACTTAGACGGTGCAGTTGGTAATGACTTCTCTTCTTCCCCTGTACATGTCATGTAGGTCAGCGCCCACCAGAAGAAGGATATTTGGCGTGCCATCGCCATGGACGTCCGGACCCTGGGGGTCCACCACTGACGGAGCACCCACTGCCGGAAAAGATGGGAGGACATTCGCCGCTGGAGCAAGAAGACGGCAGAGGCTCAGCAGGGGATGGCCTCCCAGCGTGGGAGGGGTGCCCATCGAACCATGACCACCCTGATGTTCTGGATCCTGGAGGTGGCCTACCCTGAGTTGGATGGGCGCTTGAGGGCATCACAGCAGACACAAGGGGGTGAGTACAACATCATTCAGCGGACTTTGCACGTATTGAAGGTGTCTGGGTGGGGGAGGAGGGCTGTGGGTTTCCCTAGGCCAGGGCGAGTTCCTTAGGCTAGTCCCCTCCGTAATGCAGGCCACGTGGCACCCCACCCCACCTCTGTAGAGTGCAAAGTACAGGTATTAATGCCCCTGTGTCATCTATGTGTGCAGATGTCGTCCATAGCCATGTAGGCCATATCCCAGGAATTGCATCTGTAGAGCCCAACAGCTCGACGTAGTGCAGGGGGCTGCTGTGTCTGTATTGTCCGCCAACTGTAGCGGCAAGCCATGCACTCAACCTGTCTTTCTTCTGTCGTCCCCCCCCCTTTTTGTGGTCTCCCTGTTCTTGTGTGCATTAGCATCATCAGGCGGAGGTACAGTGGCACCGGAGCACGAGGGAGCTGCATCCCACATGGCCATGGAGGGCCACACCACGGACTCAGAATACACCAGTGGGATGGAGGGCGAGGGGAGCACCATGGCGGTCACAGGATCTGCAACCAGCGACACAGACTCATCCTCCGATGGGAGCTCCCTTGTGGTGGCGGCAAAATCTGTGCCCCCCACTTCTACAGGTACAGCCGCCACCCCCCCCTACCAGCACTGCCCTCGCAGCAGCCCCTCAGCCCTTGCCCCGTGCCCGCTCATCCAGGAGGGTGGGCATCACCTTCGCCCCAAGCACCTCAGCCCCTGCCCCTGTCACCTCTGCTGCCCTCAGTGAGGAGGCCATTGACCTCCTCAGGTCCCTCACTGTTGGGCAGTCTAACATTTTGAATGCCATCCAGGGTGTAGAAAGGGAATTGCAACACACAAATGCATTCCTGGAGGGCATTCATTCTGGTCAGGCTGCCCTTCATCGAACCCTGCAAACTCTGGCCTCAGCACTGATGGCAGCCATTGTCCCTGTGTCTAGCCTCCCCCCTCCAACTTCCTCCACCCAGACCCAATCCCCTGTACCCCAGCCTATCCCAAGCACACCATCAGACCAGCCTGCACACACCTCACCACACAAGGGAAGCTCAGGCAAATATAAGCACCACACATCCCACAGGCACTCACGCAAGCATCACACACATACTGACACACCAACATCCACTGCCTCCACTGTGTCCCCCTCCTCCTCGTCTCCCTCCTCCCTCCCAGTCTCGTCTACACTCACACCTGCATGCACTGCCACTACAGCCACTACGTCCCGCACCAGCACACCCACCACCACACCCCGCTCACGTGCAGTCACTACCCCCACTACCATTTCCACGTCCCCTGTGTCCTCTCCCAGTGTGTCTGTGACGCCCCCTTTCGAAAATACACAAACGCAGGCACACACCCACCCAACAGTAATCCACCTCACGACAGCCTCCAGCCCATGCACCTGCACCCAAATCCACAAAAGTTACACCTCCTTCAGCCACAACCTCTTCCTCCACTCCCAAACCCCCTCCAGCTACCCGTCCCAGTGTCTCCCAAAAACTTTTCCTGTCCACCCTTAACCTATTTTCTCCCACCCCCCCCTCCAACTCATAGGTCCCGTACTAGCACCTCAGCCAAAAAATCTCCGGGACCAGTGGTGCCTGTTGTCACAGGTATGTGGAGTGCACCGGCCACCAGGCCAGCCAGTGTGGCACGGAGCCACAGCACAGCCAGTCCCCCCCTGTGAAGCACCAGAAGTTGGACAGTGCCCGGTGGGAGAGGGGGAAGACTCCAGCCAGCAAAGCCGCTCACAGGGGTCCCGGGGGGAGTGTCGACTCAGCTGTGACTCCTCCCAAGGTGGGGAAGGGGCAGAAGAAATCTCCAAAGTCTGGGAGGAGCAGCACGGCGAAGACCGCCATCATACCTGCTGCCCAGGAGGCCACCGCTGGCCCCATCGTCACTGGCCAGGAGGCCACCGCCAGCCCCATCGTCACTGGCCAGGAGGCCACCGCCAGAGTCACTGCCCAGGAGGCCACCGCCAGCCCCAGAGTCACTGCCCAGGAGGCCCCCGCCAGCCCCATCGTCAATGGCCAGGAGGCCCCGCCAGCCCCATCGTCACTGGCCAGGAGGCCATCGCCAGAGTCACTGCCCAGGAGGCCACCGCCAGCCCCAGAGTCACTGCCCAGGAGGCCAGCCCCATCGTCACTGCCCAGGAGGCCACCGCCAGAGTCACTGGCCAGGAGGCCACCGCCAGCCCCATCGTCACTGGCCAGGAGGCCACCGCCAGAGTCACTGCCCAGGAGGCCAGCCCCATCGTCACTGCCCAGGAGGCTACCGCCAGAGTCACTGCCCAGGAGGCCACCGCCAGCCCCAGAGTCACTGACCAGGAGCCCACCGCCAGAGTCACTGCCCAGGAGGCCACCGCCAGCCACAGCCCAGCTGGCCAGGAGGGCCCCGCAAGCCACAGCCCAGCTGACCCATGAAGGACTGCCAGCCACAGCCCTGCTGGGCAATGAAGGACCGCCTTGGCAAGGACCGCTGAACAGGGCAAAGACCACCATGGAAAGCACCGCTGAACAGGTCTGACACTGGCAACTCAAGCACCGCTGAACAGGCCAAGGACCGCTGAACAGGGCAAAGACCGCCATGGAATGCACCGCTGAACAGGTCTGACACTGGCAACTCAAGCACCGCTGAACAGGCCAAGGACTGCTGAACAGGGCAAAGACCACCATGGAATGCACCGCTAGCCCATTTGCGGCAGGGGCAGTGACGCAACTGGGACCGTCACGGGGTGTGTGCTGCACTCTGGGCACCAGTCCCCCTCCAGAACCAGTGGAGAACAGCATCCACTCCGTCTATCTTTGGCAGGATGAAGCACTCTGGGCACCAGTCCCCCTCCAGAACCAGTGGAGAACAGCATCCACTCCGTCTGTCCTTGGCAGGATGAAGCACTCTGGGCACCAGTCCCCCTCCAGAACCAGTGGAGAACAGCATCCACTCCGTCTGTCCTTGGCAGGATGAAGCACTCTGGTCACCAGTCTCCCTCCAGAACCAGTGGAGAACAGCATCCACTTGAGAGACTGTGGGGGTTATTCTAACTTTGGAGGAGTGTTAATCCATCCCAAAAGTGACGGTAAAGTGACGGATATACCACCAGCCGTATTACGAGTTCCATAGGATATAATGGACTCGTAATACGGCTGGTGGTAAATCCGTCACTTTTCCGTCACTTTTGGGACGGATTAACACCTCCTCCAAAGTTAGAATAACCCCCTGTGTCTTTGCACTCCCCAGGATTGCACAGTGGGCAAGGCACCCACTGTAGAGACTTGAGAGACTGTGGCTTTGCACTCCCCAGGATATGGCAGTGGTCAACCCATCCACTGTAGAGACTTGAGAGACTGTGGCTTTGCACTCCCCAGGATATGGCAGTGGGCAAGCCACCCACTTGTGAGACTTAAGAGACTGTGGCTTTGCACTCCCCAGGTTATGGCAATGGGCAAGCTACCCACTGTAGAGACTTGAGAGACTGTGGCTTTGCACTCCCCAGGATATGGCAGTGGGCATCCCACCCACTGTAGAGACTTGAGAGACTGTGGCTTTGCACTCCCCAGGATTGAACAGTGGGCAACCCACCCACTGTAGAAACTTGAGAGACTGTGGCTTTGCACTCCCCAGGATACATCAATGGGCATGGAGCCCCCTCGTGGATCTGGCGTGGTGCACTCATCTGGCTGAGGTGCCCCTCCTTCCCTTCCCCCTGAGGTGCCTGTTGTATTTCGATCTGATGCCCCTGCAGTGTTCTCTCCGTTTTGATTGGGTATTGAGTGTGGGCCTCGCCCATGCATTTTGGGCCCAGTGGTCCACGGACTATGAATGGTGCAATACCTGCACTACTAATCGTGGTGTATATTTTGTTTATTGTGTATATATATATATATGTATATATTTGCTTACTGTATTTTGATATATTACAATGATTCAACTCATTTCCTTTTGTCTTTGCATTCTTCCGGGGGGTTTGGGGGGTGTTACTGTAATGTATAGATATGCATTGGTGTGTGTGTTGTAGTGGGTGAGGGTCGGGTGGGGGTTGGGATGTTGGTTGTGTGTGTCCCTGTGTTTTTGCCTCCCCCCGCCCCTATGTCGTAGGTGCAGCATTCACCGTGGTCTTCGCCGCCGGCGTTGATGATCCTCGTAGAGGAGCAGGAAGACTAGCGCTGGCAGAATATGGAGTTCCGGCTCCATGGTGCCCTCCTTCCTCGAGGAGTGTGTAGAGGTGAGCGTGTTCCCTTTGAAATGGCTGTTTCTGCCGGGTTTTTATCCGCTGTGAATCCGCCCCGGAAAAGGTGGCGGATTGGTAGGTTGTGATACTGCGGGCGGTACATTGTCTTCCCCCTGTCTGTTGGCGGTGACCGCCGCGCTGTTTGTCTGTACCGCCGTGGCGGTCGGAGTGTTAAAGTGGCTGTCTTTGTTGGCGGTTTCCGCCACGGTCATAATTCCAAAATTTTTACCGCCGGTCTGTTGGCGGTCTTACCGCCGCTTTAACACCATCCGCCAGGGTTGTAATGACCACCTAAGTCCGAAGGTAAAAATCTCCACCGAGGATTCCCGCGACGCGTATCCGGAGAAGGGCTCCAGGAGGTCGGATTGGACTGGCAGGTTTGTCCCGCTGAAGAAAACCTCCGGAAAGAGACTAAGGGGGTCATTACAACATTGGCGGTAAAAGCCGCTTACCGCCGTGCAGAAGACCGCCAAAACACCGCCGCGCCCGCGGAAGTCCGCCGCAGCTATTATGACCCACATTTCGGAATCTGCTGAAATTCAGACACCCACACAAGTCCGCCACACCAAAGGTCAGTGTTAAACTGGCGAAAACAAAACCTCCACCTCCACGCCAACAGAAACACGCCCATGCGATCACGACCCACGAATCCACGCGGCGGTCTTTCAACCTCGGTATTCCATTGGCGGTACACACCGCCGTGCTCATAATACACACACATCTCCAAAACACCGCCACATTGGACAATTACAAATACACACACCTGATACACATACAAACAACACTCCCACACACCCAACACAATATAAAACACGCACCCACATCACCTACAAACCTCTACGACCAAAAATTACAGACGAAGGCGACAGAGAGATAGCACAGAATAGACAATCCCACCACACAAAGGCACACAACACCATCACCCACACAACATCCACGCACAAAACACCACACACCACTACACATCACTACACTCATCACCACATACACCACCTCACACATCACACACACCACCCCATGGCACGCCAAAGACACCCCCGCTTTTCCGAAGAGGAGCTCAGGGTCATGGTGGAGGAAATCCTACGGGTAGAGCCACAGCTATTTGGCTCACAGGTGCAGCACACATCCATAGCCAGGAAGATGGAGCTATGGCGCAGAATAGTCGACAGGGTCAACGCTGTGGGACAACACCCAAGAAATCGGGAGGACATCAGGAAGAGGTAGAACGACCTACGGGGGAAGGTCTGTTCAGCGGTCCCCAGGCACAACATCGCGGTACAGCGGACTGGCGGCGGACCCCCAACTCCTCCCCCACAACTAACAACATGGGAGGAGCAAGACTTGACCATCATGCATCCTGAGGGCCTCGGACGAGTCGGTGGAGGAATGGACACTGGTAAGTCAAATCTAAACTATCAGATCCCCCACCCTACCTGCATGCTTACACACACCGCCACCCTCACCCCCCTCCCCTATCACCCCAAATCCTCACTAATGTACTAAGAACACAAACCACACATCCCAAAACCAAGCCCTGCATGACACAACTAAGCATGCTCACCACTCACCAAAGCATGCTCACTGCACATACCCAGAACAAACCCCTAACCATCATCACACAAACCCCCACACAGGAATGCTAGCACTGGGGTACACAAACACCCACCCATTGCACACCATGACACACACACTTGCAATAATCATGCTCTTATGCCCCTGCAGGATCACGAAGGACCGTCACCACACCAGAGGGTCCACACATCTCCACTCCACCCACAGAAGAGGCCCACAGTGACGATAGCAGCTCTGCCCTACTGGAGCCTGATGACCAGCCCGGTCCATCGTGGGCCTCGGGACAGTCGGTTCCCCTTGCACAGGCACAGCCCAACACTGACCTTCCACCCTCTGGTAACACCAGCACAGCACCCACCCAGCGGCCCCAAACCTCTGTACCCAGGACAGGTCAATCAGCTGTGTGTCCACCACTACAGGGAACCCAGGATAACCCACCACCCCAACAACAACAGGGACCTGGGGGCAGTGGTAGTGGGCACACGGTCCAGGGGACGGAGGCACAGGAACACAGGGGAACTGGGAGGGCTGCTGTGCGACAGGGGGCGGACAGGCCAAGGGAACCCACTCTCCACAAGGCCCTATCCTCCATCATGGGAGCATACCACCACTCCCAGGAGACGATGGCGACGGTCCTGGTAAAGTTTCAGGAGACCCAGCGCCTGCAGGAGGAACAGTATTTGGGCTTCAGGGAGGAGCTCAGGACCATCAGCTCCGCCTTGGGCACCATCGTAGGGGTGCTGAAGGACATACAGCAGACCTTGAGGGACACCGTGGCACTCCAAGGGGCCCCTGACACTAGCCAGGACGATGAACTGCCCACCACCTCCGCCGGCGCTAGTGGACAGGACGCCCCGCCACAGGACCACCACACCAGCACCCCACCCCCTGCAGACAGTCAACCACCACGCAAGCGGTCCCTGAGATCCAGGAACAGGACAGAGCAAGATGGCAAGACCCTCGCCAGGAAATGAGACCACCCTGATTGTTCCCCCACCGTTCCACTTTGTTACCCTGTCCAAACTTTAACTGCCCCAGCTCCACTTCCTATGCCCAGATGGGCAGTGCACCTGTGAGACTAATAGACTGGACTCTGCAATGGACATTCCTCCACCATCACCCTTCACCATTTAACTACCCCCCTCCATTTTTTAGCACTTAAATAAACACCCTTGAACCACAAAACATTCTGGAGTCAGTCTATGATTTTGTAAAATGTATTATCAATGACAGTGTCAAAATACTTTTTTCGTTGTTAAGGCAACATACCAATGTCACACATCACAAGTCCTTGAAGGATGCATGCAGACGACGCACGTTGGTAACCACACCTGTGAAACCGTAATGGAAAGGAACAACTCAGTTACCAAATAATCCCAGTAAATTACACACAGGATAGAGTAAGACGTGTGACAGTGAATGTAATGTTAAAAATGAAAATGTTCTCACCTATGTGTCACTGGAAATATTGCTGTATGACTGACTCCCAGTTGTCGTTGTCTTCTTCCTCAGCTTCCTCCTCATCACTGTCCACAGGCTCCACAGGCTCCACAGCTGCCACAACACCGTCATCTGGACCATCCTCCTGCAGAAAAGGCACCTGGCGTTGCAAAGCTAGATTGTGAAGCATGGAGCAGGCGATGATGATCTGGCACACCTTCTTCGGTGAGTAGAATAGGGAACCACCTGTCATATGGAGGCACCTGAACCTGGCCTTCAGGAGGCCGAAGGTGCGTTCGATCACCCTCCTAGTCCACCATGGGCCTCATTGTAGCGTTCCTCTGCCCTGGTCCTGGGATTCCTCACTGGGGTCAATAGCCAGGACAGTTTGGGGTAACCAGAGTCCCCTAATAGCCACAGACAGTGCCTCTGGAGTTGACCCATCATATCAGGGATGCTGCTATTCCGCAGGATGTAGGCGTCATGCACTGAGCCAGGGAACATAGGATTTACCTGCGAGATGTACTGGTCTGCCAAACAGACCATCTGTACTTTCATGGAATGATAACTCTTCCGGTTCCTGTACACCTGTTCACTCCTGTGGGGGGGGGCCAGAGCTACATGGGTCCCATCAATAGCACCTATGACGTTGGGGATATGTCCAAGGGCATAGAAGTCATCTTTCACTGTAGCCAAATCTTCCACCTCAGGGAAAATGATGTATCTCCTTACGTGTTTCAGCAGGGCAGAAAACACTCTGGACAGCCCATTGGAAAACATAGGCTGGGACATCCCTGATGCCATGGCCACTGTTGTCTGAAAAGACCCACTAGCAAGGAAATGGAGCACTGACAGCACCTGCACGTCAGGGGGGATTCCAGTGGGATGGCGGATTGGTGACATCAGGTCTGGCTCCAACTGGGTACATAGTTCCTGGATTGTGGCACGGTCAAACCTGTAGGTGACGATTAAATGTCACTCTTCCATTGTCAACAGGTCCACCAGCGGTCGGTACACCGGAGGATTCCGCCATCTTCTCAAATGTCCCAGCTGACGGCGCCTAGGAAGGACAACAGTGAGATTCGAGTCAACTAATTTCCAGTTATGTACCCACAGTTACACAGAACACGACACCAAACGCAAAACCCTTCCTGTATGTGTGTTGAGTGTAGGCCTAGCTATGTGTGACGCAGAAGTAAATGGAGCCATGTGGGCCCCTGAAATGGCGGCTGCCTGACCTCTAAACTGGGACAATGGGATTGTGGGGTAACTGCGTTGGCGTTGCAAACCGTCGCGGTAGGCGGTCGTAGACCGCGGCGCAATGCTGCATTGGTTAACATTGGACCCTATGGGTCCCAGGAGCCAATGAGGAAGTGTGCCGGCGGTGATGATACGCACCGCCGCGGACGTCACCGCCGCGGACGTCACCACCATTTTCTATCTGTTCAATCACTAGATACCTGATCTTCGACAGGAGAGGACCTACACTGCAAGTGCTGCTGTGACCTCGGTCTGGAAGCGACGACGGCTGCTGCGTCTGGGGAAAGGGCCCCTGCCTTCACTGCTCAGGAGTTGGAGAAACTGGTAGACGGGGTCCTCTCCCAGTACACGCTACTCTACGGTCCTCCAGACCAACAGGTAAGTACACAGGGAGCATGTTGTATGGGCTATGCCTGGGTGGAGAGGGCTGGTTGGAAGAGGGAAGGGGGCAGAGTTCAGGCAACATTAATGCATGTGAATGTATGTGCCACATGGCTAGGGTAGAGAGGGGGGCCACGCACATTGACGGTGCGGTTGTTAATGACTTCTCTTCTTCCCTTGTGCATGTCATGTAGGTCAGCGCCCACCAGAAGAAGGACATTTGGCGTGCCATCGCCAAGGACGTCCGGACCCTGGGTGTCCACCAGAGACGGGGCACCCACTGCCGTAAACGATGGGAGGACATTCGCCGCTGGAGCAAGAAGACGGCGGAGGCTCAGCTGGGGATGGCCACCCAACGTGGGAGAGGTGCCCGTCGCCCCATGACCCCCCTGATGTTCAGGATCCTGGCGATGGCCTACCCTGAGTTGGATGGGCGCTTGAGGGCATCACAGCAGACACAAGGGGGTGAGTACACTCTCATTCTGCAGACTTTGCGCGCAGTGGAGGGGTCTGGGTGGGGGAGGAGGCCTGTGGGTGTAACTAGGCCAGGCAGAAATAGGTAGACTAGACCCCTCCGTAATGCAGGCCATGTGGCACCCCACCCCACCTCAGTAGAGTGCCAAGTACAGGTATAGATGCCCCTGTGGCATCCATGTGTGCAGATGTCCACCATAGCCATGTAGGCCAGAGCCCAGGAATTGCATCTGTAGAGGCCAGGAGCATGGCGTAGTGCAGGGGGCTGCTGTGTCTGTATTGTCCGCCAACTGTAGCGGTATGCCATGCACTCAACCTGTCTTTTTTTCTGTCTTCCCCCCCCCCCCCTTTTGTGCTCTCCCTGTTCTCTTGTGCATCAGCATCATCAGGCGGAGGTACAGTGGCACGAGGGAGCTGCATCCCACATGGCCATGGAGGGCCACACCACGGACTCAGAATGCACCAGTGGGACGGAGGGTGAGGGGAGCTTCACGTCGGCCACCGGATCAGCAACCAGCGACACAGACTCGTCCGACGATGGGAGCTCCCTTGTGGTGGCGGCACCATCTGTGCCCACCACTTCTACAGGTACAGCCGCCACTTCACCTACCAGCACCACCCTCCCAGCAGCCCCTCAGCGTTCGCCCCGTGCCCACTCACCCAGGAGGGTGGGCATCACCTTCGCCCCAGGCACCTCAGGCCCTGCCCCAGTCACCCCTGCTGCCCTCAGTGAGGAGGCCATTGACCTCCTCAGGTCACTCACTGTTGGGCAGTCTACCATTGTGAATGCCATCCAGGGTGTAGAAAGGGAGTTGCAACATGGTAATGCATTCCTGGAGGGCATTCATTCTGGTCAGGCTGCCCTTCAGCAAACCCTGCAATCTCTGGCCTCAGCACTGATGGCAGCCATTGTCCCTGTCTCTAGCCTCCCCCCTCCAACCTCCTCCACCCAGACCCAATCCCCTGTACCCCAGCCTATCCCAAGCACACCTACAGACCAGCATGCACACACCTCAACACACAAAAGTAGCTCAGGCAAACATAGGCACCACACAACCCAGAGGCACACACGCAAGCATCACCCACGTGCAGACACTGCAACATCCACTGCCTCCACTGTGTCCCCCTCCTCATCGTCTCCCTCCTCCCTCCCAGTATCGTCTACACTCTCACCTGCATGCACTACATCTACAGGCACCCGGACTCGCACCAGAACACCCAGCACCACACCCCGCTCACCTGCACTCACCACCTCCACTCCCATTTACACGTCCCTGGTGTCCTCTCCCAGTGTGTCTGTGACGCCCCCCCCCCAAAGTACACAAACGCGGGCACCCACACACCCAACATCCATCCACCTCACGACAGCTTCCAGTACCTGCACCTGCACCCAAAACACCTAAAGTGACACCTCCTACAACCACCTCCTCTTCCTCCACTCCCAGACCCCCTCCAACTACCCACCCCAGTGTTCGTCAGAAACTGTCCCTGTGTAAAGTTGACCTTTTTGCCCCCCCTCCAATTCATCAGTCCTGTCGTAGCGCCTCAGCCAAAAAGCCTCCAATAACAGTGGTGCCTGTTCAAGGAGTGTGGAGTGCACCGGCCCCCAGTACAGGCAGTGTGACCTGGAGCCAAGGCACTGGCAGCCCACCCCCTGTAAAGGCTCTGAAATTGGAAACTGGCCGACGGGACCCTGTGAAGACTCCTGGAGGCAAAACATCTCACAGGGGTTGCAGGGGGATTGCAGAGTCAGCTGTGACTCCTCCAAAGGTGGGGAAGGGCCAGAGGAAGTCTGCACAGCCTAGTGTGAGCAGCACGGCGGAGAAGGGCGGCATCCTTCCCGGTGGTCTGGACGCCACCGCCAGCACTGTCGTCACTGGTCAGGAGACCACCGCCGGAGTCAGTGCCCAGGAGGGCCCAAGTATCATCACTGGTCAGGAAACCACAGCCACCGCCGGAGTCAGTGCCCAGGAGGGCCCAAGTATCGTCACTGGTCAGGAGACCACCGCCGGAGTCAGTGCCCAGGAGGGCCCAAGTATTGTCACTGGTCAGGAGACCACCGCCACCGCCGGAGTCAGTGCCCAGAAGGGCCCAAGTATCGTCACTGGTCAGGAGACCACCGCCGGAGTCAGTGCCCAGGAGGGCCCAAGTATCGTTACTGGTCAGGAGACCACCGCCACCGCCGGAGTCAGTGCCCAGGAGGGCCCAAGTATCGTCACTGGTCAGGAGACCACCACCGGAGTCAGTGCCCAGGAGGGCCCAGGTATCGTCACTGGTCAGGAGACCACCGCCGGAGTCAGTGCCCAGGAGGCCCCAGGTATCGTCACTGGTCAGGAGACCACCGCCGGAGTCAGTGCCCAGGAGGGCCCCGGCTGCCACAGCCCTGCTGGGCAATGAGGGAACATCATGCCACACACCAATGCCCAGTCCAGAGAACGTCATGCCACACACCAATGCCCAGTCCAGAACCGCCATGGCAAAGCACCGCTGAACAGTCCAGAACCGCCATGGCAAAGCACTGCTGAACAGTCCAGAACCGCCATGGCAAAGCACCGCTGAACAGTGCATGCACCGCCTTGGCAAGGCACCGCTGAACAGTCCAGAACCGCCATGGCAAAGCACCGCTGAACGGTCCAGAACCACCATGGCAAAGCACCGCTGAACAGTCCAGAACCGCCATGGCAAAGCACCGCTGAACAGGGCATGCACCGCCATGGCAAAGCACCGCTGAAGAGGGCATGCACCGGGGAAGAATGAAAAGGCCGCCACATCAAGCATCGTTATCCCATGTGCAGGTCGGACAGTGACGGGACAGGAACTTCCACGGGGAGACTAATCCAGTCTGGGCACCAGTCCCCCTCCAGAACCAGTGGAGGCTGTTATCTACTTTGGAAACTGTGGCTTTGCACTCCCCAGGATGGAACAGTGGGCAACCCACCCACTTGTTAGACTTGAGAGACTGTGGCTTTGCACTCCCCAGGATGGAACAGTGGGCAACCCACCCACTATAGAGACTTGAGAGACTGTGGCTTTGCACTCCCCAGGATGGAACAGTGGGCAAACCACCCACTGTAGAGACTTTAGAGGCTTTGCACTCCTCCGGCTGAGGTGCCCCCTCTTCACTTCCCCCTGAGGTGCCTGTAGTATTTCTATCTGATCCCCGGCAGTGTTCTCTCCGTGTGTGGACAGGTATATTTTGTGGGCCTCGCCCATGCATTTTTGGACTAGTGGTGCACGGACATTTCTATGTGCATATCTGAACTACTTCTCGGAATGTATATATTTTTGTATGATTTTCTAATATATCTGTATATTTTTGAGACATGTATATTGATACATTACAATGTTTGGACTGATTTCGTATTGTCTTTGCATTCTTTCGGGGGGGGGGTGGGTTGTTACTGTGATTTTTGTGAATGCATTGGTGTGTGTGTTGTAATATGCGAGGGTGGGTTGGGGGTGGGGGTGTTGCGTGTGTGTCCCCCTAACTTTTGCCTCCCCTATGTCATAGGTGCAGTACTCACCATTGTCGTCGCCGGCGCAGGCGTTGGTCTTTGTAAATGAGTAGGAACACAAGGGCAGGTAGGATTTGGAGTTCCGGCTCCGTGCTATCCTCCTTCCTCGTGGGATGTGTTCAGGTGAGCGTTTTCCCATTGCAGTAACTGTTTCCGCCGTGTTTTTATCCACGGAGAATCCGCCCCGGAAAAGGTGGCGGATTGGCGAGTTGTGATACTATGGGCGGTACATTGTCCTCCGCCTGTCTGTTGGCGGTGACCGCCGTGCTGCTTGTCTGTACCGCTGTGGCGGTCGGAGTGTTAAAGTGGCTGTCTATGTTGGCGGTTTCCGCCACGGTCATGATTCCCTTTTTTTGGCCGCCGGCCTGTTTGCGGTATTACCACACCTTAACACCGTCCGCCAGGGTTGTAATGACCCCCTAAGTGTGAAGGTAAACTTTCAACTGAGGCCTCCCGCAGTCTGTAGCCGAGCAGGGCTCCATGGCGGTCGGCCTGAAAATTTGACTTTGCCCTGGTCGAGGTGCAACCAGATGACCCGATTGGCGCTTTTTGTTTCTAGGCACAAAAAACAATAATTCTTTAAAAATTCATATGTCCGCTTCCCCTTATTCGATTTTATTTGTTTTTGTGTCATTGTAAAGATAAAAATATAATCTATTGTTATAAATTGGTTTTGGATTTTTAAACTGTTTCCTGTGTTTTATTTAATTACTGTTTTGTGATATTTGAATGCTTTACACTCTGGGGGTCATTCTGACGCCGGCGGGCAGCAGGAGCCGCCCGCCTGGAGGGAACCGCCAGAATACCGCTGCGCGGTCAAAAGACCGCCACGGGTATTCTGGGTTTCCCACTGGGCTGGTGGGCGACCGCCAAAAGGCCGCCCGCCAGCCCAGTGGGAAACACCCCTCCATGAGGATGCCGGCTCCGAATGGAGCCGGCGGAGTGGAGGATGTGCGACGGGTGCAGTAGCACCCGTCGCGAATTTCAGTGTCTGCTGAGCAGACACTGAAATTCAAAGTGTGGCCCTCTTACGGGGGCCCCTGCAGTGCCCATGCCGTTGGCCCCACGACACCCCTCACCGCCATCCTGTTCCTGGCGGGCGGAACCGCCAAGAACAGGATGGAGGTGAGGGGGTCGGAATCCCCATGGCAGCGCAGCAAGCTGCGCCGCCATGGCGGATTCCCATGGGCAGCGGAAAGTCGGCGGTACACCGCCGACTTTCCGTTTCTGGCCGCGGCTGTACCGCCGCGGTAAGAACGCCCGGCGGAGCACCGCCAGCCTGTTGGCGGTGCTACCGCCGACCCCGGCCCCGCCGGTCCTTGACCGCCGGGGTCAGAATGACCCCCTCTGTCTCCTAAGTTAAGCCTTGTCGCTCGTTGCCAAGCTACCAAGGGTTGAGCTGGGTTTAATTTACTGAGACCTAACTGGACCTAAGTGAAGGTTAGTGGCCTATTGCTAAGTGTAGGTACCTACCTCCCCTTACCAATAACCCATTTTCCAACAAGTAGACAGAGGATGAGGGCAAAAGAACATCAGTTATGAGTCAATACATCCAATGACACACAGGTGAGACAGTGGAACTGACCATTACTCTGACTATTGATGTTTTCTGTGTGGCTGTAGCATGATGGCATTCACTTCCTTTGCATCTCAACTTACTGTCACCTATGGTTTCTCATTTTCCAGATGTTGGTGATATGACAACAATGTCCTGATGTGATCACTACAGACAGTTGCACGCCATTATTTGTATGCTATCATAGTCTTCAGATCATTTGCACTAGAAGTGACTGTTCCCACAAATGCACATTTTCAACACATAAAACAGTGTCACTCAAATTGTGTTCAAGGGTGTTTATTGTAGTGCAAATTAGTGACTGAAAAGTGCAATGGAACGGGGTGATGGTGGAGGAAAGTCCAGGGTATTGTTCCATTCTGTTTGTAGCACAGGTCCAGTGTCCAAGGGGCCATAGGAAGGGGAGCCAAGGCAGTTCAAAGTGGACAAGGTGACAGGGTGGGACACAAGGGGGACAATCAGGAGTGTCTAATTTCCTGGCGTTGGTCTTGGTCTTGGCAAGTGTCTCTGGCTTCTGTCTGGTTTTCAGGGAACGTTTGTGGGGTGGTTCACCTTCTGCAGGGGGAGGGGTGCTGGTGGCCTGTGGTTCCTGTGGCAGGGCCTCCTATCCACTAGCTGCAGCAGATGTGGTGGGCTGGTCAATAGACTGGCTAGTGGTAGGGGTCCACTCCTGTGCAGTCCATTCCTTCATGATGTTGGCCATGTCTGCCAGCACTCCTCCTATGGAGATCATGGTGGTGTTGAGGGCCTGCAAGTCATCCCTGATCTCCTGATAGTGTTACTCCTGCAGCCGCTTGTTCTCCTGCATGTTGTTCATGACCTGGCCCATCATGTCCTGGGATTGTTGGTAAGCCCCCAGGACATTACTGAGTGCCTCGTGGAGAGTCGGTTCCTTGGGCCTGTCCTCCCCCTGGCACACAGCGGTCCTCCCAGTGTCCCTGTTGCCCTGTGCCTCTGTTCCCTGAATGGTGTGCCCACTGACCCCAGGTCCCTGATTGTTTTAGGGGCGAGGTGTGGCCTGGGGTCCCTGTAAAGGTGGTCACACTGCTGATTGTTGTGTCCTGGGGACAGAGGTGTGGGTATGGTGGGTGGGAGCTGTGGTGTTGGATACTGATGGGGAGGCTCTGTGGTGGACTGTGAGTGGGCTGGGGTGACCGACTGAACAGTGGTCCCTGATAGGCCAGGTTGTTGATGCAGATCCTGAAGTCCAGAGTTACTGTCATCACTGGGGGCATCTTCTGTTGGGGGACTGGATAGTTGTGGCACCTCCTCACCACTGACATTGGCTGGGGTACCCGTGGGGATGTAAGTGATGTATTATGCTTCATACCTGTGACATACTGTACATCCCTATCTTTCACTCTATTGTTGCTGTTGCCCTGCCACTTTTGAATGTGTATGTTGATGTATTGTGGGATTGTTAATACCTCTATGCTGTGCATGTTTTGGTGATGGGTGTCCATGCAGGGCTGGGAGGGCTGTCCATGTATTGGTATGGCATGCAGGGCTTGCCATTGGGGTTAGTCATCTGCCTTTGTGCAGTGTGTGGAATGGATTGGAGTGATGGGAGTGAGGGTGTGAGACGGCAAGCAGGTATGGGGAGTGATATGTGGTCAATGTTGACTTGCCAATGTCTAGTCCTCCAGCTGCTCCAGTGAGTCCCTCAAGATGCAGTGATGCCAAGACTTGCTCCTCCTATGCTGTGAGCTGTGGGGGAGGAGGTGAGGGTCCACCTCCAGTCCTCTGTATGGCGAGCTGGTGCCTTGCTGCCACGGAATGTACCTTCCCCCATAGGTCGTTCCACATCTTCATGATGTTGTCCCTTGTTCTTGGATGCTGTCCCACGGCATTCACCCTGTACACGATTCTCCGCCATAGCTCCATCTTCCTTGCAATGGATATCGGCTGTACTTGTGCTCCAAAGAGCTGTGGCTCTACCCTGACTATTTCCTCCACCATGACCCACAACTCCTCATCTGCGAAATGGGGGTGCCTTTGTGGGGCCATGGGTGTTGTATGGTGTGTTTAAGTGTGTGGGTGTTGGGTTGTGTGATTGGGTGTGCATAGTGGAGTGCATGAGGGATGTATGGGTGTGTGTGTAGTTGTCGCAGTGGTCTTGATGTTTTTCTGGTTGCATTGATTTGTATTCGTAAGGGGTTTTGGGTAATGTGGGTATGTGTTTTATAGTGGTGTGAGTGGGTGGCTGTGGTGTGTGTATGGGTGTTAGGTGTGTGTTGTCTGAATTGGACAATGTTGTGTAGTTTAGTATTTAGGTGTCCATTCTGAGCGCAGCTGTGTGTACCACCAATGGTTTGCCGCCATTAAATGTCCGCCGTGGTGATTCGTGGGTCATGATGTGGTGAGCGTTGTTTAGTTGGTGTAATTGTATGTGTGTTGGTACCATCAGTTTACCACCCACTTTTGGGGTGGTGGATTTGTGTATGAGCTGTATTCTGTCGGTTTGATGTGTGTGTGTCATAATATGGTGAACGGATATCTGCCACCGCGGCGGTATGTTGGCAGCCATCACTGTGGCGGTAAGCAGGATTTACCGTCAATGTCATAATGAGGGCCTATGTCTGAGAATCATAATCTAATGCATCCTGCCTTGGGACTGAAAGGCCTGCTAGAGGGGTGACTTACATATATTGCATGCAGTGTCAGGGACATGGCACACAGGCTGTTTGCAATGTTGTGTTTTCACTTTGGTCTGCACCAAGACACGCAGCCTGCAATGACAGTCTGTTGTGTGTTTTGTGAGGGGGCCCTTAGGGTGACACAATTCATTCTGCAGCCCTTAGGGACCCTCTTCAGTAACCCAGGCCCAAGGTACCAGGGGTACCATTTACTAAAGTGACGATAATGCTATAAGTCTAGACCGAAAAGGATCTCAAGAATTTTTGGCCTCCTGTCTAGAACACATTTCAATTTATTACTAATCACAACTAATTTCTGTTTATGTACTGTGTTGGCATGGGAACTTGCCCGCATGGTAAACAGATGTATATCCCTGCTCTGAGTTACCTAACTGCAAGTGAATTTTGTATCCTTACTTTTTGCGGCCCAGTACCCACAAAATCCTGAGTGAGCACTGAGTCATAGGCCCAAAACTGATCCTGAATCTTAGAGCTTGGTTCTGAGGTTAAATTGAGAGGCCCAAAAGTGTACCTCTTAGGTGACATGGTGGCAGCCACTGCAAATCTCAAGGGGAGGGGTGCAGTGGAGGTAAGAGGACGGGGGAAATACAAAAATAATTTTCCCATCGCCACCGCCTGCTGCATTGCTTCTCTGCTCTTCTTCTGGTGTACCAGCATTCACTGGGACACCAGCAGAGGCTCCCCAGTAATCCTGATGCTGCTCTCATGCTAAATCTGGCATGAGAGCAGCATCAGGATTGGTCTGAGCGGCTTCGACTGCCTCTTAGACACTGCCCTGGGGTCTGTGCAGTTTCTCCAGCCCAGCTGGGTAGCACAGCTGGATTGAAGAAACTTCAGTGTGCATGTGTGTTTGGCCGGCCTGAGTCAGCCGGCCAAACACACATACACACTTAGTGCACAGATTCCACTCCCTCCTCGCATGGCTCACACCACCCCTCCCTGCACCTGCTGATGGCTGAGCCAGCAGCTAAGAGAAAATGATAATGAAACATCGTTTTATCTTTCAGCTCCTAACTTAGCCAGGGGGGCAACACTCCTTCACCTTTGCGAAGGAGCCATTCCTGAGGTGACACAAGATCACACCGCCTGTGTCCCTGGGACATGCACAGTAAGCACTGGTGGCAGAACTCCATTTTTGAACTCTTGGCCTGGGACAGGCTTTGATCTTATTTCCCAGAACGGAGCACAATGCCGAACAGCCCACTTGTGTAAAGTTCGGCTCATTTGTAATTCCCAAACCTTGAACTCATCTTCAACTGTCCACTGTGTATTGTGTGTATGGTGTCTTCTAGTAGGACTTGCTTATGAGTGTATATATGTTATACACTAGTGGGATTCATTTTTGATTGCTCTTAGTATTGCCATGGCACATGACGGAGGTGTTGACACACCCTCTCCAGACAGGAGTAGTGTATTGCCTGCTGTCCTGAACTTGAGGGTATAGCTCAAAGGACTGGTATGTAGAGGACTGGAGGCAGGGCTACCTTTAGAAATATACTGTGACCTATTCAGCAAAGGTTTAGCAGGGGTGTTGATTAGTCCTTACTGAGCACTGCCATTTGGGTGATGATAGGGAAATAAGGGTGAGGCAGCAGATTCAGTTGTTAAAGGGATAGAAGATTCTAGGCAGGCCCAAGGCTTTTTTTATCCCTTTAATGCCCTATCCAAGAAGGCTGAAGACAGCAGGTGCAGCACATCACACACTCATTGTCCTTGTAATTATATGGCTACTCCTGCTCGGAGCCAGCATCATCACTGCCTGCTGTGAGAGCTATCACCTTACACAAAGAATTGCCTGAACTACAGATAGGAAATAAATTATGAAAGGGTACTACCCTAAATGGGATTCTTATCACCTGTCGAGAAACTCTGTATAAAGATGGGTCCAAAAAACTGTCTTTTGTTTTTCTATTGTAAGCTATGTCCTTGACATTTATAGATGGGGTGTTCATCAGAAGTACTCAAAGAGCTGCTGTGTGAACCAGAACTACTATCACTGATAGTCATCCTCCCTAAGATGAGGGGACCATTCCGGAAACTATTTGCTGCATCAACTGTAGGTTTGGCTGAGACCTGGCCGTGCAGAGGAAAGAAGGAGAGTGCCTTGTCATGCAGGAGCTGTGTGTCCAGCGATAAACTCAGCCACTGGTTCTGAGAGGGGTGCAGTACAGAAGAATCAGTTTGCATGGGAAAGAGTGCCTACAGCCTACCTGCAAGACCGAAGGACTCCCACTTGCCTGCTTCTGCATCTGCCAGAGATAAAGTTGGAGAACCTGTGCTAAATCTGCATTTGCTATACCCAGGGACTTCATCAGCTCCTGGACAGGAGGAAATGGATTACCCACTAAAAGTGCTGAAGCCGTGTGTCCTAGTAACAAGATGTTGCACCTGTCACTGGCTAACATGAAAAAAGGAGGCAAGGCTCCCAAGCTGAGTCCCGGTGACCTTGAACTACACTTGTTGTCCCTTGCAGAGAACAACTGCACAGCCACACTTGGACGATTCTAATGTGCACTAAAGATCAGGTAACACACGTGCTTGAGAAACACTGCAAACTAGCAAAATAGAACAGCTTGGTGATGCTTTGTGTAATGCTTAAAACCCAAATTTCATAACTTATCAGTGAAGAATACAGACTGACTGATGGGTCACAGATTTCAGAAAAAAATGCTCCACTTTAACCATAGTGAGCCTGCACATGTTCTTAGCTCATAACCTTCTGTTTTTCTGTATAGTAACTAGAAAAACCCATAGACCCAAAGTGCTTAACTCAGTAGTGGTACTTCTTCACATGCCAGATTATATTTTGGTATGAATAAAGCCCTCTTGTTTTCTAAAAATAAAGCACTGGGATGGACAGCACTTATTGTGGGTATTGTGTGATTATTGAGTTCTGATATCCTACCACACAGTCACCATTTGTACCATCTGGCTTTTGCCTTAATTAAGTGCACAACTGGGTCACCCAAAGCAAAACCCTTGCCTGCTAAGGCAATCTGCAAGATTCTGTTAATCGATGTTGATGCACCCAAAGATACATTCATCTACACAAACTAAGTTGCATCACCATTATTAGATTCTCTTGTCGTGAACTTTCTATCAACACCGACAACTAGATACGTGGTTAGGCAGGCACTGAGACCGAGACCTGGGGTTACTGACTGGCAGGTCACAGGTGGGGTGACACATAGCTGGTAGACAGGCACAGTGACACCACAATAGTCCCAGGTGATTGGCCCTAATAAAACACACATGGCCAGAGGGGTGTGTCTATTCCCAAAAACACCATAAAGTTAGATGCCACATGTATTTAGAGATACTTAGCCAACCAGAAAACAGCACACGCAGCAACCACATGCCCCTCAAGCCAGCCATCTAGACACATACTCCACATCCACATTTTGGACAAGCAAGGATGAGGTCCAGCTGCATTTGTTATCTGGACCTCATTTATGACTCCATGACAACTGTTCACATTCTCAACCAAGAAAGGAATGTTTTTAATTACTATATGGTACTCAGAGAAATGTATAAAACCTCAAAGCAAACTGATGTACATTGGTGTCCTCAGACCCCAGTTCTGTAACTGCTGTCCCAGCCATAATATTTAATTAAACAAACTGTTCCTGTTGTCCCAAACGCCTCTTGTCTTTTGTTTTTTAAGATAAATTCACATTCTAGCAACATTTTGGTGAGCCAGATAGGAGCTGATTGGTTCCGCGAACCTGACTGAGACGGAAGGAAGGGGGTCCAACCCAGACAGATTCACATTTCCACAACAAGAAATGTGAGCAGATGCCGCAATTGACTGCAGATTCTGCTGAATCTGTGGGGTGGAGGTAGATCGTGAAGCCACCATCAGAAGGGTAAGAAACTACATCAGAGCCTTAGTTCTAGCATTTGGTGTGTGGCAAATTAGTAAAAAGCATAACCCGTGGAAGTCACCTTTTTTTGATCATCATCATCAGGAAAGGTGAATATTGTTTGATTCACTTTGAATATAGTTTGGGTGCTGTTCGCTTGGACTGCTGTGTGTGACACTGATAGTACACATAGGTGCTTCGTGTGGTGTAGGGTCAGCACCTCTGTTTTAAGAGGTGCCATTCACTTGGACAGCTGGGCATGACACAGATGGTATGTATAGGCTCTTGGTGTGATATGGGGCCCACACCTCAATCTCATTATGCTAAAAGATTTTCCTCAGTGCTGCAGGTGTCTTAACACTCTTAGTATTGGAAAGAAGTGAGAGGTGTTTTTTCTTGCACCTCTGTAACATGACACAGATGGTCAATTCGGAGGTTAGGGAAAAAGAATGATTGGGATCCAGGAGATTAGGCATTGCTTGTGTTTTGCCAAGAAGGGTCTATGGTTGTTGAAGTTTTTCCTTCCTTTCTTTCTCTGCATAAATTGTTGTTATATTTACCCCAGAGCAGATATTGATGAGATTATCAGGCTCACTTTGTCCTGAGTACTGCACAGAGCTTCCCCTGGCCACACAATAGCATGTTTTGTGAGCAGGCTAAGTTACCTCTGTCAAGGCCATCCCCTTTATTTTTTGTGCCTTGTCAGCTTTTCTTTTTGCCAGTTGAAATGGCATCGCTTTGATATTGTGATGCTGGCAAATTAACTGCTTGGGTGCCTTGGACGAGATCACCTCGTCCTGCACCCGGGAACCGGGGGGAGCGCTTGCGTTCCCCCCTTGGCCCCCCACCCATACCCCCGGTCATGGATGGAAGGGGAATCCCTTCCCCTTCCACCCGTGACCCTCCCCACCCCCTCCTGTGACGTCAGCGCGCGATCGTTAGCTGACAATCACAGAGGCCTCCTCCCATCGCGCTGGAAGCTCAGCTTCCAGCGCGATCAGAAGAGAAATGCAAAGCATTTCTCTTCCAATCACGTGGAGGAGGCCGGAGAGCCTTCAAAGGGAAGGAAATTAATTTCCTTCCCTTTGATGTCTCTCTGAGCATTTCAAAAGCCGGAATGTAAAGCAATCCGGCTTTTGAAATGCCCACTAGACACCAGGGATTTCTTTATTTTTATGAAACTGTCATGAGGGAGCTCCCAGGGAGGGCATTTTTTTAAGGCCTTTTATGCCCCCCGGGATCATTTTTTTGTTTTTGTTGTTTTTTTAGAGGTGGGGAGCGACCCCTTAGGCAAGGGTCACTCCCCTAGGGGGCAAATTATATTTAGGCCATTTCTGCCCCCCTTGGGGGGAGATCAGCCTATTTTAATTAGGCCGAGGGGGGCAGAAACCACTAGGCACCGCAGATTATTTTTGTTGTTGTTGTTTTACAGATGGTGAGCGACCTCTTAGGCAAGGGTCGCTCCCCTGGAGGGGCAAATTGTATTTAGGCCATTTCTGCCGCCTTTGGGGGCAGATCGGCCGATTTTAGGTCAATCTGCCCCCAAAGGGGGCAGAAACCACTAGGCACCAGGGATCTTTTTTGTTGCCCCAATTTCACGCTAGTGGAGCAACCCCGTAGGCAAGGGTCGCTCCCAGGGGGGGTTGGGGGGCAAATTTATTTTTGGCCAATAGATCGGCCTATTGTTATTAGGCCGATCTGCCCCCGGGGGGGCAGAAACCTCTAGGCGCCAGGGCTAATTTTTTCTTTGTGTTTTTTGTTTTGTTTGTTTTTTTAGAGATGGGGAGAGACCCATTAGGCAAGGGTCGCTCCCCTGGGGGGCAAATTGTATTTAGACCATTTCTGCCCCCCTTGGGGGCAGATCAGCTGATTTTAGGTCAATCTGCCCCCCAAGGGGGGCAGAAACAACTAGGCACCAGGGATCTTTTTTTTGCGCCAATGTCACGAAAGGGGAGAGATCCCGTAGGCAAGGGTCGCTTTATCGGGAGACTTGGGGGAACGCTGGGTGGAAGGAAATTTGTGGCTCCTCTCAGATTCCAGAACTTTCTGTCACCGAAATGAGAAGAAAAAGTGTTTTTTTGGTCACATTTTGAGGTTTGCAAAGGATTCTGGGTAAAAGAACCTGGTCAGATCCCCACGAGTCACCCCATCTTAGATTCCCCTAGGTGTCTAGTTTTCAAAAATGCGCTGGTTTGCTAGGTTTCACCAGGTGCCGGCTGAGCTAGAGGCCAAAATCCACAGGTAGGCACTTTGCAAAAAACACCTCTGTTATCTGTGAAAAAATTTGATGTGTCCACGTGGTGTTTTGAGCCATTTTGTTTCGTGGGCGCTAGGCCTACCCACACAAGTGAGGTACCATTTTTATCAGGAGACTTGGGGGAACACAGAATAGCAAAACAAGTGTTATTGCCCCTTGTCTTTTTCTAAAAATTTTCCTTCCAAATGTAAGGCAGTGTGCAAAAAAGACGTCTATTTGAGAAATGCCCTGTAATTCACATGCTAGTATGGGCACCCAGGAATTCAGAGAGGTGCAAATAACCACTGCTTCTCAACACCTTATCTTGTGGCCATTTTGGAAATACAAAGGTTTTCTTGATACCTATTTTTCACTTTTTATATTTCAGCAAATGAATTGCTGCGTACCCGGTATAGAATAAAAACCCATTGCAAGGTGCAGCTCATTTATTGGCTCTTGGTAGCTAGAGTTTTTGATGAACCTACAAGCCCTATATATCCCCGCAACCAGAAGAGTCCAGCTGACGTAACGGTATATTGCTTTCAAAAATCTGACATCGCAGGAAAAAGTTAATGAGTAAAACGTGGAGAAAAATGGCTGTTTCTTTCACCTCAATTTCAATATTTTTTTATTTTAGCTGTTATTTTCTGTAGGAAACACTTGTAGGACCTACACAAATGACCCCTTGCTGAATTCAGAATTTTGTCTACTTTTCTCTAATTTTGTTTAGCTTTCTGGGATCCAGCATTGGTTTCTCACCCATTTTTGTCACTAACTGGAAGGAGGCTGAAAGCACAAAAAATAGTAAAAATGAGGGATGTCCCAGTAAAATGTCAAAATTGTATTGAAAAATGGGGTTTTACAATTTAAGTCGGCCTGTTCCTGAAAGCTGGGTAGATGGTGATCTTGCCACCGTAAACCCTTTGTTGATGCCATTTTCAGGGAAAAAAAAAACACGAGCTATCTTCTGCAGCCCTTTTTTCCCTTTAAAAAAAAAAAAACAGAATTATCACTGTATTTTGGCTAATTTCTTGGTCTCCTTCAGGGGAACCCACAAAGTCTGGGTACCTCTAGAATCCCTAGGATGATGGAAAAAAAGGACGCAAATGTGGCGTGGGTAACTTATGTGAACAAAAAGTTATGAGGGCCTAAGAGCGAACTGCCCCAAATAGCCAAAAAAAGGCTCGGCACGGAGGGGGAAAAGGCCTGGCAGCTAAGGGGTTAATATAACTGTGTTCGGCTTAAGGGTTGTGTTTTGTTTATGATTTAATGTGTCATGAAGACATTGCTGATTTTCACAGGTTACTATTTGATGCAAAATTAAGACTCACTATTCTGATGCCAAATTTCATGCTGTTTGAGTTAAAAATTGCACATTTTCCTAGGTTGTGATCCTTCATATGCATTGATGTTTGTATCTGTTAAATGTTTATTTTGAGGCATCTGTGAACAACGTTGAGCTCATAAGATCTAGGAATCCCAGAGTATATTTCCCCACTACCCGAGTGGAACTAGTAATCCCTATGTACATATGTCCCTGCCACCAGAGTAAAACTTAAAATTCTTGTTAGAAATGGGGTCTCTAGCTGGCAGTGGTTTGCAGCCTGTCTAAGTAGGGACCCTGCTTATAGTCAGGATAAGGGAGTCACACCGCTAAGATAACCCTTGCTTACCCCCTTGGTAGCTTGGCACAAGTGGTCAGGCTTATCTTAGAGGCAATTTGTAAAGTATTTGTACACACACACACAGTAACACAGTGAAAACAGCACACAACTACTCCAAACCAGTTTAACAAAATAGACAATATTTATCTGAGTAAAACAAGACCAAAGTGACAGAAATCCAACATACACAAGCAAAGATACAAATTTTCAAAGAACAAAACTTAGGCCCTCATTACAACCCTGGCAGTAAATGCTGCCGACCGCCGTGCTGACGGCCGCAAAGATACCGTGACCACGGCGGTATTCTGTTACGGGTATTATGACCCACACAGATAAATCCGCCACTATACAGACACCCACATAAGTCCGCCAGACCAAAGATCAGTGATAAACTGGCGGTACCAAAACCCACACAGTTACAGCAACAGAAATACGGCCACAGCATCAGGACCCACGAATCACCGCAGCGGTCTTTCAACTGCTGTAAACCATTGGCGGTACACACCGCTGCACTCAAAATACACACACACTAACAAAACTACACCACATTGGACAATTCAAAATACACACACCTGGCACACATACACACACCACACCCATACACCCAAGCCAATATAAAACACCCACCCACACTACCCACAATCCCTGACAATGAACAAAAATATTGCCAACTGACAGAGAGACAAGCCAGGAGCACCCACTCAATCTGAGCCACATAACACCATCACCTATACACCATCCACGCACCTCACAGCACACACCCCAATACATCACCCCACACACCCTCACACATACCACTCACACTACACCCATGGCACCCCAAAGGCACCCCAGGTTTTCAGAGGAGGAGCTAAGGGTCATGGTGGAGGAAATCATCCGGGTAGAGCCACAGATATTCGGATCACAGGTGCAGCAAACTTCCATTGCAAGTTAGATGGAGCTATGGCAGAAAGTCGTGGACAGGGTCAACGGCGTGAGACAGCACCCCAGAATAAGGGATGACATCAGGAAGAGGTGGAATGACTTACTGGGGAAGGTGCGTTCCGTGGTTGCAGGACACCAGGTAGCCGTACAGAGGACTGGCTGTGGACCTCACCTCCTCCCCCACAACTAACAACATGGGAGGAGCAAGTCTTGGTGATCAGGCATCCTGAGGGCCTCCCAGGAGTAGCAGGAGGACTGAACTCTGGTAAATCTTTACTACTATATCCCCCACCCTACCTGCATGCCATCACAAACTCCTATCCCTACCCTCACCCCATCACTCCACCACCTCACATATATCCCACCATCACAACCCACCCATCCCAATACCAAGCCCTGCATGCTACACCAATGCATGGACCCCCATCACAGACCTGCATGGACATCCATCACCACAGCATGCACACTAGTGACCATCACTTAGCCAACCGAAGCACAACTCACACAAGTCAAAGCTGCCTCGCCAAAAACAACTATAGAGGGAAACATACCCATGCCCCAGATGGCACACGCAGTAACAATAACACTGCATTTACATCCCCACAGGACCCCCACTCAACGTCACCAGAGAGGAGGTGCCACCAACATCCAGTCCCCCCCCCCAGAAGAGGCCCACAGTGATGACAGCAGCTCTGCACGCCTGGATCACAATGACCAACCTGGTCCATCAGGGACCTCTGGACAGTCTGTTACCCTGCCACAGTCCCAACCCTCCACACCCTCCACAGAGCCTCCCCCTCAGGAAACACCAGCACAGCACCCACCCAGCGGGCCCATCCCTCTGTCCCCAGGACACATCAATCAGCAGTGTGTCCACCACTAGAGGGACCCCAGGCAACCCCACAAACCCAAGACAATAAGAGACCTGGGGTCAGTGGCAATGGGCACACGGTTCAGGGGACAGAGGCACAGGACAACAGGGAAGCTTGGAGGACTGCTATACAACAGGGGGAGGACAGGCCCAGGGAACCCACTCTCCACGAGGCACTTGCAGGGATCCTGGGAGCATACCACCATTCCTAGGAGACCATGGGCCAGATAATGTACAAGTTGCAGGACACCCAGCGGCTGCAGGAGGGACAGTACCTGGGGATCCAGGAGGACCTGAAAGACACCCACACCACCCTGGTCACCATTGCAGGGGTGCTGGCAGACATGGCCAACACCATTAGGGAGGCTATGGCACACCAACGGGCCCCTGACATTAGCCAAACCAAAGAACAGCCCTCCACCTCCTCCAGCGCTAGTGGATAGGAGGCCCGCAACAGGAACAACAGGCCACCAGCACCGCACCCACTGCAGAAGGAGAAGCACCACGCAAAAGGTCCCTGTGATCCAGGCAGAAGCCAGAGACAGTTGCCAAGACCCCAGCCAGGAAATAAGACTCTCCTGATTGTCACCCTTCTGTCCCACTCTGTTACCCTGTCCACCTTGAACTGCTATTGCTCCCCTTCCTATGGCCCTTTGGACAATGTACCTGCGATACCAATAGACTGGATTCTACCCTGGACTTTCCTCCATCATCAACCCAGCCCACTGCAATACCCCCTCCACTTATTAGCACATAAATAAACACCCTTTGAACTAATACAAGTATGGAGTCTATCAATTGATTCAAGTATGTTTTTTTTTAACAAGCTGTAAACATTGCAATTCAACTGTACAGTCATGTATACATAGGTATTACCTGTAGTGGGCAGCAGGGAACACACCAGGAGCCAGAGTGGGGCACAGAGATCTGAAAATAGAGTTGCCAAAGGGTACTATAAGTGGCCATACAATATGGGAAATCAGGCTGCCATGTACAATGTCCAACACAAAACTGCAATGGAAAGTGAAGCTACAGTGTCTTACCTGTGTGTCACTGGAAGTACTGTTGAATGAGTGAGCTTCTGTTGTCCACATCCTCTTCCTCTGCCTCCTCTTCCTCACTGTCCATAGGCTCCACCGCTGCCACAATGCCTCCCCTAGCCTCATCTTTCTGCAGAAAAGGCACCTGGCATCTCAAGGCCAGGTTGTACAACATGCAATATGCCACAATGATCTGGCACAACTTCTTAGGTGAGTAGTACAGGGATCCACCTGTCAGATGTAGGCACCGGAACCTGGCCTTCAGGAGGCCAAAGGTTCTTTCAATTATCCTCCTTGTTCGCCCATGTGCCTCATTGTATCGTTCCTCTGCCCTTGTCCTGGCATTCCTCACTGGGGTCAGTAGCCATGAGAGGTTGGGGTAACCAGAGTCACCTGCAAATATTCGAGGTACCCCTGTTAGACAGACACACCCACATATCTACATCAACTGGGTGGGGACCATGGGCTCACCTATTAGCCGTACTTGGTGCCTCTGGAGATGAGACATCAAATATGGAATGCTGCTATTCCTCAAGATGAAGGCATCATGCACAGAGCCAGGATACTTGGCATTTACCTGGGAGATGTACTGGTTCGCCAAACACACCATCTGCATATTCAGAGTGATAGCTTTTTATATTCCTGAACACTTGTTCATTCCTCCAGGGGGGGGGGACAAATGCTACATGTGTTCCATCAGTGGCCCCAATGATGTTGGGGATATGTCTCAGGGCATAGAAGTCAGCTTTCACTGTGTCCAAATCCTCCACCTGGGGGAACACAATGTAGCTGTGCATGTGTTTCAGCAGGGCAGACAACACTCTGGTCAACATGTTTGAGAACGTAAGTTGTGACATGCCTGATGCCATGGCCACTGTCGCTTGGAATTAACCAATTGCCAGGAAATGGAGCACTGACAGGACCTGCACAAGAGGGGGGATACCTGTGTGCTGGCAGATAGCTGAAATGAGGTCTGCCTCCAATTGTGCACACAGTTCTTGGATTGTGGCCCTATCAAGTCTGTAGGTTAGGATAATGGCCCATATTACAACCCTTGCAGTAAATGCCGCTTACCGCCGTGCAGAAGACCGCCAACATACCGCTGCGGGCGCGGAATTCTGCTACAGGTATTACGATCCACAGCTCGGAATCCGCCATAATACAGACACCCACACAAGTCCGCCACACCAAAGGTCAGTGATAAACTGGCGATAATAAAACCGACACTATCACGCCAACAGGAATACACCCACACTATCTCTACCCACTAATCAACGCGGTGGTCTTTCAACTGCGGTATTCCATTGTCGGTACACACCACCGCGCTCAAAATACACACACATTTACAAAACACATCCACATTGGACAAATCGAAATACACACACCTGATACACATACACACACCACACCCACATACCCAATCCAATATACAGCACACACCCACATCACCCACAAACCCTTACTACCAGAATTCTGAAACTACGCCAGAGAGAGACAATACCTTAAACAACACTAGCATCCACAGACACACAACACCATCACTTACACAGCATCCACACACCTCAAACAACACACACCAACACATCCCCTCACACATCAGAACACACACCACCTCACACATCACCCACACCACATCATGGCACCTCAACGACACCCCAGGTTCTCTGAGGAGGAGCTCAGGGTCATGGTGGAGAAAATTAGCTATTCGGATCACAGGTTCAGCACATCTCTATTGCAAGGAAGATGGAGCTATGGCGCAGAATTGTCGACAGGGTCAACGCAGTGGGACAGCATCCAAGAACACGGGATGACATCAGGAAGAGGTGGAACGACCTACGAGGGAAGTTGCGTTCCGTGGTCTCCAGACACCAGATTGCTGTACAGAGGACTGGCGGTGGAACCCCACCTCCTCCCCAACAACTAACAACATGGGAGGAGCAAGTCTTGGCAATACTGCATCCTGAGGGCCTCGCAGGAGTAGCTGGAGGACTGGACTCTGGTAAGTCATATCTTAATTACCATATCCTCCACGCCACCTGCATGCCATCACATACCCACACCCTCACCCTCACCCCCATCACTCCAACACCTCACATATGCCCCACCCATCTCAATACAAAGCCCTGCATGCAACACCAAAGCATGGACACCTATCAACAAAGCATGTCCACTACAGATACCCACACAGACCCCAAACCAAATATCACACAAGGACCAAGCCAAGAACACAAGCACTGGAGTACAGGGTCACCCATTGCACACGATGGGACACACAGATGCAATAATCATGCCTTTACACCCCTGCAGGGCCCCTACCCAACGTCACCTGAAAGGAGGTACCAGACATATCCAGTCCCCCCACAGAAGAGACCCACAGTGATGACAGCAGCTCTGAATAACTGGATCAAGATGACTAGCCTGGCCCATCAGGGACCTCGGGACAGTCGGTTCCCCTGACACTGGCACAAGCCACCAAAGAGCCTCCCCCCTCAGGAAACACCACCACAGCACCCACCCAGCAGGCCCATACCTCTGTCCCCAGGACACGTCAATCAGCAGTGTGTCCACCACTACAGGGAACCCAGGCAACCCCACTAACACAGTACGATCATGGAGCTGGGGGCAGTGGCAGTGGGCACACAGTTCAGGGGACAGAGGCTCAGGAAAACAGGGAAGCTGGGAGGACTGCTGTGTGACAGGGGGCGGACAGGCCCAGGGAACCCACTCTCCACGAGGCACTCTCCAACATCATGGGAGCTTACCATCATTCCCAGGAGACGATGGCAACGGTACTGGCCAAGTTTCAGGAGACCCAGCGGCTGCAGTAGAAACACTATCTGGGGATCAGGGAGGACCTGAAGTCCATTAACAACACCCTGGTCACCATTGCAGGGGTGCTACAAGACCTTGTCAACACCAGGAAGGACACAGTGGCACAACAAGGGGCCCCTGACACTAGCCTGGACGATGAACAGCCCTCCACCTCCGCCGGCGCTAGTGGACAGGAGGCACTGCCACAGGAACACGACACCAGCACCCCACCCCCTGCAGATAGAGAACCACCCCGCAAACGGTCCCTGAGATCCAGGAAGAAGACAGAGAACATTGCCAAGACCCCCGCCAGGAAATGAGACCCCCTGAATGTCACCCTTCTGTCCCACTTTGTCACCCTGTCCGTCCTTAAACTGCCATTGCTCCACTTCCTATGCCCCTTTGGACAATGCACCTGTGAAACAAATAGACTGGACTCCACCATGGACATTTCTCCACCATCCCCCCAGCCCATTTTACAACCCCCTCCACATATTTGCACAGAAATAAACACACTTCAATCACAAAACAATCGAGTCAGTCTGTGCTTTCATAAAGGTGTAATTGCAATAACCATGGCATATAGCAATGTCAATTTACTTGTGCACATACCGATGTAACAAAGCTGTAGGCCTGGAAGAAATATAGCAGAGGGCACAAAGTGGGACCCACATCTGTGAAATGGAAAGGCAAAGTGACAAGTCAGGGTCCATACACTGAGTGAAAATGGCAGACTTATGGTACCTCCAATATTAGTATGAGATATGGGAGGCAATGACATCTTACCTGTGTCTCACTGGAAGTATTGCATGATTATGTTGTTTCTGTTGTCGACATCCTGTTCTTCTGCCTCCTCTTCTTCACTGCCCACAGGCTCCACAGCTGCCACAAGACCACCAGCTGGACCATCCTCCTTCAGAAAAGGCACCTGGCGTCGCAAAGCCAGGTTGTGTAGCATACAGCAGGCCACGATGATCTGGCACACCTTCTTCGGTGAGTAGTAGTGAGAACGACCTGTCATATGGAGGCACTGGAATCTGGCCTTCAGGAGGCCGAAGGTTCGTTCAATCACCCTCCTAGTTCGCCCATGTGCTTCAATGCAGCGTTCCTCTGCCCTTGTCCTGGGATTCCTCACTGGGGTCACTAGCCATGACAGGTTGGGGTAACCAGAGTCACCTGCAAATATCGAGGGAGAACTGACACTTAGGGACAACCCCATACCCAGACACCTATTCACACTGTATAGGGGCCTTGGCCTCACCTATTAGCCACACACGGTGCCTCTGGAGTTGCCCCATCACATAAGGGATGCTGCTATTCCTCAAAATGTAAGCGTCATGCACTGAGCCAGGAAACTTGGCATTGACATGGGAGATGTACTGGTCTGCCAAGCACACCATCTGCACATTCATCGAATGGTAGCTCTTCTGGTTTCTGTACACCTGTTCACTCCTGCAGGGGGGTACCAATGCCACATGTGTCTCATCAATGGCACCAATGATGTTGGGGATATGTCCCAGGGCATAGAAGTCACCTTTCACTGTGGGCAAATCTTCCACCTGAGGGAACACGATGTAGCTGCGCATGGGTTTCAGCAGAGCAGACAACACTCTGGACAACACGTTAGAGAGCATTGGCTGGGACATCCCTGAAGCAATGGCCACTGTTGTTTGAAAGGAACCACTTGCCAGAAAATGGAGTACTGACAGGACCTGCACTAGAGGGGGTATCACTGTGGGATGGCGGATAGCTGACATCAGATCTGGCTCCAAGTCTGTATGTGACTATGATGTGTCTCTTTTCCATTGTCGACAGGTCCACCAGCGGTCTGTACACCGGAGGATGCCGCCTTCTCATCACCTGCCCCAGCAGACGTGCACTATGGAGGAGAACAGCGAGTAGAGAGTCATCCAACACTGAGGTATCACAAAATTTCATTTGCACACATTTATTAATCCGTAATGTGCTTGTAACTGTGTGTATTCCAGGCCTACATTGGTGTGACGCAGTTATTATTAATGCCATGTGGCCTCCTGAAATGGCGGCTGCATGACCTGTAAGGTGGGACAAGGGGATATGGGGTAACTGCGCTCGCGTTCTACACCGTCGCGGTGGGCGGTCGAAGACCGCGGCGCAATGCTGCATTCGTTAACATTGGGCCCTATGGGTCCAAGGAGCCAATGACGATGTATGCCGGCGGTGACGGTACGCACCGCCGCGGACGTGACCGACATTTTCTGTCTGTTCACTCACTTGATACATGACCATCAACAGGAGAGGACCTACACTGCAAGTGCTGCTGTGACCTGTGTCTGGAAGCGATGATGGCTACAGAATCTGGGGAAAGGGCACCTGCCTTCACTTCAGAGGAGTTGGAGAAACTAGTGGATGGGGTCCTCCCCCAGTACACGCTACTCCACGGTCCTCCAGACAAACATGTAAGTACACTGTGAGCATGCTGTATGGACAATGCCTGTTTGGAGTGGTGTGGATGGAAGATACATGGGGAGGCTGAGGCCTGCATGTGCGAACGGTGAGTGTATGTGCGTCAGGGAAGGGGTGGGAATGGGGGCCAATCAGTATGATGGTCCGGACGGGTAAAGAATTTCCTTTCCCCCTGTACTATTCCTCTAGGTCAGCACCCACCAGAACAAGGCTATTTCGCGTGCCATCACCAAGGATGTCCAGACCCTGGGGGTCCACCACAGACGGAGCACCCACTGCCGTAAAAGATGGGAGGACCTGCGCCACTGGAGCAAGAAGATGGCGGAGGCCCAGCTGGGGATGGCCTCCCAACGCGTGAGGGGTGCCCGTCGCACTAAGAACCCCCTGATGTTCCGAATCCTGGCGGTGGCGTATCTGGAGTTGGATGGGCGCTTGAGGGCACCACAGCAGCCACAAGGGGGTGAGTACACTCTCATTCAGCTGACTCTGCGCGCATTACGAGGAGTCTGGGTAGGGGAGGTGGGCAGTGGGTTCCCCTAGGCAAGGGCGATCTTGGTAGGCAAGGTCCCTTGTGAGGCAGGCTAAGTGGCACCCCAACCCCACTATTGGTTAGAGCCATCTACACCTAGTCAGGCTCCTGTGACTTCCAGGTGTGCAGCAATCGGGCTTAGGCCTTGTACCCCATGGGCATGTGATTAATCTAGGAACTATAAGCGCATGACGTAGTGCAGAGGGCTGCTGTGTCTGTTGTGTCCTCCAACTCATGTCTTTCTCCTGTCTCCCCTCCCCTTTTTGTGGTCTCCCTGTTCTTGTGTGCAATAGCATCATCAGGCGGAGGAGCATTGGCACCAGAGCAAAAGGGAGCTGCACCCACTTGGCCCTGGAGGGTGAAGCAACGTAGTCCGAAGCAACTAGTGTGACGGACGGCGTGGTGAGCTCCATGGCGGGGACAGGAGCAGAGACCAGCGACTGCGACTCCTCCTCTAATGGGAGCTCCCTTGTGGTGCGGGCCCCTCTGTGCCCACCGCATCAACAGGTACAGCCGCCACCCCCCCTTCCAGCACCGCCCTCCCAGCAACCCCTCAGCATGTGTCCTGTGCCCGCTCACCCAGGAGGGTGGGCATCTCCTTCGCCCCAGGCACCTCAGGCCCTGCCCCAGTCAGCCCTGCTGCCCTCAGTGAGGAGGCTATTGACCACCTGAGATCCCTCACTGTTGGGCAGTCTACCATTCTGAATGCCATCCAGGGTGTTGAGAGGCATTTGCAACAAACAGATGCATACCTGGAGGGCATTCATTCTGGCCAGGCAGCCCAACAGAGAGCATTTCAGGCTCTGGCCTCAGCACTGATGGCAGCCATTGTCCCTGTGTCCAGCCTCCCCCTCCAACCTCCTCCACCCAGACAGAATCCCCTGTACCTCAGCCTATCCCAAGCACACCATCAGACCAGCATGCACACACATCAACACACAAGAGTGGCTCAGACAAACAGAAGCACCACACATCCCACAGGCACTCACACAAGCATCATACCCATGCACACATACCAACATCCACTTCCTCCACTGTGTCCCCCTCCTCCACGTCTGCCTCCTCCCTCCCAGTCTCGTCTCTACTCACACCTTCATGTACTACATCCTCAGGTACTACATCCATCACCAGCACGCCCATCACCACACACCGCTCACGTGCACTCACCACCCCCACTATCATTCACATATCACCAGTGTCCTCTCCCAGTGTGTCAGTGAGCCCTCCTCCCAAAGTACACAAATGCAGGCACACACCCACCAAACAGCCATCCACCTCACAACAGTCTCCAGCCCATGCACCCTCACCCAAATTCAGCAGACGTACACCTCCCACAACCACTACCTCTTCCTCCACTCCCAAACCCCCTCCATCTACCCATACGAGTGTGTCTAAAAAACTTTTCCTGTCAAACCTTGACCTCTTCCCTTCACCTCCCCCCTGTCCCTACCTTAGGGCCAGGCTTTCCAGGTCCCAGCCCAGCACCTCAGCCACCACATCCCCAGGCACAGTGGTGCCAGCAACTGCGGGGTCATAGAGTGCGCCAACCATCAGGGCTGCCAGTGTGCCACAGAGCGAGGGCAAGGAAATTCCACCACCTGCGAAGGTTAAAAAGGTGCCCACATCCCAGAGGGAGAAGCCGAAAACACCTGTCACCAAAGGGTCAGCAAAAACAAAAGGGGATAGTGGCAAGACAACTGCGCCACCATCAAAGGTGGGGAAGGGCAAAAAACTGAAGGGCAGGTCAAGAGAGGGCATGGTGGCACCTACTGAGGGACCAGTGTCACACCTTCTGTCCACGCCAACCTGTACGGCGGCGAACACTGCCACCTGCTCCGCCACCTGCACCGCCACCTGCAACGTCACCTGTACCGACTCCGGCATGTCTACAGTCCCAAGCCTCTTCCACGGTGGGCAGCTGTCCGAGGCTGCAGGAGACATCCTGCTTTCTCACTCAGCAGATGCTGACACATGCTCCGCCGCCACAGACCCTGGAGCCAGCACCGCCACCACAGACCCCGCAGCCAGCACCGCCACGACTGACCCTGCCGCAAGCACCGACACGACTGACACCGCCGTAAGCACCGCCAGCGGCCCCGCGACGTGCTCAGACAGTGGCACCACCGCAGACCTGCCTACCATCCCCAGTGGTCAGTCGTCCGGGGCTGGTGGTGAATTCCAGGACCCTGGGCAGCTTCCTTGAAGCATCACTGTCATCACAGTTGTCACCTGCATTTGGAATGCGAAGCCGCAGCAGTGTGGGGTATGTCTCTGCCTCCATGGCGTATCATGCTACCTGTACCTCAGGAATCTTGTGGCACATACACCCATTGTATTGTACCGGCCACACTGCAGGTGGAGCACTCTGGGCACAAAGCCCCCTCCAGAACTAGTGGAGAATGACATCCACTTCCTCAGTCCTTGGCAGGATGAAGCACTCTGCGCACAAAGCCCCCTCCAGAACCAGTGGAGAATGAAATCCACTTCCTCAGTCCTTGGCAGGATGAAGCACTCTGGGCACAAAGCCCCCTCCAGAAGCAGTGGAGAATGATATCCACTTCCTCAGTCCTTGGCAGGATGAAGCACTCTGGGCACAAGCCCCCTCCAGAAGCAGTGGAGAATGACATCCACTTCCTCAGTCTTTGGCAGGATGAAGCACTCTTGGCACAAAGCCCCCTCTAGAACCAGTGGAGACTGTTATCCACTTGAGAGACTGTGGCTTAGCACTCACCAGGATAAAGCAGTGGGCAAACCACCCACTGGAGATACTTGAGAGACTGTGGATTTGCACTCCCCAGGATAAAGCAGTGGGCAAACCGCCCACTGGAAAGACTTGAGAGACTGTGGCTATGCACTCCCCAGGATAAAGCAGTGGGCAAACCGCCCACTGGAGTGACTTGAGAGACTGTGGCTTTGCACTCCCCAGGATAAAGCAGTGGGCAAACCACCCACTGGAGAGACTTGAGAGACTGTGGCTTTGCACTCCCAGGATAAAGCAGTGGGCGAACCACCCACTGGAGAGACTTGACCGACTGTGGCTTTGCACTCCCCAGGATAAAGCAGTGGGCAAACCACCAACTGGAAAGACTTGAGAGACTGTGGCTTTGCACTCCCCAGGATACAGCAATGGGCATGGAGCCCCCTCGTGCAGCAGTGGCGTTGTGCGTTCATCTGGCTGAGGTGCCCCCCCTCCCCCTCACCCTGAGGTGCCTGTGTATTTTCGGTCTGATGCCCCAGCAGTGTTCTCTCCGTTTGGAGTCAGGTATCTAGTGTGGGCTTGGCCCATGCATTTTGGGCCCAGTGGTCCACGGACAATGATTGGTGCACTATCCGGAATTGTGCAGTTGGTGTACATAATTGCGTTGACTGGATTTTGATCTTTGATAATGAGATTTCACATGATTACATTTGTTCAAATCAATTCCTTTTGTCCTTGCATTCTTCCGGGGGGGGGGGTGTCTATGTAATGTTGCTGTATTTATTTGTGTGTATGTTGTTGTGGGTGAGGGTGGGGGTGAGGGTGTTGCGTGTGTCACTCTCTTTTCCCTCCCCCCTCCCCTGTGTTGTAGGTGCAGTACTCACTGTGGTCGTCGCCGCCGCCGTTGGAGCTCCTGATAGAAGAGAAGGAAGACCATCATCGGCAGTATCTGCAATTCGGGCTCCATGGCGTCCGGGTTCCTCGTGGGGTGTGGAGAGGTGAGTGGTTTCCCTTCTGTGTACTGTTTCCATTGTGTTTTTGTTCGCGTTGGTTCCGCCCCGGAAAAGGTGGTGGATAGGCCTGTTGTGATAGGGTGGGCGGTATATTGTCTTCCGCCTGTCTGTTAGCGGTGTCCACTGCGCTGTTTGTTTGTACCGCTGTGGCGGTCGGAGTGTTAAAGTGGCTGTCTATGTTGGCAGGTTCCGTCACAGTCGTAATCCCATTTTTTTCTCTGCCGGCCTGTTTGAGGTATTACCGCCGCTTTAACACCGACCGCCAGGATTGTAATGAGGGCCAATGTGTCTGTCCTCCATTGTCGCCAGGTCCACCAGGGGTCTGTACACAGGAGGATGTCTCCATCTCATATTCATCCTCAGCAGTTGAAGTTTAGGGAGAAAAACGGAGAGCAGAGGGTCATATTCACACATATGTTGAAATATTTATGCATTTCTTCCTTTACAGAAACAGTATGTCAATTCGAGAGTCAGTTGATGTGCCAATGTCTGCTGTGACGCAGTTAGGTGCCATGGCCTGTGCCCCCCCGAAATGGCAACTGCCTAACCACTGAGGAGAGACAAGTGGAAATGAGGTAATTCCGCTGCCTTTGTGAGCCGTAGCAGTCAGCGGTTGACAACTGCCGTACAACTTTGCATTGGTTAACATTAGGCCCTATGGGTTTTAGGAGCCAATGGCGATGTACGCCGGCGGTGACAGTACGCACTGCCATGGACATGATCAGCATTTTCTATCTGTTCACTCACTTGCTACCTGACCTTCAACAGGAGAGGACCTACACTGCAAGTGCTGCTGTGACCTGTGTCTGGAAGCGACAATGGCTCAAGTGTCTGGGGAAAGGGCCCCTGCCTTCACTTCAGCAGAGTTGGAGAGACTGGTAGATGGGGTCCTACCCCAGTACACTTTACTCTATGGTCCTCCAGACAAACAGGTGAGTACACTGTGAGCATCATGCGTGGGCCATGAATGTATGGAGTGCAGTGTGTGTAAGCCTCATGTAGGGGGGGCTGAGGGATCCTGGGCAGAGTGCTGCATGTATGGTGGTCAATGTATGTGTGTAAGGGGATGGGAGGGATATGGTGGGCCATGAGTATGACAGTCCGTACAGTATGACTAATACCTTTTCTGCTGTCTTTTTCCTGCAGGTCAGCACCCATCAGAAAAAGGGTATTTGGTGTGCCATCGCCAAGGAGGTGAGGACCCTGGGGGTCTTTGACAGGCAGAGCACCCACTGCTGCAAACGGTTGGAGGACCTGTGCCGCTGGGCAACGAAGACGGCAGAGGCCCTGCAAACACAAGCACACACCCACCCAACAGCCATCCACCTCACAAAAGCGTCCAGCTCATGCACCTGCACCCAAACACAGCAGACTGGCACCTCCTACAAGCATTCCCTCTACCTCCACTCCCAAACCTTCATCCTCTTCCTGCCCCAATGTCCCTAAGAAGCTTTTCCTAGCCAACATTGACCTTTTCCCTACCCCTCCCCACCCTGTCCTTCAGGGTGGTCAGAAACCAGCCCAGCACCTCAGCCACCAAGTACACATCCGCTGTGGTTCCTGCAGCTGTCAGAGGCAGCCAGTGTGCCACCAACCCCTGCCAAGGCCAAGAGGGTTCCGCCACCTGGCAAGGGCAAGAAGGGGACAGCATCCAGCAAGGAGAAGGAGCCACAACCACCCAGCAAGCAAAGACTGCAGCAGGCAAACCCAAGGACGCACCACCTTCTGCCAAGGGCACGAAAGGGCACAGAACACCAGCCAAGGCACTTTAGCCATCCAAGCCTGCAGGTGAAGGCCTGGTGGCTACCAGCACAACTGCCAGCACCTTGGCTAGCACCGGCGCAAGCACCGCCACCTGTACCGCGGCCAGCACCGCTGCAAGCACTGTCACCTGCACCGTTGAAAGTAGCACCACTGCCAGCAGCAGCAGCCCCAGTGGGCAGCTGTCCGAGGCTGCAGGGGAAGAGCTGCAGCCTCCACAGACCACTGGCAGCACCGGCACCTGCACCGCGGCCAGCACTGCAACCTGCACCACCGCAGGCACCGCCGCAAGCACCGCCACCTGCACCACTGGAAGTGCCACCACTGCCAGCAGCAGCCCCAGTGGTCAGCCGTCAGAGGCTACAGGGGAAGGGGTGGAGCCTCCCCCCACCACTGGCAGCATCCCCACCAGCACCAGAACTACCACCACTGTGCAGCTGTAGCCGCCGGCGGATGGACTGTAGTCTTGCCTCCATGGTGTGTCATGCATCCTGCCCATCCTGCAAATCTCGTGGCTCTGACACCCATGTGAGGGACTATGACCTGGCACACCCCAAGTGATGCATCACTGGGCACAAAGCCCCCTCCAGAACCAGTGGAAGAAGGCATCTACTAACCCTATCCCTGGCAGGAGGAAGCACACTGGGCACAAAGCCCCCTCCAGAACCAGTGGAAGAAGGCATCCACTCACCCTATCCTTGGGAGAATGAAGCACACTGGGCGCAAAGCCCCCTCAAGAACGAGTGAAAGAAGGCATCCACGTGAGAGACTGAGGCCTTGCAGACCCCAGGACCAAGCAGTGGGCAAACCACCCACTTGAGAGACTGTGGCTTTGCTCTCCCCAGGTCCAATCAGTGGGCAAACCACCCACTTTAGAGGCTGTGGCTTTGCTCTCCCCAGGACCAAGCAGTGGGCAAACCACCCACTTGAGAGACTGTGGCTTTGCACTCCCCAGGACCGAGCAGTGGACAACCCACCCACTTGAGAGACTGTGGCTTTGCACTCCCCAAGACCAAGCAGTGGGCAAACCACCCACTTGAGAGACTGTGGCGTAGTACCATCTTCCAGCTGAGGTGCCCCCCCTTCCCCGTCCCCCTGAGGTGCCTGTGTGTTTTCAACCTGATGCCCCTGCAGTGTTCTCTCCAATTTGAGGCAGGAGTCAAGTGTGGGCTTGGCCTATGTGTTATGGCCCAGTAGGCCACAGACTATTTTTGTGTGAACATTGTCCCTCATTTTGTATATATTGTATATATTGTACATACTGTTTATTTATTTATGAACGTAATTCTAAGTATTTAGAATATTACACTCATTTGACTCCATTCCTTTTGTCCTTGTGTTATTCCCGAGGGTTATGGGGTGTATGTGTAAATTTGTTGCATGGGTTTGTGTGTATGGTGTTGGGGGTGTGGGTGGGGTGTTGCGTGTGTGTGTCACACTCTTTTTTCTCCTCCGCTCCCTTGTGTGCTAGGTGCAGTACTCACTGTGGTCGTCATCGCCGGCGTTGGTGCTCCTGGTATATGAGCAGATACACCAGCATGGGGAAGACCTGCAGGTCGGGCTCCATGGCATCCTGGTTCTCCCTTGAGTGTCGAGAGGTGAGTGGTTTCCCTTCCAAGTACTGTTTCCGCCGTGCTTTTGATGGCGTTGGTACCGCCCAGGAAAAGCTGGCGGATGGGCGGGTTGTAATGGAGTGGGCGGTACATTGTCTTCCGTCTGGCTCTTAGTGGTTACCGCCGCAGTGTTTGTTGCTACCGCCATGGCAGTCAGAGTGTTAAAGTGGCTGTCTGTGTTGGCGGTTTCCGCCGTGGTCATGATTTCATTTTTGTTACCGCCGGCCTGTTGGCGGTATTACCGCTGCTTTAACACCGAGCGCCAGGGTTGTAATGAAGGCCTTAGTATAGTAATTAGAAACACAATAGCTCCAAATGGAGCTCTCACAACATCTTGACAAAGTCGTTCCCAACATTCCAATGCCACTCGCAAGGGAGTGTGTGTCGGTCACAGAGTCTCATGGACACCAGGCACAGTACCTTGGAAAACAAGGACATAAAGACGTCAGAAGGAATTGGGGAGGGGTGGTGTCACTGGAGCCAGTGCGGTGTCAGTTCCTTACTGTTACTGGGGAGGTGAGGCCTTGGTTCCTTACTGCTAGACAGGGGAGGTAAGGCATTGATTCCTTAACAGTTGCAGGGGAGGTTAATGCAGCATCGGTGGTGAGGGAGGCGTTGGTTTCTTACCACAAGGCGGTGTAGATGAATCCAGCAGGGAAAGACTCGAAACATCGACTTCCTGGTGTCATGGTCACACCATGGGGCCACAGGAACAGCAGCTGAGTCAGGTGTCATGGACATTGGTGACACCGCACTTGGGACTCATGCTGTGCTGGGACTTTGGAGTTGCTGCAGTGGCCTCGGCCCTGTGGCATGGATCATGGTTGTTGCACTCAGTGGGGACTGTGGCTCTGGTACAGGCAGTGGTGCGGAGTCAGACTGCGGTGCCAGTTCCAAAGTTGTTCTGGAGTCAATGTGTTTGTTTCCTCTTGGTTACACCAGAACTCACTCCCTAGGGCCCAGGAACTGGATTTGTCACCACTTGGCAAGTCAAGACTCTCAGCAAGAGAACCGAGGTGCTGACAGATGAAGCCTTTGATGTCCCTGAGTCTTCTTAAAAGGATGCAAGCTCAGTCAAAGCCCTTGGAGAAACTTTGGAAGGAGGGCATAAAGAGCAAAGTCCAGTCCTTTCACACCCAGGACAGAAGTAGTAAGCAACAAGCCAGCACAGCAAATCAACAGGCAGAGTGGCATTCCATCCCATAGCATCAAGCTCTTCTTCCTGGCAGAATGTCCTCAGTTTAGAAGGATTCTAACTTTGTGGGGTCAGAGGTCCAGAAATTATACCCATTTCTGTCATTGAAGTAGACAAGCCTCAAAGAAAATCTTTGTAGTGCACAAGACCCTGGCTTTTCTGGACAGATTTACAAATAGTGAAGGTGAGAAAGGGACTCCCAGGACCCAACAACTAGACTGGGTAGTACTGGGCCTGAGCGTTTTGTAGGCTTAGCCCTAGAAAGATAATAGCAAGAAACAAAGGGGAATTATTTGCACGCCCATTGTGCGACTTGCTGGCAAACAGGACTAAGGAGGGGAACCAATTTGACCGGTCCTGGCCTAGGGGAGGGTTGTTAGAGGCAAACAACATATCTGTTGCAGAGGACTGCATCAGATACAGGAAGGGAAATCCTGACTGGAATTACCCCTACTTGCAGCAGTGTCTTATAAATTGGAGAGAAGGCAAGCTAAGGCAAGAGAGAGAGAGTAAGAAGTGGTTGGGCCAAACCAGGACGTTACTGCAAAATCTCTGAGCTGGGAGCAGACAGTCCTGATCAATGATGGTACCACCACAGAGGTTCAGAAAGAATAAAGACTCCATGGACATGCAGGCCTTTCTCAGGCAAGGTCATGAGGGACCCCCTCACAAAACTCCTGGAGTTAGACGTGGGAGGCAGCTGCGTGAAGGGGCAGCTGCTATATCACCCATCAACCCAGACTAATCTTCTAGGAGGAGACTTAGGCCCTCATTTTGACATCAGCGGTAAATACCGCCTACCGCTGCGGCGACGGCCGCCAAAAAGACCATTGCAGCGGCTACCAGCCGTCCACCATATTATGACCACAGCCAGATTTCTGCCACAAGAAGGGCAGAAATCCAGCTGTGGTCATACTTGCAGATGGCAGTAAGGTGGTGCTGCTACCACCAGCAGTGCCACACCAGTAGACTGCCGTCAGCTGTATTATGACAAATAATGTTCTGCTGGCGGTCGCTGCTGGTGGTAGCAGCGCCCCGTCCCGGCTCCTCCCGGAGGACCCCCCGGATCCAGGTAAGTCGGGTCTCCGACAGGGGAGGGGGGCGTTTGTGTGTGTGTGTGGGGATGTGTTCATGTATGTGAGAGTGTGTGCGTGAATGCGGGTATGTGTTTAGTGTTGATTGCGTGCATGACTGTATTGAAGTGTCAGTGCGTGAATATATGGAATTAGGAATGCATGTCTGCATGTATGTTTTGAAGTGTTTGCGGATGTGTGTGTGAATGGATGAATGCATGCGTGTATGTATCTGTGAATGAGTGTCTGTTAGCGTGTGTGTGTGAAGGGGGCGTGAATGTAGGGGGTGGTGGGGTGTTGGAGACATAAGGGGGGTGGGGAACACATATCAGTGCCATGAAGATCAGAGTGGTACATTGGCTTAAGCCAACCCGTCAATGTCATAATGTGGCGGTAAGTACCGCCAGCCTGTTGGCAGTACTACCGCCACATTAACACCGACCGCCGGGGTCATAATGACACCCTTAATGGCCTAACTGTTCCTGACCATTAAATTCTCAGAAGATGGGACAATGACCTGTTCAACCCCTGGGGTTACCCCATCTAAACTCATGTCTTTAACCCACCCACACTGTACAGACCGGCTGAGGAGAGCGGCACCTACCGACCTGACGGTCTTCACTGACTCCATCCACACAATCATCGCCATCGCACTAGGACTTCTGGGACGTAGGCTACAGCTTCCCCACAAAATGGTGTTCTTCCAGGAGGGTCACCAGGATGTGAAACCCCAAGAGGAAGCACTGCTTTAGGAGGCCATTGAGGCGTGGTCTGAATATGGGGGCCTGCTGGCCACCAACCAAGTGGTTAAGGTTCAATTAGAACTGCGGAACAGGGCTCCGTCGCCCATGGCTGTATTGACAACAGGACAGGACCAAGATTTGTCAGCAGTACCACCACAGTTAAGGGTGAAAGGTCCTTATGACATGGGACTCATCAATGCCGCAGAGCCAATAAGGAGAACCTTGCGAGAAGGGGCCATCCTACCCCAGGTGCATCAGTACACCCTCTCCAAGGAAGCTGATGAGGGTATAGCATCCACAATCCAAGCACAGGTCGATCAGGGGGTCCTCCATGTGAGGATCTCCCCCTGTAATAAACCGATCTTCCTGGTCAAAATGAGTAAGGGAGGGACCTAGCACCTGATGTAGGACATGCGCCCTCTCAAAGACATTGTGGTCCAGGAATTCCCCATGATGCCGGACCCCTGCATCATACTAACCAACATATCGACAGATGCCTGCTATTTCTCTGTGATAGACATCAATAACACATTCTTTAGTATCTTGCTGCACGTCAACAGTGAGTACATGATCGCATTCATTTTCTGAGGGGTTCAGCTGCTACACCGGAGACTACCTTAAGGGTACTGCAGGTCCCCCAATATTTTCAATCGAATACTGAGGAAGGACCTCTCTAACTTCTGATTGGATAGCACCCTGATACAGTATGCTGACAACATTTTGATATGCAGTCCCTCCAAGGAACTATGTTGCCAGGACACAATAGCCCTGCTAACTGCACTTGCCGAGAGAGGATACAAAGCAGAGAAGGGAGGAGCAGCAGGAGGACAGTTATATGGGTCAGCTGATCTCAGCAGGCGGTCAATGGATCACTTCAGAGCATGCATCTTCTATCAGGGCTATGCCACCACAAAAATTGAAAAAGGGCATGCAAAGGTTTTGAGGGCTGTGCAGCTATATCCGGCAGTGGGTCTTTGACTACAGCAACCTTACTGCCCCTTTACTCTAATCCATAAAAAAGATGAAGGCTGGCCACGAGGAACTACCATGGATGCCTGAGATGCATGATGCATTTTGAAATCTCAAAACAGAGATCATGCAGTCCCTCATATTGGGAACATCCAGTTTTAAGCAGGAATTCTTCATATTCAGCAACAGCAACGGGTGAGTAATGTCAGCAGCTCTGACACACAAATATCCCCTGGGGCACAAAACACTTGAGTACTTCAGGGAGCTCTAATACTCAGTTATGCAGGGTCATTTCTGATGGGAGCAGGCACTGGCAGCATCGGCCTTTGCTGTCAACAAAAGCACCTCCATTGTGATGGGGGCACCAATGACACTGTATGCAGAACATTCAGTGTTAGTGGTAATATAAAAGGGCACACGGAGGCCCTCATTATGACTTTGGTGGTCTTTTTAAAAGATCACCTACATCACGGGTGCCGAAAGACCGCCAGTGTTGGTGGTCTATAAGACTGCCGTGTTTGGAGTCACCCAAGGATTCCTGCCCATTTCAGGGGGGCAATCCGACACCGTCGGCCTGACCAATAGTGGGTGAGAGGCAGTTCCACCGCCAATACCACCATGCCAAAGGGACTCCGCCCACTGTATTACAAGACGTAATACGGCATGGCGGTACCTGCACAGCGGTGTGGCACTGGTGGCAGAAACGCTGACACCCATCCCCTCCCGGACGACCACCTCGCCCAGGCAGGTAAGTGGAGTGACCGAAAGTGGGGGGGTGCCTGGTGCATGTGTGTGGTGTGTGTGTATGTGAGCGAGCATTGTGTGTGTGTGTGTCAGAATGTTTGTGCATGCATGTGTGCATGTATGCATATGTGGAGGGGAAGTGTGTGAATGAATGTGTGCATGAAGGGGTTAAGCGTGTGAATGAATGCATGCGTGGAGAGGGGAGTATGTCAATGAATGCATGTGTGGAGGGGGAGAGTGTGTGAATAAATGCGTGCATGGAGGGGGAAGTGTGTGAATGAATGCGTGCGTGGAGGGGTGTGAAGGAATGCAGGGAGGTATGAATGAATGCGTGGTGAATGAGTGTGGAGGGGGTGTGTACATGTGAGAGCGAGTAGGGGTGGGAGTGTGTATGTCAGTGTGAGAGCAAGTGGGCGTGTCTGTATGTGTGCGTGCGGTCAGGTGGTAGTGTTTGTATCCATGCATGCGGTTAGGTGGGGGGGTGTTTGAAAAGTGTGTGGACAGGTGAGGGGGTGTCTGCAAGTGTGTGGACATGTGGGGGGGTGTCTGCATGTGTGTGGATGTGTGGGGGTACGTGTGCCGGCTACAGGAATGTGGATTCCTTTCATCGGGTGCGTTACTGCCAGGGTTTTCATGGTGGGGTGACTGCCACGAAAAGCATGGCAGTTTGCTGCCTTCTAATACGGCTAGCGTTCTTAGGCTTGCTGCAAGCCCGGATGAGCTCATTGCCGTCCACGCCAGTCCAACCGGACCGGCAGGACTGGCAGCTTTTTGGCGGTTTGGCTTCATCCAAACTGCACCACTCATAATGCGGAGGTCTTTACCACCAGATCTGCAGCAGTTAGACCGCCACCGCGAGTTTGGCGGTCTCATGACCACCAAACTCATAATGAGGCCCTGAGTGTGCAGTGGGTTCAGGCTACAAACGAATCCTCTAAAGACCTTCATTAATAGTAGTACAGTGTTACCTAGTAAACCCAGTCACCTTCCTAGCCCCATGAGGTTCAGGAGGAGGAAGAGACTCATGACTGTGTGGCATACACACCGGAGGGATCAGCCAGGCAGAGGAGGATCCCATCCTAGATAGTGAGGCACTGATTATTGACGGTTCCTCCATGATCGATCAAGGGATGGGGGTAAGGCACACGGGTGCAGCGTTAATAATGGCTTGTAGTCATGCACTCTCAGAAAAACTGCATGTCACTGCGTAGCTAACTGTCTTCCCCCACCGCTCAGCACAGGCGGCAGAGCTTATAGTGTTAATCGAAGCCCTCATCCAAGGCTTAGGAAAGATGGTAGCTATTTACTCAGATTTGGCCCATGTCACCACCATGGTGCACTCCAGCATAGGAAGGTGGAAAAGGCAAGGGTTTGTGAAGTCAGGTGGCACATCCGTCGCACACTGGGACCTCCTAGAGTTACTAATCAATGCGCTGACACTGTCTAAATGTACCGGGCAAGTATTTAGTATCCCAGGAAATGCATTAGCCGACCAATCTGCAAAAAGGGCAGCTTGTGGTACATTTGGGGAGGCACGTGTACTCCCCTTATAACAGGCATCAGAAGTGGCACCCCCTCAGGACAATCCTTACACAGAAACTGCAGGATTGTACTTAAGGGACGTATAAGAAACAACATTGCCTGAAGAAAAGAAGTGATGGGTAGCCAGGGGTTGCACGTAGACTGCACATGACTTCATAGACTGACACATACCCACAAGGAAGCCCATCATGCCACAGAGCTTAGTCAACATAGCTTTGCCCCAGTTACACTTCCTTGCACCTACAGTCAAAGACAACATGATAGCAGATCTTCAGAGCAACTGGTTTATTCCCAACCTTACTGAAACTGTGATAATGTACTTAAACGGATACTCTGTCTGCCAATTCTACTCCCCCAAACCTACTCTCAAGGTCATGTCATTGGCTATACCCAGACCAATGGGGCCTTCATTGACATAATTGATCGATGTGCTATCTATCAATACCTGATAGTAGTGGCCAGTCTATACTCCAAGTGGGTCGAAGCCAGTCCTTTGGTGCACTGTAAAGCCAAGGTAGCAGCAGTGTTCATGGTCAAACAGGTAATTCCCAATTGGGGGGTACCAGACGTCATCCAGTCAGTCAATGGAAAACACTATCTCAACTCCATGTTTGACCACATCTGCACCCTTTTAGGAATCACACATTAAGTGGCCTCAGTGTACCACCCCTAAAACAACAGCATTGTTGAGAGGCTCAACAACCTGCTAAAAAACAAAATAGGTAACATTTGCACCAGCCTTAACAAGAAGTGGCTCCACCGTCTCCCTTCAGCCTTGTGTGCATGAGGAACACCTTAAGCAGAGATCACCACCTCACACCACACCAGATAGTAACTAGCAGACTGATGAGGACATTTATCTCAAAAACATGGACCACATTGAGCACTGATACTAGTTCTCAAGCACTAGGCATGAATTACACGTGTATCTCTCTGAATTAACCAAAACAGCCAAGTTACTATCCAAGCAGGTGAACCATTGGAACTCCAAGTGCACCACAGCCAAACTATCAGATCAAAGCTCAACCTGGACAAGACGTTTACATTCGAAATTTTGTAAGAAAATGGAGCAAGACAAATTTAAAGGACCTTACTGAGCAATCTTTGCCACACCTTCTGCCCTCAAAGTGGTAGGGAGAGATGCGTGGGTCCACCCTTCCAACAAACGGCTGAAACCTTCCATAGCAAACCCATGAACTGCACCACAAACGTTTTTGAACTATCAAAACTCCAAAGATCCAAAGATGCAACCACAGACATCCCCTGCATCCATCCCAGGATGTTCAAAAGATATGTATTTTTACACATGTGTACATTCTCTGTTTATTATGGGTACTGCATGCAAGGAGCAGCCTAGACTAATGGAGTCTATTAAAAAAATGCCACTGTGCTTGTGTAGGGACCTCTGCCTTAATGCAATCAAGTAAGAACTGAGAGCCATCTGCCTTATGGTGATGCAACACCATTAAGTGTTGGACTTGATGACCACAATGGAGGGTGGAGTATGCACGAAGATTGGTGCATCTTGCAATACATTCATATCTAGCAATGACATGGACAAGGGGACTCTGACTTTTGCCATCCAAGCATTGCACTGATGACAAAAACACATGCATGAAGAGGAAGGTGCCTCTGAGCAGGAGTGGTTCACAAACTGGTTCCCCTGGCTCCCCCGGTGGCTGATCCGTCTGTGCACATCATTGTTGCCTGTTTTTATCGTATTACTGTTTCTGTGTGGTTTCCTGCAAGTATGGGTTTCCTGCTGTAAAAAGAAGTCCTCAAATTGGGTAGTATGCAAGTAGCTAGGGAAGTGGGACAACAAATCCCTAACAATGTAACTGTCAAGACGTATGAGTTTGACTGTGTAGTTGAAAATTCAACAGGGGGAATGTTAATATTGGAGTAATCAATGTTGATGCACACAACAATATATTCATAAAGACGAATGGAGTTGCATCAGCATTATTAGATTCCACTGTAATGAACTCACCGTCAACCCCAACAACTAGATACGTGGTCAGTCAGGGTCTAACACCTAGGCGTGTGGTTACTGACTGACTGGTAACAGGTGGGGTGACACGTAGCTACCAGACAAACGTGCAAACAGGAAACTTAGGGGCATATTTATACTCTGCAATGGATTTGTGTCATTTTTTTAACGCAAATCCGGTGCAAACCTAACTCCATATTTTAATTTTGACATGCAAACAGCCCACAGGTGCCCTCCCCTACCCCCAGGGACACCCCCACCCACCCGCAACCACATCTGGATGACAACTAAGGATGGGGGAACCATCCCAAGTAAGTCCAGGTAAGTATTTTCATTTTTTTTGCAAAGTGTCATGGGGGACCTATCTTGGAACCCCCTACATGGCACTGTGCCCAATAGCCATGCCCAAGGGACTTAAGTCCCCCGGGCTTGGCCATTGTGCTGGGGGGCATGACATCTGTCTTTACTAAGACAGGAGTCATGTTCATGGGGGTTGTGTGTGGAAATAATGAGGCTAATCAGGTTAGAGAATTTTTCTTACTCTACCCTGACTAGTGCCATTCTTTCACGCACAACCTCCAGTTTCCCCTATGCCTCCCCCACCCGGTTAGTGTCAATAATTCTGACGCTAACTGGGCCTTATTGCCGGCTATTGTCATAGCTTAAATATGACACCTGGCTGGCGTCCAGGAATGGCATAGCCGGTGGTATACTTTTTGACGCAAATCTGCGCTATATCAAAAAATATAAATCAGGGCCTTACATCAGATCCCACAGATAGGCGCAGCAACACCACAATGGTCCCAGAAGATTGGCACCAATAAAACACACATGGCCAGAAGGGTGCATGCCACATCTAGTTAGGAACACTTAGCCAGCCAGAACACAGCACACAATGCACATGCACAACCATCTGGACATCTGGACATGTACTCGCTGGCCCACATTGTGTCCATGCAAGGTTGAGGCCCACCTGCATTTGTTATCTGCATGTTATTTATGACTCCATTACAACTGTTCGCATTCTCAAACAAGAAAGGAGTGCTTTTAATTACTTTATGGTACTCAGAGAAATATAGAAAACCTCACTGCAAACTGATATACATTGACAGACAGTCCTCAGACCCTGGTGCCCCAAGACATAGGCCCTCATTAAAACATTGGCGGTAAATGCTGCTTACCGCCATGCAGAAGACCGCTAACACACCACCGCGGCCGTGGAATTCCGCCACAGCTATTATGACATACAGCACGGAATCCGCCAAAATTCAGACACCCACACAAGTCCGCCACACCAAAGGTCAGTGATAAACTGGCAAAAACAAAACCTCCACTGTCACGCCAACAGAAATACGCCCACACTATCACGACACACGAATCCACGTGGCGGTCTTTCGACCGCAGTATTCCATTGGCGGTACACACCGCCACGCTCAAAATACACACACATTTACAAAACACTACCACATTGGACAAATCAAAATACACCAACTGATACACATACACACACCACTCCCACACACCCAATACAATATAAAACACACACCCACATCACCCACAAACCCCTATGACCACAAGTATCGAGAGAAGGCCAGAGAGAGACACTACACACAAATACCAAGCATCCACAGGCACACAATACCATCACCCACATTACTTCCATGCACCTCACACAACACACCACTAAATACCACCCCACTTATCACCACACACACCACCCCACACATCACCCACACCACCCCATGGCATGGCAAAGACACCCCAGGTTCTCAGAGGAGGAGATCAGGGTCATGGTGGAGGAAATCGTCCGGTTAGAGCCACAGCTATTCGGATCACAGGTGCAACACACCTCCATTGCTAGGAAGATGGAGCTATGGCGAAGAATAGTGGACAGGGTCAACGCAGTGGGACAGCACCCAAGAAATGGGGATGACATCAGGAAGAGGTGGAACGACCTATGGGGGAAGGTGCGTTCCGTGGTCTCAAGACACCACCTTGCGGTTCAGCGGACTGGCGGCGGACCCCCACCTCCTCCCCCACAACTAACAACATGGGAGGAGCAGGTCTTGGCGATTCTGCATCCTGAGGGCCTCACAGGAGTAGATGGAGGAATGGACGCTGGTAAGTCAAAGCTTTACTATTACCTTCCCCCACCCTACCTGCATGCCATCACATACCCCCACCCTCACCCTCACCCTCACCCCCATCACTCCTACTCCTCACAAATGTCCCACTATCACAACCCACCCATCCCAACACCAAGCCCTACATGCAACAACAAAGCATGGACACCCATCACCAAAGCATGGCCACTGCACATACCCATACACCCCCCTAAACCACCATCACACAAGGTCCCACACAGGATTGCAAGCACTGGGGTAAACGGACACCAACCTATTGCACACCATGCCAAACACAGATGTAATAAACATCCTTTTATACCCCTGCAGGACCCCTACCCAACGTCACCGGACAGGAGGGTCCACACATGTCCACACCACCAACAGAAGAGGCCCACAGTGATGACAGCAGCTCTGTCCAACTGGATCTAGATGACCAGCCCGGCCCATCGGGGACCTCTGGACAGTCGGTTCCCCTCACACAGTCACAGACCACTACAGACCTGCCCCCGTCTGGAAACACCAGCACAGCACCCACCCAGCGGGCCCATACCTCTGTCCCCAGGACACGTCAAGCAGCAGTGTGTCCACCACTACAGGGAACCCAGGCTAACCCACCACCCCAACAACAACAGGGACCTGGGGGCAGTGGTAGTGGGCACACCGTCCAGGGGTCGGAGGCCCAGGAACACAGGGGAACTGCGAGGGTTGCTGTGCGACAGGGGGAGGACAGGCCAAGGGAACCCACTCTCCACGAGGCCCTCTCCTCCATCATAGGAGCCTACCACCACTCCCAGGAGACGATGGCAACGGTACTGGCCAAGTTTCAGGAGACCCAGCGCCTGCAGGAGGAACAGTATTTGGGCTTCAGGGAGGAACTCAGAGCCATCAATTCCACCCTGGGCACCATGGTAGGGGTGCTGAAGGAAGTACTCAACACCAGGAGGGACACTGTGGCACAACAAGGGGCCCCTGACACTAGCATGGACAATGAACTGCCCACCACCTCCGCCGGTGCTAGTGGACAGGAGGCACCGCCACAGGACCACCACACCAGCACCCCACCCCCTGCAGAGGGAGAACCACCCCGCAAATGGTCCCTGAGATCCAGGATAAAGACAGAGAAAGATGCCAAGACCCCCTCCAAGAAATGAGAGCACCCTGATTGTCATCCTTCTGTCCCACCTTGTCACCCTGTCCATCCTCAAACTGCCCCAGCTCCACTTCCAATGCCTATTTGGGCAATGCACCTGTGAGACTAATAGACTGGACTCTGCCATGGACATTCCTCCACCATCACCCCTCACCATTTTACAACCCCCTCCAATATTGAGCACTTAAATAAACACCCTTGAAGCACAAAATAATCTGGAGTCAGTCTGTGATTTCGAAATAGTGTATTAGCAATTACAGTGGTAAAATTCTCTTTCAATTGTAATGTCAACATACCTATTTCACACAGCTCTAGTCCATGAGGAAACAAAGCAGATTTCACACTGTGGGACACACATCTGTGAAATCGTAAGGGAAAGTGACAACTCAGTGACCATACACTGGGTGAAAACGACAGACAGTAGAGAGGTAGTAGTGTTAAAGTACATGTAGTAGGCAGGTTTGTATTCTTATCTGTGTCTCACTGGAAATATTGCAGGATCACCGAGTTCCTGTTGTCCATGTCCTCTTCTTCTGCTTCCTCGTCTTCACTTTCCACAGGCTCCACAGCTGCAACAACACCGCCATCTGGACCATCCTCCTGCAGAAAAGGCACCTGTCATCGCAAAGCTAAGTTGTGAAGCATACAGCAGGCCACGATGATCTGGCACACCTTCTTTGGTGAGCAGAATAGGGATCCACCTGTCATGTTGAGGCACCTGAACCTGGCCTTCAGGAGGCCAAAGGTCTGCTCTATTATCCGCTGAGTTCGCCCATGGGCCTCATTGTAGCGTTCCTCTGCCCTTGTCCTGGGATTCCTCACTGGGGTCAGTAGACATGACAGGTTGGGGTAATCAGAGTCACCTGCAAATGGCGAGGGACAACTGTTAGACACACACTAACCTGTAGGGATATCCCCAGACAACCATTCCCACTGACTTGCTTCCAGGTGCTCACCTAATAGCCACACACGGTGCCTCTGGAGTTGACCCATCACATAAGGGATGATGCTATTCCACAGGATGTAGGCGTCGTGCACTGAGCCAAGGAACTTAGCCTTCACATGGGAGATGTACTGGTCTGCCAAACACACCATCTGCACATTCATGGAATGATAACTCTTACGGTTTCTGTACACCTGTTCACTCCTGCGGGGGCTACCAAAGCCACATGGGTCCCATCAATGGCACCTATGATTTTGGGGATATGTCCCAGGGCATAGAAGTCTCCTTTCACTATAGGCAAATCCTCCACCTGAGGGAAAACGATGTAGCTCTGCATGTGTTTCAGCAGGGCAGACAACACTCTGGACAACACGTTGGAAAACATAGGCTGGGACATCCCTGATGCTATGGCCACTGTTGTTTGAAATGACCCACTTGCAAGGAAATGGAGTACTGACAGCACCTGCACTTGAGGGGGGATTCCTGTGGGATGGCGGATAGCTGACAGCAGGTCTGGCTCCAGCTGGGCACACAGTTTTTGGATTGTGGCACGGTCAAGCCTGTAGGTGATGATCACATGTCTTTCCTCCATTGTCGACAGGTCCACCAGCGGTCTGTACACCAGAGGATGCCGCCATCTCCTCACATGTCCCAGCGGACGGTGCCTATGAAGGACAACAGCGAGCACAGAGTCAAACAACTCAGAGGTACGTACCCACAGCTTACACAGAACACGAATCATAATCCAAAAATTGGCCTGTATGTGTTTTGAGGCTAGGCCTAGGTATGTGTGACGCAGTTAAAAATTAAGCCATGTGGGACCCTGAAATGGCGGCTGCCTGACCTGTAAAATGGGACAATGGGATGTGAGGTAACTGCGCTGGCATTGGACACCGTCGCGGTAGGCGGTCGAAGACCGCGGCGCAATGCAACATTGGTTAACATTGGACCCTACGGGTCCCAGGAGCCAATAACGATGTATGCCGGCGGTGACGGTACGCACCGCCGCGGACGTGACCATCATTTTCTATCTGTTCAATCACTCGATACCTGATCTTCGACAGGAGAGGACCTACACTGCAAGTGCTGCTGTGACCTCGGTCTGGAAGAGACAATGGCTCGTGCGTCTGGGGAAAGGGCCCCTGCCTTCACATCGGAGGAGCTGGAGAAACTCGTGGATGGGGTCCTCCCCCAGTACACGCTACTCTGTGGTCCTCCAGACAAACAGGCAAATACACTGGGAGCATGCTGTATGCGCTATCCCTGTGTGGAGTGGGGTGGATGAAAGATGGGGGGGGAGATTGAGGCGTGCATGAAACGACGGTGAGTGCATGTGCATCATGGCAAGGGTAGGGATGGGGGCCAATGACTGTGATGGTGCATTTGGTAATAACTTTTCTTTTCCCCCTGTACAATTCATGTAGGTCAGCGCCCACCAGAAAAAAGATATTTGGCGTGCCATTGCCAAGGACGTCCGGACCCTGGGGGTCTACCACAGACGGAGCACCCACAGCCGTAAGAGATGGGAGGACATTTGCTGCTGGAGCAAGAAGACGGCGGAGGCCCAGCTGCGGATGACCTCCCAACTTGGGAGGGGTGCCCGTCGCACCATGACCCCCCTGATGTTCAGGATCCTGGCGGTGGTGTACCCGGAGTTGGATGGGCGCTTGGGGGCATCACAGCAGCCACAAGGGGGTGAGTACACTCTCATTGTGCTGATTTTGCACGCAGTGGAGGTGTCAGGGTGGGGGAGGTGGGCTGTGGGTTTCCCTAGGCCAGGGCGAGTTTAGTAGGCAAGGTCCCCTTGTTCTGGCAGACCCAGTGGCACCCCACCCCACCTGTGTACAGTGCCAAGTACACCTAGCCAGGCTCCTGTGTCATCCATGTGTGCAGATGTCGTCCATAGCCTTGTAGGCCATGTCCCAGGGATTGAACAGTGGAGCCCAAGTGCGCGGCGTAGTGCAGGGGGCTTCTGTGTCTGTCGTGTCCACCAACGGTAGCGGTAATGCATGCACTCAACATGTCTTTCTTCTGTTGTCCCCCCCTTTTTGTGGTGTCCCTGTTCTTGTGTGCATTAGCATCATCAGGCGGAGGAGCAGTGGCACCAGAGCAGGAGGGAGCTGCACCCCACATGGCCCTGGAGGGGGAGACAACGGACTCGAAGTTCACCAGTGGGACGAAGGGCGAGGGGAGCACCACAGCAGGGACAGGAGCTGACAGGAGCTGACACCAGTGACACGGACTCGTCCTCTGATGGGAGCTCCCTTGTGGTGGCATCAACATCTGTGCCCCCCGCATCTACAGGTACAGCTGCCACCCCCTCTACCAGCACCGCCCTCCCAGCAGCCCCTCAGCCTTTGCCCGTGCCCGCTCACCCAGGAGGGTGGGCATCACCTTCGCCCCAGGCACCTCAGCCCCTGCCCCAGTCAGCCCTGGTGCCCTCAGTGAAGAGGCCATTGACTTCCTCAGGTCCCTCACTGTTGGGCAGTCTACCATTTTGAATGCCATCCAGGGTGTAGAAAGGCAGTTGCAACAAACAAATGCATTCCTGGAGGGCATTCATTCTGGTCATGCGGCCCTCAAGCAAGGTTTTCAGACTCTGGCCTCAGCACTGATGGCAGCCATTGTCCCTGTGTCTAGCCTCCCCCCTCCAACTTCCTCCACCCAGACCCAATCCCCTGTACCTTAGCATATCCCAAGCACACCTTCAGACCAGCATGCACACACGTCAACACACAAGGGAAGCTCAGGCAAACATAAGCACCACACATCCCACAGGCACTTAAGCAAGCATCACACACATGCAGACACACCAACATCCACTGCCTCCACTGTGTCTCCCTCCTCCTCGTCTCCCTCCTCCCTCCCAGTCTCGTCTACACTCACACCTGCATGCACTACATCTACAGCCACTACTGCCATCACCAGCACACACACCACCACACCCCGCTCACGTGCAGTCACCACCCCCACTGACATTCACACGTCCCCTGTGTCCTCTCCCAGTGTGTCTGTCCGCCACCGCCCAAGATACACAAACGCAGGCACACACCCACCCAACAGCCATCCACCTCACAACAGCCTCCAGCGCATGCACCTTCACCCAAAGTCACCAAACGAACACCTCCTACAACCACAACCTCTTCCTCAACTCCCAAACTCTCTCCAGCTACCCGTCCCAGTGTTTCCAAAAAACATTTCCTGTCTAACCTTGACCTCTTTCCCACACCTCCCCCACCCCGTCCGTCTCCTAGGGCCGACTCTCCAGGTCCCAACCTAGCACCTCAGCCACAACATCTCTGGGACCAGTGGTGCCTGTAGGCAACAGAATCTGGAGTGCACCGGCCACCAGGACAGCCAGTGTGGCACGGAGCAACAGCACGGACAGTCCCCCACCTGTGAAGCATCAAAAGTTGGTCAGTGCCCTGCGGGAGAGGGGGAAGACTCCAGCCACCAAATCCGCTCCCAGGGGTACAGGTGGGAGTGTGGAGTCAGCTGCGACACCTTCCAAGGTGGGGAAGGGCCACAAGAAAGTCAGCAGGTCTGGGAAGAGCAGCATGGCGGATAAGACCGCCATCATCCCGCTGCCCAGGAGGCCACCGCCATCATCCCCGCTGCACAGGAGGCCACCGCCATCATCCCCGCTGCCCAGGAGGCCACCGCCATCATCGCCATCATCCCCGCTGCCCAGGAGGCCACCGCCATCATCCCCGCTGCCCAGGAGGCCACCGCCATCATCCCAGCTGCCCAGGAGGCCACCACCAGCACCTGCCCTGCTGCCCAAGAGGCCACCGCCACCAGCCCCGCTGCCCAGGAGACCACTGTCATCATCCCCGCTTCCCAGGAGGCCACTGCCATCATCACTGCTGCCCAGGAGGCCACTGCCAGCACCTGCCCTGCTGCCCAAGAGGCCACCTGCCCTGCTGCCCAGGACAGGACCACCAGAACCAGCCCTGCTGGCCCAGACAGGACCGCCAGCACCAGCCCCGCTGGGCCAGACAGGATCACCAGCACCAGCCCCACTGGCCCAGACAGGACCGCCAGCACCAGCCCCGCTGGGCCAGACAGGATCGCCAGCACCAGCCCCGCTGGCCCAGACAGGACCGCCAGCACCAGCCCGCTGGGCTAGACAGGACCGCCAGCACCAGCCCCGCTGGGCCAGACAGGATCGCCAGCACCAGCCCCGCTGGCCCAGACAGGATCGCCAGCACCAGCCCCTCTGGGCCAGACAGGACCGCCAGCACCAGCCCCCTGGGCCAGACAGGACTCTCAGCACCAGCCCCGCTGGGCCAGACTGGACCACCAGCCCCGCTGGCCCAGACAGGACCGCCAGCACAGCACCAGCCCCGCTGGGCCAGACAGGACCACCAGCACCAGCCCCGCTGGGCCAGACAGGATCGCCAGCACCAGCCCTGCTGGCCCAGACAGGACTGCCAGCACCAGCCCCGCTGGCCCAGACAGGACCGCCAGCAGCTGAGTCACTGCAAAGGACCCCGCCGCAACAAGCACCGCTGAACAGGGCACTGCCACCACAAGCACTGCTGAAAAGGGCACCGCCGCCACAAGCACCGCTGAACAAGGCACCGCTGCCACATGCACCGCTAGCCCATGAGCGCCAAGGGCACTGACGCTACTGAGTCCGTCACGAGCAGGATGAAGCACTCTGGGCACCAAGCCTCCTCCAGAACCAGTGGAGAGATACATCCACTACCTCAGTCCTTGGCAGGATGAAGCACTCTGGGCACAAGGCCCCCTCCAGAACCAGTGGAGAGATACATCCACAACCTCTGTCCTTGGCAGGATGAAGCACTCTGGGCACCAAGCCCCCTCCAGAACCAGTGGAGACTGTCATCCACTTGAGAGACTGTGGCTTTGCACTCCCCAGGATTGAACAGTGGGCAAACCACCCACTGTAGAGACTTGAGAGACTGTGGCTTTGCACTCCCCAGGATGAAGCAGTGGGCAAACCACCCACTGTAGAGACTTTGGAGACTGTGGCTTTGCACTCCCCAGGATTGAACAGTGGGCATGTGGCCCCCTCGTGCACTCAACCGGCTGAGGTGCCCCCCTTTCCCTCCTCCTGAGGTGCCTGTTTTATTGCTATCTGATGCCCCTGCAGTGTTCTCTCCGTCATGGTCGGGGATCTTGTGTGGGCCTCGCCCATACCGTGTGGGCCCAGTGTTCCACGGACTTTAATGGAGCACTACCTGGACTACTATTCTTGGTGTATATTTTGTTAATAGTGTATATATGTATATTTTTGTGTACTGCATTTTAATATATTACAATGGTTACACTCATTTTCTTTGGTCTTTGCATTCTCCTGGGGGGGTTGGGTGGTGTAACTATAATGTATCATGATGTATTAGTGTGTGTGTTGTCGTGGGTGAGGGTGTGGGTGGGGGTGTTGCGTGTTGCGTGTGTGTGTCCCTGTTTTTTCCCTCCCCTGTGTCGTAGGTGCAGTACTCACCGTGGTCTTCGCCACCGGCATTCGTGCTCCCGGTAGAGGAGGAAGAAGATAAGGGCTGGCAGGATCTGCAGCTCTGGTTCCATGGAGTCCTGGTTCCTCGTGGGGTGTGTAGAGGTGAGCGTTTTCCCTTCGAGGTCCTGTTTCTGCCGTGTTTTTGTCCACGGTGAATCCGCCCCGGAAAAGGTGGCGGATTGGTTGGTTGTGATACTGTGGGCGGTACTTCGTCCTCCGCCTGTCTGTTGGCGGTGACCGCCAGGCTGTTTGTTTGTACAGCCGTGGTGGTCGGAGTATTAAAGTGGCTGTCTTTGTTGGCGGTTTCCGCCACGGTCGTAATTCCAAATTTTTTACCGCTGGCCTGTTGGCGGTCTTACCGCCGCTTTAACACCATCCCCCAGGGTTGTAATGACCTAATGTTTCATTAATCAAAACAGCTCCTGTTTTGCCAGAGACTTCTTGTCTTTAGTTTCTTAAGGTAAATTCACATACAGAAACAATTCTCTCCAACAAAATACCTGCCTACGGGCTTTAGCATAGTGTAATAACAATTCGCCCTTAAAATCATATTGCCTTTTGTATATGCTTTTCATAATAAGTAAGTAAAGCCTACTTGTTTTGTAATAACTTTTCCTTATAAACAGATCACAGCTAAGGAATCTATGATAATGTTTCCCAGTCTATTGACAAGGGCTCTAGCTTTTCCAATGTATTGATATTGTGTACAATAAAGGCCTACTGAAGTGTGAATAAACTGGCAATCATCATGCGTACAGTTGTAAAATTACAAATATGTACAAAATTACAGTTGGAAAAACAAATATAAACTCTTTCACTATGCCTAACAAGAAGCATCACATGGAAACTCTGTTCACAGGGTTTGTCAGAGCGGATGACCAATACCAAAACCCTTGCCTACTAAAATAACTGTTGAGATTACATGTAACTAAATACCTTTCTATGGCCTGTAACATCATGTGACAACAATCCACTGTTGGAGACCTATTGTATTTATTATGTGCTTTTCACAATAAAAAGGCCAGGCATACTGTCTTTGTAATACATTATCATAATAAACAGTCCAGACCTATGGCATTTGGCATTACATGTCCCTACACACCAATTAAGGGGGTCATTTTGACCCTGGCGGTACGGGACCGCCAGGGCTAAAACGACGGAAGCACCGCCAACAGGCTGGCGGTGCTTCCAGGCGTATTACAACCGCAGTGGAAGCGCCGCAGTCGCACCGCCGGGGCGGCGGTATTCTGCCACTTTTGCCCCGGCGGTGATAATCCGCCTGGGCAGCGCTGCTTGCAGCGCTGCCCAGGGGATTACAAGTCCCCGACCGCCAGCCTTTTTCTGGCGGTTTGCACCGCCAGGAAAAGGCTGGCAGAACGGGGAGTCGTGGGGCCCCCTGACAGTGCCCCATGCAGCTTTTCACTGTCTGCTATGCAGACAGTGAAAAGCGCAACGGGTGCAACTGCACCCGTCGCACGGCCGCAACACCGCCGGCTCCTATGTTGCGGCCGTGATCCCTGCTGGGCCCGCGGCCGGAAACCAGGTTTCCACCCGTCGGCCCAGCAGGGATCTCCAAATGGCCGTGGCGGGGGTGCGGCCGCATTGGCGGCCGCATGGTGGTCAGATCTTGGCGGGCGGCTGATGCCGCCCGCCAAGGTCGTAATGACCCCCAAAGTCTATTGCTGTTATCATTGGCTTCTTACCATAACCAACTCAGACCTGTATAGAATGTAAGCTTCACTAGAAGACAAACACCAATCATGCAATCACCGTGCTATCTCTTCTAACTGAGCTTAAAATGATTTTCACATCACAAATATTTAATACCTATGGTTTGTCAGAGAGGGAACCCTTGCGTACTACAATAATCTGTGAAATTACATGTAATAAAAAAAAACAGTTGGCTGTATTTTAAAGTAATAACAATTTACCCTTAAATGCATATTAACTTTAACATATGTTTTTCACAATCAACGTGCCAGGCCTACTGCCTTTATTATAATTTTTCAGAATAAAGAATCAGGCCCATAGCCTTTATCATTTTCATGACACCAAAATCACCTGAAGCCTACTGAACTGACCATAAGATTTTTACAAGGAAACCATCCAGTCATAAAATTACAAATGTATACAAAATTACAGTTGGCAAAGCAAAAAAACTATCTCTCCAAAGCGAACCTAACAAGGATCATTATAGTCCATATCCTCTAACCCCACTGTTTGTTTGGGTGAATCACCAACAGCAAACTCCTTGCCTACTTTGGCAATCCGTGAAATTGCATTTAACAAAATACCTACATACAGGCTTTAGCACATTGTAAAAACAATAGATCCTTAAAAGTCTGCTGTCTTTGACACATACTTTTTTTTATAATAAGTGGGCCACGCCTACTGGCTTTGTTATAACATTTCATAACAAACATATGAAACCTCAGAAATGTGGTGTGACCTTTCTTAATAAATTAATGAAGCATTAACTCTTTACTATTAGCACCACATCTTACCCAACAATGACCTATTTAAGTGCAAATTAACTGGCAAATGTCTTGCATACAGTCCAAAAATGACAGTTTTTGAAGAAATATATGGTTTTTAAAACACCAAAACATGTACAACCCTAAAATTAAAAGTGCCCATCAAGAATCATCATAATGAAAACCTCAGGGTTCGCGTGAGTGGGAGCCTAATGCCAAAACCCTTACTTACTACAGTAACCTGTGAGATTACAAGTTGCTAAATATAACAATAAACTCTTAATTGCCTATTGACTTTAGCATATGCATTTCACAATAAATATGTCAGACCTACTGCCATTATCATAACATGTCATAATAAACATATCAAGCCTATAGCCATGAGGTTTGGCATGCTACCATAACTATCTCAGTTCTACTATGAGTATAAGCTTTATCATAAGCCAAAAACTGCTGTACAGCAGCCTTTTTTAGTGAGAGCATACAAATGCAGCCCATTTAAATCCTGTACTCAGGGGAACCAACATGTGAATGAAGCCATACGTCCCTATCTCAGTAGGACGGCAAAAGTTCTTTTTTGTTGAGTACATAAGTTCAGGTGATAGTTGCACTGTCAAGCCAGACCTAAAAATCCATGTAGATTAGTATAGACCTGGGTGTCCCAATACTGCTTTCAAGCACAAATTGTATGCAGGGACTGCAATACATACCTCGTGACTGACAAACTCTCATCTGTGCTGTTGTCAGAGAAAGACAAGCTCAATAAATTATCTAGTTATCTAAGAGACTTTAGTAACATTGTAATGCAATGTGTGTGCCACTGAAAGTTCAATCTCAGGCAGCTGGATAAATAAACAAAATCATCACTGTTGCGTGGAAGGCAAGTGTTTTTTGTGGAAGCACATAGCTTCTGCTCAATCAAAACATGGGCTACCGATATGTGGACGGGACCAAAGTCCCTCTCTTGGTGATTCCCAAATAACTGTCTGGCAGCAGAACAACTGCGGGGCCAGTCCAAAAACACCTGCCATAAATAGAAAGGGTGCTAATATAAGCAAAGGTTTGAGTAAAACAAGCAACACTCTTCACCATTCCGGAGTAGTAGATCTCCCGAGACAGGGTGGAGAAGTCAAAAATCTAAAGACACCATTTTTTTTTTTTAATCTCTTTATTATTTCGACAGTAACACACAAGATGAAACACTCCTGCATCGACTGTTTAGGTACCCGAGAGCTGGTACATTCCATATATCGTATAAACAGAGATGCAATTTAAAACAACAACAGTAAACTATGCCACTTGTCGAGAATTACACTGCCACTCCACAGAATGGTGGAGGTGCTAGGCAGAGAGCTTCAGGGAGAGGAGGGGGGCAGGGTGCCCAAACTCGCTAAAAGAGTGCAGTGTTTTTGTGGAGCGGCGTCGATCAACAGTAATATGACCTAAAGAGCTGGATGGGCCGAGACTTCATGGAAAGGGATGATGACTGTGTCGAGGACTCCCACGCGCTGCCCCTTCACCAGTGCCACATCAAGCAAGAAGGCCACAACAACCCCATCAACCAACCACAAAAAGCACACCATCCTGAAGGAGCACAATTTTATCGTATGCATCAATGTCTGCGATAATTCTAAGGGGGACGTGTGTTGTCTTTGGCCTCCAAGCCAACAATGAAGGCGTCCCAAATGTCCGACCCACCCTGAACCAAGCCTCTTTGCTGTAAATTGCGCAGTGTCTGAGCCTCCGCATGGGACTGCTGTAACAAGACTCGCAACCAACTGTCATGATTGGGGGTGTGTGGTGCCTCCCAGTGGGTGGCTATTTGACGTTTGAATACAATGAATGCTAAATCAATAAACCTATGCAGTTGCTTGTCCTTACTGGCTCGATGTTGCAGACCTAGCAGACAGGACTCAGGTGTCGCCTGTAGGGCGTGAGCAGTGATATCATATACCACATCAGTAATGCACTGCCAAGCCACGGATAACGGAGGGCAACTTTACACCATATGATAGAAGTCTGTCAGAGGGTCCGTACAGTGGGGGCACACCTGGTCCGACGCCGGAAACATATGTTTTACACGGGCGGGAGACAGGAAAGAGTAGTGTAGATAATTAAATGGGTGTATCGGAGTCCAGCATTCCGAGAGTCATTCGTAACAGAGGAGAGCGCAGAGGACCACGCCGCCGAGGACAGAGGCGCGGGTAACGTCCCGTCCCAGCAGGATTTAACATGGTCCAAGTCCCGGAGCGCACCCAGCAACAATACGGAATACAACCCTGATATCGCTCTTCTTGTGCCACCCATCGAAAGGACCAGTGTAAGGATCTGTGATGTCGAAGGCTCAACATCGCCATGACCCATGTGGCACTTCCATTCCATGATTCATCAAGACGCCTTCTGAGCAGGCAAGAGTAGGAAAAGTGCTGGGGGACGCTACTAATGAACAAGTGGTAGTATAGAGTCAAATGTCGTCTGCGAAGTGAGGGGTGAGCAACGGGCCCTGATGGGATTCCCCGGCATCAGAGTAGTCTGCATGATCGGCCTCGTCATCGGCTAGTTCACTCAAGGTCGAATAAGAGTTGGATACAAACTGCGTGGCATCACTCAGTAGTCGGGAGCACTCCGCCACCGACGGTGCCCTGGTAGGTTTAATCCCAGAGCGAGCCTGACGTCCGTGTCTTCCTTTAGGGAGGGACCATGACTCCTCTGCTTCTCTCTGTTGCGCGGGCTGGGCAATCCCCTTAGCTTGCAGCCAGGTCCAAACATCATCCGAGGAGGAGAAACCGTGCACTGCCGAACCATCCTGTACTCGCAGTTTCGCAGGGAAGAGAAGGGCATATTTGATATTATGCTTGCGGAGACGTTGTTTCGCTGTGTAGAAGGAACCACGCCTTCTTTGGACCTCAGCAGTGAAGTCAGGGTAGGCAGATACTGATGCGGTCTCAAACTGTTGCGGGCCCTCCTTACGGAACAGCTGCAGCACCAAGTCTCTATCACGGTATTTGAGGAAGCAGGCAATCAATGGTCAAGGATGAGCACCCGGCGGCATAGGCTTGCCCGGCACTCTGTGAGCAGGTTTTACTGAAAATAATTTTGGGACCTTGTTCCGCAGAATGGTATCTGTCAGCCAACCTTCTAAAAACAATTCCGCTCTGGGGCCCTCGGCTCTCTCCGAAACCCTACCAGGCGTACATTATTTTGCCTCGATCTCCCATCTGCATCTTCAGCCCTCCGTCTGAGTACATCCACCTCCGTGGTTAGTTGAGTCATCTTCTCCTGAAGGGCCTTCACGCTGGGGGACAGCATCGCCATGTCGCCCTCCGTTTCCGCCACTCTCTCCGCTAGCGCCCGGTGGTCGGACTGCAAGAGGTTGACGTCCAGCGTTACAGTATCAATATCTTCGTCTCAAGAGTGGTTTTGGTATCCAGTATGGACTGTAACACCAGCTCAAATTGTGATGTGTGATTTTGTAGTGTGACTTCCATCTGGCGCAACGCCTGGGAGGTCGAGTCCGGGGTCACAGCCGGCGTCCCCGTCGTCTGCATGGTCGCCCAGGGCACTTGCCGGGTCTCGGTTTACCCATCCGGCCAGGCCACGAGTGGATCCCCGAAAGGAGTACCTAGTCGGGTACTCACCCTACTGGTCAGCGCCCAAGGGGGAGAAGGTACATGCTGTATCAAGGAGCCAAGAGTCCTCCAGTAGTTGAACCCCTATGCACGGCACCAGATCGCTGATTTGTACAATATATTGTCCCCGTGAAGTAGCTCGATCTGGATTTGGGGGCAGCTCAGGGCAGCCCACCCTAACGTGGTATGAAAGCAACTAAAGGAAGTGCTGGAAGGAGAAATCATGTCACAGAGGCAGTGCCACATTAATATGGCCAACTAGCTCGTATATCGACTGCCACGATCTGGGGGGCGCAGTCCCAGTGACCCCTCAAGTCTGGCAGCTGTTAGTGGGTCCAAGAAGGCAGTCTGTGACAAATATCACAATGTGGCTGCCAAATCAAAGCCCCAAGGTGGTGGGTGTAAGACAAAAGTCATCAATCCGGTCCCATATCTGCTGTAATGGGATGCGGGAGCAGCAGCAGAGCGGATAGCGTCCACACAGACGCGGGCTTGAGCCTGTGTGAAGCTATAGGCTGGGCAGGAGCCCCATGGGCCCAGCGCGGTCCGAGCCGCGGCTCGAGAAGTGCTGCTGAATTACTGCCTCACCGTATCCGAGCCCACGTGTTCTCAGCCGTAAGTTCTCGTCTCGCCCCCATCTTCTCCCGCCTCGCAGGTCACGCCACTCGTGTCCCGATACCGCTAGGTGGAGGGGATATTCCGGATCCTCGCAACGTGCTCTCCCCCAATGTCCAGGAGGGTGTAGGCCCTCGTACAGGCCGCGCTGGTCGGGGCGCCACTCTCCTCGCGGCGAGGGTGCCGCTCAAGTAGCGAGACCTCGCCGTTCAGTTCTAGTGCCGAGTCATTCCCTGGGGCTCTGCAGGGGTGGCAGGGCACACAGCAATCCCCCAATTGGTTAGGGGATGCCTGGATGATGGATGATTAGGTGGCCGGGAGCAGAGCCGCAGATTATTCTCCCGCTCCGGTCGCCTTCTTGGACACGCCCCCCAAAATCTAAAGACACCATAATGTGAACTGACTGCAGAAGAGGCTAGTTAAGTGTGTACTAGGTGAATTAACTTCACTCATTCACTGAACAAGTATGTCTGAATTTGAAAAAACCTTTTAGTTAGATGATTTTACTCTGTTATTGCCTTGCGAATGCAGAATTATCCTTTCTGAAATAAATGTATCTGGGCTTTCCTGAACCAGTGTAAATTAGAAAGTGATTTCTTCCAGTATGGCCTTCTCTCCATTCCGTGTCCCACATTTGCCCTCCCTGCTAACCACAAGGTGAAATGCTACGGAGCAGCATCATACAAGAGAGAGAAAAGATGCATGAGAGGGCAGGAGAAAAAAAGAAGATAAATAGCTTTTATGCAAGTCTTCAAACATGTCGACTTTGGCATGTAAAATACAGTCTGCTGCATCTACATCTGTCAACCTTGCATGTTTATAAATTCATAGTTTATGAGTTCCCGCCAAAATATAAGGCAAACCAGTACCCTCGCTATTTCCCATTTGGCAATGCACCATGCAGTGATTATGCTAGCGAACTAGCATATGCACTCAGCTGACTTGCAGTGCAGATGCTGGAATTCATCACAACTGCACTCTGCCTACCTTCTAGTGGAGTGTTTAATGATCATGGCTCCCAAAGGGGCTGTGCATCCTAGACTGTGATGCTGCTCCGTGATTGAGGCGCATCTCACTTAGAAGCTGCCCGGACTCCTAACCACTAGGTTTAACAGTGAAATAATTCCATTTCAGGACTTACTGCCTTTTGTTGCTCCATTTTAGCAAATACCCGATTGCAAAAATAATATTGCATGCCGACCTCAATACAGCTGGACCATATTTCTCATTCTGTTTTTTGGCTGGGTGAGAATAAAGATGGTCTTTAGGACATCCAGTGATTATCAAAGAAGCACTCTTGTGCAGTGACACGGTTCAATGAGAAAAACATTATACCATAAAAATATGCATTAAAAACAAGTTTTTTCAATTTTCTCAGTGGTTTACAGTGCTTAATTTGTGAATAAACGTGCCGGTGCCCAAAGCCCTCCTTTTAAACATGCGGCTGCTGCAATTAATTGTGCCTGCATGGAATACAGAGGCAGTGTAATCCTGAAGCCATCTCGGGCCTCTTTAATCCATTTGCAGCCACTCCCTGTCTCTTCAGCTCACTCTTGCAGCTTTCTGCTTTCTCCCTTTGTGACGCTATTTCGTGTTTCCCTTCCCCCGTCTTTCTCATATGTGTCTTTTGCTCGCAACAAATGCTTGAGGCAGAATAATAAGCCCCGGCCATCAAAAACAAATGCCGGTGCTCAGCACCGGAAACAACAAGCACAAATTAAACACTGGTGGTTTAGTGTAGATATTACTTTTGAAACTAGCAGTGAATAGCTGGAGCTCATCCTATGAGGACCTCTTCCAACCCTAGAGTGTTTTAATGACATGGCACCTGCTCCTGGCTCATGCCTATCCTATCAATATGTTAGGTGGTCCACAGGGTTGAGGCGGTGACCTCATCTGTCAGGCACCAGGAGTTTGCTGCCACATTACCTAGAGCTCCTCTGCTTTCAGTTAAATGCAACCAGGCAAAAACTCCACTTTCAGTTAAATATAATAAGGAAAAAACTTTCCCTTCGCCACAACTTCAAAAATATTTCAGATCAATTTGGTTAGCACTATATTTAAATATTTTTGGCCTTGAATGATTCAATAGAACATAAGTGACTTTTTAAAACAAGTGGTGTAAAGAAAGGAAACATATACAGACAGAAGGCATAAAACAGTTCCAACCATCAGAAGAAATCTTTGTATCAAAACGCTGCATCCAAAAACGTCAATCTGTATAAGTGTACTGCACCTAGTAACTTTACTTCTGTTAGAAATCAGGTTTCTGGTTGGCTAGGGTATGCACCTAAGCCAGGCAGAACCCACTCACTCTAGTCAGGGTGAAGGAGTTACACACCCAAGATAACCCCTGCTCACCCCCTTGGTTGCTTGGCACGAGCAGTAGGCCTATCTAAGAGGCAATGTGTAAAGCGCTTGCACAACACACACAACACACGTGACGCACTATCCACAAGACAAAGGAAACACAACACCAAGTTATATAAAAATAAACTGTATTGTACACAACATCATTAGCCCAAACATAACATGTCAGTAATACCCTGCTACCAAAGCAGTTGTCTGAACATTACACAGTACTGTTACTCTGCAGAAATCAGCAGTAGTCACATATAACACACATGCAACTCATTATTCTACAACATAAGCATTAGTCAGGAAAAACATTTCTACAATAATGCACATCACAAGATCCTAATAAGTGCACATACCAGGAACACAAGGAAATACATGGTTAGCATAACATTCCCACATTGCCCATAAAAGGAAGAGTAAGAATATATGGCAAGTCAGGGAAACATATTAGCTTACATATTAGCTTACATGCCCATAACAGGAACATTAGCAACACATATGGCAAGTCATAGGAAGCACCACATTTAGAATGCCCAAAACGAACACGTTGCCATTAAAATTGTATTTGTCTCTCTATCCGGACAGCACCTTGAGTGCCACAAGGGAAAAAGGGTCCCTCAGCGCTCCTCAGTGCTAAAGCAGGGGCCGCTTTATGATTCGGGGAGGGGGGTGGCACGCACCCCCTCTATTCTCATACGGGGCTCCTCCTGGGATCTGTGCCTGAACTGGGTGCCCACAGTCCCTGCGGGCACCCCTGGGACCATGACCGGCCGACCTGGAGGGAGCAGAGCAACAAAATGGGCCTAGCGGTGTGGAGGGCCTCCGATGAGGCTTCCTTCCTGCCTGTCCTCACAACACTCACTTGGGGCCTCTCCCCACCCATCTCACCAAACACCAACTGGCTTGCCCGCACCCGATCTGGTGCATGAGTCTGATGCAGCCCACTTTGGTCGCATCAGGGATCGGACCAAGGTCGGGACCGGCTGGTGCCCCGGGTGTGCTCCTTGGAGCGTGCTTCACCCTGTGACTTGTTCCAGTCTTCACTCTGTGGTGCCCTGGGGGAACAGGATATGTTGTGCTGTTGATGCACTCGGGTTGTTAAACGTCCGGGTCACAGCAGTGATTTTAGGACGGCAGGCAGTAGAGGAAGCACGTTCAAACCGCTGTAAAGAATAAAACAACTGGCGCTCTCAGAGTGTGATCTCTGTAAAAGGAAGGTGCTCTCAGGGCACTGCATCCATAGGAAGGAAAATGCTTTTCCAGGCACTAGGTCATAAAAATGAAGCGCTCCTCATGCGCTTCAGGCAGACAATCACAGGGGCCAGGGGCCACAGCACCTAGCCCCTGGGGATACAAAGATGGAGCACAGGGTGGCAGGGTCTGGCAGCAGGCCAGCACAAAGGGGATGCAGACAGTGGCAGTTCCTCCAAGTGACCCAGCAGCACACAGGTCAGCACAACAGCAGCAGTCCAAGGCAGTTCCTGGTGAGCCCCTCCAGCAGCATTCTGGGTCCAGTTCCAAGCATGTTACTAGTGTCAAGAGTCTCATTTTCATGGGGAAACACCCCTGTACTTATGCTCCGTTTTGCACCAGGGTAACAACGAGGGGGAGAGGAGGTTCTCCAACTAGTTACACCTGGTTCTAGGAGTGTCCCCTCTCTCCTCCAGCACAGTCTTCAGACATCAGTTGTGGGTAAACGAGTCCTTTGTGTGAGGCCAGGACACAGACTTTACAGATGCAAGTGTACCCCACCCCATTCCCTCAGTCCAGGAAGTCCATTCAAAATGTAGATGCACTTCTGTGACACCTCCACCCTCCCTGTGTACAGGCTGTCTGAAAAGTATGCACAAAGCCCAACTGTTACTCTGCCCAGACCGATATTGGAGTCAAGCTGCAAAACACCAGAGTCATAAGCACAGAGAAATGCTCACATTCTAGAAGTGGAATTTCTGTAATAATAAAAAATCCACCTGCACCAGTAAGCAGCATTTCTCACTGCCATTACAACCATACTAAACATGTCTCCCTAACCCTCATAAATCAGACAATACCCCCTAGCCATAAGGCAGGGCATTTCCAGTGCAATCCTATAAGAAGGCAGCACTTACAGCAGTGAGAAACCAAATAGGCTGTTTGTCACCATCAGGACAGGCCATGCAACCAGGCACATGTCCTGCCTTCTACATACATAGCATCCTGCCCACCTTAGGGGTGACTTACGTATATTGAAAGGGGTGTTCTGGGCCTGGTAAATAAATTTAGATGCCAGGTCCCTGTGTCAAAAACTGTGCATGCAGGCCCAGCGTTAGTAGGCCTAAAACAGGTTTGAAAGTCTACTTCAGTGGGTGGAGCAAGCAGCGCTGCAGGCCCACTAGTAACATTTAATTTACAGGCCCTGGGTATAGGGATACCACTGTACAAGAAATGTACAGGTACATTAAATGTGCCAATTAGGTATAAGCTAATCATACCAATTTTAGAAGGGACAGCACCTGCACTTTAGCACTGATCAGCAGTGATAAAGTGCACAGAGTCCTATAGCCAACAACAAGAGGTCAGAAAAAATAGGAGTAAGGAGGCAAAAAGTCTGGGGATGAACCTGCAAAAAGGGCCAGGTACAACAACTACCTTCCAGTAATGTCATGCATAGTCAAGCATAATCAAATTCTTTCCTGACTCAACCACTTCTCACTCGACTTAGTCATCAAAGGAAGAAAATAACAACAGAAAATGCCACTTCATTTTTATCATTATGTATGACTACCTGTCAGGTCACTTTTCAAAATATTTATGCGCCCTCTTGACCACAGACATTTTGGGGCATGTTTACATGGAATCGGTGCAGTGCCAAAATTGGCAGTGCTGCACTGAAACTCAGGGATGCGCCATATTTACAAAAATCCGGCGCACCCCTGTGTTCCCCTAGCGCTGGCGCTACATTTAGTTGCCAGCACCAACACAGACATCCTTGCACCATGGTGCAAGGATGTCTGCGTTGAAGGGAATGATTGTCTATGTGCAGGAAGGTGTTGCTTCCTGCACATAAACAAAGTACAATGGTGATTTGGCACTTCTATGTGTGTTGCAGAATGCAGCATGCATCCAAGTAGCAAATCATCATTATTGAATGATTGTTTATGTGCAGGAAGGAACACTTTCCCACACATAAACAATCATTTATTGTGTTTTGTGCTTTCTAAGTGTACTGCATTCTGCAGCACACATAGAAAAAACAAAAATGAGGAGAAATAAAAGTATTTCCACTCGTTGCCCCATGCTAATGGCACACCTGGGTTTGTGTTACTTTTTGTCACTGCCTCAGATTTACAATTGATTGTAAATCTCAGGCAGCGTCAAAAGCAATGGGTGTTGCAGTGGAATGTCCATAGCAACACCCATTGCACATCCCTCTGCCGCAGAAAACTGTGTTGAAAGGGGCCCATATTTAAAAGTCGGGGTTAAATCACAAAAAGTGACCTTGTAAATGTGGCGCAGTGCACAGCAACTTCAGAGCGTCGCTAAAAGTGATGCTCCAGTGGTGGTAGGGGCTTGTAAATATGCCCCTTTGTGCAACAATTGACATTCTTTCCACTTAGTTTCCTTTAAGAAAGAGAGTATCTTGAATAAGTTAAAATAAAGAGCTGCACTAATCAGTGCTAGTGATTCACTAAATTCAGGGGGTCAGAACGTCCTGAGCACTTTATCATATCGCCATGGAAGAAATATAATATGACAGATTATATTTCCATGGTTGATCCAATTGTGATCCAATTATTACTAGCATGAGTTTGAGGTCTTTTGGGATGATTGTAGGTTCAAATATCATCAAATATCATCAGAAATTATGCATATTGTCATGGTACATACATGGGGAGTTCGGAACTACGAACATAAAATTACCTTTACGTAATTAACTTGTTGTCATTTTTGCGACAATATTCTTGTAGCAAAATATTTAGCACTTCACATTTCAGTACTATACCTTTAGGATACTGGCAATACTGATCTCCTTTTCTAGCAATGCTCTAAAATTCTAGATATTCAATGTTGGCAAAACATGTACCTCTTAATGGCAAGCCTGGTACCAACTGAGTGAAAACAGTTAATGTTACAACATAATATATGGAAGCAAGCAATCCCTGTATAAAAGCCTACCTCTATTTTTCGTATTACAAGCAAGTTGTGAAATCTCTAGTCATCTGTAATAAAGGAAAAAATATAACTTCTCATCTGTAATATGGTATTACAGTTGAGTTTGGAAGTCATTTCTTTAAAATTGGTGACTGGCTGTGCCACAAATTGCTGATTATAAAGAAATTAGAGATTGGGTTTTATACAGGGATTGCAGAATCCTTATGTATTATAAGGAAATACATCACCAAAGAATCGAACGAGGCCAAAGAAAGTCATGAAGACCCAAGGAGACTTTCTATAGCATGCAATAGCGTGCAAATTATAGGCATGTTGCCATAATTATCTCCTTTCTTCTGACCACTAATCATTTTCTGAAAATCAGATCACAGAAAGGAAAAGCCAACAGGAGGAGAAAGGCAGATTAGATCATTGAGCATGATTATAACAGCTTTTTAAATAACAAAAAACAAAACCTTGCTTTTCTTTCTTTTGCTATGTTTTTTGTAACTCTACTTTGACAAGATGAAAGGATATATTTATGGCAACATATTTATTTTTTCAACTCCTTGCCTAGTTATAGAAAAGTTAGAATGTTTCTGGAAGTTTCTACTGCACGTTAAAAATAAAAAATCTAGCTTGTATTAAACTTCTAATATCTTTTTGGAACAAATATTTAACAACTTTGTTGATATGTTTAATTTTGCAATAGCGATTCTATTTTTATTCTTCATGTTTGCAAACACGCTATCTATTTCAAAGAAAAGAGGTGGCACCAATGATTTAAGTGGTTTGTGGGAAATGTGATAGTTTAACCATGTATTATAAGGCATACATTATCCCCTGCAATACATTATAAGGATACTGCAAGTTATTTTGGACTTCCATAACCTTATCAAGAACTAATATCCTTATAATGTACAGCGGGTACATCATCCAAATATATTTAATGACAAGGTGCTCTATACCCCATATATCACAACACTTAGGAAAGGATATGAGGTTGTTTCACTTGCTTATATTTAGACATATGAGTGTGATGTGGTTTTGCATCATGGAAGAGATTTTTTCAAAATTTTCCCTTTTCCGGCAACTCGCTGTGTTCATACACAATAACAATTAATCCATATCATACTATATAGTGCTTTATTAATTATCTGTATGACCTACCTCTTAGGACTTCATTATGAGTTTATTGGAATAGGGTAGAGTACTCATCACATGTGGTAAATACCATTACCACAGGGTGAAGTATTTACGACATGGGGTAAATATCTCCTATTCTGAGATTTTAAAAGGAAAATGCATCATAACATGCAGAATCTGTTTTCAACACACTGAATTCTGCACGTTTTGCCTATTTACCTGTTACCCTAATACATTTCAGCAGGATTGACTTGTTAGACTTTATCAGAGGAAAACTGTGAGGGTGTGTCACAAAACCCATAATTCCAGTCCCTGCGCAAACATATGTTTACCCAGGTAACAGAATTCAGCTCTGAGGTCGCAATGAGGGCCTTAGAATATAAGCCAATAGGCACCTACAATATACATTTGGCTGCCTGCAAATTACTATAGAATATGTTGTCCTCTGATAAAGAACTGTTTATGTATCTTGCATTCTACCTATAATCATATGATCCATCCAATAATTGCCTCAACACTGGACTTTCAGAGAAACTCCTCATCACCAGCTACACAATTTCAAACATCCTTCCTCAGTAATGGTTCTAGGCCACAAAATGGTATAATCCTGTCTCAGCTAGTGAGAATGGCTTTTTACTTGCCTGGGAGCTGTGCTATTCCTGTTGATAAACCAGAGCCCATTCCCATGGATCAACGATAGGAAGTCTGTTTTACATAGCTCGGCAGCTATGAGACAGAAGTAGGATTAGATTTATGTTAACGAAAAAAATAAGATTTGATATATTTATTCTTCCTTACTCCATTATAATTTGCCTTTGCAAATTGATATATGCTACAATCGGTTAGGTAATAATCTCCCCCGATTTGGAATTTCCGAACTAAAGAGTGTCCCTAATATTCCTTGCAAGAGGATGTGAGTTACCAGTCTGCTTTCCCTTACACCACAGTCACATCGATACACAGTTCTTTGAACGTAGAAAAATCTAACCAGGTTTGCTCCTTCAAAAGAAGGGGTTCATGCCACTTCCATGGGACAACTCTTCCACTATACTTGTTGTGAGAGAAAAGCCCTTGCATAAAGTTGTGCCCCAATTATTCATTTACTTTTTGTATTTAAATATTCTCAATAATAGCACTGCTACTGCACACTCTTTATCTATGTTGGCTATTGATAGGCATCCTCATCTCAACTTTACAAAGTCTGCGAAACAAAAGCAAAATCAAAAGGTTTGTGGAAGAAACCTTTAGCACAGTCCTTTACATCCATTTGAAAATGGAATTTCAAAATAATTTAAGTGTGTAACTATGACTAACTTTGACCTTTATGTCCTCGGCTCGATTACTTTCTTACAGAGTTTGTGAACGCTTGCTTAAAATCCTATTGTCCAATTTGTTCAGAAGGTTGCAATGTTTGATTCAAATGCTTCCCATGTAATACGATGTGTGTCTTGGGTTGAAAGGAATCCATTTTCCAATTTACATTTGGAATCACCTCTCTCTGTAGTAAGGGACCAGGATAGACGTAATTTCTGACATGTGGGATGCAAATCTCCAGGACATTTACAGAGAACATTTCGAGACATTTTGTTTTTAATTTAATCCTGTTTCCACTCTCTCGATACTTGTATTTTTCAGTTTAGATTTGAATACATAATCCACACCAGTCAGAAAACATTATGATAACAATGTCTACCGTTTTATGGTCTCAATTCTATGCAGTTTTCACCATAGACATTATAGAAATGTCCATGAGCAATTGATCAATTAGAGAAACTTGTACCTCTTTTCGCTTCCTGTGCATTATATACAATATATGCTAGGTGGCGTTTTCTGGAATGCCTATGGAAAAACATATTATAATTCCTCATTTTGTTACTAAATACCAACCCATTTTGTGCCAATGGGGGTCATTCTGACCTCGGCGGTAAAAAGCACTTACCGCCGGTCAGAAGGCCGCCACAACACCGCCGCGGTCGTGGTAAACCGCCACGGTCATTCTGACCCTCAAGAGGCAAACCGCCAAAAACCCGACATCCACAAAAGTCCGCCACACCAACGGCCAGCGTTAAACTGGCGAAGACCAAACCTCCACCGTCACGGCAACAGAAATACGCCCATGTCATTACGACCCACGAATCCACGCGGCGGTCTTTCAACCGCGGTATTCCATTGGCGGTACACACCGCCGCGCTCAAAATACACATACAGCTCCAAAACACAGCCACATTGGACAATTTGAAATACACACACCTGAGACACATACACACAACACTCCCACACACCCAATTAACTATAAAACACACACCCACATCACCCACAAACCCCTACGACCACAAATCAGAGACGAAGCCCAGAGAGAGACAGCGCAGAATAGAGAACACCATCACACAGAGGCACACTACACCATCACCCACACAACAACCACGCACAAAACACCACACACCACTACACTCACCACACTCATCACCGCAAACACCACCCCACACCTCATCCACACCACCCCATGGCACCCCAAGGACACCCCAGGTTCTCAGACGCAGAACTCAGGGTCATGGTGGAGGAAATAGTTCGGGTAGAGCCCCAGCCCTTCAGGACACAGGTGCAGCACACCAGCATTGCCAGGAAGATGGAGCTATGGCAAAGAATAGTGGACAGGGTCAACGCTGTGGGACAGCATCCACGAAATCGGGACAACATCAGGAAGCGGTGGAACGACCTACGGGGGAAGGTGCGTTCCATGGTATCCAGGCACAACATCGCGGTGCAGCGGACTGGCGGCGGACCCCCACCTCCTCCCCCAGAACTTACAACATGGGAGGAGCAGGTCTTGAACATCCTGCATCCTGAGGGCCTCGCAGGAGTAGGCGGAGGAATGGACTCTGGTAAGTCTCATCTTCACTACTTCATCCCCCCCACCCCACCAGCATGCCAACTCATACCGCCACCCTCCCCCCCCACCACCATCACACATCCTCATTGCTAATGTCTCACCATCACAACCCACCCATCCCAACACCAAACCATGCATGCCACCACAAACCATCGACAGCCATCACCTAAGCATGCCCACTGCACATACCCATCTCCCCCACAAACCGCCGTCACAACAGCCCCCACAAAGGAATGCCAGCACTGGGGTACACGGGCACCCACCCATTGCACGCTATGGCACACACAGAAGCAATAACCATACTCTTATACCCCTGCAGGACCCGAACGCCACCACACTGCCCAAGAGGGTCCAGAAATGTCCATCCCACCCCCAGAAGAGGCCCCCAGTGATGACAGCAGCTCTGTCTCCCTGGACCCAGATGACCAGCCCGGCCCATCGGGGACCTCGGGACAGTCGGTTCCCCTCAGACAGCCACAGGCTACAGCAGACCCACCCCCCTCTGGGAACACCAGCACAGCACCCACCCAGCGGGACCATGCCTCTGTCTCCAGGACACGTCAATCAGCGGTGTGTCCACCACTACAGGGCACCCAGGTTAACCCACCACCCCAACAAAAACAGGGACCTGGGGGCAGTGGTAGTGGGCACACGGTCCAGGGGACAGAGGCCCAGGGAAACAGGGGAACTGGGAGGGCTGCTGTGCGACGGGGGGGGGACAGGCCCAGGGAACCCACTCTCCACGAGGCCCTCACCTCCATCATGGGAGCATACCACCACTCCCAGGAGACGATGGCGACGGTCCTGGCCAGGTTCCAGGAGATCCAGGTACTGCAGGAGGAACAGTTTATGGCGTTCAGTGAAGAACTGAGAAACATTAGTTCTGCAATGGGCACCATCGTTGTGGCTCTCAACCAGATTGTCACCACATTGCGGGACCATGTGGCACCACAAAGGTCCCCTGTCACTAGCATGGACCAGGAACAGGCTACCACCTCCGCCGGCGCTAGTGGACAGGAGGCCCTGACACAGGAACAACCGGCCACCAGAACCCCACCTCCTGCAGAAGAAGAACCACCCCGCAAGCAGGTCATGAGATCTAGGAAGAAGACAGGGTAGGATGCCAAGACCCCCGCCAGGAAAGGATACCCCCTGATGTCATCCCACTGTCCCACATTGTCACCCTGTCCAACCTTAAACTGCCCCTGCTCCACCTTCCACAGGCATATGGACAATGCACCTCTGAGACTGAGAATCTGGACTCTGCCATGGACATTCCTCCACCATCACCCATCACCGATTTTCAACCATGTCCCAAAATTGAGCACTTTAATAAACACACTTATTGCACACAAATAATCTGGAGTCTGCCTGTATTTTTTAAAATATGTAATAGACATAAACGTGCCAATATGACAAGTTACATTGTGATGACAACATACCACTGTCACACAGCTGTAGTCCATGGGCAAACAAAGCAGAGGTCACGCAGTGGGGCCCACATCTCTGAAATTGGAAGGGAAAGTCACAACTCTGTTAGCATACACTGGGTGAAAAGGACAGACAGTAGAGAGGCAGGAGACTGTAAGTAAATGTAAAATGCCGGTGTTGATTCTTACCTGTGTGTTATTGAAAATACTGCTGTATCACTGTGTCCCTGTTGTCTGTGTCGTCCTCTTCGTCTTCCTCCTCTTCACTCTCCGCAGGCTCCACAGCTGCTACAACACCACCATCTGGACCATCCTCCTGCAGAAAAGGCACCTGGCGTCGCAAAGCCATGTTGTGAAGCATACAGCAGGCCACGATGATCTGGCACACCTTCTTTGGTGAGTACATTAGGGATCCACCTGTCATATGCAGGCACCTAAACATGGCCTTCAGGAGGCCGAAGGTTTTCTATAATCCTCCTAGTTCACCCATGGGCCTCATTGTAGCGTTCCTCTGCCCTTGTCCTGGGATTCCTCACTGGGGTCAGTAACCACGACAGGTTGGGGTAACCTGAGTCACCAATTAGCCACACACGGTGTCTCCGTAGTTGTTCCATCACATAAGGGATGCTGCTATTTCGCATGATGTATGCGTCATGCACTGACCCAGGGAACTTGGCATTTACATGGGAGATGTACTGGTCAGCCAAACAGACCACCTGGACATTCATGGAATGATAACTTTTTCTGTTCCTGTACACCTGCTCACTTTCACTGGGGGGTACCAAAGCCACATGTGTCCCATCAATGGCACCAATGATGTTGGGAATATGTCCAAGGGCATAGAAATCACCCTTCACTGTAGGCAAATCCCCCACCTCAGGGAAAACGATGTATCTCCGCATGTGTTTGAGCAGGGCAGACAACACTCTGGACAACACCTTGGAAAACATAGGCTGAGACATCCCTGATGAAATGGCCACTGTTGTTTGAAATGACCCACTTGCCAAAAAATGGAGTACTGACAGCACCTGCACTAGAGGGGGGATCCCTGTGGGTTGGCGGATGGGTGACATCAGGTCTGCCTCCAGCTGGGCACACAGTTCCTGTATAGTGGCTCGGTCAAGCCTGTTTGTCAGAATGACATGTCGTTCCTCCATTGTCGACAGGTCCACCAGCGGTCTGTACACAGGAACATTCCTCCATCTCCTCGCAAGTCCCAGCGGACGGTGCCTAGGAAGGACAACAGCGAGCACAGAGTCAATCAACCCACAGGTACGTAACCGCAGCTTGCACAGTACACGATTCTCTATGCATTGAATGGCTTGTATGAGTGTCGATGCAAGGCCTAGGCATGTGTGACACAGTAGAAATTAAGCCATGTGGGCCCTTGAAATGGCGGCTGCCTGACCTGTGAAGTGCGACAATGGGATGTGAGGTCAATGCGCTGGCGTGGCACACCGTGGCGGTAGGCGGTCGAAGACCGCGGCGCAAAGCCGCATTGGTTAACATTGAACCCTATGCGTTTCAGGAGCCAATGACGAAGTGCGCCGGCGGTCGCGGGACGCACCACCGCGGTACACACCGCCGCGGACGTGACCGCCATTTTCTATCTGCTTAGTCACTCGAGACCTGATCATCCACAGGAGAGGACCTATACTGCAAGTGCTGCTGTGACCTCGGTCTGGAAGATACAATGGCTGCTGCAACTGGGGAAAGGGCCCCTGCCTTCACTTCTGAAGAATTGGCGAAACTCGTGGATGGGGTCCTCCCCCAGTATGCGCTACTCTACGGTCCTCCAGACCAACAGGTAAGTACACTGGGAGCATGCTTTGGGGGCAATGCCTGTGTTGAGTCGGGTGGATGAAAGATGGTGGGGAGGGGAGCGATTGAGGCATGCATCAAACGACGGATGAGAGCATGTGCCACATGGCAAGGGTGGGGATGGGGGGCCACTCACATGGAGCATGCAGAAAATTATAATAATGTTATTTCTCCCCCTGTACATGTCACATAGGTCAGCGCCCATCAGAAAATCGACATTTGGCGTGCCATCGCCAAGGACGTCCGGACCCTGGGGGTGCACAACAGGCGGGGCACCCACTGCCGCAAGAGGTGGGAGGACATCTGCCGCAGGAGCAGGAAGACAGCGGAGGCTCTGCTGGGGATGGCCTCCCAACATAGGAGGGGTGCCACTCGTCAATTGACCCCCCTGATGTCTCGGATCCTAGCGGTGGCCTAACCAGATTTGGATGGGCACGTGAGGACATCACAGCAGACACAAGGGGGTGAGTACCAGCACATTCTGCTATCTTAGCGCGCACTGGAGGTGTCTGGGTGGGGGAGGAGGGCTGTGGGTATCCCTAGGCCAGGGCAATTTCTGTATTCTAGGCCCCTCCGTAAGGCATGGCCCTGTGCCCCCGCCCCCCACCTCTGTAGGGTGCCAAGTACAGCTATCCATGGCCCTGTGTCACCTACGTGTGCAGTTGTCGTCCATAGGCTTGTAGGCCAAGTCCCAATGATTGAGTAGTGTACCCCAAGTGCGCGGCGTAGTGCAGGGGGCTTCTGTGTCTGTCCTCTCCGCCAACTGTGTTGCCAATGCATGCACTCAACATGTCTTTATTCCCCCCCCCTTTTTTGCTGCTCTTCCTGTTCATATGTGCATTAGCATCATCAGGCGGAGGAGAAGTGGCATCGGAGCACGAGGGAGCTGCATCTCACATGGCCCTGGAGGGCCATGCAACCGACTCGGAGTTCACCAGTGAGACAGAGGGCGAGGGGAGCTCCACAACGGGGACACGTGGAGACATCAGCGACACAGACACGTCCTCGGAAGGGAGCTCCCTTGTGGTGGCGGCAACATCCGTGCCCACCGCAACAACAGGTACAGCCGCCACCCAGCGCACCAGCTCCGCCCTCCAAGCAGCCCCTCAGCATTCGCCCCGTGCCCGCTCGCACACGAAGGCGGGCATCTCCTTCGCCCCAGGCACCTCAGGCCCTGCCCCAGTTACCCCTGCTGCCCTCAGTGAGGAGGTCATTGACCTCCTCAGGACGCTCATTGTTGGGCAGTCTACCCTTTTGAATGCCATCCAGGGGGTAGAAAGGGAGGTGCACCGGAGCAATGCATACCTGGAGGGCATTCATTCGGGTCAGGCTGCCCATCAGCGATCGTTCAACGCTCTGGCCTCAGCACTGACGGCAGCCATTGTCCCTGTCTCTTGCCTCCCTCCTCCAACTTCCTCCACCCAGTCCCACTCCCCTGTTCCTCTGCCTATCCCAGACACACCTACAGACCAGCCTGCACACACCTCAACACCCAAGGGCAGCTCATCCAGACATAAGCACCACACATCACACAAGCATTCACACAAGCAACAGCCACATGCAGACATACCAACAGCCACTGCCTCCTCTGTGTCCCCCTCCTCCTCGTCTCCCTCCTCCCTCCCTGTGACGTCTCCACTCACACTTGCATGCACAACATCATCAGCCACTACGTCCATCACCAGCACACCCACCAGAACACTCCGCACACGTGCAGTCACCACCCCCACTGCCATTTACACATCCCCTGTGTCCTCTCCCAGTGTGTCTGTCACCCCCTCTTCCAAACCACACAAACGCAGGCAGCCACCCACCCAACAGCCATCCACCTCACGACAGCCTCCGTCACAAGCACCTGCACCCAAAGACACCACACTTGACTCTCCTACATCCACATCCTCTTCCTCCACTCCCATACCCACTGCACCTACCCTTCCCACTGCTCCTAAAAAGTTTTTCCTGACCAAAATTAACCTCTTTACATCACCTGACCCACCCCCTCCATCTCGTAAGAGTCCAATCAGCACCTCAGCCACCACAACCCCTGGACCTACAAGGACCATAGTACAAGGATATTGGAGTCCACCACCTTCAAGTGCAGCTACATCGGCCAGCAGTAAAGGGACAGCCAGCCCACCCCCTGGGAAGAAAACCAAGAAAGGCAAGGCCCGGCGCGAGAGGGCAGAGATGGCAGCCTCCAAAGGCACTACCCTGGCACCGTCAGGAAGTGGGGTGCCACCTGGCACATCTACAAAGGGAGGCAAGGGCCACAGAGAATCACAGAAGGATGGCAAGGGCAGCATGGCCGACAAGTCCGGTAGCAGGCGAGCTGCCCAGGAGGGCCCCACCAGCCCCATTCCGGGTGTGAAGGAGGACACCCACGGGCCCGGGACTCCAGCACAGGAGGGCCCGCAAGCGAGAAGTCGGATGGCGAGTGAACTCCATATATTGGCCGGATATGGTGCCCTGGAGACACATGTCAAGAACCGCTGAACAGGGCCCTTCAAGACAAACACCGCTGAACAGGGCCCTTCAAGACAAGCACCACTGAACAGGGCCCTTCAAGACAGGCACTACTGAACAAGGCCCTTAAAGACAAGCACCGCTGAACAGGGCCCTTCAAGACAAGCACCGCTGAACAGGGCACCGCCGTCTCAAGAACCGCTGAACAGGGCCCTTCAAGACAGGCACCGCTGAAAAGGGCCCTTCAAGACAAGCACCGCTGAACAGGGCCCTTCAAGACAAGCACCGCTGAACAGGGCACCGCCGTCTCAAGAACCGTTGAAGAGGGCCCTTCAAGACAGGCACCGCTGAACAGGGCCCTTCAAGACAAGCACCGCTGAACAGGGCCCTTCAAGACAAGCACCGCTGAACAGGGCACAGCCGTCTCAAGAACCGCTGAACAGGGCCCTTCAAGACAGGTACCGCTGAACAGGGCCCTTCAAGACAAGCACCGCTGAACAGGGCCCTTCAAGACAAGCACCGCTGAACAGGGCACCGCCGTCTCAAGAACCGCTGAACAGGGCCCTTCAAGACAGGCACCGCTGAACAGGGCCCTTCAAGACAAGCACCGCTGAACAGGGCCCTTCAAGACAAGCACCGCTGAACAGGGCACCGCCGTCTCAAGAACCGCTGAACAGGGCCCTTCAAGACAGGCACCGCTGAACAGGGCCCTTCAAGACAAGCACCGCTGAACAGGGCCCTTCAAGACAAGCATCGCTGAACAGGGCACCGCCGTCTCAAGAACCGCTGAACAGGGCCCTTCAAGACAGGCACCGCTGAACAGGGCCCTTCAAGACAAGCACCGCTGAACAGGGCCCTTCAAGACAAGCACCGCTGAACAGGGCACCGCCGTCTCAAGAACCGCTGAACAGGGCCCTTCAAGACAGGCACCGCTGAACAGGGCCCTTCAAGACAAGCACCGCTGAACAGGGCCCTTCAAGACAAGCACCGCTGAACAGGCACCGCCGTCTCAAGAACCGCTGAACAGGGCTCTTCAAGACAGGCACCGCTGAACAGGGCCCTTCAAGACAAGCACCGCTGAACAGGGCCCTTCAAGACAAGCACCGCTGAACAGGGCACCGCCGTCTCAAGAACCGCTGAACAGGGCTCTTCAAGACAGGCACCGCTGAACAGGGCCCTTCAAGACAAGCACCGCTGAACAGGGCCCTTCAAGACAAGCACCGCTGAACAGGGCACCGCCGTCTCAAGAACCGCTGAACAGGGCCCTTCATCTCAAGCACCGCTCCGCTGGGCCCTTCATCTCAAGCACCGCTCCGCTGGGCCCTTCATCTCTGCACCGCTCCGCTGGGCCCTTCATCTCAAGCACCGCTCCGCTGGGCCCTTCATCTCAAGCACCGCTCCGCTGGGCCCTTCATCTCAAGCACCGCTCCGCTGTGCCCTTCATCTCAAGCACCGCTCCGCTGGGCCCTTCATCTCTGCACCGCTCCGCTGGGCCCTTCATCTCAAGCACCGCTCCGCTGGGCCCTTCATCTCAAGCACCGCTCCGCTGGGCCCTTCATCTCAAGCACCGCTCCGCTGTGCCCTTCATCTCAAGCACTGCTCCGCTGGGCCCTTCATGTCAAGCACCGCTCCACTGGGCCCTTCATCTCAAGCACCGCTCCGCTGGGCACCGCCGTCTCTGCACCGCTCCGCTGGGCCCTTCAACTCAAGCACCGCTCCGCTGGGCACCGCCGTCTCTGCACCGCTCTGCTGAGCCCTTCAACTCAAGCACTGCTCCGCTGGGCACCGCCGTCTCAAGCACCTCTGGCCCATTGGCAGAAGGGGCAGGCCCGCATCTGTGTCGGGCAGGGCTGCACGAAGCACTCTGGGCACTATGCCTCCTCCAGAACCAGTGGAGTCTGTGATCCACTTGTGAGACTGTGACTTTGCACTCCCCAGGAAGTAACAGTGGGCAAGCCACCCACTGTAGAGACTTGTGAGACTGTGGCTTTGCACTCCCCAGGATGGCACAGTGGGCAAGCCACCCACTGTAGAGACTTGTGAGACTGTGGCTTTGCACTCCCCAGGATGTAACAGTGGGCAAGCCACCCACTGTAGAGACTTGTGAGACTGTGGCTTTGCACTCCCCAGGATGGGACAGTGGGCATGGAGGCCCCTCGTGGATCTGGCGTCATGGACTCATGTGGCTGAGGTGCCTCCCCTTCCCTTCCCCCTGAGGTGCCTGTAGTTTTTCTATCTGATGCCCCTGCAGTGTTCTCTCCAATGGATTCGGGTCTCCTGTGTGGGCTTTGCCCATGTGTTGAGGCCCATTGGCCCACGTACAATGACTGGAACCCAATTTGGACAGGACAATTTACATATGTGTATATAGTTATAGATGTTGGAATTTTTTTTTTACTTAGCCTTACAATATATTTGAATTTCATGATCATTTTATTTTGTCTTTGCATTCTTCCAGGGGGTTTGGGGGGTGTCACTCTGAGTTGTTGCTCTGCATTGATGTGTAGGTAGTTGTGGGTGAGGGTGGGTGTGTCGCGTATGTGTGTGCCCGCAATCTTTTCTCCTCCCCTGTGTCGTAGGTGCAGTACTCACCGTTGTCTTCTGCGCCGGTGTTCGTGCTCTGGTAGAGGAGCAGGTAGACAATAGCTGGTAGGATGTGTAGTTCTGGTTCCATGCTGTCCAGATTCCTCGTGGAGTGTGTAGAGGTGAGCGTTTTCCCGTTCGTAGTCTGTTTCCGCCGTGTTTTTATCGGCGGGACTTTCGCACCGGAAAAGGTGGCGGATTGGTGAGTTGTGATAGGGTGGGCAGTACATTGTCTCCCGCCTATCGGTTGGCGGTGACCGCCGCGCTTTTTGTTTGTCCCGCAGTGGCGGTCGGAGTGTTAAAGTGGCGGTCTGTGTTGGCGGTTTCGGCCAGGGTCAGAATTCCATTTTTTGGACCGCCTGCCTGTTGGCGGGTTGGCCGCCGCTTTAACACCGACCGCCAGGGTTGGAATGACCCCCAATATGTGTCCAATAATATTAAGCTGAGTGAAACGTTATACTTTTGTTTTGAAACAAAGAGAATTTTACAATGCAGGCCCTTCATGTTGGTTTTATTGGAGGCTGTGCTCAATTACTTTGATCACAGTGTAAATGAGGTCAATTTCACCACAGCAGTAGTGTATTACTGTCACCAAATTTAGAGATATATAGTCAAGCTCAACAATCACTCATACACCTCCTCTTTATACTAATAAGACAACAGGAAACAATTCAAATTTCCAATTTACAAACCATAGTGGTGAGTTTTATCTGAGTTGGCTGATGTGCAGAGTTCTTGAGATCAATTCCGACCTTAGTTGTCATCTTTGTCTTCATGTGACCAAATGGCGTTTTGCAGATTCACTCTCACTTTTTGACCCACTTTTTGATTATTAGGTACAGGTGTAGTGAGTGCTAGAGTGCACTGAGGCCTGCTAAGCCAACCTTACTGCTGGTGCTATGACCCTTAACAGTGTATGTCTAACTGGCTTATACCCTATTGGCACAAGTTAACTTGCTTATAAGTTCCTAGTATATGGCACTGACATACCCAGGGCCTATAAGTTGAAGTGTCCCTCATGGACTGCTGCACTTATTGTCCCACTGTGACAAAGTTAAACATGTTTCCTAGCCTGCCAAGGCAGACTGATAAAGCAATTTTAGACTACTAACTTGACTTTACCATTGAAACTAATGATAAAGTCCAGACCTTCCTTTCTAAGATATATATATGTCCCTTAAAGTAGACCTGTTGAGCCCTAAGTTAGAGTGTTGTAAATTAAAAAGTAGGACATGTGTTTTTATCTGTCCTTACAGTAAAAACCCCAAAATGCAATTTTTACTGGGAAAAGGCAAGTAGCCCAACTGGAAAGTACAGAGTTACATGCTGACCACCCAGCTGTGCTAACTCGTGAATGAGACAACTAAATGTAGTACTTCCCAAGAAAGGACACCATAAAGCCATATCGTTGAAAACAGATGTCACCCAGGCTACAAGCAAAAAGAAAGTGAGCTTCAAAGGGGAAGTTGCATTTGAAGGGCAAAGGATGCTCATAAAAAGTAAGTGGGAGGAAGGAGAAAGGGTTTGGAGAAGCAAGAAGCCACAGGGAATAAAACCACAAACGGGAAGGTAGCAATGAAGCTGAAATAAATGTTAGATGTTGCTAGGCACTTTCCTAGTCCCTGCACTGAATTTATATAGTCAAAATCTCCAAGTGTAAGTTAAACTAATCTCCAGGATCCTATTCTCCATATACGCCAGTTCTGACCTCTTTTAAACTTGAATACCGTCTTGAAGTCTGCATGTCTTAGTGTTGTCTGCTCATAAGCAAGTTCTTTTCAACTAATCTTGACAGGAATACTTACAAATGCTGTGTGACATAACTGAAGGTCTAATTGCTTTAGAATGTTAATTTTATAAAATGTATTTTAATTGAATTCCTGGATACTTACATTTCAGTTTGAGAGAGATACAGAACAGCTAAAACATAATGGCCTTTCAGCACACCCATACATATCCATGATAGATTAGAGTGATTTTATGTATTTTATTTAATTTTACTGTCATATATTACTTTATTTGGGGGTTGGGTAGAAATACAAGCCATACTATGGTAGCCTCTGAGTACTTTGCAGTTCAAGGACATACATGTGTTTACTTAAGTATATATTGTTAATATATATTTTTGTTGTATTCATTTATATGTAATTTATTTTTTAATGGGTTGATGAGTTTCGAGTGAATAGGGTGAGAGGGAACAAATAATGCAAATGCAGGACCTGGTATTAAGCGAAGTTCAACAAAGGAATGTGTCAGTAGTGTCCAGCTGGACATGTCTGAAAGACATAAAACAGTCTAGAAGAACACAATGTTTCCTGAGAATCTGAATAAAGAAGGTAAAGCCAGTGTTAGGAATTTAATATGGTAAAACATTTAAAACAGTGGATGCCTAATGTTGCAATCAGGTTTATCGAAATACCAAAATAAAGAGATGAGTCTTTAGAGATTGTCTCAATTTGGTATAGTCATGCTGCAGTCTAAGTCGTACAGCTCAGGAATTCCACTGGGAGGAACTGTGAACATGGAAGCACCTACATTAATTATTTTCTGTGGGAAAAGTGTACTGGACTAACACAGAGGTGCTACCTTGAATGTGATCACCTACTCTGGATCACATTAAGGAAACTTCAAACAACAGCACAGGTGCATCTAAAAGTCTATTGAGTAATGTTAACACTAAGAATATCTGAATAGCAAGGTTCATTCTTAGGGTGTAATATTGCAATCTTTAATGATAACTTATAATGATATTTCAAAATTGTTCACTAATAGAAATGGTTGCAAATAGTGTTGCTAATATAAATACAGCTACCGACATGTGTTTTGGGATATCAGATCAATACTTCATCAGGACAATCAACATTGTAACAATAGATCTATTCAATTCACGAATATTCCCTTCCACAACATAGGAAAGAATCAAGTGATACACTCAACTTGGTTAAACAAAGCAAGACAAAACAGAAAAAATTGAAACAGATTTGTCTTTTCATTCATCTATAATACACTTCTCATAAAATAACTAAACATATAAATCATCAATGTGGGTATTTTTAAGTTACATAGCAGAATAGCATTTGCAAATATAATGTAATTTCCCTAAATAATAATGGCTAATTTTATCTCTAATATATAGCATCTGGAATGATCAGGTACTGAATCTCTTGTGGGTAGATATAGTACTCCATTAGGAAACCCAGGGTTCCTCATCTGTGGATGACTAAAGACCAAAATTGAAACATCAGTTGTTTTGTGATCATGGAATGGATACCCTATCATGTGATTAGCCATGCTTTATACACCCTGATTGATTGATTGATGGAACATCTTTTAAACCAAAGAGTTTGAATGGTTAATCATTCTTTTACAGACAGCTGGTATAGTAATTTGATGTAAAGTAAGATGTGATCATGGTGTTGCAGACTAGACAATAAATGAGCTGCACACTTGAACATGATTTTAAAAAGAAATAGCTTGGCTGTGAGTTATACCCTGAAGTCTATTTAATGAACCCCCTTTAACAACCAAATAAACTAATAAAGAATTCAACCATGGTGTGCTTGAAAACCACGTACATACAATTAAACAAGCAACATGTTCACCTTTATTCATTTTTCACTCTTGAGTTCCCATGACGTTAAATCCCAGCAGTGAGCTAATTAGTTTCCTTCCAGTCCATATTGGGAAGGTGTTGTAAAAATGGCCAGGCTGAACTCAGACTATCACTACCGAAACCATGTAAACTAAGGAGGAAGATGAGGTGCTGTGTTGTTTCCTGCTCATAACTACTTGGACATTTGTCCTACGGTCAGGTTGCCACACTGGGCTTGCAGCACAGTGGTGGAGTCACAGAATGCTATGAATTTCTAGATGGTGGATTGCTCATGGAATTTTAAAGGCAGTTCCTAATCCAAGATGTGGCTGAGCTCTTCCTGTGTCAGTTTCTTGTAATATCATATAGAGGGACCATTTTCAAGAGATAGATGCATCCCAACACAATTGTTACCTAATTCATGTCATTTTCATTGCCCATTCGTTCCATTTTTGTTATAGTTGTTTTTCTTCTCTGAAATGTCTCCTGGAGTTTTCTTGGTCCTTTTCTTTTTTCCTGATGTTGGGAGGAGTTAGATGACTTGTTGTTATTCTTCAAATCAATTTTCATCTTCAATCAAGAGCTACTAAATTGACAAGGAAGTTGTTTCGTCTTCTGGGTTTTTCTCCCTACCTTTAACACTATTGAGGAGACATTTTACATTCAACACTGTTTAAGTATACTATTTTGTGCATGGTGACACAGTGGCAACTGGGAGGAGTTCTCCTCTTCTTGGGTAGTCAAGAAAGTGAATAATAATAAGTGTTCTGTGCTTAAGAAAAGGACACCTCAAAGCAGGCAGTCTCATAAACGTTTTACATCAACTATAGGGTAATGAAAAGTAAAAAGTAAAATGCAAGATGTCTTGCTAATAGGTGTGAAAGTGTTTTCACCTAAATGCACCTTTCTAGAATTGGCCTTATAACTTAATGCCTTAATATTGATGAGTATAATGTTGGACAATAATTATTTTTCTGAAATATGCTGTTCTGACTATTGTAGACATACCATCAAGATATGGATTACAATTTTTGTAGCTTTCTATAAAACATGGATGCTTTTCAAATTATTTACTCTAATATTATTATAAGGGATGCCTTTTTTGTTTTATTTTTGTAAGTTTACTTCTGATATTTATTAGTCTTTAATTTTATTTAGATTAATATTGTGATTGTTAATTATGTTTGTTTTAGATTTGTTTCAAATCATTAGCACAGTTTTGTGTTAAGATGTTTAATATTCTGTTATATTTCATTCATTTATTATTTAGTGTGTGTGTTAATTAGTTATATTATAAATTTTGTTTTTAAATTTTAAAGATTTGTTAAGCGTTGTTGCGTTTGTTGGGGAATAGAGTGGGAAGTATTGCTCTAAGCTGAAGTATAAAATGTATATGTTACTAATTATTTGATAATGAATTCAAGTATAAGTGAAATTATTTAATACTTTAGTTAGGTTTAATAAGAATTGATTTTTTACAGTTTGTTAGGTTTGTGAGAAAAAAGGGTACAATATGTTCAATAAAAAATAAATTAATAATATAGGTACATAATTTAATTTCAGCAGTAATTTTTTTTATTATGGGAATGAATACATTTGTAAATTCAAATATATAGTCATTCTTTTTATTGTTTTGTTAACAGTATGATAAGGGATTTTTTTTGTATTCAAATAAAACATTCCAAGTTGGAGAAGTGTTTAAAGATGCAATTTAGAAAAAATTATGTTTTTAATGACTCATTTATTCTAAATGTAACTTCTCTTTACATAATATAATAATTAAGCACTCTAAGGGGCATATTTATACTCTGTCTGCGCCGAATGTGCGTCAAACATTTTGACGCACATTCGGCGCAAACCCTGCACTGCCATGTGCATAATTTTCTGGATGCGGTAACCGCCTTGTGTTAATGACATGCAAGGTATACGTTCCTGTCCAAAAAATGACTTAAACACTGTGCGTCTTATTTATCCAATCACGCAAAAATCCCACACGGCTGGGAGGCGGAGTCAGAAAATGACGCACATCCCGATTTGCGTACAAAAAAATGCCTGGGTCAGGGCAGGCGTTAAAATGGGGCAAACACACCAGTACATAAGGAAAACACACACAAGCAACAGCAGAGCTCCAAAAGGAAGACATGGAGGTGCTTTTCATCCAGCATGCACGAGGACACAGAGCACAGGACCAACAACAGCAGCTTCCACAACACCAGCAGGGACCCCAAAGGCAACGTAGAAGGCAGGAGAGGATATTCCGCACCAGGACAACCCTTCTGGGACTCTGGCAACAAGACATCATCCAGAGGTACAGGCTCAACTGGCAAGCAATTCAGCAGATGCTGCGCAACATTAAGCCACAGTTGGCACCCAGCTTACAGACACCCCGCACCATTCCACCAGAAACCAAGCTGCTAGCTGTACTCCACATGTTGGCAAGTGGCTCCTTTCAAACCACTGGTGCCCTGGTTGCCGGGATCTCACAGCCCTCATTCTCTGCCTTCCTACCTAAGGTATTGGATGCCATCACCTCCCTCACCCCGCCACATCAGCTTCCTCAACACACAGCTGAAGCAGCAGGAGACAAAACAGGGCTTCTACCAAATCAATGGCCTTCCACATGTCCTTGGTACCATTGACTGCACACATGTACGCATTGTGCCACCTGCTGCAACCGAACATCTATACCGCAACAGGAAGCACACACACTCCATCAATGTGCAGGCCATTGTCGATCACCGGGGATTGATCACCAACATTGTGGCAAAGTATCCTGGGAGTGTACACGTTTCATTCATCTTCCGTCACTGCACCATCAATCAACACTTCCAGGATGGACCATATCTAAATGGCCTACTTGTTGGTAAGTACAGAAACCTACTTATATACACACAGCACAGCAACCCTCTAGAACACACAACACATACACCACTACATCGACACGTGGCCAGGAAGAGAATGAGGTTGTGACACTGCTATTAATACAACACAATGACAATGACATGGCCTCAACTGGCAGTACAACTTGGAAGATTAATCTTTCAATATCACATCAATAACACTCAATCAAACACCCTTCCAGCCAATACGTACTGTGTAAGGGGTGTGTAATGTGTTTTGCTGCAGGTCAAACACCATGACACACATAGCATGATGATGACTACAATGAAGGTGACATGGAATCATTGAGGCTGTACCAATATCTCACATCACTCCTGCTCACACATTGCCCACTACCAATAAGCAAGTGGACTGTGCAAAGAACACATATTGATGTGACAATTTTGAAAGTGCACATCCCTACACATACAGATTGAGACAATTTCACACACACACAACAGATGTACAGGCATATGGACCTTCTGACACTCAAAATTACAACCTCACAACCAAGTTAGCCAGCTGAACTGGAACATGTTCAGTAGTATAGGTACATGTTACAACCTGAGTGGACATGTCAAGGGCAGAGAAATAGGTCTGCAGAGAATTAGTCACACATGTGAAATTTGTGCCTAGTCAAATGTCAACACGTCAGTGCTGACAACGTACGGAGATGTGTTGTACATTGTCACCTTGCAAAATCTAAGGGTCTCACTGATGTTTAAATAATTCTATTACATATGTGAAATTGGATGGCATGTCATGGGTATATAGATGCAACCGTGTTATCACCACTGTGGAATTGATTCTGTGTATGGAAGTATCATGTCACCCCCAGTTAAGACACATGGACACCTCTTTCACATGACATAATGCAAGGGAGTACACAATGGACTGCAACTATACAAAAAAACTGCTGACATCCGGTCAATCAGCCAAACACCCGTTGGCAACATGGTTCATTGCAGCATATGGCACACAACTAAGACACCATCAGTCAATAAGGGAAAAAAATGCCTCATACATGAGGCAGTGGATGTGCATTGGTGACAAGAAGGTATGCCCAGACCCTTGCCATCAGTAAGTGTTACATTAGCTATCTTTGCAAGGACTATGTGTGACAAGAATTCCATATAGGCAGAAAAATGGATAGCACAAGTGCCCCAGGTATGACTAGCATTGCTCACAAGACATCCCCTGCATATGCCAGCCCAGGTCTTAAGTCCTGGCACACCCATGTTCCGTGTCTCATCCCACCCTTCAGAGGTCCCTGGAAAGGGAATATGTGTACCCAGATAATCCCTCCTCTACACACACCCAGACTCACAATCTGAATCCAGGGTGCTTCCCTCTTTAGTATGGTTTGCCATAGTCACTGTACTTCTGTCTGCATGGACTTCTGGTTGAATAATGCACTGCCTTGTGGTCTGTATGACCTGTAATCACCTGTACATTGCTTCCCATGTGAAAGGTACTGTTGGCCCTTTGAACTCGATTCTCACCTGCAGGACTTGTGAGAGACTGAAGCTGCACACACCTGTGAGCACCTCCATGCAGACCAGCCATTTGAACATGCACTGCCCTTGCTGCTGCCTGGAACAGCGTAGAAACTGCCATTTTATGTATAACACTGTTATGCATTGCCGTGTAAATCACTTGTGTAACACAGGCCTTGGGTTATTGTGTTACGTTCCAACACACAGGACAAACACAATTTTCATTTTCCACAGTGTTGTTTCACCTTTGACCAGTCTCAGTCTGCTCACTGTGTATTTGCCTTGTTAAATTTGTTGATCCTGATTGACCCTGCATCCCGTTATGCTGACTGGTTCCTGTCTTTGCATTACCATAAAGGTTTCCTGTGGCTACACTTGTATCATAGTTGCTTTCCCAGCCCTCACTTTCCTCCTGGGGTATTGTCTGACAGTCCACACACTGATTCACATTGCCCCCCAACATATTGATGGGGCTTGCGTGGTGAATAGCTGTGAGATTAATCAGCACAGAGGCACTGATGTTCCCGGATGCAGTGGGAATTTTAGGGGCCAACCTGTGTACAAATGTTGTGAGGAAACCTGCTGGTTTAAAATTCCTGATTCATCAACTTTGTCAGCACGCCAAGGTTTCCCTGTTGTCAGTCTCATAACACATCTGCAGTGCCATAGCTGGACTATCCCCATGTGTGTTCTCAATTCCTCATTGACTTTCCTTCAATTCAGCTGTGAAGGATACTTTTTAGATGCAGGAAATGGCTCCACAGACTCATGACTAGACCTGCATGTAACTGTGACAACATGGACCCCAATAATGATACAGGCTAAACATTGGCCCACACACTTGAACCGGACACCTTTGTGCATTTTACCACTGGAAATAGGTGAACACGTGCTGCTTGGTCTGCTGGTAATTCCACTGCCGCAGGAGAGACATGGCTCATTTATATGACTCCAACTGTGGTGTGACATGAAATTTGGGGATTGTATTTGGGACTCGGTGTCACAAACACTGTACCCACATAGCATTATCCCATCCCTGACTCATGGGTAGTAAACAAACAAGTGCCTAGGAAGTAGTATCAAACATTCCAGGACATGTGATGGCTTAGTTTTGGAACATTGCCATGATCAACCGTCTGCTATCTATCCTGTGTATGCTTTGTCATTGGTGGTGCTTGTTTTCCAAAAAACCTAGGAAGCGCACACAGCATATGTCGCTACGTGTATGACAAACACATTTCCTCTCTCATTTCCACACTGAATAGCATCTGATGGTTGGACACATTGACTCCACATGCACACAAGCAGATTTGCGAAAATACATCTTGTGATGTTCACACAGTGGGACAACTACAATAGTAAGCGCCAATTCACACACATTGACACATAGGCATTGAGTTACTGTAATGAGTTGCGTAGCCTTGCTATCCTCTCTTGACACAAAACATGCCCAAACTGGGTAATACCTAATTGTATTCCACACGTTTGGCCATCTATTGCGTCAGTGAAGAGTGCAAATACGGTACAACAAGTAGTGGATCATGGTCCACAGTAGTATGGTCTGTCACATGTGCCCATACGCCGGAATGCACAATGTTGGTGCAATCAGCTTATCTCTGTATTGTCACACCTTACAAATGAGAAATGAGCCAAACCCAGTAAAAGACAGAAATTTTTATGCATACATGTCAAAAAAGACGCATATGCGCCAAAAAATTACGCATATGCGTCGAAAAATGGCGCTCATTGCAATGAAACATCCATTGGCCCTAAGCGGTAATTCCCACACTGTACCCCCTGAAAATGGTTAAGTATGAAACATATTTCAAAATATGGATGCAGGGTTATTTCTAAGCATGTGCGTAGAAAAAAATTAAGCACAGAATGTAAGCTTTATAATATTTTGACGCATAAGATTAAAAACGCACCGCATTTGAAACAGGAAGTGATGTAATAGGATATCCTGTTCACAGAATTGCTACAGTGGGTGTACTTTCACTTTCACTTTGCAGTCTGCGATATTTCCTGACTGTGTGGCTGTGTTTTGACTTGTCTCTCAGTGAATTTCGTGAATTTGTCTCCTGTGTGGTCTTTAAATTGTCTTTTTGTGTTTCCTAAGTGTCTGTGGTATCCCGTGTAAGTGTTTTGTGGTCATTTCTGGTGTCTAAATTTGTCTTTGTACTGTTGGGAGTCTGTTGTGGGTAGTGTTAGTTTGGGGTTAGTTGGGCTGTGTTCTGTTAATTTTTTTTCCTTTTCCTCTCCTACTTTCCCTCCATTCTCCTCTGTACCCCTTTATTCCCTATTTTTTGTGCAAGCATGTTGGGTAGGCCTCGTCTTGGCAGGATGGGAGAGAAGGAGCTGGGTGGATTTATTTGGCTGGTGTGCCACTTCCTACCCTTAATGATCGAGGCAGGTGGGCGTGTGATACAGGGGTATCACACAGAGGCAAGGAGGCTCTGGTGGGCAAAGGTCCTGTACTATCTAAAGCTAATCTACAGCACACCGTGCAATGACCACCAGCTGAAACACCGTTGGGCTGTCCTGGTTGCTGGGAGCAAGACCTGCTGGACCACCTGGGGATTGTGATTGTGGCCCTGTTGGTGAGTACAAATCAGAGTAATTTGCACATTTAAATGCTCTGTAGTGACAGTAGCATATTTGTTCATATGCTGCAGGCAATGTTTTTGGACATGTGGAATGCAAGTTAAACATACAGTTGCATGTGAGATATTCAATAATTCCTACACATTACCGTCATTTGTTGATGCAACAGCTGCACTAACTTACAAAACACAACAGGAGCCTGTAAATTAGTGCTGCCTTCGCATCAATAGATGATGCACATGTGGCTCTAACATATGTTCCATGCATGGTCTGTGAGTGTACCAGGAAACACATGTTTTAAATCCAGATATTTTCAAGAAATATTGTGTCCCTTAATGTTTTTGGATACATGTATGAACTGGATTCTGACACATACATAACAAGTTGTAGCTGACCTCAGGTAACATCTTAGACTGATATTTGGACTTTGTAGTGCCACAATTAAATTAGGGATGGATGCCAAAAGTAATGCACACAGGCTCATATCTCTATGGTTGGTGCAACTTAGCATAACTGTGGCACATAAAATGAAGCAAATGATACAAATTGAGGGCTAACAACTGTCCCTGGCCCTCTGTACACTGTACCTGTGTGTTTTAAATTGGTCTTAGTCACAATAGCTGGATGACTGGTATTGCAGTCCTCCAGGAAAGTGGCTTTGCATGTCTCTCATGGATACACATGATGAGAGGAATACACTCCATAAATTAGTCTGCTAACTAATGATGGAGCATGTTTGCCACCACATGATAGTTAGGGCCACTGCATGTGTGCAGATATGTGTGTATCACTCACTGGAGTCCCCAGGTCTGTACATGTTTGCAGTGGTATGTCGGATGCATTATCATCATGTCTGAGGGGCTTGACTTTCTGATTTAATATTACACGTAGTATTTGTATGTGTAAGTGTTGTACAGTGCATAGACATTGAGCACATTTCTCCCTTCCATGCATTACAGGTGGACCTGCCCCCTACACTATCAGAGAGGTGGCTCGATTTGCAGACCCAGACATCTCCAGTAAGTGATGATATTTCTGCTCTGTGTTTTGTTTGCTGCTGTTGTGTGATTGACTCCTGTGTCTTGGACACAAAGCAAGGTGTGATGCGCTGGTCAATGATCGGGTATGTTCCTTGAGTGGAGTATCATTTTCTTCCCATCTTTGAGTTGGTCAATCATTAGAGTATAGTCATATTTTGGGATTGTAGGTCAGTCCTGTAAGCACGGCCATGTGAATAGGGATGACTTTTCTGGATAACACTTAAAATCAGAAAATGTAGCAGAGGACCATATTTGTGATTTAGTCAGCAAGTCAGACCCTGATTCTCACAGAATAGGGATGCCAAAGTCTTACCCACAGGCTTCAGCTTCCCTATTCACTAATGAACATGTTTGACTGTATGTTTGACTTCCTAGCAGCATCTAGCTCCACATGTTGTGCTACGAGTATGAGGCACTTGAGTACAATGGCCTAGGTGTGCATGCAGCTCATGGCCAGATGTGTGCTTGCATCTATCTCCTTGTTGTAAGTCATGTATTACTGGTAGGAAATGATGTTGACAATTGTCTGCATTTCCAAACATGAGTGTGGATGGGATTGTCCAAGGTTTGGCTGTATCCTAGTTGGACTTCCTCCTTACCTGTGGTGGACTGCCCAAACACATTTACAGCTGTCCAAAGCTTCCTGGGTGTCCTTGTTGTTTGAAAGTATTTGTTGCCTGCTCCCCCCCCCCTCAGGCACAGGCATAGGGTTGTGAAAAGTGTACCTAGGACTGATGATCCAAGTTTAGTACACAGACATGTAAATCTGTAAGTGACTTGTCCAAACTTAGGATAACCACTCATGATTAGCAACTGCATTCTATCCTGGCAATTCCATTTACAACTCGCAGATCTTGTGGCCCTTGATTGTCATCAAGAAGATAGTCATTAGTTGGCCTGTCAGTGGTGGAGGATTTGCAGCATTTTTTTTACCTGACAAATGGCTGAACAATGATGCATAAGTCATTCAAGTTGTTACCCGTCTTTTAGAGTATTGCTGTGCTGTTTGATAGGACATGTGTAGGCTGCATTGGCATGTACTTCCTCAGGGACAATCAGTGATCTGTATGATGATATGGCCTGTTTCTGGTACATTAGATGTATTGTCTGATTTACTTCTGGAGCCATATCACAAAATGAAGTACATAATGTTTGGTTTTCTATTTGTTTTAACAGCTGCCAATATGAATCCCATCCAGATTTGGGAGTTTCAGCGCAGGGCGATGCATTACCGCCACATTCTGGATGTGGAGTCGGGGTTCCGCAACATGGCAAGGCGTTATGGCCATGAAAGAGCCTCCGGAGTGTGGAGGGCATTTGCCCAAGGGGGCCCTCTGTGTCCACCACAGCCACCACCACCAGCACCACCACTACCACCACCACCCAGGTGGCACCAAGTTTAGCAGGCACCTTTGCAGGACTGTCAACCTCCACTGCTGCAGGACCTGTCACAGCACCACCTGCACCTTCTCCTACAGGCATGGCACCGACAATGGGACATACTTCTTCAACTGGCACCCAGACCACCCCTGCTGCAGTCATTGACCCAGCAGCTTTTCAACAGATGTAACAGAACTTGGACCGTATGTTGCGGAAAATGACCAGGCTGCAGCAGGAGGTGGCACAAGTAAATCGGAGGGTGCGTGCCATAAAAAAGACCCTGTGGAGGGCGAACTTGTAGACAATATGCCCTCAGCCATGATTCCCTCCCCTCTCTCCTCTTTCCTGGTACTTTTAAATAGTGGGTTTAGGGGGCTTAGTGTTAGGATAGTATAGGCTGTTAGTTTAGTTAGTAGTAGTGGGTGGTGGGGTAGGGGTATGATAATTTTCATATCAGTTTTTTATTATGTGTGTAGGTGGGTGGGGGATGATGGGGTATTGGTGTTTTTTGAAGAAAATAAAAATATATATAAAAAAATTAAAAAAATAAAAATATATATTTGTTTAGTTTAAGATAGTATGTGTTTAGGTTAGTATATGTTGTCCTCCATGTGTCCCGTCTTATAAAGGGGGTGCAGGGTTCATGTTTAGATTGCTTCGTTAAATGAAATGTGATGAGTAAGTTTAGCTTAGGTTAGTTAGGGCCAGTTGTGGGTCACGTGTAGTTCGGATAGGTTAGGTAAGGTGATTCCCCTGCTTTTAGCTTCTGTTTTTACTGTTTAATAAATATTTAGGTCACCATTTACAGTATGTGTCACATGCTTGGGGGTCAGGGCCTTGGCATGAGTGAACAGTGTCTCTTTAGTTATAGCTTTTGTGTCCCATCCTGCAACCAAATCACAACTGAGCTGTTACATTGGTAGATACACCAAAGCTACTTTGCTAAGATTCTGCCATCCATTGCACCCACCACTCAAGGTTACTATGGATCCCAAAGTGTTGGTAATTGTTGATGTATATTTTCAAAGTCACATACTTTGCTACCATAATTGGATTTGAGGACACTGTGTTAAGTCTGCCTGCAGCCGGATGTCCAAGCGAATCCTTATTAGGTGAGTGGTAGTATGCTCTCATGTAGTATGGTAGACATAACTCACACCTATCATTTGTTCAGCCCGGTTACATATTTGTACGTAGACTCATACACATCCATTCATGCAGTATGGTGTGTGTTAGCTCAAATTTGGGGCAAATGTCACATACGTAAGTTTTGGCTTGAAGAAAAAGTTGAAGGCAATAATTTGTGGCTTAGACATCCCTTGAGGAAGCGTTATTCTGCCCAACACAGCATTATGGTGTATAGTTTATATTTTCCTCAGAATTAACCCTCAGGAAGGGCAGATGATGGTACGACCCAGATCACTGTGCATAGTTATTAGCCAACATTCTTTCAGGTCAGGTGTATTGACAATTTATACTCATTGACCCGAGGTAAACATCACTGTTCTCCCTTACGGTTGATGTGTCACATTACAGAGAGACAAAGTTGTTGCGTAAGTGCTATTAATTTGAAAGTGCTGTAGTACAATATGTAACTTGTCCATGATTGTGTGCCCATTAGTGTGACACCTTCCATTGTGATCCTACACAAGTCCAAAAGGACATGTCATTGCCAATGAGTTAGTGAGAGACAATCACAGGGCAGGGTGATAAGATAAACAGTGGCCTGAAGAACAGTGCTTGAGTACAGTTGTTGCAGGACTGGCATGTTACAAAGCACAGGACCTTGGTTATAGGTGACCAATTGGCAGGGACTTGTGCTACCGGGTACTCTTACGGGTGAAGGTGATCTTTTCCACATGTTCATCTTCTGATGTGTGTGTTGTCTCCTCTGCCCTTTGTGGTGGTAGTTGTGAAGGGGCAACACACACCTCAGTGTTTGAAGATGTGGAGTCAGACATCCCGGTAGCTGCCAACTGTGGGGCTATGAAGGGCAGTATTGCAGCAAGGAGGAGCTGCTGGTTCTTAAGTATAGTAGCCACATCACTGTGGTAGGCAGCCAGGTAGGCCCTGAGGGGTTCAATATTACATTTGTGCACGTGTTGACAAAATTGTTGTTGTAGGTGTTGTGTCAACACTTTTACAGCTGTGCTGATTTCCTTCAACCTTTTTTCAAGTTCCTGCAAGATTGATGTTCGCCCTTGCATAGCTGCTGCCTGTTCTGCAGTTGACATCATGCACGAACGCACCTCCTCTAGGCTGGCTGCCACATTTTCCATCCCCACCAGCACCTCCTTGGCCAGCTCCCTCTGTACTCCAACTACAGTTCTCTCAAAGCTGGTGCCAGTGTCATCAGAGTCCTCAGCAGGGTTGGAGCTGGCAGGTCGTACAATTGGGGTGGTGGGTGGTTCCTCTGTGATGGCTGCTAGTTCTGGGCTCCTCCTTGTGACTGAAGGGGGGGTCTGGAGGGTCCCATGGACATTTTAGAGGGTCTGCTGGCTGATGTTTGTCAGCTCGTCATGAATGTCATCAGGGTAGTCCTGGACAGGCATATCCACAGGGGAGCCATCGTCCTCTGCAATGAGATATGGTACAATTAGTGTGTCTGTGTTGTGGGATTTGTAATGTGACATGCCTGCCTTCCTATTAGTTTCACATTGTGATCTTGGTTCCTGTTCATTGTTCCAGTCTTTCATTATAGCATTCTCCCAGGCCTATGCCCCACCTGCATGTCACATGTAGTGTGGGCGGTTTGGGGACTTGTCAGCATCACATCCTCTAGGTGTTGGTTCTGGCCTATTTGTGAAGTTCCACCTTCTTGTCCTACTCAACCCTGCGTCTACTTCATTCTCATGGTGAGGCCTTGCACTGGCTGTGGGTGTTCTGATGGCACTTGCACCACACTTAACAATCTGGAACTGCCCCAGTCTCTGATATTTCACATCCAGCTATATGTTGCTGAGACCCAGCATAGCTATGTATAGCATTGGCATGGCACAACACACATGTCAGCATTAGTAGTGTGTAATGTTTATGTTGGGGAATGTGTGCTTCATTGGATTGCACTGATGGTCCTAGCAGTGTTCCATTTCCTCCTCTGACTGTGCGGGTGCATTTCTGTAGCCAGTTACATATGTCCTCCCCCTCGATGCTGTTGTCTGAGCAGTATGACATTTGGGATGTTGCATGGTGTCATTGGAGCTATTGTGAGCCTGGCATACGGTGGACCCTGACATATGCAGCATGGGTATAACATTGGTGCTGTGTACCTCATAATGTTTATGACAATGGCTGATGTTTGTAGCAACTATGGACAATCACATTTGACAGGATTAGCACATTTGTATTGATTTCAGGGGATTGATAACGTTGTCATCCTGAACCCTCTAATTTGGGTGTGTTTGATCCATGGGGACGTTACTGCCATTAGCTACTTGACCTGCACACACAGCAGAGGTGGTAGTGGCAACTGTTGTCAATGTTAATTTCCACTTGCAGATATGGCCTGAGATTGTTAATTGGGCCCTAGTTCATGTAGGGAGAATACTGGCTGACGTGTGACAGCATGCCAATTTAACGTTGTACCCTACCCTCCTGGCCTGCCTTTACCTTTCCAACATCCTTGGCATGGCAGCATACCCCCATGCAAATGTAATTGGTGTAGTGTAGTACTGTGCCCCAGGTTTCCTCTGAACGGGCCATGCCCCTGTACCGTGCCCCTCTCCCCATGCCACTCCCTGAATATAATGACTTCCATGCATTGTGTAGTAGATATGGCCCTCCCCCTGGTTGCAGTTAACAATTAGGCATTTTAGTACCCCATGCGACTTACCCTGCATCTGTGTTGTCTCGTGGTAGTCTGCGCTGTCCTGTCCTTGAATCCCTGTGACGATCTCCTCAGGGATGACGGCTGCCACCATCTCCTCAATGTGGTCCAGGGCCTCCTGCGGTGCTGGACTCCTACTTCCAGTCTGCAGTGCTGCCTTCCTGTTCCTGGCCATCTTTTCCTTTGTTCTGCGCTTGCAGTCATGTCAGCGTTTCTTGCACTCGATGACTGTTCTCCGTACTTCTGTCACACTGTTTATCTTGACAACAATTTGTTGCCATATTGCCTCTCTCCTACTGATTGGCAACTTTGAGGTGACAAACAGTTGGTGCTGGTGTTCCGTCACCAGAATTTCCTGCTCCTCTGCACTGAAACAACACTTTATTTTCTTCCTCTCCCTGTCCTGGGTCTTGTGTGGGTCCTCCTGGCTGGCTCCTGGTCTGTTGTCATCTTCCTGGGGTCTGTGCAGGCATCTGGGATCCATTTTGTCTCCCCTTAGCACATTTTGTTGTCTTTGTGCCGCTTTTTGATGCTATTGTGTCACAAAATGACGCGTTTCCGGTTTGCGATGTCGTAAACCGGCTCACAGTCATTTTTGCTGCGTTAACGTTGTTTTTCTTTACGATGTGATGCATTGGTTTGAGTCAAAATAAATGAACGTTGGAGCAGTTTTGCTTCAAAAAGTATAAATATGGCCCTAAATGTATTAGTAAAGCATCAGAATTGGTCTACTTTAAAGGAAACATTATGGCCCCATTATGACTTTGGCGGACGGAAAAGGCCGTCCACCGATACCCACAGTCAGGAGACAGCTAGTGCGGCACCCTTCCCGCGGCCCCTATAATGAGTTTCCCAATGGGTAAGCAGGAGGAAACAAAATTTCTCCCCACTGGCCCAGCGGGAAACAGCCCACAAAATTGACACCAGCTCATAATTGAGCCTGCGGCAATGTTGCAGTACGTAGGGTGTTCCAGCACCAGTCGTGCTTTTCACTGTCTGCAAAGCAGACAGTGAAATGCGTGAAGGGGACGGCCATGGCGGCCCCTGCACTGCCCATGCCAAGTGCACGGGCTCCCATGGGGTCCCCTGCACCCTGTCTCCACCATCATTTATATGGCGGAGCAACCGGCATGTAAACACCGGCAGAAAAGGGGGTCATAATCCCCAGGGCAGTGCTGCCCTCACAGATTGGGACCACCAGCACCGCCAAGCTATCGGGCTGCTGAAAAGTGGTGGAGCCAGTGGTCCAACCGTAGTAGTAACGCCACAGTCATAATGTTGCTGCCGGACCACCACATTGGTGGCGGTCCTGGCGGTCTGTAGGCCGTCAGGGTTGTAATGAAGGCCTATGTGTTTTCCCTGCAAAAAAAGTACATATTAAAAATATGCATATACAATTTTATAGTGCATCTATTAAATAAAATGTCATTGTAGTTATTATATATAATAATACAACTGTAAAATTAATATGAACTATGTAAATAGTATAACAAAGACAATTAATAGACAAAGGCATTTCAAGAAATAATCAATTTAATTTTTCACAAAACTAAATTATTTTCCAAGTATATTCTCCAATGGTAGTTAGGTTGGAGTAGAAACATTTATAGATGTTTTTTAGGTGGTCAGGAATATACTTTTCCTCAAATCTTCTAAAGGCTCTTATGCATGCCCTCTGGTTCTTCTGGGTCTAGTAGTTAGTATTTTTAAACATGGTACTGAGAGGTAAAGCCCCTTGAATTCCTCAGGAACGTTAGGAATAGAGGGCTAAATGTCGAGTTTGGTGTCTGCCAGACCCTCAGTGTGCCTGGCTCATTTAGATCCGGAAGGACCATGGTTTTCTGTTGGGGGAGTAGGGGCTATCAGAAAAAGGATGTTACAGCGCCCTTCTATTTCTGTCTCTCGCACACAGGTAAAACATGTCAGTGAGGGACAGAAAAAAACATATAATGACCCACACCCAGGGAAATATTCACTTGATGTAGTGTTGTGTGGTTCCTATTATGGTACTAAGAATGCATGTTTTAGGGAGTCAGCACCACCGCATGTGGTTGACTGAGCTGGTCCCACACCATCTGGAAGCTGTCAGCCTGATTCTTGGCTAGTCCGCAGTGCCTCACTCATTCCTAGAAAGGGAAAATGAGTTAGTTGTGGCAATCTAAACATGAAACTCCTCAGGGGAGTTGTGGTGAACAGATCATACCCCTTTCACTCAGTTACTTGAAAGACTCAGTCATGCAATGAGGAATAAGAGATGCAAGATGGACTTTAATGCATTTATTGAAGCAATTCCATCCTATTATAAAAATCATGGGCTGTGATAATGAGGCAGATGAAACATAATACAGCAATCATTGTTACCATCAGTGTGAAGAAGATAGAAAAACTAGTTTCGTAGTTTTGACTCTTACTCAAGGCAAGACTGCTGGTTTAAGGATGACCGTACTTATGTTTGTAGGTAACTATCCCAGTCCTACAACAAGTCGCAACTGTCGTCCTAACCCTCCCAGCTCACAAGCAGCACCTCACCAAAAACCCAAACAGTAAAAGGTGATTTGTGGCAGCCTTTATGCACGGACTCAAGAGTGTGACATCTCAGGGAGTGTCGTAGTTAAACGAAGATTACCCCTTTCTCACATAAACTCCATGTCTCAATCAAACACATGCAATGAAGAAGATGCAGGAAGTTTCAATAGGTTTTATTTGACAAAACTGCAATCTGTGATAAGTTGCATGGGCTGGGATAATGAACAGTGCAAGAAACAGAATGGTAAAGTCAAGAGTCATTAATATAAAGACCCCCACCATCTTGCAATAACATGTAATAACATAAAGTATGAGATATGTCCTAATACACTATCTTAATGAGCCTAACCTCTAACCTAAGAGAGAGCTAGGTGTGATAAACCTAATCTGTCAATGCCATGTCCATGAGAAAAGCCCCCAACCCTCATTACCTTGGAATGAGGTCTCTAGCTCAGACTCTGTAGGGACACGAAGACTGGGTCAGCGTCAAGGCAACGTGCAGCATCGATAGCAGCGATGGCATTTGGTTGGAATCCCTCTGACTATCTGTTTAAGTGAGGAGTATTTATACAGATATGCTTGGACCCCTGACGTAGGTCTGTTGCCAAGCAATAGATAACAAGACATGCTTGGGATGGTAATTTATATAAACAATTCCCTCGAAAGCGTGAAGAGGGAAAGTACCTAATGTGAACGCCTACAGTTTGTTTATCTTTGTCGCTTGATATTGATGCCTTAGTGAGGTGGCACTGATAACGCAAAACTAAAACATGGGCCTAACTAAAAACAAGGCAGCCATCTTAAAAGATTTAATTAACTAAATGTGATAAAAAAGAGCAAGCTAAGAGGGTAAAAGTCACTAGGTAAGGGGGCACGAGTCTGCAAGCCAAAGGCTAAGCTAACTCCTGTATCCTGTTAAAACAAACAAGGGTTCACTACACCCTCCCCATTGCCGTAACAAGTATGACGCCATAACTTGACACCACTGAAGGTGAATGAACCCAAATGCTAAAAATACTCTGGACTAAAAGCTAAAAGCATAAAAACTAGATAAAAGTCACATTTAAAAACGTTATAAAAATCAATAGCTAAAAACATACAAAGAGATATAGGGCCTGATTACAACTTTGGCGGAGGGGGTTAATCCGTCCCAAATGTGACAGATATCCCACCCTCCGTATTACGAGTCCATTATATCCTGTGGAACTCGTAATACGGTGGGTGGGATATCCGTCACATTTGGGACGGATTAACCCCCTCCGCCAAAGTTGTAATCAGTCCCATAAAGTCAATCATGACAAGCACAGCAGGCTAAAGTAAGGGCATTAAATGCAAACTTTGAATTTGGTATAATAAGCCAATATTCAAATCTTTCCAACAATAGTCATGATCTTGAAGAGCATCTTCGAAGCCATCGAATGGAAAGGACCTCAGGAAAGAGGCCACATCAGAAGATGTTAGATTGATCACAGGATAGGCAGATGGATCCATGGAGCAGTAGTACGTAGTAGTCTCTTGTGCAGGTCCACCTGCAGGAGTGGCACTCTCCACAGTGCCAAAAAAAACAGATCGTTCACCAAAGGTGGCTCATAAGTGGCCTCACGAATCAGCCTTAGTCTCAAGGGGCATGACCGTGAATGAGCCCTCATCCGGGACATCAGCAGTGCTTGGTCCACAGAAGGCACTGGCATAACAGAAAGACACACTGTAGGGAAGTGTTTGAAGCGAAAGACTGGTTGTGCGCAAGATAGGAGTGGTCAGAATGACAATGACCAATCAACCTCCAATTCCTCCAGCATCGAAGCATTGAAGACCTGAACCATGCATTCATGGCACAGTTGAGCTGGGGGAGTGGCTCCATTGCTTCACGTAGCTGGAAAGACACAACCAATATGAATCAGAAGAAATAGCAGCAGTATTCTGCCAATCAATGCCAGAATTAAAGGAAAGCCGCCAAACACACTGGAAAGGAATGAATGGATGGCCATGAAATGACTCCGAAGACAGTCTGGAAGATGGACACAAATCCAGACCCAACAGCCTTAAACAAGTGGACAATCCCAGTAGTGCTCCAGGCATTGAAAATTCTGGATACCAGCTCCCCAAAGTGCTTTGGGAAGTTTGCATCTTGGCTGATGATCTCCCAATCTGGAGAGCATACGTCTCTCTAGCTGTTGCTTTTGGAACAGTGGTGACTTTAGTCTGCTCAGCTTGTCATAATTTACATTAATAGTATCAATGTGAGGCCACATTTCTGATACTTTTATCTCTCGTGTGGGGGAGGAGAAAACTTGTCCACAACCCGTAATGACCTTAGAGACTGAAATTGCATAGGCAATTCCTGGTGGCATACTACAACAGCTTTGGTCGCTCAGCACCACATAACTTCCATTCAAAAGTACATGAAATGCTGGTCGAATCAAAAGGACAGGAGTACCCTTCAGAAAACAGGCCAAGTTCGCGACCCCCGCATTGCAAAGGCAGCGAAGGGACACCTGCTTGCAGATCATTGAATGACTAACATTAGTCTTGCATTTGCTTCCGCTGAGAAAGACCTCTGTTTTGCCGTTCAGACATTTGTATTCAAAGGGCAACTCCCATTCTTCTTTAATATAGCTATTGCCTAGTCACTCTTACCTGCCCACAGCAAGATGTTTCAGGCATTTCAAAAAACGAAAAGTGGAAATGGGCAGATTAATGATGCCATGTAGGAGCCATACTGTTGAATGACTCTCTGCAACTGTGAAAGGCAACTTTTCTAACATGTGAAGCATGGTGAAACTTGCTTCCCTTTTAGCCAATGTCTTTTGTTTCCTGGATAAATTAAAGGCAGTGAACAATTCACTAAGATTAATGTACTTCCATGGAATTCACCCATTTTTCAAAGTCTGTAACGTCCAACCTAACTGCATGATGGAACCCAGCTGACTTTGCCCATGATATAAAACAGACATGTCTGTCTGAATGATATATATTGCAGACGACACTATGTTTGGCAGGGAATAAATCCTGTTGGACAGAATGTTCATGCCATTATTTACAACAGCTAAAGGCTTTTCTAAGGTTTCCCTATCTATTTGCTTTCAACGCGCAGCAGCTTCTATCTGAGAATGCTTCCAGATCTTCCAGATCTTATTATACAAAGCATAGATGAATCTTTTAGAGCGTGGCTTCCTAGGACCTAGCAAAAATTCCTATAAGTCTATATCCTCAGAAAGAGTGTTATGATGTTCTTCAACTGCGGCTAATGTGTTAGACCATACCTATTGTTAGCACAGTTTACCCACACTGTATGTTGTAACTATACCCGTGTGTTGACCCGGGACGAAGCGAGGGTCTGGTCGGCTAATCTTGAAATCCCCTGCAGAATTGAAAAAACGTGCCTGACATCCATTGGTGTCTTTTGGCCAAATTAACCGCCTGCCGGGTCTGGAAAGTGAAGAGTTATGGGTACCAGCCTCAACCTTTTCATCTAGCTCTTCCTCAGTGACATTCAGGAAGAATTGCCAATCATTAAACTTTGCCAGTGTGGGGGGACTGGGCGTGTTCATTTCTTTTGTTTATGCTAACCCCAGACAGGATGTCTGTTGAATTGTGTATTTTAAAAAGATCATTTGCACAGGAAACAGGCATGCCCTAAATAAAGCTTCCCTAACCTGTATTTTTTAATCTTGTGTTCCCCATACATTCTTTAAATCAACAGTGTTCCTCCAGTATTCGTAACCTTCAACTGCAAGACGTAAAACAAAGGAATCTGAATAAATCAGCTTTGTATCAGTTAGCAAAAAAATTTTATTTTTGAAGAAGGTAATTTGAAAAAGAATGACTCTGGGTGAAAAATAAGTAAATTTATCTAAATAATGTTTTGGGCTCCCCACAGGTGGTGCTGAACAGTGTTCCCACTATGTGTAGTGGTCTGTGTCTAGTGTCATGGTGCACATAGTAACGTCCACAGATATTGTAACAGAACGTTTCCCCATAATTCATTGTATGTCTATATATTTCATCACTTTCAAACACTGAATAGTCCTTCATTTCAGTTAACATAGAATCAACTGTCTGGACATCCCAATCATTAGACACAATACCAGGTGTAATTACATCAGGCACAGACATTTTGAAGACATATGGAATTTGAATGACCTCAGTAGGCCCGTATATATCAAATGGAACATTGTCCCATACAATCCCATCAGGAATTTGGTACAGCTGAAATGTTCACAAGGGACAAGTCTCTTCAGACCTTATGTGAGGAATCATATGGAGTTAAGACTTTATCCACAAGCTCAACTGAGGAGAGTAAGGTAATGACCATTTATAAGTAAAAACGAAACATCATGAAACCAATCCACAGAAACAATGCAAACAATATCAAGCAGAACTATAAAAAGTTCCATGGGTGAATAAAATAGTAATTTTTTAAGCCATAGGTACAGCTTACGTGTCTTTGAAACATTTTCAATTACTGGAGTGGATGAGTCTGAAGAAAAGTCATCAATATTGATGAAATAACCAGAGACAGTCTCTGCAAACGTAGGAGCAGGTGCGTCACCGGTGGGTGTATTCACTTCGCGTGGAGGCTTAAAGTAGAGGGTGTTGCCAGTCTGTGTAGTGTTGGTATAGAAAACAGCCAAATCTTGGACAGGTATTGTTGTGGAAGTGCTAACTGGAATCAGCAAAAGCTCATTTTCCGCCCTCCCCGCCATCAAGATCAGGCACATACATAGGTATCCCAAAGAGAACCTCATAGGGAGTGTCCCCCCACAAGGACCATCTTGGCAGATTATTCAGTGCTCTCTGGTCCCCATATAGGTGATGAAGCCAGCTACGGCCAGACCCTAATGCTCTAGCTGTTAAGGACTGCTTCAGGTCATCGTTCCGCCTCTCCACAACTGAATTTCCATTGGGATGGTATGGTGAGGAGTAATGGAGTTCAACACCCATCGTCCTCATGGTGTCCCTGAATGCCTTAGAGGCAAATGTCCGAATGGAATGCTGCAACCGCATATGTACTGATAAAGATCACCAAGTCTTTTATAATAATTTGAGCGTCAGACGACCGCTGAGGCCATACCCACAGGAATCTAGACCAAGAATCTACACTGACTAAGATGTATTTGTAGGCACCATCAGGTTGAAGTGGACCGCATTGGTCCAGGTACACACACTGTAGTGGACTGCTGGGCACCAAGAGGGATGTCTGGGGTGGGCGTTTGATGTTTGAGCCCTTAATTTGCTGGCAAATGTCACAACAAAGTACATATTGTTTTGTCTGTTTATATAAACCTGGCTACCAGAAACGTTTCTGTAAGAGTGTTACTGGGGCCGAGATACCAGCATGAGCAGAAGCGATACCCTCATGCACTGCTTTTATTAGATCTAATCTCTGGACTTCGTTGGGGATCATTCGATCTCCAACCCAAGGAAGTGCTGCATAAGCAACATTCTGCACACTGATGTGGTAAGAATATTTTGTAGGGTACCCTTTTGGGAGAGACTTGCCTTCAGCCGAAGCTTTCACTGCAGTCAGAATTTCATTATTCAATCTTGTCTGGGAATGAGTCACTACAGCCACAGAAGCTGTACCTACTGCAGATTTGGCTGCTTCATCAACCAAAGTATTGCCAATAATGTGTACTCCTACATGTTGGTGGCCCAGTGTATGTACTACATGGACACACGGTAGCTTATCCTTGAGATCTGCCATCCTCCCCCACAATGTTTTGTGTTTTATGGTGTTCCCTTTGGAGTCTCTAAACCCATTCAGCTTCCAATGATTGAGGTAATCATTGTAGGACTGGAGGCAGTAGTATGAATCACAGACAATTAAAGTCAGAAATCCTGGCTCTGTGTGTTCTAGCGCTAATATAAGGGCTTTGAGTTCAGCCAGCTGAGCTGTACAGAACTTAGGGTCCGCGTGTAGGTTTTGTGAGGGTGGAAAATTCCATCCTTCATCGCTCCATCACAGCTGTGCAAGTGGCTGAATAGTGATGTTTTGTACCCACAGCTGGTTGTGCTGAACCATCAGGGTATATTACAGTATGGTATCTGTCAAGTGGCAAAATATCTAGAGGAGATGGGTGCTCCTGTTCTTATTGGAGAAATTCTTGTGTCTGAAGTTTTGGATCAAAGATGTAGTCAACATCGGTGGCAGTCAGGGAGGTTGTCCACCGAATACAGCGTGCATGTAGTGCTTTAGCATTAGGAATGTTTGCTTTGGTGACGCCCTCTAAGGCTGGCACCGGGGTAACAACAATGAGGCGTTTCCCCTGGGCAAGTGACCTCTCCTTAATGACAGCCATCTGAACTGCATTTAGAATTTTTTCTGTGGGTGAAAAACGTTGTTCTGCATTAGAATATAAATGAGAGTTGTATGCTATGGGCACTGTGTCACCCTCGTTAAAGGTGACATAAGTAAACCCAATGGCACCAGCAATTATTCTGATGACCAAATTTGTTTTGTTGTCACTTGTGTGCAAGTTTTTTGCTTCTAGCATGCCCCTGTTGCAATTTCCTTAGAATGTGTGAATGTGCAACTGTCCAGTGTCTACTAGAAAAATTAGGACGTATTAAGTCATAGGGTGTCTTGATACGTTGTGCATAGTCAGGAATGTAAGTTCTCTCATAGTTGAAGAAACCAAGTAAAGACTGTAGTTTCTTCAGAGTGTTTGGTGGGTGAAGTTGTGCACATTTCTCTAGAAAGTGCGGGTCCAGGCTCTTCCCCTCATTTGACAGCTGGTATCCCAGGAACAGTATGCTGAGTAAGGCTATTTTTGTTTTTCTACAATTGAATTTGTAACCATTGGCTGCGAATCCTAAGACGATCTGATCGACCCTGGCAAGATGTATGTTGAGGTCGTCATCTGTGAGTTAGATGTCGTCCACAATGGACAACACCTCGGAATCAATATCATGTAATGTTGATGTTACACGGGCTGAGACCAGCCCTGAGCTGTTCTTACAGCCTTGTGGTAAATGGCAAAAGTGTTTTTGTGAGCAAAATAAAAATGCACTCAGGTACCGACTTTCATGAGCTAAGTTCTGGCTGAAGAAACCGTTGGAAATATCCAATGTTGTTTTGTATTTTGTGCGCACTATGTCATTAATTAGTGCAGTGCTATGTGAATTTTGTACAGCGTATGTACTTGTATCACTGTTTAAATGTCAATAATCTAAGGCTATTGTGTAGGAATGGTCTGGTTTTGCAACGGGGAATAACAGGTTATTCAGTGCAGAGACACAGGGCTCAATTACTCCCTGGTATTCGAGCTGAGTGAGAATCTCCCTCACTGGAGCCTTTGCTTCATGTTTAACAGGATATTGTGGCTGAGGTTGGGGTGTAGACCTGATAGGTATTGCATGACAAGGAGAATCCTTGTCCCAACCTACATGATTGCGGTACAACACAGGTGCCTGCACCGAAGCCCAATTGACAGCGTAGGCTTGTTTTAACGCTTCTGGAAAAAGATCAGAGAAAGAAGGCAAAATGACATCTTCCCCATGTGGGAGCTTGTCGGACGTGCTCAGGTGGTCAGTCCCTCTCGTCCAACAGGATATGACAACTAAGTTCATACCAAAATATCACACCAATGGTGCGCTCTGCGTCTCCCTCTATTTGGATATTTAAATAATAAACCCTGTAGGGTGGGAGAACGCACCCGTCCGCAGTCTCAACTGCAATGAAATCGCTAGTTGCTGTCGCATGTAGATGACCTTTCAGACTCTGGCGACATATTGTGACCTCTGCTACCCTGTCTAACAGTGTCACTGCCCACGTCTTGTTCTTCAGCAAGGTTTTCAAGTGTACTGACATTTTTAATTGACAGCGCTGCCATCTTTTTCTTTTTAGACTGTGGCTTTTGTTGTGGGGACTTTTCTTCTTTTTTGTCTGAAGACTGTGGTGAGTCTTTCTTCTGTTTCACGTATTCCGGACGTTGATAAGGACGGCCCACTCTCTTGCTACATCTATCTGTGTCCTGAAAGGAACGAGAGGGATGTGACTCAGTATCTCTATCAGGAGCTTTTATATTTTCTCTATTTCTGAGAGTATGTCTCCTTTCGGAGTTCTCCAGATGTGGAGAATCAGCTCTCTGGTTTCATCTATCTCTAAATTGTTTTTGCTTATCCCAATGCTTCTTAGAACCCTCCTGTGCTTGTTTAGTACCTTCCTTAGAGGTGGTACTCTGTATTTCAAGCTTCTTCGGCTTGGCTCCCAAACTATCCCGTCCTATACTAGTATAGGTGTCGGAAATCATTTTCGGTAGCTATTCTCCCACTCCAAATGTGGAATCTCTCGGAGGTACTGGCCTATAGCCAGTGCTACCGCTTCCCCTTTGATATTACTGAGTATGATTGTGGAGACTGCACCAAAGTTACACATTTATTTCATCCCCAAATCCTGGGCTGGTGCAGCCCTGTGCTCATTCTGTATTTGTTTTAACACGCCAGGTAAATTGGCAAGTGTTGGGGTACCATTTGTGGTAGTATAAGTTGCAATAAAGACTGTACCCCATGTGGCTCAGTCATCCACCGAGGGAACCATCCCGAAGGGCAAGCACATTGTGAGAATTTTATGTTTCTCCTGTGGTCCTGTATGGGGAAACACAGCTTCTAGCGGGTTTGTTTTCTGGGCTTTGCAGAACAGTATTTTCTCTCATTCTGTGGTTACCTTACCCATGATAATATGTACTGTTTGTGGATTAATCCCAGTAGCCAATTTATATCCAGCAGGTGCTTGTAGTGTTCGATGCGCTCGTGTAGTGTTCAAAGTTTGCATTACGAACAAGTCATCTGTGAAGTGTTGCTAGCTCAATGTATACGTTTCGCAGGTCTGCTCCCTGCATATTTTGGATACCTGGGTGAGGTGTGTATGTGGCAAACATAGGCCACGTTGGTCCTTCATTACCTAGGGACCTAATCTCACAGGTTGTATTACATGTGGTAGGACGCCTTCAAACCAGTGCTGATGCTCCTGATAAGTGAGCGGTATTTAATGATACTGGTATGCTTGGTACCATCTTGGTACATTTGCAAATCTGTATGTGTGAAATGTGAATGTAGTGTTGTCTTCCTTAGGAAAGAGAACCTAGGAATAAAATGTTTCTGTTTGGTAAGTTTCACTAGCTTCCACTATGAATGAAACATCCCCACCCTCTTCTCTTAAGCCGTGCGCTAGTAGGTGTAGAGTTAGTGCTTGTCTAGCATTCTCAGAAATTTCTATGACATTAGCCATGTTGTGAAATGTTAGGGTAAAAGAGATGGAACACCAAGTGGGGACCAAAGTCCTTGTAAGAGTTCGAGCTCGAACAGCCTACAGCCTAATTAGGGGCTCCCTGTTCAGTGGAGGAGGATCTTCCCCAAGACCACAGACGTCTCCGTATATTGGCACTTAGGGTACCTGTAGTATGTGAGACAGTGATAATCAGGGTATCCATAAATTAGTGCCTAAACACCAACGTTGGTGGCGCCATGTCGTAGTTTGACTCTTGTTCAAGGCAAAACTGCTGGTTAAAGGATTTCAGTACTTATGTTTGTAGGCAACTATGCCAGTCCTACAAGTCGCAGCTGTCGTCCCAACCCTCCCAGCTCACACGCAGCACCTCACCAAAAAACCAAACAGTAAAAGGTGATTTGTGGCAGCCTTTACGCATGGACTCAAGAGTGTGACATCTCAGGGAGTGGTGTGGTTAAACGGAGATTACCCCTTTCTCACATAAACTCCATGTCTCAATTAAACACAGGCAATGAAGAAGATGCAGTAAAGTGTCAATAGGTTTCATTTAGCAAAACTGCAATCTGCGATAAGTTGCATGGGCTGCAATAAGTAGGATAATGAACAGTGCAACAAACAGAATGCTAAAGACAAGAGTCATTAATACAAAGACCCCCACCATCTTGCAATAACACGTAACAACATAAAGTATGAGATATGTCCTAATATCTTAGCATAATGATCCTAACCTCTAACCTAAAAGAGAACCAGGTGTGATAAACCTAATCTGCCAATGCCATGTCCATGAGAAGAGCCCCCAACCCTTGTTACCTTGGAATGAGGTCTCTAGCTCAGACTCCGTAGAGACACAAATACTGGTTCGGCGTCAAGGCAACGTGCAGCATCGATAGCAGCGATGGCATCTGGTAGAAATCCCTCTGACTATATGTTTAATTGAGGAGTATTTATACAGATCTGCTTGGAACCCTAAAGTAGGCCTGTTGCCAAACAATAGATAACAAGACATGCTTGGGACAGTAACTTATTTAAACAATTCCTTCGAAAGCATGAAGAGGGAAAGTACATAATGTGAACACCTACAGTTTGTTTATTTGTTGCTTGGTATTGATGCCATAGCGAGGTGGCACTGATAACACAAAACTAAAACATGGGCCTAACTGAAATCAAGGCAGCCATCTTAAAAGATTTGATTAAATAAATGCGGTAAAACAGAGCAAGCTAAGCAGGGTAAAAGTCACTAGGTGACGGGGGCACGAGTCTGCAGGCCAAAGGCTAAGATAACTCCTGTATCCCATTAAAACAAACTATGTTTAACTACACCTTCTGACTATCCCATACTAAAAGAATGTCCCTGACCTCATACCTGAAAAGTAGACAAGGGTCTGCCTGTTGTCTGGATGAAAATCCCCTTTGATGACTGAAGAGACAGCACCAGAATCAGTGAAGCTACCAATGGAATGATGTGCATTTCAGGACAGCCATGACTGGAATACCCTCTGACCCCTGTAGGTCTATGTGGTGTTTATATAATAAATCCTGCAGTGTTCTAAGAACAGGCCTGACATGATAATATGTCTACGAATTGAAGACTGGCTCCTGAGCTTCTGGAGCGGTAATACGAGTTAGAATATCATATACCAAACATGACAGCCTTGAACAGGACACAAAGTGGAATGCGTGCGACAGGCTGATAAAATGTGCAGTGCACACAACTAAGTCTTCTCAGAAAGAAGCAGCTGATTAAAATATAAAAACAACAAGCTGAAAGTTGACTGTGCTAAAAAATATGAAAATTAATACAAATATGTCAATGTGAAAAAAGCACAGGCTACAGGCCTCATGCTTAAATAAGGGTGTCCAACTCAGGCACTAAGGAGAACCCACAACAGTGGATGTCGTTTTTAGTACTTTGACAGATACTGTCATGATGGTGGGTCCTATCAATGTACACATATCATTGCTGGCCCAGAGGTGATCTCTGCATTTGATGGTCAATTGTCAATCAGGGTGACAGATGCAATGTTCAACCATGGCAGCTTTTAGAGTGATAATTACCGTACTTCCTATGGGCTTTTAGTTTGTAGTGCGTACATTACTGGAGGCGTAATCAATGAAGGTTAGTAGAGGTTTCCCTTTCTGTGAAGTAGTGTGCTTAGGTACATTGGACATAGTGGAATCTATTAATACTATAAATATAAACAATATAAATGTAATGTTATTTAATATTGTTTATATGGTAAGAAGGTTATGAGTTAATACTTACACCTTTTCCCCTTTTATGAAGTTGTATTTTAGGGATTCATTTGTTCAGTTCCGTATTGGAATATATTAAAACAATGTTTTTAGTTTCTTTTAGTTGCAATTATTTTTGTTTTTAAATATACAGGGAGTTGGATTACGGCAATATAGTTCTATAGGGTTAGTAAGTTTAACTTTATCAGGATGCAGTTCCTTTACGTGTGAAGATTGACGGTGAAAGGTAGTGTGGGGCTTCCACCTGGGAAAAGTGATGAACATATAAGCTGTTGGCTTGCTGTGCAGCAGAATGTGTGATTAGCATGTTCTGTATTTACAATATGTTCAGTTAGCTCTGCTTTCCTACTTGTTAACTGTTTTGGTTTTCAATTTGATTGGTGAAATTTGAAGTAAGGTGTTCTTTGTTTAAGTATTGCCTTTTATTGAAGATGCCAAGCAGAGTGGTATTTTTATAATGTATTTATTGTATATATTTGATATATTTACTTTTTAATGTGTACTGTACAATGTTATTTTTTGTTTTTAAGTATGGGCTTCCTAGTTCTAGCAACATTAGAGTAATCAATATGCCTGGTATTGATATTTGTGCTGTTTTACACTTGTTTTATTTTGTCATGAATGTTTTTACTGACAATATTGATGCTTTTCCCATGTTTTGATTGGTCATAGTTTTGCAGCTGATATTTTTATTATTTGTATAGATGTTTTAGAAAGTCGATATTATGACTATCTATGTTTTTGTCACAATATTTTTGACCCACAATAATTTTGTACTTGCTATTGTGTCATACAACCTTTTGGCTCACCTAAGATTCTGGTGGTACCAAAGACACCTAACTGACAATAATGGGCATATTAATTTGTATAAGGGTCAACACCACAGTGGGTAGTAGTGACTCACCAAGATATTAGTCTTTAATGGTGTTTTACTGCACATCCCTTATTTGCTCATGATCCCCAATCTACGTTCACAGTTATCAGTTCTGTTCTGCGTCTAAGGGCCTGATTACAACCTTGGTGGAGGGGATTAATCTGTTCCAAAAGTGACGGATATACTCTCTGCCATTTTACAAGTTCCACAGAATATGATGGAACTTGTAAGTCCATCGTAATCAGGCCCTAAATGTCTTCAATGTTCCAATACAAGTTAACACATGCATGCACTTCATCAACCAACCTACAATATAGAAGAAAATATACATTTGAGTAAATGTACAGTTTGTGAATGGGAACCAAAGTTGTCAAAATCTTTACACTTTAAAAGAAATAAAGAAATGCACTCTGGCAACTCAATATAAATTTGTTGAGTGGCATTCTAGCCCTTCTCCATAAATTACTCTCTAGATCTTTAACAATGCTAGGAATTATGTAGGTGTGATGTGAATGATGATTATAATACACCATTGTGCTACTCATAAAATAACCCAAGGTTGCCTAAGTACTGTATTTTGTGTCAATATGCATACCCAGTTGTTGCTGTTCTATACCTGAGATCTGAGATGATATCAGGAAATGACCCACATTCATCTTTATGCATGATTGTTCAACAGGTCACAGATGCTACTTCTGACTTCTCAAGTTAATTTTAGGAATTAGTGAGCAGATGAAAGTGTATCCTATTGTAGGAAAGTCCTCCTTTTTCCCCTGGTCAACCCCAAACTTTTTGACTGATACTGGTGGTCCCTGATTCTGATGGTGCCCTGAGCACTGCTAACCAGTCTCAGGGCCAGTGCTCTGTGTAAAATGGAATATGCAAAATAGGCTAATTATAATTGGCTGTACCAACCTTCCTACAAGTCCCTAGTATATGGTAGGGAATGTAGGTTTAGCAATCCCAACATAGATAGTACACACATAAGAGCACTGCTGGCTGCTTTTCAAATTTGACTTTGGAATTAAAAGTACTTCCAAAGTCCTATGCTATCATATTTTTACATATGTCACCCCTAAGGTGCGCCCTAAGTCCACCCAGGGTTAGGTGCAATGTAACTATAAGCAGGGACTTTATAAAAGATGTTTCATAAGCCCTGGTGAGGGAAAAAGAGCCAAACTTGTGTTTTCTTATTGTGGTGAATGGGCTCCATAAGCTAACATGGAGAGACTTTATTTTAAAATAACAATGTCTTATTTTCCATAGGAAGGAGCTACAAATAGCACATTTGGTATCAAAATAAAAGTTATTATAAAACAACTTGCCACTGTTGAATTTAATATAACTTAAACAGTGAAAGAGTTTTAAAACTCTTGCTGAAAGTTACCAACTTCAGCCCTGTAGTGCCCTTCTTTGATTGGTCAGCCTCTGGCAACCCGAGCCAGACTGCCTTGATGAGGTGTGAAGTGGCCTGGGCTAAAACAAAGGAAGCATCTGGTAGGAGGAGATCTGCCTCGGAAAATGATGGAACAGTATGGGGGGAGAGCAGCCAAACTGGACTTCAAAGGAGGGAAGGGTATTTGGGGCAACAACTAGACCTCCCCCATTTCCTGCTGCCCCAGACAGCCAGGTTCCCCTTGATTTGATTAAGAGAGGGCTGGAAAGGAGTATCTTATGGGAAACTAAGCCACACCAGTGGGTGGATTCAGCCAGATATAAACTCTAAGATTCAATTTTTGCCATCTTGGATTTTGGAGGAATGTTGCTCCCTTGAACTGATTTTTGTCATACTTCCCAGGAAGTGGTCACTCAAGAGGGCAGTGGCCTGCATGTGATCAGATAGAACCACCCCCCTGCTGTCCACCCCAGGAACAAGGATAAATATGGCAGAGCTGCTCCACACTTCAGATCCCTAATAGAAAAAGCAAGAATCAGAAAGACTGCCCTGCTTGACCCCTGGCCTGCGCCTGGACACTGCATTCAGAAGGACTGCACCAGCTCCATACTTTGGGATTCACCAAGAAAAGGACTTTGCCTTAATTCTACAACTTCAAGAAGGTACTAACTGTAAGCTACAGGTTGAAAGGAGCTGACCTGAGTCTCCTGCATCACGTCCTGCAAAAATAGCCCAGTTGACCAGTGGCCAGTGGTGATTTAAGGATTTGGACCAGGTGCATTATGGGAGTTGAAGTCCTAACCCCCCAAGGATCAACTCAGAGCATCTGGAACCTTGGGGTGAGTTGTGGACACTTGAAGGACCTTAAATGTACTTTTGGAAGAAGATCCAGCAGTTTGAAGCAACTTGGAAAAAAGCTCCAAGGGTGGACTGACCCGATGGTGAGAGTCAAGCCGGCCAACATCAACAGCGACCCAGCCTGATTTGCAGGTTCATCCCGCTGAAAAGCTCTGGAACCCCAGACTTCCAAGACTCAGCCGGGGGCTCGTGGAAAGGCAGTCTGATGAAGTTGCATCGAAATCAGCTTGCTGAGGAGGGTTGACCGACGTCAGGGAAGAAAAGCTCCAAAAATGTTTCTAAGTTCAAAGATAAAAGTTTGGCCAATGCCTCCCGTGCAGTGTATCCGAGGAGGGTTCCATTGTGGTCAGCCTCAACTTTTGACTTGCTCTCGGAAGAAGGATTTCATCCTGAAAAAGATTCTAGGTCTGAACGTAGAAGACTTGACCGAGGCCTCCCACAACAAATATCTAAAGAGGGCTCCAGTGAGGATGGCATCAACATGTGGCTTCGTCCCGGTCGGTGAGAAATCTTTGAGGATTTTTCCAAGTGTGAAGGTGAAACCTTGACCGAGGCCTCCCGCTCAGTGTAGCTGAGTGGGGCTCCATCGCAGTTGGCCTCAACTTCTTACTTTGACCCGGTCGAGTGCATCCAGATGTTTAAAAATTCTCTAAAAATTCATATCTCCGGTTCCCTTTACTGGACTTCTGCTGTTTTGGTATCATTTTAGAAATAAACATATAATCTATTTTTATAAATTGGTGTTGGATTTTTATGTTTGTGTTTTACTTATTTACTGTTTTGTTGATATTAAATGCTTTACACACCTGTCTCCTAAATTAAGCCTAACTGATCGTGACCAAGCAACCAAGCATTGAGCCAGGATTAATTTATTGAGACAACTCGATCTAGTGGGGTTTCTGGCCTATTGCTAATTGTAGGTACTTGCCTGCCCTTAATAATAATCCACTTTCCAACACCCATGTGCTAGAAAATACAGATAATGCTAATAAGCACCCAGTACAGAACATGAATCATTAACTCAGTTTGGTTTCAACAAACCTTAATGGGCTAATTCCACCTATATGGTAAAAAAGCTACCAACAATTATGGATGATCTACCTATTATGGCACTTTAGGTGATGTCTTTAACCTGTACAAAAGCATGGTATTTAAATGCTAAACTACAGAACTGAAATGGGCCCCCCTGCATGGCACTGGTGGCAATAGCCATGCCCAGGGGACAATAGTACCCTGTGCTGGCCATTGGGGTGGTGGGCATAACTCCTGTCTTTTATAAAACAGGAGTCATGTGGTATGGATGGTTTTGCGTCAGGAAAGGACGTTAGGCTGGTTAACAGCATTTTTTTGCCTCTAACCAGCCTAGCATAATTTTTTGAGGCAAACTTCACTTCACCTGTACTGCCACCCTCACCCGGCTAAAGTCATTTTTACTAACGCTAGCCCAACCTGAGCGCTGGCTTGCGGCGTTCCATAAATGTGGTGCCCCGGCTGGCGCTTTGGAATGACGCAAGCTGGCGCTATACTTTTTGCCGCAGAACTGAGTTTGCCCAGTTTCGCGGCAAAAAGTATAAATATCGGCCATAGTTGTACTATCAACTACCAAAGGTATCCCTGTAATTTCATAAAATGAGGTTTCCTTTGAAAAGTGATGTGACAAAAGACATGGACGACAATTCATCAAAATGCCATGGGAAGCAGCAGTGACATCCCACGCCATCACAGACTTATACAGACACACACATTCACTCATACACACACTCTCTTTTACATAAACACACTCTCAACCGCAAGCATGCACCCAACATACATTTAAATGTATTTCTTACTCACCTCAGCTACCAAGGACGGTCATCGTCCGGCTAACTGCACTACATTTTTTAATACACTAAATTATATTATATAATATATTATTCACTAATAATGTAAAAAAAAAAAACTATATGAAAACAGTAAGAGGAGCCCCAAGCAACGTCCATAAGGATGAACTGTCTCTTTGATCCTAATTTTGCCACCACTGAGACCAGGGGTCGCAAAGGCTGTGCCAGAGTTGGCGAGGGGCAATCTGGGTATCGCAGCTGCGCCCCTTCCGACCCCTAAATCCTTGTGTCCAGACTCAACAGTTTACATATAATCCCTCTCGCTTCGCACTCATGATTAGAAATTAACACAGAAAAGGGCTGAAGCTACGCTGCCATTGATCTGACTGCACTAAAAAAAAAATATATTTGACTGAAACGGCGAGAGCACAGTTTAAAAACAAAATTGACCAGTTTGCGAAGTAATATTGATCTGTCGTTGTGTCATCCTCAGTTACAAAATTCAGCAGATTTTGTTAGTTCGCCGTTTGGTCTGTAAAAGATCAATTGATCCCATTTATCTGGATTATAGCTTTCGATCACTCACCTACAGGTATGTTGGATTTACGTAGACTGGTCTCTAGATAACCTAATATATCAGTGACTTTTCTCGAGCTTTTGACAGGCAGATTTTCTGGTGTCTTGTTTGTGCCAGGACCGCATCTAACCGCTTCAATCGTGTTTATTTGTTGAAAGATGGGCCTCGACGCAGCTAACATGGATTTTTACAGTGAACAGAGATGTTCTCACCATTCGAGCCCTCTGTCTTTGTCTGAGCGCCGCGAACACGTGGGAGAATTCAATGACAGATGACATCCTAGATCCTTCCCATCGACAGCAGTGCGCCTTTCGCTGTTATTTGCTACCTCCGCTGGGGACAGCCCGTGCTTTGATATCTGACTTCCTGAGAGGGCTGTATGTCAATATGATGCCAAGGGGAGTGTCTTATCTCTTCTCACGTTTACTTGTCCCCGGATTGGCTTTTCAACAGTCGTTTGAGAAAAGTAAGCCTAGTCGCTCTCGATAATATTTGTGAAATTAGCGTTTACCTATCAGTCATCAGTATCACGACATAGGGGTACCTTTATCTTTCCAGGAAAAATCTTTCTCAGACCCATCAGAGCTAATGGTTCTAAAGTTGTCATAAAAATGACAATCACCATTCATCCTTTGCCTCACTGGTTTTCAAAACCTCTTCATGCCAAACACCTTCAGATAAAAAACACAGCCACACCTTTACCCCCGAACGCTAGTATATATTCTCACAATTGTCAGGAAAAATGTAAAGCATTGTGACCAAGATAATAACTTGTTCCAGGGCTAAAGTCATTTGCTCAGAGAGATGTAAAGAAAGGAGCAAATTTATAAGGACTTTCCACTGTTGCAGAGCCACACAAAGTGAAGCAAAGTGGATTTATAAAGTATTTGGAGCCAGATGTACTACCCAGAGTTTTGCGACTCCCAATTGGCGAGTCATTTGCGAGTCACAAATTGCAAGCCACAAAACCTTATGTTCAATAGTGTACTCTAAACTGTGATTCACAAGGGGGTCGCAAATGAGTCACAATTTGCGACCCCATTGGGAAGACCACCATGTTTGTGACTGCTTTTAAATAAAGCATTTTTTTTTTTTTTAATGCAGCCCGTTTTCCTTAGAGGAAAATGAGATGTATTTAAAAAAAAAAAAAAGAAAAGTGCTCTTTTCATTTTTTCAGAGCAGGCAGTGGTTCATGGACCACTACCTACTCTGAAAAAATACTTTTGCTGGCATTCAAACGAGGAAGGGGTCCCAGAGTGACCCCTTTCCGTTTGCGAATGGGTTAGCACCAGTTTGAAACTGGAATTAGTTTGATGCTGCCACATATTAGTATGTGCCCACTCAGAAAGAAGCAATGTAAAACTAAAGCTGTAGGTCAGCAGGGCTCACTGAGGACCTGAGTTAGATTTTGGCGGAGGGAGTTACTCCGTCACAAACATGATGGATATCCTGTAAGCTGCATTATGATTCCATTATGGCCTATGGAAATCATAATACAGCAGACGGGATATCCGTCATGTTTGTGACAGCATAACCGTTCCGCCAAACTGTAAATCAGGCCCTAAGTCCCATAAAAAGTTTTGGGACAGCCACATTCCTAGCAAACAGCTCATGTATGATTTACGCTGGTTTGCATTACTTTTCCCTACAAACCAATCCAAATACCAATTTGCATTAGTCTGCAAAACCCCAAAAAGGTTTTGAGCCAAGGCTGTGTTAAAAAAAAGTAACGCAAAACTGATGCAAAACCTTTGTAAATCTTGGCCTTTTTGAAGGTGATAACAACTGGTTAGCAGTGAATCAATAGCAGAGGGCATTTCTGTGGTCCAATTAAGAAGTGATAAGCTCTGTTACTGTAGCAGCAAGTAATCCATAAGGTATGTTGGGAAGGAATCTGTTAGCTGACACAGCAGCAATAAATATCACAGAACACATTAGACATTCTTTCCTAAACGTTGAATGAGGTAAATAGCAAAAATTTAGCTTGTTTGGTAACAGTGATCGGATGCCAAAAGAAAGAAGGGGTGAAAGAAGGATGCAAAAGGAGTAAGTTAATAATGAGGACCTAGCAGCTGAAAATGAGTCTTAGCACTCTTCTGTTTTCGTCCAGTTTATCTTCTAAGTCTCGACGGTATCTCATTATTTTGGAAATTTGTGCAAACCTTTACTCTGAGCAGCAGGTAAGTGAATAAATTGACTTAATATACATTTGTAAGTCGAATCATATCAAAGGGGGAAACAGACCCAGTAAAAATACAGAGGATAGGAATCTTTCTACTGAAACTGTCAAATGTTTGCCCTAAAACGTTAGCAATTAACCTTCATTCCCATGTCTCTGATACAATATCAACTTAACTGATGTGTTAAAATGGAGGTAAGATTTGAAGAAAGACAACCACCACAATTCCCTTTCTGCAGTGGTGTCCAGAGTCTTCTTCCGGTTCATATGAAGTAGAAAATTCTTGCTCCAGAGGGCTGGTAGATATGTTACAGTAAGGGCACTGGACTATACAGTAGGTGCCAAATCGAACCAACGTGTAGGATTAGTTTAAATTAAGAAACTTCCTCCAGTCATAAGCGCATCTTCATTCTTTGTCATTTTCGCCCCCCTTGTTTGCTATGTCAGGTAGTGCTCATGCTTATTAAAACAAGTCATATAGTTTTGTTTATTTCATCTACACTGCTTGAGCCATCGTTTTTCTGGTTGCTGTGTGACAGCAATTACAACACAGCAAAGTTTCAATGAAAAAAGCAATCAAATTCTTTTTGTTAAGGAAGGGGTGTTGATACACCTTAATCCCACCAGAATATTGCAGTTGTGCCAGGTCATCATGAAACAAAGAATCTGCTAATCTTCACATTCACAATGCATGATAGCCAAACACCAATAAACTTTGCAGTTAAGCTTTTTCACCTATACTACTCAAGCCAATCTCTGAAATGAGTGCAATTCACACAGCCGCAACAAGGGCACAAAAGGTGCCGTAAAACGTTACTAAATCTTTTATGTACACGGCTAACAAATCAGCTCAATTGTCTTCAGAATTTGTTTTAGTGTCGGTGTCCACAACCACAGCTACAGGCAGGTCTACTTCTTAAGGGTGCCTGATAAGGGCTGGCACTTAAAACGTTTCACTGCAGTTCCCTTTGGCAGCACATCCAGTTGTATACCTATGTAAGGCACCCTCTGTATGATGAAGAAACTGAGTCAATGCCCCTGGAGCTTTTGGCTTCATTAGGTGAGCATGCCAATGATATGTAAGCAAATTTGTCTGAAAATTGAGTTTTAAACAGTATAATCAGACCATTTGTTTTCACAATTATCTCTGGGAAAACCTCCCAGAATTACCTCCCAGAAAGAAATTGGGCTCACTAGCCTCGATGGAATTTGGGGCAAGTATTATATTCCACCACTTTCAAACATTACCGGCTGACACTGAAGAATAAAACATCAAGATACGATTAAATCTTTCACAGTTGTTTTGGGATTCTTTCAGTACAATATCTCTTATTAGGTCAAGCGTAGATTTCAAAGTGTTGTATTCTTTTAAGTATACATATAATATGGGTTTAAGCAAATTCAAGCGATTTCATTTGTTGGTTCCAGTGTTCTTCAACAATCCTTGCTGCTAGTGGTCAGTTCTGCTTCTTTGGCCTGCCCTTTTCCCTGTGGGAGAAGCACCAACTACTGTCCTATTATGCTATGTCCTGTTTATATCTTCTGTAGGGGACTTTTTTGTTTAGAATTTGCCTGTTGGTCTTACACTGTAGGTGCGTGTTCAGTCCCTCCTCCCCACCAGCTCCCTCTGCAAACAAAACCAACAACAGAGAGAGGTTTTCCAGTCCCCCTCCTTTATCTTAGCTTCTACATTTGGCTTGTAATGGAGATCTTTAATTTCCTTGTTGCCTCTAACATAGCCATAAAAGACCAGCTGCTGTGCTCCGATAGGAGCTGCTTCAAGGTTGTGCCATGCTGATTAGTGACTGAAAGCACAATGTCTGTATGAGTATGATCCCCCATGCCTGCATTTAAACACAGCAAAAATGCAACATACTATTTATTTACACAAAATAAATACACTGTAAATAAACAAGAAACAGGCACAAAAATGTACAATAAACACTGCTAGGGCAGCTCTGGGCCCTGCAAGGCTATAACTGGCATTGCCTCTTTAAGGGGTCCCTTGAAACCGCCCTCGCCCTCATCTTAACCTTCCTACCCTTCCTTCTGCAGTTGAACACTTTGCATTGATTCATTTACATGGATAGCAACTGAGAGGTCTGTGTGCATTGTTTCTCAGATCCACATGCTCTTCCATGCACCGTGTTGCTGCTTTTCACAGATGAAGGTTTTTTAAGTTCATGAGGGCTTCACCGAAGCCCTGAAGTGACTGTCTGGTTGTTTTCTTGCAGGAGACAGTTATGTAGTGAGCAGTAGGAGGGGTGGGTGAAGATGACACTGTCTAGCATGAAAGAATATGTGGTCGAGTGGTAACTTTATCGACTGCCGGTTCGAACCACAGCTTCCTCATTTAACCAAACAGTGTGAACCTAGGCAAATCAAGTTATTTCCTTGTTTTTCTTCTTCTGAGGACATAGGTAGCATGTGTGCTCTTGGAGTGGGTGGGCCCCCTTTCATGTTTCACCATCGCACTAGAGTGTTGAAATGTGAGCTCCCAGCTCTGCAGATCGTTCTTCCCTGTCTGCCCTCTTTCCCCTCCTTCGCACAGCAGCTGGTCCATCCTACATCATTGAAAATAAATAATAAATAAATAAATTCCGCTGCTCTTCAGAGAACCTGTTTTCATTTTCTGAATTCTATTGCTTCATAAGTCAAGCTCTACAATAAAAGAGGCGCCTCTTCAATTCCCCAGAAAGACACGCAACTCCACATTTTTCCTGCCTAGTTTTTCCTGTTTTTGTTGCTTTCTGAAGCCCGCCCCAGGAACCGACCTCCGATAACAAATGATTAATGTATGCAGGGGTCAGTTTGCAGTGCCAGCCTGAGTGCCAGAGGAGCTGTAGGACGCTCCTGCAGACAGCGTATCTCTTTAAAAACAGTTAGTTGCCTTTTTTATAACAGATTTGTGGATGGAATATTCTTTATTTACATTTTATTGGTAATGGCCCCAATTCTGCAGTAATTTTTAGCAATGGCCCAATTCCGTAGTCCATCGATGGAGGTCTGTCTGTGGTTGGTAACTGCACACCCAGGCGACACAAGTGGCTGAACGTTTTGGCACTGTAGATGAGCGCACCCACGTGCTGCCACCACATGCATTTTAAGTAGCCACGTTCTCACTCGCTATCCTTAGCTACATTCCCAAACATATACAAGCTCTATGGCCATGTTTGGTAATCTATATTCCTTAAAGGGAGGATATATCAATACGCCTTCATTGATGTGTTACATCTCTGTTCCAATTTCGTTTTGTTTTCATATTCGTATTTGTTCCAATTAGTTGTGTTTTTGTAAGTACTGCATGTATCCTCAAAGCATCTGCTGATGTGCAACAAAGAATTAACATAAATATTGTGTGCTTGTGGGGGGTTGCCATAAGTACAGTTTAATCGGAGAAGCATTGTAACTAGCACTGCCTGGAAAAAATAGTATTCTTCTACAGCTCCTTGAATTTTATTTACTGAGAATTATTTCTGCTGCTAAAAAGCTTACAGTAACTACATTGTGTATGCCTTTATCTGCTGATGAATACCCTATTTAGTGTTATATGTATTTATTTCTCTTTCACATCGGACATGACAGTGAAGCCGCAACTTTATCCTTGAGTTTAAAACAGTTAGAGGGCATAAGTTTATCATTTGGCTTAATTGTAAATGGTACCCATGAGGTAATTATTACTCCTTCTGTAGTTGCTTCTCAATGTTGCTTTGTAATCTGACTGACAGAGGATGGTGACCCACTATAGCCTTAGAACCCGCCGTAGCGGGCTCTACCAGCTATTAAAGGCCCGCTCCCGAGTTAAATGCCCGAGCCGAAGGCGAGGGCATTTAACAAGGGAAAGGGCCTTTAATAGCCGGTAGAGCCCGCTACGGCGGGTTCTAAGGCTATTAGAACATTCTGCCACTCAGGGCAGAATGTTCTCTTAAAAAAAACAAATTGCTCACGGAGCCCGAGGGGATTGGAATCCCCTCGGGCTCCGTGAGGCTTTGTTCACAGCTGCTGCTGTGAACAAAGCGAACATTGGAATGTTGGCGCTGCAGGCTTTTACCGGCCAGTAAAAGCCCGCAGCCCTCCATTGTTTTCGAAGGAGCTGCCAACTTCCAATGTTCTAATAACTTTTATAAGTGCCTTATACAACACGGGTCTATTGAAATAAGATGCATTTAATCGCGGTGGGAGGCAAAAGAAATGACTACTCAACTTGCCTACAGAAAAGGCTTATAATCCACACCCCTTCTTCCGCTGGATATATATTTTAGGAAAGGTGCCGAGTTGAAGCTGCCAGTCTTACACCAGTGTGCAGGGTTTGAAAAACGGCACTGAAAGAAAGAGTGGGTCACTTCATTGTTTGTCATCTTTCTGATGTGTGACGTTTCATTTGCAACAGAAGTTTCTTTTGTCTGCAACAAGCACCCGGCAGGGAGAAGGTTTCCGGTTTTAGTCACTATGGGCAGATTATAATACACCCACGATACCACTGGATTTAAAAATATGATAAACTCTTCTCTACATTTGCAGCTGTGGAACATTTTTTCGCTATCTGATTCGCTAATGGGAAGCACTTTTATTTTGGTGCCTGGTTAAATTAGGATGCTAAATGGCAACATTTTAATTTTTTGCTCCAGAGAGAGGAAGAAGGTAAATTGAAGTGTTTTAGTTATATGCAGAGCCACTGGAATTATGTGGTAGGAAAGGAACACATTATAAGACAGGGTTGACCAATTTATATGGAAAGAAAAGTCTAATTAGGCATTTACAATGCCAATAGCTCTAACTCTCGCAAATGCGAGACCTATTGCATTGCAAATGCGTGTTTTTCATGTAGTGCTTGATGCCACAGTTGTTGCTGTTCCAATGTGTTTTAAAAATCGGCTGCTACTATGTATAAAATAAATTGACATTAGGTAATGGCTTCTTTATTTATTTTCTTGGTCTTCTCATAAAATACAGCATGTTTACTTCTATCACTGCTTAGTCCTGCTCCTCCCTCCTCACAACAACCCACCTGTTTAGTTTGTTACTTACACCCACAGCTATTTGTAATATCCTTAGGAAGAATAGAACATTATTTATCTGATTTCAGCGAGTAGCCTTTTTAATTAACAGAATTTTTAACAGTCTTTAAAACGACTAATCCATCATTAGTCGGAAACGTGTAAAAAATAATGAGACTTAGCTTGGTCCCACTCACTTATAAGCAGTGCTTGAAATGGAAAAATTAAAGTGCTGGTACTCTGAATCAGAGTACCTGCTTGTTTCTAAGAAGTGCCGGTACTCTCCAATTGAAAGTATTACGTTTTTCTTGAGATGTGCCGGTACTCTCCCTCTCAAAATAAAAAAGTGCCGGTACTCAGTACCGGACAGTACCGGCCCATTTAAAGCACTGCTTATAAGTTCAAGCTTTTAACAGTTTTTAGGCCACGCACTCCATTTTGGCAATCGTTCTGTTTTTGCCACCACGATGAAGTTAACTCAGCATTATTTAAGCGCGAAGCACTTTAAATCATCTGCAGACAGACTGACCCAAAGACCTTGCTCTGGAACCGATGCCCTCGTATTAATAGCAGTCCTTCCGTGGCCCCAGTCACATTCCGGGTCTGAGCTAATGTCTACGCCTCTTACAGAACAAGGAGTCCATGATTCGCCAATGTTTGGGGCTTTCTTATGTTTTACTTAGTTAACTGCTAGGTTATGACAAGGCTCCAGTCTATGATTCTTAGCAGCAAGGGTCATTCGAATGGGAAAGGCAATGGTTGTAATCATGTTTTCAATTATCCAAAAATAACGACGTGATAAAGTTGGGAGCGGAAAACGGCATTGAGCGTTGGCCAGTTAACACACGAATACATGCTGCAGCTGAATAACAACAGTGGAAACGATGGCTGCAGATGTTCTGAAGTAGACTTTTTGGATTAAAAACGATCCTGATTTTTATTACGAGGTAAGGGACAATGAGCAGAAGGCTTGCATAACGAAGTGCACTAGAAGTCACTTATTGGAATGACTCCAAAATTGTACTAAACACCTGTTTTGGTTCAAAAATCTGAGAAGCGGTGAGTCACACTTTTATAAACGTTTGAGGGGTAGAGGATGGTTCATTGATATATGGTAATGTCCAGAGCATCTTCACCTTGAACGTTACCCTGTTAAAGACATGGGGACATCCTACGGGCTCTAGGGCCCGACCCTGCATGTCAATCTATGAATGGTTTATTTTAGAATGAGTGAATTATTTTTATGGTTTGTGTCAGAAAAATGAATATTATCATCATAATGACTGCCCGCAAATTACACAATAGCTTACAGTTGTCAGGGCTGCTAATTAAGATCTAAATAGAACACAGGGCACCTTGTATTCCAATGGAACATGAGTATTTAGGCAATGTAAACAAAGCAGCATAACCTTTCTGCTTCTCTGCGGGGGTTAACGTCCTCATCATCCCTGCTTCCACAATCAATATGACAGAAATTAAAGAGGTTGTCATTTTAATTATATGTATATAAAAACAAAGGTTAAAGTTATCTCAAGTGACTCTAACTCACGCTCTCACATGCACTACTAATTACCCCACATATTATCACTCATGACATCTTCCATGACATCATTGATAATATCACTGTAATATTTGTAATTATATTATTGCTACAATAACTGTGCATACATATAACTGGTGAATTTCAGTGGCTTTGTAGGTTTAATATGGTATGTTTTAACTCACATAACTATAATGCCATTTTAACTTTTGGTTCTTTCCGTGAATATATGAATATGCTATAATTATTAACCTTTTATATATGTGTATGTGTGTGTAACAAAGTATGCCACACTTCGTGATCTGTTGGTTCAGTGATTTTTATTCCAAAGGCACACAGTCGCACCAGCGCGCTTCAACAACGCTGGTCTTTGTCACAGTTGGTGATTCCTTTTACCCTTTCACTATTTATAAAGAAAAGTCTGCACTGCCCTTTATGAGGCATTGTGGGATATGTAGTGGAGTTTTATCATACTTAATATGGAAGTGCTTAAAAGGTTTGGAACCTCAGGTGTCTGGGTTTCTGTTGAACATTTACATTATAATAATCCCACAGATGCATATAATTTATCACTCAGAGCAATGTAGAATTATCTATTACATATTTAACTAACCATATCAATATTACCAGGAAAGGACCCATGTCAGAGCTCAATGATGGTGTAATTAAAGTTTATCATAAAATGTTTTTTTCCAATACTTTTTGATTCTTCTGTCCCTAGGCATATTCATTCTCCCAGCATACCATAGTGAGATTAGCATACTTTGGAGAGAAGAAATGTTCATGTGGCAGTCCCACATTGCTGATGGCACATTTCATGGGTAAATCAGAAAACATTGTTTGTGAGACACATTTCAATCATGATAACAAGTTTGTATGTTGCAGTTCCTCGATGTTGTGTTGTCTAAAAAAACAACTCAAATGCCCTTAGCACTACTTCATGCTTGATAGCGGTATACTGTGACACTACACCAGCCATTACTGACAGATAACTATTACTCCAACTAATATCTGCTGGTATGTTTAGGAAGTCCCCTGTATCTTTGATATACAAGCTTAATGTTTTCACAGTAGTACAGTAGGTGCCAGATAGTAATCCACATAGTTTGAAACATTTTCATAAAGTACAAATACTATGGGTCCCCCAGGTGGATTGATGAGTATTTTATGTATTTCGGGCAAGAAGTAGATGGTAGGTAACATTGGATATTCATTTTTCTTGAACTTATGCTCATCACTATTTATTATTAGATCATCATGCCACTGCTTAAGTGTTTCATTTATAGCATTGATCATATGATTGATTGGATTACTTGTTAGTTTTCTGTAGTAGGTTGAATCCTGTAGTTGTCTCTCAACCACTTTTACATAGTCAGTTTTGTTTAGAAGGACAATATTACCACTTTCATCAGCCGGTTTTATTATGATTGAATAATTTTTCATTAGATCTTTCAATGCTGTATGCTTTCTCTGTGTTAGGTTTTCTCTGTTCCAATGATATCTTGTTTTCTTAAGTTTATCAATGTCTGTAAGAACAACCTTGGAAAAGATATCAAACCTATTGTCTAGTGAGAGTAAGGGGCAGTATTTCAATTTGTTTTTCAGATTGCTGTATTTATGTTTATTCATATCAATTGCCAATTTGTCCAAAACTTCCATTTCTGTCATTTCATCTTCTTCCACATTGTTCATTAGATCAAGTAAGTTTCTAATATCAGAGATCTGTTCTGTAGATAATATTGATCCTGAATACTGAATTTTAATTTATGTATGAATTTATAGGTGTTATTTGCATTTCAGTATTATCAAAATGCTCTTCTCGGCAGAAAGATTTACCTTTATTTACTACTTTGCATTCATCACTTGTGAGTACATGGTTTGATGATTCTTTTTTTGTTTCACAATTCTTTATTGAGGATTAGACATAAAGAAGAAATATCTTGCATGGCAGGTACAGTGGAAAGGAACAGCATGGACATTCTTATACAATAGTGTACACCCGGCATTGTGATAGTCATGATCGTCAGATCCAAAAGGACGATATTCTGTGCAGTACATGTACATGCCATTGGATACATACTATTGGGTATTGAGAACTGCAGTACAATTACCCTTGCAATATCACCTCCCGAGGCAAGGGACAGGGCTCTACAGAGCAGCAGGTCCGGTCAAAGCCGGAATAGAAGTTGGGACACAACACCATGGCACGCTACAATAATAATCGCAACAGTATGGGCCTTTTGTATTATTGCCTAATAAGGGGCGAGCATGATACAACAGGGACCTCAGATAAGTTAGGGACACGATGATCTACGACCGTATTGAAAACGGGGCGAGGGCATCGAAGGGATAGTTGTTACCATTGAGAGCCCTCATCTAATGGTGGCGGAAGATGAAACAGCCATGCAAGGCTGTAGAGTGGATAATGGTGGGGACTATAATCCATTGTAAGAGGGAGGAGAGAGAAAAGGGAGGTACAGGAAGGTAGAGGAGAGAAGGTTTAGAGAAGGAAGAAAAATATGTAAAAGAGGAAGGTAGAAGAGGGGGTGTATATTGAGAGTGTGGGAGAGGGGGTATGGGGAGAGCCAAGCGATGGAAGTCAGAAAGCATGGAGGTAGAGAGAGGAAAGAGAGTATTGTGCAGGAGAGAGAGGAAAGAATAGGTGAAGAGTAAGTTAACCGGGGAGGGGAGGTGTGGGTTAGAGGGAAGAAAAGGGAAGGGGGGAGAATGGGAGACAGAAAAAGAGAGAAAGATATCAGGGAAAATGGGGACGACCGTGGTAGGAGGGTACTAGGGGAGAGTGAAAGAGGGTAGAGTGGGAGGGATGGGGAGAGTTGTGGTGAGTGGACGTGATGTTCAGTGGTCTGCAAGCCAGAGGAAGGGGGCCCAAGTTTGCTGAAACACCTCTGACCGGTCCTGCATGGCATAAATAATGCATTCATGGGCAGCAGTTTGGAACATTGAGCATAGCCACTCATCATGGGAGGGGGGATTTGCCGCTCTTAAATGTCATAGGATACAGAGTTTAGCTATGGCCAATGCCATATATAGCAGATGGAGTTGCATGCGGGATATATCCCATACATCAGCAGTATCATGCAGTAGAAGCAAGGATGCTGGGAGGGTAGCTGGTAATGTCAGTACCTCCCTCAGCGTGTCCCCAACTGCCTCCCAGTACGGCTTTATGGTTGGACAATCACACAGTATATGCAGTAGGTCACAGCGTGGTTATAGGAAGCGCCAGAATTGCTCATGGGGCAGGAGCCCAGCTGACCTGAGATTTAAGGGTGTCCAGTACCAGTCGAGTAGGGTTTTAAAGAGACTAATTTTAATTCTTGCTTCACGGGCACACTTTTCCCGAACCTCTATTAGGGCAGTCCATTCTTCTATATTATAGTCTAGCCGTAAACGTGTTTGCCACTTGGCCTTGAGGGACAAAAGAAGAGTTAAAGAGAAAAGGTGTTGGTTCAGTAGTTTTTGCACTCCCGACTTCACTCCATGCAAAGGGCCCCAAATTCACAAATAATCAAGCACGAGTGAATGGTGCAAAGTCAGCGGGCAAGCACCCAGACGGCTATAAAGACAATGTGAAAGTTGTTCATACTGCCAGGAATAATGGGCAGGGAGGCCAAACGGCCTGTAAAGCTGGAAACGTTTTTAGTAGCCCGTTCTCAAGGAGTTGGTCAATAGTTAGGATGCCCTTAGTTTGCCAGCCTTCCCAGTCAACCATTTCTCCACCTATCATTAAGTGACATTGCTCCAGAGCAATGCACACATGTGTATCTGAGGGTCTACTCCTAGAACGCGGTGGGCTCGAAGCCATGAATGCAGCATGGCCTGCACTACTGGGTGGACGGGCTGTGGCGTGGAGTCTTTGACGCCATAAAGTACGTCCAGGCCTCCTGCTTTATTCAGGAGAGTGCATTCTGCCTGCACTCACAGGGGCTGATCCGGTATGCCTGGGAGCAGGAAGGTCAGCTGAGACAGGTGGAGCGCCAATGCATAATGTTCCACGGAGAGCAAGCCCAGGCCTCCGCATTTTCGATGTGCGAGGAGCGTGGCTTTGGACAGCTTTGGCTGCATAGAACCCCATACGAATTTTCGTATGCAGGCATCTACCCCATTTAATATTGACAATGGTACCTTCAGTGGTTACATCCCAAGGAAGTATGTGTAGCGGGGCAAAGTCACCATACGGATAGCTTGTACCCTCCCTCAGAGTGAGAGTCCCAGTTGGGACCATTTATCGAAGTCTTGTTGGGTGCGAATGAGCAGGGGTTCCAGGTTGTCTTGCACTATTTAGTCCAAGCCCCTGTTGATGAGTATCCCTAGGTATTTAAGGCGCAAGCATTTCCATGAGATGGGGAAGTCTGTCATAGCTGCACATTTAGTCACTGGGGTCAAAGGAAGGACCTCACTTTTGTCCCAGTTAATTTTATATCCCGAAAGTGCTTCAAATTCCATCAGAATCGCTTGCAGAGCTGGAAGGGTGTGAGCAAGATCTGTGAGTGTAAGTAATATGCCATTGGCATATAGATAAATCACGGAGCGGCCACCTGGATTCCCGACGACGGTTATCTCTGGGTTTCTGTGTATAAGCAATCCCAGAGGTTTGACAACTAGGAGAAATAGCAGCGGTGATGGCAGACATTCCTGCTGTGTCCCCCAGTTAACGGGGATCAAATAGGAAGCCCCCGCAGTTGACCTGCGCTGTAGGTGAGTCATACAACCATCGGACTTTTCTAGTAAAGCTATCTCCTAGGCCAAAACATCTTAAAGTTTCAAAGAGGTACCACCATTCTATCGGTATCAAGGGAGATAGCCACCGCCTCCTCCCTGGAATCTTTAGCAGCCCAGAGTGTATGTGCTGGCATGCAAAGGTGATTCCTCGATGATCTCCCTGGTATAAACCCTACTTGGGTATTATGAATGGGAGATGGAATGACTTTCTTGAGACGGACCGCCAATACACCAGCCAATATTTTGACATCTTCATTGAGGAGGGAAATGGGACGATAACTGCCGCATAATAATGGGTCTTTCCTGGGCTATGGGAGACCCGCTATGGATGCTCTATTAGGAAGAGGGTGCAAGGAGCCCGTCCTTTCTGCGCCTTGGAAGGCTTCATACATAGAGCCCACTGTTTCAGAATCCGTCCATTTATAGAACTCTGCCAGAAACCCGTTCGCCCTGGGAGCCTTGTGATAAATTAAGTTGGAGATGGTCTGCTGGATTTCCTCTTTGCTGCTCTCACCTTCCAGGACCTCTCTACCCTCCTCTGTGAGGCTGGGTATGCGGGCCTCCTCAAAGAATGTAGTTAAACGGTCATGATTCTCTGCAGTTTCTGGGGTCTAATGGGGATTGTAGAAGCACTCAAAAGCACCAGCTACGTCCTATGGAAGTGTGAGGAGTGTGCCGTCAGGAGCTCGTATACCAGGGATGGCTAACACTGCCTCTTGTTGATGCAGTTGGGCTGTGTAGGGAAGAGCCACTGTTGGCATGGTTACCCTCCCACTATTTGCCTAGTGTTGATGCCAACTTTTATTGAAAGTGTGCTGGGACCCTGCTAACCAGGCCCCAGCCCCAGTGTTATTTCCCTAAAACTGTACCTTTGTTTCCACAATTGGCATAGCCCTGACACACAGTTAAGTCCCTTGTAAAAGGTACCCATGGTACAGAGGGCCCTGTGGCCAGGGAAGGTCTCTAAGGGCTGTAGCATGTTTTATGCCACCCTAGGACACCCCTCACTCAGCACATGTACACTGCCCTTGCAGCTTTGTGTGCTGGTGGAGAGAAAAAGACAAAGTCGACATGGCACCCCTCTCAGGGTGCCATGCCCACAAACCACTGCCTGTGGCATAGATAAGTCACCCCTTTAGCAGGCCTTACAGGCCTAAGGCTGGGTGCACTATAGCACAGGTAAGGGCATAGCTGCATGAGCACCTTACCCCTACAGTGACTAAGTCAATTCTTGGACATTGTAAGTGCAGTGTAGCCATAGTGAGTATATGGTCTGGGAGTTTGTTATTACGAACTCCACAGCACCATAATGGCTACACTGAATAATGGGAAGTTTTTATATGCCGTTATTGCTATATTGTTATAATGTATCATTGTTATTTTTGTTCTTCTTATTGCTGTTGTTCTTGATGATGTTGTCACAATTTTTCTGAGATTGGAGTCCCTCTTCAAACAATGAGTACTACCACCAGGCACTGGGCATATTTGGGACACTTGGGGTGGTGACCTTACCCGCACTGACCCTGACGGGCTATGTGAATATATACACAAATCTGCAAATATCCCGTTAATGACCAATATGGTGACCGGTGCACAAGCACCCTCCCCTTTCATCACATCCCGCCACCCAAAAACTTCTGTAGAGGCTTCTGTTGTTGCTCTCCTTGTCCATCCTCATTAACATGATTCTCCAAGCACATCTTCATCATCTAGAGGGTGCTTCACGGCACTTCAAAGTACCCATCTCAATTCCCTTCCGGCTGGACCTTTCATATCCTGCAATATTCCCATCATGGCCGATAGCTACACCGGCGCAGGATTCGGATTCCTTTTTCTGCTCTGCCCCTTCCCTCCTTCCCCCCCATCACCAATCTAGCTATGATATACCATACTTTATTCTGGCTGGCTGTTTATGCCCTCTCCCCCTTCCCTCGGAGGCAGCCAGCTGCAGGTTGCTGCCCTTGCTAACACCTGGAACCGCTCCCGGCGACAGGACCTAAAGAACATAATATCATCTTGCACTCGCGCATACACGGTGACCCCTCCTCCGGCCACACGCTGCCACCTTGAGAAGGTGAGGATGGAGCTTAATACCCTCTAAACCTCCCAGGCAGAGTATGTGATACAGAGGCTGAAGGGTAGACATTTTGATCAGGGGGAAAAGGCAGGGTGGTTACTGGCAGCCTGTAGGAAGCTGGGTCTGTATATACTACATCAAGGTGAGATATAGGCCGAAATGTATACTTTTTTAGTGCCACATTTGCGGCATTTTTTGACGCAAAAGTGGCGCAAACGTACAAAATATGATTGTATTTTGTAAGTTTGCGCCGATTTTGCATCAAAAAACAACACAAATGTGGCGCTAAAAAAAGGTTAAATATGGGCCATAGTGTGCCCAGAGTCCTCGGGTTCCCCAGAGGCTTAATAGAGGCTAAAGTAGATAATACTAATGCTCTCTTTGTGGTAGTGTAGTCAAGCAGTTATGCTTATCAGTGGGTAGTGCAAAGCATTTGTTGTACACACACAGAAAATAGAAGAAGCACACACTCAGGGGGTCATTCTGACCCTGGCGGGCGGTGTTAAAGCGGCGGCCAACCCGCCAACAGGCAGGCGGTCCAAAAAAAGGAATTCTGACCCTGGCGGGAACCGCCAACACAGCCCACTACTTTAACACTCCGACCGCCACGGCGGGACAGACAAACAGCAGTGGTCACCGCCAACAGGCAGGCGGCAGACAATGTACCGCCCACCCTATCACAACTCACCAATCCGCCACCTTTTCCGGGACGGGAGCCCCGCCGATAAAAACACGGCGGAAACAGACTACGAATGGGAAAACGCTCACCTATACACACTCCACGAGGAAGGAGGACAGCATGGAACCCGAATTAAACATCCTACCAGCTATTGTCTACCTGCTCATCTACCAGGAGTACGAACGCCGGCGCAGACGACAACGGTGAGTACTGCACCTATGACACAGGAGAGAGGGGAGGAGGAAAGCTTACGGCCACACACATGCGCCATACACCCACCCCCCCACCACAAATACCGACACCCCAATGCCGAGCAACAAGTCAGAGTGACACCACCCAAACCCACCGGAATAATGCAAAGACACAATAAAAATGATCTATAAAATATATGTATAAATAGCTCCATTAAAGGTATGGGAAATATGCTATATAAAAGATACAAAATTAAGGAATGAACATAGTCAACAATATATACATAGGCAATAAGTCCTGCACATTCCGTCAAAGTTCCATAGTCCGTGGGCCAATGTGCACAAACACATGGGCAAAGCCCACACAGGAGACCAGATACCATTGGAGAGAACACTGCTGGGGCATCAGATGATAAAACTACAGGCACCTCAGGGGGAAGGGAAGGGGGGACACCTCAGCCACATGAGTCCTTGACGCCAGATCCACGAGGGGCCTCCATGCCCACTGTCCCATCCTGGGGAGTGCAAAGCCACAGTCTCACAAGTCTCTACAGTGGGTGGGTTGCCCACTGTCCCATCCTGGGGAGTGCAAAGCCACAGTCTCTCAAGTCCCTACAGTGGGTGGCTTGCCCACTGTCCCATCCTGGGGAGTGCAAAGCCACAGTCTCTCAAGTCCCTACAGTGGGTGGCTTGCCCACTGTCCCATCCTGGGGAGTGCAAAGCCACAGTCTCTCAAGTCTCTACAGTGGGTGGGTTGCCCACTGTTCCATCCTGGGAAGTGCCAAGCCACAGTCCATCAGATGGATTACCGACTCCACTGTTAATGGAGGAAGCATGGTGCCCAGAGTGCTTCCTGAAGCCCTGCTCAACACAGAACCGGCACTGTCAATGGGCCAGCGGTGCTTGAGATGAAGGCCCCAGCGGAGCGGTGCTTGAGATGAAGGGCCCAGCGGAGCGGTGCAGAGACGGCGGGGCCCAGCGGAGCGGTGCTTGACAGGAAGGGCCCAGCGGAGCGGTGCTTGAGACGGCGGGGCCCAGCGGAGCGGTGCTTGACAGGAAGTGCCCAGCTGAGCGGTGCTTGAGACGGCGGGGCCCTGCGGAGCGGTGCTTGAGATGAAGGGCCCAGCGGAGCGGTGCAGAGACGGCGGGGCCCAGCGGAGCGGTGCTTGACAGGAAGGGCCCAGCGGAGCGGTGCTTGAGACGGCGGGGCCCAGCGGAGCGGTGCTTGACAGGAAGTGCCCAGCGGAGCGGTGCTTGAGACGGCGGGGCCCTGCGGAGCGGTGCTTGAGATGAAGGGCCCAGCGTATCGGTGCAGAGACGGCGGGGCCCAGCGGAGCGGTGCTTGACAGGAAGGGCCCAGCGGAGCGGTGCAGAGACGGCGGGGCCCTGCGGAGCGGTGCTTGAGATGAAGGCCCCAGCGGAGCGGTGCTTGACAGGAAGGGCCCAGCGGAGCGGTGCTTGACAGAAAGGGCCCAGCGGAGCGGTGCTTGACAGGAAGGGCCCAGCGGAGCGGTGCAGAGACGGCGGGGCCCTGCGGAGCGGTGCTTGACAGGAAGGGCCCAGTGGAGCGGTGCTTGAGACGGCGGGGCCCTGCGGAGCGGTGCTTGAGATGAAGGCCCCAGCCGAGCGGTGCTTGACAGGAAGGGCCCAGCGGAGCGGTGCTTGAGATGAAGGCCCCAGCGGAGCGGTGCAGAGACGGCGGGGCCCAGTGGAGCGGTGCTTGAGACGGCGGGGCCCAGCGGAGCGGTGCTTGAGATGAAGGCCCCAGCGGAGCGGTGCTTGACAGGAAGGGCCCAGCGGAGCGGTGCTTGAGATGAAGGGCCCAGCAGAACGGTTCTTGTCCCGGCGGGCCCCTGTTCAGCGATTCTTGTCCCGGCGGGCCCCTGTTCAGCGGTTCTTGTCCCGGCAGGCCCCTGTTCAGCGGTGCTCCTCCCGGCGGGCCCCTGTTCAGCGGTTCTAGTCCCGGCGGGCCCCTGTTCAGCGGTGCTCCTCCCGGCCGGGCCCTGTTCAGCGGTGCTCCTCCCGGCGGGGCCCTGTTCAGCGGTGCTCCTCCCGGCGGGGCCCTGTTCAGCGGTTCTTGTCCCGGCGGGCCCCTGTTCAGCGGTTCTTGTCCCGGCGGGCCCCTGTTCAGCGGTTCTTGTCCCGGCGGGCCCCTGTTCAGCGGTGCTCCTCTCGGCGGGGCCCTGTTCAGCGGTGCTTGTCCTGTGTGTCTAGGGAGTCAGACCTGGGCAAGACTTCCCGCTCATTCGCCATCCGAACTTGCGGTCGCGGGGCCCTCCTGTGATGGAGTCCTGGGCCCGTGGGTGTCGTCCGTCACAACCGGAATGGGGCTGGTGGGGCCCTCCTGGGCAGCTCGCCTGCTGCCTGACTTCTCCGCCCTGCTGCCCTTGCCCTCCTTCGCTGAAGCTCTGTGGCCCTTGCCTCCCTTGGATGATGTGGCAGGTGACGGGGCAAGGCTACTGTCCTTGGTGGCAGCCGTCTCAGTCTTGTCGCGCCGGCCCTTCTTTTTTTTTGTCCTCTTCCCAGGGGGTGGGCTGGCTGTCCCCTTGCTGCTGGCCGATGTTCCTGCCCTAGGAGCTGGTGGACTCCAATAGCCCTGCACTATGGTCACAGTAGATGCAGGGCAGGTGGTGGCTGAGGTGCTTTTTTTACTCTTACCAGATGGAGGGGGTGGGTCAGTGATTGGAATGAGCTCAAGGTTGGAAAGGAAAACGACTTGGGAAGGACAGGGACGGGTAGCTGTAGTGGGTATGGGAGTGGAGGAAGAGTGGGCTGTCTTTGGGTGCAGGTGCTTGTGACGGAGGCTGTCGTAAGGTTGTTGGATGGGTGGCTGCCTGCGTTTGTGTGCTTTGGAAGAGGGGATGACAGACACACTGGGAGAGGACACAGGGGATGTGTAAATGGCAGTGGGGGTGGTGACTGCACGTGTGCGGACTGTTATGGAGGGTGTGCTGGTGATGGAAGTACTGGCTGATGGTGGTGTGCATGCAGGTGTGAGTGGAGACGTCACAGGGAGGGAGGAGGGAGATGGGGAGGTGGGGGACACAGAGGTGGTAGTGACTGTTGGCATGTCTGCATCTGGATGTTGCTTGGGTGAATGCTTGTGGGATCTGTGGTGCTTACGTCTGGATGAGCTGCCCTTGGGTGTAGAGGTGTGTGCAGGCTGGTCTGATGGTGTGGATGGGATAGGCAGAGGAACAGGAGACTGGGACTGGGTGGAGGGAGTCAGAAGAGGGAGGCTGGAGACAGGGACAATGGCTGCCGTCAGTGCTGAGGCCAGAGCGTTGAACGATCGCTGATGGGCAGCCTGACCCGAATGAATGCCCTCCAGGTATGCATTGCTCCGATGCACCTCCCTTTCTACACCCTGGATTGCATTCAAAAGGGTAGACTGCCCAACAATGAGTGTCCTGAGGAGGTCAATGACCTCCCCACTGAGGGCAGCAGGGGTAACTGGGGCAGGGCCTGAGGTGCCTGGGGCGAAGGAGATGCCCGCCTTCCTGGGTGAGCGGGGACGGAGCGAAGGCTGAGGGGCTGCTGGGAAGGCGGGGCTGGTGCGCTGGGTGGCGGCTGTACCTGTTGTGGTGGTGGGCACGGATGTTGCCGCCACCGCTAGGGAGCTCCCTTCCGAGGACGTGTCGGTGTCGCTGACGTCTCCACGTGTCCCCGTTGTGGAGCTCCACTCGCCCTCCATCTCACTGGTGTACTCGGAGTCTGTTGTATGGCCCTCCGGGGCCATGTGAGATGCAGCTCCCTCGTGCGCTGATGCCACTTCTCCTCCGCCTGATGATGCTAATGCACACATGAACAGGAAGACAAAGAAAATGGGGGGGGGGAGAAATGAAGACAGGTTGAGTGCATGCATTGGCAACACCGTTGTCGGAGAGGACAGACACAGAAGCCCCCTGAACTATGCCGCACAATCGGGGTACACTACTCAGTTATTGTGACTAGGCCTACAGGTCTATGGACGACAAATGCACACATGGGTGAGGCCGGACCATGGATAGCTGTACTTGGCACCCTACAGAGGTGGGGGGCGGGGGCACAGGGCCGTGTCTAACGGAGGGGCCTAGCCTACAGAATGCACACTGGCCTGGAGATAGCCACAGACCTCCTCCCCCACCCAGACACCTTCACTGCCCGCAAAGATAGCAGAATGTGCTGATACTCACCCCCTTGTGTCTGCTGTGATGTCCTCACGCGCCCATCCAAATCGGGGTAGGCCACCGCCAGGATCCGGGACATCAGGGGGGTCAATTGGCGGCTGGCACCCCTCCTACGTAGGGAGGCCATCCCCAGCAGAGACTCGGCGGTCTTTCTGGTCCAGCGGCGGATGTCCTCCCACCTCTTTCGGCAGTGGGTGCCCGTCTGTTGTGGACCCCCAGGGCCCGGACATCCTTGGCGATGGCACGCCAAATGTCGATCTTCTGATGGGCGCTGACCTATGTGACATGTACAGGGTGGTAAAGGAAATCGCATCAGTTTTCTGGCTGGACAATGTGAGTGGCCCCCCCTCCCCAACCTTGCCATGTGGCACATGCTCTCATCTTTTGTGCGTTGCACTCCTCATTCGCTCCCCTCCCCACCATCTTACATACACCCCACTCAACACAGGCATAGCCCATTCAACGTGCACCCTGTGTACTAACCTGTTGGTCTGGAGGACCATAGAGTAGCGCATACTGGGGGAGGACCCCATCAACAAGTCTCTCCAATTCTTCGGAAGTGAAGGCAGGGGCCTTTCCCCAGTCGCAGCAGCCATTGTATCTCCCAGACCGAGGTCACAGCAGCACTTGCAGAATAGGTCCTCTCCTGTGGATGATCAGGTCTCGAGTGATTAATCAGATAGAAAATGGCGGTCACGACCGCGGCGGTGCGTACCGCGGCGGTGCGTACCGCGACCGCCGCCGCACATCGTCATTGGCTCCTGAGACCCATAGGGTTCAATGTTAACCAATGCTGCTTTGCGCCGCGGTCTTCGACCGCCTACCGCCACGGTGTGCCACGCCAGCGCAGTGACCTCACATCCCACTGTCACACTTCACAGGTCAGGCAGCTGCCATTTCAAGGGCCCACATGGCATAATTTCTACTGCGTCACACAGGCCTAGGCCTTGCATTGCCACTCATACAGGCCATTCAATGCATAGCGATTCGTGTACTGTGCAAGCTGTGTGAACGAACCTGTGGGTTGCTTGACTCTGTGCTCCATGTTGTCCTTCCTAGGCACCGTCCGCTGGGACTTGCGAGGAGAAGGATGAATCCTCCCGTGTACCGACCGCTGGTGGACCTGTCGACAATGGAAGAATGACGTATCATACTTACATACAGGCTTGACCGAGCAACTATACATGAACTATGTGCCGCGCTGGAGCCAGACCTGATGTCCCCCATCCGCCAACCCACAGGGATTCCCCCTCTGGTGCAGGTTCTGTCAGTACTCAATTTTTTGGCAAGTGGATCATTCCAAACAACAGTGGCCATATCATCTGGGATGTCTCAGCCTATGTTTTCTAAGGATTTGTCCAGAGTGTTGTCTGCCCTGATGAAATACATGCGGAGCTACATTATTTTCCCTGAGGTGGGCGAATTGGCTACAGTGAAGGGTGATTTCTATGCCCTTGGACATATTCCCAACATCATTGGTGCCATTGATGGGACCCATGTGGCTTTGGTTCCCCCCAAAGAAAGTGAGCAGGTGTACAGAAACAGAAAAAGTTATCATTCGATGAATCTCCAGGTGGTCTGTTTGGCTGACCAGTACATCTCCCATGTAAATGCCAAGTTCCCTGGGTCAGTGCATGACGCGTATGTCATGCGAAATAGCAGCATCCCTTATGTGATGGAACAGCTACAGAGACACCGTGTGTGGCTAATTGGTGACTCTGGTTACCCCAACCTGTCGTGGCTACTGACCCCAGTGAGGAATCCCCGGACCAGGGCAGAGGAACGGTACAATGAGGCCCATGGGCGAACTAGGAGGATCATAGAAAGGACCTTCGGGGTCCTGAAGGCCAGGTTTAGGTGCCTGCATATGACAGGGGGATCCCTAATGTACTCACCAAAGAAGGTGTGCCTTATCATCGTGGCCTGCTGTATGCTTCACAATCTTGCTTTGCGACGCCAGGTGCCTTTTCTGCAGGAGGATGGTCCAGATGGTGGTGTTGTAGCAGCTGTGGAGCCTGTGGAGAGTGAAGAGGAGGAAGATGACGGGGACGACACGGACAACAGGGATACAGTCATACAACAATATTTTCAGTAGCACACATGTAAGAATCAGCCACGCCATTTTACATTTACTTAAGGCCTCATGCGTCTCCACTGTCTGTGTTTCCCCCCAGTTCCTGTTAACTGATTTGTGACTTTCCCTTCCCTTTTCAGAGCTGTATGACCCACTGCCTGACTTCAGATTTGTTTGCCCATGGACTAAAGCTTATTGAAATTGGTATGTTGTCATCACAAAGTAACTGGACATTATTGCACCATTATGTGTAATACATTTGTTAAGAATACAAGCAGACTCCTGTTATTTTAAGTGCAATAAGTGATTTATTTTAAGTGCTACATATAGGTACATGATTGGGAAACGGTGATGGGTGGGGGTGGAGTAATGTCCATGGCAGAGTCCAGTTCTCAGTCGCACAGGTGCATTGTCCATATGCCTGGGGAAGGATGGAGCAGGGGCAGTTCAAGGTTGGACAGGGTGACAATGTGGGACAGTGGGATGACATCAGGGGGTATCTTAGGCTGGCGGGCGTCTTGCAATCCTACTCTGTCTTCTTGTGAGATCTCAGGTTCCGCTTGCAGGGTGGTTCTTCTTCTGCAGGAGGTGGGGTTCTGGTGGCCTGTCATTGTGTGGGGGCCTCCTGTCCACTAGCGCCGGCGGAGGTGGTAGGCTGTTCCTGGCCTGGGCTAGTGACAGAGGCCCTTTGGGGTGCCACATGGTCCCGCAATGTGGTGACGATCTGGGTAAGGGCCACGACGATGGTCCCCATTGCGGAACCGATGTTCCTCAGTTCCTCCCTGAACCCCATGTACCGTTCCTCCTGCAGTTCCTGGATCTCCTGGAACCGGGCCAGTACCGGTCCCATCGTCTCCTGGGAGTGGTGGTATGCTCCCATGATGGAGGAGAGGGCCTCTTGGAGAGTCGGTTCCCCGGGCCTGTCCCCCCCCCCTGTCGCACAGCAGCCCTCCCAGTTCCCCTGTGTTCCTGGGCCTCTGTCCCCTGGACGGTGTGCCCACTACCACTGCCCCCAGGTCCCTGTTGTTGTTGGGGTGGTGGGTCAACCTGGGTGCCCTGTAGTGGTGGACACACCGCTGATTTACGTGTCCTGGAGACAGAGGCATGGGCCCGCTGGGTGGGAGCTGTGCTGGTGTTCCCAGAGGGGGTTGGGTCTGGTGTAGCCTGTGGCTGTCTGTGGGGAACCGACAGACAGCTGGTCATCTGGCTCCAGGGAGACAGAGCTGCTGTCATCGCTGGGGGCCTCTTCTGGGGGTGGGATGGACATCTCTGGACCCTCCGTGGCAGTGTGGTGGCGTTCGGGTCCTGCAGGGGTATAAAGGTATGGTTATTGCTTCTGTGTGTGGCATTTCGTGTGATGGGTGGGTGTCCGTGTACCCAAGTGCAGGCATTTCCTTGTGGGGGCTTTTGTGAGGGTGGCTTGTGGGGGTGATGTGTGTGTGCAGTGGGCATGCTTTGGTGATGGGTGTCCATGCTTTGTGGTCGCATGCAGGGCTTGATGTTGGGATGGGTGGGTTGTGATGGTGAGCCTTTTGCTAGGTGTTGGTGTGATAGGGGTGGGGGTGAGGGTGGGGGTATGATTTGGCATGCAGGTGGGGTGGGGGTGGGAAGCAGTAGTGAAGATTTGACTTACCAGAGTCCATTCCTCCGCCTACTCCTGCGAGGCCCTCAGGATGCAGGATGTGCAAGACTTCCTCCTCCCATGCGGTAAATTCGGGGGGAGTAGGTGGGGGTCCGCCGCCAGTTTTCTGCACCGCAATGTTGTGCCTTGATACCATGGAACGCACCTTCCCCCGTAGGTCGTTCCATCTCTTCCTGATGTCCTCCCGATTGCGTGGATGCTGTCCCACCGCGTTAACCCTGTCCACTATCCTTTGCCATAGCTCCATCTTCCTGGCAATTGTGGTGTGCTGCACCTGTGCCCCGAAGAGCTGGGGCTCTACACAGACTATTTCCTCCACCATGACCCTGAGTTCGGCGTCACTGAACCTGGGGTGTCTTTGGGGTGCCATGGGGTGGTGTGGTTGAGGTGTGGGGTGGCGTTTGTGGTGATGAGTGTGGTGCGTGTGGTGGTGTGTGGTGTTTGGTGCGTGGATTCTGTGTGGGTGATGGTGTTGTGTGCCTCTGTGTTGTGGGATTGTCTATTCTGTGCTCTCTCTCTAGCCTTCGTCAATAATTTCGGATCGTAGGGGCTTGTGGGTGATGTGGGTGTGTGTTTTATATTGTGTTGGGTGTGTGGGAGTGGTGTTAGAATGTGTATCAGGTGTGTGTATTTCAAACTGACCAATGTGGCTGAGTTTTCTATGTGTGTGTGTATTTTGACCGCGGCGGGGTGTACCGCCAATGGAATACCGCGTTTGAAAGACCGCCGCATGGATTTGTGGGTCGGAATGGTATGGGCGTATTTCTGTTGGCGTGACGGTGGAGGTTTGGTCATCGCCATTTTTTCGCTGACCTTTGGTGTGGCGGACTTTTGTGGATGTCGGGTTTTTGGCGGTTTGCCAGTTGCGGGTCAGAATGACCGTGGCGGTTTACCGCGGCCGCGGCGGTGTTATGGCGGTCTTCTGACCGGCGGTAAGCGCCTTATACCGCCGAGGTCAGAATGACCCCCTCAATGACTTAAATCTAGACCAATGGTTTTTATATTGCAAAAATATATTTTCTTAATTTAATTTTAGAACCACAAGATGCAACTTGCAGGTAAGTATCTTAAAAGTTTTGTATTTCACACAGGTATCAACAGTACTTTGTTTGAAATAGGTAAGCAATACAGTTTTTGAATTATTGCAGGAGTTCTTGGTCCTTTTGGGTGCAGAACAGTCCTTTGAAGTTGGCAGAGGTCCCTTGGCCCGCTGAACAAGTTGCCTGTCTTTTTGCAGGTTCGTTGCAGCAGGAGACAGGCCGGCAGGGCAGGGGCTAAAGCAGTTGTCATCTTCCTTCTTCTCTACTAGGGGTTTCAGCTTAGCAGTCCTTCTTCTTCTTGTAGGTCACCACGAATATGGTGAGCTGGTTTCGTGGAGGCCCTTAAATCCAACATTTAGGGGCATGTAGGGGTCAGAGGGCAGTAGCCAATGACTACTGTCCCTGAGGGTGGCTACACCCTCCTTGTGCCCACTCCCTTAGGGGAGGGGGTGCATTCCTATCCCTATTGGTCCCTGTCCTCCAAACTAAGATGGAGGATTCTGCAGGGAGGGGATCACCTGAGCTCTGGACACCTTATGGGTGGTCCTGGCTGGGGTGGTCACTCCCATGGTACTCAGCGCTCAAGGACATCCCAGAGTTTTGTTGGCGGAGAGGAGGACCATCAGGAATCCCCGGGCAGCATGCCAGTGAAGCAGTCAGCAGGGAGCTAGGGCTTCCGGTGGGACCTTGATTTGTCTCTGTCTCTGAGTGGCCCCTGGGTGATGTCAGCCACAGCTTGGAAGGCCATGTCCCTCCCATCCTGTGACCTCGGTGGACGGTCCAAGAATCTGCCCCTTTTTTGTGTCGCAGTTTGAATGCAAGGTCACTATCAACAGCTATGAGTAAGGTGGAATCACGTGGCAGGGGAGTGTTCGCCATGAAATCCCCTGCTTCCTAATCCATAGGTTGGGTGGAAATACTGTCCAAAATAGAACGCAGATCCGCTGGGTCAAAGAAGTCCTTGGATTTTCCGTATGCCGTTATCCACTTCCTGGTCGGTTCAAAGAGTCCAAAGTTGATATTCAGATGATGCAATTGAGGCCTAAGAGCCAGGAACGCCTTTTGCTTCTCATTTGTCTCTCATAAGAAGTCTGCAGCAATCTGTATCTCATGGCCATCTTGTCAGTATGGACCAGGTGCCCTCGTGGCTGCCAGTAGCTGGCGAACCTGTTTGTCGTGCAGGAAACAGGCAATTATAGGGTGAGGACACCAGTCCATTTATTTGTGAAGGGGACCAATTCTGTGGGCTCATTGGAATTCCAGGGTGAGGGAAAAAGTGAGGCCTGTAGTGGTGGAGATGAAGTCACGGAGGAAGGCCCTCATGTTGGTGCCCTCTTTTTTACCGGCAAGCCAAAGAAGAGTACATTGTCCCTACGGCTCTAATTCTCTAGATCCGTGAGTTTGTGCTAGAGGTATTGCAGTTCAGGTTAATTATCTGTAAGGCTTGCCACTTGACTTTTGACAGTGTGTAGATGGTGGTCCAGATCCGTGACTTTGGCCTGGAAGCTTGCAATATCCACTCAAATTGATTTGGAGTCAGCTGAGAGGTCTGTAATCTAGGAGTCCATGACTTCCAGGCGGCGACCTACTGCAGAGATTTCCTGCAGTATATATTCCATGGCAGTGTCTGGGTGGGCGTCCGCAAGGGTGTCTGTGGCAATGTTATCCGGGTGTACAGTGGAAGATGACATTGGTCCCGGCTGTGAGACAGCTTCCAAAAAGAGAAGTTGACGTGTGGCTTTACCAGACGATTTGCCAGGGGACATCTCTTCCTGGCAGGGAGAATGAAGAACACCAGGAAAGGTGAAGGACCCAAAACCGGAGGCCCGAGGTTGCTGGGGTGACTCAAAGGTATTGCGGCAGGGAGTGGGTTTTGCTGGTTGCCACTCTGGACATACGCAGTGTTCAAAAATTCACGCTTGGTGTAGGGGCCGGCAACGATGTGGGAGGGACATGGAAGAAATCCTCAGGGTGCCATTACTCACCCTGGAGGTTCTGAACTGCCCAGAAGTGGGTGCGCGTTAGTCGCCCCCATTGTAGCCCATGGTGTTCTTCCTACCATGCAGAGGGCATGTTGACCCCAAAAAGAGTCCCACTTTCGAATCACCTCTACTCTTAGACAAGCCCGTCAGCTCCCTGTGATAGAAGGATATTTCCTTGGAGCCTGAAGTCTCTAGTTGGTGCAGTCTGGGAGCCCCCCCGGAATGAGACAAAAAGAAGGTGGCGCCTTTAAGCCCTTCCAAGAGCACCGTTGAGCCCGGAGGTGCTGGATGGTGCAGTCGCAGGACCCGCCAGCACCGGGTGGGTGGGGCAGCACATTCCTGGTCCGCTTCTGATATCTCTTTGGGGTGTTTCAGGTGGGACCTTGAGGTGTTCCTGTTAGCTGGATGATGCTCGTCAACTCTGAATAATGGGATGATAGTGTCTTGGGGTCCTTCTGAGAGCGCTTTGGAGCAAAGGCACCAACAGGTACAGTTTTGGGGCCCTAAGGCGCCAGATATGGAGACAGTGGTGCCTTAGAATCCCTCTAAAAGCACCTTGGAACCCGACGGCACTAGATGACTGGGCACAGGCCCTGTGAGGAGCACAATTCCTCTGGGGACCCCAGCTGAGTTTGGCTTATAGTGGGTCCTTTGTTTTAGAATGGGGTCCCAGTGATGAAAGAGCTCCTCTCCAGTAGGTGCAAGGCCCCTAGGGCGCCGGGCTGACCTCGCCGTAGGGGGTAGGTGTTTCAATAGGACGTGAGCGCCATCTCGGGCACAAGTGAAGAGAGGCCTCCAGCAACGCTAAGCCCCCCGGCAGTGAAGGTTGTTTTTCCCCCTTTTTTTGATTAACCTGCTTTTAAAGTTTTTTTGTTTGCCCCTCTTGTCATAGTGCCCGCACGTAGAGCCTCCTTTCCCATGCACTCACCATTTCCCGCGGCTCCTGCTGCAGTCTGGATGTGGGCCACGGGTGCTGCTTGTCACTTGTGAGGGCAGGTAGAAGCACGCGTGCTCCTCTCACAGGTCGCTGCCACGATCCGTCTGGTCTCTAAGATTAGGTAACTTATGCAGTGTTTTCATAAATGCACTGCATCAATCTTTCTTTTCTAGCTTTTTATTTTATGGATTCGCGGCTCTGTCGCAAATCTTCAGACAAATAAGGGATCTGTCAGGTAATTTGCAGGATGATGCATGGCAGAACTGCGGACCCATTCCCAACCAAAAGCACACATATAGTACTCAAACAATAACACATTTAATACAAATATATGCTGCTCCAATTTCTATATGTGTATCACTGCCTGTGTGTGGTTGTGTGAGTGGCTGTGTGAGTGACTGTGTGTGTGTGTGTGTGGCTACATGGGTGTGAGAATAGGTGTGTGAGTGGCTGTGTGGTTGTGCAAGTGGGTGTGGGAGTGGCTGTGTGGGTTTCTGACTAGTTGTGTGAGTGGCTGTGTGGGTGTGTGAGCGGTTTTGTGGATCTTTGATTGGGTGTGGGAGTGGCTGTATGGGTGTGTACATGGGTGTGTGAGTGATTGAGTAAGTGGGTGTTTGAGTGGGTGGGTGAGTGGGTGTGTGAGTGGGTGTGTGGGCCTGTGAGTGGGTGTGTGGTTTTGTGGGTTTGTGAGTGGGTGTGTGAGTGACTGTATGGGTGTGTGAGTGATTTTGTGTGTACGTGGGTGTGTGTGAGTGGGTGTGTGAGTGCATGTATGAATGGCTGCAGGGGTCTCTGAGTAGATGTGTGAGTGGCTGTCTGAGTGCATGAGTGGGTGTGTGAATGGTTGTACAGGTGTGTGAGTGGATCTGTGAGTGGCTATGTGAGTGGTTGTCTGGGTGTATAATTGGATGTGTGGGTGGGTGGGTGAATGTGTATGTGTGTGTGAATGGCTGTATGTGTATGGTTCTGTCAGGGAGTGTATGAGTGGTTTGTGGATTTGTGAGTGGGTATGTGAGTGGCTGTATGGGTGTGTTGGTGTGTGAATGGCTGTGTGGTTTGTGAGTGGGTGTGTGAATGATTTTGTGGGTCTGTGAGTGCCATTAGGACAAATTCACGACTGTGTTATTGTTTTTATGACAGCCCGAGCCGGATTTGTGGCTGCAATAGTAGAATGAAAGAGTGAGAACAGCTTAGAGCTCAGTTAATGTCACACTCATTTTACTGTGAAGCACATCTGATGAGTGTCGGCTTGGGAAGTTGGGCCATTGGAAGACCTTGCGCTATGGACAAATGCACACCAGTTTTCCCGCTATTATTGCAGCCGAAGTTGTAGCTGGGAAAGCTTAAAAGTGAAAACAACTGGGCTCGATTGGTGCCACAGCGATCCTGCAATTGGTTAAGGCCAGGATAATGGCTGGCCATCTGTAGAGTTGAAGCAAGGGCATGAGTCCATTAAGGAAAAAAAAAACGATCTGAGCTTCGTTGGTGCCGCATTGATGCTGCTGCACTAATGCAGCTGGTCTCGGCCACAACCGCAGTCAGCACTATATACAATTTGGGCTTGTGTGCATCCAAACCCACTGGATTACTGCCTGCTGAGTGTTAGTGTTTGACAGTAGAACCAGACAGTAGGTCGTAAATAAATGGCTATCCACAAAATGAAGTGCAGAACTGCACTTGGTATTTACAAAGGGAGATCCAGGAGGTAAATAGTCACTAAAAAGACCTCTCTTGCTAAGTTTTGGGACCATTTCGAGTAGGATCGCAGAAGACTGAGAGAGCATCCAGTTGGCAAATCCACGGTGAAGGCAAACAAAAGTAGTCACACTCACAAGGGAGAGAGTGAAAAGTTGCCCATTACAGGGCCTTTTATTTCACTCCGCCCCACTATGGTGGCCCCATTTTTCACAGTATGGGGTATTTTTTTCTGTTTGCCTATATCTAGGCAGCATTGTAACCTAAGATCATGTGACCAAGGCCTTATTACCTTACACTTAAAGCCTGGTAAAGATCCTCTGCACTGCACAGTACAAAGGAGACCACCATACTGCTTCCTGGTATTTCACTGATAGCCTGCCTAATAACCAGGGGCAGCTCCTATGTGGGCAAAGCAGTGGGCAGGTGCACAAAAAAAATTACAAACACATAAATATATATTTTTTAAAAGCTCTTTTAAAAAATAGTTACCACAATTTTTAAATGATTTTTTTTCTGAACTTGGGCCCATATTTAAGAAAAATGTCCCACAACTGTGATAACGCAGTTGTGCATCATTTTTTACAACGCGAGCTAGCATCATTCCTCTGTGCCATCCGTGCGCAATATTTAAGAAATGACGTATGAGGGCACTTAGGAATGGTTAGTGTAAAAAATAATGACGTTCACCATTGCAACATGCTGCAAGGAAAAGTTATGCTAATGCTGAAAAAGTGGTGCTAGACCATTTTGCGGCACATAAATATGCCACCAAAGGGTTAGTGCCATTTTTTTACCGCATTAGTGTCAAAAGTGCAATTTCAAGAGAAGATGGATTGTACAGGCCAGGAGAGACCCCACAAAGACCCCAATCATCTAAGTACCAGCCAGGAGGGTCCAGAAAAGTCCCAGGAGAAGGAGAAGAGAATGCTCAAGTGTTGCTTTAGCAAGGAGGAGCATGACATCCTGGTCAAAGAGGTGAGGGAGCACTAACACCAGCTCCTCATCACCTCCAAATTTCCAATTGATAGGAGAGATGCAATATGGCAGCAAATAGTAGACAAAGTCAACTGCGTCACAGAGGTGAAAAGGGCTGTCACTGAGTGCAAGAAGCGCTGGCACAATTTCAAGACTAAGGAGAAACTTGCCAGGAACCGAAAGGCAGCACTGCAGACTGTAGGTGGTATTCCTGCACCACAGGAGGACCTGGATGAGCTGGAGGGGATGGTTGCAGCAGTCATCTCGGAGGAGCTGGTCACTGGAATTGCAGGACAGGACAGCACAGACTACCAACAACCACCACAAATGCAGAGTAAGTTGCTGGGGGAATAGCTGGAATTCCACAAAAGCTGAAGGGGGAGGCACATAGGACACACCCAATGCATGCTAAAGGTTGCATCCGGACACATAGGCCCTGAATCAAGATGCACCATCCACCAGCCAAGCCACACAAGTACTCATGCTTTGGTTGTGCTATGCACTCCAACATATATACAATGTCAACATAGGCCACTCACTATGGCTATTCACCATGTAAATATGGAGCACATTGCCTGGAAGTGTGGCTGTGCCATTACAATACCCATTGCATATTGTCAAAGCCCCTGTACCAACTTAGACATCAGAGACTAGGACTGAAGTCAATATTCTCCCTGGGATGGTGTCAGGGTGGTGTCTCTGGCCAAAATGCTTCCCTTCCTCCTTGTCACATTATCTTTACTCATGTGTGCTGCATCTTGCAGCACACATTGAAATGCCATCTTAGCAAAAATAGCTTGTACATGTGCAGGAAGGGACACCTCCCTGCACAGGAACAAATCATCCCTTCAAGGCAGACACCCCTTCATCATGCTGCAACAATGCCTGTGTTGGTGCAGGTAGAACAAATCTGTGCAGGCGCAGGGGAAATTGCAGAGCTGTACCTTATACAAATAAACATGGCACATCCCTCCGTATCTAAACTAGTGCAGTGTAGTACAACACATATTGCAGCTGCCCTGAGCCGTGCCACATGAGAAAAAGCTGCCCTAAAGCTTGCAACCTTTGTAACACAACCCATACAGGGTGATCCTAAAACAACTCACAGACAACCATATGCTCCATATGGGAATGGCCACAAAATAAAAGACATGGAGCATCTGTGAACATCATGTGTGCAGCTGTACAAGTAGCTGCAATCTCACCTTCAGACAAGACAGAGGGCCAGATCAAGCTGAAAATGATGGTGCATGTTTCTGTGACAAATTAGTCAGCATCACGTCATTTTCAAAATGCAGGGATGCGCAAAATTCATAAGAATACTGTGCACCCTTTTGTACCCCTCTGCACAAGGGTAAATTAGCTGTTGTGTGCCAATGCAGCCACCCTTGCACCAAAGTGCAAGGACGACTGCGTTGAGGGGCATATTGTTTTTGTGCAGGAAGGAACACCTTCCTGCACAACAACAAACTTAAATGACAATTTGCTTTTACATTTTGCAGCACACATAGAAAAAGCAAACAATCTAGTAGCAATGTAAGCATTACTCCTGGTTTTGCCATGCTAACCCCACCCTTGGCCTGGCATTAGATTTTGGCGCAGCTTCTGGTTTACAAAAAGTCATAAATCTGAGGCAGTGTCAAAACGCAATAGGTGTTGCTATGGCACGCCCACAGCAACACCCATTGCACACACCTTCCACGTAAAGTGCTGCATGTGAAGGGGGCATATATACAAGGAGGCATTCAGGCACAAAAAGTGGCTTCATGTCACCTTGTAAATATGACAAAGGGCATTGTGCCACCTGAGCCTCACCAGAAGTGATACTCAGGTTGTGCTTGGGGCACCTACATATGCCTCAAAATAACTAGTGAGCTTGACCCATGTGTGATGCACCATACTACACATAAGTACAACTACAACCTTCGGTCAATAACATGTCACTGAGTGCCCAGTGGCAAATAAATGATACCCCATGTCAACAGCTAGAACAATCTAATATTGATTTTACTCTATCTCACTGCAGAGGATGATGGCTTACCTCCTGCCGATCTGCCTGTCCCAGATTTTGCAGATGACATAGATGACCAGCTGCCAAGCATCAATAAACAGACTCTCCAGGATGTCCTAGGATCACTCCAGACAACCACCTCCAGTGACAGGGAGGACACACAGCATTGTGGATCTCCACTTGAACCACCCAGCTACCAACACACACAACCCAGCCAGTACTCACACAGCCCTGGACTCCGAGGACCCAGAGATCAGCTTTCAGAGGACAGTGGTAGGAGTCCAGCAGAAGCTGGCCAAGCAGGTAATGGTGGGGATGGAGAACACAGCAGGCAGCCTAAAGGGAGTGCGGACATGCCTCAGTCCAAATAAAGACAACTCTGTTGCCATTAGAAGCACCCACTCCCCGCTATGTGGACTCCAGCAGTCTCTGGAAAACATAGCTGCTGTCGTGAAGCAGAGGCTACTACAATTGCCCTCCCAAACTGGCAGCAGCATGTCAGCCAACAGGCTGGGGGCTATGTAAAATTCCCTGGAGTCCATAAAGGAGAAAGTGGCCTCCCTCAGGGAAAACATGGCTGCCTACCACCATGGTGTTCCTGCTGTGTTGAAATATCAGCAGTTCCTCCTTGCTGCAGTTTTGCCTTATGTCTTTCCAGAAATGGCAGCTGCCAGGATCTTTGGCTCCACATCCCTATTCCCTCAAGTGTGTGTGGTCCCCTCTACCTCAACAACAGCAACCTCTTCACCCAATCGCTATTGATTTGTCTGCTGTGTACTGTCATTGACTCTTTCATACCAATTGGCAATTTTTAACTCCTCCTTAATACGCACCACTCCTAACCATGTCTTATGACATGTCTCCAAACCCTGGACTCTGATTGTGCTACATATGGCTACCGTTCACTCATGGGGTCTGTGAACTGGACATTGTATATATAATTTACACAAATACACTAGTACCTGTAAACAAAGCACCTTATACACATGTTGCATTTCTATGTTTACTGTGATCCATCTACTCACCTAAAAGATTGCATTGTGTCAATCCATGTCAATGTGTACAGAATATCAGTACATGAGTGCATGACTGTCAGACACAAAGCCTCACTCTAGGATCCTAAGACGAGAAAGGTGAATGATGGTGGTGTAGGCTACAACCAACTTACTGAGCATTCTATATAAATATTGAACAGATACCCTTTGAAGTTGACATATGGCATGTATGGCTCTGAACCAAGTCAATGGCAATGTACCCAGATGGGAGTACTAGTCCAACTTATTTGTGTGGTACAGGAGAAGCTAACCTTATCAGTGATGGGCACCTGTCTGTGTTGCAGGAGGCAGTTCCAATTTTGCTTGCTGTCAGATGTGCCACACTTACCAACAATAAAATTGCAGGACCCCACCAATGGCAGGTGTAGTACCATACTTACCTGTCCAAGATAATGTATACATACACATTGTGAATGGCTGGAACACTAGATGGCAATGTATGGACTAGTTAATGTTATGTAGCAGCCAATCTGACAGCTCCTTGATCATAGGGGATGCGCATGGGAATCCTTGTAAGGCAGTAAGCATACCCTGGGACATTCCTCGAACTAGGTTACTACACTCATTAGAACCCCCAACACTCAATCAACTTACACAAAATTAGTCTAAGAATAATAGGATTTATTGTAAAACCATATACCTACAGCTAACCTAAAAACTACCGTATGCTAAACTAATCTATCCTAACTTAACTAACAACTCCACCTATCTAACCTATTCTAAAATTATTTTACACATGTAACACCACATTCTAAACATTGTTCCCCCAAACCCCCTGAATGGACAAGATACAAGTAGGACAACATAAACCATGACTACACATGTACTAACCTAACCTATGGCCTCAACAAACATATATATTTATTTTATTTTATTTATTTTATTTTATTTTATTTTGTTATACACAAATACCCCAACATGACCCCCCCACCAATACAAAAAAAAAGTACAAAAACACAGCTACCACACTATAATTGAACTAAACTATGCCTACCCTACATTAACTTAATACTACCCATCTAAAAGCCAATCTAAAACAGTATACAACAGTAAAAGGGAGGGGTAGGAACTGGGAGGCTGTTGAACAAGATAAGTTCATTTTTTCATTTTCTTTAGTGTTTTTTCTTAATGTACCGCAACATCCTCCTGTTGTCTGCAATCTCCTCCTCCAATTTGTCCTGTCTGGCTACAATGTTGGCCATGTCTTGTTCAAATTGGCTGCTTACTACTGCAGCTGGTAGCTGAACAGTTGCCTGGCTGCTGACAGGTGCAGCTCACGTGGAGGGGCTTTGACCTGCAGAGACCCCCTGCACCACTGAGGTCTTTCCAACACTGTCCTTGTTTGGCTGTGGCTGCTGTGGAGCTCCCCCATGTGCAAACGCATGCCATTCCACAGTCGCCTTTTCCCTGTGGAACATCCTTCCCATTCCTCAGTGTATCCTGCATCCACCTCCATAATGTGCCGGTAGTGTTCTGCCCTCTTGTGGAATGTGTGTCTTTGGTCTGGTGTCATATTGGCAGCTGAAAAATGAGGAGACTCATGCATCAGATCCAGCATTTGGTGGAGGCTGAACAGACATATTATGTACACTGCAACTGAAAATAACACATACAGTCTAACACACATTCCACAACTATGATTTACTCCTCATCTATAATTATTTCCTACCAGCCATCTACGGTATCATGTACATGTCACTGGGGTGATGGCTATCCATTGTTAACCATAAGGGCCCAGAGATGAGTAAACTAAATTGTTCATGATCAACATTTATGTCATCAAACTTGTAAGGATCACATGCCCCAACAAGTCTGGATTTCCTGTATCCCAGTGCATAAGGGGGGATGTGCATGCAATCCACCACCTCGACAGCCCTGGTGAAATATCAAGGCTTGCCCAGCCATCATGGATGCAAGGTGGGGCCATATGATAGGGGGTCCGGAAACTTACCACTGGCAATTTTAAGTTTTGGTAAATCATCATTATTGTGTCCTGGTGTAAGACCTGGGCTGAGCATACGTTATGAGGGGGAACACCATTGTCCATGATGTGCCCACATGTACAACTGATGCAATGCCCTCAGAAAGTTTGGCCTAAGCCTGACCTGCACATCAAGTTGTTTACATATTACATAACTAAAGCCCCCTACCCTATGCTATGTTGTGCTACATATGTGAAATAGTGGCGGTATGGGTTCCCTTAGGCCCACGGTGAGTTTGGCACTGCAGTGGGTACTGCAAAAGTATCCTGATAAATTGAACATCATTTGCACATGCATGTCAAACATCATCAAAGTACCAGGTACGTACACAGCATTCACATCATACACATATGTGATGTGACCAACATCACCACAAATATTATGGTGGCAGGACCATGTTATGAAAACTGCTAAGATCTGGCTTGGGAAAAATCATAAACTTTTCCCACAACCATCTGGAGATGAGTTGTCTACTAATTGTTTACACTACTGACTGTTGTCCAGCACAATGTGGGTCCTTGCAGTACTACAGCCTAAATATATACATCTGAAGGGTAGTGAGGCACCTGTGGTGCATGTGTCTCCCACATAAGTCTCCTAGAGACCTCTAGAGATATAACCCACATCTGTACCATCTTGTGAGTAAGTGTAAGCTATGTGTGTCGCACAGTGCTGTCAATACTGCTGTGTAGTTGTCAACCGGCATGCTATGTACATAAACAGCTGCCCTGACACCTATCATTGTAGACATCAATGAATCTGTGGCCATCCATTCCAATTCCTAATACACAGAATTCCATGTCAGCACACATTGCCCCTTGTGCTACAAGCAAGCCATTCTCATTGCACAGCATTCCAACAGAGAGGATGTCACCATCCATACTCTAATTATATCATATCATTGGTTTGGCAAAACCATAATTCACAACATTCCACACTTCAGACTGACTCACACCAAACCCTGAATTGGCACACATGATGCACAAAATGACACTTACTGGCTGCATCGGGGTCTTCAAATCGGGCCACCTCACCAACGGGATAGGGCGGAGGTCCACCTGCAAGACATGAATGGAAAACATTGCTTAGTGAAATTTGTACATATCAGTTAATGGGTGACATTGTTCACTTGCAACTTGTTAGGTTGAGTGAGCAAGCCATCCTAGTGGTAGATCAGAGCATATGAAAAACATCTTTGATCAGTCAGATGGAGGAAAATACTGCCAACAGGCTGGCGGTACTCTCCTCCATATTATTGAAGCCAAACCATGCAATGTACCACACCGACCACCACAGCAGTAATGACCGCCGGGCTGGAGACTTCAATCTCCAGCCCGGCGGCCATCACTTGCCCGCCTGCGAGATTATGACCCCGCCTACTGCCATGATTTTCATGGCATCCTTACTGCCACGAAAACCATGGCGGTAGGCACTATCAGTGACAGGGAATCACTTCCCTGTCACTGATAGGGGTCTTCCCAGCCCCCCTCCCAGGTTTCCCCCAAACCCCCTTCCTCTCCAACCTCCCCTTCATACACAACCCTCCCTTCACACATGCACACAAGCATACACCCACCCATTCCAACATTCATCCACGCATGCATACATCCATTCACACACACACATCCACACACACATACATGCACTCACACAACACAACATACATACACTCACACCCCCATACATGCACACACATACAACACGCAACACACACACGCATACACGAACGCACAGACATACACACACACAACCCCCCCACTCACCCTCCCCTGTCAGAGCACCCACTTACCTGGATCCAGGGGGTCCTTCGGCATGCGACAGGACAAGGTGCTGCTGACACTGCCAGGCTGTATTATTCTCATAATACAGCCGGTGGCGGTCTATTGGCATGGCACTGCTGCTGGCAGCAGCTCCACCTTACTGCCATCTGCCAGCATGGCCACAGCCGGATTTCCGCCATACTTCTGGCGGAAATCCGTCTGTGGTCATAATCCGGCAGACTGCTGGTAGCCATGGCAACGGTCTATTGGCAGCCGTCGCCACGGTGGTAGGCGTTTTTTACCGCCGGGGTCATAATGACCCCCATAGTCTCAGATAATGTAGACCCACGCACTTACAAACCATCACTGTCCTAAACACTCCTGTGGTGCTTTTCCCTGCATTGTCATGAAGGTGTTTGTTAGCTCTACACCTCCATGTCCATATGGGACTCCATGACACTGTATACTGCATCTGAGGGGCATGCAATGGTTATTGCAGTGGCTATCCCATTGTGACACCCATAGCATTTGAGCCTGCCCCAGATGTTATAGACATCTACCTCATTGTCACAGCAAACTGACAAACAACTGCCCTGGGGTTCTGTGGGTATTCCAAAGTGTTGAGAAATGCTGTGATACATCCCTGTGTGAAGTAAGTATTATGTGTGTGCCATCACAAGGCACAGACGCGAGCAATAATGCAAAGGGAGTTTACTCATGTGAAAATAGTTGTACCTACCTGCACATTGACTGATTGAAATCATGGATGTATTGGCAATAGTGTGTGGCCAGCCATTGTTGGCATGTTATACCATTATTCGTCCAGGGAGGGCTAAGAACATGGGCATAGACATATGCCTCAACAAAGATACACTTCCTTTGTGGTCCAAGGATGCATTTATTGTTGCAGGTTACTGAGTAATGTGCCAGTGATGGAGCAGATGCAGGGCAGCCACATACTGTCAGAAAGATGCGGCAGGCCTGTGGAACTAAATCAGCACATTTGTGTGTGTGGTAATAAACATAGTTTACGGTGTATGTGATACACAATGTACAGGAAGAGGAAAGTGCTAGTAGTCTGGACTACTAAGCACACTTACATAGCCTTTGCCAATGACACAAAGGGGCAGATTGAACAACAGCAGTGCAGCACCAAGTGCATCACAACAGTCCTTGTGGCCCTCAGGGCACCCCTTCCAACCACCATGTGTGCGCATAATGAGAAATAAGGCACACCCTGATGCAGGTAAGGTCCAACTGCATCTATTTATGTGTAGGAAAATGATGCAGGAATTGCAACGCAACAGATCATCACAACGTCTGCTGAGTACATGTGGGCCCATCACATTTATATGCACCCATGTGACACCTGCTCTCAACAGCCATTCAAAGTGCATGAAATATTAAATTTAGGTATTTCTCTTTTTTTTCTAGACGCTTATACATTTGCCACCCAAACAGGTTTTGGGCCCCCCTCCATATATGATAAATGACGCAGGCCTCATGTTGTGCTGCTCAAAGCCAAGTTGCCCTATGCATGCATCACAACACTTTGTAATGGTTGTGCAGGGAAAATGGTACATCTGCTCTGCCTCTGTTTCATTATTGTACATTGGAATGGCGTGCCTAAGGTGGCGCTGGGGCTCTTCATACAGGCAGCATACGACATGTCCAGATCCATAACCACGACATGCAGCACTCAACTGTATCTGCAACTATCATGCACATGCAAATAATGGACTTTGTATGGAAATGAGATACTTGGCAACTGCTCCAACAATCTCGATGCCCAGGTGATCTAGCAGATCTTGCTCCCTTGTTATGAGGTCTGCCCAGCGGTGCTTCAGTTGGTGGTCATTTCTTCCTCTGGCAAAAACTCTTGTCAGGTGGTGGAGCACCTTGACCCACTGCAGCTTCCTGGCATCTGTGGGGTAGCCTTGTATGACACGGCCACCCAGTACCTGCACCATGGTGGGGGGTAGTGGTGTACCAGTCATATGAAACCCCCAGCTCATCGACCGACATCCTGGCCATTCTTTTTCCCCGACATAATGGACTGCAAGTGCAGTTGACCCCAAGAAAAAAGATTTCCATACGACTGTCCCAATTACCCCAAACACCCAAACAACTATACTACCCCAGACAAACACCCCACAATAAAGAGATAGAAACAAAACACTTATGATACAAAAGACTGATTAAATGACAAATAAAACACAACAGCTACAGGACACAGCACAAAAAACACTCTAAATAATCTAAAACGCCAACAGCACCAGCTCCACACACCTTCACACAGTCACAGACAATAAGACTGTGAAGTGAAAATGGACTCACTGTTCCATGTTTGCAGGCAGGATGTCCTCTTTCATCACTTCCTGGGCCTGTGCGTCACGTTTGCAGTCATGAGTCCTTTTTTCATGCATGACGGTCATGCATCAATTTTTTCCCGTTTTGTGTGAAAATGCCTGTGGACGTGTGGTAAACGTTCAGGGGCTAGGCGTCTTTTTGCTTAGGAGACTACTATGGTATATGCGTATATGTGTACATTTTTGATGCATGACAGTCATGTGTCATATTTTTCCACACTGTGCATGAAAAGGCCTGTGAATGTGCGATGAACGCTCAGGGTTCAAGCATCTTTTACCTGTGGAGAAAAGTATGAGGTTTAGGACGTTTACGTCTATATTTTTGACACATGACTGTCATGCATCGATTTTTCACCATGGTGCTTGAAAAGTCCTGTGAACATGTGATAGATGCTCAGTGTCCAGGTGTCCTTTTACTGATGTTGCAGAGTGTAGCTTTTAAGGGTTTGCATTTTTTTTTTTGATGCATGACAGGAATGCGTGGGAATTTGCAATGTAGGCCTTGAGTGCACCCAGATTCACTTACAATGTCACATGGGCTATGCAACAATGTTGTGCATATGGTATGGCTACATGTGTGTAACTATCCTGTCATATTTTTACAGTAGCATTGGTATGTTGCACCTATAGGTTTGTTTATGAGTCTGCTTCATTCAATTCAACCAAGAGAATCCGCCTCCCGCCGTTCCTGTCCGAAGCCTCCAAGATCATCTGTGGTGTCCCCCAAGGATTCTCCCTCAGCCCAACGCTTTTCAACGTTTACATGGCCCCACTGGCCAACATCACATGAACCCATCAATATAATATCCTACGCAGACGACACCCAGCTGGTCCTCTCCCTCACGAAAGACCCTACAACTGCAAAAAACAACCTCCACAATGGACTTGACGCCATAGCGGCTGGATGGAATCAAGCCCCCTCAAGTTAAACACAGACAAGACAGAGAAAACCTCATCTTCGGCACCAACCCCTCAGCAGGGAACGACTCCTGGTGGCCCACCTCCCTAGGAACCACACCCTCACCCACCACCCACGCACGCAACCTAGGATTCATCCTGGACTCTACTCTCAGCATGACTCAGGAGGTCAACGCAATCTCTTCTTCCTGCTATAACACTCTTCGCATGCTCCGCAAGATCTTCAAGTGGATCCCCGTCGAAACCAGGAAAACTGTCACCCAGGCCCTGGTCAGCAGCAGACTAGACTACGGTAATGCACTATACGCAGGAACAACGGCCAAACTCCAAACAAAGCTGCAAAGAATCCAGAACGCATCCGCCCGCCTCATTCTCAATGTTCCACGCTGCAACCACATCTCACCCGACCTTAAAGACCTACACTAGCTACCCGTATCGAACAGGATAACCTTCAAGCTCCTCACCCATGCACACAAAGCCCTCCACAACACAGGTCCAGCCTACCTCAATGACAGACTCACCTTCCACACTCCCACATGACATCTCTGCTCCGCCAGCCTCGCCCTCGCCTCCGTCCCCCGCATCCGCCGCACCACTGCCGGCCTTTTCTCACCTTGCTGCCAAGACCTGGAACTCCCTACTGCTCCACCTACGCCAGACCCAGGACCTCCTGACATTCAGGAAACGCCTCAAGACATGGCTCTTCGACCAGTAGCTATCCCCGACGGGTGAGTAGCGCACTTTATAAATCTCTTGATTGATTGATTGATTGATTGATGAGGCACCCAGATCCCAAGGCTCTCAACCTGGTGATTTGACTCCTGAGGTCATAGAATTTGGTTACCTGAATCTACCACCTGAATTTATGGCTATTCTCAGGGAAGCTTGTAGTCATGCCACACAGCTAAATGGAAGAGGTCTGTTTGTTATTGTCATTCAAAATAAATTGATCCTTTTAATGCCACTGTACAAAACACTGTCTTTTACCTGCTTCATTTACAACTATCTGGGCTAGCATTCACCTCCATGTGGGTACATCTCACTGCATTAGCTGTCTATCTACAAAATAAGCAACACGTGTCTCTATTCAAAATACCAGTCATTAAAGCCTTCATGGAGGGGCCTGAGAATAATTCCACCACGGGTTCCAGCTGCACCTTCATGGAATCTTAACATTGTTCTTACACGACTCATGGGTTCTCCATTCGAGCCCCTACATACCTGTCTCCTTCAATATCCTTATTGGAAAGTGTCATTTTTAATTGTTATTACCTCACTTAGACGCGTTAGCAGGCTTTAGGCATATACCTTGGAACAAACTTTCTTCCAGCTCCAAGGAGACAGGGTGGCACCAAACCTAAATTTGTACCAAAAGTTGTTTCTGTTTTTCACCTCAATCAGTCGAGTTACAGTTTTTTCTCTCAACCAGAATTGATTGTGGAGAGTGGCCTCCACAAATTAGATGTCAAAAGATCCCTTATGTTCTACAAAACAAAAAGTGTTAGAGACACTAAACAACTATGTTTTGCTTTTTCACCACCTCAAAGGAAAGCCTTTATCCAAATCAGGTGTTGCCAGAAAAGGATAGCTAAGTGCATTCAAAATGTTTAGCTGAAGCCAAATTATTAATTCTTACCTACAGCTCCTAGAGCACACTGTACTAGAAAGAAATGAGCGTCCTTGGCTTCCCTAGGAACATTCCAATAGCTGACATTTACAAAGTAGCTACATGGTCTACACAACTTGCTTTCACAAAACATTACTGTGTGGGTGTTCTAGCACACCAACACACTAATGTAGGTCAGGCAGTGCTGCGTACACTTTCAAAAGCCCTTTTATGATACAGAAAGTGTTTTCCAAGTCATAAAAGGACTTTTGTACATGGTCATACGCCATTCTGTGGTATTAACCCCTGTGTTTTTGTAAATTGCAGAGTTTGCAACCTCAAAATGGTTTTGTGCCTCTGGTCCCCTAGTTCTCTAACTTAGTTCTAAAAAAAAATCTTATAAGAACCCACATAGTGATAGTTACTAAAGGAGCATTCAACAATGGGTGAAAATAACCTAATTTCTATTAAAAGCCAGTACTGAGATCTGTGGGCTTCCAAAATCCTTGATCACTGAAAAGCTTAAAAATGTCATTCACCTACTGTCATCTTATATCACTCTTATCTACCCATCATATGTCATGTCTCTATCAATCTATCCTCCATTCCCACTCTGACTCATCCCAAATCCATTCTACTACTTTCATCTCCTAAATAACTCTGCTTAAGCTATTCCCTCTGCTTCCACATCTAACTCACCAAACCTCACTTTACTACCATGATCTCCCAAACAACCCTACTATATTCTATCCTCATTTATCTCACCCTGCTACTATGATCTCCTTAACCCCTTCCACAGACTCTTCCCACCTCCATCCTCCCTTTACTCATCTCAAGCTAAATCCTATTACCATAAACTCCCAATTAACACTTCTGGATTCCTTCCTCCTCTACCCCTCCATTACTCCAGTCCATCTAACTAACAAACTCTCATATCCACGGCTCAAATTAACTCATAATAATACTAAAACTGTTCTCATATTTCCCTATACTAATCCACCAGTAAATCTTGTTGGGTTTCGGAGTAGCGTGCTACTTGCTGAAAAGCACTTCGAAGCCTCGTCAGGGGTAGTAAGCGCTACATAAAGACTATTACAATACAATACAATACAATTGCTCATACTTTGTGCATATGTGCATGTGTAGCTACACTGTGTCCACATAAGTGTTAGCACATGTGTACTATGAGTGTACATATGTGTTTGAATACTAATTTGTGGGAGTACTACATTGTTATGTTTGATATACAACTGTACACATACCAACAACATAATATGTATGATGGCTTATGTCCAACACATGGTAAGGCTTGTGACAACCATGACAATTTGTACTCAAAGTATACAATGGAAATGTGGTTTAACATCACATTACCCCTGCCTATTTTCATGTGAATGTGTGTCCACTGTGTGGTGTGTTGTTGGTTTTTACTTCATGATGCTCTGCTACACATGTGACATATAGTTCCCCATGCATCTTAGTTGTAGGAGCTGGCATGTGAACATGTGTTACTGAAGGTTGGTATATGCTGTGTATGTAAAGATATGTGTAGTGTCATTTCTGGAACATATAACCACAGTGGTGTGTTCTTGGGTTGTGAAACCTCACATTACTATCTTCCTGTATGGACACATGTTGGCATTTGACAAATGCATTTGTAGTCACATCAGTGCCACCTATGTTTCTATATGTCGGAACACATGTGAAGGGCATTTCTTACAGTCACTGTTCTTGTGATACCTATGCCCTTACTTTTATGCTAGGTTGCCTTTTGTTCATTACATTACAGTGGAACATGTGTGCTGAGATATGTGGTATATGTGTGCATGCCACACAACTAGGCACTCACATTTGTCCACATCATGTTTGTTATGACTGTCACACACAATGGGATACCACTGTGTAGCAGTATTGCGGTCTGGGTTAGATGGCACCCTACTCATCATCACTACTGTGTGAGTTTGTTTGGCAATACAAACCCATGGTTGCATATGAAGGTGCTGGTTAATGGAGCTCCAGTTTACTTACCCCCTGTGCACATGTATCAGGCCCCTGATAATGTCATATGTATGTAGCCAGAGCTTTGGTGTTAGTGTTTGTTTGTGCGGGATCTAGCCTCTTCATGATTGCTACTGAGCAGAACAATGCACATTCCCCTGCAGACAGACACATGCACAATTGTGATCAAACAGACCGGGATATCACATTTTCCTCTGTGGTACTTGATGTCGGCCTTCCCCTCTCATGTTGAGAGGACTGGGTACTTACACTTGTAGGACATGTCTCATCATTTGATGTCCTAAGTTATTTCCATGGGCAGCTTGTTTAGGGGTTGTATATCTGTTGTGACTTCTATTTTGGGAATGTGCCAGGGTACAGATGGTGTTGTCTCCTATCATGTTGGCATGTGATGGGCAAATAACAGGTTATGGTAGTACCAAACATAACTGGGTTTTGTACTGACCTGGCCACCCTCTCTGTACAAATGTTGAATGTCGACATATAGACATTGATGGGTTGTACAGTCAGTATTGGTCTATGTCTGTTCCTTCTACATGTTTTCCCGCGTTACTGGTAAGGTATGTATTGTCTCCCATTCTTTAGGCTGCTTGCACTTTCTACACATCTTCCACAGCAACATTGTCTGGTCATACATAGACAGGATGCAACATGCGTCTTGTGTAATTTGTAGATGTACACATCTTCTACTACTGGCTACATGACAGTTACTGTCCCATTGATGGTATTTGTGAGATGTAATGAGTGCCACACACACATGACATTACACCTGCCACATCACTTGTGTTGACTCCAAGTCACCTCCCATGTTGTACTTGCAAGTATCTCTCAGCTGTCCATCCACATCCTCCGTGGAACATGGGTTTGCATTTCTTCCAGCATGCCACTACTCAGGTAACTCTTATCATGGCTGAGTGATTTTGAGGTGTGAAATCATCTAAGTGCTGTTTTTTTTCATTAGCCAAATGCAACGTGTATGGCCAGTTCTACTCCCATTCATTTTTAACATTATTTTTAAACATTGCTGGACTTAGTTCCACATCCTGAACTTGATTGAGATGTTGGAGCCCAAAACATGTATGGGATAGTTTGTTACTGTTGCTTTCTTGCACTTGTTCTGTCATGTGAGTTGCAATGAGTGGTGTGTATTGCTATGTGCTGTGTGATATTATTATACAGAGCATACTAGGTAAACATGCTGACACATGTCAAGCATTGTTGGTACTAGCAAACCTTTTGCTACCTAGGACATACACCGGCATATCAGTCGTCATGCATTTATCTGGATTTGCTGTAGGCATGTGTCAAGACAGCAGATGTTTGTGAAAAGTGTGCATTTTACGTACATAGGGAATGTAACACACTCTGCCTACATTCCACCCAGACAATTATTTGGTGGTGAATTGTCTCATTTAATTCTTAGACTCTGACAATGGGTCATGTGTTTGGATAGTGATTCTGCACCCATAGCTGCTTAATTTGCCTGGCAACCCATTGCGCACTCTACAGCCAATGTGTGTGTGCCATAAGTGAGGTAAAGTCCACTGTGTGTCAGGGTTCTGCCCAATGGCAGTGTCAGGACATAATCCCATGTATACACTTTGCAGGCACTGCATCTAACATTGGTTACAATCCCTGTACAATTACTGCAGGTCCATAGTTATCAATTATGTCTCCCCCTTGTCACACATGCACCATGGAGGCAAAGCAGCTATCATCGTGAGATGTGACAGTGTTCAGTTTCGACATTACTTAAGTACCATTTGATCACAGACCCTTTCTTATTAATGCCCCCCCTTGCATACATCCTGGTAGGCGTGTTGTTGTTGTGGGGAATGGGCTAGGAATTAGCACCTTGCCCACTTGACGGCACAATATATGTAGTGGTGCATAGATCTAGGCCTTCAGGAGTCACAAGCCTGTGAATTGCGTGTCACTGATATGTGAGATGGAGGCAGTAGACCCTCTTACATCACAAATGATGTTGCTACCATACTTGTAACTATTGTGTTTCTTACCTGCTCCCTGAGATTATAGTCACACTCCAATGGTATATGTAGTGGAGAATGAGTAGACCAAGGAGAATCAGGTGCAAAGTATTTTATTTGTGCTATTTACAATGTGGTGTTGTTAGTCCAGTCACTATGTATAGAGGTCCTGCAATATGTGGAGTCTCCTGCGACTCCTGTGGCAGTGTTCTGTTCTTCCCCCTCAAATTAGCTGCTCCATCATCATCCTCCTCCTCATTGGGGATATCAACCTGTTCATCCCAGGGAACATTTGTTCTGATACATATGTTGTGAGGATTGCACATGCCAGTATGATTTTGTGGTGGAGAATACAAGAGGCTACTTCCTGTCAGGGCCAGGCACATGAACCTTGACTTCAGAAGCCCAAATGACCTCTTCGCCACACTCTGTGTTCTTCTGTGCCCTCCGTTGTATGCACGCTCTTCCAATATTGTGAGACTGGCAAATGGAGTAATTACCCATGGCAATATTCAGTAACCTTGATCAGCTGCAAAGGAATGAGAGAAGATGTGTTGGTAAAGCTTGATAGTTGTTTGGTATACCATGGCAATTGTTAATGGTAGGTAGAGCGGTGACTCAGACTTGCTTGTGGTATAGTGTATGTCCTGTTCTTGTGAAATGGTTTCATTTAACTGTGTTGATGGACATGACAATCTTGGGTAGTGGCGAAAGGACCTGGGCATTTTCATATTGATTCCAAACTGATGCTTATACTTTTGCATAAATGTGTTGTGTAGTCCATATTTGAGGCAGTGTCCTATTGTTGGATGGAACCTACCACCTCCTTGCACCACAATGGTGTCAGATGTAGAGACAGCATGGCAGCCCTACAAAGCCAAACTGTGCCATCCATTTTACCATGTGGCACTACACATGCAGTGCGACACTTAGTTACCCTTTGTGGCAAATGATGGTTGTGCCAGCCTTGAAGTATGAGGGGTAATATCACATATTTGTAGGATGATCTCATTTGGTGCAGTAGTGTCTCCTACCTTCCAATACATGATTTATCACAGACACTTTCAACACATGCACAGTGCAGGCTTTGAGAGGGGACACACCTCTTTTTCACATGGGTCCCTTAGTCAGGTGCATGTAAGGCCAGGTATGTCCTCTATACTCCTGTCGAGTCTTACAATGGCATCCACGATCTTTACAGTTTTGCACAAACCATAGTGGATCATTTCTAGTAGGGGGTGCTAGGAGCGCATGTGAGGTGGCACTGGAGTAGGTGCCTCATTTCTCATGATTCTGCCCCATGGTCTTTCATGGCAGGTTAATTTGTATTTGTATGTTTGCAACACAATGCAGCAGACAGCTGTATGTGCACACTACAGGTAGGTCAGGTAGGTGTAGATGATATGTAGTTGGTAATGACACCACTTGGGTGGCATTTGATATAGAAGCTGCCAGAGGCTTGCACACCATGATTTACGTGGAACTGTGCATATGTGTGAATTTCTTTAAATGGCCATGGCCTATGCCATTGACATAGCTGTGCTATTCTTTGTTTGGTGTAATGTGTGTGGTATCTGTATTTAGCTGTCAACCAGTGAGCACGTGTAGTGGTATGTGGGCAGCTTCTGCATTCAAAGGGGGCATTGCTCCACTTGTCCACACGTGGTGTGCCTGTCAGGTTGTGGCTGTGTTATATGCATCTGGGAGTATGTATCTGTGATGTGCAATGATTGCAGTGTAATGTGGCATGTTGAATATGTTTTGTTGCCTGTACATCTGTGTTACCCTGCCCATGTGTCTTTCGCGTGGTGTATGTCTTGTATGTCCTAAATGGTTGCTGTATTGTATATGTAATGATTGGTATGGTGGCTTACCTATGAGTAGATCATTGCCATATTGCCCATACTGGAACCGCCCATTGATAGTGGAATGGCGGAATATGTAGGCATCATGGACGTTGCTGGGATATTTTGCTAGGATATTGGTGAAGAGCCCACAGTCGTCCACAATGGCCTGCACATTGATTGAATGGGTGTGCTTGCAGTTACCACATAGATGTTCCGTTGCTGCAGGTGGCACCAGTTGGACATGGGTGCAGTTCATTGCACCCAGGGAACACAGCAATTTGGTAGAAACCTTTCTTGGTCTCCTGCTGCAGATGCTGGGTGTTTGGGAAACAGATGTGGTGGGGTGTGAGGCGTATGATAGCGTATAGGACCTTAGGTAGGAGGACGAGAGGGATGACTGGGATATACCAGCCACTTGTGCGCCCGATATCTGAAAAGATCCAGACGCCAGCATATGAAGGACAGCAAGGAGCTTTGTCACGGGTGGAATAGTAGTGGAAGTTTGCACCCTTGCTGTGATGTGTGGCGCAATGTGGACTTCCGGTTCTGTGGGTACATCCTGATCACATCTTGTTCCCTGAGGCAAAGGGTGGTTGTCCGCTATCTGGAGATTCTCTCCCGCCTTCTGCGCTGCCATTGTGGCTGCTGTGGTTGTCTTTGGGGTTTCTGTGGTGGGGGTGGAGGGACCTGCTGTCTTTACGGACATCTGTGGCATTGTCGTTGAGGTTGCAAATGCTCCGTCTGTGTGTTTTCCTCGAGGGGGGTGTGTGGGCCTCTTTTTAACGCCTGGACTGACCAGGAGTTACATTTTGACGCTAATCGGACTTAGCTCAATTTTTGCGGTCCACATCCTTGATATGTGCCGTTTTTGCATCAGGAGGTAAATATGATGCTAGAGGGCTAGTGTCATTTTTAGAAATGGAACGCCTTCCTTGCATCTCATTGTCGCACTGAGACGCTAGGTGGGTTGGTGCTTCCTAAAAATGGCGCTAATTCTAATAATTTGAAGCTAGTTGGATCTAGCATCAAAATATAAATATGGAGTTACGTTTGTGCCGCTTTTGCATAAAAAAATGAAACAAAGGCGGCGCAAACCTTTCATAAATATGGACCTTGTTTTACTAAAGCCCCCGGGTGTGCCAAGTCCCATGGATTTACTGAATGGTTGCTCTTCCAGTCTTCCTCCCCAAAGTGGTCTCGGAACTTAGCAGTCTAATGGCGGTAGCCAGTAGGTAGGTGTAGTTAGGACTAACTTTTCCCATAGACAACATGCTTTTTATTTTGCTAATAACTTTGCCGCCGTTTCACGAATCTTGATGACATTTTTAAAACTTGTATGCTGCATAGTTCAGCTGCTTTCTAGTAAGTGATTCATCAAGTAGGGGCTGAGAAAAAGGCAGGGTCTCACAGCACATTTTCCCCATGCAATGCCTATTTTGAACATGGCTAGAAGCCGAAACACTGAACGGAGTTGCACCAAATTTGGCAGAAAGCTAGATCTTGGTCCAAAAAGATATTTTTTTAATTATTTGGTATAAATCTGCTCAATGTTTTTGGAGTTATTATAGAAAAAAAATACAGATGTTTAGGGGCGCGGATCCTGCTTGGATCCATGGGTACCCATGGATCCTAGCGAAAAGCAAGGCCCTAATTGCTGGCCGCAGCTTGAAAGGAAAGTTGCAGCTGCCATTTTGTTTCTTGGCTGGGCACCTGGTGAGAAAAGATATATAAAACATATACATAAGGAGTTGGGATAGAAGTTTTCTGATACCGTAGGACACATAGAGGGGTCTCTGAGGGATCTCCAAGGGCAAATATTGGCCATTTTTGTATTATTGCTCAATCCACAGATCCACCGTGGCACACAGCGTGTCCCCCAGTGTAAATCTGCGATGGATCTGCAGATCCAAATCTCAAAGGAACAAAAAATAACTCACACCATACCGCCGCCAAACAGGGCTGAAGGCAATGCATAGCATGGGGCTGGGTGCATGCGGGGGGGGAATTGGCTTCTGAACTTTGCCTCGGCCTGAGTGGCAGTGGTTGTATTGACGTGCTGTAATTATATATTACTTAACATTAAAAAATAGAAATTAATTGAAAAAAAACCTAGGTTACAGGAAGGGTCACGTTTTACCCACACAAAACAATGAAATCCAGCAGTTATAACTTCCTATTGAGGTTAAATTTCTGTGAAATGAGCATCATGGCCAGAGCAGAATCTCACCTGCTCATCTTTCCAACATGAATCCTCAGTTTTTCACAAAATGTCTATCTGACTGGAGCACTTTCAGTCCCAGCCCTGGGACCCCATCCCCTGAAGCCCAGCCATCTCTCCTCGGTGCCGTCCAGAGGTGGCGGTCCCTGGGTTTGTGGTGTGAATTAATCCCTGTGGAGGGGGGCCCCATGTGCCCCCTCCTTTATTTTGACATGCCCACAAGACCTTGCCCACCTGGGGGCTTTATTAGAACAAGCTTGTAAAATAAATTTGTGGAAAAGTTTTTTTTTTAAAGAGCTTTTTTGCCCTGACAGGGTCTCTCTGGCACCAGAGCTAAGGGGCCAGGGTGTCCCAACTCTGGCCCCTTTTCTTTTTTTTCACAATTTTTTAGGAGCTCGGCTGAAGCTGAGTTTCAAGATGGCTGCCAACACTTTCTGGTTGAAGTGTTGACAGCCAATCAGAACAAAGGATTTCCTTTGAGAGAGGGGTGCAACCTCCTCTCACTTGGAAATAGGTGTTACAAGGCTTGGGAGGGGGAGCCTTCCCACACCACAGGCTTGCTTTGAAGGGTACATTTGGTGCCCTCCTTGCATAATCCAGTTTGCACCAGTCCAGGGACCCCGGTGCCTGCTCTCGGGCGAAACTGCACAAAGGAAAGAGGAGTGACCAGTTCCCTGTCCATCTCCACCCCAGGGATGGTGCACAGAGTTCCTCCAAGTGGCCACTTGACACTTGATTCTGTCATCTTGCCAATCAAGTGATCAGTGATCCCCTTTGATAGGTGGCCACCTTGAAAAGTGACGAGGCCCTTTTTTAGGCTATTTAGGGACTCCCTTGCGGGTGGGTCCCCAGATTCAGCATGCAAGACTCCACCAGGACTCCTCTGCAATGACCTCTTCGTCTCCTGGCCACTGGAACCACTGTTGGACTTTACAGGAACTGAACAAGACTGCAACACCAAGATGACCTTTCCTTGCAACATTGTTTCCATGGCTCCTGTCAGAAACTTGCAACATTTCCATAGCTGTGCATCCTCTGGGGTCAGCAAGACTTCAGCTGCACTAAAGAAGCAAGAAGGAATCTCCTTTGGAGTGAAGGTGTCACTCGTCTGCATCCGCAGGCACCTAAGGCAACAACGTCTGGCTGCCGAGATCTTCTGTCTTTTGGATCTGCAAAGATTTTCCAATACAGGAGGTGGTACAGAGGGGTCCTCTGGGTCTTCTCTGACTTCTGTCCAACTTTGGAAATGGTGAGCCCTTGCCTCTTCCTCCTTGACAGAATCGCTGTGCACTGCGACTGTTGTAGCAACCAAGACTTGTAGACTCCTGCTCCAAGGAATCTTCAAGCTCCAAGTAGCCCCAGCCCACAACATTCTACCTCTGCAAGGACAGTCTTCTCTCTGCTGCTCCAGCGACATGAGAGTCTTCTTCAGGTGTGCTGCCTGGAACTCACTGCAACTTACTGTGCCTGCTGCCAGTGGGTTGCTCGTGGGTGCTTTGACTGCTTCTGCTGGCTCTCCTGTCTTCTTAGGGCCAGTCAAGTTCCCAGGACCTTGCTGGTCCTCCTCAGCTCTGAAAATCTTCTTCAGCACCTCCTGGCCACTGACCCATCTGCAATCCGGCGACCATTGAGGGACAACTCTGAGGTGACTTGAGAGACTCCTCTGCAGCTCCTGGACTCTGCAGGTGGACTTCATCCACCACGTCTACCCGGGTCTCTACCCACAGATGGGTGGGCATTGGCTTCTGTCCCACCTGGACACTACTTCGTGGACTGGACTTTGTCCCCTTCTTTTACATGTCCTCTTCATCTGGAATCCACTGCTGGGTTCCACCGGCCTGGTCCTGTTCTTGCATTATTCCATTTCCAAGTTCCCATAGCCTATGGAAGGACAAGGTAACTTACATCTGCTCTCCTGGTCACTGGGGGTCTTCTAGATACTTACCTCTTTGGGTTCCGTACTCTCTTAGCCCTTGGCTGACTACTCCATATCTTCTGGTGGGGGACCCATTCTCGCATTTCCCAATTTTAGTAAATGGTTTGCCCTCCCTATAGGGCCCTTGCTTTTTCTAATGTTTTATGCTAATCCTTAGTACTTACCTGTGTACATTTTGTGCGTACTTACCTCCAGATATAGGGGATTGCCTATAATAATCTAGTTCAGTGTTTCTGTAATAAAGTACCTTTATTTTTGCAACTCTGTGTGGTTCCTTTTATGTGTGACACATAACTATGTGACTACTGTGGTATTGCAAGTGCTACACACTCCTCCTAGATAAGCCTTGGCTGCTCACCATAGCTACCACTAGAGAGCCCTGGCTTCCTACCGACTGCAACACTAACAATGGTTGCCTGGACCTGGTATAAGGTGCCAACAACATAGGTGTCCACCACAAACCAGGCCAGCCTCCTACACATGTGCTTCTGGGTTTAGCCCTTCATCAGTAGAGAGCAGCAGACTTTTTGCTGGGGTTGGTGGGAATGCCTCCAAAGTCCTCTCATGTCTCAGTAACACTTACTGCATAGGTGCATCAACCAAAGCTTGTCAGCTTGCTGGGTCAAGAGAGCCTTTTTAAGCAGGAAACAGTTGGGAGCACACTGCCTCACACTCCAGTGCAGTTTGCCCCATTGCATTATGGTAAATGCAGTACAGATTTGCGCTTACTTCATTTGTAGTCCACAGTTCTTTACCTTAATGGGTGCCACCAGTGCTGTATATCTCTAGACATGTGTATCCGGGTTTAGCCCTTCATCAAAAGAGAGCGGTAGGCTTTTTTCTGGGGTTGCTGGAAATGCTGCCAAAGTCCTCTCAGGTCTCAGTAACACTTAATGGCACACAGGTGCATCAACCAAAGCTCATCAGCTTACTGACTCAAGCAAACCTTTTTAAGCAGGAAACCGTCAGGAGCACACTGACTCATACTCCACTAAGCAGTTTGCCCCATTGCATTATGGTAAATGCAGGTCAAATTTGCGTAGTTCTTTACCTTGGTGGGTGCCGCCAGTGCTGTCTAGCTCTAGACACGTGTTTCTGGGTTTAGCCCTTTAATAGTACAGAGCAGCAGGCTTTTTTTCTGGGGTTGCTGGAAATGCTGTCTAAGGCCTCTCAGGTCTCAGTACCATTCACTGGCACACAGGTGCATCAACCAAAGCTAAGAAATAATTTTGAAAATGCCAACAATTGGTGGGGCATTGGAGTTGATGATGATGAGGGGAGTGCACTGTGCACTCCCCTCACTGTGCACGTATCTTTGGCCGGCTGTCTCAGGTCCGCCAAACATACATTGGCAGTAGGCTCTCTCCAGCCCAGCTACACAGTTGCAGTGCTGGAGAGAGCCTGCACAGGCTCCCAGTCTGCCTGGGAGCACCCTGAGTGGGTGCTCCCAGCCAATCCTGACTCTGCTCTGAGCAGCATCAGGATTGGCAGCAGGGCAGGCTGGAAACCTGTGCCTGCAGTGCAGCCGAGGAGCAGCGGTGCGGCCGTGGGGAAGCAGTTAAGTTATTATTATAATATTTATTTATGAATTTGCCTCGCCCTCTGCACACCCCGCCCCAACAAAGCCCCTCAAGCAGCTCCTGCTAGGTGTACTAAACCAGATGGCTCAATCTACTCTACCTTTCCTAACTCTGGGAAACCCTTTAGGGTAGTTGAGCACTTCACAAGACGTAGTAATAATAATAATAATAATAATAATAATAATAATAATAATGGCTCATAAGAGGGCAGGGTGAACCCACTTTGAACCCCAGGGCTATGTGGGAGGGTCCCAAAGGGACTATTCCTTAAGTTAAAAACATTTTATGTTGCAGATAACAGCACTTGGTAGAGCGTTACAGCATGGCATAAATAAATACTGCATGTCTTTTACAAAATATTTAATGGAAGCACATAGCAAAAGGTAAAGGTGCAATGTACCTGTGAGAGGATGTGGAGTTATGGCCAGAGCTGTCCACTTTGGGCCTGGGGAACCAATGCTTGAGTCTCGGCGTCTGCCCAACATATTGTGATTGTGGGCAAATCACTTAGGCCCTCATTACAACCCTGGCGGTCGGTGCTAAAGTGGCGGTAATACCGCCAACAGGCCGGAGGTAACAAAAATAGAATCATGATCATGGCGGAAACAGCCAACACAGGCAGCCACTTTAACACTCCGACCGCCACGGCGGAAGCAACAAACACCCCGGCCGTAACCGCCAACAGCCAGGTGGAAGACAATGTACCGCCCACTGAATTACAACCCGCCCATCCGCCAGCTTTTCCGGGGCAGTAGCATTGCCATCAAAACACAGCACAGCGGAAACAGTACTTTGAAGGGAAACCATTCAGCTCTCGACACTCAAGGAAGAACCAGGACGACATGGATCCGAGCTGCAGGTCCTCCCCATGCTGGTGTATCTGCTCATATACCAGGAGCACCAACGCCGGCGACGACGACCACGGTGAGTACTGCACCTAGCACACAAGCAAGGGGGGAGGAAAAAGAGAGTGACACACACATGCCACACACAACATCCCCACCCCCACCCTCACCGTCAACACCATACACACACAGATACAACAACATTACATATACACCCCATACTTAGAAATACGTACATAATTAAATGCACAGAATGTACAATATATGCAATATAAACAAAATGAGGGACAATGTCCACTCAAAAATAGTCCGTGGCCCACTGGGCCATAACACATAGGCCAAGCCCACATTTGACCCCTACCTCAAAATGGAGGGAACACTGCTGGGGCATCAGGTCGAAAACACACAGGCACCTCAGGGGGACAGGGAAGGGGGGCACCTCAGCCGGAAGATGGTACTGCGCCACTGCTCCTGGAGGGGGCTCCATGCCCACAGCTTGGTCCTGGGGAGTGCATGGCCACAGTCTCTCTAGTGGATGGCTTCTCCACTGGTTCTGGAGGGGACTTTGTGCCCAGTGTGCTTCATCCTGCCATGGATAGGGTGATGAGTGGATGCCCTCTTCCACCGGTTCAGGAGGGGGCTTTGTGCCCAGTGTGCTTCATCCTGCCAAGGATAGGGTGAGTGGATGCCCTCTTCCACTGGTTCTGGAGGGGGGTTTGTGCCCAGTGTGCTTCATCCTGCCAATGATAGGCTGAGTGGATGCCTTCTTTCACTGGTTCTGGAGGAGGCTTTGCGCCCAGTGTGCTTCATCCTGCCATGGATAGGGTGATGAGTGGATGCCCTCTTCCACCGGTTCAGGAGGGGGCTTTGTGCCCAGTGTGCTTCATCCTGCCAAGGATAGGGTGAGTGGATGCCCTCTTCCACTGGTTCTGGAGGGGGTTTGTGCCCAGTGTGCTTCATCCCGCCAATGATAGGGTGAGTGGATGCCTTCTTCCACTGGTTCTGGAGGGGGCTTTGTGCCCAGTGATGCAGCTCTTGGGGGGTGCCAGGTCACAGTCCGTCACCTGCATGTCAGAGCCACGAGATTTGCAGTGGCCGGGATGCATGATACTCCATGGAGGCAGGACTACAGTTCATCCACCGGCGGCTACGGCTGCATAGTGGTGGTAGTGCCGGTGCTGGTAGGGGTGCTGCCACTGGTGGGGAGAGGCTCCAGCCCTTCCCCTGCAGACTCGGACGGGTGCACATTGGGGCTGCTGCTGCTTGCAGTGGTGCTATTTTCAGCGGTGCAGTTGGCGGTGCTTGCGGCGGTGCAGGTGGCGGTGCAGGTGGCTGAGCTGCCAGTGGTGTGGGAAGGCTCCAGCCCTTCCCCTGCAGCCTTGGACAGCTTCCCACTGGGGCTGCTGCTGCTGACAGTAGTGGTTCTTGCGGCGGTGCAGGTGGCGGTGCTTGCTGCGGTGCTTGCGGTGGTGCAGGTGGTGGTGCTGGTGGTTGTGCTGGTAGCCACCAGGCCTTCACCTGCAGGATGGGACGGCTGAAGTGCCATGGCTGGTGTTCTGTGCCCCTTCCTGCCCTTGGCACATGGTGGTGTCAAATTGGGTCTGGCAGCTGAAGTTTTTGACATGGCCTTGCTGGGTGGTTGTGGCTCCTTCTCCTTGTTGGATGCTGTCCCCTTCTTGACCTTGCCAGGTGGCGGAATCTTCTTGGCTTTGGCAGGAGTTAGTGGTACACTGGCTGGGCTGACAGGTGCCCCTATAGAGCCTCTGACAGCTGCAGAAACCACAGCGGATGTGGACTTGGTGGCTGAGGTGCTGGGCTGGGTTTTGGCCACCCTGGCATGAGGTGAAGGATGCGGGAGGTAGGGAACAGGTCAATGCTGGCTAGGAAAAACTTCTTAGGGACATTGGGACGGGAAGAGGGTGAAGATTTGGGAGGGAAGGAAGAGGGAGTGGTTGTTGGTGGTGTCAGTCTGCTGTGTTTGGGTGCAGGTGCATGAGCTAGATGCTGTTGTGAGGTGGATGGCTGTTAGGTGGGTGTGTGCTTGCGTTTGTGTACTTTGGGAGGAGGGGTCAAAGACACAGTGGGAGAGCACACAGGGGACGTGTGCATGGATGTGGGGGTGGTGACTGCCAGTGAGGGGTGTGTAGTGATGGGTGTGCTGGAGGTAGTAGATGAGGATGTAGTGCATGCAGGTGTGAGTGGAGATGCTACTGGGAGGGACGTGGACGAGGGGCAGGGGGACACAGTGGAGGCAGTGGATGTTGATGTGTCTGAATGGGGATGGTGCTTGTGTGAGTGCCTGTGAGATGAAGTGTGGTGCTTGTGTTTGCCTGAGCCACTTCTATGTGTTGATTTGGGTGAATGCTGGTCTGAAGGTGTGCTTGGGATAGGCTGGGGTTGAGGGGATTGGGACTGGGTAGAGGAAGTTTGAGGGGGAGGCTGGAGACAGGGGCAATGGCTGCCATCAGTGCAGAGGCCAGAGCATGACATGCTTTCTGTTGGACCACCACGCCAGAATGAATAGCCTTCAGGGATGCATTTGTTTGTTGTAAATGCCTCTTGAGATCCTGGAATGCATTCCATATGGTTGACTGCCCAACAGTGAGGGCTCTCAGGAGGTCAATAGCCTCCTCACTGAGGGCAGCAGGGCTGACTGAGGCAGGGCCTGAGGTGCCTGGAGCGAAGGAGATGCCCACCCTCCTCGGTGAGCGGGCACGGGAAACACGCTGAGGGGCTGCTGGGAGGGCGGTGCTGGTACGGGGGTGGCGGCTATACCTGTTGTTGGGGTGGGCACAGAGGTGTCCACCACCACCACCAGGGAGCTTCCATCAGAGGAGGAGTCACTGTCTGTTGTGTCCCCTCCTGTCTCTGTCATGGTGCTCCCCTCGCCCTCCTTCCCACTGCTGCCCTCACCGTCAGTGGATTCATCCTCCAGACCCATGAGGGATGCAGCTCCCCCCATCGCCTGTGCCTCTGCTCCTCCACCAGATGATGCTAATGCACACAAGGACAGGGTGACAAAAAGGGGGAGGAGAGACAGAGGATACACTTGATCAGTGCCAGCAACAACACTACCATTGGTGTACACAACACAAAGGGAGCAGCCCTATGCACTAGACCATGCACTACCAGTTACAAAGATAGTCACCAGCCCATGGGGTACACAGCATAATGCCATCAGCTGCACACCTGAAACAAACAGGGCCCTACCCAGTAGTAGATGCCCACTAACACCGTTGGAGTGTGTCCAAGCCTGACGAACAAGGGACCTACCCTGCGATGTTTGCCCTGGCCTAGGGGCTCCCACAGTCCACATCCCCCACCCAGGTAAAACCTTAACGTGCGCAAAGTCATGATTCTGAATCTGTACTCACCCCCTTGTGGCTGCTGTGATGCCCTCAAGCACCCATCCAACTCCGGATAGGCCACCGCCAGGATGCGGAACATCAGGGGGGTCAGGGTACGACGGGCACCCCTTCCTCGTTGAGAGGCCAGCCCCAGCTGGGCCTCTGCTGTTTCCCATTCCCAGCGGCACAGGTCCTCCCACCGTTTGCAGCAGTGAGTGCTCCGCCTGTCAAAGACCCCCAGGGTCCGCACCTCCTTGGCGATGGCACACCAAATACACTTTTTCTGATGGGTGCTGACCTGCAGGAAAAAGACAGCAGAAAAGGAATTAGTCATACCGTCCGGACTGTCATACTCATGCCCCACCATATCCCTCCCATCACCTTATGCACATACATTGACCACCATACATGGAGCACTCTGCCCAGGACCCCTCAGCCCCCCCCCCCACATGTGGCTTACACACACAGCACTTCATAAATTCATGGCCCCGCATAATGCTCACAGTGTACTCACCTGTTTGTGTGGAGGACCATAGAGTAAAGTGTACTGGGGTAGGACCCCATCCACCAGTCTCTCCAACTCCTCCGAAGTGAGGGCAGGGGCCCTTTCCCCAGACACTTGAGCCATTGTCGCTTCCAGACACAGGTCACAGCAGCACTTGCAGTGTAGGTCTTCGCCTGTTGAAGGTCAGATAGCAAGTGAGTGAACAGATAGAAAATGGCGGTCACATCAGTGGCGGTGTGTACCGCCACCGCTGGCGTACATCGTCATTGGCTCCTGGAACCCATAGGGCCTAATGTTAACCAATGCAAAGTTGCGCAGCGGTCATCGACCGCCTACTGCTACGCCGCACAACGCCAGCGGAATTACCTCATTTCCACTTGTCTCTCCTCAGAGGTCAGGCATCAACTATTTCAGGGGGGTACAGGCCATGGGACCTAACTGCGTCACAGTAGACATTGGCACATCAACTGACTCTCAAATTCACATACTGTTCCTGTAAAGGAATAGATGCATCATTATTTCAATAGATGTGTCAATATGATCCTCTGCTCACCGTTTTTCCTCCTAGACTTCAACTGCTGAGGATGAATATGAGATGGAGACATCCTCCTGTGACCCTTGGTGGACCTGGTGACAATGGAGGACAGACACATTATCCTAACCTACAGACTTGATAGGGCCACAATCCAAGATCTGTGTGCCCAATTGGAGCCAGACCTGATTTCAGCTATCCGTCAGCCCACAGGTATCCCCATTCTTGTGCAGGTCCTGTCAGTGCTCCATTTCCTGGCAAGTGGTTCCTTCCAAGCAACAGTGGCCATGACATCAGGGATGTCACAGCTTATGTTCTCAAACGTGTTGACCAGAGTGTTGTCTGCCCTGCTGAAACACATGCGCAGCTACATCGTATTCCCCCAGGTGGAGGATTTGGCCACAGTGAAAGCTGACTTCTATGCCCTGAGAAATATCCCCAACATCATTGGTGCCATTGATGGTACACATGTAGCATCCCCCCCCCCCCTGGGAGGAATGAACAAGTGTTCAGGAATAGAAAAAGCTATCACTCTCTGAAAGTGCAGATGGTGTGTTTGGCGGACCAGTACATCTCCCATGTGAATGCCAAGTATCCTGGCTCTGTGCATAATGCCTTTATCTTGAGGAATAGCAGCATTCCATATGCGATGGGCCAACTCCAGAGGCACCGGATGTGGCTAATAGGTGAGCCAAAGGTCCCCACACGCAATGAGTAAGTGTCTGGGTATGGTGTTGTCCCTAAGGGTCAGTGTGTGTCTAACAGTTGTCCCTTGATATTTGCAGGTGACTCTGGGTACCCCAACCTCTCATGGCTACTGACCCCAGTGAGGAATGCCAGGACAAGGGCAGAGGACCGTTACATTGAGGCACATGGGCGAAGAAGGAGGATAATTGAGAGGACCTTTGGCCTCCTGAAGGCCAGGTTCCGGTGCCTCCATCTGACAGGCGGATCTCTGTACTGCTCACCCAAGAAAGAGTGCCAGATCATCGTTGCATGTTGCACAACCTGGCCTTGAGACGCCAGGTGCCTTTTCTGCAGGAAGATGAGCCTGGAGATGGTCTTGTGGCAGCTGTGGAGCCTGTGGACAGTGAGGAAGAGGAGGCAGAGGAAGAAGATGTGGACAACAGAAAATCACTCATACAACAGTATGTCCAGTGACACACAGGTAAGACACTGTAACTTCACTTTCCATTGCAGTTTTGTGTTGGACATTATACATGGCAGCCTGATTTTTCATATTGTATTGCCACTTACATTACCCTTTGCCATCTCTATTTTCAGATCTCTGTGCCCCACTCTGGCTCCTGGTGTGTTCCCTGCTGCCCACTACAGGTCATGCCTATGTATACATGCCTGTACAGTTGAATTGCAATGTTTACAGCTTGTTAAATGAATACATATTTGAAACAATTGATAGAATCCATACTTGTATTAGTTCCAAGGGTGTTTATTTATGTGCAAATAAGTGGAGGGGTATTGCAATGGGCTGGGTTGATGATGGAGGAAAGTCGAGGGTAGAGTCCAGTCTATTGGTATCACAGGTGCATTATCCCATGGGGCATAGGAAGGGGAGCAATAGCAGTTCAAGGTGGACAAGGTAACAGAGTGGGACAGAAGGGCGACAATCAGGAGAGTCTTATTTCCTGGTGGGGGTTTTGGCAATGTTCTCTGGCTTCTCCATGGACCGCAGGGACCATTTGCGGGTTGGTTCTCTTTCTGCAGGGGGTGGGGTGCTGGTGGCCTGTTGGTCCTGTGGCGGGGCCTCCTGTCCACTGGCGCTGGCCGAGGTGGGGGGCTGTTCACCAGTGTGGCTAGTGTCAGGGGCCAGTTGGTGTGCCACTGCCTCCCTTATGGTGTTGGCCATGTCAGCCAGCACCCCTGCAATGGTGACCAGGATGGTGTGGATGTGTTTGAAGTCCTCCCTGATCCCCAGGTACTGTCCCTCCTGCATCCTCTGGGTCTCCTGCAACTTGTCCAGTATCTGGCCCAAGGTCTCCTGGGAATGTTGGTATGCTCCCAGGATCCCTGCAAGTGCCTCGTGGAGAGTGGGTTCCCTGGGCCTGTTCTCTCCCTGTCACACTGCAGTCCTCCCAGTATCCTTGTTGCCCTCTGCCTCTGTCCCCTGAACCATATGCCCACTGCCACTGACCCCATGTCCCTGATCGTCCTGTGTTTGTGGGGTTGCCTGGGGTCCCTGTAGTGGTGGACACACTGCTGATTGACGTGTCCTGGGGACCGAAGTATGGGCCCACTGGGTGGGTGCTGTGCTGGTGTTTCCTGAGGGGGGAGGCTCTGTGGTGGTATGGGACTGTGGCAGGGTAACCGACTGTCCAGAGGTCTCTGATGGGCCACGTTGGTCATCGTGATCCAGGCGTGCAGAGCTGCTGTCATCACTGTGGGCCTCTTCTGGGGGGGACTGGATGTTGGTGGCACCTCCTCTCTGGTGACATTGAGTTGGGGTCCTGTGGGGATGAAATGCAGTGTTATTGTATCTGCGTGTGCCATCTTGTGCATAGGTATGTTTCCCTTTATGGTTGTTATTGGCAAGGCAGCTTTGGCTTGTGTGAGTTGTGAATCAGTTGGCTACTTGATGGTCACTAGTGTGCATGCTGTGGTGATGTGTGTCGATGCAGGTCTGTGATGGGTGTCCATGCATTGTTGTTGCATACAGGGCTTGGTATTGGGGTGTGTGGGTTGTGATGGTGGGGTATATGTGAGGTGGTGGAATGATGGGGGTGAGGGAGGGGTGGGAGTTAGTGATGGCATGCAGGTAGGGGGGTGATAGTAATAGAGATTTGAATTACCAGAGTCCAGTCCTCCTGCTACTCCTGCGAGGCCCTCAGGATGCATGATCGCCAAGACTTGCTCCTCCCATGTTGTTAGTTGTAGGGGAGGAGCTGGGGTCCACCGCCAGTCCTTTGTACGGCTACCTGATGTCTTGCAACCACGGAACTCACCTTCCCCCGTAGGTCGGTCCACCTCTTCCTGATGTCATCCCTTGTTCTTGGGTGCTGTCCCACAGCGTTGACCCTGTCCACGACTCTCCGCCATAGCTCCATCTTCCTTGCAATGGACGTCTGCTGCACCTGTGATCCGAATAGCTGTGGCTCTACCCAGATGATTTCCTCCACCTCCTCTGAGAACCTGGGGTGTCTTTGTGGTGCCATGGGTGTAGTGTGAGTGGTATGTGTGAGGGTGTGTGGGGTGATGTGTTGGGAGGTGTGCTGTGAGGTGCGTGGATGGTGTATGGGTGATGGTGTTATGTGGCTCAGATTGGGTGAGTGCACCTGGCTTGTCTCTCTCTCTCAGTTGGCAATATTTTTTTCATTGTAAGGGATTGTGAGTATTGTGTGTGTGTGTTTTATAGTGGTGTGGGTGTGTGGGTGTGGTGTGTGTATGTGTGAAAGGTGTGTGTATTTTGAATTGTCCAACTTGGGGTAGATTTGTAAGTGTGTGTGTATTTTGAGTGTGGCGGTGTGTAGTGCCAATGGTTTACCACGGTTGAAAGACTGCCGTGGTGAGTCGTGGGTCCTGATGCTATGGGCGTATTTCTGTTGGCGTAACGGTGTTGATTTTGGTACTGCCAATTTATCACTGACCTTTGGGCTGGCGGACTTGTGTGGGTGTCTGTATAGTGGCGGATTTCTATGTGTGGGTCATAATACCCGGTCACGGTATCTTGGTGCCCGTCAGAACAGCAGTCGGGGGCATTTACCGCCAAGGTTGCAATTAGAGCCTTAATCTTGCCGTGCCTGAAAAATCAATGTAACCTTGTGTAATGTAACTGGTGCTCATTCAAAGGGCTTTAATGCTTTCGGATCGGGTGTACACTGTTCAAAACTGAAAAAAATCCCCTATGCATTGTTTACAGGTGAACAACGACACGCAATACAGAACGTTTGCTCCTACTAGCAGAATGCACAGAAGGACATTTTTTATTTGTGGTGAAACCAGGTTCATTGAACGGAATACAATTGCAACTCTAATTTGGTTAGTACAGCATTCTTCAGCAGGAAGAAGAGAATTGCTGAGAATTTCAATGAGCTGACAGCAGAGTCCCTGCTGGATAGAGAGGCCTGTTACTGCAGTGTGTGTATATATAACGTTAAAGTAACGATCTTTGATTCCAAAGTGCTCTTGCTGTGACAGTGATTTATGGTGCAGCAGAGAAACAGCCCTTTCAGAAAGTCTTTGTATTCAGATTCCTGGAAGGATAGGCTATCACTTTTTATGTTTATCGAGAATGACGTGCAGAGGGCACATTGTAAAGGACGCCAAAGTCGGAGTAATTTTTTCATGTGAGAAGCTCTGAACGGTAAAATGGAGAAACCAACGAAGGAAGCAGACCGCCATATTAGGGCAGACAAAGCCCTTGCACACATCTTTCTGTTTGACATTCCTTCCACACAATTTGTTAAGTATTCTCCACAGGTGAATACTGGAACCTGATATTCTTACTCGCAGCTTAGAAATACCCAGGCACAATGCAGCAAAGGAAAGCATTAATTAGCATTGCTTAAAGTGTCAAGACCCCTTAATCCCTCTAGGCATTCATGCTAGATCTTTCCTAAATCCCCTCTTTGTTCTGCGAGCTTAGCAGAAACAGATTCTCCTACCTCTGAATGGAGAGATAAATAGGAGACAGGTATTAAAGTATGCCACAGGCAGAAGCTTCTTTGTTTGCCATCTTTGAAACAGCGGTCACGCGCAAAGGACTAAGCATAAATCCTATATTATTACTAAAAACCTGACTTTTCCCATCTAAGCCAGATGATATCAACCACCTAGTGTTTGTGTTGACAGGAGAAAAAGAGAATCTTTCATGCAGATCACTTCCCCTTCCACATTTTAAACTAACATACACTGATAGCTTACAACGCAGGCAGACGATACCTATCGCCCGCCCCCCCACTTCCAACAAACAGAAACATGAACAAATAGCTGGTTGAGCCACAAGTGACATATATATATGTCGCTAGTGACATGGAATTTCCATACCAGTTGCTAAATTCCTAAACGCTTTGACAGTCGGTGTCACATGCATGCCTTGGCTTTGAACAGCTAAGTGACAATGTATGATTTCTAAAATTGAGCGATGGACTTGTTCTGTCAGTGCACACATGAGTAGGAGAAATGTGCAATGTAGCGCTACATCTGGGACGGACAAGTAGTAGTGAGTCTGTGGCACCACAAAGAGGAGGTAATTGAATGTGAAAGCTGGATTTGCATGCGAAGTGATTACCAATGTATCACCTTGCTAAGAAGGTTTAGCAAGTGTGAGTTTTTTACTTATTTTTTATAAACAAATGCATTATGCAAAAAAATGGCAACAATAAACAATAACAAAGTGTCCCCGCAGTCCAGCAATACCTGTCCTGGTACTGAAGAGGAGTCCTTTTCAGGAAGTTGTGCACATGTAATCAAGCAAAAATTCTAGTACAACAGGTCAAGACAGCAATTACATGAAGTGGGCTGACACACTATCACATGCTGTATGCTCTGGAAGGTGGAAACAAGATGTGAATGCAACTTGAATAAACCAATGGATGAAGGGAGCTGATCGAACGTCCCTGTATGTATACATGTTTGTGCTTTTATTTTAGAAAGCATGTATGTGGCTGAAGCGACAATAAAGCTGTCTTTACTCCAGCCTTAAAATTACCACAAGAACATCCACAGAAATGCACACTATTAGGGCGCATGACATGTTATCTGTGTGAGAAAAAGGAATTAGGTAGGGCCTGTGAACATACCATTTGGCATTTGTATTCAGAGAACTATAACCACGTGGTATATTCAAACCATAGACTCTCTCACACACACACACACACACACTTTCTGTCTGCAAGTACAACTGTCTCTACGGATGATATTGGTGTATGCCTATGTGAAAGGTATACGGAAGTATTCATACACAAACAATCACTAATGGCCCTTTGGCACTTTTGGCGCTTTGGCACAATGCAGCACACACAGATGTGCCAAAGCATCATGTCCAAATGATTGTTTATGTGCAGGAAGGGACACTTTCCCGCACATAAACAATCACACCCCTCAAAGCAGACATCCTTGCATGATGGTGCAAGGATGTCTGCGTTGGCACTGGCTGCTAAATTTAGCACCAGCGCAGGGGTAAATGCAGGGGTGCGCTGTATTCACTTTAATACGGTGCATCCCTGCATTTCTAAACAATAATTTCACGCATTTTGCTTTTTCTATGCGTGCAGCCGAATGCAGCACGCATAGAAAAAGCAAAATATATGGAGGATTAAAAGTATTCCTCCTTGTTGCACCCTGCTAACGCCACCCCTGGGGGTGGTGTTAGATTTTGTTGCTGCCTCAGGTTTGCATGATTTCACACAGAAAGATGATCTCACTCTTTGTACTTGTCAAATAAATTTTTTATTCAATTTGTCAGAACATTTCTCCTTCTAAGTCTTGCAGGGTTGGTTGGTTATAGGGGGATGGCCACAGATCTGGCTCTGTGGCCAACACCCTCCATGCACAGCTGAAGGCCATCTGTGGTGCAGATTTAGGTGGTTATAGGATTTGGCTGCAGGCCCTCCGGCCAACTGCCACCACACACAACCTTTGGCCCTGTGCGATGCTGGTTGGATTAATGTATAACAATCAAAATTATTTTATGTTAAAAAAAATCACAAAAAAAACACAGTTTTCTTATCAATAATTTTATTGCAAAAGTTGCATTGATAATATCAAAGATGCCAGACAAGATCTCTATAGTAATATAATATGTGGATAATTAGCTATGCATGGAGAAGGCGCAAGTTATAGTTACCTTAGGGCGCAAGTTATAGTTACTTAAAAGAACTCTAGCTATGACCGCTCAACTCCTATGGTTTTGTACGAGTATTGTACAAATTTGGTGTAATTCCGTCCAGTGGTTCAGCCTTCAGTCGGGTCTAAAGAATCCTATGGGAATTAACGTGGGAAATGCAATGTTTTTTTACCCCCTTTTCCTCGGCCCCCAGTAGACGTATCACCACAAAACTTTCCATGTGCAACAAGAATCACAGACACACTTTTTTAAAAACAAAATTGTGAAGAGTTGTCAAGCGCTGCCAATATATATATATATATATATATATATATATATATATATATATATATATATATATATGTATACCTTGAGAGTTATAGTTAGCACCAACTTTTCCCATAGATGAAACATTTTTTTGTATTGCTAATAACTTTAGCGTCTTTGACGAATCTTCACAAAATTTTCAAAACTAGTTGGCTGCTCACTTCGGCTGCTGTCCTGAAGGTTGTGGGTGATTAATCAGACTGGGGTCAAGAAAAAGATGGGGTCCCAAAACACGTTTTCCTCTTGGAGTGTCCCATAGGGATTTTGAACACAACTACAGCCCAAACCGCTGAATGGAACCACACCAAATTTGGCAGAAAACTAGCTCTTGGTTAAGGACAAGCTTATTTTGTGTCTTGGTGTAAATTCGTTCAGTAGTTTTTGAGCTTATAAGGGAAACACAAAATTGTATATCTATGGACGCGGCCACTCTGCGGCTCCAACCCCACAGGATCCGTGGATCCACATGCTAAAGGTATGCCTGATTGGCTGGCTGCAAGCTGACAGAGAAAAGTTGAGGCCGCCATTTTATGTATCAGGGAAACAGTCTTGAGGGCTGAAAAGTAGTGTGTGATTTAGAAGAAGGGGTCGGGGTAGATGTTCTCTGACCCATTTTTGCGTTACAGAGATGACAAAAGTATGTGTGATGGGCAAGAAGTTGCCTAAAAACTTTTTTTTGCCACATGCAAGAACAGCGGATCCACTCCAGTGCTCAGCATGTCCCCCAATGTAAATCTGCGATGGATCTGTGGATGCCGTTGTGAATAAAAAAATAATAATATATACACCCATACCCACTCACAGACCTACTCAGATACTCCCACACACAAACAGAGACCCACAGAAACACTCACAAGCCCACTCACAGACCCACACAGACACTCACACACCCACTCAGACACTCACACACCCACTCGGACACTCTTATATCCACTCACAGACAGACAATCACTTACAAATGCACTCAGACACTCTCACAACCACTCACAGATCCACTCAAATACTCACACACCCACTGATAGACCCAGTTAGACACTCATACACCCACTCACAGACCTATTCAGACACTCATACTTCCACTATGAGACCCAGTTAGACACTCACACTCCCACTCACAGAACCACACAGACACTCATATCCCCACTGTTGGAAAGTGGAATATTGGTAAGGGCACGTAAATTCCTACACTTAGCAATAGGCCACAAACCCACACTAGGTCCAGACAAGGTCTTAATAAATTAATCCTGGCTCAACCCTTGGTAGCTTGGCAACGAGCAGTTAGGCTGAACTTAGGAGACAGGTTTGTAAAGCATTTCATATCAACAGTAAATAAGTAAAACACAAAACACAATAAAATTCCAACACCAATTTATGAAAACAGATTATATTTTTATCTTTAAAATGACACTAAAACATTACAAATCCAATAAACGGAACCAGAGATTTGTAAAATGAAATGTTTTCTAGCGATTAGAAATCAAAAGCACCAATCTGGACATCTGGTTGCAGTCAACCGGAACAAAGTCAAAAGTTGAGGCCAACTGCCATGGAGCCTTGCACAGCTACACTGAGCGTGAGCCCTTGGTTAAAGAAGTCACAAGTTGAGGCCGACCTCGCTGGAACCCTCTTTGAATACACGTGGCCCCAGTCCAGTTTCCTACGTTGGGACTTAAAAAAAATTTCGGGACGGAAATCTTCACCCGGACCCAAGTCGAAAGCTGAAGCTGACCTAGATGGAACCCTCCTCGAATACTCTGTGCGGGAAGCCTCGGTCAAACTTTTACCTTTGGACTTAGAAACATTTTGGGAGCTTTTGTTACCCGACGTCAGACGACCCTGTTCAGCAAGCCGATTTCAATGTGACATTGTCTGATTGTCTTTCCACAAGCCCCCGGTAAAATCCAAGGAGTCTGGGGCTCAGGAGCTTTTCAGCAGGACGGACATGCAAGTCAGGCCTGGTCGCAGTGGACGTTGGCTGGCTTGACTCACGATGTCGGGTTGGTCCACTTATGGAGCTTTTTCCTAAAGTTGCTCCAATCTTCTCCAAACTTCTGGTTCGTCTTCCAGAAGCAGTTTTATGGCCCTTTTGGTATCCGCAACTCACCCCAAGGATCCGGAAGCTCTGAATTGCTCCTTGGGTGAACTCCCAGAATGCACCTGGTTCAAATCCTTAAATGACCACTGGTCAGCTGGTCAATTTCTGCAGGGCTTGAAGCAGGGGACTCTGGTCAGCTCTTTTCTACCTGTATCAACAGGGAGTTCCTTCTTTGAGTGGTAGAAGCCAGGCAAAGTCCTTTTCTTGGTGATGCCCTAAGTATGCAGCTGGTGAAGTCCTTCTGAATGCAGTGTCCAGGTGCAGGCCAGGGGTCCAGCAAGAAAGACCTTCTTCTTCTTGTCTTGTTCCAGTAGAGATCTGAAGTGGGGGCAGCTATGCCATTTTTATCCTTGCTCCTGGGTTGGCAAGCAGGGGGTGCTCCTGTCAAATAACATGCAGGCTACTACCCTCTTGAGTGACCATTTCCTGGGCTTCCTGGAATTGTGTAAAAAATCAATCACTCTTAGAGTTTAGATCTGCCTGAGCCCACCCACTGGTGTGACTAAGTTGTAGTTAAAACACCCCCTTCCACCCCTCTCCTAATCTAATCAGGGGTTACCTGGTTGTCTGGGGCTGAAGGAAATGGGTGAGCTACAGTTGCTGTCACAAATGTCCTTACCTCCTTTGAAATCCAGTTTGGCTCCTCTCCCTCATCCTGTTCTACTATGTGCTGAGGCAGATCTCCTCCCACCAGATGCTTCTGTTGTTTCAGCCCAGGACACTACACACCTCCTCAAGGCAGCCTCAAGGCTTTGCAGGGCTGAAGTTGGTAACTTTTAGCAAGAGTTCTAAAACTCTTTCTAGGTACAGGTTACATAAAATTCAACAGAGGCAAGTTGTTAAATTTTTATAGCTTTTAATTTGATACTAAACTTGATATATTCAGCTCCTTCCTATGGAAAATAAGACTTTATTATTCAAAAATGAAGTCCCCTTAGGATGGCCTTTGGAGTCCATTCGCTAACATGGTTAAAATGAATTTGGCTGTTTTTCCTTCACCAGGGACTATACAACTTATTTTATAAAGTGCCTGCTTATAGTTATACTGCACCCAACCCTGGACACACTTAGCGCATACCGTAGGGGTGACTTATATGTAATAATAAGGTAGCTTAGGACTTTGGAAGTACTTTTAATTCCAGAGTCAAATTTGGGGTTGAAGGAGGCTGGCTGGAGATGTAGTGTGCAAAGCTAGGCAACCACGCATTGGTTTACAGAGGTAAAATCTAGATTACCTAATGCTCTAATTTTTATGGTAGCTTGGTCGAGCACTTAGGCCAGTCTTGGAGAAGTGCAAAGTATTTGTTGTATTCACAGTATCAATCATGCAACTCACACATTGGAAGGAATAACTCAAGGCCACTTTATAAAAACACTTCAGATTTTTTTACAACTTTTAAGACCAAGATTATCAAAATTGGTTAAGTACTTTTTGAGATATGGATTTTTGAAGTTGAAGAAAAATAGACTTTTGTGCGGAATTACGCACCGTAGGAATCAATAGAAAGTCACCTTTAAAAATAAATATAAAATCACAAAGTTGCTTTACCAAGTTCTTCTTTTGCAGGTTGGCTGAGGTCGTCAGTGAGCACACTGAGCCAGCTGGAGAAGTTCAGGTGGCTCCCGGTTCTGGCGGGAGCTGTGAGGAAAAGCTGGTGCAGGGCCACTGTGGGGTACCACTTGGAAAATCAATCAATCAATCAATCAACAAATGTATTGAGTGCGCTACTCACCCGGTAGGGTCCCCAGGTGCTGGGGAGGGGGGGTGATACTGCTCGAAGAGCCAGGTCTTGAGACGCTTCCTGAAGGTCCTGGGTCTTGTGTAGGTTGGTGGGGAGGGACTTTCAGGTTTTGGTGGTGAGGTGGGAGAAAGACCTGCTGCCGGTTGTGGTACAGTGAATGCGAGGGACTGTTGTGAGGGCGAGGTTGGCGGAGTGGAGCTGGCGTGTCGGGTTGTGGAAGTTAAGTTGATCGTTGAGGTAGGCCGGTCCGGTGTCGTGGAGGGATTTGTGAGCGTGAATTAGGATTTTGAAGACGATCCTTTTGTAGACGGGTAGCCTGTGTAGGGCTCTGAGGTGGGCGGAGATGTGTTTGTGGCAAGGGAGGTTGAGGATGAGACGTGCTGAGGCGTTCTGGATGCGCTGGAGTTTTTTCTGGAGCTTTGCCGATGATCCTGTGTAGAGGGTGTTACCATAGTCCAGTCTGCTGCTAATGAGGGCGTGGGTGACCGTTCTTCTGGTTTCCATGGGAATCCACCTGAAGGTCTTGCGGAGCATATGAAGTGTTGAAGCATGAGAACGAGATGGCCTTGGCTTGCTGGGTCATGGAAAGTGAAGAGTCTAGTATGAAGCCGAGATTGCGTGCGTGGGTGGTGGGTGTTGGGGCCAGCCCCTGGGTGGCCGGCCACTAGGAGTCGTCCCATGCTGACTTGTTTGGTCCGAAGATGATGATCTCGTTTTTTTCTGAGCTCATCTTGAGGTGGCTTACTGTCATCCAGTTGGCGATGGCGAGAAGTCCGGCGTGGAGGTTGTTCTTGGCGATTGCGGGGTTCCTCGTGAGGGAGAGGATCAGCTGGGTGTTGTCAGCGTAGGAAATGATGTCAAGGCCGTAGGGTCGGACGATGCTGGTGAGCGGACCAATGGAGATATTGAAGAGGGTGGGGTTGAGTGAGGATCCTTGGGGGACTCCGCATATGGTCTTGGTGGCCTTTGACCGGAACGGGGGGAGGTGAACTCTTTGTGTTTTTTCGGAGAGGAAGGAGGTGAGCCAGTCCAGGGCTCTGTGGTGGATTCCAACGTCAAAGAGGCGTGTGCGAAGGGTTTGGTGACATACGTGTTGAAGGCTGCGGAAAGGTCAAGAAGGATGAGGGCAACAGTTTCACCTTTCTCTAGCCTGGTCCTCATGTCGTCGGTGCAGGCGATGAGGACAGTCTTGGTGCTGTGGTTTTTGCGGAATCCAGACTGGGAGACGGCGAGTAGGCTGTTGTCCTCCAGGAAGCAGGAAAGTTGGTTGTTGGCTATCTTCTCTATGACCTTCACGGGGAAGAGGAGTAGGGAGATAGGTCGGTAGTTTTTGAGGTCTTCGGGGTCGGCTTTGGGCTTTTTGAGCAAGGCGTTGACTTCAGCATATTTCCTGCTTTCCGGGAAAATGGTGGTCTCGAAGGAGCTGTTGATGATGGTCCGGAGCTGGAGATCGATGATTTGGCTGGCCTTATTGAAGACGTGGTGAGGGCAGGGGTCGGTGGGAGAGCCGGAGTGCATGGTGCTCATGGTTTTGGTGGTTTCTTTATCGTTGGTGGGGGTCCAGGCGCTCAGTACATTGGTGCAGCAGGGTGCAATGGGGTTGACCATGTCAGTGGTGGTGGTGGAGGACGGCGTAGCAAAGCTTCCATGTATCTCTGTGATCATGCGGTGGAAGAAGATGGAGAGGGAGTCGCAGAGGTCTTGTGAGTGTGGAGGGTCGATGGAGCAGGATTTGGGGTTGGTGAGTTCCTTGATGATGTTGAATAGTTCCTTGCTGTTGTGTGCGTTGTTGTCTATCTGCTCTTTGTAGAAGGATCTTTTGGTGGTCCGTTGATCTGGTGGTGTTTGCGCATGGCTGATTTGAGAGCAGTGAAGTTGCTCTCTGATTGTTCTTGGCGCCAGGTTTTCTCAGTTTTCCGGCATCTTCTGCAGTGAACCAGGGAGCTTTCTTGTTGATGCGGGCGTTGTTGGTTTTCTTGAGTGGAGCGAGCATGTTGGCGCAGTCATCAAGCCATTGTTTGAGGTTGAGGGCGGTGGTGTTGAGGTCGTTGGTTTTGGGTGGTAGGGATTGGGCGAGGTTGGAGATCAGCTGTACCTTGGAGATCTTGTTCCACTTGTGGTGAGGGATCGGATGCTGTTGGTGGTGGGTGGTGGGATTCAGGAAGGAAAACTGAATGCAGTGGTGGTCGGTCCAATGGAGTTCGGTGGTGTGAGTGAAGGTGATGTGGCTGCTGGAGGAGAAGATGGCGTCAAGCGAGTGCCCGGCTGAGTGGGTGGGCGAGGTGACCAGTTGCTTGAGGCTGAGGTTGGTGAGGTTGTCCAGTAGGGCAGCGGAGTTGGAGTCTCTGGTGCTCTCCAGGTGGAAATGTAGGTCACCGAGGAGTAGGTAGTCCAGGGAGGCGAGGACGTGGGAGCTGATTGTGTCGGCGACGGAATTGCAAAATTGGGGGCGGGGGCCTGGTGGTCTGTAGACGAGGGTTCCTCTCAGGGTGGTGTTGGCTTTGATGTGTATCTGAAAGTGTAGATGCTCTGCGGCATCCAGGGTGTCGTTGGTGTTGGTGGAGATCCTGATGGAATTTCTGTGGATTATGGTGATTCCTCCTCCTGGTTTGTTGATACGGTGTCTTCGGGTGATCTTGTAGCCCTCCGAGATGGCTATGGCGATGTCTGGTTCAGATGAGGGGTTCATCTATGTTTCAGTGAGGAAGGCGATGTCAGGGGAGGCTGTCATGAGTAGATCCCTGAGTTCGGTGGCGTGCTTTTGGACGGAGCCGGTGTTGAGGAGGATGCAGCTGAAATGGTTGGGGTGTCTGGCATTGTTGTGGTGCTTGGTGGCTTGATTGCAGGAGAAGCGGCCTGAGCGGCAGGCAAAGGGTCCGTGGGTGTGTCTGGGGTCAACCTGGGGGCAGGCGGTGGGCCGGCCAGGGTTGAGTACGTGGAGCTCTGCGGTGGTGTAGAGGCGTCTTGAGGCGTGGGAGGTGCGCGGGCCACGGGGACAGGTGCTGGGCGCGGTCCGGACGTGGACGGGTGCAGGCGGGCTTGTCTCTGGTGCGTCTCTGGCAAGGCCGCGCAGCTGCTGCCATTAAGAAGGGGAGATGGGAGGGAGGAGCAGCTGGGAGGTGGGAGGGTGTGACGAATGGGGGCGCGAGGGGGACGGGGCCGCAGGGAATGCAGCAGCGGGGACGGTGAAACGTGCAGAAACCAGCAAGCAGAAACGGGCACAAAAAAAGGCAGAAACAGGGGGAAAAGGCAAAAACTGAAAAACAGAGCAAAACAGAAAACGGGCATAGAAAAAAGAAAACACAAGATAACAAGACTAACACACAATACTTACGCTTTCCACTCGACACCAGGGATGAGGCCCAGGTGGGTGCCTGCGGGTGGTGGAGGGCCTCAAAATTGCGGCAGCATCGAGGGCGGGGTCAGGAGCACTAGGGTAGATCGGTGGAGCTGCTCGTCGCGCAGAGTGGTTCCTGGCCTTAATTCAGGTCAGGGGTCACTCTGGGCAGTGCGCAGCGGCCGCCATTAAGAAGGGGAGGTGGGAGGGAGGAACAGCTGGGAGGCGGAAGGATGTAACGAATGGGGGCGTGAGGGGGTGGGCCACAGGGAACGCAATGCCGGGGACAGGGAAACCAGGCAGAAACCAGCAAGCAGAAACTGGCAGGAAAAAAAGGGCAGAGACAGCAGGAAAAAGGCAAAAACAGAAAAACAGAGCAAAACAGAAAACGGGCACAGAAAACACAAGATAACAAGTCTAACACACGATAATTACGCCTACCACTAGACACCAGGGATGAGGTGTAGGCGGGTGCCTGCGGGTGGTGGAGGGCCCCGAACTCATGACAGCAGCGAGGGCGGGTTCAGGAGCATGAGGGCAGTCCGGTGGAGCTGCTCATCGTGCAGAGTGGTTCCTCGTCTTAATTCAGGTCAGGGGTTACTCAGGTCTGTGCAGGTAAGTTTAGAGATGGCTCCTTGGGGTCCCCTTGGAGTGTCGAGGTCACAAGGGGTGAGGGACCCTTGGGGTACAGCAGGTTCTTCATTGCAGTGGGCAGGGTGACTGGGTGCAGGGCAAATTGGTGAGCCAGGAGCAGTGTGCAAAGATACCCTTGGGATCTGGAGGTACGTCACTTTAAGGGTTGCTTACATGACAACGGTGGCACTCTGGGGTGTTCCTGAAGACCCATGACTGGGGCTTCCTCCTGGTCCTTTTTCAGCCTGAGCAGGCTGGTTTTCCTTGTTTCTGACATCAGCTGACCAGTACCTATGATATTGGTACATTTCGGCCATTGGCAGGTGCAATGCCACCAAACTTGGCACACTTGCAGAGTTTTTGCTCATGCCTGTTGGTGTGTTGTCAAGTTTCGGCCGCAACTTCCGGTTCAGGAGTTAGCGGCCGGTCAGTGAAGTGACCTTTGCTGGGTTGCTGGTTTCTTATTTGTTGCAGAGTGATACCTCCACTCTGAAGGGAGTTCTTGGGTGCTTGGCGAAGCCTGGAGTTCTTCTGGGTTTTTCTTCAGGTCAGAAGAGTTGTCCGTCAGCTCCTTAGTGGCGACTGTCGGGCCTGGGTCTAGCAGGCAGGGTTTGGAACCTTTTCTTTGTGCAGCAGGTCCACAGTTCTCATCAATTCGATCTTCTTTGTGTCCTTTAAATCAGATTATTTGGTCTACAGGTGACCACTAAATACTGAATTTAGTGGGCGTTTTAGGGGGAACCTGGTAGTGTACAATGGGACACCTACCATTGGGTGGCTACACACACAGTAGTGACCACTTCCTGCGGGAAGGATCACTTCCCTATCCCTGATTGGCTATTTTCCTTCCATCTAAGATGGATGAAAATGAAATGGAGTGTCCACCTCGCAGGCAACACCTTAGAGGTGGTGCATGCCAGGTGGGGCCACTCCCCCTACTCTTTGTGTGGTTTCCCGCCTTTGCTCATGACAAAATTGGGGATTTTAAAGGGGCTGGCCATCTGCTGCTAGCAGCAGGCCTTGGATTGAGTTTCATAGCTGGTAAGCCCTTTGAAGCTCACAACCTGGTCAGTGCACATTCCTGAGGGGAGGGGGTGTACAAACCAGAGAGACAGTGCTCTACCCCAAGTTTTTTGTAGATTGGGTATCTGGAGGTAGCAGGCTGGATAGAACCAGTCAGCAACCATGGCAAGGTAGTTAGCTTTTGCAGGGGACACCTCTGAGGTGACCCCTGGGTACATTTAGGGATAAATCCAAAACTGGTACTAGTACGGATTTATCATTCTGAGTTGTTTGATACCAAACAACCCAGGGTTCAGAGTGGCCATCATGTAGCTGGGAAACTCGTGTTAACCAGTGTCCAGCACATGTATTAAAATGGTTGCTCTGTTCATTCACTATGTCCCAGTTTTGGCCAGGGCACAGTGGGGCATATTGCTCATGCAGCTATGGCCTCACATATAATATGGTGCACCCTGCCTTAGGGCTGTAAGGCTTGCCAGAGGGGTGTCTTACCCATTTTAAATGCAGTGTATGGTGGACAGGGCACACATGTTGAGTTTTTGTTTTGGGTTTTCACATGGACACTGCAAAGACTGTCCTGCGTGCATCTGGATGCATGGCCCCAGCGGGTGGCACAATCAGTACTGCTGCCCTCAGGGGCCTACCCATAGTACCCCACGCCCTGGGTACCACGTATCCTTTTACTAGGTACTTATAGTGGTAGCTAAGGGTGTATCCAATTGTGCCAATGCATCATAACAGTTTAAGATAAAGAGCTCTGGCCCAGGAGACCTGGTTAGCAGGGCCCCTGGGGACAACAATTTCTAGGCTTCATCAAACATCTGGCAAAACGTGGAGGCTAACCATGTCAAAAAGAGGCCTTTTCTCATAGGGATTAACTTTAACTTAAAAGAAGTCAGCAAGGCAGGCCTGCTTTTAAAATGACACTGGGCACCACAGCCGTGCACCTATGGGTGTACTACCTATGCTGGGTTCCCTAAACCTACATGCCCTGCCTTATACTAAGGACTTATAGGTAGGATGTTATAGCCAATTATAGATAGCCTAATTTGCATGTACCATTTTAGTTAGAGCACAGGCCCTGGGACTGTTTAGCAGTGCCCAGGGCACCACCAGAGTCAGAAAAACACCAGGATGAGTAAAACATGGGGGCAAAAAGTTAAGGGGCTTCTGCAATCAACCCCACCCCCCCACCCCCCCAGCCAACACACACAGGAGACTCAGCTCAACCCTGGGAGAGTCTTCCTGGCTTCTCAGGTGAGGAAGACAGTGAGAAAAATTGGCTGTCCTTTTGCAGGGCCTACTCTGCCTTACATTCCCCTGTCACTTCCTCTGGGTAGTGAACCCATCCCAACAGTAAAGGGACTCATTTTAAACTGAAATTTTCCTCTGGGGAGTGGGGGTGTCTTCTGCCTCTCTTTCTGCCAGTTTGGATAGTGAGGTGTCCACCTCCCCTATCCCTAACTTTGCTGGGGTAACACCTAGCTTACCCACAGAGGTTACCAAGTACAGTTCTGCCACGTATGCCAGCACCCAGCAGAGGCTACTTACAGCTGTCAGAACCCAGAGCCACATCCTAAGCTCTCCACTGGCAGGTGGGTGAGCTGTTTTAGGTGCAACAGTGGGGTCCTGGCACCCCTCTTGCTGTTTAGAGTGGGGGGCCACCACTTTCTGTGGCAGACACCCTTCCTCCACTCTCATTTCTATCAGTGTAAGGGCATCACCCTACATCTGGACAGCTGCTTGACTGCTCAGGACTTCGTTGGAGTCAGGTAAGGCCTCATCTGTGCCAACTCTGGGCTACCCCTTACTGGGGCAGAAGGCCTTTGGCTCACTGGATCTCTCTTTAAGAGTGATTTACCATTCCTCTTATTTTTCACTTTTCTTGGGGACCCCAGTCTCCTAACTGCAGGGACTAGCTCCTCAGGACTTTGGGTTGGGGGGTGCCCTGGGTGACAACCCCATCTGTTATCAGACTAACTTCTGGAAGGTCATTGCTCGGCATACAATCTAAGAGGAGGTCATCACTGACCACCACCTTATACCAGTCTAGTGTACCCTCCTTCTCTAGGGGCACTATGGCTACAGGTTTGGTGGTGACCTCACCTGTGGGTTATCCTGACTCTCTTTGTCTCCCCTGGGACATACATGGCTATGGACACCAACTGGTCATTCACCATTGTGTGACTGCCACATGTGTCTCTCAGACCAGTGGCAGAGATCACATTCACCTGAATGGAGTGAATGTGCCCACTCCCACCCTCAGGGCTCACCAGCTTACCATCTGGACCTCTCTCCCAGCCCAATGTTATGAGGGCCTCATCATCTGAGGAGTCCTACTCTTTAGCTACACTGGACAGCCCAGTGCTAATCATATTCTTTACATCCCCCCTGAAGTGACCAGTCTGCTGACAGTCAAAGCAGGCCCTGTTATCCAAGAGCGTTTTGAACTCTGGGACCCCCTGCCTCTGCTTGTCAGAGTGGGTGTGTGCTTTATTCTCCTCCTTTTTAGGGTTCTGGGGTGCAGAGTGAGTTTGTATGATGGGCTTACCACCTCCCTCCTTAGACTTTTGTGGGCCTGACCCACCCTTCTTAGAGTCTCCCCCGGGACGTGATAACCACTCTGGTTCTGAACCACTCATCAGCTGCCTCCCCCAGCTCTCTGGGTCTGGACAGCTTAGGGCCCAATAGATACTGGCGTAACTTCTCTGAGATACAATTGGTCCAAATGTGTTCCTCATGATCAAATTGTATAGCCCCTCATCAGTACTTACTTTGTTACCCTGTATCCAGCCCTATAGTGCCTAGTCATCCTAGGTACTGACCTTCTGGGTGTTCCTAAGCTTTATCCTGGACTGCTCTGGGGTGAGACCAAACTTCTGAATGAGGCATTTCTTCATATTGGGATAGGACTCAGACTCATTCTCCCCTAGGGTCAGGAGCCTTTCCCTCCCAGACACTGGAATCAACTCCAGTAGGAGTGAACTACAGTACAAAGGTCTAACCCTCCTCATCCTAAGAGTCCTCTCAAAGGCTGTCAGCCACTTGTCTATGTCAGCCCCCTCTTGATAAACAAGAACCACCCCCTTGGGTAGGCTGGGACAAAGCCCACCACCCCTGTACATCTCAAAGTCTTTTTCACTGCCACCATCTCTCATTACACTTTTTTCCCAATTCTTCTTCTCTATGGCCAACTTCTCTGCCTCTAGTGCTATATAGGCCTACTGGGCTTGAAGCTCTTTCTCCTTGAGGGACAGGTTGGCCCCTTCTGAAGGCACCCTCTTCCTCCACCTACCTCTAGGCAGGGCCCTGGTAATTCTTTGAAGAGATGACCCCGCCTTCCTCTCCATCACTGAGATGAAGGAGTTCACCCTCATCTGAGAGGTGGAAACTGGTATCCCCCTTCGTCTCCCACTGGAGCTTCCTCTGTGCCTACCTCCTGGGACTCTGCCCAGGCTTCAAGGGATTTGATCAGCTCAGCCTTACTAATGTTAGTGGCTGCTGGCATTCCCCTCCTAGTGCACAACTCCCTAAGCTGGAGTACATTGAGTGTGGGTAGGCTATCTTGATCAATCCCCATGGTATCCCAATGTTTTGTGTCACTTAAAAAAACATTGGCACCAATTGATCAGAACAATTTAGAAAAATCAAAAAGTGAAGTAATCAAAAATATCTAGTCCAAATTTGAGAAATCAAAAATACTTTTGCTCTAGGTCAATTTAGAGGATTTTTAACTTGCTTCACTTAAAACTGTATTGTGATAGTCACCGCAAGTAATGGATCCCACCACTGCACACCACAAATGTTGGAAAGTGTATTATTAGTAAGGGCAGGTAAGTACCTACACTTAGTAATAGGCCACAAACCCCACTAGTTCCAGTCAAGGTGTCAATAAATTAATCCTGTTTCAACTCCTGGTAGCTTGGCAACGAGCAGTTGGGCTTAACTTAGGAGACAGTTTGTAAAGCATTTAATATCAACAAACAGTAAATAGGTAAAACACAAAACAGGATAAAAAGCTAACACCAATGTATACCAATAGATTACATTTTTATCTTTAAAATGACACTAAAACAACAAAAATCCAATAAAGGGAACCAGTGATATGAATTTTTAAAGATTAAGGTCCTCATTATGACAATGGCGGTAAATGGCGCCTACCGCCATGGCGACGGCCTCCAAAAGACCATTGTCGTGGCTACTTACCGTCTACCATATTATGACCGTAGCCGGAATTCTGCCATAAGTCTGGCGGAAATCCGGCTACGGTCATGGCAGCGGACGGCGGTAAGGTGGTGCTGCTGCCAGCAGCAGCATCACACCAGCAGAACGCTGCCGACCGTATCATGACACATGATATGGCCTGGCGGTGTTCTGCTGGCAGACGCTGCTGGTGGCAGCAGCGCCGCATCCCGTCTCCTGCCGGAGGACCCCCTGCAAGCAGGTAAGTCGGGTGCTCCGACAGGGGAGGGGGGTGTTGTGTGTGTGGAGGTGTGTGTGTGAAGGTATGCATGCGTGGGTGAATGGTTGTATGCGTGTGTATGTCTGTGCGTGTAGGTGTGTGTATGTCTGGGGGTCGGGATGGGGAGGGGGTGTGGGGGAGGACTCTGGGGAGCGGGGCAGGGGAGACCCCTATCATTGTCAGGGATGGAATTCCCTAGCATTGATAGTGCCTACAGCTATGGTTTTTGTGGCAAGATTGCCATGAAAACCATGGAGGTAGGTGGGGTCATAATCCTGAGGGTGGGACTGTGACAGCCGCCTGGCTGGAGACCATAATGAGGGCCTAAATGTTTTCTATCGCTTAGAAATCAAAAGCATGAATCTGGACATCTGGTAGCACTCAACTGGGGCGAAGTCAAAAGTTGATGTTAACCACGATGGAGTCCTACTCAGCTACACTGAACGAGAGGCCTCTGTTAAAGTTTTATCTTCACACTCAGTCGTTGATTTTTCCTCGACCCGGATAAAGTCACAAATGGAGGCTGACCTCGCTGGATCCCTCTTCAGGTACACATCACAGGAGGCCTCGGTCCAGGTTCGTACGTTCACACGTAAACATTTTTGGGGATGGAAATCTTTGTCCAGGACCAAGTCGAAAGTTGAAGCTGACCTAGATGGAGCCCTCCTGGGATACAGTGCACAGGAAGCCCCAGTCAAACTTTTACCTTTGGACTTAGAAATGTTTTTGGAGCTTTCCTTTCCCGACGGTAGACGACACTGCACAGCAAACCGATTTTGATGCAACATCAATGGATGCCTTTCCACGAGGCCCAGGTGAAATCCAGGAAGTCTGAGGCTCCGGAGCCTTTTAGCAGGACAAACCTGCAAGTCAGGCTGGGTCGCAGTCGACGTTGACCAGCTTGACTCATGATGTTGGTCCACTTAAGGAGATTTTTGCTCAAAGTTGCTCCAACTGTCTCCAAACTTCTAGATCATTTTCCAAACACATTTGTAAAGTCCTTTAGGTGTCCACAGCCTACCCCAAGATTTCAGAAGCTCTGGGTTGCTCCTTGAGGGTCACAACTTCAACTGCCAGAATGCACCTGAATCTAATCCTTAAATGACCACAGTTCAGCTGGTCAATTTCTGCAGGCCTTGAGGCAGGGGACTCTGGTCAGCTCTTTTCTATCTCGTATCTCTGAGTTGTAGAAGCCAGGCTAATTCCTTTTCTTGGTGCAGCCCAATGTGTACAGGTGGTGCAATCCTTCTAAGTGTAGGGTCCAGGTGCAGGCCAGGAGTTTAGCAGGGCAGTCTTTCTTCTTATTGTCTTCTTCCAGAAGGGATCTGAAGTGTGGGGCTGCTCTGCCAATTTTATCTTTGTTCCTGGGGTGTCCAGCAGAGGGGTGACCCTGTCCAATCACATGCAGACCACCACCCTCTTGAGTGACCACTTCCTGGGTAGTGTGGCAAAAATCAATCCCAGGTAGCATCATTCCTTCAAAATCCAATATGGCAAAATATCACTCTTGGCAGATCTGGCTGAGCCCACCCACTGGTATGGCTAAGTTTCCATTAACACACCCCTTTCCAGCCCTCTCCTAATCTAATCAGGGGTACCTGGTTGTCTGGGACTAAAGGAAATGGGGGAGGTACAGTTGCTGTTCCAAATGTCATTCCCTCCTTTGAAGTCCAGTTTTACTGCTCTCCCCATCCTGTTCTACTGTCTGCTGAGGCAGATCTCCTCCCACCAGATGCTTCCTTTGTTTCAGCACAGGCCACTACGCACCTCATCAAGTGAGCCTGACTCAGGCTGCCAGAGTTGGTAACTTTTAGCAAAAGTTCTAAAACTCTTTCTAGGTACAAGTTATATTAATACCACATACTAGGGACGTATAGGTAGGTTGGTACAGCCATTTATAATTAGCCTAATTTGCATATACCATTTTAGTCAGAGCACAGTCCAGGGACTGTTTAGCAATGCCCAGGGCACCACCAGAGTCAGAAAAACACCAATATGAGTGTAAATTGGGGGCACAAATGTAGGGGGCTTCTGACCAGTTTTCCCACACCCACTCACAGACCCACACAGACACTCACACACCCACTCACAGAATCACAGAGATACTTACACACCCACTCACTGACACACAGAGACATTCACACACCCACTCACCGACCCACTCACACTAGGCCTGGATGGAGGTCGCAGAGTTGCGCTATGCAGAACTCTGCCATGGAATGCAGATTTCCGTGGATGGGCGTAGTTTCCATGTCATGTCTATTCATTCATGTTGCATTTTACATCAAAAGTAATGTGGAGCAGCCTTCTCCTTTTCTTACTCTGTTCATAGTGCTGGGCCTGTTTTTGAATCCCTTCCTAATCTTTTCAATCCTCCGCTCTGCTAATTAATCTCCCCCTGATTTGTATTTATTGCAATAGTGTGTGTTTTTGTTTCTGTGTATTTTATGTTTTTTTTCTCATTTTCGTGTTTTTTCATGTCTTTTTATATTATTATTTTTCCCTTTACTTAGTTATTCATTCCTTTCTTTCTTCTCCTATTTCTTTTCTTTACCCCACGAGTCACCATGGCAGAGCAGGAGAGCAATGGCCCCAAACCCCTAACCAGCCAGGAGCAGCAGCAGTCACTCACCTTGTGGATAGTGGTGCCAATAAGGGGTGTAGGCCTGGCTAAACTTTTGTGAGGGGGCAGTGGCAGCACTGTTTTTTATATGTGCAGTGGCACCTCCCGTCCATGCTGGCAGCAGGTGCCAGTCCTGGCGGCAGGTACCCCCTGAGGGAGCATCTGCTGCATTGAGTGAAGGTGCACAGGTGTTTGCAGCATACCAGCCAGGTCCAGTGCACCACCCACAACTGACACACCACTTGGTGGATATCCTCAACTGGGAGATGGACCTGCTCGATCTGCTAAGGCGTCGAGATTCCTGGGGTCGGTGAGTATTAGTTATATTATTTGTTGTGTTTGTGTTCTGTAATGCTAACTTTTTTTCTGAATAGCATGCTGCTCACACTTAGAGGTAAGTTATGTTTAGTTTACAATAAGAATATTATTATGTGAACCAGTTTGAGCTAGACAGGTGCTCGGCGCTGCCTCTTCGTACTTGTCGGTGATCGCTGAGGCTGATTATTTAATACGTCAATGCAATAAAGTCTCCTCTATCCTTCTGTCATCATAGTGAATTAGTGATATCAGTGAGTTAACATTCTCTCTGCCTTTTATGTAGTTCATACAACCCCAAGCAATTTGGCAATGATGTGTAGTTCTAGTATGCATCTATGGATTGTAAAAAAAGGGAGACTGAGTTGTTCCATCAAGGAGGCTGAGAAATGAGAATAGAATCAAAGATCATTCATTGCAATGTATTAGTTCCAAATGTAGTTTTTATTAAGGAATTTTGGAATAGGGATTTTAGGATTAGTATAGTCAGCTCAGCAATAGTCAATGCCAGTACCATAGGCGATCTGATTTAGATAAGTACAATGTTACTGCGTTTGCCTGCTATAATAATTTTGTGGAGATTAATTGTACCACTAATCTATTTTTTTATCTTCTTTATTTCTTACATCAGCACCCAAGGCCAAGAAGAGGCGCAGTGTCAAGGTGGGTCTGGGAATAGCTGGGAGGAGGAGGCACGACCACAAGTGCCACTGCTGACGGCTCTGCTCACTCCAGTAAGTCCTATTATTTATTATTAGTATTTCCCTAACTTGTACCTCTGCCCACTATTCTTCTTCTTTGAATTTTGCCTTGTTTCTTTTTTTATACTGCTCCCTTTACTTCCAACTCCCCAGTTCAATTTTTGTTTCATTCCTGTTGTCTCTGCATTATATTTTTTCCGTATTCCATGTTTCTTTTGGTAGCTGACTTTTTCTGGTCTGTACTAATCTATAGATTTCTTCTGTTTTGGTGGTAATCTTTCCCTCTCCACTATATTTCTAGTGGTACTGTAATACTAAGAACATATTTTGGTACTCTACTGTCTGCTGTGAAGATTACAGGCCAAGTAAGCTAGTATTATAAATAATATTCACCATGTATGTTTGTTGAGAATGCTTTCTTGTTCTTGCACATGCTCTAACAGTTAACAAGAGAGTGTCCATGGTCATGGACCACTCCCCCATCAACCTCCAATGTTTTGCTGTGTAGTACATTTATACAGTATACCAGCAGTTCTCATGACAGTGCAGCATGGCTGAAAAGTAAGAGGTGCCATTGCATTTGCCAACAAACACATGGCCCTCATTAAAAGTCTGGTGGTCCTACGACTGCCAGACTCATGGTGGTAGTTTGACCACCAGCAATGCGATGGTCCGACAGCCACATTATGACCGTGACGAAAGCGCCAAGGTTGGATCGCTGGCACAGCCACTTTTTCGCGGGCCATGGGCCTGGCGGTACTGGCCGTCTTAATCCACCAGGGCAGCCCTGCAAGCAGCGCTGCCCTGGGAATTACGACTCCTGTGTCCACCAGCTTCTGCATGGTGGTTCTACCGCCATGCAAAGGCTGGTGGAGACAAGGTGCCAGGGGCTGTCTCACTCGATGCACCGCAACATTGCCACTGGCTCGATTACGAGCCGGAGTCAATGTTGTGAGTAGTTTCCCACTGGCCCAGCGGGAAACTCAGAATAGGGCTAGCGGGTAGAAAACCCAACTGGCGGTCTTCGACCCAACAAATTGAGTCCCCATATGTCTTTCATTGCCGATTATTTTTCCACCCCTTCATTGCACTTCAATGATTCAGTCATCACCATCATAGGCTATAGCTCTGCCCCTCCATTATGAAAAGTTTTGCCTTGACTGCCTGTCTTTTCTAACATTGTGAACCTACAAAATTCACAGAGTGATAATTTTGATAGAAAATACTGCAGTGCTAACCGAATGGTAGCAATGTATTATGGTTGTATTTGTTTTATTAAAAAAATTAAGGGAAGGCGTATCTGCAATCTAAAAATGTACAATGTGTTTTTCTAGCCACACAGAGTGCGCCGGCTCATGTGCCGCTGCAGGAGGAGATTCGGTTGGAGGGGGAGGAGCGGCGGAAGGGATGGGCGGTGGTAAGTCACATTGCTTGCTTATTGACAATTGCTATTATACTTACTAGCTACAAGGGCATCATCATGACTCGTAATCATCAACCCCTCGCTTTACCAGCTACAGCTGTGGTTGACTTATGGCCTCTTATAAGTGCAACTCAGCAAAAGCTCACATAATGTACACCAATGATGGTCGCTAGATGGAAAAGGAAAGGAAAGGAACGGAAGATTAAAAGAAAGGCTGGGTTAAATGAGTCAACGGAAAGGTTGCATGGGTGGGTAAAAAAATTAATGGGTGAGTTTTCAGTAAATGGATGGATGGGTGAAAAGATGATTGAAAGAAAGGGTGGATACTGAATGGATGGATAATGGATTGGAAATTTTGGTGAAAGACTAGATTAGAGAAATTAAAGCTTAAATCATAGTGGCTATGGGTGAATACAGTAGGAAGAATGAAAGAATGTTTGAATAGATTCTTGGATGAATTAGCAAGGGAGCTCTTCTGGGAAGGGGCATGCTGCTCACCTACATCGCTTACTTTGTTTTATGGTATCAAACCTATGGTTCAAAGTGGGAGGTAGTTTAAGTTTTGCTCTAATCCCTTGACTCACTGTATTTGTTAAGCAAGGCAGATATGTATCCCACCCATCATCATACATACATCCCCTCCCTGTCCATTGTATTTCACCACCCATGACCGAAGAAGTGCAGTATAGTTCAATTTGAGACTGCAGTGTTGGCTGTGCAATGTGCAACTGCTTCAGTTAATGAAGCATTTACAAACTTCAAATGCATTACAAACCGAACACACAAGGTGTGTTTCCCTTCGCCCACTCAGTCACCTCTTAGTACTTTACTCCTTTATTCTTTCCTGAGTTCTTCTATCCCAGTCTACCAAATACATTGAAAAATCCATTCTTGGCATGTACCACATTTTATGGCCATGTGAAGTGATTCTAACAAATAGATGATGGTTGTCCATAACAAATTTATTTCACGCTATTTCAAAATTTTCCCTTTAGACTTTTGTCTCTTATAGTGACTGAATATGCCAAAGCTTAGGCACCTGACAAATAAATGATCAGTGACACCCCTTTATTCTATAGCAAAAGCCCTTCCTACCCCCAATCCCTACAGTTCTACCTTACCCTACAGTAGAGTAAGTCAAGTTTCCTTTTCCTACTGCCTAGCAAATTAATTTGTTGGAAATGATTTGTGGTGGTGGGCTAGGACAGTGAGTAAAGTGGGACCAGTAAGTAACTGATTTGATTTCAAGTTTGGTGTAGGGGATGCTCTGTGATGAACGTGCCAAATACAATCTATATAGGCCGTTCCTTTCCCTTTAATGCAGTCCATCAGTTTCCCCACCATCCCCTTGGGGCAGACAGGATAATATCATTTGTATTTGTATGTGAGGTGTATCATCTTATTTATTATTTATTATGATTTGTGATGTAAATATTATTTGTTATTCATCTGCCTCTTTGGAGTCAGGGTAGAAAGGGAAAGGCATTAAAAGAAGAGCAAGGGCATTGAAATTAAAAATAGAGAATTGTCAACTACAGCTGCCCCAGCTACAGACAGTAGCAAAGTACCCAAAGCACTGGCTAGCATGCCTCCATGAATTCAGCACAACAACGTGTACTTCATCATGCAGAATGCCTTACTCATAAATGAGAGGTCCATTTATTTATTATTATTAAGTGTCTGTTTAGTTGCTAGAAGAGCTTTTAAAAGAAAAAAAATAAAATCACTGTTTTTTATCTGGTATCATTCTGCCTTAATTCTTTTCTACCAGACAGTCCGTGCTTTTTATGTGAGGCTTGTGTGGGTAAACAAATAAAGTTGGCCCTGTGACTCTCCTAATTATAATTACTTCAAATTCCAATGTCCTTAGGGGACAAGCAATGTACTGCTACTGTGGCACCCACTAGTTGATTTTAAATAAGTGTTTAGACAGAGCATTGTTTGCAATTTGCCTCAAATGTTTATTTTGCTGTTTTAGTTTGCAGTGCTGTCTTTTAGTATAGCCTGCTTTCTAAATCTGCTAAAAAAAGTGTATGACATTTACTTATACATTTGTTCTCATGCCCTCTGTATACTACATTGACCACTAGGAGATGATTGCCTATTTTGCCTACAAAAACCTAGATACACACAAACAACATTACCTTCAGTAGAAGTTAATTACTATCTAAACAGTTTCACTTCAATTCATAGTTCTTCTCTTACCTGACTAGATGAAGCAGCCACTTATACCTCAGCCTTCTTACTGTAGGGTTTTCCCAAAGTGGCATCTTATCTTAAGGCAATGGTAGTAGTAGTAGCAGGCAAGCGCGCTAACAGGGAAGACATAAAGTGCCACTCCCACCTCTGTGAACTTATATGGCAGAGTTAATCAAAGGGTTATCTATCACTGTCAACCAGATTGAAAAAAACAGAGAGTTAGTGGGTCATATATTTAATCATCATTTTAAGGAAGACTGAGACCAGACTACCACAATTATAGCATTTGACACACAACAAAGAAGACCTGCTATGATAATAAAAACTAGCAATATCAACTTCTACTTCATCTGAGCAATGGGAGCTAGTATGAAAACTAAACCTAGGAAATGCAATGCAGTGGTCAGAAGAAGTGTGCTTAGAGTCAGGAGTGGTTGGACGAGGTTAAGCGTTTACAGAACACAAGGCCTTAATGATGATGTTGGTGGGGCCGGTATGGAATATTGCTCAGGTAATAAAAGGTCATGCAGTGAGTTAGTGTCACTTTCACCACATCTGCCCCAGCAAATATGTAATCCATTTATAGTGTAAAATCAAGTCACATCTCAATAAATCACACATCCCGGGGAAGAGAGTTAGCGGCTCGATGAATGAATAGGAAAGGGGATGTGGGGAAAGGTGTGACAAAGACAAACGCTACACAAAAGTAACCACAACAATATTCATTGCAGCGCTGAGTAGCACACCATCATCAATCTGTTGTGGAAGGAAATGATGAAGGGATAAGTATGACACAGTTCAGTTAAATGCACTGCAAACAGTCCTTCTGTCCCAGAGAGACCCAAGATAGTATATTTCCAAATTTTATGTCTCCTAGGTTGAAAATGCCATAAATGGAAGACTGAAGATAACCCACCCAGTTCTAAAAATTATTATTTTTAAAAGGAAAATGATACTGAATTTCTGAATTGGGCGGTATATCTCCATTCTTCTTGTAATGTCCCTCACTCTTGGGTGCCTAGCTGACCCTGTCTGGTAGGTAGCCTGGAATGTGTTGAGCTTTCACTGAGTTTTTTTCATGAAGGAGAGGAGTGAACTAGGAGAAGGCCTGCTTATTGAATAACAGTAACTGTATTATAGAGTAAAAGAGAAGGACAAAAGGAGGCAAGGTATGCTTCATAGGAGTCAGAAGTGTACCAAGAAGACTCAGAGGCAGAGCAGGAACATAACGAGGAGTTTCACGATTTGAGCCAGCAATGCAGCACACACACACTCAGCAGCTTTACCCATATCAACGCACCTTTCTCCAGTCCACAGAGCTGAGTGAGTACTAGGCCTCAGAGTCTTCACCATCATCATGGGTTCTCCTTGAAGTCAACAACTTTCTGCTTCTAGCTGTTGAGGTAGTCCCACCGTGCATCCTTCCTCCATCCTCCTCCTGCTGATTCTGAGTAAATCTGTCCCAGTCCCAAACCTACTGAGATAGAACTGTGTAGTGCCCCGCTGTTGAAGCACAAGCAGAGAAAAGAATTGGAGTATTTTGTGTAGATATGTATTTGGTAACTAAAGTTACTGGTCTGGATTCTGAGGAGCCAGAAAAAAGGAGTGGACCCTGAAGATTATTTTCACCAAGCTTGAAAGGTCAATCACTTTCAGGAAATAATGATCACCCATTAGCCCCCCCAAATTTTACAAATTATGGGACTTAAGTTGACAAATGTGTAGAACTTCCTCCGTCACTGTCAGCCACCACATACATCATCAATCATCATTCAAAATCACTCAATATATCACCAGTCATTGGTGCAACAATTAGTAGTTATCTCTTCCAATCCAAGCACAGTGGTTGATGATACAAAATATTATCTCCCCTTTGATGGTAGCAACACGTTGGGATTTGGCATTGGCAATGGCAGTTTTTTAATCAACAATCTTTTGGGGCAGCCATCATAGGTGATGTAAAAAAAGGATAGCCAATGGCATGTGATGGAGGAAGGCATTGTCTCCAATATCCTAAAGGAAATGTCAGGGCTTCTTCACTGCACATGGTTCCAACTCCAATCCAGCAGTATATATGAGTGTGACTAATAAATGGTGGGGCAGCATAAATCTGACACAAATATGTTTCTCTAGCTATTTGTTTTGGTTTTGAAAAGAAAGAAAGAAAGAAAGAAAGAAAGAAAGAAAGAAAGAAAGAAAGAAAGAAAGAAAGAAAGAAAGAAAGAAAGAAAGAATGAAAGAAAGAAAGAAGTTCAACAACAAATAATTAAAAAGTTCTATGGCCATACTTGCATACTCAGTCTGGGAAGTAGAGTTCATCCTCAAACTTAGGTGGTTCACCTAGAAGTTGATCAGCTAACACAATTGATTCTGTCCAATCATCCTCTTCCTTCTCCGGTGGTGTTTCGGGAACGGTGTAATCAGGTGGTATAAAATGCTGCCTCATTTTGTTCATGGTTAATCTCTCCATGTTTTGAGGCAAGAGACTGGTCCTTCTCACTATAACAACTGTGCCAGCTGCAGTGAACTGACACTCAGCAGCCACAGTGGCTACAGGGCAAGGCAGATACTTTATTGCCAGCCTGTTGAGATGTGGCCATTGGTGCATCTTCCCATAGAAACACACCAATGGGTTTTGATCCACATACATCTCTTTTGGGTCATCCATATACTCCTGGACCTTCATTGGTGCTGCCACTTGTTCAACCACTTTTGCCCTCACCTCTGCACTGGATGTAAGACCTGCCACTCCAAACCAAGCCTATGCAGATGTTGGGTCCGGTTCTTTTGTTGCTGTTGTTGCCACTTTTCTTGTTGATGGTGTTAGCTGCTGTGAGACAAGACTGCCCTTTCTGGAAGTTGAAGGCAACACCCCAGAACTGCAGAGTGGGAATCTAAGTTCCAGTCGTTCTCCTTCCAGTTCTCCTGCTTGCTCAACAATCCACCGCTTGTGTTTTAAAACATCTCCTCCAGAAAAAGGAATGAAAGTGGCAAGAATGTTTTTGTAGCGTGGATCAAGTATCCTGCTGTCGCGTGGGCTCTCATTATCCTAAATGAGACTACTGGATTTCTAGGCAGCAGGATCGATAACGGTGTGGGGGACTGAGTCTGACCCACGTGTAAGGAACTCTGTCACCCTAAATCCGGTTGTTGCTCCGGCTAACTAGCAGTGCCTCATTTCTCCCACGGGGAAGAAATGATTGGGCAGCCGAGCGCATGACATCTTTGGAACTTCTCAGGGAAGTCGTGGTCACTCAGATCCAAACCAACTCTCTCATTCACAATATGGTCTCATATACAAATGACAAAGACAGTATAAGTTTTATATAATGTTTTAATAAAACGACTGTATTTTAGATATTAAGGCGTGAGCCGCAATAACCAGAACAATACAACATAGTAGGATTGATATAGTAACCAGGAGAGTAAAACATAGAAATAAAGCTATCATAATTCCTAACCGTTTCTACTCTCCCTCTGCTTGTTCTATTTAGAGCACAGCATGTTAAGCTTTCAGCTTGCCTTTCTGTATCACTAGGGAGACGGACACACTCATACCTGAGCAAAGGCCTGTGATCTGGTTCAGCATCTGCAACGAGGCAGTCAGCGTCTAGTTGTGGTTCCCTGGTCGGAATCTCCCTCTTGCATGTATTGGGACAAGGAAGTGATTTTATAACTAACATGTCATCGTGATCACAAAATGTTCCTACGCAGGAATGGCAAGTCTAGACTCCTACCACGTCTATCGGCAATGTACCAGACTGTATCCTTGACTAAAGCACAGAGTGAATATGTTATGAAGAACTCCAGTGCTGAAGTAGGCAAAACAGTGTGATATGAATAAAAAACAACACCGTAGAACTGGCTATTCTGTAAAATAACAGTACAAAGCCTAATAGAAAGCATTTAGAATAAAGTGCACAGAGGCTCTAAGCTGTTAGCAAATGAATAAAATATATTTAGGGCAAAGTGCACAGAGGCCTAAGGCCTGAAGCTAATGCGCAAAATATACGTAAAACTGACCACACTACACCCTCCCCTTGTCGGTAGCAAGTGGTTCCAACAACATAAAAAAAAAACATGACCTAAATTTAAACCCAACATTTCGACAAGATGAGAAGACAACACAGTCATAAATTTAGGAAACATGTGACGATAGAGCGAATTGCAATATAGTGTCAATTTAGTCGGGAGAGAGAGAAAAAAAATCCAATTGTCAGACAGAAGCAATAGAACGTAGAAGCTCCTCCACTTCGAGATAGGTCAATATCGGAAGATCCACGCCACAAAGTACCATGGAGCAGGTGTGTTCCAAAGCCCCAAAACCATTCAGGGCGGCACCCCGTGTAGTGCCAAGGAAAGAGACAAAACCATCTTCCTCCAGGAAGGGAATCTCATAATCCGCTTCACGAAGCAAACGCAACCGTAGTGCACAAGTCCGGGAACATCAACAGATCAAGATCAACCACTGGAGAGCGCTGCAGTGAGAGACAGAAAGCCAGTGCATGTTCAAACGAGCACCAAAGGCATCGAAACACGGGTTGCACACAATCCAAAACCGGCCTTAATGACAGAGACCAGTCACACTCCAAATGTTCCAGGAGTGTCGCTCCAAAATGCTGCATCATGCGTTCACGACACAGCTGTGCTGACGGGAGCAGCAATACAGGATCTCGTTGCGGCGGGACAGCCATTGCGAAAAAATAGCAACAACAGCAAAACTCCAGCCAACAAAGCCAAAGTAATCGGGAAACCCCCAAAAATGCTTCCGAAAATAGAGTGTATAGCCGAAGGTATCAAACCGAATATGGAAGAGAAGGTGTGAATGAAACCAACACCAACGGCTTTGAAAAAATGAGCAATACCAGCAGTGCTGGATGCATTAAATATACGTCCCAAAAGTTCACCGAAATGACTCAGAAAGTTAGTATTCAAAAGGGACTGTATCTCCGCCGATGACCTTGCCACTTGAAGTGCGTAGGTCTCGCTAGCAGATGTAAGGGCCACATGCTTTTGAAACAATAAAGCTTTCAGCCGACTCAACTTGTCGAAATCAACCTTGGAAGTAGCAATATGAGGCCAGATGTCCGCTACCTCCCTAAATTCAGTAGGGGGAAACAACACATTCCCGCAGCACGTAACGGCCTTGTTGACGACAACGACGTAAACTATTCCGGCACGCATGCCACAGCAGCGTTCGCTGTTAAGAACAATGTAACTGCTGTTAGAAAGCACCTGGAAAGTGTTTTTAATTACCGGGACTGGAACTCCCTTCAGATAACAAGCTAAGTTAGCAATCAAAGCATTACACGCTCCGTGCAAGGACAGCTGTTTACAAACCATGGAATGGCTAACAGAAGCTTCGCATTCGCTACCGCTAAGAAAAACTTCCCGCAAACCATTAACACATCTGTACTGAAAAGGAAGCTCCCACACCTCGTGTATGTAACTGTCACCCAATAGTTCATATCTACCCACCGGAATGTGCTTCAAACAAGAAGTAAATTGCAGAGTGGAGATAGGCAAATTAATAACCCCATGAATCAACCACTCAGCTGACGGAATCTCAGCCACCGTAAAAGGCAGTTTCTCCAACTTTTCAATATTTAACATAACATACGTCGCTTCCTTCTTAGCCATCAATTGTTGTTGACGAGTTAAATTAAAGGAGATAAAGATCTCTCTGGCACGAATGTGCTGCCATGGAACGCGACCCGCCTTCAAGGTCTGGAGAGTCCAACCCAGCTGCATGATAGATCGTGTCTGACTCTGCCCATGATATAAAGAAGACATGTCTGATTTTATAATGTCAATAGCAGAAGAAACAATGCTGTCAATCGTGTAAACACGGTCAGAAAGGGTATGCATGCCATTATCAACAACAGACAAAGGGCCTGATTCTGACCCTGGCGGCCGGTGACCGCCAGGGTCACCGGCCACGGGAGCACCGCCGACAGGCTGGCGGTGCTCCGAAGGGCATTCTGACCGCGGCGGTTCAGCCGCGGTCAGAAAGGGTAAACCGGCGGTCACCCGCTGGTTTACCGCTGCCCTTCTGAATCCTCCATGGTGCGCCTCAGACACCCCGGGAAACCCGCCATGAACAGGATGGCGGTAGGGGGTGCCCCAATGGCATGGGCACTGCAGGGGCCCCCGTAAGAGGGCCCCGCAAAGTATTTCAGTGTCTGCTTTGCAGACACTGAAATACGCGACAGGTGCAGTTGCAATTGTCAATTCTGAGCCGGCGTCCTCATTGCAGGGGCATTTCTGCTGGGCCGGCGGGCGCTCTTTCGGAGAGCGCCCGCCGGCCCAGCGGAAATGTTTAAATGGGCGCCGCGGTCTTTTGACCACGGTGCGGTCATTTCACGGCGGTACCTTTGCGGACGGCCTCCGCCGTCCGCCAAAGTTAAAATCACCCCCAAAGTCTGCAGCAGATTTTCTTGATCAATCTGTCTTAACCGGGCTGCAGCCTCCTGCTGGGAAAGTTTCCAAAACTCATTATACACTTCGTATAAGAACCTTGGGACCTGATAAGAAATCTTGTAAATCAGTACCATTAGACAGTAACTTGAGGTGTGACTTAACTGCACCCAGCGTGGAGTACTTCAACCATTGTTGACAAAGTTTCCCCACACTGTATGTAGTTATTATATCAGCATGTTCTGGTGAAATGTAACGAGGGTCTGCCCTACTAGTCCTGAACCCCCCAGAAGAGGTAACAAAACGTTGATGACACTGATTAGTGTCTACAGGCCACAATAACCACCCGCCCGGATGTAACGATGAAGCGTTAAGCGTACCATTCTGGACCCAATGCGTAAATTCACTAAAAGTAGCATTCACATAGTGCTGCCAGTTATTTAATTTAGAAGGGACAGGTATCCTAGGCAAAGTCAATTCTCTAATCGACGCCAAGCCCAAACAACTAGTCTGTTGTACTGTGTCATTAAGGAAAATCATTTGCACAGGGATAATGCATGCTCGAAATAATGTATCTCTGCCTTGCATTTGCCAATTTTTCGTACCCCAAACACTTTTCAAGTCAACAGTCTTCAACCAGTATTCATATCCTTCGACCGAAAGTTTAGAAACAAACGAATTAGAATACAGTAATTTAGTATCGGTCAACAAAATTTGCTTATTAGAATACGGTGTCACTTTAAAATAGTAAGACTTAGCATTTCGCTGATCATGCCCAGAAAAATATGCAAATTTATCATTATACGTTTTCGAACTCCCTTGTGGAGGAGTCGAGCAATGTTCCCATTGTACATAATTAAAGATGGACTTAGGGCTACTCGCTTTGTGAATAAAGTGGTGTCCATAATAGGTGTAGCAAAACATATCACCATGATTATCTCTAAATTGGTAAGCATCTTCATCGTCATAGACAGTATAATATTGCAAATCTTTTAGCATAGCATCTACTGTCTTCACATCCCAATCATCAGAAACAATGCCTGGAATAACAATATCATTCATTGATAACTTAAGAACATACGGTATTTGAATCAATTCAGTGGGACCATATATATCAAACATTACTTTATCCCACACAATTCCATCCGGAATTGGTATTGCAGAAATGTTCACATTGGATAAGTCTCTTCGAACCATATGAGACGAAAAATGTGGTCTCAACACAGTCTCCACGTGCTCAATGTCTGATCGATCAGGAAGAAAATGACCATGTATTACCAGAAAAAAGGTAACCACAAATCCCAACCATAAAAAAATAGTCAGTACAGTCATAAAAAGCCACAAATAGTTCCAAGGAACAACAAAATATGAACGTTTAAGCCAACTTAGTAGCTTACGTGGACCTCGGATTGAAGACAGCGAAGACGAAGAGCTGGATACAGCCGCATCCGCGTCGTTGAAGCAGCCAGAGGCAGTTCTCGCAAAAGGTGCAACAGTGAACAAGGAAGCAGATGGAGGTTCTCTCCTAGGTACGCTATAAATCACATGTTCAGAAACATCAGTAGAACGTACAGCAACTTGAGAAAAAGAATCGATATCAATCGTTGACTGTGGAACAATCGCAAGATCATCTTCCACCCTCCCCAAGCTCGGAGAGGAAACAGGGTCGGTGCAAATCACCTGCAGCGGGACTTCTTCCCCAGTAGTGAGAGGGATGCCGGAACTACTGGGTGTCCCTCTTGGTCTGCTGTGCAGAATCGGCCACATGTTGTAACTTGACATTATCAATGGAAACAAAACGATTTCCTTTGGCCCCTTGCAGCGGCGGCAAAATCACAGTTCTCGTGCCGCTTACCCCCAACACCGGGACAGGTGCTCGATAAGAAGGACCAAATTCTTTCTTTACTGCGACCTTTTCACGCACTAGATCCCCAATCCTGGGTATCCAACCAGTAGGTGTTACTGGCTCATCCTTAATTCCAGAGGAGGCAGCACTCGCAGAAGAGTTATCTTCACGAAATTGTTGTAAATCCTGCAAAACTGTGACACAATCATTTATGTCAAAGGGCGTATCTGCCGCCTCCATACTAGGACCATCTAGATCAGGAACATACATTTGTGTTCCGAACAGGCACTCATATGAAGTACGACCCCCCAGTGACCTTCTAGGCAAGTTATTAAGTGCTCTCTGTACTCCATACAGGTGGGCTAGCCAACTACGACCCGTACCTATAACCCTGGCTGTTAAGGATTGCTTTAAATCACGATTTAAACGCTCCACGACAGAATTTCCCTCGGGATGAAATGGAGACGAGAATTGGAGCTGGACCCCCAACTAAGCCATGGTGTCCCTGAATGCCTTAGAGGCAAAAGCAGGGCCCTGGTTCGAATGAAAAGCCGCAACTGCAAATGTATCGACAAAGATACGCAAATCTTTAATAACAGTCCGAGCGTCAGCCGAGCGCTGTGGCCAGACCCACACAAATCTGGAGCACGAATCTACAGCAACCAATATGTATTTGTATGCACTATCTGGTGTCAGTGGACCACAATGGTCCAAGTACACACACTGTAATGGTCTATTTGATATCAGAAGAGGAGTCTGCTGCGGGCGTCTAGCCGACGATGCTTTAATTTGTTGACAGACGTCACAACAAAGGACATACTGCTTTGTCTCCTTATAGAGACCAGGCCACCAATAACGGGCCTGTAAAAGTGAAATCGTGGCAGCCACACCAGCATGCGCAGATGCCACCCCTTCATGCGCTGCAGAAATTAATCGAGGTCTCTCAATCTTATTCGGTAACTCACGTACACCAACGCCTGGAATATTAACAACAGCATTTAGTGCACCACTCAAGCAATAGCTATATTTAGAAGGGAATCCTTTAGGAAATGGCGTGCCATCAGCCGTAGCTTTTATGGCAGCCGAAATCTCTATGTCTGGTTTTGAACTCGAACGAGTTACCGCGGCTACAGTGGCGATAGCCACTGCCGACCTTGCAGCTTCATCAGCCAAAGTATTCCCAGCAACGTGTATTCCATCGCGCTGGTGTCCAAGTGTATGTACAACATGGACTTTAGGAAGCGTTTCTTTCAGACCCGCAACCTTACCCCACAACAATTTATGTTTAATGGTGTTGCCTTTAGAATCTCTGAACCCATTCATTTTCCAATAATGCAGATATTCATTGAAGGATTGCACACAGTAGTAGGAGTCACAGACCAGCAAGGTCAATATCGCCGGCTCTGCATGCTCCAACGCTAACAAAAGAGCTTTGAGCTCAGCCAGCTGCGCCGTGCAATCTCCCAAGGTTTTAGTATAAGTATGTCGGGGGCAGAAGACTTCCCCCTCCATAGTCCCGCTCACCACCGCACATGCAGCAGAATACTGTTGTTTAGTCCCAACCGCCGGTTGCGCAGAGCCATCGGTATACATGACCACTTCATATTGGTCAATAGGCAATGTGCCAGCAGGAACTGGGTACTCTATTTCATATTGAAGAAATTCTTGAGTCTGCAGCTTAGGGTCAAATATGTAATCCACATCAGTGGCCGTCAAAGACGTAGCCCATTGTATCCACCGCGGGTGTAAAGCTTTCGAATTAGGAACACTCGCTTTTGTAACAGCCTCTAAGGCCGGAATTGGGGAAATGACAATAATGCGTTGGCCCTGGGCTAGCGGTCTTTCTTTGATCACAGCCATCTGTACTGCAGTGAGAATTTTCTCAGTCTGTGCAAAACGTTGTTCAGCAGCAGAATACAAGTGGAACTTGTATGCTATCGGGACTGTCTCCCCTTCATTAAAGGTGACATACGTAAATCCAACAGCCCCAGGAATCACCCTGATGACCAAATGAGTTTTATTGTCCCGTGTGTGTAAATGTTTAACTGCTAAGAGATCATTCTGCAGCTCTCGCAGTATGTGTGTATGCTCAATCGTCCAAAATCTACTTGAAAAATTCGGGCGAATCAGTTCATATAAGGGTTTTATACGTGTAGCATAATCAGGAATGTAAGTTCTGCCAAAATTCATAAACCCCAACAAAGACTGGAGCTTCCGAACCGTATTAGGAGGCTGCAGTAAAGCACATTTCTCCAAAAAATGTGGCGCCAGGCTCTTGCCCTCACTCGATAACTCATATCCCAGGAAAATAACACTGAGGAAGGCAACCTTCGATTTCTTAAAATTAAACCTATAACCAATATCAGCAAAACCCACAACAATGCGCGATACGCGACTGAGATGTTGTAGAATCTCATCGTCCGTCAAATAAATGTCATCAACATATGATAACACCTCAGGGTCCAACTAGTGCAGAAGTTCAGTCACACGAGCCGAAAACAGTCCTGGGCTATTCTCATACCCCTGAGGTAAACGACAAAACTTTTTCTGAGAGCCAAACGCACTGAAACTGGTATAGTCCCGACTTTCGGGTGCTATATTCTGGCAGAAAAATCCATTCGAGATATCCAAGGTTGTTTTGTATTTTTTACGCACTATATTATTCATAAGCGCAGCGCTATGTGAATTCTGTATTGCATATGTGCGTGCATGACTATTCAAATGTCTGTAATCCACCACTATCCTATAGGAATGGTCCGGTTTAGCAACCGGAAATAAGGGATTATTCATCGGTGAGACACAAGGCTCAATCACACCTTGGTACTCCAATTGTGTAAGAATTTTCCGAACCGATGCCCTTGCTTCAAATTTAATAGGATATTGCGGCTGTGGCTGAGGTTCTCCTTTAATGGGAATGACATGATAAGGTGATTGTTTGTCCCACCCCACATTATTTCTATATAGGGCGGGGGCTTGTGCTAGAGCCCATGATTTACCATATGACTCCACTAGTTCTCTCGCAAAAAGTGGTGAAAAGGAAGGCACAATAACCTCCTCCCCAACCGGACAGTCGCGAACAAAGTCAGGAGGCCAATCTTGTTCGGCCAACAGGACATCATATGATTTCACCACATGGTCCCAAAAGATGGCGTGTACAACGCGGTCAATGTCCCCTTCTAATCGTAGAGTCACAAGATATACTTGATCAGGATCAGAGACTCGCATATCCGCCGTCTCGACTTGTATGAAGTCATCAGTTGCTTTCGCCTCCAGATGCTCTAGAAGACTCCGGCGAACTATTGTGACCTCTGCCGCGCTGTCTAACAGCGCTAACGCCCATGTCATGTTCGTCAAGAGAACTCTCTTCTTGAGCGGCATGTCTAACTGAGACTGCTGCCACTTTCTTCTTTTTAAATTGCTGTTTTTGTTGCAGCGGTTTCTCTTCTTGTTTAATAGAAACCTCCGCTGAGCGTTGTGAATCCTGTCTCGGTTTCACGTACTCCGTCCTCCGCTCTGACCGCCCACCTCTCTCACTTCTTTTCTCCGAGGAGTCCTGAAAGGAACGAGATTGGCGCGTATCAGTATATTGATATCTATCAGGCGTCTTCAAAGTATCCCTATTCCTGAGAATATACTTATTTTGTGGGGTCTCCGGTTGCGGAGACTGCCCACCATCTTTCTTAGGTGTTTGCTGTTTCTTATCCCAGCGCTTCTTCGCACCCTCAGGTTGCTGTTGTTAGAATTATCCTTATTATTTTTACCCTGCAATTGTGGCTTCTGCGGTCGAGCCCCTAGGCTATCACGACCAATACTAGAATATGTTTCAGCTATTATTCTCGGAAGTTCCCGCTCCTGATTAATCTGCGAAACGTCCCGAAGACGCATTCGCACTGCTAGTGCTACAGCCTCCCCCTTGAGATTACTCAAAATAATAGAAGAAACCGCGTCAAAATTACCCATCAATTGCATGCCTAAATCTAAGGCAGGGGCAGCCCCATACTCATCCTGAATTTGTTTAATCACCTCCGGCAAATTAGCCAAAGTCGGTGTACCGTGTGCTGTAGTATAGAGTGCGGCAAACACCGTGCCCCAAGTATTACAAAGATCCACCGTAGGAACCATCCCATACGGCAAACACATCGTCAAAATCCTATGCTTATCCTGAGGTCCCGTATGGGGAAATACTGCTTCCAGCGTATTAATTTTTTGCGCCAGCCAAAATGGAGTCTCCTCACGTTTAGCCGGTACTTTGCCCATTACAGAGTGTACAGTGGCCGGATTGATTCCCGGCACCACCGCATGTGGGTGAGCTGGAGCAGCACGCGCTGCATTAGTATTTAATGTCTGCATCACAAACTGAACTAATCGTCTGTACGTTGCAGTTAATTCCACATATAAACGACGCACTTCAGCCACTGCCACATTTGCCACTCCAGGATATGGTGTATATGTAGCCAATAAAGGCCAGGTCGGACCATCATTACTCAACGGACCTAACCTTACTGGTGTTACTGAATGTGGGAGGGCGCCATCAAGCCAATTATGGTGTTCTTGATAAGATAAAGGTATTTCTAAGTATGCATAAGCCCTGTATTGTCCAGGGACATTCGCAACAGTATATTTGTAAAAAGTATTTGTACCCCCATCAGCTGCTGGAAATACGACCCAAGAATAAAAAAGTTCTGTTCTATAGGCTGCATGGGCGTCCACCACAAAAGTGACCGGACCCCCCTGGACCGTCAGTCCATGTGCTATCAGATGACCCGTGAGCGGCAATCGCATATTAAGCGGTATATTTATTACAACTGGATTCGCCATTAGTAAAACAATAATAGCTCTAGGACAGAGAAGGCACACCAATATCGGGGTATTTCCTTTCAAAGTTCAAGCTTGAACAACCAACCACAAAGTATGAGGATGTACCCAACCTGTGGTGGCGGAAACCCTCAGCCCCACGGACGTCTCCGTATACGGAACCGAGGAGTCAAAATATATATACGAGACCGAGAGAGTCAGTCGGACCCAAACATTAGAGCCAGACCAAACGTTGGCGGCGCCATGTCGCGTGGGCTCTCATTATCCTAAATGAGACTACAGGATTTCTAGGCAGCAGGATCGATAACGGTGTGGGGGACTGAGTCTGACCCACGTGTAAGGAACTCTGTCACCCTAAATCCGGTTGTTGCTCCGGCTAACTAGCAGTGCCTCATTTCTCCCACGGGGAAGAAATGATTGGGCAGCCGAGCGCATGACATCTTTGGAACTTCTCAGGGAAGTCGTGGTCACTCAGATCCAAACCAACTCTCTCATTCACAATATGGTCTCATATACAAATGACAAAGACAGTATAAGTTTTATATAATGTTTTAATAAAACGACTGTATTTTAGATATTAAGGCGTGAGCCGCAATAACCAGAACAATACAACATAGTAGGATTGATATAGTAACCAGGAGAGTAAAACATAGAAATAAAGCTATCATAATTCCTAACCGTTTCTACTCTCCCTCTGCTTGTTCTATTTAGAGCACAGCATGTTAAGCTTTCCTTTCTGTATCACTAGGGAGACGGACACACTCATACCTGAGCAAAGGCCTGTGATCTGGTTCAGCATCTGCAACGAGGCAGTCAGCGTCTAGTTGTGGTTCCCTGGTCGGAATCTCCCTCTTGCATGTATTGGGACAAGGAAGTGATTTTATAACTAACATGTCATCGTGATCACAAAATGTTCCTACGCAGGAATGGCAAGTCTAGACTCCTACCACGTCTATCGGCAATGTACCAGACTGTATCCTTGACGAAAGCACAGAGTGAATATGTTATGAAGAACTCCAGTGCTGAAGTAGGCAAAACAGTGTGATATGAATAAAAAACAACACCGTAGAACTGGCTATTCTGTAAAATAACAGTACGAAGCCTAATAGAAAGCATTTAGAATAAAGTGCACAGGGGCTCTAAGCTGTTAGCAAATGAATAAAATATATTTAGGGCAAAGTGCACAGAAGCCTAAGGCCTGAAGCTAATGCGCAAAATATACGTAAAACTGACCACACTACACTGCCACTGATGTACTCCTTGGAAGAGATAATATCATTTTTGCAGCCGTGAATCACAAGTCAAGCAGTAGCTTAGTGACTCAACCAAGACATGCACTTCTGGGTTTTCGTTCACATATATGATTGCGAACATTTCAGACACCTTCTTCAGCTGCAACAACGGGACAACTTGGCCCATCGTACTGCCCTTCTTGCTAACTTCCCATGTGAAAACCTTAAAAGGGACAGCACCTGTGTCAGGCATTTGACTAGGCCCCATTTGTTCACATCCATGGTCATAGCTTTCCCAATTGCAGCAGCTCCTCTCTGAATGACACAGTCATTGATCTGTCTATACTGGTCAAACAGACGTTGCAACATATATTAGGTTGAGTTCCAACGTTTTGGCACCTTCTGTATTAGGGCTTTAACTGCTACTCTATTAGCACACTAAATAATCTGCAACTGCTTCTGAGCTTTAAAAGAATGGCTAAAATGAGTGCAGATGCATCTACAGGTGGTCAGTATGCTGCAGACTATGGGGGTCATTCTAACCCTGGCGGTCGACGACCGCCAGGGCTAAAATTACGGGAGCACCGCCAACAGGCTGGCGGTGCTCCCATGGGCATTCTGACCGCAGCGGTACAGCCGTGGTCAGAAACGGGAAACCGGCGGTGTCCCGCCGGTTTCCCGCTGCCCTAGGGAATCCTCCACGGCGGCGCTGCAAGCAGCGCCGCCATGTGGATTCCGACCCCCTTACCGCCATCCTGTTCCTGGCGGTTTTCACCGCCAGGAACAGGATGGCGGTAACGGGTGTCGTGGGGCCCCCTAACAGGGCCCCACTAAGATTTTCAGTGTCTGCATAGCAGACACTGAAAATCGCGACGGGTGCAACTGCACCCGTCGCACCCTTCCCACTCCGCCGGCTCCATTCGGAGCCGGCATCCTCGTGGGAAGGGGTTTCCCGCTGGGCGGGCTGGCGGCCTTCTGGCGGTCGCCCGCCCGCTCAGCGGGAAACTCAGAATAACCGTGGTGGTCTTTTGACCGCGCAGCGGTATTCTGACGGTTCCCGCTTGGCGGGCGGCTCCCGCCGCCCGCCAAGCTCAGAATGACCCCCTATGTCTTCTTTTTTGAGAAATTCTTGAACAACCAGGTTGATGCAGTGTGCCAAACACAGGACCCTGAAATAGCCACCGTCTCACAGGCTTTGACCATGTTACTGCCATTGTCCATGGCAACAAATCTCCAATTCGGAGACCTCTGGGTCACAGACTTCAGACACCTTGTTACTGAAGTTGTCCAACATGTTTGCAGCTGTATGTGATTTCTCCATGGCAAATATGGCTACTGTTGCATGCCACTTAATGTTCTTAAAAATTTCTTTAGGGCCAAGACCTGTAGATAGCTTTTGCCTTACACACTCAAAAGAGATCCAGTGTGCAGTGATGCACATGTAATCAGTCACCTGACAACTGATCCACATGTCTGTCATCAGGTGGACAGTGTGGACAACACTTTGCTGCGAACCTTGTCCAACCAATTGCAGCATATCATGATGCAGCGCTGGAACAGCTACTCTGGCTAAATAGGTCCGACTAGAACCTTCCATTTTGAGCAGATAGTTGCTGCAAATTCTAAGAATCCCACTCCTCTCACAAAAGATAAAGGGAGGAGGTCCAACACTAACATTTTTGCCAACTTCACATTGTAAAAATGTGCTGTTGGGTGGTTGCGGTCGTAGGGCCCCTCCTACCTAAACATGCCTATAATAGTAGCCTGTATATTAATATTTTCTGAGGCCACTTGCAGGCCACTTTCAAGAAGTATAAGGTGATAGATTAAATGTGTGACATGGTGCTGCAGGGCACCATATGCCCTTGTGTCTCATATTCCATCTGACTCTTCCTGTACCATTGTGAGGTCACTGAGGAGGGTGATTCTGGAGCACTGCTGGGAATAGGGCTGCTTTGCGTGAGGATGTCACCCTCTTCTTCCTCACATTCCACTGCAATTGGACCAGTTGTGGCTGATGTTTCTCGGCTTTCCTTACATTCACCACCATATCTAATTTCTAAAGGTGCTCCTCCCACTGGATTGCATGATGTTTTATCAAATGGATCTGCGGTGAACCAGGCTTACCTTGACAAACTCTTGCGTGGCAAATGGAGCACATTGATTGTTTTCCTCCTGTTTGCTAATCGCAAATAAAGTCCCAAACTGGGGTGAAGTACCTTCCTACTGGGCCACTGCCAATGCCTGAAGAAGAACTAAAGGTAGGTGGGTGTGTCAATGGCCTCTCCCCAGTGCATACTTCTACTGAGGTAGGGATTGGTGCAGGTGTCGGCTGGGGTCTTACAAATATGGAAGCTGCTGTTGGTCCTTCCTGTGCCACTTCCCTCAGTGTAGGTTGGATAGTAATGTTGGGCTCCTGTGAGCCATTTTCCGAAATGACTGGCTCCTCATCCTCATCCTCCTCGTCATCATCCCCTTCCATGATTCTAAGTCTTTGTGGAAGTGTTCTTTCCCCTTGCCTCTCCCGGTGTCTCCTGGACTCTGCCTGGGTGCACTCCATGTCCCTATCATCGTCATCAGAAGTGGTGCTTGGAGACATCTGTGGTAGTCTGAGAGAGCTGAATGGGTAGATGGAATAATCATTAAAAAAAACTATGGCAGCAAGGTGGCCCTGGGGAAATGGAATAATCATTAACAAAAAATGAATTGTGCTGCTGATGTATCTGCAGTGCACCACAGCCAGGGTGTCCAGGAGGAAATGGAATTATTATACACCTAAAGAAACCGAATGCTGTAGCACGGCTGTGCACCTATAGATGGATGGGGGAATGGATGGATGGATCAAAGAAAATGCATAATTAAATAAATTGAAAGAATAAAAAAATTGTAAAAACCCAAACAAATTTAACACAAACATTTTTTTTTAAATGAAAAAATATATATATTCTTTAATAAATTAAAATAAAAAATACAAAAATAAAAATAAAAATAAAATAAAATATATAAAAAAAGTTATTCAAATAAAAATGTAGATTAAACAAATGTTCAATAATTGCTGATGTTTGTATGGGAAGACAAGAAGAAAAAAAACTATTGTGAGGAAAGGACAAAGGAGGCACACAATCAAAAAATGCAAAAAAGGAAGGAAATAATATAAGCAATGTTCTTCAGAATCAAATTCTTTTAGTATAAATATACCACAATGATCCACAAGCATATCAATATTAAACTGATGTCACATCAATCCATGCAAGCCTATGGCAAAGGCACACTGGCTGCATGCACAAACGGCTGCCAGCCACATGGTCAAACAATTACAAGGAGCAAGAAGGCATGACAAACAAAGAACACATGCAAGCCTATGGCATAGGCAACCTGGCTGGATGCACAAAATTGCTTCCAGCCACATGGTCAAACAACTACAACAAGGAGGCATGAGGAACAAAGAACACATGCAAGCCTATGGCAAAGGCGCACTGACTGGATGCACAAAATGTCCGCCAGCCACATGGTCAAACAATAACAACAAGGAGCAAGGAGGCATTAGGAAGAAAAAACACATGCAAGCCTATGGCAAAGGCACACTGGGTGGATGCACAAAATGGCCACCAGCCACATGGTCACACAACAAAAACAAGGAGCAAGGATGCATGACAAACAAAGAACACATGCAAGGCTATGGACACTATGTGGTTTGGAAAACAAAGACAAATGGTGATGTTGACACACCCACACACACACACACTGGACATAAGGAGGTATGTTTGTAACACTAAAGAAAACACTGACATTAATTCAGCAACTCAAAACACCAACATTAACAGAGATATAAAGAAAAATTCACACCAACACACATCCTCCTATGCCATCAATTATCCCACAACATGTACACGTTTTGCAAAAAAATGAAATGTAAACAATAGCCAACATTTTAGTTTAATCCAATGCCTGCCTCAAATTAAGTTTTAAAAACATATTCCACTGAAACATTTATTTCATGCACTGGTGACTACTGGTACTGGGCCTACTGGCTAGATGGCCCTTTGGAAATCCAGGCCACATAGTTATAAAATATTACAAATGTTAGGAACATGTAGAAAAGGTACTGAGTTGCGCAACAATTTTCCTTTAAAAAAGATGAAAACTCAATGAAATGCAAAATAGATAATAACTAGGCCTATACATAAACTCCAGGCCACCCACCATTATAAAATGTTAAATACAAATTAAAGTCCAAAGAAATACTGGTGCATGCCCAAGCAAACAAACAACTCCCTTATACAATAGTTTTTTAACTTACTTGCGTGATTCAACAAAAAACAAAGCCCTTAAGTCCAAAAGGCATATACAGGAAACAAAGAGAGAGATCCTTCCACCTCAAAGTCCAAGTGAAAAGTGACCACAAGAAGGACAAAGCACTTGGGGGAGCCTGCTGAACAGGATTAGGAAGCTGGAATCTCTGGGGCACTTCCTTCCTATTTGAAATAAAAGGCTTCTGACACTAAAATACAACCTGAAGGGTCCAGTAGAGAAGAAAATCCAGTCAAAAATCTCTTTTTGACTAGATTTAGTGGCATCTTGATTAGAAAATCTACTCCAGAATGCGTTTGCACTCGCCAGCGGCACTGTTTTGGCCCCTGTCATGGCCGGAAGCAGTGCAAGTGAACGCGAAGTCTACCGTGCGCTTGCTAGGAGCCCAAGAATATTGTGGCTCTTGCAAGCAAGCGCCAGAAACAAATCTTTTGTGAGCAAAAGAACTCCACTCCATGCTAGAAGGCAGAACACGGGAACTCTGTGGAACTCAGTATAGCGCAAAGTGACTGAATTCTGAAAACTCTGCAGGGGGAACAGAGCAGATTTCTGCACCAGGGCCTATCTCAGGCATTCTCATACCCAGTGACAGACCAACTCAGACAGTCACACACCTACTCACTAACCCACAAAAAACACTCACACCCACTCACAGACCCACTCAGACACTCTCACACCCACTCACAGGCCCACTCACTGACACACTCCCTCCCAGAGCTACACAGACACACACACACACCCACACACAGACTTATTCACACTCTCATACCCATTCACAGACCCACACAAACACTCTCATACCCACTTACACATGCACTCAGACACTCTCACACCCACTCACAGACCCACTCAGACACACACACACACACCCACTGATAAACCTTGTTGGAAAGTCACCCACCCACTCACAGGCCCACTCATTGACACACCCACTCCCAGAGCCACACAGACTACACACGCCCACTCACAGACTCACTCAGACACTTATACACTCACTCACAGACCCACACAGACACTCCCACACCACATCCACTCAGAAACCCACACAGATACTGACACACCCACTCATACACTGATAAAACAACTTACATATCTACTGACTCATCATGGAGGATTGCTGGTATATATTACAGACTTTTGGTTTGTGAACCTTTGATGGATCCGCCGATCCAATTGAGATAAAACAAAGGAATGGAAAAAAAAGAAACTGTTGTAGGTATGAGGATTGGCTCTGAAAAGAGCTTTTTTGTTTATGTTGTGTAGAGCGTGTAGTCACTGAAGTTTTAGAGGAACAACCTGTTGCCTTTATCTGTCAAATGAACTCTATCATTTCTCTATATACCATCCATACCAAAGCAAAAATTGTTGTGATATATAGAGCCCATGTTGTGGTCTCTAAGGAATGCCGAAACAGTTTTATTCACATGATCCCCGGATTTGCCTGTCTGTGGACAGAATTCAGTTGACCACTTCTACTTCTACTTGTGGCAAGTGTGGCAAATTTGTCAAATGTAGGACAATACCAAAGGTATCTTTCTATAGGATTTCCAGTCCTACCCCAGTAATTGTGTCGAAGTCATTGCCACCACAGTGCACAGTCATGAGGTATGGATGTTGGTAAATCCATAATGCTTTCTACCAAATGCAGCAATTGATGCCTCTTTAACCTTGTCTGGCCAACCCAAGTAATATCCACATTAGGTAAACCCAGTGCCCTGTCAATGCCACTCTTTCTAGCACTGCCTCTGGCCAAAAAACCAAATCTATAACCCACAAACCAAACTCTGAGCATTTCGGAGGGAAGCCGGATTAGCAGACAGGAGAAGGCTGCAGCTGAATGAGACATATTTAAAATGGAAGATATTTAAAATGGCGGGTAGCACCTAACATTTATAAAATCATTTTTGATTGGGTGGTGTACATATGCTGTTGTCTAAAAGTAGGTAGTGATAGTAAGATAAATGTGTAATTATATGTGTGATTGGCTTTGGAGAAATAACAAAAATGTAATGGTGTTGGGATATGGTTATAATTCCAAAGAATCAACCACACCGGACACAGTTGATTTAGAAGTTAGCAAGCTGTTCTCTGAAAGTGTTGTGAACCTGTAACCCACTGCTCGCAGAGAATGTTTCAAAATTGGTCACTATGGTAACAGAGCTACAGGAGCATGGGGCAAGGGAACAAAAAAGACTAGACTGTGACGTGAGGCAAGAGTGGTAATGGACAAAATGCTGAATAAGGGGTGTTTAGGTACAACTGAAGTCAATTTTACAAAGTGGAGTATAAATGACATTGTTTGTGAGCAGATTCTGAAAAAGACTTTTTGTACTTCCGTGTAGATCCGCAGTTGCACCATGATTTTACACAGGGTGGTTGCTCTGAGTGTTGCAGCGGATCAGCCCAAAACCCCTACCAAATCCGACTTCTTTACATGAGTCAATAGAAAGGCTTAAAAAAGGATGACCATTCAGAAGTGGTATAAAAAAAGTCATATATATAAGGAAGGTTGTGATTTGTTTCCTACATGAGTAACCCTGAAAGCACAGTTGAAAAGGTTGCCATTAAAGGTTCCCATATATGACAGTGGTATAACATTCTTAAGCATGATATTTCACATTTTCAGTAAGAACAGATTCTAACTGATACTGCCACAAAAATTAAAGACCAACAGGGTAATTTAACAGGTATGCAAATTAGTGTGTAGTTTATAAAAAAGTATGAATTTGAAAAGGTATGTGTGTATAGAAGGTGAATGTAAGTGTTTGTGATGTAGGCACGAGTAAAAGAGGATATAAAATGGAGGGTACATGAAGATAGTATGGAAAAGTACAGTGACCAGCCAAGGAAGAAAAAACTTTGTAAAGAACATGAAACGTTATTTTATCAATTTGTTCAAAATTAATGTGTTATTAAAATAGATGTAGATGATTACTTATACTAAATAAGTGATTAATACATATTTTGTACCGAATGAGAAACTCAAGTAGGTATTTATACACCTAATTTACGTTTTAGAGGAGCAAGCTAGAACAGCATAACACTATAGCCTGAGATTAGCTGACACAGTGTAATAAAATACTCTTTGACACTACCATATGTCAACACTCATTGACACAGTCAGTAAGGTATACATACATGCATTTACATAGCCATAAAGAGACCCATAGAGTTGGTGAGACAGGCACACACATACTGACATAGTTACTTACAAATCCAATGACACAGCCACAGAGTCACTTATACAGTCACTCAGATATGTACTTAGGTACTGATACACCTAGTTGTGTACCCATATTGTAAGTCATAAACATATGTATAAAAGCAAAGAGAAAAACTTACACTGCATGTTAAAGGCTGTAAAATCACTACACGTATACACTCAGTTACAGTCTGAAAAAAGCACTTATGAACCCAAAAGTGTAATGTCTACACAGTAATTGACACACTGAAAAAGACAATTAGAAAACTATTGATGCAGCCATTAAATAAGTTATACATCCAGCAACATTCACACTAACACAGCCACTGACACACCCAGTGAGACATCGATGCAGGCACTGACACACCTAGGCAGACATGGATGTAGATATTCATACAACCAGGCAAACACTGACACAGCCACTGTTACACCCAGCCGAACACTAATGCAGCCACTAACACACTGTTGGAGCAACTGACACACCCAGTGACACAACGATGTAGGCACTGACACATCCAGGCATACACTGATGTAGACATTGATACACCTAGGCACACTATAATACAGCCACTGACACACCCATCTAAATACTAATGTAGCTATTGATACAGCTATTGACATACTTAGCCAAACACCAATATGTACTTACTGACACACCCAGGCACACACTGAGACAGACACTCACACAGTGACTCAAACACTAATGCAGTCACTGACACACCCATGGACACACCAATGCAGACACTGACACACCCAGCCAAACACTAATGCAGCCACTGACACACACAGGCACACATTGATATAGGCACTGACAGATCCAGGCACACACTAAAACAGGCACTGACATAGTCAGCAAAACAGTAATACAGCTACTTACAGACGTAGGCATACACTGAGACACACACTAACACACCCAGCAAACACTAATGCATCCACTGACACACCCATGCACCCACTGATGCATAGACTGACACACTCAATCAAATATTAATACTTATCAATAAGACAGGTAGCTACATACAGACGTAGATATCCCTACTGTAAGTAACAGAGCATCTAAGCAGTAGCTGCTCGCGGGCCACAGAAGGGGCAGGCGGGGCGGAGAGGCATGGGAAGGGGGGAGGGAATAAACATTTCATTTAATGTTTTTTTAATCACTTACCTCCTCCACCGCTCCTCTGTCCCTCAACGCTCCTCGCTGCAGACACAGGCTCCCAGCCTGCCCTGCATCAATCCTGACACTGCTCAGAACAGTGTCGGGATTGGCTGGGAGCACCCAGCCAGGGCGCTCCCAGGCAGACTGGGAGCCTATGCAGGCTCTCTCTAGCCCAGAAACTGCGTTGCTGGGCTGGAGAGAGCCTACAGCGCACATGTTTGGCCAGCCCGAGACAGCTGGCCAAACACACATGCACTGTGAAGGTGGAGTGCTGAGCACTCCCCCTCAGTGCATGACACCCCCGTGGCCCACGCCTTTCAATGAAAACGATAATAAACATAGTATATTATCTTTTTCTTTAAAAGGTTTTGCAGCTGCCACTGCTGGCGGAGGTGAAGCTCCTCCACCCAAACGGAGGAGCCGCCACTGCAACTAAGTAATGCATACTCTAATGCACCCATAGAGACACCGATGGAGACAGTGACACAACCAACAAAACACATGATGCAGAAACTGAGACACTGATTTATGCATGGAAAGTAACACATTTAGGGGTATATTTAAGAGACCCTAGTGCCATCTTAGCGCCACTATAGCGTCATTTTTTTAAAGTGGCTTTTTCCCTGCGCCATATTTACAAAGTGGTGCAATGCATGCATTGCGCCACTTTATAAACCCTTGCGCCACAAGATGCCTGTGCCAGGCATAATGTATGCAAGGGGGCATTCCGGTGCTAGGAGGCATGCAAAAATGGGGCAGTGAAGTTTAAAAGATTTCACGGCACCATTTTTGGCGTCATTTTTAATGCTTGCTCAGAGCAGGTGTTAAAATGACACTTCCATAGAAACTCATGGGCCTCTTTGAAAAAATGTTTCAAAAATGTTGATGCTAGTGTAGCAAAGCACCACAATAGCATTAACATTATTGATGCTATTGTTCTAATGACGGACATGGTGGACCATATTATAAATACAGCGCAACCATGGTGCTGTTAGGTACCAGTAAGGGGGGTACAGAAAAAATGGCACATCAGCTCTGATGCACCACCTTTTCTTAAATATGGACCTTAGAGTGGCTATTACATATTGACATAACTGTTTACATATCTACTTCATTGCTTAAACTATATGATTTCAAAGTATGTAATCAAAATGTAAATGTATTCATTTATTTCCTTTTTGAACATCTACTTGTATTTAGAAACAGAGGATTACAATGCTAAAACAATAGAAACAAAAAAGAAACAGAGGAAAGGATACTTTCTCCTTACAACTCAGAGTAAAAAGAGACATAAGGTAGAGAATGTGCTTAGTGAGAAAACAGCTGTTGGTATGAAAAGTAAGAAGTTTCTTAAAACAGTATGTGCAAAAATGCAAAGTTTGCAAAATCATGGAAATAATTAGGTTTAAAATCAGCTAAGAAAGGAGACGGAGTAAGTGACATTAAAACTAATAAATCTTGTAAGAAAACAGAGAGGGACAGATTTATGAAGAATGATGCTGCACCTAGTGCAGCACCTCTTTTCTTGCGCTCCCTAGCGCCCCCTCTAACGCCACCATGTGTGTGCAGTATTTAATATATGGCATACCATGGCGGAAGTTAGGGAACTAGCATCAAAATGTTTGACACTAGTTCAGCACTTCACAGGATTAGCGTAAAAAATGTTGACGCTATTCCTGCAAAGCACCCAGAAGCCCACTGAAACCAATGGGAGCCTCCTTTTAACGTTTGCTCTGAGCAGGCATTAAAAATGCCAGAAAACATGACACAAAGAAGTCACTTAGATTTCTTTGCAACATTTTTTCAGCCTCCCTAATGTTGGAACGCTCCCCCTTCCATACATTATTGCTGGTGCAGGCATAATGTGGCGCAAGGGATTACAAAGTGGCACAATGCAAGCATTGCGTCACTTTGTAAATATAGTGCTGCATGTTTGCCCATCTAACGCCACATTAGAGTAAAAAAAAATACATTAGTGTGTTGTTAGATGGCACTGGTCCCTTTTAAATCTGGGCCATAGTTTAACAAGGAGATAGAATCAATTTAAGGAAATAAGAGTCAGAATGTTTCATTGTAGGGTAATCCAGAATTTGGTACAAACTATGAGGCAACAAATAAGCAGAAGAGAAGCAGTCAAACAAAAACAACATATTGAAACTGTAGTCAATAAAGCATTTCCCCTCAAGCTGAAACTATTTATTTTGATACTGAACAGAATGAAAATACTGGACAAAACAGTGTTGTCTATAAAGATAAATAACCAAAAAAAGACTTGTGAATCAAAATAATGAAGGAAGCTACTTTCAAGAGAATACATTAGTGCATGCACCTGGAACAAGGTAAAAGCTAGTTTTCCTATTGCTAAAGAATAGATGGTTCCTAGAAATGTAGAGAAGATAGCTGAAGAGGTACAAGGAAGGTGTGGACATGCTCCTGTATATCAATGGAACTGTAGTAGTATTTGTAGTGTTCAGCAAGAATCAATTTCCAGATAGAAGTGTCAAGCGGAAAATTGCAAGTCTGCAAGGATTAGATCCATACAAAGTGAGGAAGTATACTAATTTACAGGGGCATTCACTGGCGTGTTTATACAAGAAACTGTGCACAAGCACCTTTCATCACTTCAGAATGTTGGGTGTTCATTACTCTAAAATGCAAAATGTAGCTAGGAGACTTTACTTTGTGAAAACCCCTGCCTTATGTTTATGAAAAATGAATAGTGCTTTGTTGTATGGTGTACCACCAGAGGTACAAAACGTTTGCTAAGATATTCATTTTTGTTTCTTTGGTCCTGACGAGGAATCTACGGAAAATCAGAAGTTCGTTATGTGGAGGTGTAGAACAACAGAGCACATGTATTAGTATTGGTAACTTTACACAAGAGATTGCAAAGTTTGCACAGTTTCTTCAGAGAAACAAAACTGTGTTTGTATTTGTTGTTGACGCACTCACTACAAAATCCATACTCAGAATGTTGTTTTATTCTCAAAAACTGAACAAGAGAACTGAGATAAGTGGCAAGACTATGCTGCATATTTATTTGTAAAAGAGTGCTTTGATTTGTTAACACAGCAAATTATATGTAAGTATTGCTATAATAAGTAAGAGGAGAACAAAATGCCTACCAGATCAATACATAGCAAGTTAGAATTAATTTCAATTCCGGAAGAACTTTAAGAATTAAATATTTGTGAACCAATACTGATACAATCTCTTCATCATTTACATGCAATAAATTCATATGGAACCAAAGACTGGGAAATTACCACCAACAGAGCTACAGAAAGGCCTTAAAGGTAGATTTGTCTACTTACTTTTAGATTTTAATTGGAATATTGAAACTGTCGGTGCAGAGAGAGACATTGATGAACCACATATCATTCTAGTAAATAGTGTGCCTATGAAAAGCAAAAAAAAATATGACAAAAGCTTGTAGATGTATATGCAGTAAAAAAGCTACATTGTACCTGAAACAGAATTATATCCATTATAAAGATGTACATGTTGTTGAGCATGGAAGTTGTATGGAGGATGGAATTCTATCATCAAGTGGACAGATTGAAAAAGTGGACAGAACTAAATCCGAAGAATTATACGAACACTATAGTATCCATCCACTCCATTCAAAATAAGTTATTGGTGATGCTATTGATCTCCTTCAAATGCAACAAGCAAAAGGAGCTCCAATCAGTGTGTGGGAGAAATGTTTAGAGGCTCATTGTTTTCCATAACTATTTCCAACTGAAGTGGGTGGGAGGTATGATGACCACCCCATGCAAATGCAAGCAGCTGGGTACAGGTCAACCAGATTATATTTAGAGGATGCTAGATTTCTTCAATGTATTCCATATTGTTAGAATTTTCATGCTTGGTGTGGTCTCCCTTAACTTTTTGCCTCTGTTCCCCAGATTGTTGATGTGTGCTGGACTCTGATTTTACTGTTTTTGTTACTGCCACCCAGTGCTAAAGTGTAAGTGCTCCTTTACAAAATGTGTATGTAATTGGCTTATCCATGATTGGCATATTTCATTTACTTGTAAGTCCCTAGTAAAGTGTACTGGAGGTGCCAGGGCCTGTAAACCAAATGCTGCTAGTGGGCCTGCAGCACTGGTTGTGCCACCCAACTAAGTAGCTCTGTAATCATGTCTCAGACCTGCCATTGCAGTGTCTGTGTGTGCAGTTTTAACTGTAAATTCAACTTGCAAGTGTACCCACTTGCCAGGCCTAAACCTTCCCTTTTCTTACATGTCCGACACTCCTAAGGTAGGCCCTAGGTAGCCCCAAGGGCAGGGTGCAGTGTATGGTTAAGGTAGGGCATATAGTAATGTGTTTTATATGTCCTGACAGTGAAATATTGCTAAATTCATTTTTCACTGTTGCAAGGCCTATCCCTCTCATAGGTTAAAATGGGGGCTACCTTTAAATCTGATTAAAGTGTAGATTCCCTTTGGGATCAGATGGACATGTGGAGTTTGGGGTCTCTGAGCTCACAATTTAAAAATACTTATTTTAGTAAAGTTGATTTTAACATTGTGTGTTTGAAAATGCCATTTTTAGAAAGTGAGCATTTTCTTGCTTATACCATTTCTGTGACTCTGCCTGTTTGTGGATTCCCTGTCTGGGTCAGTTTGACAGTTGGGCTGGTTGCACCTCACACTAGACAGTGACACAAAAGGAGCTGGGGTGTAGTCTGCATTTCCTGATGAGCCATCTGTGCTAGGAGGGAGGGAGGGAGGGAAGGAGTGGTCACTTACACCTGAAAGGGCTGTGCCTGTCCTCACACAATGCAGTCTCCAACCCCCTGGTGAGTGTCTGGGGCGTGGCCTGGGCAAGGCAGAATTTTACATTCAAAAGAGACTTTACTTTGAAGTAGGCCTACTTCAAAGAAGAAATTGGGTATAAGAAGGGCACCCAAAACCACAGACTTTAGAACACTTCTGGAAACAAGAGGAACCTCTACCTGGAGAAGAGCTGAAGAGCTGAGGAGAAGTGCTGCCCTGCCTGTTACTTTGCTCTGTGGAGATATCCTGCAGTTGTTGCTTCTGCCAGAGTAAGAGGGCAAAGACTGGACTTTGTGTGCCTTCCATCTTCTGAAGAAATCTCCAAGGGTTTGATTTAGAGCTTGCCTCCTGTTGTTTGAAGTCTCAGGGACAGCAAATACTTCTCTCTGCCAGCACTTGGGGTCTCTGGAGAGTTAATCTGCTAAATCCCTCTGCAAAGGTTCATTGAAAGGATGAAAACTTAGAATACAATTTATTTAATTTGATGTCATGTCAACATGGGACCAACCAGTATTGGTATTGTTGTCATGGAGAACTGAAATGTATGTTTAAAAAATTAGGAGCACCTACTTGGTTTGTCACACTCAGTTGCGCAGAGTATGCGTGGGATGACTTACTTGACTTTCTCAAATCGTAAGGACCTCAATTTGAAGACAACAGGAGAACATTTTTCTTTGGATCACTCTAATGTTTGTAGGTATTTCAGTAACAGGTTTCAAGCTATGCTGTCCTTCATCTACTGATTTCTTTTGCCGTAAAGAGTACCAAGCAAGACATAGTCCTCATATTCACATGCTGTAATGGGTAAAAGGTGCACTGAAATTTGGAACAGACAGTGATGACTCTGTACTTTCAATGAACAGTATGTTGTATGTGTCATCCCGAAAGACCATGATGAAAAAGCCCTGGATCAGCAAATTCTGCATTTTCAAACACATGGATGTGGGAAGTAGTGTGAGTGGAATTACAGGACTAAAGGAAAACTTTACACAAAGTGTTGTTCTAGATTTCCATGACCTGTTATTTCCAAAGGAAGGTTAAATAGTTTTGTATCTGCAGTGAGACATACAATTACTTGCAAATCACCAGAAACACAAACAACCTGACAAGAATGGAGGCCTCCAAATATATTATTGACTATAATCCTGTGATTCTCAAAACATGGAATGCCAATGTGGATATTCAATTTGTAGCAGACAACTCCATATCCGTTTGCTCGTCATGTGACTTGCGGTTTAACAAAATTAGAGAAGACAGAGATGAAGGACATGTGGGAGGAGATTTCTGCTGAAGATTCTCTAGCAACGAAACAGTACAGCTTCAGTTTGAAGATGCTTTCACATAGGGAAATTGGTTCCTATGAATGCTGCAATTAGTTGAGCATAGCTAGTGTGTGTGCAAAGTCAAGGGGAATTGTTTGGGTAAATCTAGGCCTGGCAAGAATGTGAAACAGAGTTTTGAAGTCTTTCCTAGAAATGCAGTACCTCACAGAGTTCAACCCAGTAAGTACAGACATAGTGAAAACAAATATGTTGGACTCTTAGGGACTCATTATTAGTTTGGCAGTCACTAGACCGCCAGACTCATGGACGGTGGTCAGACCACTGCTAGTGCTGTGGTCCGATCGCCACATTACAACTCTGGCCATTGGGCCACCAGGGAACCACCAGCTCTGCCTGGATCGGAGATCCAAGTGGCCTGGCTGTGGTCCTAATCTGCCAGGGCAGTGCTGCAAGCAGCGCTTTCCGGGGGATTATGACCTCCTTCTCCACCAGCGGTTTCATGGAAGTACCACGGCCATAAAAATGCTGGTAGAGAATGGGTGCAGGTGCCCCCTGCGCTCTATAGCATTGCCACTGCTCGATTATGAGCCGGAGACAATGCTGGAGGCTGTTTCCTAATAGGCCAGCTGGCAGAAACTCAGGTTTCTGCTTGCTGACCGAGCTGGAAACTCTTAATGGGTCCGGCGGGAAGGTAGCCTGTATGGCAGCAACCTCCCAGTCGGAAGTTCGTCGGACAGTGTAAACCGTCCGCCAAACTCATAATCAGCCCCTTAATATCTAAGAAGGAGTCCACATCTTGAAAAACTATGTTTTTATGAAATACTTCAACACTACAGATAGAGAAACAATGTAACAGAAAATGTAGATGAAGGGAAATATGCAGTAGTTGGTTGCAACAGTTGTGTGGTCTGATACACAAAAGGCAGTCTAATTAATTGCAGAAAACAGGGTTGCCAAACTCCTAATAAAAGAAAGTGTATCTATTTGGCACTTCTCCAACTGTTCAAGCCTTGGCATTTCGAATCAGAATTACTCAGAGACCTTGACTGCTACGAAGATTCTTTCAATGCTGCGAAAGACAGGATTCAGTGTTTCTAACTATTTGAAAATGTTAAATGATGTGATTGAAGAGGAATAAACAATTGCTGCTGAGACAGCTAAGGAGAGCTCACAAAGCAGCTAAATTTGAGGACTTTTAAGTCAAGATCCTATTGAACAACCAATTATTGAAAATAAAGCTGCCATTGCCATGAATGAGGCAGAGACCACAATGCAACAAACAAGACAGGAGAGTGTTGATTTGGAATAGTTAGTTGCACAATTAAATGGTGAGCAAAAGGCAAGATATATGTAGATAAAAGCAAGAGTTGAGCATGGATTCTTTCATGAGAAAAAATAGTGCACATGCACATTATTTAAGCCAATACTATTGTAGGTCAGCGGTCAAGCTGGCACCAGGAAAAGCTTTTTAATAGAAGTTCTCACTGCTTTCCTATAGGCTCTAAATTGCTGTGTGTAGTAAAAGCACCAATTGGATCAGCTACATATTCCATTAAGGGAATTACTTTAAATCGACTACTCATGCTGCCTGTGGAACATGAGAACAAACTAGAGTACCAAACGTAATCCGGTGAAGCTTGTCGTTAAGCCTCAAGAGTACTGAAGAAACTGAAACTTTTAATTCATTGATGAGGTGAGCATGGTCTCAAAATTAATGCTTGCCTTTGAACACTTGAGAATGCAACAGATGCTAAAATAGACAATTATGTGCTATTTGGAGGAAAGCACTTGATCTTATTCAGTGATCTTCTACAACTTACCCCCGTCAAAGGACAGCCTGTGTTCAAAATACTTCTCCATGATGAAACTCAGAATTCTTTACAAATTCTTCTTGGAAGCTTAAACATTTGGTTAAAGTTGCAATGCAAAGAATTACTTAGGAAAATATGTCATGCATCTGACATTGAATATGGAAATATTCTCAACGATATTAGAGTAGGAGGTCTCACAAAAGAAGAGGGGAAACATCACTTAGAAAGTTGACTTGTTAAGAAACTGTTTCCTAAAAATAAGACAGCCGCAGAGCTGGTGTTCAGATTTATTCAAGAAGGAATATCCATTGTCTGCCTAAGGCCTCCACTTCAGGAGTGCTTCTATTTTATGCTAAAAATAGACAATGAAGGATTTTTGCAGCAAAAGACAAAATGTAACACGAGAGAGTGACAGTACTCTTAAGTGAAAAACTACAAGCAAAATTGGATTCATTGGAAAAATCTGTTTACCAGAACTGCTGGATTAGAAAAGTGTTTAAGTGTTTGCAAGAACTGTAGAATAATTTTGTGTCAAAATGTAAATGTAAATGTTGAGTAAGGATTAGTTAATGGTGCTATGGGTAAAAGTCATTGATTTCATTCCCTGTCCTAATAGAAATGAGATTGAGTACCTAGCAATAAAATGTGATCAGGTTGAGGGCATAAAACATTTTGGAAAGTTTCTGCACGTGTTTTGCTTGTGAAAGACTTATATGTTCAGAGAAAGCAGTTCCCAGTTTCTCTAACATATGCTATGCCTAATCTTAAATCTTAAAGTTTAAGTGTAGATGCAGCATTTATTAATATTGGTACTACTTTGTTTAAGGAAGGTATGTCATATGTAGCCTTATCACGAGTTAAACCATTGTTCAGTTTGCATCTTGTTGAGTTTGATGACAGTGAATTAAATGCTGATACAAGTTGTATGAAAGAGTACAGCCATATAAGAAGTGTTTATGTTCCTCATTTAGGACAGTATCCGGTTTATGAAAACCTACCAACTGCTTGAAACAAAAACATTCAAAGGATTGTAGTGATGTTGTTGAAAAGAAGAGAGCAATGAAGTTGCTTAGAAAAAAAATTAGAAGGTTGGAAATATTGGCCCTCATCATGACCCCGTGGGACAAGCGATGAAGATCGCCATATTACGACAGCTTTGGTTTGGCCACTGCCAAACTGCTGCGTTCCTGCCCGTCCCACTGTTTTATCATGGCCCGCCAGGCTGGAGGTTTCCACCTGCAGCCCAGCGGGAGTCGGATGACCGTCAAGGTTATTCCGACTTGGGACACCGCCAGCATTTTCCTGGTGGTCTCATCGCCACAACATTCTTGGCATAAAGTATCCTGATGACAGGAACTTGTGTTCTTGTCACCGATATACCTCCCAAACACCTCCACAGACACGCACACATGCACCAACACACACACAATCACACAGACACACCCCCACTTGCACACGCACTCACAACATTCACCCCCATAGACACGCATTCATACGCATACACATCACACATAGATGCATACATTCTCCGTCCCCCTCCCTTCAACCACATACATACATGCACCTGCATGCACTCACTCACTCACAGTCCCCTTATCCCTTACACATTCACCCATGCACACACCCCCATCCACATGCATACACACACACATCATTATCACCACATTCACACACAAGCACACCTGCACGCATGCACAGACACTCCCCCTTCATCCCCCATTCATGGCACGCATACACACACTCACACACACCCATTCACACCCTGACCCCCTCCTTTCCCCTTGCGGATGGCACTTACCTCGTCTGACGAGGTGCTCCTCCGTTAGGGGGCGGTATCCGGCTCTCCCACTTCCGGGACCGCCACGTCACCAGAAGACCACCACACAGAATTACTGGTTGTAATTCTGTGGGTGGTCTTTTTCTGGCATGGCAGTGCCGGGGGTTGAACCGCCTAAGCTCTGCCGACCGCCGTAATGAATGCTGCCGGATATTTGACCGCCGGTGTTACGGCTATCCAGTGGCATTCATAATATGGCTGTTGGTAGACCGCCGGCACTGGTGGTCTTCTGGCGCCCACTGCTTAATCATAATCAGGGCCTTTGTTGGTTACCAGTTGTCAAACCCCTCTGGTGTCAACTGCTATGCCAAAACGTGTCCTCAACGAAATGTTTCCATTACCACATGTTGTTCATTCAATTGAACAGAGAAAACAGAAGGCTTTGTGCGCCGTACTGTTTGCTTTGTTGCAACATCTTGGCAGTGACAGAAGTAAAACGCATTGTGCATCACACATTCGAGATCCTGTAGATGTATGCACAGGAACTGTACAGTTCATCCAAAATACTCAAGAAGCTCCACATTAATTTCTAATGGTGATTTTCGGAATTTTAGAATAAGAGGAAGTAACTATTGATGAGTTATTATGACGTAGCTACTCATGGATCTATGAGTGTGAAAAGTGCTCTTTAACATCAAATACAGAAATAGATTCAGTGATTTATTTACTTAACGGTACCGGATTGCAAAACTGTAAATTTTTAGAGATTGTTTAAAGAAGCTATATAGAACAATACCTGCAGAAATTGTCACTCTTATGTCAACTTTACCTTTATTAAAAAGTGGCAGGAATCTTATTCTAATTCTACAGCGATGCAGAACAGATAGGACTAAACTGTAAATAAAGATTACAAATTTCAAACCAGGATAAATAGCTATTTCATGAAAAAACATACACCACTATGGCTATTATTTTCACGAAGGAGTAACTATTACATCTGGACACTATACTATCTATATAAAAAGTATAGGGCTTTGGAGATGCTGATGTTACGTTAATGCTACAATGATAAGGACCAGATGGAACAAAACTGGAAACAGACATTACAAATTATAGACCAGGGCAAAAACCTATTTCTGGAGAAACAAATACTACTAAGGCTATCCTCTTTCCTGAAGGATTTAGTATTACGTCCGGATACCACATTTTGTATTTGAAAAATAAAACTGGATGGACACAATGTAATGAGAAGAACGTCACAATCAAACAAATATTGCATCATGACCTACCAAGTCCCAAGGACGATTACAATTTGAAAAGTGAGATAGTGTAAGTGTAGTTCATGTATTATCAGTTTTAATGATATTACATTGCCTACCAGAGGTGATGTGATTATGAGGTTCTCCTATGGTCCTTTATATATATATAGTGATATTGTAGTACTCTTAAAAAACATTTATTTTAGCATTTGTCTCTTTATTTGTCTCTTTAGATTAGTTTCGTTTGTATAGCTAAAACAATCGGCCACATAACTGCAGTTAGTGCAATGCATAGTGTCACTTATATAAAGTGACATTCTATGCAGTTATGAGCTTTATCTACAATCTATATCAGCGGTTCCCAACCTTTTGACTTCTGTGGACCACCATTTTATCAATACTGGAACTGGGGGATCCCCACTGAATCGTTACTGGAATCCGGGGACCCCTTACTGAGACATTACTGAAAGTTGGGAACCTAATCTGTTAATATTATTTAATTTTCTAAGCAGTCGCAGATCCCTTGAAGAGGCTTTGTGGACCCCCAGGGGTCCCAGGACAACAGATTAGGAATCACTGATCTAAATGATTTTCTTTTCCCCACACTTCAGGAATGATCCTTTAAACAGTCATCACTATTGAACCTGAGAACAGAAAAAAGGGAACCTCAAATTCCCACATTTAATATAACATTGTTATAAAGTATAAGGTATGTGTACTGTTTTGTTAATAACATGAACTTTTTCATTGCAGAAACTTAAAAGTTACTGTGTAATTTTATAAAGCATAACATTAACTTACTATCTAATTAGTTCTTACAGTGTTCTTCAACAAATGTCGATACTTAAGGTACACACTGAGGCAGGCAGTGATATGCCACTGACATACCTAGGCACACACTCATGCATGCGCTGAGACACCCAGGCACACATTCATGGAAACACTGACATACCCAAGCACACACTGAAGCATACACTAAAAGACTTACCAAACACTAATGCAGTCACTGACACACCCAGGCACACACCTATGTGTAAACTGACAAACCCAAGCACACACCAATTCAAACACTGATAGTCCCACCCAAATACTAATGCATCAAATAATACACCAAAGTACACAATCATGCAACACTGACACACCCAGGCACACACATATGAAGCGCTAAAACACACAGACACTCAGTCATCCTTACACTTACACACCCAGGGACACACCTACGCATATGCTAATACACCCAGGCACATGCCTATGCATACACTAACATACCCAGGCACATACTGCTGCATACACTGAAACACCCAGCCACACAGTGGTGCATACACTAAAACACCCAGGCACACACTCATCCATTCACTAACACACCCGGTCACACAATCATCTATCCACTAACACACCGAGGTACACACTGACCCATACACTAAAATACCCAGCCACACACTAATTCGTACACTTACACACCCAGGCACACATTCATCCAGGCACTAACACACACAGGCATACAATTACACATACATTAACCAACCCAGGAACACACTGATGCATACTCTGACACACCCAGGCATACACACAGCACACATGCATACACTAACACACCCAGGGACACACTGATGCATACACTGACACACTCAGGCACACATGTATGCATACAGTGACACACCCCGGCACACAATGATGCATACACTGACACATCCAAGCATACACTGATGCATACAGTGACACACACAGGCACATACTGATCCATACAATTTTATAGATGCTCCTTTTCTAGGCTCTGGCACTAGGAGAAGTCAATTGGTGCTAAAAGAGACAAAAGCTGCAGACAGTCATGTGGACTCCTGTAAGTTGGATTTCATCCCTTTTTTGATGGAGATGTAATTTTAAATAGATCTTCTCTACTTAAATGTTTCTCTGAAAATGTGAATTTGAGACTAATTGAAGGTAATGATATCAAGCTGGTTTCTTTATTGCCCATAGGGCCAGGTTTTATATCTAGGGTAACCTTTCACCCTAAATTCATAGCAAATATGGTATTAAATAATTGGGAATGTTTGCAATGTAGGGGGATTGATGTTATTCGATTCCTGGAAGATGAGAGGAGGTAGACCTCTGTTATGGCACCCTATGGGTTCAATGCAATGGGCAAGGGGCAGTCCCTCCCCAAGGTCCACTCTCGTAGTAAAGGGTCCCCGTCAGATTATAAGGGGCTGAAAGCCCATCTAGGTAATCATGGCAGATAGTTATCTCTTAGGGATTCCTCTAGTTCCTTTTCCCCAGTAGTACATGAAGATGAATTGTCTAGATGGGATTGGTTACCAAGTGCCCTATCCATTGCCTCCCAGAGTGGACGCTTGCAAGGTTCTTATAACTAGCAATGAGTTAAAAGTGTTCTCTTGGAATATAGCTGGAGTAAAGAACAGCTGGGAGAAGCTGCAACTTTTGACATCATCAAATGCAGATGTAATATGTCTCCATGAGACATGGAGTGTAGGGGGTCTCGTCTTTGATGATTTCTTTACCCTGGAGTGTGAAGCAAAGCCTTCAAGAAGGGGGCATGCAAAGGAAAGGGTGGCGTGTTTGTTGTCTAACAAGCTTAAATGGAGGTATGACTGTTATAAAGATCCTAGTAATCTGTTTTAGGCAGTAACTTTGTTTAACTCTGGAAAGAAACAAGGAACTTTCCCCTTATTGCTGATAAATGCGTTTATCCCCCCAAGATAATTTATGGTGAGCTACTGTGTAAGGTTTTCTCTCATATTAGAAAAGTTGCTGGAAAAGATGAACCGCCACATATTATTCAGGTAGGAGATTTAAACTGTAGGATATCTAATTCTGCTCTAGATCAATCTTGGAATGCTGTAAAAGAGGAAGCCTTAAGGATCCCTCTAGCTATCTTTCCCTCAAATATACAAGCAAATTAGAGAGGGAGAGTACGTTGACTCACTTAGAAAACAACAATAGTATTAACGTTAATGGGAGGCTACCCTCTTCTTCTCCAGCAGCTTTCGCTCATAGTGCACCTGGGGGCAGGTCCATCTTGGACTATGTGATAGTAAGCTGTTCCTTGTTTTATCTTTTGGGTGATCTAAAGGTGGCAGATTCCCTGCTTAGTGACCATAGCCTGCTAGCTTTCTCCTTGAATACCAATATATCCTCTACAAGTCCCCGGAAAGCGGATAGATCTGCATTAAGCCTTAATAAGAAGTCAGGGCGGACTCACAGGGAGTTTAGGTCAAGTGAGGGGTTGAAAGTCAAATTAGAAGCCACGCTTGGCATTTTAGGTAGTTGGGTAGGGAATGAAATTTAAAGTTTTAATAAGTTTATGAAGCAGATAGTAGATGATGCTAAACAGAAAAATGAATTGAATCACCCTAAGGTGACCACTCTCCCTCTTCTTGCCTTGAATAGGGAAATAAATGCACGTGTTGGGGAACAATATTTGGAGGTATTTTAGAGGAGAAGGACGTGAGTGAAAGCTCGTCTAAAGAGAAAAGCATGGGATAAACTCTGGATCAAACTGAGGAAGGCTGCAGTTAAAGGCAAGCCCCAGACTTTTTGGACGTTAGTTGGAATTGGCTGTGGCGCAAGAGCTAGGTCTTTCCCTTTATTCATAGAGGAATCAAGATGGGTCTCCTTTATTATGGGTCTTTCTGTGGTGAATATGGGAGAGACTAAACAATTTGTGGCAAAGAAGGACTTGCTCCTCTATTACCCCCCATCTGAACCAGAGGTAATGACTGCAATTCAAATAATGTGTGGCTCAGCTGCAATTGGGCCTAACAAGATCCCCATCTCTGTTGTAAAACAAAACCCATTACTTTGGAGTAAAATTCTCTATCTGGTTTTTAAAAAAATTCACAAAGCCACTAAAATTCCTCCGTCTTGGGCAGGAAGTATTTTTGTCCCTCTCTTCTAGAAGGGCGACCGTAACTTGCCAGAAAACTATCGTTAGATTCCTCTTTTGGATGCAGTGGGTAAACTTTTTGCCAAATGTGTATTGGCTGTATTGGCTCAAATTAATGAATGGGTGGTAGAAAATAGAATTCTCCCCATGGAACAAACTGCGTTTAGGAGTAGACAATGAACCCTTGATAATATATCTGCCCTTCAGGCTTTTATGGAAAAATATGTGGAAGTAAGGGGTGGGGTCTTATATGCAGCCTTTATCAACCTTTTCACAGCTTTCGACAAAGTAGACCGTCCTCAGCTGTTGAATAAGCTGTTAACATTGTATATGCCAGGTCCTCTTTAAATTTAGTGATTGCTCTGCATTCGCATACCTGGTGTAGGGTGCTTATGGGTGGGGATAGGGGCTTGGCACAAGTTATTCCCACTCTTAATGGGTTAAAACAAAGCTGCTCACTTGCCTCACTCCTCTTTTCCCTTTACATCCATGACCTTCGGACTACCTGTCTCAAAGCAAGGGTATTGCCCTCTTACTCGGAGGAAAGGCTATTTTTTGTCTACTTTATGGAGAGGGCACAGCAATTTTTGATCTAACCCCTAAAGGGTTGAATTGTCATCTGCTGGCCTTACAATAATTTGCAAAAGTGAAACAATGTGTTTCTACTGGAAAAAGAAGCCACTCTATAGAATTTATGAATGGTTCTTGGGTCCCCAAAAACTAGCAACTATTAACTCATATGTTTTCTTTGAGAAGACAGTATGTGAGAATCTAAGTGAGAAGGCCCATGTAAAAAAAAATATATCCAAAGCTCTTTCTCGTGCCTAAGGTTTAGGTACATTCTACAAAGCCACAGGGAGAAGGCACTTTTCACTCTTGCTAGAGGTTTATCGTGCTAAAATTCCCGTCTCCCTGTTGTATGGTGCAGAATTAATTGATGTTTCTAAGTGGAGCTTTCTAAATACAATAGAAGGTTACATTCTTAGAAGTTTAATCTCAGTACATCCAGACTCCTCTGTAGCAGCTTTATGGTTGGAATTTGGTTTGAGAAGTGCCTTTGTTTAGGGCCTCACAGAGGTAGTGCGCCGGGCCACATATCTTGCAAATTGTGATGATGACTCATTAAGATCTTGTATATAGAAAGAAATCTTGGGCAGTTTAACAGATAAGTCATCAATCCGAAGGAACTTTGTGGCAGCAACAGAGATGTTGCATTTGGACCCTATATTCGTTCTCTCACTATCAACACAGCAATTAAAGGCGAGTCTAAGAAAAGCCACATGGGATTTAAGTTTCCATTTGGACAGAGAAGCATGCAGTAAGACAAGGATTAGTCAAAATTGTGATTGACTCTTACTTGGTAAAATAATGCAATCCTACATTTATTGGAATTTACCTCACAGCCTGGGAATACTTTTGGTTTGTTTTAAGACAGGGCTTGCTCCCATTAAACCCCTTGCTGTCTAAATGGTATGTCATATCGTCAATCTGTACTTGGTGCCAAAGGGGCATTCAGGATCTTAATCACGTCCTTTTTATATGTCCAGCTCTATAACCTTGCCGGCGGAAGTGATTGAGGCCTATTTGTTTGCAATTATCGATTCCTTGTTCTTCAATGCTCCTAAATGCACTGTATACCCCGCCAAATGAAATGTTCTGTTTTAGAACTTTTAATTTTTTTAAATGTTTCTTGGAATTATATTAATGATGTCTGATTTATTGTTTAAGTTATGGTCATTAGGAATGTGTATTTGTTTTTAGTTTGTGTATTTTAGTAATCAAATAAGTCTTATGATGCCTCTTTTACCAGATTAAGATATGGCAATTATTTTATTTTTTTGTGTATGTGCAATACTTTTTATTCTTCTGGGAAGTGATTATTTTGTAGGTATATGTTTTTTATTTTTCTACGTGAACCTCATTGAAGTTCTGCAACATAAATAAATAAAAAATGGGAAATTTGAATTAGTGAATTAGCCTCATAAGGTCAGAGGCTTTGAAGCCTCTGCCGCCTTTGTTATGCGACCCCAGCTTCCCCCAGACCTTAGAGATGCCACCCCCTGGCCTGGGGACCATTTGGCACCAGAGTAGGCAGAACGATTAGCTAGTCAGGAGGTGTGTCACGCTTACAGCCTGGCCACACCCCTAAGGTAGGCAGCCTGAAGTGAACATAAAAAGGAGAATTCCACCATCTTGTATGTAGTGGAATTAGGCACTATGGGAAAGGGTGATGCCCACTTCCCACAGGAAGTGGTCATCTAGGGGTTGTTGTGACCCCATTGGGTACTACCTTACACTCCCCATAATACCTCTAAATTTAGTATTTAGGGGACCCTCTGAAACCAGGAAAGCAGATCACGTCAAGATTTACCTACTGGGAACTGAAGAAGAAAAAAGAAGGATCAAAGAGAGTGAGACCTGAATACTTGCACCCAAGATTGGAGTGAAACCCTGCCAGGCCACTTGCACTCCAGTAATTGCTGGAACTGACTTCATCAAGTGATGCACATCCCCCCAAAAACCCATGAAGGACTGCTCAGCACCTCACCAACTAGGAAATATCTCTCATAAGAAAGAGGAGCTGCTTCCCTACACCTGCAGGCACTGCTTGCAAAGTCTGGTTCTCTGTCACATTGACCATTAGGCCTGCCAGGGGAACAGTGAGCCAGGAGAAAATTGTTTGGAGCTCGAGAGGTCAACCCCACCACTTCACTGAAGTCCTTAGATGCTGACCCCACCCTGACTCTCCCATCATCTATACCTGGGGTACTGGACCCCTTGCAACATCCAAGGTGTGTTAGTGGTCTATTCCAACAGCACCAAAGCAGACCTACCATTGTGGAATGTCAGGATCCACAAGCCAGTCAGGAGAGTGTCCCCACTGCCCCTTTTCTTCTCCAGGTCACCAAGATAGAGAGGGCCTCATTTAGAACTCGGAAGATGGCTTATTCCCTCACAATAGATAGTATCAATTATGTCATATAAGATGTTATGAGTGTTGTAATATGTGGGGTAATTAGCAGTGCATGGCGATGACACAAGTTACGGTTACCTTTGGGCACGAGTTATAGTTACTTGAGATAACTGTAACTATAACTGCTGAATTTCTACAGTTTTGTGCCTGTGTAATGTGCACCTAAAAATACCGTCCCTGTAACCTTTGTTTTTTTAGTGAATTTGTAAGTTTTTTTTAAATTTTATTTCCTAACTATAACATCCATGCAACCTTTGATTTTTCAGTGGATTTCTTTGGCTTTTTAAAAGTAAATTAATATTTAATTACCATACATTAATTGAACATCTGCCACACATGGCAACGTTTGATGAATCATACTGAAATTTTCAAAACAAGGGTCCTGGTCACTTCAGCTGTTGTCTGGAACATTTCAGGGTGATTGGTCTAGCAAGGACCGGGAAAAAGTTGGGGTTCCCAAAGCTTGTTTTCACCATGCAATTTCCAATAAGGATTTTAGATACGACTACAGCCCAAACTGCTGAAGAAAATGACACCAAATTGGCAGGAAGCTCGATCTTGGTCCAGAAAGATCTCCTTTTGTGATTTGGTCTATATCCATTCAGTAGTTTTGGAGATATTAAGGAAAACATATAGCTATCTAGGGATGCAGATCTCTTTCTGAGATCTGACTGGCTGCTAAAACTTCAACCAGGAAGTGTTTGCAGCCATCTTGGGACTCAGACTCAAAGAAAAAAGTAATTAAGAAAACACAGAAGGGGCAAGGTAGGAATTCCCTGACCCCCTAGGTCTGGTGGTGGGGCCCTACAGGGACCCCACCAGGGCTCTAGAACCTTTGGCACAAATTCATAGAGGATCCGCGAAGCCCTGCAAAATATGTAAAAAATAAAACCGAGTGTGGTCTCTTGGGCTTGTGTTTTTCATTTGCCCCCTCGTGGGCCAGGTACAGGGGTGTAGATTTTATAATACTATGGGGGAGGAGGCATGTGTACCCAGGAACAGCCGTCCCCTTGGCCCAGCTGAAAAAAGGGGGAGGGAGCCCTGGGGACAGCCACCTTCCTGGGACTCCGCCAGTTTATTAAAAGGGGGGGCATGTAGCCCCCCTTCATGGGCCGTGATCAGCGCCAGGGACCCCATCCCCGGGGGCCAGGATGTGCAATTTTGAAAGGAGGGGTCCTGCACACCCTCCCTCCTAGAGCCAATATTGGCCCTGGGGACACCAGGGCTAGCTTGCTATGTACTGAAGTGCCCACCCTTGTGACATAGCAGGGAGATTTGACAGCTCATGCCAACTGAGAGCAAACAGCAAATCAGCTCCCAGAGGGCAGGGGCATTAACAATCCATCAAAAATGCATTAAAACCTTGAAAAATGCCCCTTGCCCTGGTGAGCAGACTTTTCACCTGTGGAGAGGGGCTACCTGTCCTCTGTGTTCCAATGGGTTAAATATAGCTCAGGGATGGGGGCCACATGCCCCCCTTTCTCTAAAGCAGGTGACAGGCCATGGGGGATGGGGTCCTCAGGGCTGAAATCTGTTCAGGTATTGGGGTCTGCGTGCCCTCCCACCCTGGTTTTGTGACTTTGGGTGGTTAGCCACAGGGCCTTTGGCCGTGTGCGGCGTGAGATTGGCTGCCTGTGGCCAACCCCCTGCCACGAACGGCCTATAAACCACGCCCTCACCACAAGCTGCTAATTGCCCGGCATATTACAACACTCATAACATCTTATACGACAATCTCTTGCCAACATTTGCTGTAAAATTAAATTATTGATGAGAAAACTGTGCATGGCGGGGCGCAAGTTATAGTTACCTTAGGGAATGAGTTATAGTTACTTGAGATGTGTTTCTTTGGTTTCGTGTGGGTAAAATGTGAACCTAACCATAACACCACTGTACCCTTTAGTTTTTTTCAGTGAATATATAATACTTATATATATTATATTTTTTCATTCACTGAATAAAACAAAGCTTATAGTTAGGTTCACATTTCAAACATACAAAACCATTCAGTTATTACAGTTAGAGTTTTTATCAATGGTGTTCTAAAAGGTGTCATAAGTGCTATAGTATCTGGGGTAATTGGCAGTGCACTGTGAGAGCACGACTTATAGTTACCTTAGGGCACAAGTTATAGTTACTTGAAATAACTAACTATAATAGGTGCATTTTTATGGTTTTTGTATGCTTAAAATGTGAGTCTAACTATAACATCCCTATAACCATTGGCTTTTTAAGTTAGTTTCTGTTTTCTTTAAATTCTATTTCCTAACTATAACATCCCTGTAACCTTTGTTTTTTTCAGTGAATTTCTGTTTTTTTTAACTCTAAAGTCATTTTAATTACTATCTGTTAATCCAACCACTACCCATGCCTACCCTAAATCCTAAAAACACATTATCACCCAGAAACCCATACCCACCCTAAACCTTAAAAACACCTTAAAACCCCAAAACCCATAACCATCCTACACCCTAAAAATACCCCACCACCCAAAAACACATACCATCCCTAAACCTATGATTGCCCTTGTTTCTCAAAAGCCCATACCACTAAACCCTAAAAGTTCCCTTGCCAAGCAAAAACCCATACCCACCCTAAACCCTAAAATAACCCTTGCACCCAAAACTCATACCCACCCTAAACCTCTGTATTACACTTGCCACTCCAAAAAACCACATACCCACTGTAAACCCTAAAATTACTCTTGCCACCCAAAAACCCATACATTCCTTAAACCCTAAAATGGCCCTTGCTGCCCAAAAATACATACCCACCCTAAACCCTAAAAACCCCTTGCCACCCAAAAACCCATAACCACCCTTACCCTAAAAATTCTCTTCCAATCCAAAAATCCATACCTACCCTAAACCCTAAAAATACCCCTGCCACCCAAAAACACATACACACGTTAAACCCTAAAAATGACTTCATATATATATAAAAACAAAGTTGTCCTCATGTGAAAGCGCACTCCCAACAGGTTATATAAACGAGAAGAAAAAGCAAAGCCAGCAACTCACAGTGAATTCTTTAAGCAGTTTCATTATTCCAGGCCTTAGGTTATAAAATCATCTCTGGACACGTGTTTCTAGGTCAATCCTTTCTTCAGCAGAGAGGCTTTGCTTTTTCTTCCCGTTTATATAACCTGTTGGGAGTGCGCTTTCACATGAGGACAACTTCGTTTTTGATAATTAACCGGCCTGTCCAGCCGGGAAAGCAGCACCACTGCACATCGAAGCAGGTCTGTGTGACTAAAAATGGATTGTCACATAAGAGCAATCAGGTTGGGATATTCAGAGCAAATCTGACAATTTTACTTTGGATTCACCTACAAAGGTTTTGCACTTTGGTTCATTATTTCGTTTGGCTCCAGCAACCCACTTGGGGCAAAATGAAAAAATTGCAGGACCACCACAACCAGCATGCACTGTTACTCACTTGAGAGGCCCACTGGGGCGGACTGGTATTTAAAGAGACTAATCAGGTGCCTGTAATTAGACAAGCTGAAGCCATGCCAATGGCATGTGGGGTTCAGCCTTCGTTGTAAAGGCTGTTTCCCCTACAGCACTAACCATGATTTCTATGACAAAATGAATCACCTAATTTTGTTCCTCTCTAAATTAAATGTTTTAAGTTTTACCAGTTTGACTCAATCAAGATTGCTTCAGATGTGCCACACTTTGGTCATAAGTAAGACTGTTAGCACTGTAATTGTTCTTTAGAACACTCTGGGAGGCTACAGTAGAACACAAGGGAATGAACTGACAGCTTGCTCCTGTTGGAAGTACATGTTATACTGAGCATGTCAGACTTCATTCTCATATGGCTGAGAAAGACAGTGTGAACTTACAGAAAATATGCTGTTCTTTTAGTTTCTGGAGCGCCTTCGATCGTCTCTATGGGAAAATCACGAGAAAATAGTTTTCTCTCCAACATGATTCATAAAATCCCATCACGGTAAAATCACTTAGAACACATTACAATTCCTAAAATGAGTATGGTACCATCAACAAATGTTTTATATTGTAACTAAAATTTGTTATCACTCTTCATACGATCTCCTTTTTGTGACCGTCAAAAACTGCCATTCACTACAATGCATTTCAGTGGGGTGTTATCATGTATATTGGTCACAAGATGGCTGTCAGCAGTTCCTGGTTAAAGTGCTGACAGCCAATCAGATCTCACCATGAGATCTCTGCATTGGCTCTGCCCAAGTATACAAATTTGGATTTCCTTTAATTTCTCCAAACTACTGTATGGATTTACACCTAATAAAAAAGTACAATCTGCAGAACTCAATCTAGCACTCTGTCAAATTTGGTGTAATTCCATCTAGCTGTTTGGGCTGTAGTTGTGTCCAAGACTCCTATGGGAATTAACATGGGAAATGCACTTTTATGACCCTCCCTTTTTTTCGAGCCCTGCTTGACAGATCACCCCGAAAGTTTCCATGCGCAAGAAGAATCACTGGTGCACTTTTTTGGGAACATTTAATGACAATTCGTTAAACTACACCATAGATCCTAACTGGCCTTCTGGTGGTCACCAGAAGGTAGTTATAGTTAGGAACATGATTTCATAGGAAAAGCATTTTTTGACTTGCCTATATCTTTGGCTCCGTTTGAGGAATCTTCACGAGGTTTTCCAAAAAACAGAGTTCCTGGGAATCTTGCTATTCATGGGCAGTTTCGGGGTGATCCTTCACATAGGGCTGAGTAATAGGGGGATCAAAAAAGTTGCATTTCCCATGTTAATTCCCATAGGGAGTTTGAACAGGACCTCAGCCTGAATTGCTGAATGGAATTGCACCAAATTTGGCAGAAACTTAGCTTTTGGTCCAGGAAAAAAGCCTTTTTCTTGTTTGGTGTAAATCCATTCAGTAGTTTTTGAGATAGTAAAAGAAAAAATATATAGCTATCTAGAAGCACAAAAGATTTGCAAATAATTTGCACATATTGGTAAATGTGTACACAAATAGAAGCGCTGTAGTTGGCTGCCCACAACCTGAACATAAAGTTGCAGCTGGCATTTCAATGTTTTATGACACAGTCCCAAGGGTTGAAAAACAGAACAAAAAGTAGTATAGTGGTTACAGGTGGAGGTACCCTGTCCCCCAGGGTGTGATATAGGGGTGCTTGAGGGTCAAATGATGGGTTTGAAATGACTTTTTTCACCATGCATATTTGTGAATTATTCAAGAATATTCTTAAATAATGTGTAAATATCGTGCATGAAGGAATTTTTTTTTTTTAATCACAGACTCATTCATACACTCATTTTTTCACTCATACATGCACCCAGAGACTCATGTACCCACTTACACACCCACTCAGATACTCATGCACCCACTCACACCCATAGATAGACTCACACACTCACTGTCAGACCCACTCAGACAATCATCCACCCACTCACAGATCCATTGGCAGAGGTAGGCCCTGTGGCCACCCCTGCTGTGCAAGGCCAAAGGCTGTGCTCAGCATGGGGTTTGGTGGTTATAAGGGCTTGGCTGCAGGGCCTGGTGGCAGGTTGGATTAACGTATAGTAATTAAAATTACCTTATGTTAAAAAAAAAACATAGAAATTCACTGAAATAATTAAAGGTTAAAGGGACATTACATTTAGGCTCTGAATTGACTCGAACGAAACCATAGAAACTCAGCAGCTATAATTACAGTTGTTTCAATAAATATAACTCGTGCCCGAGGTAACTATAACTTGCACTTTCACCATGCATAGCTAATTACTCCACATATTATATCATTGATGACACCTTCTATGACATCTTTGATATTATCACTGCAACATATGCAATAAAATTGTTGATGAGAAAACTGTGCATGGTGAGGGGGTGAGTTATAGTTACCTTAGGGCGTGAGTTATAGTTACTTGAAATAACTATAGCTGCTGAATTTCTATGGTTTTGCACAAGTAAATTCAGAACTTAACTATAACGTCCCTGTAACCTTTGTTTTTTTCAGTGAAAACAATATATATATATATATATATATATTTATTTATATATATATATATATATATATATATATATATATATATATATGTGTATTCACTGAAAAACACAAACATTACAGGGACGTTATAGTTAGGTTCATATTTACCCATACAAAACCATAGAAATTCAGCAATTACAGTTATACTTATAGTTATACATAGCTATAAATATAACTGCTGAATTTCTAAGGTTTTGTATGGGTAAAACATCAACCTATCTATAACATCTCTCCAACCTTTGTTTTTTTTTCAGTGAATTTCTATGTTTTTTAATGCACATATTAGTATTAGTGTGAGGTTGCGGCAAGCGAATCAGGGCCTTGCTTTTCCCCAGGATCTGAGAAGGATCCTCAAATCAGGGAATCAGCCAAAAAAACAAGAATTTGTTTTTTTGCTCATGAGGTGTCCTTACCCCTCCATTTGTCCTATGGGGTCAGGATATCTGTATCCTAACCTTCTATATGTTTTTACACTGTTTTTTCCCACCCTTGCAGGCAATGCAAGAAACAAAATGTCAGCTGCAACTTTCCTGTCAGGTTGCAGTTGGCCAATCAGGGCCTTGCTTTTCCTATGAATCCATTGAGGTTCCAGGAGGATCCAAGAAGGATCAGCATCCCTATAGATGCAAATTTCATTTTCATGTAATAACTAGAAAACTACCGAATAGACTTACACCAAATAAGTTGGTCTCTTGGCCAAGAGCTAGCTTTCTGCCAAATTTGGTGTAAATCCGTCCAGTGGTTTGGCCGCTATTCCTGTTCAAAGTCCCTATGGAAATTAAAATGGAGAAAACATGTTTTGTACCCCCCCTTTTTCTAAACTCCTGCTTGACCGATCACCCCAAAACTTTCCAGACAGCAGCTGACGTGAGCGTCAAATTTATTGGGGGAAATTTCATGAAGATTTTTCCAACCAGCACCAAAGATATGGGCAAGTAAAAAAAACATTTTTCTCATAGAAACTAGGACCTATCCCTCTCTCTTTTTTTCTCCTCTCCTTCTCTTCTCGTTTTCTTTTCTCTCATCTCTCTTTCTTCTTTCTTTTCTTTTCCTCTCCCTTCCCTCCTTTCTCCTCTCTCCCCGCTTCTTCTTCATTGTATTGTCTCTCATATTCTCTAACTTCCCTCCCTTCTCTCCCTACCCCTTGTTTAACAATCTAAGGGGGTCATTAGGGCCGGGGACCACGGATGCACCGCCAACAGGCTGGCGGTGCATCCAGGCCTATCCTGACCGCGGCGGTAAAGCCGCGGTCAGAAAAGGGAAACCGGCGGTTTCCCGCCGGTTTTCCCCTGGCCTGAGGAATCCTCCATGGCGGCGCTGCAGGCAGCGCCGCCATGGGGATTCCGACCCCCTTACCGCCAGCCTGGTTCTGGCGGGTTTGACCGCCAGAACCTGGTTGGCAGTAACGGGTGTCGTGGGGCCCCTGGGGCCCCCTGCAGTGCCCATGCCAGTGGCATGGGCACTGCAGGGGCCCCCTAACAGGGCCCCACCAAGATTTTCAGTATCTGCATAGCACACACTGAAAATCGCGACGGGTGCAACTGCACCCGTCGCACCCTTTCCACTCCGCCGGCTCCATTCGGAGCCGGCATCCTCGTGGAAGGGGGTTTCCCGCTGGGCTGGCGGGCGGCCTTCTGGCGGTCGCCCGCCAGCCCAGCGGGAAACTCAGAATTACTGCGGCGGTCTTTTGACCGCGCAGCGGTATTCTGACGGCGGTACTTTGGCGGGCGGCCTCCGCCGCCCGCCAAAAGTCAGAATGAGGCCCTAAGACATGGTCATGTCTTCTCCATCCTTACTACCACACCCCTTACTATTGCAATACCCGATTAATAGGGAACAACTTCTACTATTCCCATTACGCTGTCTCGGATAGTCCCCGCTACTACCAGAAAAATCACAACTATGACGGATATAAACCTATCTCCCTAATCCAATCAAGTCAGGGAGAAGACGATAAACAGAGACGTTAGGTTCAAAAGGGGAAGACAAATAAACTCTGGAAAATTGTCCGAAACCGTCAGCTGATTCTCTCTACCCCCTTCCCCTTCCCCCTCCCCTTCCCAGCAGACATCTGGAAGATCTACAATCCCCTGCCCATCCCTACCCCTCCCCCCATTTCCTATTCCCCTCCCCCCCTCCCAGCATGTGTTGGTATTCCCGGATTTGTTGATTTTTAGCGATTGCCTTTGATGTCATCATTGTTATTATTGTTATTAGAAGTATCATCTCTGCCATTACCACTGTTGTTCTCATTCACTACTCCTTCTTGTTGCTCTCTATTGCTATTTCTCCACCACCCCCTCCCCTCTTTTCTTTCTCTTTCTTCTTTCTTCCTTCTCCCCCCCCAATAAATGTTAGGATCCACAATCATTGAAACGTGTGCCATGCACCTATAGATGTATCTTAGACGACGCCTTTGTGCTCCCCTAGGAACATGTTATTCTTGAACCGCTGTTTTATAATTTAATTCACGTGGACTAACTTTTCTTTTTGCCTTGTAAGGTTGTAATATGTCACATTGTATTGGCTTGGCATACTCTTTGCTGTTAAATGCAATAAAAAACTACAACACAAAAAGAAAATAGGACCTAACTATAACTACCTAGTGGTGACAGTAATTAGGTTATATATATATATATATATATATATATATACATATATATATATAGACACACAATCATTCCATTATGTTACATCCTATGGAAAGGAAGGTTATTTTGACCCATTAGATTAAGTTTACAAATTCAATTACATTGCTTTTTTAGGGTGCTCTTGTCAAGATATCAACGATGTGTGCTTACCTGAAGCCCACACAGTTTTTGGTTCGCTGGGATGATATGAATCCACCTCCTCGTACCCTACCTTACGATATGTGCTTTTGAGATGACCATGAGGGAGTTGTGGTAAGGGCCAGGGAAGAGGGCCGGGTTGTTTGGATGCCATTGATGCCCATTTGCAATTGTCGATCTTCAAAAGAAAGAGGAGAAAGTGTATGAGGTGAGTGATACCCTTTAATGTTTTCCCTCTCTGTCTCAACAACCCTGGGTCTGTACTTATCACTTCCTACCTGTGATCTCTTACTGTAGTCCTAATGTCCACCTCTTGTCCATGTTGTGTTTGAGTTGTTTGTTTGTATCATGCTCCAAATCTTTTCAGAGGTGAAGAATCGGAAAACTGAACTGCCCAATGGTCGACCTATGTTATGAAAAAGAAGATTCTACAACAATCCTATCAATCTATTACCCATGCTTAATAACCCTTGTTGGTCGTACAAGATTACTCAAACACCACTCAAGCAGTATGATACACTCTTTTCTTACATTTCTTTCTAAGTGCTTCTACCCTGTTAATGAAACATGTTGATTAGCAACCTTTTAGTAAACATAGTAAACACAAAGATGTGGCAATCCCATTGAGCAATACAAGGTACGTTTCAGCCTTGTTATTAGCACATGTTAAGTAAGTATATCCCTGCCTTGTTAGTAGCACAAGGTAAGTAGGTAAGTCTTAGCTTCATTGGTAGTAAAACAAAAGTCTCAATATATAAAGCAAGAATTTTTAAAAGCATTGAAAAGTCTTTTTGAATGTCACAGTTCTATAAAGACCACAGAGCTTCCTTGCGTTAAGTACCTGAAATGTGAGTTGCCGTTATGCCTGGTGATTGGTTTGCATTGCAGAGACTGAATCACTACTCACAGTTGCTATGATTCTTTTTCAGGTGGCTGAGCAGTGTGCAGTGTGTCTAAGAGCAGTGCTGTATCCGAAGACAGGGGGGGTCACAGGACCTGAAGAATGGAGTGAAGGAGCGCAGGCAAAGCCTGAATGTGCAGATTCCAGACACTTAGGGAAGCTGCTTGATTCCTGAAAACACCTCCCTTTGGAGAAGCGCTCAGTAAGCAATACCACTTGGCAGGTTCCTGAAGCTAAAGCATATTCCAGATGCTGGGTGTGGCTTTAAATACAAGAGCCACACCCCACTTGTCTTTTGAACATTGTTGAGATCTTAGGAGGTCTTGGCAATTCGGCACAAGTAACCAGGATGAGGGTCTCGAGTGCCTGGGTGCTGAGACCTCAACCAAACACTGACATGCTGCAAGTAAATACACATTCTGAACAAGGTGGCAAACAACTAACAATCTGAAATGTAATCAGTAAGAACCCCACCTCTAATTGTATCACAGTCATGTAATGCACAGTTTTGGAAATGCTGTATAGGATACATTATTATTAATAGATATAGACGGTGGTGCACTCTGAACAGGTTGGGGTGGATTTTTTGGTGGTTTTAAACAGTCCTATGGATCAGGGCTCTGGGAACAATGACAGTACCCCCGAAAAAATTCCTCCCAAGACTGCAGGAATGGATTGTGGTTTATCTGTGTGTTGTATGTAAAAGGAGCGCAAAAGGCATGGTGAGTGTTGGAGATGAGCTAGTGGCTCCCAGGACCGATCCTCTGGACCGTATCCCTTCTAGTCCACTAAATAATTTGCCATGGATTCTCTTGGCATTGAGAATGGTAAAAACCTCAGATTCTTGCTTTCCTTCAATTTCTGTAGGCTAAGGGGGTGATTATGTTTTTTTTTTGTATCTGGGTGATATGGCTAAGGAGGCATGGAACACCAGGTATATTATGTATGTGTTGGGAAGTGTTAATTGCACTGCACCTGGATTTATTCCAATGAAGATTGGAAAAGGACTCATAAACCGAGAAAGGAAATTTTTCTTCCCTTGAGTTTTAAATGTTGGGTGGAAAGCCTGACTCGATCACCAATCATGTACTGTGGTTCTTGTGTGCAATAGCGGTCTGCAAATTTCTTCGAGTTTCTTTGGCTTTGGCTGAATGAAAGTCAGCCTGTTGTAGAATGTTCTGCAAGTGTGTGTGAAATTCTTGGGCAGTGCGTATTTTTGTTGTGATAGGCTTGTCCCAAAGAATATGTTTTGGATTGTATCCTTGAGTATAGTAAAATGGAGACATTTCTAATGATGCATGCTTATTGTTGTATGCCAATTCTATGGCCCATAGAATGTCAGACTAATCCTCATCACAGTCTAATTAGAAACATCGTAGATATTGCTCTAACGTCTAGTTCATTTTCTTGGTTAAGCCATCAGTTTGGGGGTGGTAACTTGAAGACAAATGTACCTCCAAGTCTAATGCCCTACATAAAGCCTTCCAGAAATGGGAAACAAATTGAGTCTCACCATCAGAGATGAAGGGGGACGGTATTCCATGTAGGTGTACCATATTGTTCATAAAAATAGAGGCTAATTCTGCTGCCAAGGGCAGCCATTTTAGTGGTAAAAAATGGGCCATTCTAGATAAGTGGTCCACCGTTGTCAATATGGTGGTACGACCAGAATTTGTTGGTGGCAATTCCACTATGAAATCTAGAGAAACTGTGTGCTAGTACCTTGGTTGGATTGGTATGGGATATACAAGTCCATTGGGAGCCTTGTATGGTACTTTATTTTAGGCACAAATTACACAAGTCTCAACATACCTTTGTACGTCATCAAACATGGAGAGCCACCAAAAGTGGCGTTTGGCTAGTTGGTAGGTCTTTTTGATGTCTGAATGAGCAATAAGTGGAATATCATGACCACGTTTAATAGCTGAGAGTTGTGATTCTGGGTTGGGTATGGACATCCAGTCTTGCAGATGGAAGGGAAGGCCTTCATGAAAAGTCAGAGTTGGGTATAATTGTATCCATTGTTTGGAGTTTTTGACTGTACTTCGACCATCACGCCATCCAAAAAGGTGGTGGTTCAAATGCCTGCTTGAAAACAATCAGGTGAGAGGATTGGTTGGGGTTTTTTAGCGATAAGATATGTCGTTGTCTCCACTGCAAGACAAGAAATCTGCCCTGAATTGTCTTTTCTAGGTCGGTAAGTTATAATAAAATTATAGTTATTACAGAATGTAAGCATTGAAAATTCTGATGGTCAGTCTACATGGTAATTGGGTGTCTGGCCCCTAACAAGTAGTGTCAATAGTCTCTAAAAAAAAGCCTTTATAGACAATAACTCCAGATCTGCTATGGGGTAATTTCTTTCGGCAGGCAGCTATTTTTGTGAATAATGGGTAATGGGATGCATTTGGCTTGTTTCTATATGTCTCTGAGAGAGAATTCCCACAATGGAAAATTGAGAAGCATCTGCTTCTACTATAAGAGGATGAACTGGATCTGGGAGCATGAGAATGGGCATCCCTCCAAATAATGACACATGAAGCCTCACCACCACCAATGGCGGTGAGGGCCGCCATGCGCCATGATGGCGGTCGGTGGCGGGGTGAATGCTGCCCCAACCTCACCGCCACCTCAGACCATACACCACCACACCTATAATGAAGCAGTTATAAGCATGGCAGTGTATGGAGAAGCGGCGATGGCGGCGGAGCAGCATCCAGGGAGCCCGTTTCGTCCCAGAGCAGTGTGACGGATGAGGTAAGTGCTGTCTGAGAGGGAAGGGGGGAGAGGGGTGTGTGTGTGAGTGCATGGGGGTGTGTGTGAGTGTATGTGTGGTGGGGATGTGTATCTGAGTGCATGTGGATGTAGGGGTTTGGGGGACCTGTATGTAGGGGTGGGGGGTGGTGAGGGTCGAATTGGGGGGACTACATGGGTTTTGGGGATAGAGGGTTGGGGGCGAATCTAGGGGCTTGGGGTGGTGGGTAGGTGTGGTGGTGGTGGGGGCTGGCGTGTCACATACAGGTGACAGGAATGGATATTCCAGTCACCCGTATGCTTTCCACCAGGGATTACCTGGAGAGTATCTCACGAGGAAATCCCTGGTGGAAATGGGATGAAAATCCCACCTCTGGGTCGAATGTGCCTACAGTCGGCCCAGCGGTCGAATCTGGCATGGCGGTGGGTGGTAGTGAGCTGGCTGTTTTGCAGCCAGTTCACTACTGTGTTCATAATATGGTCACCATGCCATTGGCGATAATGACTACCATTGCTGGCATGGCGGTCCAGACTGCCATGTTCGTAATAACCACCTTAGACTTTAATTATTGGAAGGCTTGCTCAGCTGCTGAGTTCCACTCAAATTTCACTCCTTTATAAAGGAGTAGAGTGAAAGGGATAATGATGCTGGAAAATGTATCAATACATCTGTACAAATTGGCAAATCCAAGGAACCTCTGAATTTGTTTTACAGATGTGGGACTGGACCAATTTATCACTGCTTCAAACTTTTTTGAGTCCATTTCAACCCCATAGGGAGTGTTTTCTGAGCTGTTTCAGAATGGCATTTACTTGTAGAAACATGTTCGGGCTTGGTTCTTGAATAATTTAAAATGTCATCAATATAGACTATGCAGCAAATATTTAAGAAATCCCTTAATACTTCATCAATAACATTTTTTAAAGCTGTGGGGGCATTGCATAGTCTGAAAGGCATGACTTGGAAGTCATAAATATTCTGAAACAAAAAGGGGCAAACCCAGTAACCCAGGGACCTGAGCATGCCAATTTATAACAGCAAAGGGAGTTCCTGTGGGGAAAGTGTAGACCTAGACTTCCACAGCAGTATCCATACAAACCCTTCCTCATAGATACGGTTCATTACTTCACTCTCCAAACCAGAATTTAGGAGATATTCACTATATTTTGTATGTGTCAAAACCTGAAATGCCATTCGGAGATATAATCATCTATGGGGTTCTTTTTAAGCAAATCTACTGCTACTCTGAGTCCAAAGTTGGAAGCATGGCAATGGTGCCAGGGGTCTCCCAGATAAGTCATTGTGTCCTGGAATGTTAATTTATCCTTATGTGGATATAATAAATATATTTTCATTATTTCACTTTCCAAACTGGTATTTAGGAGCTATTCACTATATTTTGAATGTGTCAAAATCCAAAAACCATTCAGAGATATAATCAACTGTGGGTTTCTTCTTAAACAAATATATTGCTTCAGACATCTTGTCACAACATTTAGGGCCAAACACTCACCCTAGGCTTATAATCACTCACCAAAGATCTGTGTGACTGCAACTTAAAGAAACAAAAATATAAGTAAAAGCCCACATTGCGTTAATTAAATCTCATTAAACTTAGCAGGGAGGGCTGACAGCTCACCCCAGGTTGTTTTTTTTAGAAAACGTAGGGGCATATTTACAAGCCCCTAGTGCCACCCTGCACTGCCCTAGTGTTATTTTGTTCATGCTAAGACGGCGTTAAGGAGGCCTTTCTCCCGCTCCGTATTTACAAACTGGCTTAATGCTTGCATTGTGCCACTTTGTGAACCATTTTGCCACATTATTCCTGCACCTTGTATGCAAGGGGGGCGTTCTGATGCTGGGGGGCCCAAAAAATGGCACAGTGAAATTCTCAACATTTCACTGACCATTTTTCCATAATTTTTAACGCCTGCTCAGAGCAGCCGTGAAAATTATGCACCCATTAAAATCAATGGGCCTCCCTGTGGTTTGCTTCACTTGCATCAACATTTTTAGCACTAGTGCAGCAAATCGCCACAATTGCATCAAAAATGTTGATGCTATTGTCCTAACGACTGCCATGGTGTGCTGTATTGTAAATACGGAGCAACCATGGTGGGACAGGGGTGGCACAAGAAAAGTGGCGCATCGGGACCACTGCACCACTTTCTTGTAAATATGCCCCTTGGAATCCTTCAATTTACTAAAAGCAAACCACCACTGGTCACCCACATGAAAGGTGCAATTGTTTAAGTGGACTTAGGAACAATTCAAAAAATATATATCTAATTCACTTTATTCAATTTTAATAAATACACACAATAAAAGCAGGACATGACAGTCAACAAATAATCAACAATAAATATCATACAATGTTACATAAACATCACCAATCCTAAAAACAAACTAACAATGCTAAAACAAAAACACAAAACATCATAACTCACGTTAAACAGTATAAAACACTTTGAGCTCTTAATCACAACTCTTCCGCAACCTAGTAGCAACTTTCAGAAAGCTGAGTACATTAAGAATAATGTCCCCCAAGATCCATCTCGGGACAACCAGAAAGTGTGGATAGACTTCGGGTGGGAGGGGAAGTTAATTTGGACTCTTTGATGGCCCCCTTTCACTCTATCATAGTTGCAGCCTTGGAGGGGAAACTAGAGCCTATTCTTCAGCGGCTGCCAACAACAGAGACAGAACTGTCCAAAGTCTCTGCTTGCAATAGGTCCCCATAGCATTGGGGGGAACATGTATCCAACCTTGCTCTTGCCTGTTTATCTAATAATGGTCCATTGTGTTCAAGGCAGCTCATGGTCGGGGGCAGAGAGGAGCTAATGTTCACCAGACAGGAGAGGGATGAAGGTTTGGCAGTCATAGAAGTGGCTAACCATCTACCTTCTGGGTATGTAGGGGACATTGTGGATAGCGAGGCACCTGCTTGCCCACAAGGATCCGATCCAGATGCTACAGCAGGGATGGCAGGGCTGGTGGAGAAGCACTTGAACGTTGACCCTTGAGATCTCCCTTGGTCAAACAGGTGTTACTTAACTTACCCCTCAAAGCAACACTCTATGTCATTATTCTGGGCAACGCACCCCTCTCCCGGACGGCTTAATGGAGACATTGCTCCAATTGAGAAATAATGTGGTACATTAGTTGGGCAAAAACACTTTTATAGGGGCTTGTACTGGAGGCCATATCAACATTATTTGATGAGTAAGCTGACTGGGAAATGGGGAGAAAATGCTAGAAGGTGACTGTGTGGTCATAATCTTTAACAGGCCTCACATGGCAGGGATGAACCTAGACTGCATCAGTGGAGTGCCCCTTAATAGTTCTGGCACCACCATCTGGGCTTTTCCACTGGGTTTTATTCTACAGATCTCCGGTTAGCACTCCTCCGTTTGATCTCTGGCAAATACCAAGACACCGGGCACCGGCAAGAGGTGGATGTTTATTAGCTGTCAGGGTCTACCATGTTAACCTTCTACAGTGAGGAAGTAAGGGAGGAAATTTAGGGTTTATCCATCCATAAGGCCCGAGCCCAGATGGTATTCTGCCTGACATTTATGTTAATGATGTGGGTGCCTGGGTAACTATTCTGACAGCCCTTATCAACGCAGGGGTGGAGGTTGGCCAGCCATAGTCATGGGCTATGTCAACCATTGTGCCAATCTTTAAGAAGTGGGATAAGGCTTATCTCCCTACTCGACTCAGTAGTAAAGGTGGTTGGTCCCATCCTCCTGGAGAGACTTTCAGTGTGGGCTGAGGACACCAATGTGCTGTCAGAAGTTCAATATGGGTTCCACCCTTGATGGTCCACTGTTGATCAATGTTTAAACTTCTAGTTGATCCTAGGGAAATACACAGTTGCATGCCCAGTCACCATCCACCTAGGCTTTATGGATCTCTCATCGGCATTTGATCAGGTTAACCATTGCTAGAACGTTAGGTGATGGGCTAGTGCATTGGGCAATTTTCCAAGAGCTCTGCGCATAAATAATAATCCATAAAATATGTTTGTAACTAGTTGCACTCATATCTTAGTTTGTGCACAGATCTCAAATCACATTGATAAAGTTGGTAGTATACCTCTTAAAAATCACCAGAGATAATAATACTGCAATACATGTCAGCACAAAATGTTTGTATGTCAATATGGAGGCCACTTATAGCCAACCCTCCAATGGAATCTCATGGCAAAACAATATATAAAATGGCAAAAAAATATCAGCAGGCAGTGGTTAAAATTGGGAAATGATCAACATAAAGTACTCATGCGGAGGCCGCCTGCCTCCAGTCCTCCACTGTATTTAGATCATGTGTGATTTTCCCACACTTGTCCATCCAGAAAAGTTCCCACTTGCAATGAAGGTTGGCTTTGTCTACTCCGCGGGGTCCCAGTGAGATTTGTTTGATAACTTGCTATTTCAAATCATCACTCCTGTGTTGACGCCTTTGGGTAAGTTCAGTTCAGTTTCAATACAAGTGACGTTAGCTATGGCAATAATGTTTTTAATTTGACCACGTTCAGTAACTGCAACACACAGGATGTCATTCATGCAATTTGGTGTCCTTGTCAATTGATGTACATAGGCCAGACAACACAGAAGGTAAAATGTAGTATCCTGCAACACAGAGGCAGAATTAAGGGCCTTATTATGAGTTTGCCGGGAGGGGGGTATTACTACATTACAAATGTGATGGATATCACGTCCACCGTATTACAAGTTCCATAGAATATAATGGAACATGTAATACAGCAAACGGAATAGCCGTCTTGTTTGTGATAGAGTAATCCACTCCACCAAACTTGTAATGAGACCCGAAATGTGGAACCACAAGCATTCCCCTTGTTGAACACTACCAAAGCAGTGATGATTTAAAAAGGTAAGTAATTGAACAGATCTCACTGGCTTGTCTGTCTTGTTCATTTTGCCATTCTGGACACTGTGCAACAGAATAATACATCACATTTGTCTTTGCAGATTGCCTTAATTAGTTGAAGCTTGTAATACCCACGCATCAGGATTCATGCCTGAATTGCTTTGGTAGATACTTGGATCCCTAGTCTTCACATAAACATATTTAGACAGTTTATTGTAAGGGACTGGTACATGAAGCTTTCATTCTAGGTGCCTTCTAAACAACCATCTTGTCCTGATGATGACCCGTTTCTAATTAAGTTTGCAATATGGGTCAACCATCAACAGACTTAAATGTGGACTGTGTTTTTAAGTTGATTGTGAATTTCCGACACTTGTATTACGAATGTTGTTTATAAGATCACATAATCCCTTTCAGTCACATATGTATATATTGCTTTGTAGATAACATTGGGGCACTTTATGCTCACCTTATTCACAGGCACTGTGCCATCACATAATTGGTATTCATAAAGACCAAAGTTTGTTTGGAATGGGGTGTTCCATTCACCACCATTTTGGACTGACAATAGATGGTATGCCTCTCGCCGATCCAACTTGGGGGAGATGGTTGGGTCTTTCAAGTGGTGTAGTAAGGTAGGAATCAATGGTAAGGGATAACAGTTTTTAATAGTTAAGTTGTTTACTATGTGGTAATCATTACATGCCCTGAGTCCCCCCCCCCCAACCTTTCTGGACACAAAGAACAAGAACGATGACACCGGGAATATGGAGTATCAGATAAAGCCATTAGCTAAATATTCAGCTGAGTAATTACAAAGGTGTTTGTTCATTCTATTTTTTAGTCAATGAATAGAAGATGCGAATGTAGGTAAATTTAGCTCCTGGTATTAAATCTATTCTACAGTCATCATCCCTGTGTGGTGGTAAGGTGTTTGCTTTTTATTTATCAAAAACATTGATTAGGTCACAGTATTCTTGTGGTACCCCTTTCACAGCCAATACACTGTTGACTTATCTTGGAAAGGCATAACCTTGAATTGAGTAAGTAATTGGGGTACGCTGAGAACACTAGTTAGTACAGCACGTAGGACGAAAAGTCAAAGTCCTTTTTTGCCAGTAATTTGAGGATTGTGTGTAATCAACCAAAGAATTCCTAAAACTAGTCAGAACTGTGATGCGTCTATGATATAAAATCGTATGCTTTTGTTGAACCTTTGTTTGTGATTGAATCAATCCAGAAGTCAGCTCCTTCCCATCGACTGCTCTAACTTATTCACGTTTAGCTTTAGGTATTTCTTGGATTCCTAGGTTGTGTAGAAACTCAGGCGGTCATTCCAACCTCGGCGGTAAAAGGCGCTTACCGCCAGACAGAAGACCGCCAAAACACCGCCGCGGTCGCGGTAAACCGCCACGGTCATTCTGACCCACAACAGGCAAACTGCCAAAATACCGACATCCACAAAAGTCCGCCACACCAAAGGTCAGCGATAAACTGGCGATGACCAAACCTCCACCGTCACGCCAAAAGAAATACGCCCATGCCATTACGACCCATGAATCCACGCAGCGGTCTTTCAACCGTGGTATTCTATTGGCGGTACACACCGCCGCGGTCGAAATACACATACTCATACAAAACACTACCACATTGGACTATTCGAAATACACACACCTGATACACATACACACACCACTCCCACACACCCAATACAATATAAAACACACACCCACATCACCCACAAACCCCTACGACCAGAAATTCTGAGAGAAGGCGAGAGAGAGACACCACAGTCAACTACCAAGCATCCACAGGCACACAATACCAATACCCACAGAACTTCCACGCACCTCACACAACACACCACTAAATAGCACCCACCTATCACTACACACTCCACCCCACACATCATCCACACCACCCCATGGCACCTCAAAGACACCCCAGGTTCCCAGATGCTGAACTCAGGGTCATGGTGGAGGAAATCGTACGAGTAGAGCCCCAGCTGTTCGGGACACAGGTGCAGCACACCACCATTGCCAGAAAGATGGAGCTATGGAGCAGAATAGTCGACAGGGTCAACGCTGTGGGACAGCACCCAAGAAATCGGGACGACATCAGGAAGCGGTGGAACGACCTACGGAGGAAGGTGCGTTCCATGGTATCAAGGCACAACATCGCGGTACAGCGGACTGGCGGCGGAACCCCACCTCCTCCCCCAGATTATACAACATGGAGGAGCAGGTCTTGAACATCCTGCATCCTGAGGGCCTCGCAGGAGTCGGTGGAGGAATGGACTCTGGTAAGTCCCATCTTCACTACTTCATCCCCCCACCCCACCTGCATGCCAACTCATACCCCCACCCTCACCCCCATCACAACTACCCCTTGCAAATGTCTCACCATCACAACCCACCCATCCCAAAACTCGGCCCTGCATGCGGCCCCAAAGCATGGACACCCATCACCAAAGCATGCCCAATGCACATACCCATCACCCCCCCCAAAACACTGTCACAACAGCCCCCATAAAGGAATGCCAGCACTGGGGTACACGGGCACCCACCCATTGCACCCCATTGGCACACACAGAAGCAATAACCATACTTTTATACCCCTGCAGGACCCGAACGGCAGGTCACCGCGCAGGAGGGTCCACAAATGTCCCCTCCACCCCCAGAAGAGGCCCACAGTGATGACAGCAGCTCTGTCTCCCTGGATCTAGATGACCAGCCCGGTCCATCGGGGACCTCGGGACAGTCGGTTCCCCTCAGACAGGCTCAGGCCACAGCAGACCTTCCCCCCTCTGGGAACACCAGCACAGCACCCACCCAGCGGGCCCATACCTCTGTCCCCAGGACACGTCAATCAGCGGTGTGTCCACCACTACAGGGAACCCAGGCTAACCCACCACCCCAACAACAGGGACCTGGGGGCAGTGGTAGTGGGCACACGGTCCAGGGGACGGAGGCCCAAGGAAACAGGGGAACTGGGAGGGCAGCTGTGCGACAGGGGGAGGACAGGCCAAGGGAACCCACTCTCCACGAGGCTCTCTCCTCCATCATGGGAGCATACCACCGCTCCCAGGAGACGATGGCGACGGTCCTGGCCAGGTTTCAGGAAATCCAGCTTCTGCAGGAGCAACAGTATATGGAGTTCAGGGAGGAACTGAGAAACATCAGTACCGCCATGGGTACCATCGTAGTGGCCCTGAATGAGTTAATCTCCACATTGCGGACCACTGTGGCACCTCAAAGGGCCCCTGAAACTAGCATGGACCAAGAACTGACTACCACCTCCGCCGGCGCTAGTGGACAGGAGGCCCCGACAGAAGACCAACAGGCCACCAGAACCCCACCTCCTGCAGAAGGAGAACCACCCCGCAAGCGGGCCCTGAGATCCAGGAAGAAGACAGAGTAACATGTCAAGACCCCCGCCAGCAAAGGATACCGCCCTGATTGTCATCCCACTGTCCCACATTGTCACCCTGTCCAACCTTAAACTGCCCCTGCTCCACTTCCCACAGGCATTTGGACAATGCACCTGTGAACCTGATAGTCTGGACTCTGCCATGGACAATCCTCCACCATCACCCCTCACCGATTTGCAACCACCCATCCAAATTAGAGCACTTGAATAAACACACTTATTGCACATAAACAATCTGGAGTCTGTCTGTGATTTTAACAAATGTATTAGACATGACAGTGCCAAAATTGTTATTCACATTGTGATACCAACAAACCACTGTCACACAGCTGTAGTCCATGGGGAAAACAAAGCAGATGTCACGCAGTGGGGCCCACAGCTCTGAAAACGGAAGGGAAAGTCACAACACTGTTACCATACACTGGGGGAAAAAGTCAGACAGTAGAGAGGTAGGAGTCTTTAAGTAAATGTAATATGCCGGTGTGTACTCTTACCTGTGTGTCACTGAAAATATTGCTCTATTACTGTGTTCCTGTTGTCTATGTCGTCCTCTCCGGCTTCCTCTTCTTCACTCTCCACAGGCTCCACAGCTGCTACAACACCACCATCTGGACCATCCTCCTGCAGAAAAGGCACCTGGCGGCGCAAAGCCAGGTTGTGAAGCATACAGCAGGCCACGATGATCTGACACACCTTCTTTGGTGAGTACATTAGGGATCCACCTGTCATATGGAGGCACCTGAACCTGGCCTTCAGGAGGCCGAAGGTTCGCTCGATCACCCTCCTAGTCCGCCCATGGGCCTCATTGTAGCGTTCCTCTGCCCTGGTCCTGGGATTCCTCACTGGGGTCAGTAGCCAGGACAGGTTGGGGTAACCAGAGTCCCCTAATAGCCACACACGGTGTCTCTGGAGTTGACCCATCACATACGGGATGCTGCTATTCCGCAGGATGTAGGCATCATGCACTGAGCCAGGGAACTTGGCATTAACATGGGAGATGTACTGGTCTGCCAAACAGACCATCTGTACATTCATCGAATGATAACGTTTCCTGTTCCTGTACACCTGTTCACTCCTGCTGGGGGGTACCAAAGCCACATGTGTCCCATCAATGGCACCTATGAGGTTGGGGATATGTCCAAGGGCATAGAAATCACCCTTCACTGTAGGCAAATCCCCCACCTCAGGGAAAATGATGTAGCTCCTCATGTGTTTCAGCAGGGCAGACAACACGCTGGACAACACCTTGGAAAACATAGGTTGAGACATCCCTGATGATATGGCCACTGTTGTTTGAAATGACCCACTTGCTAAGAAATGGAGTACTGACAGCACCTGCACTAGAGGGGGGATCCCTGTGGATTGGCGGATGGGTGACATCAGGTCTGCCTCCAGCTGGGCACACAGTTCCTGTATAGTGGCTCGGTCAAGCCTGTATGTCAGTATGACATGTCTTTCCTCCATTGTCGACAGGTCTACCAGCGGTCTGTACACGGGAAGATTCCTCCATCTCCTCGCATTGCCCAGTGGACGGTGCCTAGGAAGGACAACAGCGAGCACAGAGTCAATCAACCCACAGGTACGTTCCCACAGCTTGCACACAACACGATTCACTATGCATTGAATGGTTTGTATGAGTGTTGAGGAAAGGCCTAGGTATGTGTGACGCAGTAGAAATTAAGCCATGTGGGCCCTTGAAATCGCGGCTGCCTGACCTGTGAAGTGTGACAATGGGATGTGAGGTCAATGCGCTGGCGTGGCACACCGTGGCGGTAGGTGGTCGAAGACCGCGGCGCAATGCCGCATTGGTTAACATAGAATCCTATGGGTTTCACGAGCCAATGACGATGTGCGCCGGCGGTCGCGGTACGCACCGCCGCGGTACGCACCGCCGCGGGCGTGACCGCCATTTTCTATCTGCTTAATCACTCGATACCTGATCTTCCACAGGAGAGGACCTACACTGCAAGTGCTGCTGTGACCTCGGTCTGGAAGAGACAATGGCTGCTGCGACTGGGGAAAGGGCCCCTGCCTTCACTTCTGAAGAATTGGAGAAACTCGTGGATGGGGTCCTCCCCCAGTATGCGCTACTCTACGGTCCTCCAGACCAACAGGTAAGTACACTGTGACCATGCTTTGTGGGCAATGCCTGGGTTGAGTCCTGTGGATGAAAGATGGTGGGGAGGGGAGCGATTGAGGCATGCATCAGACGACAGATGAGAGCATTGGCCACATGGCAAGGGTGGGGATGGGGGCCACTCACATCAAGCATGCAGAAGGTGATGATTTTTTTCTCGCCCTGTACATGTCACATAGGTCAGCGCCCACCAGAAAATCGCTATTTGGCGTGCCATCACCAAGGACGTCCGGACCCTGGGGGTCCACAACAGACGGGGCACCCACTGCCGGAAGAGGTGGGAGGACATCCGACGCGGGAGCAGGAATACGGCGGAGGCTCTGCTGGGGATGGCCTCCCAACGTAGGAGGGGTGCCAGTCGTCAATTGACCCCCCTGATGTCCCGGATCCTGGCGTTGGCCTACCCCGATTTGGATGGGCGCGTGAGGACATCACAGCAGACACAAGGGGGTGAGTACACTCTCATTCTGGTGACTTTGCGCGCAGTGGAGGTGTCTGGGTGGGGGAGGTGGGCTGTGGGTATTTCTAGGCCAGGGCGATTTCTGTAGGCTAGGCCCCTCCGTAAGGCATGGCCCTGTGCCCCCGCCCCCCACCTCTGTAGGGTGCCAAGTACAGCTATTCATGGCCCTGTGTCATCTATGTGTGCAGTTGTCATCCATAAGCTTGTAGGCCATGTCCCACTGATTGAGTAGTGGACCCCAGGTGCGCAGCGTAGTGCAGGGGGCTTCTGTGTCTGTCCTCTCCGCCAACGGTAGCGGTAATCCATGCACTCAACATGTCTTTCTTTCTCCCCCTCCCCTTTTTTGTGGTCTTCCTGTTCATGTGTGCATTAGCATCATCAGGCGGAGGAGAAGTTGCATCGGAGCACGAGGGAGCTGCATCCCACATGGCCCTGGAGGGCCATGCAACGGATTCTTCGTACACCAGTGGGACGGAAGGCGAGGGGAGCTCCACAGCGGGGACTCGTGCAGATGTCAGTGGCAGCGACTCGTCCTCTGAAGGGAGCTCCCTTGTGGTGGCGGCAACATCCGTGCCCCCCACAACAACAGGTACAGCCACCACCCAGCGCACCAGCACCGCCCTCCCAGCAGCCCCTCAGTGTTTGCCCCGTGCCCGCTCACCCAGGAAGGGGGGCATCTCCTTCGCCCCAGGCACCTCAGGCCCTGCCCCTGTCACCCCTGCTGCCCTCAGTGAGGAGGTCATTGACCTCCTGAGGACCATCATTGTTGGGCAGTCTACCCTTTTGAATGCCATCCAGGGTGTAGAAAGGGAGGTGCACCGGAGTAATGCATACCTGGAGGGCATTCATTCGGGTCAGGCTGCCCATCAGCGATCGTTCAACGCTCTGGCCTCAGCACTGACGGCAGCAATTGTCCCTGTCTCTAGCCTCCCCCCTCCAACTTCTTCCACCCAGACCCAATCCCCTGTACCTCTGCCTATCCCAGACACACCTACAGACCAGCCTGCACACACCTCAACACCCAAGGGAAGCTCATCCAGACATAAGCACCACACTTCACACAAGCATTCACACAAGCAACATCCACATGCAGACACAGCAAAACCCACTGCCTCCACTGTGTCCCCCTCCTCCTCGTCTCCCTCCTCCCTCCCTGTGACATCTCCACTCACACTTGCATGCACAACATCTTCAGCCACTACGTCCATCACCAGCACACCCACCAGAACACTCCGCACACGTGCAGTCACCACCCCACTACCATTTACACATCCCCTGTGTCCTCTCCCAGTGTGTCTGTCACCCCCTCTTCCAAACCACACAAACGCAGGCAGCCACCCACCCAACAGCCATCCACCTCACAACAGCCTCCAGCCCAAGCACCTGCACCCAAAGACACCAGACTTCACACTCCTACAACCACATCCTCTTCCTCCACTCCCATACCCACTATACCTAGCCATCCCTCTCTTTCCAAATTGATTTTCCTTTCCAAACTTGACCTCTTTCCAACAACTCCCCCACCCTGTCCATCGAATAAGACTGCAATCAGCACCTCAGCCACCAACAAACCAGGACCTATCAAGACTGTTGTCCAAGGACTATGGAGTCCCCCACCCTCAAGGGCAACTAGTTCTGGTAGGAGCCAAGGCACGGCCATCCCACCCCCGGAAAAACACCCAAAGATCAACAGTGCCCGGCGCGAGAGGCCAAGGACACCAGGGACCAAAATCCCTACCCTGGCTCCGGCTGGAAGTGGGGTGCCACCTGGCACACCGCCAAAGGTGAGAAAGGGCCACAGAAGACCAGGGAAGGGTGGGAAGGGCAGGTGCCCAGGTGGGCCCCACCAGCCCCATCCCAGGTGTGCAGGAGGGCCCCATCAGCCACAGCCCAGCTGCCCAGGAGGGCCCCGCCAGCCACAGCCCAGCTGCCCAGGAGGGCCCCGCCAGCGACAGCCCAGCTGGGCAATGAAGGAGCACCAGCCACAGCCCAGCTGGGCAATGAAGGAGCGCCAACTCAAGCACCGCTGAACAGGGCAAGGACCGCTGAACAGGGCAAGGACTGCCAAATCAACACCGCTGAACAGGGCAAGGACCGCTGAACAGGGCAAGGACCGCCAACTCAAGCACCGCTGAACAGGACAAGGACCACTGAACAGGGCAAGGACCGCCAAGGCAAGCACCGCTGAACAGGGCAAGGACCGCTGAACAGGGCAAGGACCGCCAAGGCAAGCACCGCTGAACAGGGTAAGGACCGCTGAACAGGGCAAAGACCGCTGAACAGGGCAAGGACCGCCAAGGCAAGCACCGCTGAACAGGGCAAGGACCGCTGAACAGGGCAAGGACCGCCAAGGCAAGCACCGCTGAACAGGGCAAGGACCGCTGAACAGGGCAAGGACCGCCAAGGCAAGCACCGCTGAACTGGGCCCTTCATCTCAAGCACCGCTCCGCTGGGCCCTTCATCTCAAGCACCGCTGCACTGGGCCCTTCATCTCAAGCACCACTCCGCTGGGCACCGCCGTCTCAAGCACCGCTCTGCTGAGCCCTTCATCTCAAGCACCGCTGCACTGGGCCCTTCATCTCAAGCACCGCTGCACTGGGCCCTTCATCTCAAGCACCGCTCCGCTGGGCACCGCCGTCTCAAGCACCGCTGCACTGGGCCCTTCATCTTAAGCACCGCTCCGCTGGGCACCGCCGTCTCAAGCACCGCTGCACTGGGCCCTTCATCTCAAGCACCGCTCCGCTGGGCACCGCCGTCTCAAGCACCGCTGCACTGGGCCCTTCATCTCAAGCACCGCTCCGCTGGGCACCGCCGTCTCAAGCACCGCTGCACTGGGCCCTTCATCTCAAGCACCGCTGCACTGGGCACCGCCGTCTCACGTACCGCTCCGCTGGGCCCTTCATCTCAAGCACCACTCCGCTGGGCACCGCCGTCTCAAGCACCGCTCCGCTGGGCCCTTCATCTCAAGCACTGCTCCGCTGGGCCCTTCATCTCAAGCACCGCTGCACTGGGCCCTTCATCTCAAGCACCGCTCCGCTGGGCACCGCCGTCTCAAGCACCGCTCCGCTGGGCCCTTCATCTCAAGCACCGCTCCGCTGGGCCCTTCATCTCAAGCACCGCTCCGCTGGGCCCTTCATCTCAAGCACCGCTGCACTGGGCCCTTCATCTCAAGCACCGCTCCGCTGGGCACCGCCGTCTCAAGCACCGCTCCGCTGGGCCCTTCATCTCAAGCACCGCTCCGCTGGGCCCTTCATCTCAAGCACCGCTGCACTGGGCCCTTCATCTCAAGCACCGCTCCGCTGGGCACCGCCGTCTCAAGCACCGCTCCGCTGGGCCCGCTGGGCCCTTCATCTCAAGAACCGCTGGCCCATTGGCGGAAGGGGCAGTGCCACATCTGTGTCTGTGCTGCACAAAGCACTCTGGGCACCAGTCCCCCTCCAGAACCAGTGGACACTGTCATCCACTTGAGAGACTGTGGCTTTGCACTCCCCAGGATGGTACAGTGGGCAAGCCACCCACTGTATGGACTTGAGAGACTGTGGCTTTGCACTCCCCAGGATGGGACAGTTTAGCGCTTCCTCAGGTTTACGAAAACTCATAAATCTGGGGCAGCATCAAAATGCAATGGGTGTTGCTGTGGCATGATGCAGGAGAGTGTTGATTTCAGCAGCGAATCAGGTGGTGCTTCGTTTATCAGCCGCGTCACGGACGGTGCATCCAAACCTTCCCAGCAGGGCAGTCTGAGCATGGATTTTCAGTTCTTGTCTGCCAACTTCATATTTCAAGGGCCCAGAAACTGGATAGGGCACCACTTGGCAGGTCAGGAGCCCCAGCAGAGAGTCCAGGTGCTGGCAGGGGAAGTCTTTGATGGCCATGAGACTTCAACAACAGGAGGCAAGCTCAATTCAAGCCCTTGGAGATTCTTCTCAAGCAGGAATGCACAACAAAGTCCAGTCTTTGTCCCCTTTCACAGGCAGAAGCAGCAACTGTAGGATAGCCCAACAAAGCGCAGTGACAGGTGGGGGCAACACTTCTCCTCAGCTCTTCTCCTTGGCAAAGGTTCCTTTTTATTCCAGAAGTGATCTGATTTTCAGGGGTTTTGGGGGCTCTTCTTATACCCCTTTCTGCCTTTGAAGTAGGCCTACTTCAAATAGAGGTCTCTGTTGTTTTCCAGATCGTGCCTTTCCCAGACCAGGCCCCAGACACACACACTAGAAGGTTGGAGACTGCATTGTGTGAAGGCAGGAACAGCTCTTTCAGGTGTAAGTGAACACTCCTCCCCTCCTTCCTAGCACAGATGGCTCATCAGGATACGCAGGCTACACCCCAGCTACCTTTGTGTCACTGTCTAGAGAGAGGTGTAAACATCCCAACTGTCAAACTGACCCTGACAGGGAATCCACAAACGAGCAGAGTCACAGAATGGTTTAAGCAAGAAAATGCCTAATTTCTAAACGTGGCATTTTCAAACACACAATCTAAAAATCAACTTCACTAAAAGATGCATTTTTAAATTGTGAGTTCAAAGACCCCAAACTCCACATGTCTATCTGCTCCTAAAGGGAATCTGCACTTTAATCATATTTAAAGGCAGCACCCATGTTAACCTATGAGAGAGATTGGCCTTGCAACAGTGAAAAACGAATTTGGCAGTATTTCACTGTGAGGACATGTAAAACACATTAGTACATGTCCCACCTTTAACATACACTGCACCCTGCCCATGGGGCTACCTAGGACCTAACCTAGGGGTGCCTTACATGTATAAAAAGGGAAGATTTTGGCCTGGTAAGTGGGTACACTTGCCAAGTCGGATTGTCAGTTTAAAACTGACACACAGACACTGTAGTGGCAGGTCTGAGCCATTTTTGCAGGGCTACTTATGTGGGTGGCAAAACCAGTGCTGCAGGCCCATTAGTAGCATTTGAATTACAGTCCCTGGGCACCTCTAGTGCACTGAACTAGGGACTTACAATTAAATCAAATATTCCAATCATGGATAATCCAATTACACATGTATTTTGCATAGGAGCACTTGCACTTTAGCAATGGATAACAGTGGTAAAGTGCCCATAGTAATAAAAAAGATCAAAATCAGAGTCCAGCATACATCAACAACCTCGGAAACAGAGGCAAAAGGTTAGGGGAGACCACGCCAAGGATGTAAAGTCTAACATGTGTCCCCCCCTAGCTGAAAGTGGGGAGCAACTACCCAATCTCATAGGACTTTTCATCACTACGGCCGAAGAATCTGGACAGACCATCAGCATTGGCGTGTTCAGTACCAGGGTGGTGTTCCACCGTAAAGTCCATCCCATGCAGGGAAATGGACCACCTCAACAGTTTTGGATCTCACCCTTCATCTGCATTAACCATCTGAGGGTCTGTGGTCAGTCTGAACCCGGAAGTGAGTCCCAAACACGTAGGGTCTTAGCTTCTTCAGCACTCAGACTAGAGGGTGGTGAGAGCTGATCAGTTGTCTCTTAAGTTTGGTCCTTTTTTATAAGACGACTATAAGATGTTACTAAATTAAGAGGCCTAGTGCCTCTGAGCTTTATATGCAATTGAGCATAGCTTTGTATTACACCGGTGACTCCCATCTCGACCACGGGGAATTATTCCAGCATGTGAATCTATGAAGGTTTCCAATACTGGAGAACTACAGTTACAGGTAAGTAACTTGTTTCTTCCACGTCCCCATCCTGCCTATTCACAGACGTTAGCTGTGGTTGACAGTGGGCCACGTGCATTTCCAGTTTGCTGTGCTTCCCCTTACCTGTGCCCCTCCGGTGTTCACAAAATTAATGGCAGTGGTTGCAGCCCATCTGCGAAGGGTAGGGGTTCCATTCTTCCCCTAGCTCTACGACTGGATGTTGGAGAAGGGCTTGTCACAGGCAGTCTTTGCCCACCTCTAGACTACGGCAGACCTTTTGCATTAGCTGGGGTTCAGTATCAAGATGCCAAAGTCATACCGGACTCTCTCTAAGATGTTTTTTTTTATCTGAGCCATTCTGAACACAGTGTAGTTCCATGCCTATTCTCCGGAGCAGTGAGCAAAAGCTTCACACTCTATTGCACTCCACCTACATTCCCTGGCAAGTAACCTCCTGTTAATGAAGGTTACAGGTTGATCTAAGCCCTCTTCATTAAGCTGTGAGAGTGCTGCTCCAATACCATGCTTTGAGGCATCTGTTTGCACAACAAATTCCTTGGAATAGTCAGGTGCCTTCAGCACAGGTGCTGTGCACATGGCAGCCTTCAGGGCATCAACAGAGGTCTAGCAAGTCTCTGTCCAGATCACCTTCTTTGGTTGCTTCTTGGAAGTCAACTTATTCAAGGGGGCAACAATTGTGCCAAATCCCTTGACAAACCTGCTGTAATAGCCAGTGAGGCCTAAAACGGCTCTCACCTCAGTCTGAGTCTTGGGGGGCTCCCAAGCCAGAATGGTGTCAATTTTTGGCTGTAGGGGTGCCACCTGGCCACTCCCTACCTGGTGTCCCGTATACATCACTGACCCTGCCCTATTTGGCACTTGCTTGCCTTAATAGTGAGGCCAGCCATTTGCAGGGCCCTTAACACTCTTCAGAGGTCCTGCAAGTGTTCCTCTTAAGTGGAACTGAACACTGCGATGTCATCCAGGTATGCTGCGCTGAAGTCATCCAGCACAGTCAACACCTGGTTGACTGACCTCTGGAATGTGGCAGGGGCATTCTTCATCCCAAATGGCATCAGTTTAAACTGGAAGTGTCCATCTGGGGTAGAAAATGCTGACCTTTCCTTGGCCCCCTTAATTAAGACAATCTGCCAATACCCAGACATCAAATCAAACGTACTGATGTATTTGGCAGCTCCCAACCGATCTATGAACTCATCAGCTCGGTGATGAGGTGCGCATCAGTTTTAGTGACTGCATTGAGACCCCGGTAGTCCACACAGAACCAGAGCTCTGGGGTGGCACCAGGAGCAGTAGCCTTTGGGACCAAGACCACAGGGCTGGCCCAAGGATTGCTAGAAAACTCAATCACCCCTAGGGCTAAAATGTTAGACACCTCATCTTTGATGCTGGCATTGACCTTATCAGTCACCCTGTAATCCTTCTGTTTAATGGGTGGACTGTCCCCAGTGTCCACATCATGTGTACACAAGTGTGTGACCCCTGGGATCAGGGAGAACAGGGAGGCAAACTGACCCAAAAGCTGGTGACAGTCCCTCTGTTGTTCTGAGGTCAGGGAGGGGGAGAGGTTCACTCCCTCCACAGACCCATTTTTCTCTCCAGCAGACAGGAGGTCAGGAAGAGGGTCACTCTCTTCCTCCACGCCATCATCTGTTGCTAGGAACATGGACAATTCAGTCTGTTCAAAGTGTTGTTTGAGATGGTTCACATGCAGGACACTTAACGGGTTGCTGGGAGTCTGCAAGTTCACCAAGTAGGTGAACTTGCTCTCCACCACCTCAAACGGCCCAGTCCACTTATTCTGGAGCACACTAGGCTCCACTGGTGCCATTACCCGCACTTTTTGCCCAGGCTGAAACTCGACCAGAGTGGCATTTTGGTCATACCACCATTTCATGTCTGCCTGGCTTTCTTCCAGATTCTCTTGTGCAAGAGCTCTGAAGCGGGCAGTCTGGTTTCTGAAGGCCAGCATGTTGCTCAATACATCCTGGGGAAGTTTATTGGGGGCTTTCTCTAAGCCCTCCTTCACCAGACTCAAAGGTCCCCTAACAGGGTGGCCATAAAGTAACTCAAAAGGACTAAATCCAAGCCCTTTCTGAAGCACCTCCCTGTAGGCGAACAGAAGGCACGGCAAGATGACATCACACTTCCGCCTCAAGGGCTCTGACAGGCCCATGATCATGCCTTTTATGGTGCAGATTAATCCCTCAACCAGACTATTACTTTGGGGGTGGTAAGGAGAGGTGAACTTATACGTTACCCCACACTCCTCCCACAAAGACTTCATATATGTAGATGTGAAATTGGTACCCCTATCTGATACCACTTCCTTAGGGAATCCCTTGCAGGAAGAAAAAAAACATCAATGCACGGCCCATCACAGGGTAAGTGATTGACCTCAGGAATGGCTTCTGGGTACCAGGTGGCATGGTCCACCAAGACCAGGATGAACCTGTTGCCCATGGCTGTCTTGGGATCCAAAGGCCCCACAATGTCAATACTAACCCTCTCAAAGGGGGTTCTAAACACTGAAAAAGGTTGGAGGGGAGCCTTACATGTCCCCCCACTCTTGCCACTTGCCTAACAAGTCTGGCAAGACTTACAACGAGCATCTGAGTACCTGTGCATTAGGGGCCAATAAAAGTTGGTGACAAGTCTTTCAAAGGTCTTGTCCTGCCCAAAATGTCCAGCTAAAGACACGTCATGTGCCAGACCCAGTAGGAAGGCTCCGAAGCACTGGGGTACCACCTGCACACGGGCTGATCCCGGTGCAGCAACCTTAAGCTCACTATACTGGAGACCGTCCTCCCAATAGATCAGGTGAGATCCTGGCTCCTTGCTAGCTGTCTGGTCTGCAGCCTGCTGCCACAAACCCACCAGAGTAGGGCATGTTTTCTGTGCCTCAGAGAATGCTTCTCCAGTGGGCCCACATTCCTGCTGCCACTATGACAGCTCAGGGACCTCACCCAGTTCAGCCACCTGTTGCCCTGTAGGCTCCGGGGTGTCACCCTCAGGCTCCACCTCCTCCCGGACTGTGGGAAATTCTGGGGTGGGTTTTCCCTGCCCCTTGGCCTTACTCTTATTGGCGGTCCCCTGGGCCACTGTTTCAGGCTCTGAGGCTCTTGACCACCCTGAGGGGCTGCCATTGCCCGGGTGGATGCGCATACCCACCCAGGCAGACCCAACATCTCCAACTGTGACCTGTGTTCGACCTCCTTCCAAGGGGAATCCTCCAGGTCATTGTCAAGCAAACAAACTACAGGCATGGTTGGACTCACAGCTACCTTCAAGGAACCTGAGACCCCCAGATTCAAAGGGAACCTGCACCACTCTGCAAAGGTGCTCTGAGTTGTCCACTTCAACTACTTGGTGAAGTACACAGGGATCTATCTGCTCTTTAGACACTAGGGGGGTCATTCTGACCTTGGCGGACGGTGGAGGCCGTCCGCCAAGGTACCGCCGTCAGAACACCGCACCGCGGTCGAAAGACCGCGCCGGTGATTCTGACATTTGCCCTCTGCTGGCGGGCGGCCGCCAAAAGACCGCCCGCCAGCACAGGGCAAATCAACCTTCCCACTAGGATGCCGGCTCAGAATTGAGCCGGCGGAGTGGGAAGATGCGACGGGTGCAGTTGCACCCGTCGCGTATTTCAGTGTCTGCTGGGCAGACACTGAAATACTTTTTGGGGCCCTCTTACGGGGGCCCCTGCCGTGCCCATGCCATTGGCATGGGCACGGCAGGGGCCCCCAGGGGCCCCGCGGCACCCCCTACCGCCATCCTGTTCATGGCGGGAGAGCCACCAAGAACAGGATGGCGGTAGGGGGTGTCAGAATCCCCATGGCGGCGGAGCGCGCTCCGCCGCCATGGAGGATTCAGACGGGCAGCGGAAAGTCGGCGGTACACCGCCGACTTTCCGTTTCTGGCCGCGGCTGAACCGCCGCGGTCAGAATGCCCAGCGGTGCACCGCCAGCCTGTTGGCTGTGCTACCGCCGACCTCCACCATGGCGGTAATTACCGCCATGGTCAGAATGACCCCCTAGGTGACTCCTCACTGTAGTCACACTGGCTCCTGTGTCTCTCAGAGCCTCCACTGTCTGTTCATTAATGGTCACCTACTGCCTGTACCTTTTAGTGTTCTCAGGCACTTGGGTTCTCTGGACCATCTCACTGTCCCCTAGTGAGACACAGGTCATCTCAGCTGGCTCCCACCCACCTGGAACCAACTCCTCCCCAAGCGCTACACTAGCCAAACCCTGGGACTGCGCATCAGTGGGTTTCATTGTACTCTTGGGGTATCTGGGGTCCCCCCTCACAGGACCCAGCTGGTCACATGCATAACACTTGGGAGACCCCCATCCACAGGTTTCCCTTTGGGGAACCATGGCTTTTCTTCACTGGGGGGCTGGGAATCCTTACCCAGGGAAATAGGTTGGGGCCCTTTAAAGAACTCCCCCTGTTTAGCCTTACCCCCCTTTCTTCTGAGAGGGACCCTGCCCACCATTGGTGTGGTCTCCCCTATACCTCTTTTGGACCATGGTGCTCTCCCAGTGGTCGCTAGCTGCGCAAGCTTCCTGGGGTCAGTCAGCTTGCTGTCAATTAGGTGCTGGCGTAGCTCTGGAAAACATGAACTGTAGAAGTGTTCCCAAGCAATTATATTGTAAAACCCCTCATACATTGTCAACTTACTGCCCTTCACCCAACCATCCAGTGACCTACAAGAAGAATCAACACATTCCAACCATGTTTGGGATTCCTTCTTTTTATAGGATCTAAACTTGTCTTTATACTGCTCACGGGTGTGACCATACCTTGTGAGTAGGGCATTCTTCATGATACAGTAGGTGAGCCCCTGAGGATCCCCTAAGGATGTTAGAGTATCCTCTCCCCTCTACCTAAAAGTGCTTCCACAGACCCACCCCTCAATGAGTTTCAGGACCAGATTCATATGGACAGCAGACTCATACCCCTTGAACCACAAGAATATGTCATCCTCTCTTTTGTAATCCTTCACTAGGTCTTTAGGAATGTGCATTCTCCTCTCTGGCTGCACTGTGATATTGCTGCCACCATCCTTACTGGACTGGTTCCTCTGATCAAGCTCCCTCAAGCTGAGCTCATGAGCCAGCAGTATCTTCTTCTCCTCTATGGCTATTCTCCTTTCTTCCATCTCCCTTTGCATCTTACCAGTGCTGCAAGCCCACTAGTAGCATTTGATTTAAAGGCCCTGGGTACCCCTAGCGCACTGTACTAGGGACTTACTATTAAATCAAATATGCCAATCATGGATAAGCCAATTACACATAAATTCTCCATAGGAGCCCTTGCACTTTAGCACTGGATAGCAGTGGTAAAGTGCCCAGAGTAACAGAAAAGAGCAAAAACAGAGTCATCAACAACCTGGGAAACAGATGCAAAAAGTTAGGGGAGGCCATGCCAAGGATGTCAAGTCTAACAACCCCCTTCCACGTAAAGTGCTGCATGTGAAGTGGCCGTATTCACAAGGTGGCGCTAAGCCACTTTTTGTGGCTTAACGCTACCTTGTAAATATGGCGTAGGGGATAGCACCACTGGGCTCTTAAATATGCCCCTAAATTAGATTTTTTCTCACTGTGTTGATGGCCTGTGTGCAACCTCCTTCCCATGGTGTGTGTATATGTATTTATAGAAATATATCGATCTATATATCTATCTATCTATATATCTATACACTAAAAAAACAAAAGTTACAAGGACATTATAGTTAGGCACCCTTAGAAAGTGAGTTATAGTTAGAGTTATCTCAGGTATCTATAACTCGTGCTCCAAGGTAACTATAACTCGCGTCCCCGCCATGCAAAGTTTTTTCATCAAACATTTTACTGCAAATATTACATTGATATTATCAATGATGTTATCAAAGATGTCATGAGTGCCATAATTTGTGGGTAATTAGCAGTGCATGTCGAGAGCGCGAGTTATAATTACTTTACGACAAGAGTTTGAGATAACTGTAACTGGTGAATTTCTAAGGTTTTGTATGTTTAAATGTGAGCCTAACTATAATGTCCCTGTAACATTTGGTATTTTCTGTAAATTTCTATGTTTTTTTTAACATATAGTAATTTTCATTACTATTCATTAATCCACCCACCGCAGACAGACCCTGTGGCCAAACCCCTATACGCACCCAACCTTACACCATGCACACCGTTTACCTATGTGCAACAGAGGTTTTCTGCAAAACCTGACCTGCAGCCACACCCTGCTGCCAACCTACCTAACCACCCAACCCCAAGCTGCTCATTGTCCTTTGGCCGTGCATGGCGGGAGTTGTCCGCGGCCTCTCTTGCTTTGAGAATAGGTGTAAGAGGGTCTATAAGGGGGTGAGGCTGGCTGTCAGATTGTCTGTCTGGGTGTGAGAGTGTGTACATCAGTGTTTTAGTGTGTGTGTCAGCATGTGTGCTGGTGTGTGAGTGGGTACATGAGGGTGTGAGTGGGTCTGTAAGTAGGTGTGTGACAGTCTGAGTGGGTGTTTGAGTGGGTGCGAAACTGTCTGAGTGTGTCTGTGAGTGTGTGTGTAAGTGTGTGTAAGTATATGAGTGGGTGTGTGAGTCGAATAAATTGATTGAAAGAGAGACAGAAAGAGAGAAAGAAAGTGAGAGGGAGAGAGATAGAGTTGTTTTAGGCTTTGATATCTTATATACTAGAATGAGATATTTGTGTCAAATTTAAAATAAAAAATGTATTTATTATTGAAAAAAATATAATTTGTTTTAAATAATTTGTCCCCCTGAATACGTGCAGGGGACAGAGATGATAGCTTTGGATTTTGACAGCAGTACCTGCTTTACAGGTCCCATTGAGAAAACCTGAAGTGTTTGCTGTGGCTTGGCTGCAGCCCCAGAGCAGGAGCCGGACCTGGGGTTTGCCGGTCCTGAGGGCCATCAGTGTCTCCACGAGGGGGGCTGCGCGTGCACAGGTGGTGGTACCTGGGGCTTGGGGTCCCAAAGGGACCTCCTTTCATTGTTAAAATATTTGCCCTTTGGAAGTGGTAATCCCCAGGGCAGCAGGGGGGGCGTGCACCCCCGAAAATCAATTACATATCACTCTGGAGAAGTAGTGGTCACCAGGGCAGTGGGGGCACAAGGTCACCCGCCTAATTAATGAAAGCACTGTGGAGGTGGTGGTCCCCGGGGAAGTGGGGGGCATCAATATCCACTGCACATTATTACTGCAAAGCTCTGGAGAGGTGGTGGTTCCCAGGGCAGCAGGGGGGGACGTGCCCCCGCATATTTAATGAAAGCCCTGGGGAGGTGGTGGTCCCAAAGGGCAGTGGGGCACGCGGCCCCCCCACTCATTATTACTGCAGCACCACAGGAGGTGGTGGTCCCTGGGATAACAGGGACACATGGCCCCCACCGCATATTTAATGAAAGCTCTGGGGAGATGGTGGTCTCCGAGCAGCGACGGGCACGCAGCCCCCTCATGTAAATTATAAGAACCTGGGAGGTGATTGTCCCCGGGGCAGCAAGAGGGGGCTAGAAGCCACCCCCCCTCCATTTTTATACCAATGTCCCCAGGACTTGCCCCATCTGGTGGAATTATAGTAACAAAGCAAGGGAGCCTGTGCTTCATTTTATGGGGATTTTATGGTGGATCTGCTGACCCTTTGGGACCCTGCCACCAGAGCTAAGGGGTCAGGGTGTTTGTTCCCTGGCGCCTTTTCTTTATATTTCTTTTTTTCTTTGGGACTCGGCTTCAGCAAAGTCCCAGGATGGCTGCCAACATTTTCTTGCTAATCATATATCAGCACGGGGATAGTTGGATCCGCGGAGGATCTGCATCCTTAGATATCTACATTTCTTGGCCTTAAATTACTCCAAAACTACTGAACGGATTTGCACCAAACCACAAAAAGCGTAATCTGTGCAACAGAATATAGCTTCTTGCTAAATTTGGTATAATTCTGCTCAGTGATTCGGGCTGTAGGTGTGTCTAAAGGTCCTATGGAAAAATTAATGAGGAAAGTGTGTTTTGGGAGCCTCCTTTCTCTCGGCCCTGCTTGACTGATCACCCCGAAACTTATAAGACAGAAGATGAACTTAGTAAAGTATAAGTTAAGTTTTGAAAGACTTCATGAAGATTTGTCAAGCGCCAGTGGTAGTCCCCTGGGCTCAGGGGGTCCATGCAGACCCCCAACTATTTTATATTTTTTGCCCCAGAGCAGTGGTGGTGCCTGGGGCCCGGGGGGAGTCTAGTTGGCTCCCCCACATTTTTTAGTATGTAGCCCCAGGGAAGTGGTGGTCCCTGGGGCCCAGGAGGTCCGCTTTTGCCTCCCTGGGGCCCATGTGTCCCCCCATATATTTATTTGATGATACCCCAAGGAGGTGGCAATCCCCAGGGCCCAGTGGTGGTCAACATGGTCCCCCTAAAAAATTATGTTATGTAGCCCCAGGGAGGTGATGGTCTCTGCCAGGGTGTGCGTTGTCTCCCAACATTTTTTTAGGTAGCCCCGTCGAGATGGTGGTCCCCAGTTCCTGGAGGTGTCCAGGTGCATGTGGCTCCCCAAAAATGTTTAAAGGTAGTTACAGGGAGGTGGTGGTCCCTGCAGCCCTGTGCAGCCCCCTCAAACATCTATATTTAGTGTTGCTCCCACTAAGCTCCAAACCCCATGCCACACACAGCATTTTGGGTTTGGAGCTGAAAGGTGGGCGACCTTGTGGCCAACGCCCACTGTGGACAGCCAAAGGCCATGCTTGGTACAGGGATGAGACATGATGGGGTTGGCCACAGGGTCTGGCCAGCGGCCCCCACCCCTCATACCCGAAGGGTGTTTGTGGCATAGGGTTGGGTGATTATAAGGGGTAGCTGCAGGGCCTGGCCTGCGACCACCACTGCACAGCGTTGGTTGGATTAACATATAGGCCCTCATTGCGACCCTGGCAGTGGGTGATAAAGTGGTGGTAATACTGCCAAATGATGACCATGGCGGAAAGATCTCCGAAAGACAGCCAATGTACCACACTGACCGCCGGGCGGAAACAGTCATCAAGGCGGTAGCTGCCTACAGCCAGACAGAAGTCAAAGTTCCGCCCACCATTTAATGACAATACAATCTGCCACCATTTCCGAGGTGGTACCAATGCCATCAAAAGCCTGGTGGAAACACATTGCAGAAGTCAAAGGACTTACCAATGAAGACAGAGGGAAGAACCACGCTGCCTTCGAATCAGAACTGCAAGTATTTTTGAAGATATTCTACTTTATGCTCCACCATGAACACCAACACCGGTGAAGACGATGACAGTGAGTACAGCTGCCTACCACTCAAGAGGGGGGAAATAAGAGTGACACACACACACACCATACGCACACAACATACACACAACCAGCTGCAAAAGAAAACAATTTATCCCTGCAAATCAGCTGAATAATGCACGACAACAAGAATATACTAAAGTGACTGTAATAAGAGTAACACAACATTAATCATAATTTTGCCAATGCAACAGCTATGTACACAAGTACAAAAAAGGGACACTGCGTAGTCCTCAGTTCACTGGGCCACATGGCAAATGGGCAAAGTCCAAGGCCCCACTTGTTACTTGCATCAATACGGAGAAAACACTGCATCGGTTGGAAACTAGGCAGGCACCTTGTGGGGAGGTGGGGGCACCTCAGCCAGAGACAGAAACAAGACCACAGGTTCTGGAGGGGGCAAGATGTTGTGTGCTTGGTCCTGGGGATTAATAGGCCACATTCTCTCAAGTGGGTGTCTTCTCCACTGGTTCTGGAGGGGGCAACATGACCTGTGCTTTGTCCTGGGGGGTGATAGGCCATAGTCTTTCGAGTGGGTGTCTTCGCCACTGGTTCTGGAGGGGGGCAACATGCCCTGTGCTTGGTCCTGGGGAATGATAGGCCACAGTCTCTTGAGTGGGTGCCTTCCCCACTGGTTCTGGAGGGGACAACATGCCCTGAGCTTGGTCCTGGGAAGTGATAGGCCACAGTCTCTCAAGTGGGTGTCTTCCCCACTGGTTCTGTAGGGGACAACATGCCCTGTGCTTGGTCCTGGGGAGTGATAGACCACAGCTTCTCAAGTGGGTGTCTTCCCCACTGGTTCTGGAGGGGGCAACATGCCCTGTGCTTGGTCCTGGAGAGTGCAAGGCCACAGTCTCTCAGGTGGGTGATTTGCCCACTGGTTCTGGAGGGGACAGGCTGCACAGAAGCCAATGGAGGCTGGATCACATTGCGTCCTCCGGCGGTGGCGGCTGCACTGTGGTGGTGATGGTAGTGGGAGACTCCTGCCCAGCCCCTGCACCCTGCGATGGATGCACGTTGGTGGTGGTGGTGGTAGTGGGAGGCTCCTGCCCAGCACCTGAACCCTGCGATGGCTGCACTGTGGTGGTGGTGGTGGTAGTGGGAGGCTCCTGCCCAGCCCCTGCACCCTACGATGGCTGCACTGTGGTTGGTGGTGAGGGCTCTGTGACAGCTGCTGTTGCAGGCTCCTTCCCCTTCTTGCTTGATGGTGCAGGCTCCTTCCCCTTTCTGCTGGCTGGTGCAGGCTCCTTCCCCTTCTTGCTTGCTGGTGCAGGCTCATTCCCCTTTCTGCTGGCTGGTGCAGGCTCCTTCCTCTGTTTGATGGCTGATGCAGGCTCCTGCTCCTTCTGGATTTGTGGCCTGGAATCCTTTCTACCACGAGTAGGTGCGGATGCAACTGGGCCCGTGGACTGTGTGGCTGTGGTGTTTGGCTCGATTCTTGATACCCTGGCCATACGTGCAGGATGGGGGGGTAGGGAAGTGGTCAATGGTGGAAAGGAAAAGCTTTTTAGGGACATTGGGACAGGAAGAGGGAGAAGTAATGGGAGTGGAGGATGAGGGAGTGGTTGTTGGAGGTGTTTGTCTGCTGGATTTGGGTGCAGTTGCATGGGCTGTATGCTGTTGTGAGGTGGATGGCTGTTGAGTGCTTGCATTTCTGTACCTTAGGAGGAGGGGACAGACAAGGTGGGTGAGGACCCAGGCGACGCGTGCATCGATGTTGTGGAGGTGTCTGCCAGTGAGGTGTATGTTCTGCTTGGTGTGGTGATGATGCTGGTAGTGGATGATGATGTAGTATATGCAGGTGTGAGTGTGGACGTAACTGGGTGGGAGGTGGGGGGAGACAGTATAAATAGTGAATGTTGTTGTTTCTGCAACTGGATGGTGTTTGTGTGAGTGCCTGTGGGATGAAGTGTGGTGCTTGTGTTTGCTTGTGACACTCTTGTGTGTTGTCCTGTGTGCATGCTCGTCTGTTTGTGTGCTTGGGATTGGGGTTGGATTGGGGTTGAGGAGAATGGGACTGAGAAGTGGAAGTTAGAGGGGGGACGGTAGAAGCAGGGACAATTGCTGCCATTAGGGAGGAGGCCAGAGCCTAAATCGATCTATGTTGGGCCACCAATCCAGTGTGAATGCCCTCCAGGAATGCATTAGATTGTTGCATCTGAGCTGCCAGCCCAGCCCCTGGATGGCATTCACAATGGTTGATTGACCTACAGAGATGGATCTCAGGAGGTCAATAGCCTCCTCACTCAGGGCAGTAGGGCTCACTGGGGCAAGGCCTGAGGTGCCTGGGGTGAAGGAGATGCCCACTCTCCTGGGTGAGCGGGCAGGGGCAACTCGCTGAGGGGCTACTGGAAGGGCAGTGCTGGTACGGGGGTGGCAGCTATAGCTTGGGTGGCCACAGAGGTGTCTGCCAACACCAGGGAGCTCCCATCGGAGGAGGTACCAGAGTCTGTATTGTCCCCTCCAGTTTACACCGTGGTGCTCCCCTCGCCGTCCCTTTCCACTTGTGCCCTCAGCGTTGGTGGACTTCGCCTGCAGGGTCCTGTGGGATGCAGCTCCCTCCGTCGCTGGTGCCTCTGCTCCTTTGCCAGATGATGCTAATGCACATACGGACAGGATAACAAAAGAAGAAAGGGGGAGAGAGAGAGACAAAGGATACACTGGATCAATGACTGCACCAACACCACCGTTGGCATACACAGCACCCTCACACACAGGGAACAGGCCGATGCACTATGCATTGCACTACCAGTGATATTGCTAGCCACCAAGGCATGAGGAGGGGCACACACCACCAACTACAGCACACTTGGGACCCACACATCCCTGGCCAGTAGTGGATGCTAACAAGCTAGGTAGGCGGTAATTTCCCTTCAGACCCCTAGCCACCAGAGGACCTATGCTGCTTCTCTGGCCTGGCCTAGGGGCACCCAAGGACACACAACAACCATCTGGATACCACCCCACCAGGCGTAAGTTGTAATGATAGCCACTGTGCTCACCCTCTTGTGGCTGCTGTGTTGCCCTTAAGCGCCCATCCAGCTCTGGATAGGCCAAGACGGGCACCCCTTCCTCATTGGGAGGCCATCCCCAGCTGGGCGTCCGCAGTCTTCCATGCCCAGCACCTCAGGTCCTCCCACCATTTGCAACAATGGGTGCTCCACCTGCCATTGACCCCCAGGGTCCACACCTCCTTGGCGATGACATGCCATATACCCTTCTTTTGATGGGCACTGAACTGCAGAGGTAATACACACAGGAAAACACCATTAGACAAACAATCCAGCCAGTTACACATATGGGCCACCATACCCGTGTACAGCACTATTGTTTCACACATAGCCCAGCACTCAATGTGTACCCAGCCAGAAGGACTACCCTCACCCCTTACACTGAGCCGTCACACACACCTCCATACATGCATGCCACATGCATTGTGCCCACAGTGTACTCACCTGTTGGTCTGGAGGCCCATACAGCAATCCGTATTGGGGTAGGACCCCATCCACTAGTCTCTCCAACTCCTCCAAAGTGAAGGCTGGGGCCCTTTCCCCGGTCACACGGGCCATGGTAGGTTCCAGACACAGGTCACAGCAGCACATGCAGTGTAGGTCCTCTCCTATGGAAGGTCAGGTAAAAAGTGAGGAATCAGATAGAAAATTGCGGTAACGTCCACGGCATACCATCACAGATGGCGTAGATCTCAATTGGCCACTGTACCAATATTAACCCATGAGGAATTGCACAGTGGTTCCCGACCGCCTCCCGCCATGGCACACAATGTCAGCAGAATTACCTCACTTCCACTTGTCCCTCCATACAGGAAAGGTGGATGCCATTTCAGGGGGGGAGCCCTATGGAATAATGCTGTGTCACAGGAGAAATAGGCACATACTGGACCAATCACACTGACCCATTACATGTTTACAGAATGCAAACTACTGTTGTGGCTCCATTGTTCAGTTTGTGACAGGCTCCTCACTCTTTTGTCCCATAGATTCCTACTGCTGTGGATAAATAGGATGGAGACATACCCCCGTCTACAGACCCATGGTGGACTTGGTTACGCTGGAGGACAGGCACATAATACTCACCTGTAGACTAGACAGGGCCACAATCACAGAGCTGTGTGCTCAATTGGAACCTGACTTGATATCTGCTATCTGCCACCCCACTGGGATCCCCCCCTCTTGTGCAAGTGCTATCAGTACTCCATTTCCTGGCAACTGGTTCTTTCCAAGTGACAGTGGGCTTGGCAGCAGGAATGTCACATCCAATGTTCTCTATAGTGCTAACTAGTATTGTATGCCCTGATAAAACACATGTGCAGCTACATTGCTTTCCCCCAGGTTGAGGATTTGGCCACTGTGAAGGCTGAGTTTTATGCAATGGAACATATCCCCAATATATTGGAGCGATTGATGGAACAAGTATTGCATTTGTCCCCCCGCCAGAATGAACAAGTGTTCAGGAATCGTAAGAGTTTCCACTCCATTTATGTGCAGATGGTTTACTTGGCGGACCAGTACATCTCCCACGTAAATGCTAAGTATCCTGGGTCGGTGCATGATGCCTTTGTCCTGAGGAATGGCAGCAACCCAAATGTGATGGCCCAACCCAGTATATGTTGGGGTATGGATATGGTGTGGGCCATATAGGATAGTGTGTGGCTAAATGTTGTCCCTCAATAGTTGCAGGTGACCCTGGTTACCCAAACCTATCATGACTGCTGACCCATGTGAGGAATGCCAGGACAAGGGCAGAGGAACGTTATAATGAGGCATATGGGCAGACCAGAGAGAATATTTGGCCTCCTGAAGGCCATGTTTCGGTGCCTCAATTTAACAGGTGGATCTCTGTGCTACTCACCTAAGAAGGTCTGCCAGGTAGTAATGGCATGCTGCATGTTGCACAACCTGGCCCTCAGACGCCATGTCCCTTTTCTGCAGGAGGAGGAGACTGGAGAAGCCCCTGTGGCAGCTGTTTACCATGTGGACAGTATAGATGAGGAGGCATAGGATGAGGATGTGGACAACAGAACATCTGTGATCCGTCAGTAGTTCCAATGACATACAGGTAAGACAGTGTAACTTTACATTTCAATGACTTTGGTTGTATTCTGTGTGGCAATGGCATGCTGGTAATTCCCAATTCAATGCCCACTTACTGTTCCCTCTGGCTATTCATTTTGCAGATATTGGTGATATGACAAATACCCTGGTGTGATCACTACAGCCAGCTACAGGTCATTAATCTATGCTCATTCTATGTACGTTTCATTTGCAATGGTTGTACCTGTTTCAAACAATACATATTTGATATACATGAAATACTCAAAATAGATTTTTTCAAAGGGTGTTTATTGAAGTGCTAACAGACAGGGAGAAAGTGCAATGGAATGGGGTGATGATGGAGGAAAGTCCAGGGTATTGTTCCAGTCTGTTTGTAGCTCAGGTGCATTGTCCAAGGGGACATAGGAAGGGAAGCAATGGCAGTTCAAGGTGGACAGGGTGACTGAGTGGGACACAAAGGGACAATCAGGAGAGTCTCATTTCCTGGCGGGGTCTTGGCAAGTGTCTCTGGCTTCCATCTCGATTGCAGCGAATGTTTGTGAGGTGGTTCACCTTCTGCAGGGGAGGGGTGCTGGTGGCCTGTGAGTCCTTTGGCGGGGCCTCCTGGCCACTAGCGGCAGCGGAAGTGGAAGGCTGTTCAGATGACTGGCTAGTGGCAGGGGCGAGCTGGTATGAGACTGCCTCCCTAATAATGTTGGCCCTGTCTGCCAGCACCCCTGCTATAGAGATCAGGGTGTTGTTGTTGGCCTGCACATCCTCCCTGATCCCCTGTTAGTGTCCCTCCTGCAGCCGCCTGTTCTCCGGCAGGTTGTCCAGGATCTGGCCCATCGTGTCCTGGGAATGTTGATAGGCTCCCAGGATCTCTGAGAGTTCTTCCTGGGGAGTTGGCTCTCTGGTCCTGTCCTCCCTCTGGCACACAGCAGTCCTCCCAGTGTCCCCATTGTCCTGTGCCTCTGTCCCCTGAACCGTGTACCCAATGCCACTGACCCCAGATCCCTGATTGTCTTGGGTATGAGGTGTGGCCTGGGGTCCCTGTACAGGTGGACACACTACTGATTGACATGTCCTGGGGACAGAGGTGTGGGTACGCTGGGTGGGTGCTGTGGTGTTGTTTCCTGATGGTGGAGGCTCTGTGGTGGTTTGTGATTGGGCTTGGGTAACCAGTTGTCCAGTGGTCACTGATGGGCCAGGTAGATCGTCTAGATTCTGAAGACCAGAGTTACTGTCATCACTGTGGGCCTCTTCTGTTGGGGGACTGGATAGTGCTGGCAGCTTCTCTCCAGTGATATTGGCTGGGGTACCTGTGGTGATGTAAATGATGTATTATGGTTAATGTGTATGACTTATTGTACATTCCTGGCTTCCCCTCTATGGTTGTTGTTGCCCTGCCAGCTTTACTTTTATATGTTGGTGTATGGTGGGATTGCTAGTTCTCTATGCTGTGCATGCTTTAGTGATGAGTGTCCATGCAGGGCTGTGAGGGGCGTCCATGCATTGGCACAGCATGCAGGGCTTGGCATTGGGATTAGTGAGATGTGATGGTGGAGTGTGTGGGATGTAGTGGAATGATGGGAGTGAGGGTATGTGATGGCATGCAGGTAGGCGGGGGGATAATAGTAGAGAGTTGACTTACCAGAGTCCAGTCCTCCTCTGACTCTGGCCAGGTCTTCAGGATGCAGTATTGCCAATACTTGCTCCTCCCATGCTGTGAGTTGTGGGGGAGGAGGTGGGGATCCACCGCCAGTCCTCTCTATAGCAAGCTGGTGTCTTGCTGTTATGGAACGTACCTTCCCCCGTAGGTCATTCCACCTCTTGCTGATGTTGTTCCTTGTTCTGTGGTGCTGTCCCATGGCATTGACCCTGTCCACGAATCTCTGCCATAAATCCATCTTCTTAGCTATAGATATTTGCTGCACCTGTGCTCCAAATAGCTGTGGCTCTAACCTGACCATTTTCCTCCACCATGACCCTTAACTCCTCCTCGGTTAAACAGGTTGTGTCTTTGTGGTGCCATGGGTGTTATGTGAGGTGTGTTGGTGAGGGTGTGTTGGGTAATGTTTTGGGGTGTGTGATGTCAGTGCGTGAAGGGTGTATGGGTGTGAGTGGTGTGTGGCTCTAGTTGGCTAGGTGGTCTTGGTGTCAGTCTTGTGCCAATGAATTGTAATCGTATGGAGTTGTGGGTAATGTGTTTTATAGTGGTGTGGATGTGTGGGTGTGGTGTGTGTATGGGTTTCAGGTGTGTGTTGTTTGAATTGTCCAATGTGGTGTTGTTTTGTCTGTGGGTGTCCATTGTGAGCGCGGCGGTATGTACGCCAATGGCTTATCTGCTGATGAATGTCCGCCGTGGTGATTTGTGGATCAGAATGTTGTGGGCGTTGTTCTGTTGGCGTAGCGGTGTGGGTTTTTATACCGTTAGTTTATCCCCTACCTTTGGGCTGGTGGATTTGTCTCTGTGTCTGAATTTTGTCAGATTGGTGTGTGTGTGTCATAATATGGTGAACGGATATCCGCCACTGCGTCGGTAAGTTGGCGGCTGTCAACGTGTCGGTAAGCAGTATTTACCGCCATTGTCGTAATGAGGGCCATAGTAATTAAAATTACTTTACGTTGAAAAAACATGGCTTAGTCCAGTGGCCAACCCCCACTGTGCATGGCCGAAGGCCGTGTGTGTTGCAGAGTTGAGTGGTTAGAGTGGTTTGCTGCAGGCCAGGCCCTGAGGCCAACTCCTTCTGCACAGGACCAAGGGCCATGCATGGCATAAGGTTCGGTGGTTATAAGGTGTTGGCCACAGAGGCTGGCCACAGGATAGGCCCTGTGGCCAATCCCCAACACGCACAGCCGAAGGACATGTATGGCAGTGTTTGAATTAATGTATAATAATTAAAATTACTTTACATTACAAAAAAAAAAAATAGCTAAAAAAAAATACAAAGGTGACAGAGGCATTATATTAAATTGAATTTGAAAAAAACATTACAAAATTCAGACAAACAATACAGGGGCATTATAGTTAGATTCATATTTTAAATGTATAAAACCATAGAAATTCAACTCTTAGAGTTATTTCAAGTAACTCTAATTTGTGCCCCAACGTAAATATAGCTCATGCCCTCAGAAGGCACTGCTAATCACCTCACATAGTACAGCACTCAAGACATCTTTGATAACATCATTGATAATATAAATGTAATATTTGCAATAAATATTGAGGAAAAAATTGTGCATGGCGAGGGTGCAAGCTATAGTTACCTTAGAGCACAAGTCATAGTTTCTTGAAATGACTCTAACTATAACAGCTGGATTACTATGGTTTTGTAAGTTTAAAATGTGACCCTAACTGTAATGTCTCTGTAACCTTTGATCCCAAGCTTGTTTTATAAACAGCCCCCAGGTGGGCTAGGTCCCAGGGACACTCCCATAATGTGTGGGTGGGGCGATTGGTCCGCAGCTGCCCTGGGGACCACCACTTCCCCATACAATGAGTGGGAGGGGGCTGCAATATCTCAAAAAGTACTGAACAGATTTACACCAAATAAGCAAAAGCCTAATCTGCGTTCCGAAAGCTGGCTTTCTGTCAAATTGGAACTCTCCTCCAGTGGTTCGGGCTGTAGTCATGCTTAAAAGTCCTATGGGAATTAACATGGAAAAAAATCTTTTTTGTCCCCCCTTTTTCTCTGCCCTCGCTTGACCCTGAAACTTTTCATGAACAAAAAGAATCACCAGGGTACTTTTTTGGGACTTTTTGTGAAGATTCGTCAAACGGTGCCAAACCAATGATATAGGCTGGTCAAAAATGCTTCTTCTGTGGAAACGAAGTCCTAACTATAACTATATCATGGTGACCGCCAGTAGGTTTTATATATATAAATAAATGTATCTATACCTGTATCTATCTTTATCTCCATCTCTATATCTATCTATATATATATATATATATATATATATGTATATATATATATTTTTTTTTTAAAAAATATTTATATGGATGTATTTATATATACATAAGTAGTGGCCAGTAGGTAGTTATAGTTAGAACTATGTTTTTTGACTTGCCAATATCTTTGGCACCTTTTGATGAATCATCTCAATATTTTTGCACATGGGAAGTTTCGGGGTGATCCGTCAAGCGAGGGCCTAGAAAAAGGTGGCTCAAAAAACATTGAGTTTCCCATTTGAAATCCCATAGGATCTGTCAACACGTCCACAGCCCGAACCACTGGACGGAATTACATTAGATTGTGCTGTTTGTTACTTGGTGTAAATCCATTCCATAGTTTAGGAGATATTTAAGGGCAAATAAATTTGTATATCTGTGGCCGCAATTCATCTCAAAATTTGTGAATTTTTGCAAATACAAGTGCAAAACGAACCTGACTAGAAAGTTGCGACTGCCATTTTGTTTCACGGGACACGGTCTCCGAGGGTGAAAATTGAAGTTGTAATTTGCAGAAGCTCTCAAGGTGAAGGTACCCTGACCCCAGGTGTGTGATTTAGATGTGTTTTAGGTGAAAATTATAGGTTTAAGATAATTTTGTGGGGGTAGTGGCCAAGGAACATGGCCGGCAGGACGCGCTCCTAGTGAGCTCACACGCCCGGTGACATCCTTTAAACATCCTAGGGTGCCCCCGGCTGCAGGGACCCCTCCTCGGAAGCGGGACGTAGAGCCGAGAGGTAGTGCACAGTGCGGTTCCCCCTTTTGGCACCGGAGTTGAGCCGGGGAGCGTGCCCCCGTCCAGGGCTGTGCTGGAGGTGGCGGCTGGGCCCGGGGAGCTCAAGTTGGAGCAGTGGGCGGCCGATTGGATGAGAATGGAGACAACATGAGGGTGCATGCGAATCCTGAGGATCCCTCGTGTGCGGAGCTCTTTGCGGCCATCCAGGGCTCTAGGGTGGTACTGGAGGGTAAGGTAGAGACTTTGGCAGTGAAGGTGAACCTGTTTCGGGCTGACCTTCGGAAGGTGTCCGATAAGGTCAAAGTGGCGGAGGGATCCATTGTGGAGATACAGATGGAGGGGGGGCTGTGGAAACAAATGGTAAATTCCACGGTCGGACGGCTGGAGGCGAGGTTGGAGGATGCAGAGGGGAGGTCACAGCGGAACAATATCAGGCTGCTGGGCTTCCTGGAGCGTGCGGAGGGGTCTGCTGCGGAATCCTTTGTGGAAAACTGGATCAGAGATGTGCTGCAGCCTTCTGGGCTATCCAAGGTTTTTGTAGTGGAGCGTGCACATAGGGCCCTTGTTGCACCTCCGCAGCTTGGCGCTCCGCCCAGGGCCATTATAGCCTGTCTTCTGAACTATAAAGATCGGGACTGTGTGTTGTGGGCTGCCCGTGAGTCCAATAAGGCCATCTATGAGAACTGCAAGCTATCCATTTATCCTGATTACACAAACAAGGTGTCGAAAGGGATTCATGTAGGTCAAGGCAAAACTTCGAGCCATGAACGTGCGATATATACTTCTGTACCCAGCATGTTTAAAGGTGATCTCAGGCGGGAGATCTCACTTCTTCAATTGTCTGGAGGAGATGTGGTGATGGCTGGAGGTATGGGATAAGGCGGCTCCAGGAAGGAGAGAGAAAGCTGGAGGCATCGCTTCCCGGGTCTCTGGAGCGGAGAGCCCGAATTGGAGATCACATGACACAGGTCAGCTGGTGGATTCTGGGACTGGCGGGTTGGCTCAGGACTCCAGTCACAGAGTGAAGATACAACAGGACGGAACAATGGCGGTAGTGTCTACCGGTTTGGCTGAGGGTCGGGATGTGGAACTGGGGTGAGGAGCCGGGGGGGTTCCAGTGCGAGTCTGACTGTGATCCTCGTGGTTCAGGGTGTCAAAACTGGGGCGGTACTCGGGTCATCCTGGCAGCATCTATGGACTGGAATTACAGTAACTGTCTAAGGAGTGGCGGGGTCAGAAGTTTTCATCCTCCATCTCCTCCTATGCGTGAGGAGTGTATGTATGGGTGGCACCGGGAGTTACGTTCACCCACATATACAGCAAAGTAGATGTCGAGGGACGATATGTTCTAGTGGAAGGCATGTTGGATGGCTTGTACATAGTTATCCTCAACACATATGTTCCTAATACTGACAAACCCTCCTTTTACACCAGAATACCTGAGATCTTAGGGACAGTATGGATGGGCCTTTGGTCAGGGTGGGGGATTACAATTGTGTGTTACACAGAGATCTGGACTGCCTTCCGCCGAAGCTGGGAACTAAGCCCTTGATGGTGAAGTCCCTTGGGGAGGTGATGACACATTTGGGACTATGGGATAGTTGGAGAGAGCTGAACCCAGAGGGCAGGGAATACACTTGTCATTCCAGAACACATAATACGCATACCTGATTGCACAGGATCCTCCTGGGAGGTCTTAATAGCTCGCAAGTACTGGATGTCACAAATATGGTTAAATTCTTCTCCGATCATATACCAGTGCGGTTACAGTTTCAGTGGGGTACAGTGGCTCCCTCTCTAGTGCGTAGTTGGCGCATGCCTGCGGCCTTCCTTACTGATGATGGGTGTTGTGAACGGGTGGGTGAGGCCATTAAACAGTACGTGGAATTGAATTGGAACATGACACAGACTAGGGGCCTGTAATGGGAGGCTATGAAGGCAGTCATAAGGGGACAGTGTATAGGCATGGCATGTAGGGTGCATAAACAATTGAAGTGGGATCTTACTGCGTTGGAGGACAAATTGGGAGATTTGCAACAGAAGCCACCAGGCGTGAAAATGGAAGAACGGAAGGAACTTAGGTTATACAAGGAGGTTTATAGTTGTTGGGATACTTTAAGCCGGATCACTCTTAGAGGGTGTGCTTGGAAAGTAGGGATGCCCTTGAGACTGCTATTACTGTTGAGGAGGTGAGTGAGGCAGTTGCTGCAATGACTAAATTTCAAATCCCCTGGTAGTGACGGTTTTCCTGTTGAGTTGTATCAAAGGTTTTCCTTGTCTCTTAGGGAGAAGCTCCTGGAGGTCTTTGAGAAAGTTCGAGTGTGCGGTAGGTTGCCGGAGTCCATGCATCAGGGTATTGTTTTTTTTATGCTCAAGTCGGGGGGATCCTGGAGACCCCTTCTTGTATCACCCACTTACCATGTTAAACAGTGATGTCAAGATACTTTGTAAGATTTTGGCCACCCGGCTCTGGGTCTCTGGGTCTAGTGCACGAGGACCAATGTGGGTTTATCCCTGGTCACAGTACATCCTATAATCTGCACCGCTTGGCACATATTCTGTACAAGACTGAAGATGTGGAGACTGAGCTGGCGCTAGTGTCCTTGGACCTTAGAGGTCTTGTAGGGCATGGGATTCAGCCCCGGTTTCTGGGGGTTGGGTGTGGTTGCTGTATACTGCTCTTACTGCACAAGTCAGGGTGGGGGGAGGGCTCTCGAATACCTGGGAGCTCGGTTGGGGCACGAGACAGGGATGCCCGCTTCCGCACCTTTTGTTTGCTCTGGCGGTGGAGCCACTAGCGATTTGGCTTCGTGAGGAGATGGAGCCGTGAGAGATCCAGGTGGGACGGTCTACACATGTGATCTCCCTGTATGCGGATGATGCATTGGCTTATGTACGGGACCCTTGTGTCTCGGTGCTCATGCTGCTGCAGAGGCTAGAGGTTTTTGGTGCTGTCTCTGGTCTTAGAGTCAACAGAAAGAAGTCGCTCCTGTTTCCCTTAGGGTTTCTTCGTGGGATTTTGTGTGCTGACTTGCCTGGAGCAGGACTTCAATGGGAGGTTGAGAGTTTTTGGTACTTGGGAATATGGATCACTCATTATTTGGCTGCGCATGAGAAACACAATGTTGAGCGAGTAGTAGCTGGCCTGCAACGCTCGGTCTCCTTTTGGAATAGGTTGCCTCTCTCTGTGATGGGCAGGGCTGTGGTGGCTAAGATGGTGTTCCTGCCACGGTGTCTATACTTGCTTCAGAACTCATTATTTCCGTTGGCTGCCCGGCTCTTTTGTCGTTTGGATAGTCTGCTGATCTCTCTAGTATGGGCTGGTCAGCGAAGTACGGTGGTGCTGCCCGTGTTGCAGAAGGATCTTGAAGGGGCGGGCTGGCGATCCCTAACATCATACACTACTATTACGCAGCACACTTGCAATATGCTGCCCATGGGATGACGGACACTGATACTTGGGAGAAGAAGTTGTATGCAGGATCATGCGATGGGCAGTCATTTTCGCACATATTGATGTCGGGGGTAGATGTGACCCCGCTGCGCCCTACCTGGCCAAGACCACTGCTGGGATTTGGGAGCAAGTAGTTAAACATGTACTCAGACGTGCCCCCTTTGACAAGGGGCTGAAGTTGTGGGGCTTATCCCCATTTCGGGACATGGAAAAGTTAATGTCAATAGAGGCTTGGAGGATGTGAGGTGTCTGGGGATCTTTACCCTAATGGAGAGTTTCTCTCTTTTGCTGACGCTCAAGATTTGTTTGATCTGGGTCCGGGTCAATTCCTGCAATATGTGAAAATCGAGAATGTGGTCCATGAGATTTGGAGTAGTTTCCTGGTCTCCCCTGAGGCCTCATCGGTACTGAACGGACTAATTAACTGGGGTGAGGGGACGCATTTGATTACCCGGTTTTAAAAAGCCCTACGGGAGGATCAACCAGGTGTGATGAGTGTGGGATGTAAAGCATGGGAGGCTGACCTGGGGGAACCCATGGCGGATGCTGACTGGGACTCAGCTCTTTCTTTGGTGCGTGCGATATCCTATAATCATAGGTTGAAGCTGCTACATTTTGACTTTGTGCATAGGACATATTTTACACCCAGTCGACTAAACAGGATCAACCCCAACCGTAGAGCATGCTGCCCTAGGTGTGGTATGTTTGATGCTTCCTTCCTTCATCTAGCTTGGGCCTGCAGGGCAGCATATGACTTTTGTCAGGCAGTGGTAGCAGCGATTGTGGAGGCCACAGGATTGGGGTTACGGGTAGCATCGATGACCTACCTTCTGGGAGTGGTACGGAAGCCACGAGGTCGGGGCATTGCATGTAAATTGGCACAGCTCACGCTGGTGCTGGCCAAGGGTAGAGTAGCAATCAGCTGGATGAGTTCCCAGGGCCCAATGGTCTCCAGTTGGCTCAGGGACTTATTGGAATGGAGTGCAGCTGAGGAGCAGCATATGCAGCTGACATGAAGAGATGAGAAGGTACTCGCTGATGTAGTTGCATGGGGAACCTTTCTAGACCGATGGAGGATGAGGGGGTGGGGACACTCCCTGCGTCCTATGAATAGGTGGTGGCCAGCTATGGTTTAGATATGTTCCTGCTTGCTTAAGCTGTTTAATGTTTGGTCTCACAATGCTCTGGGTTGGCGGGATGGAGGGTACTGTTCGTACAGTGGTTATGTCTCTCACATGACTTGAACTTGGACATGAACGGCCCTCTGGGACCCCTATGTAAGTATGATGTATTGTCTTGCTAATATCTGCACTGTACGTATTCTCTTGTTGGTTTTAATTTACCAAAACTCAATAAAAACAGGTTAAAAAAAAGAAACATAATTTTGTGTCACAGTGCGCAAGATCTGTAGAATTTTCATGAATTTCTGCAATTTATTTGCAAAATATTCGTGATTATGGAAACATTTGAAAGAAAAACCACAGACTCATTCATACACTAACTCATTCACTCATACATGCACTGAGAGGCTCATACGCCTACTCACACACCCACTCAGACACTCATGCACCCACTCATAGACTTATACACCCACTTTCAGACCTACTCAGACATTTACGCACCCACTCACACATCCACTGACAGAAACAGGCCCTGTGGCCAACCTGCGCTGTGCACGGCCAAAGGCCATGCATGGCGCAGGGTTGGGTGGTTATAAGGGCTTGGCTGCAAGGCCTGGCTGCAGGGCCAGGCCTTGCGACCAACCCCTGCTGCACACGGCTGAAGGCCACATGTGGCGTGGTTTGGAATAACATGTAGTAATTGTAGGAAGTTGGCTCTGTATGTGCTATTTCAAAGTAAGGAATAGCATGCACAGAGTCCAAGGGTTCCCCTTAGAGGTAAAATAGTGGTAAAAAGAGATAATACTAATGCTCTATTTTGTGGTAGTGTGGTCGAGCAGTAGGCTTATCCAAGGAGTAGTGTTAAGCATTTGTTGTACATACACCTAGACAATAAATGAGGTACACACACTCAGAGACAAATCCAGCCAATAGGTTTTGTTATAGAAAAATATATTTTCTTAGTTTATTTTAAGAACCACAGGTTCAAATTTAACAGGTAATATCTTGTTTGAAAGGTATTGCAGGTAAGTACATTAGGAACTTTGAATCATTTCAATTGCATGTATACTTTTCAAGTTATTCACAAATAGCTACTTTAAAAGTGGACACAGTGCAATTTTCACAGTTCCTGGGGGAGGTAAGTTTTTGTTAGTTTTACCAGGTAAGTAAGACACTTACGGGGTTCAGTTCTTGGTCCAAGGTAGCCCACCGTTGGGGGTTCAGAGCAACCCCAAAGTTACCACACCAGCAGCTCAGGGCCGGTCAGTTGCAGAGTTCCAAGTGGTGCCCAAAACGCATAGGCTAGAATGGAGAGAAGGGGGTGCCCCGGTTCCGGTCTGCTTGCAGGTAAGTACCCGCGTCTTCGGAGGGCAGACCAGGGGGGCTTTGTAGGGCACCGGGGGGGACACAAGCCCACACAGAAATTTCACCCTCAGCAGCGCGGGGGCGGCCGGGTGCAGTGTAGAAACAAGCGTCGGGTTTGCAATGTTAATCTATGAGAGATCAACGGATCTCTTCAGCGCTGCAGGCAGGCAAGGGGGGGCTTCCTCGGGGAAACCTCCACTTGGGCAAGGGAGAGGGACTCCTGGGGGTCACTTCTCCAGTGAAAGTCCGGTCCTTCAGGTCCTGGGGGCTGCGGGTGCAGGGTCTTTTCCAGGCGTCGGGACTTAGGTTTCAGAGAGTCGCGGTCAGGGGAAGCCTCGGGATTCCCTCTGCAGGCGGCGCTGTGGGGGCTCAGGGGGGACAGGTTTTGGTACTCACAGTCGTAGAGTAGTCCGGGGGTCCTCCCTGAGGTGTTGGTTCTCCACCAGCCGAGTCGGGGTCGCCGGGTGCAGTGTTGCAAGTCTCACGCTTCTTGCGGGGAGTTGCAGGGTTCTTTAAAGCTGCTTCTTGAAACAAAGTTGCAGTCTTTTTGGAGCAGGTCCGCTGTCCTCGGGAGTTTCTTGTCGTCGTCGAAGCAGGGCAGTCCTCAGAGGATTCAGAGGTCGCTGGTCCCTTTGGAAGGCGTCGCTGGAGCAGAGTTCTTTGGAAGGCAGGAGACAGGCCGGTGAGTTTCTGGAGCCAAGGCAGTTGTTGTCTTCTGGTCTTCCTCTGCAGGGGTTTTCAGCTGCTGGGCAGTCCTTCTTCTTGTTGTTGCAGGAATCTAAATTCTTAGGTTCAGGGAAGCCCTTAAATACTAAATTTAAGGGCGTGTTTAGGTCTGGGGGGTTAGTAGCCAATGGCTACTAGCCCTGAGGGTGAGTACACCCTCTTTGTGCCTCCTCCCAAGGGGAGGGGGTCACATCCCTAATCCTATTGGGGGAATCCTCCATCTGCAAGATGGAGGATTTCTAAAAGTCAGAGTCACCTCAGCTCAGGACACCTTAGGGGCTGTCCTGACTGGCCAGTGACTCCTCCTTGTTTTTCTCATTATCTCTCCTGGACTTGCCGCCAAAAGTGGGGGCTGGGTCCAGGGGGCGGGCATCTCCACTAGCTGGAGTGCCCTGGGGCATTGTAACACGAAGCTTGAGCCTTTGAAGCTCACTGCTAGGTGTTACAGTTCCTGCAGGGGGGAGGTGTGAAGCACCTCCACCCAGAGCAGGCTTTGTTTCTGTCCTCAGAGAGCACAAAGGCTCTCACCGCATGAGGTCAGCAACTCGTCTCAGCAGCAGGCTGGCACAGACCAGTCAGTCCTGCACTGAACAATTGGGTAAAATACAGGGGGTATCTCTAAGATGCCCTCTGTGTGCATTTTTTAATAAATCCAACACTGGCATCAGTGTGGGTTTATTATTCTGAGAAGTTTGATACTAAACTTCCCAGTATTCAGTGTAGCCATTATGGAGCTGTGGAGTTCGTTTTTGACAGACTCCCAGCCCATATACTCTTATGGCTACCCTGCACTTACAATGTCTAAGGTTTTGCTTAGACACTGTAGGGGTATAGTGCTCATGCACATATGCCCTCACCTGTGGTATAGTGCACCCTGCCTTAGGGCTGTAAGGCCTACTAGAGGGGTGACTTACCTATGCCACAGGCAGTGGGAGGTTGGCATGGCACCCTGAGGGGAGTGCCATGTCGACTTAGTCATTTTCTCCCCATCAGCACACACAAGCTGGCAAGCAGTGTGTCTGTGCTGAGTGAGGGGTCCCTAGGGTGGCATAAGACATGCTGCAGCCCTTAGAGACCTTCCCTGGCATCAGGGCCCTTGGTACCAGGGGTACCAGTTACAAGGGACTTACCTAGGTGCCAGGGTTGTGCCAATTGTGGAAACAATGGTACATTTTAGGTGAAAGAACACTGGTGCTGGGGCCTGGTTAGCAGGGTCCCAGCACACTTCTCAGTCAAGTCAGCATCAGTATCAGGCAAAAAGTGGGGGGTAACTGCAACAGGGAGCCATTTCTTTACACAAGCCCCCCCCTACCCACTGGCCAGGAGACTCAGCCAAAGCTGGGAGAGTCTTCCTAGTCTGTCAGGCGAGGAAGAGTAGAGGAAATAGGCTGGTTTGTTGCAGGGCCTACTCTGCCTTACATCCTCCTGTTCAGGTCATTCCCTCTGGGGAACTGACCCACTTCCACAGTGATAGGACCTAGTCTGAACTGCCTCTTGTCTGTGCTTTTTATGTCTTCACCCATTCTCTCTATTTTGGGGTTAGAGGTATCCACCTCTGCTAATCTTATCTTAGACAGGGTCACCCCTAGCTTACCCAAAGAGGTTACCCAGAGCTGGAGTAACCCCACCATGACCAACAGGGTCAGGGGGCCTAACTTGCTATTTGGCATGGGGTCAGACCACCATGCCAAGGATAGTGCAGCCATAAAGGCTAACACCCAGCAGAGGCCACTGACAGCTGTCAGTGCCCAGAACCACACCTTTAGCTCTTCACCTACAAGGGAAGGGGCTAAGTTACAGGCTTCTTTGGGTTCAGGGTGCCTGTCTGCTGTATTAGAGTGGGGGGTTACCACATCTTGTAGTAAACACCCTTCTTCCACTCTTTCTTCTGTTAGCTGAGGAGCCACCCACTCAGGCTTAACAGTTGCCTGACTAGCCAGGACTTCTTGTGGGTCAGGTTGGACTTTATCAGAGCCACTTTTGGAGTTCTCCTCTACTGGAGCAGAATCTCCTTGGCTTGCTGGAACCTTGGCTAAAGGTTGTCCACCTTTCCTACTCTGTTTCCTTTTCTTTTTCTTCTGGGGCCTACTTGCATTTACTGCAGAGGCAGGCACTCCAGAATCCTTGGGAGAGGACTGGCACTGGACCAGTTCCTCTCTTGGGCTCTGACTAACCTCTGGGTAGTCATTTCCAAGGAGACAATCAAGGGGGAGGTCTGTACTGACTACCACCCTTCTCCAGCTAAAAGTCCCACCCACTTCTATGGGCACAAACGCCACAGGCCTATCAGTGACCCTGTCTGGGCTAACTCTTACTCTGGCCATCTCACCTGGGATGTACTGGTTTGAGAACACCAGCCTGTCATGCACAATAGTGTGACTGGCACAAGTGTCTCTCAGGGCAGTGGCTGGGATCCCATTCACCAGTAGGTGGTGGAAGTGTCTACTTCCCTCTGGAATCTCCAACTCACCTGTTGGGCCCTTTTTCCAGTTGAAGGCTATGAAGACCTCCTCATCTGAGGAGTCATCCCCAATGGCTACACTGGTCACCCCTGGGATTTTGCTAGGGGGTTTGTTTTTGGGACAAGAAGTGTCCTTGGTGTGGTGCCCTGTCTGTTTACAGTTATGGCACCATGCCTTAGTGGCATCCCAGCTCTTACCCTGGTACCCACCTTTGTTTTGGGTTGTGTCTCTGGGCCCACCCACCTGGTCTGGTTTTTGGGGGCCTACAGGGGACTCTTTTTCTTTGTTTCTAGTGTCACCCACTTTCTCCTGGGGAGGCTTTGTAACCCCTTTCTTTTGGTCACCCCCAGTGGAAGTTTTGGTTACCCTAGTCTTGACCCAGTGGTCTGCCTTCTTTCCCAATTCTTGGGGAGAAATTGGACCTAGGTCTACCAGATACTGATGCAACTTTTCATTGAAGCAGTTACTTAAAATGTGTTCTTTCATAAACAAATTATAAAGCCCAACATAGTCATACACTTCATTTCCAGTTACCCAACCATCCAGTGTTTTCACTGAGTAGTCAACATAATCAACCCAGGTCTGGCTCGAGGATTTTTGAGCCCCCCTGAATCTAATTCTATACTCCTCAGTGGAGAATCCAAAGCCCTCAATCAGGGTACCCTTCATGAGGTCATAGGATTCTGCATCTTTTCCAGAGAGTGTGAGGAGTCTATCCCTACACTTTCCAGTGAACATTTCCCAAAGGAGAGCACCCCAGTGAGATCTGTTTACTTTTCTGGTTGCACAAGCCCTCTCAAAAGCTGTGAACCATTTGGTGATGTCATCACCATCTTCATATTTAGTTACAATCCCTTTAGGGATTTTCAACATGTCAGGAGAATCTCTGACCCTATTTATGTTGCTGCCACCATTGATGGGTCCTAGGCCCATCTCTTGTCTTTCCCTTTCTATGGCTAGGATCTGTCTTTCCAAAGCCAATCTTTTGGCCATCCTGGCTAACTGGATGTCCTCTTCACTGGAGTTATCCTCAGTGATTTCAGAGGTGTTGGTCTCTCCTGTGAGGGAACCAGCATCTCTGACTATTATTTTTGGAGTCAGGGCTTGAGAAGCCCTGTTCTCCCTAGATAGGACTGGTGGGGGGGAATCACCCTCCAAGTCACTATCTTCATCCTCTGTGTTGCCATCCTCAGAGGGGTTGGCCTTAGCAAACTCTGCCAACAGCTCCTGGAGCTGTAGTTTGGAAGGTCTGGGGCCCATTGTTATTTTCTTTATTTTACAGAGTGACCTTAGCTCCCTCATCTTAAGATGGAGGTAAGGTGTGGTGTCGAGTTCCACCACATTCACATCTGTGCTAGACATTATGCTTCTAAAAGTTGGAATACTTTTTAAGAAACTAAAACTGGTTCTAGAATCTAATTCAAACTTTTAACAAACTTTTAAACTCTAAAAGAAATGCTAACAGGGACTAACACAAGGCCCTAGCAGGACTTTAAAGAATTTAGAAAACTTTTCAAATTGCAAAAATCAATTTCTAATGACAATTTTGGAATTTGTCGTGTGATCAGGTATTGGCTGAGTACTCCAGCAAATGCAAAGTCTTGTACCCCACCGCTGATCCACCAATGTAGGAAGTTGGCTCTGTATGTGCTATTTCAAAGTAAGGAATAGCATGCACAGAGTCCAAGGGTTCCCCTTAGAGGTAAAATAGTGGTAAAAAGAGATAATACTAATGCTCTATTTTGTGGTAGTGTGGTCGAGCAGTAGGCTTATCCAAGGAGTAGTGTTAAGCATTTGTTGTACATACACCTAGACAATAAATGAGGTACACACACTCAGAGACAAATCCAGCCAATAGGTTTTGTTATAGAAAAATATCTTTTCTTAGTTTATTTTAAGAACCACAGGTTCAAATTTAACAGGTAATATCTTGTTTGAAAGGTATTGCAGGTAAGTACATTAGGAACTTTGAATCATTTCAATTGCATGTATACTTTTCAAGTTATTCACAAATAGCTACTTTAAAAGTGGACACAGTGCAATTTTCACAGTTCCTGGGGGAGGTAAGTTTTTGTTAGTTTTACCAGGTAAGTAAGACACTTACGGGGTTCAGTTCTTGGTCCAAGGTAGCCCACCGTTGGGGGTTCAGAGCAACCCCAAAGTTACCACACCAGCAGCTCAGGGCCGGTCAGGTGCAGAGTTCCAAGTGGTGCCCAAAACGCATAGGCTAGAATGGAGAGAAGGGGGTGCCCCGGTTCCGGTCTGCTTGCAGGTAAGTACCCGCGTCTTCGGAGGGCAGACCAGGGGGGTTTTGTAGGGCACCGGGGGGGACACAAGCCCACACAGAAATGTCACCCTCAGCAGCGCGGGGGCGGCCGGGTGCAGTGTAGAAACAAGCGTCGGGTTTGCAATGTTAGTCTATGAGAGATCAACGGATCTCTTCAGCGCTGCAGGCAGGCAAGGTGGGGCTTCCTCGGGGAAACCTCCACTTGGGCAAGGGAGAGGGACTCCTGGGGGTCACTTCTCCAGTGAAAGTCCGGTCCTTCAGGTCCTGGGGGCTGCGGGTGCAGGGTCTTTTCCAGGCGTCGGGACTTAGGTTTCAGAGAGTCGCGGTCAGGGGAAGCCTCGGGATTCCCTCTGCAGGCGGCGCTGTGGGGGCTCAGGGGGGACATGTTTTGGTACTCACAGTCGTAGAGTAGTCCGGGGGTCCTCCCTGAGGTGTTGGTTCTCCACCAGCCGAGTCGGGGTCGCCGGGTGCAGTGTTGCAAGTCTCACGCTTCTTGCGGGGAGTTGCAGGGTTCTTTAAAGCTGCTTCTTGAAACAAAGTTGCAGTCTTTTTGGAGCAGGTCCGCTGTCCTCGGGAGTTTCTTGTCGTCGTCGAAGCAGGGCAATCCTCAGAGGATTCAGAGGTCGCTGGTCCCTTTGGAAGGCGTCGCTGGAGCAGAGTTCTTTGGAAGGCAGGAGACAGGCCGGTGAGTTTCTGGAGCCAAGGCAGTTGTTGTCTTCTGGTCTTCCTCTGCAGGGGTTTTCAGCTGCTGGGCAGTCCTTCTTCTTGTTGTTGCAGGAATCTAAATTCTTAGGTTCAGGGAAGCCCTTAAATACTAAATTTAAGGGCGTGTTTAGGTCTGGGGGGTTAGTAGCCAATGGCTACTAGCCCTGAGGGTGAGTACACCCTCTTTGTGCCTCCTCCCAAGGGGAGGGGGTCACATCCCTAATCCTATTGGGGGAATCCTCCATCTGCAAGATGGAGGATTTCTAAAAGTCAGAGTCACCTCAGCTCAGGACACCTTAGGGGCTGTCCTGACTGGCCAGTGACTCCTCCTTGTTTTTCTCATTATCTCTCCTGGACTTGCCGCCAAAAGTGGGGGCTGGGTCCAGGGGGCGGGCATCTCCACTAGCTGGAGTGCCCTGGGGCATTGTAACACGAAGCTTGAGCCTTTGAAGCTCACTGCTAGGTGTTACAGTTCCTGCAGGGGGGAGGTGTGAAGCACCTCCACCCAGAGCAGGCTTTGTTTCTGTCCTCAGAGAGCACAAAGGCTCTCACCGCATGAGGTCAGCAACTCGTCTCAGCAGCAGGCTGGCACAGACCAGTCAGTCCTGCACTGAACAATTGGGTAAAATACAGGGGGTATCTCTAAGATGCCCTCTGTGTGCATTTTTTAATAAATCCAACACTGGCATCAGTGTGGGTTTATTATTCTGAGAAGTTTGATACTAAACTTCCCAGTATTCAGTGTAACCATTATGGAGCTGTGGAGTTCGTTTTTGACAGACTCCCAGCCCATATACTCTTATGGCTACCCTGCACTTACAATGTCTAAGGTTTTGCTTAGACACTGTAGGGGCATAGTGCTCATGCACATATGCCCTCACCTGTGGTATAGTGCACCCTGCCTTAGGGCTGTAAGGCCTACTAGAGGGGTGACTTACCTATGCCACAGGCAGTGGGAGGTTGGCATGGCACCCTGAGGGGAGTGCCATGTCGACTTAGTCATTTTCTCCCCATCAGCACACACAAGCTGGCAAGCAGTGTGTCTGTGCTGAGTGAGGGGTCCCTAGGGTGGCATAAGACATGCTGCAGCCCTTAGAGACCTTCCCTGGCATCAGGGCCCTTGGTACCAGGGGTACCAGTTACAAGGGACTTACCTAGGTGCCAGGGTTGTGCCAATTGTGGAAACAATGGTACATTTTAGGTGAAAGAACACTGGTGCTGGGGCCTGGTTAGCAGGGTCCCAGCACACTTCTCAGTCAAGTCAGCATCAGTATCAGGCAAAAAGTGGGGGGTAACTGCAACAGGGAGCCATTTCTTTACAGTAATTAAAATTACTTTGGGGGTTATTACAACTTTGGAGGAGGTGTTAATCCGTCCCAAATGTGACGGATATACCACCAGCCGTATTACGAGTTCCATAGGATATAATGGACTCGTAATACGGCTGGTGGTATATCTGTCACTTTACCGTCACTTTTGGGATCGATTAACACCTCCTCCAAAGTTGTAATAACCCCCTACATGTTAAAAACCATAAAAATTCACTGAAAAAGGTTACAGGACTTTATAGTTAGGTTCTGAATTTACTCATACAATAACATAGAAATTCAGTAGTTATAGAGTTCTTTCAAGTAACTTTAACTCGCACTCTCAGGTAACTATACTTTGTGCCTTCGCCACGTACAGCTAATTGCTCCACATAATATGTCATTGATGAGATCTTGTATGCCATCTTCGATATCACTGCAAACCTTTGCAATAACATTATTGATAAGAAAACTGTGCATGGCAAGGGCGAGAATTATAGTTATCCTCGGAGGGCGAGTTATAATTACTTGAAAGAACTCAAACTATAACTGTTGAATTTCTATGGTTTTGTACGAGTAAATTTAGAACCTAACTATAAAGTCCCTGTAACCTTTGTTTTCTTTTATATCTATCTAGCTATATATATATATATATTACATAGTGCCGGTCGCCAGTAGGAAGTCATAGTTAGGATTATGTTTCAATAATATCTTTGGCACCATTTGAAAAATCTCACAAACTTTTCGGAAAAAAATGTGACAATAATTTATGTTGTGCTTGAGACTTTTTGTGGTGATCCATCAAGTAGGGGCTGAGAAAAGGGGGGGTAAAAAAAGTGCAATTCCCATGTCAATTATCATCGGAGCTTTGAATGAGACTACAGCATAAACCACTGGACAGAATTACACCAAATTTGGCAGAAAGGAAGCTTTTAGTCTGCAGATTGTGCTTTATGTTATACGGTGTAAATCCATTCAGTAGTTTAAGAGAAATAGAATGAAAACCAAATTTGCATATCAAGAGGCGCAAAGGCTTCACGAATCCTCGAGATCTGATTGGTTGCCAACAGTTCAACCAGGAAGTGTTGGCAGCCATCTTGGGACTCAGCTTCAGCCGAGTCCCAGAAAAAAGGTTAAAAAAAAGAAAAAGGGACAGGGTAGGGGCACACTTACCCCCACCCCCTGGTGAAAAGGCACTTTTTTGTGCTGTGAATTTGTGATGGGGTCACAAATTCATGGCAATTTTTTTTTTTTAAACATGCGCAGTCTCCTGACCAAGTCCCGAGGGCATATAAAAAATGAAGGAAGGGCCCACGGGTCCCCCCTCCTAGGGCTATATTTAAATAAAGATACAGGGGAGCTGTTCGGATCCCCCACATCCCCAGGGATCGTCACCTCCCTGGGGCAGTTGTGCCAAAATAAGATGGGCTGCGTGGCCCTTAGATACCACCAGGACCACCACCTTCCCAGTGCAATGTTGCCAAAATAAGGGCGGGGCTGTGTGGTTCCCCTGCAGCCCAGGAGACCACCACCTCTCCAGGGCTAAATACGAACTTTGGTGGGGGGCTGTGCAGTCCCTCTTATATAGCTAATAATGGCCCTGGGAACCGCCATCTCCCAGGGCCGGCTTCTCCTATTTCCCGGGGTGTCTACCCCCATGACATAGCTGTTTGCTCTGAGTTGGCGAGCTTTGACAGTTCCAGCCAAGTCAGAGCAAGCAGTCTGCTGCCAGCAAGCAAGAGCTGTCAAACAACTCTGGCTTGCTGGAAGCAGAGGTTTTCTCTGAGTCCCTGCTTGGAGATATGTGGGCAAGGAAACAGAGGAAACTACTGCTTTCACAGACAGGGAGCAATGTTTTGGGGCCTACACATGGCATTAGTATGTGGGGTTGTGTTATGGAGGGCTGTCAGACATGCACCACAGTTCAACCAGTGTGTATACATTATAGTTGCAGTTCCCAAGATCGTATAGTGTAAAGTCATCCATATCGCCACCCCTCGGTACATTCAATGCGCGTCTAGTGTAGCAAGGTAATCCTTCAGTGGTTGCCAAATATTTTGGTGAAGTGAGGTTGGCAACTGGAGGGAAGCATATATTTCACGGTTTGTGTTGCAGTAAATGAGGCAGCTTATCCAAGCCCCCACCATTGGTGCAGGTTCTGAGACCCAGTGCATGGCTACCGCTTGTTTAGCCAACAGTAATGCTAATGCAGTATATCGTAAAACTGATTTAGGAATATTACGCACATAGCCGAGCAAAGCCTGTAGGGGGTCAGGGTCTAAGACCACATCTACCATGAGGGAAAGTCATGTTAATACTTCCCTCCAGTACTGGGAGACCGTCGGACATGTCCATGACATATGTATAAAATCAGCCATCAGGGTATGATATGTAAGGCACTCATGTGAGCAAGAGGTGTCTATTTTGAAGTGAGAGGCTGGTGTGACATACAGGCACCTGAGGAATTGTTAGTGTATTAGGTGGTGGTAATTATTCATGGATACTCTGCGGGTTTGTTTGCAACATTCCATCCACATCTTATCTGTTATAGGGTGTCCTTTCCCAGTGTCTGCGAAGCACAGAGTCATGTGGGCAGTAGGGTTAAACATGCTCTATATAACCTGGAGAACATCCTAGCTCCATCATTTTCTGTAATAAGCATCGTAAGCGCTGTGAAATCATTCGGTGCAAGTGGGTATGTATTGATAAGGGCACAGAGTGTATTCTGTAGTCTTTGTAGTATAAAATGGCACAGAGGGGTTGCCGAGAAAGGCAAGTCATCTGTTCTGGAAAATATGTGCCCAGCAGGAAACAGGTCTCCCATAGTGTGTAGGTAGATGTCTGTCAGTGTGTGCTTGACTAGCTGTTCGCAGGCCAATGGGAGCCATGGATTGTTGACTAATGGCAACGCAGTAGAATACAGTATCCCACTCGCCAACATACGAGCCAGTCTCTGCCAGGCCCAGCAGTGAGTATTCTACACTGCAGCTGCGTAATGGACCACGAGGAAATGTCCCCAGCGACCTTTTGTGCATTTGGCAATGTGATTGTTCCTCATGCGTGTTTCTCCAGAATTCTGTGATGACATGAATTCTCCTATAGAGAAGCCAATGAGACTACTTCAAGAAACAGCCTTCTACATGGCAATAGTTTCCATCCACAAAGTTTACTTAAATGTATACCTTATGGAGAGTTCCTGAGAGTCAGACGGAATTGCTCAGAAGACACTGTAATGTTAAAACAGTTTGAGGATGTGAAAAATAGATTTGAAATTAGAGGATATCCTCAACAGCATGTTAAATGGGGATGGCAAGAGCAAAAAAAATACGTAGAGAGCAAACCTTGATAAAGAAAGTACAAAATAACACCAAGATTAAAGAAGATCAAGAAATAAGAATGATAATGACGTACAACAAAGAACATAATGAGATCTCGAAGACTTTGAAAAAACATTGGAATCTGCTGCGAAATGATTGGGATATTGGACATTTGATAGGAACAGGACCAAAAATCACCTATAGAAAAGCACCATCCATCAAAGAACAACTTTGTTGAAGAAATATCTCAAACATGGTTGAATAAGGAAATTGTTTTTTTTTTTAAATGTTTGAAATGCAAGGCATGCCAAACTGGTGAAAATAGAAAAGAAGTAAAAGACACCATAGGACACACATTTAAGATCAACCAAAAAATAACATGTGAAACACCTTATGTAGTATATGTATTAAAATGTAGATGTGGAATGAAATATGAAGTGCAACCTGTAAACTGAAAATAATAATATTGTAACATATCAGAGCAGTGATCAATACAGATTTGAGTTATGCAATGGTAAAACATCAAAATCAATGTCACTGAAATTGCGTTGTTTAGATTCTAGATGTATAGTAAAGCTAAGGACTAAGATCCTGTTTGGCCGGAATGCCGACAAAGAACTCTTTGTCAACTTATGAAGAAAGAAAATAGGAAAAAGAGTAAAGGAAGTAAAAAAAAAAATCAAAAACTTTCTAATGATAAAACCATCTCAAAATCTATATGAATTATAGATAATAGTAAAGACTATAGATTTTACCTATCGCTGCCTATGTGAAAAATCATTGATTTTAATCCACACTTTGGGTGATTGGGAGCAACTTTGTTTCTTACTCTCACTATTATTTACAATAATTGCTAGAAAAAGATTAACTAGGATTTCTTTTCTTTAGGTAAAGTGATTTAGAGATACTTTATTCTTTAATTATGTTTTTCACAGTAAACACTAGGACACAAAGGGGGTCATTCCAACCCTGGCGGTTGGTGTTAAAGCGGCGGCCAACCCGCCAACAGGCAGGCGGTAAAAAAAATGGAATTCTGACCCTGGCGGGAACCGCCATCAGAGACCGCCACTTTAGCACTCCGACCGCCACGGCGGGACAAACAAACAGCGCGGTGGTCACCGCCAACAGACAGGCGGGAGCCAATGTACCGCCCACCCTATCACAACCCACCAATCCGCCACCTTTTCCGGGGCGGTAGCCCCGCCGATAAAAACACGGCGGAAACAGACATCACGAACGGAAAACGCTCACCTCTACACACTCCACGAGGAATCTGGACAGCATGGAACCTGAACTACACATCCTACCAGCTATTGTCTTCCTGCTCCTCTACCAGGAGCACGAACGCCGCCGCAGAAGACAACAGTGAGTACTGCACCTACGACACAGGGGAGGGGGGAGGCAAAAAATTACAGGGACACACATACGCGACTCACCCACCCTCACCCTCACCCACAACTACATACACATCAATGCAGAGCAACAACTCAGAGTGACACCCCCAAACCCCCCGGAAGAATGCAAAGACAAAAATGAATGATCATGAAATTTGTAGTATATTGTACGGCTAAGTAAAAAATTAAATCAAACATCTATAACTATATACACATATGTAAATTGTCCAGTCCAAATTGGCCAATGGGCCTAAACACATGGGCAAAGTCCACACACGATACCCGGTTCCATTGGAGAGAACACTGCAGGGGCATCAGATAGCAAAACTACAGGCACCTCAGGGGGAAGGGAAGGGGGGGCACCTCAGCCACATGAGTCCACGATGCCAGATCCACGAGGGGCCTCCATGGCCACTGTTCAATCCTGGGGAGTGCAAAGCCACAGTCTCACAAGTCTCTACAGTGGGTGGGTTGGCCACTGTGCCATCCTTGGGAGTGCAAAGCCACAGTCTCACAAGTCTCTACAGTGGGTGGCATGCCCACTGTGCCATCCTGGGGAGTGCAAAGCCACAGTCTCACAAGTGGATTACAGACTCCACTGGTTCTGAAGGAGGCATGGTGCCCAGAGTGCCTTGTGCAGCCCTGCCCGACACAGATGCGGGCCAGCCCCTTATGCCAATGGGCCAGCGGTTATTGAGACGGCGGTGCCCAGCGGAGCGGTGCTTGAGATGAAGGGCCCAGTTCAGCGGTGCTTGACTTGAAGGGCCCAGCGGAGCGGTTCTTGAGACGGCGGTGCCCAGCGGAGCGGTGCTTGAGATGAAGGGCCCAGTTCAGCGGTGCTTGAGTTGAAGGGCCCAGCGGAGCGGTTCTTGAGACGGCGGTGCCCTGTTCAGCGGTTCTTGAGATGGCGGTGCCCTGTTCAGTGGTTCTTGAGATGGTGGTGCCCTGTTCAGCGGTTCTTGAGATGGCGGTGCCCAGTTCAGCGGTTCTTGAGATGGCGGTGCCCTGTTCAGCGGTTCTTGAGATGGCGGTGCCCTGTTCAGCGGTTCTTGAGATGGCGGTGCCCTGTTCAGCGGTTCTTGACTCGAAGGGCCCTGCTCAGCGGTTCTTGAGATGGCGGTGCCCTGTTCAGCGGTTCTTGACTCGAAGGGCCCTGTTCAGCGGTTCTTGACTCGAAGGGCCCTGTTCAGCGGTTCTTGAGATGGCGGTGCCCTGTTCAGCGGTTCTTGACTCGAAGGGCCCTGTTCAGCGGTTCTTGAGTCGAAGGGCCCTGTTCAGCGGTTCTTGAGATGGCGGTGCCCTGTTCAGCGGTTCTTGACTCGAAGGGCCCTGTTCAGCGGTTCTTGACTCGAAGGGCCCTGTTCAGCGGTTCTTGAGATGGCGGTGCCCTGTTCAGCGGTTCTTGACTCGAAGGGCCCTGTTCAGTGGTTCTTGAGATGGCGGTGCCCTGTTCAGTGGTTCTTGACTCGAAGGGCCCTGTTCAGCGGTTCTTGACTCGAAGGGCCCTGTTCAGCGGTTCTTGAGATGGCGGAGCCCTGTTCAGCGGTGCTTGCTTTGGCAGTCCTTGCCATGTTCAGCGTTGCTTGAGTAGGCGCTCCTTCATTGCCCAGCTGGGCTGTGGCTGGCGCTCCTTCATTGCCCATCTGGGCTGTGGCTGGCGCTCATTCATTGCCCAGCTGGGTTGTGGCTGGCGCTCATTCATTGCCCAGCTGGGCTGTGGCTGGTGGGGCCCTCCTGGGCAGCTTCGCTGGGGCTTGCGGGGCCCTCCTGGGCAGCTTGGCTGGGGCCCTCCTGGGTAGCTTGGCTGGGGCACTCCTGGGCAGCTTGGCTGGGGCCCTCCTGGGCAGCTTGGCTGGGGCACTCCTGGGCAGCTTGGCTGGGGCACTCCTGGACAGCTCGCCTGCTGCCAGACTTGTTGGGCGTTCTGCCCTTGCCACCCTTCCCTGCTCGTCTGTGGCCCTTACCTCCCTCTGCCGGTGTGCCAGGTGGCACCCTACTCCCTGCCGGTGCCAGGGTAGTGCCTGTGGAGCCTGCTTTCTTTGGCCTCTCGCGCCGGGCACTGGCTTTCTTTGCTTTCTTTGCAGGGGGTGGGCTGGCCGTCTCTTTACTCCCAGCCGAAGTAGCTGGGCTTGAAGGTGGTGGACTCCAAAATCCTTGGACTATGGTCTTTGAAGGTCCAGGTTTTGTGGTGGCTGAGGTGCTGATCGGAGCCTTATGAGATGGAGGGGGTGGGTCAGTTGATGGAAAGAGGTCAAGGTTGGAAAGGAAAAGCAATTTAGTAAGACAGGGACGGGTAGTTGTAGTGGGTATGGGAATGGAGGAAGAGGATGTGGTTGTAGGAGAGTGAAGTCTGGTGTCTTTGGGTGCAGCTGCTTGTGCTGGAGGCTGTCGTGAGGTGGATGGCTGTTGGGTGGGTGGCTGCCTGCGTTTGTGTGGTTTGGAAGAGGGGGTGACAGACACACTGGGAGAGGACACAGGGGTGTAAATGGTAGTGGGGGTGGTCACTGCACGTGTGCGGAGTGTTCTGGTGGGTGTGCTGGTGATGGACGTAGTGGCTGCAGATGTTGTGCATGCAAGTGTGAGTGGAGACGTCACAGGGAGGGAGGAGGGAGACGAAGAGGAGGGGGACACAGAGGAGGCAGTGGCTGTTGGCATGTCTGCATGTGGATGTTGCTTGGGTGAATGCTTGTGTGATGTGTGGTGCTTATGTCTGGATGAGCTTCTCTTGGGTGTTGAGGTGTGTGCAGGCTGGTCTGATGGTGTGTCTGGGATAGGCAGAGGTACAGGGGAGTGGGACTGGGTTGAGGAAGTTGGAGGAGGGAGGCAGGAGACAGGGACAATGGCTGCCGTCAGTGCTGAGGCCAGAGCGTTGAACGATCGCTGATGGGCAGCCTGACCCGAATGAATGCCCTCCAGGTATGCATTACTCCGGTGCACCTCCCTTTCCACACCCTGGATGGCATTCAAAAGGGTAGACTGCCCAACAATGATGGTCCTGAGGAGGTCAATGACCTCCTCACTGAGGGCAGCAGGGGTAACTGGGGCAGGGCCTGAGGTGCCTGGGGCGAAGGAGATGCCCACCTTCCTGGGTGAGCGGGCACGGGGCGAAGGCTGAGGGGCTGCTGGGAGGGCGGAGCTGGCGCGCTGGGTGGAGGCTGTACCTGTTGTTGCGGTGGGCACTGATGTTGCCGCCACCACAAGGGAGCTTCCTTCCGAGGATGTGTCTGTGTCGCTGGTGTCACCACGTGTCCCCGCTGTGGAGCTCCCCTCGCCCTCCGTCTCACTGGTGAAATCAGAGTCAGTTGAATGGCCCTCCATGGCCATGTGAGATGCAGCTCCCTCGTGCTCCGATGCCACTTCTCCTCCACCTGATGATGCTAATGCACACATGAACAGGAAGACCACAAAGAAAGGGGGGGGGGTGGAGAAACAAAGACATGTTGAGTGCATGTATTGGCGACACCGTTGGCGGAGAGGACAGACACAGAAGCCCCCTGCACTACGCCGCGCAATTGGGGTACACTACTCAATCCGTGGGACATGGCCTACAAGCCTATGGACGACTACTCCACACATAGGTGACATAGGGCCATGATTAGCTGTACTAGGCAACCTACAGGGGTGGGGGGCGGGGGTACAGGGCCATGCCTAACGGAGGGGCCTAGCCCACAGAAAACACCCTGGCCTAGGGATACCCACAGCCCTCCTCCCCCACCCAGACACCTCCAATGTGCGCTAAATCAGCAGAATGTGCTTGTACTCACCCCCTTGTGTCTGTTGTGATGTCCTCACGTGCCCATCCAAATCGGAGTAGGCCACCGCCAGGATCCGGGACATCAGGGGGGTCAAAGTACGACTGGCACCCCTCCTACGTTGGGAGGCCATCCCTAGCAGAGCCTCCGCGGTCTTCCTGCTCCCGCTGCGGATGTCCTCCCACCTCTTCCGGCAGTGGGTGCCCCGTCTGTTGTGGACCCCCAGGGTCCGGACGTCCTTGGCGATGGCACGCCAAATGTCGATTTTCTGATGGGCGCTGACCTATGTGACATGTGCAAGGGGAGAAAAAAGAATCTCATCACCTTCTGCATGCTCGATGTGAGTGGCCCCCCATCCCCACCCTTGCCATGTGGCACATGCTCTCATCTTTCGTTTGATGCATGCCTCATTCGCTCCCCTCCCCACCATCTTTCATTCACCCCACTCAACCCAGGCATTGGCCCCAAAGCATGGTCCCAGTGTACTTACCTGTTGGGCTGGAGGACCGTAGAGTAGCGCATACTGGGGGAGGACCCCATCCACGAGTTTCTCCAATTCTTCAGAAGTGAAGGCAGGGGTCCTTTCCCCAGTCGCAGCAGCCATTGTCTCTTCCAGACCGAGGTCACAGCAGCACTTGCAGTATAGGTTCTCTCCTGTGGAAGATCAGGTATCGAGTGATTAAGCAGATAGAAAATGGCGGTCACGCCCGCGGCAGTGCGTACCGTGGCGGTGCGTACCGCGGCGGTGCGTACCGCGACCGCCGGCGCACATCCTCATTGGCTCCTGAAACCCATAGGGTTCAAGGTTAACCAATGCGGCTATGCACCGCGGTCTTCGACCGCCTACCGCCACGGTGTGCCACGCCAGCGCATTGACCTCACATCCCACTGTCGCACTTCACAGGTCAGGCAGCCGCCATTTCAAGGGCCCCCATATCTTAATTTCTACTGCGTCACAAATACCTAGGCCTTGCATCAACACTCATACAAGCCATTCAATGCATTGAGAATCGTGTACTGTGCAAGCTGTGGGAACGTACCTGTGGGTTGATTGACTCTGTGCTCCATGTTGTCCTTCCTAGGCACCGTCCGCTGGGACTTGCGAGGAGATGGAGGAATCTTCCCGTGTACAGACCGCTGGTGGACCTGTCGACAATGGAAGAAAGACATGTCATACTGACATACAGGCTTCACAGAGCCACTATACAGGAACTGTGTGCCCAGCTGGAGCCAGACCTGATGTCACCCATCCGCCAACCCACAGGGATCCCCCCTCTAGTGCAGCTGCTGTCAGTACTCCTTTTTTTGGCAAGTGGGTCATTTCAAACAACAGTGGCCTTTTCATCAGGGATGTCTCAGCCCATGTTTTCCAAGGTGTTGTCCAGAGTGTTGTCTGCCCTGCTGAAATACATGCGGAGCTACATTGTTTTCCCTGAGGTGGGCGATTTGGCTACAGTGAAGGGTGATTTCTATGCGCTTGGACATATTCCCAACATCATTGGTGCAATTGATGGAACACATGTTGCTTTGGTTCCCCCCCAGCACGAGTGAACAGGTGTACAGGAACAGAAAAAGTTATCATTCCATGAATGTCCAGGTGGTCTGTTTGTCTGACCAGTACATCTCCCATGTAAATGCCAAGTTCCCTGGGTCAGTGCATGACGCCTACATCATGCGAAATAGTAGCATCCCTTACGTGATGGAACTACTTCAGAGACACCGTGTGTGGCTAATTGGTGACTCTGGTTACCCCAACCTGTCCTGGCTACTGACCCCAGTGAGGAATCCCAGGACAAGGGCAGAGGAACGGTACAATGAGGCCCATGGGCGTACTAGGAGGGTGATAGAGCGGACCTTCGGCCTCCTGAAGGCCAGGTTTAGATGCCTCCATATGACAGGTGGATCCCTAATGTACTCACCAAAGAAGGTGTGCCATATCATCGTGGCCTGCTGTATGCTTCACAACCTGGCTTTGCGCCGCCAGGTGCCTTTCCTGCAGGAGGATGGTCCAGACGGTGGTGTTGTGGCAGCTGTGGAGCCTGCGGAGAGTGAAGAGGAGGAAGACGAAGAGGACGACACAGACAACAGGGACAGAGTAATACAGCAGTATTTTGTCAATAACATACAGGTAAGAATCAACACCAGAATTTGCTTTTACTTAAACTCTCCTGCCTCTCTACTGTCTGAGTTTTCACCCAGTGTATGTTCACTGAGTTGTGTCTTTCCCTTCCAATTTCAGAGATGTGGGCCCCACTCCGTGACCTCTGCTTTGTTTCCCCATGAACTACAGCTGTGTGACAGTGGTATGTTGTCATCACAATGTAACTGGACATTTTGGCACGGTTCTGTGTAATACATTTGTTCAAAAATACAGGCAGACTCCATATTATTTTTGTGCAATAAGTGTGTTTATTTAAGTGCTCAAATTTGGGTAAAGGTTGAAATTCGGTGATGGGTGATAGTGGAGGAATGTCCATGGCAGAGTCCAGATTTTGAGTCTCACAGGTGCATTGTCCATATGCCTGTGGAAGGTGGAGCAGGGGCAGTTTAAGGTTGGACAGGGTGACAATGTGGGACAGTGGGACGACAATCAGGGGGTATCCTTTCCTGGCGGGGGTCTTGGCATCCTACTCTGTCTTCTTCCTAGATCTCAGGCACCGCTTGCGGGGTGGTTCTCCTTCTGCAGGGGGTGGGGTTCTGGTGGCCAGTTCTTGTGTCGGGGCCTCCTGTCCACTAGCGCCGGCGGAGGTGGTAGCCTGTTCTTGGTCCATGCTAGTGACAGGGGCCCTTTGTGGTGCCACATGGTCCCGCAATGTGGTGACTATCTGGTTGAGAGCCACAACGATGGTGCCCATTGCGGAACTGATATTTCTGAGTTCTTCCCTGAACCCCATATACTGTTCCTCCTGCAGTACCTGGATCTCCTGGAACCTGGCCAGGACCGTCACCATCGTCTCCTGGGAGAGGTGGTATGCTCCCATGATGGAGGAGAGGGCCTTGTGGTGAGTGAGTTGCCTTGCCCTGTCCTCCCCCTGTCGCACAGTAGCCCTCCCAGTTGCCCTGTTTCCCTGGGCCTCTGTCCCCTGGACCGTGTGCCCACTACCACTGCCCCCAGGTCCCTGTTGTTTTTGGGGCGGTGGGTTAACCTGGGTGCCCTGTAGTGGTGGACACACCGCTGCTTGACGTGTCCTGGAGACAGAGGCATGGGCCCGCAGGGTGGGTACTGTGCTGGTGTTCCCAGAGGGGGGTAGGTCTGCTGTGGCCTGTGGCTGTCTGATGGGAACCGACTGTCCCGAGGTCCCCGATGGGCTGGTCATCTGGGTCCAGGGAGACAGAGCTGCTGTCATCACTGTGGGCCTCTTCTGGGGATGGAATAGACATTTCTGGACCCTCCTGGGCGGTGTTGTGGCGTTCGGGTCCTGCAGGGGTATAAGAGTATGGTTATTGCTTCTGTGTGTGCCATAGCTTGCAATGGGTGGATGCCCGTGTACCCCAGTGCTGGCATTCCCTTGTGGGGGCTGTTGTGACGGTGGTTTGGGGGGGGATGGGTATGTGCAGTCGGCATGCTTAGGTGAGGGGTGTCCATGGTTTGTGGTCGCATGCAGGGCTTGGTGTAGGAATGGGTGGGTTGTGATGGTGAGACATTAGCAAGGAGGATGTGTGATGGGGTGGGGGGGAGGGTGGGGGTATGATTTGGCATGCCGGTGGGTGGGGGGGGATGAAGTAGTTGAGATTTGACTTACCAGAGTCCATTCCTCTGCCTACTCCAGCGAGTCCCTCAGGATGCAGGATCGCCAAGACCTGTTCCTCCCATGTTGTGAATTCTGGGGGTTGAGGTGGGGGTCCGCCGCCAGTCTTCTGCACCGCGATGTTGTGTCTGGATACCATGGAACGCACCTTCCCCCGTAGGTCGTTCCACCGCTTCCTGATGTTGTCCCGATCTCGTGGATGCTGTCCCACAGCGTTGACCCTGTCCACTATTCTTTGCCATAGCTCCATCTTCCTGGCAATGGTGGTGTGCTGCACCTGTGCCCAGAAGAGCTGGGGCTCTACCCAAACTATTTCCTCCACCATGACCCTGAGTTCAGCGTCTGTAAACCTGGGGTGTCTTTGTGGTGCCATGGGGTGGTGTGGATGAGGTGTGGGGTGGTGTTTGTGGTGATGAGTGTGGTGAGTGTGGTGGTGTGTGGTGTTTTGTTCGTGGATGTTGTGTGAGTGATGATGGTGTGTGCCTGTGGATGCTAGTATTGTTGATAGTGGTGTCTCTCTCTGTGCTTCTTTCTCAATTTTAGTCGTAGGGGTTTGTGGGTGATGTGGGTGTGGGTTTTATATTGTGTTGGGTGTGTGGGAGTGGTGTTAGTATGTGTATCAGGTGTGTGTGTTTCAAAATGACCAATGTGGCAGTGTTTTGGAGCTGTGTGTGTATTTTGACCGCGGCGGTGTGTACCGCCAATGGAATACCGCGGGTGAAAGACCGCTGCGTGGATTCGTGGGTCGGAATTGAATGGGCGTATTTCTGTTGGCGTGACGGTGGAGGTTTGGTCATCGCCAGTTTTTTGCTGACCTTTGGTGTGGCGGACTTTTGTGGATGTCGGGTTTTTGGCGGTTTGCCTGTTGCGGGTCAGAATGACCGTGGCGGTTTCCCGCGACCGCGGCGGTGTTATGGCGGTCTTCTGACCGGCGGTAAGCGCCTTTTACCGCCGAGGTCGGAATGACCCCCAAAGTGTCAATGATATAATAGTAAATTATGGCTATAAAGATGTGGTATCCTAGATATTAGACCGCTGTCCCCAAATCTCTTTACCTTTTAACAGGAAAATGAGCAATGTGATTAGTAACAGCAGAAAATAAAACAAACGTTTAGAATTATGGTGCAAAATTACAGTATAGGAGGAATGGGACAGGCTAAGTGTTAAAAATTTTATAAGTGTCAAAAATGTCAAAAAGGTTAAAAAATATTTAACCAAACACTGAAAAACTACATGTCCCAGAATGCTGTAGTAATGACACAAACATAGGACTGTATAAATTGTGGGGGAAAGAAACAATGGCTACCTGTGATCAAGACCTTTGTCGGTCAAAACTTTTTTCAAATAAAGAAGCTGATGAATGGACTTCCTGGAGTGTGATGTTCAATTTTTGTTGAATGATATATATATATATATATATATATATATATATATATATATATATATATATATATATATATATATATATATATATATATATATATATATATATATATATATATATATATATATATATATATATATATATATATATATATATATATATATATATATATATATATATATATTCAACTGTCAGTCCTAGCAACGATGTGCCTTTCTGCCGGTGCTGCGTTGGGGCAAAGGACCAAGCCCCTAAAATATGAATAAGAAAAGGACGCTGCACTCCTGAAATTTGACGAGGTGAAACATTTATTTCTGTTGTTGGTAAACCAATTTTCACACCACGACACGTTTCGACATCCGTCTTTATCAAGTGGTTGCAAAAAATGTACGCCATCAAGAGCAACAGGCAGCATACTGGTAATTGTAGTTCGTGAAAATTACTGCAGCTGAAAAAACTTACATAGGGACTGTTGATAGACGTTGTATAACCATTCACACCTGATTCAAGTCAAATGAGTGATTGAAGTAAAAGGAGGGTCCCGGGATAGCATTACGTTTGAATTGTGCCAAAATCAATAAATTACTTTCTCCAATGTCAACGAGGGAACAGTATTGTAAATCAAACATAAATGTATCCACCCTAATAGAATCACTCATTCCTCCTCCAAAATGTATACCGGCGTCTATTTGAAATACCCAGTCTCAGTGTTCAAAATCAATGCTTTTCTCGAGTGATTAAAATACAGCTGAATTCGTGGAAAAAACACCACGTCCTGATTGAAGTAAGTTCGTAACATCACTGCATCCTGTATAAACATAGCGGCATCATTCTTTAGAAGGACGTGGGGTACATTTCATTGTAACCCTGAAATAATCACTCTGATCTTCCTCCAACATATTCTCACCTAGTGAGTGCAGTCATTGCGTTCCAGTTAAGATAAAATAAATTGCCTGATGCAAATCTGTACATCTCAAGCACATGGCACGAAAAAAATGTTCAAACAAAGTCAATCTCCGGGCCCCACATTGAGGGCCACATCAGCATAATGGGATTTCACTTTCCATGAAGAGAGCACTCATTTGACTTGAATCAGGTGTGAATGGTTATACAACGTCTATCAACAGTCCCTACGTAAGTTTTTTCAGCTGCAGTAATTTTCACGAACTACAAATACCAGTATGCTGCCTGTTGCTCTTGATGGCGTACATTTTTGGCAACCACTTGATAAAGACGGATGTCGAAACGCGTCGTGGTGTGAAAATTGGTTTACCAACAACAGAAATAAATGTTTCACCTCGTCAAATTCCGGGAGTGCAGCGTCCTTTTCTTATTCATATATATATATATATATATATATATATACTGTATACGTATATATATATATATATATACATATATATATATGTATGTATATATATATAGTTACTGAAAAAAGCAAAGATTACAGGGTTGTTACAGTTAGGCAATAGAATTTTAAAAAAATAGAAATTTGCTAAAAAAAAACAAGTTTACAGAGACATAGGAACGTTATAGTTAGGGTCACATTTTAAATGTACAAAACCATAGAAATTCAGCTGTTAGAGCTATTTCAACTAACTATAAGTCGTCCCCTAAGGTAACTATAAATCATGTCCCCGCCATGCACAGTTTTTTCCTCAATAGCGTTACAGCAAATATTACATTGACATTATCAAAGATGTTATAAAAGATGTAATGAGTGCTGTAATATCTGTGGTAATTAGGAGTGCATGGTGAGGGCACAAGTAATAGTATCTTAGGGCGCAAATTATAGTTACTTAAAATAACACCAACTATAACAGCTGAATTTCTATAGTTTTGTGCATTTAAAATGTGAACCTAACTATACGGTTGCTGTAACCTTTGTTTTTTAAGAGTGTGTGTATATATATATATATATATATATATATATATATATATATTTATTTATATATATATATTACCTACTGGTGGTCGCCAGTAGGTAGTTATAGTTAGTTTCCAGAGAAAAAGTGTTTTTTGTTTTGTCAATAACCTTGGCACTGCTTGATGAATTTTCACAAAATGTTAAAAACTAATTTGACAGTGTGTTCATCTGCTAACTTGAAAGTTTAAGGGAGATTGGACAAGAAGGGAGGCTGATAAAAAGGTGGGGTTCTTAAAAGCATTTTCCCCATGCATTTTCTCATAGTGATTTTGAACACGACTCCTGCCCGAACCACAGGACGGAATTAAACTAAATTTGGCTGTAAGCTAGCTCTTGATCCAGAAAACCAGCTTCTGTGATTTGGTGTAAATCTGTTCAGTAGTTTTTGAGATATTTGAGTTTAAAAAATATAGGGGGTCATTCTGACCTCGGCGGTAAAAGCCGCTTACCGCCGGTCAGAAGGCCGCCACAATACCGCCGCGGCCAGCCGCCACGGACATTCTGACCCACAACTGCAAAACCTCCGAAAATCCGCCCTCCACTGCAGTCCGCCACATCAGCGGCCAGCGGTGAACTGGAGAAGACCAAACCTCCACCGCCACGCCAACAGAAATACGCCCATCCCATTATGACCCGCAAATCGACGCGGCGGTCATTCAACCGCGGTATTCCATTGGCGGTACACACCGCCGCGGTCAAAATACACACACCTTTACAAACCCCTACCACATTGGACAATTTGAAAGGCACACACCTGAAACACATACACACACCACTCCCACACATCCAATACCATATAAAACACACACCCACATCACCCACAAACCCCTACCAACAAAAACCAGAGACGAAGGAGAGAGAGACACATCAGAGAATAGAGAGCCAGACACACAGAGGCACACCACAACATCACACACACCACATAGAAGCACAAAGCACCACACACCAACACACACATCATCACATACACCACCCCACACCTCATACACACCACCCCATGGCACCACAAAGGCACCCACACTTTTCGGACCAAGAACTCCGGGTCATAGTGGAGGAGATCATAAGAGTGGAACCCCAGCTCTTCGGCTCACAGGTCCAGCACACCACCATAGCAAGGAAGGCGGAGCTCTGGCAGCGGATCGTGGACAGGGTCAACGCGGTGGGACAGCATCCCAGAAATCGAGAGGACATCCGCAAACGATGGAACGACCTACGGGGGAAGGTGCGATTGATGGTCTCGCAACACAACATCGCAGTGCAGAAGACTGGCGGGGAACCCCCACCCACTCCACCCGAATTCACAACATGGGAGCAAGAGGTACTAAACATCCTGCATCCTGATGGCCTCGCTGGAGTACACGGAGGAATGGACTGGTAAGTACAAGGCCAACAACTTCACCCCCCCCCCAGCATGCTAACCCCCACCCTCACCCCCAACCCCCCAGCACACATCCTCCCTGAGAATGTCTCCCCAGCACAACCCACCCAACACCAACCCCTGCATGCCACCCCCAAACTATGGACACCCATCACCTAAGCATGACCACTGCACATACCCATCCCCCCCCCCACAAAACACCCTCACAACACCTCCCCCAAGGGAATGCCAGCACTGGGGGACAAGGGCACCCATAAAACGCAAGCTAATGCACACACAGAAACAATAACCATACCCTCTTACCCCATGCAGGACCCGAACGACAACACACCGGTCAGGAGGGACCAGAAATGTCCATCCCACCCCCGGAACAGGCCCCTAGTGATGACAGCAGCTCTGTCGACCTGGAACCTGACGACCAGCCCGGACCATCGGGGACCTCTGGGCAGTCGGTTCCCCTCACCCAGACACAGGCCACTGCAGACCCAACCCCCTCTGGGAACAACAGCACAGCTCCCACCCAGCGGGCCCATGCCTCTGTCTCTAGGACAGGTCAAGCAGCGGTGTGTCTACCACTACAGGGCCCCCAGGGTAACCCACCAACCCAACAACAACAGGGACCTGGGGGCAGTGGGAGTGGGCACACCATCCAGGGGACAGAGGCCCAGGGAAACAGGGCAACTCGGAGGGCTGCTGTGCGACAGGGGGGGGAGGAGAGGCCCAGGGAACCCACTCTCCAAGAGGCCCTCACCACCATCATGGCAGCCTACCACCACTCACAAGAGACGATGGCGACGGTACTGGCCAGGTTCCAGGAGATCCAGGCACAGCAGGAGCAACGCTACATGGGGTTCAGCGACCAACTCAGCAACATCTCAACCGCTATGGGGAGCATAGTCCAGGCCCTGAACCGTATAGAGGACACGTTTCGGGACCATGTGGCATCACACAGGGCCTCTGTCACTAGCCAGGAACAGGAACAGCCTACCACCTCCGCCGGCGCTAGTGGATAGGAGGCCCCACCACAACGACAGCCCACCAGAACCCCACCTCCTGCTGAACAACAACCGCCCGCAAAAGGAACCTGAGATCAAAAAAACCGACAGAGTAGGATGTCAAGTCCCCCGCCAGCATCACATACCCCCTGAAGTCCTCCCACTGTTCCACATTGCCACCCTGTCAAACCTTGAACTGCCCCTGCTCCATCCTGCCACAGGCATATGGACAATGCACCTGTGAGACTGAGAACTGGACTCCGCCATGGACATTACTCCACCTCCCCATCACTGTTTCACTATCATGTACCAATATCTATGCACTAATAATAAATCACACATTGCACTGAAATCAATCAGGACTCAGCCTGTCTTATTTACAAATGTATGACACATTACATATCAATTACGTATTATTAACATTGTGAATTACACATACCGAGGTAACTTAGCATTAGTCCATGGGCCAACCAAGCCGAGGTCACGCAGTGGCTCATACAGCACAGAAAAGGGAAGGGAAAATCAAACATCATGTTTATAGTTCTGGGGGGAAATCGACAAAGTTGAGATGCAGGAGGCTTTCAGGAAATGTAAAATGGCATGGATGATTATTACCTGTGTGCTACTGGAAATACTGTTCTATTACTCTGTCCCTGTTGTCTGTGTCGTCCTCTGAGTCTTCCTCCTCTTCACTCTCCGCAGGCTCCACAGCTGCTTCAACACCACCATCTGCACCATCCTCCTGCAGGAAAGGAACCTGACGTCGCAATGCCAGATTGTGAAGCATACAGCAGGCCACGATGATGTGGCACACCTTCTTTGGTGAGTACATCAGGGATCCCCCAGTCATATGCAGGCACCTAAACCTGGCCTTCAGGAGGCCAAAGGTCCTTTCGATGATCCTCCTAGTTTGCCCATGGGCCTCATTGTACCGTTCCTCTGCCCTGGTCCGGGGATTCCTCACTGGGGTCAGTAGCCAAGGCAGGTTGGGGTAACCAGAGTCACCTATTAGCCACACACGTTGTCTCTGTAGCTGCTCCATCACATAGGGGATGCTGCTATTTCGCATCACATACGCGTCATGCACTGACCCTGGGAACTTGGCATTTACATGGGAGATGTACTGGTCAGCCAAACAGACCACCTGGACATTCATCGAATGATAACTTTTTCTGTTTCTGTACACCTGCTCATCATCTTTTGGGGGTACCAAAGCCACATGGGTCCCATCAATGGCACCAATGATGTTGGGGATATGTCCAAGGGCATAGAAATCACCCTTCACTGTAGGCAAGTCACCCTCCTCTGGGAAAATGATGTAGCTCCGCATGAGTTTCATCAGGGCAGACAACACTCTGCTCAAAATCTTTGAAAACATAGGCTGAGACATTCCAGATGACATGGCCACTGTGGTCTGGAATGACCCAGTTGCCAAAAAATGGAGGACTGACAAAACCTGCACCAGAGGGGGAATCCCTGTGGGTTGGCGGATGGGGGACATCAGGGCTGGCTCCAGCTGGGCACACAGTTCATGGATAGTGGCACGGGCAAGTCTGTATCGAAGTATTATATGGCGTTCTTCCATTGTCGACAGGTCCACCAGCGGTCGGTACACGCGAGGATTCGTCCTTCTCCTCGCAAGTCCCAGCGGACGGTGCCTAGGAAGGACAACATGGAGCACAGAGTCAGGCAAACCACAGGTACGTACAGACAGCTTGCACAGTTAAAGAATGGCAATGGGTTGAAAGGCGTGTATGTGTGGCAATGCAAGGCCTAGGCCTGTGTGTCGCAGTCAAAATTAAGCCATGTAGGCCCTTGAAATGGCGGCTGCCTGACCTGTGAAGTGGGACAATGGGATGTGAGGTCAATGCGCTGGCGGGGCACACCGTGGCGGTAGGCGGTCGAAGACCGCGGCGCAAAGCCGCATTGGTTAACATTGAACCCTATGGGTTTCAGGAGCCAATGAGGATGTGCGCCGGCGGTCGCGGTACGCACCGCCGCGGTACGCACCGCCGCGGGCGTGACCGCCATTTTCTATCTGATTAATCCCTCGAGACCTGATCATCCACAGGAGAGGACCTATACTGCAAGTGCTGCTGTGACCTCGGTCTGGAAGATACAATGGCTGCTGCGAATGGGGAAAGGGCCCCTGCCTTCACGTCTGAAGAGTTGGAGAAGCTCGTGGATGGGGTCCTCCCCCAGTATGCGCTACTCTACGGTCCTCCAGACCAACAAGTGAGTACACCGGGTGCACATGGAATGGGCTATGCCTGTGTGGATTGGGGTGGATGTAAGTTGGTGGGGTGGGGGGCGAATGAGGAGTGCAACGCCCGACAGATGAGAGCATGTGCCATATGGCAAAGTTGGTGGGGGGGGCCAATCACATCTAACATGCAGGTCATTGATGATTTCCTCCTTTCCACCCTGTACATGTCAAATAGGTCAGCGCCCATCAGAAGATCGAGATTTGCCGTGCCATCACCAAGGAGGTCCGGAACTTGGGGGTCCACAACAGACGGGGCACCCACTGCCGCAAGAGGTGGGAGGACATCCGCCGCGGAACAAGGAAGACCGCAGAAACACTGCTGGGGATGGCCTCCCAACCTAGGAGGGGTGCCAGTCGCACTATGACCCCCCTGATGTCCCGGATCCTGGCGGTGGCCTACCCTGAATTGGATGGGCGCTTTAAGACATCACAGCAGACACAAGGGGGTGAGTATCAGCACATTCTCCTATCTTTCTGTGCAGTGGAGGCGTCTGGGTGGGGGAGGAGGGCTGTGGGTGACATTAGGCCAGGGCGCTTTCTGTAGTGTAGTCCTCTCCCTTAGGCATGGCCCTGTGCCCCCGGCCCCCACCTCTGTACGGTGACAAGTACAGCCATTGAAGGTCCAGCATCTCCCATGTGCGCGTTTGACGTCTCTTGGCCTGTTGTCCTAGTCAGTAGTACTGAGTAGTGTACCCCGAATGCGCGGCTTAGTGCATTAGGCTCCTGTGTCTGTCCTCTCCGCCAACGGTGTTGACATTGCATGCACTCAACCTGGTCTTCTTTTTTCTCCCCCCACCCTTTCTCTTCATCTTCTTGTGCATGTGTGCATTTGCATCATCAGGCGGAGGAGATTTGGCATCGGAGCACGAGGGAGCTGCAGGACACAAGGCCCCGGTGGGCCCAGGAACAGACACCGAGGGCACCAGTGATCCGGAGGGCGAGGGGAGCACCACGACGGGGACCGCTGGTGAGAGCAGTGACAGCGACACGTCCTCGGATGGGAGCTCCCTAGCGGTGGTGGCAACATCCGTGCCCCCCGCCTCTACAGGTACAGCTCCAACCCAGCGCACCAGCCCCGCCCTCCCAGCAGCCCCTCAGTCTTCGCTCCGTGCCCGTTCGCCCAGGAAGGCGCGCGTCTCCTTCGCCCCAGGCACCTCAGCCCCTGCCCCTGTTGCCCCTGCTGCCCTCAGTGCGGAGCTCATTGACCTGGTAAGGACGCTCATTGTTGGGCAGACGACCCTTTTGAATGCCATCCAGGGTGTGCAAAGGGAGGTGCAACAGAGCAATGCGTACCTGGAGGGCATTCATTCGGGTCAGGCTGCCCATCAACGAGCGTTCACTGCTCTGGCCTCAGCACTGACGGCAGCCATTGTCCCTGTTTCCAGCCTCCCTCTTCTTACTGCCTCCAGCCTTTCTCTGTCTCCTGTTCCTCAGCCTATCCCATCCACACCATCAGACCAGCCTGCACACACCTCAACACCCAAGAGCAGCTCATCCAGACACAAGCACCACAGATCCCACAAACACTCACCCAAGCAACACCCAGATGCAGACATTCCAACAGTCACAACCACCTCTGTGTCCCCCTCCTCCTCGTCTCCCTCCTCCCTCCCTGTGACGTCTACACTCACACCTGCATGCACCCCAACATCAGCCAGTGCTTCCATCACCACCTCACCCTCCAGTACAGTCCACACTCGTGCAGTCACCACCCCCACTGCCATGTACACGTCCCCTGTGTCCTCTCCCACTGTGTCTGTCACCCCCTCTTCCAAGACACACAAACGCAGGCAGCCACCCACCCAACAGACATCCACCTCACGACAGCCTACAGCACCAGCACCTTCACCCAATGACAGCACACCTGACTCTCCTACAACCACCTCCTCTTCCTCCACTCCCATCACCACTTCTCCTACCCTTTACCTTGGCCCTAAAAAACTTTTCATGGCTAATCTTGACCTCTTTCCCTCCGATGAGCTCCCCCCTCCATCTGCAAAGAGTCCCAAGAGCACCGCAGCCACCACCAGCCCAGCTTCGCGTGTCACTGTTGTGCATGGGATCTGGAGTCCACCCTTTGCCAGCAGTGACACATCGATCAGCAGCAAGGACACGTCCAGCCCCCCCCCCGGCAAGAGGACCCGCAAAAACAAGGGCCGCCGTGCGAGGACCGACAGGGCTGCCCCCAAGGAGCAATGTGCGGCCACTTCACCAGCCACACCATCTAGGGGAGGCAAGGGCCCGAGAGCCCCATCAAAGGAGCGGAAGGGCAGCAGGAGTGCGGAGAAGGTGGACCCCACATGTCACATCCCAGCTGGGAAGGAGGACACTAAGGAGGCCAGGAGTCCGTCCCCGAAGGGTCCAGAAACGTCACGGTCCGAGGGCGACTGACCAGGGAGTCCAGGCCAGGTCTGGCTCCCTTGACCTGCTGGATGAGCACCGCTGAACAGGGCCCGCCGTGGAGAAGAGCACCGCTGAACAGGGCCCGCCGTGGAGAAGAGCACCGCTGAACAGGGCCCGCCGTGGAGAAGAGCACCACTGAACAGGGCCCGCCGTGCAGAAGAGCACCACTGAACAGGGCCCGCCGTGGAGAAGAGCACCGCTGAACAGGGCCCGCGGTGCAGAAGAGCACCGCTGAACAGGGCCCGCCGTGGAGAAGAGCACTGCTGAACAGGGCCCGCCGCGGAGAAGAGCACCGCTGAACAGGGCCCGCCGTGGAGAAGAGCACCGCTGAACAGGGCCCGCGGTGCAGAAGAGCACCGCTGAACAGGGCCCGCCGTGGAGAAGAGCACCGCTGAACAGGGCCCGCCGTGGAGAAGAGCATCGCTGAAGAGGGCCCCGCCGTGAGGATAGGCACCGCTGAAGAGGGCCCCGCCATCTCAAGCACCGCTCTGCTGGGCCCCGCCGTCTCAAGCACCGCTCCGCTGGGCCCCGCCGTCTCAAGCACCGCTCCGCTGGGCCCTTCATCTCAAGCACCGCTCCGCTGGGCCCTTCATCTCAAGCACCGCTCCGCTGGGCCCCGCCGTCTCAAGCACCGCTGAACAGGGCCCTTTCAATCAAGCACCGCTGAACTGGGCCATGTCAAACAAGCACCACTGAACTGGGCCCTTAATCTCAAGCACCGCTCCGCTGGGCCCTTCATCTCAAGCACCGCTCCGCTGGGCCCTTCATCCCAAGCACCGCTCCGCTGGGCCCTTCATCTCAAGCACCGCTCCGCTGGGCCCTTCATCTCAAGCACCGCTCCGCTGGGCCCTTCTTCTCAAGCACCGCTCCGCTGGGCACCGCCGTCTCAAGCACCGCTGAACAGGGCCCTTTCAATCAAGCACCGCTGAACTGGGCCATGTCAAACAAGCACCACTGAACTGGGCCCTTAATCTCAAGCACCGCTCCGCTGGGCCCTTCACCTCAAGCACCGCTCCGCTGGGCACCGCCGTCTCAAGCACCGCTCCGCTGGGCACCGCCGTCTCAAGCACCGCTCCGCTGGGCCCTTCATCCCAAGCACCGCTCCGCTGGGCCCTTCATCTCAAGCACCGCTCCGCTGGGCCCTTCATCTCAAGCACCGCTCCGCTGGGCCCTTCATCTCAAGCACCGCTCCGCTGGGCCCTTCATCTCAAGCACTGCTCCGCTGGGCCCTTCTTCTCAAGCACCGCTCCGCTGGGCACCGCCGTCTCAAGCACTGTTTATGGTTCACTGTGCCCACCTTGCCTCCTCCTTGACCAGTGGAGACTGTCATCCACCTGATGGACTGTGGCTTTGCACTCCCCAGGATGGTACAGTGGGCAGCCCACCCACTGTAGAGACATTGAGAGACTGTGGCTTTGCACTCCCCAGGATGGTACAGTGGGCAGCCCACCCAATATAGAGACATTGAGAGACTGTGGCTTTGCACTCCCCAGGATGGTACAGTGGGCAGCCCACCCACTGTAGAGACATTGAGAGACTGTGGCTTTGCACTCCGCAGGATGGTACAGTGGGCAGCCCACCCACTGTAGAGACATTGAGAGACTGTGGCTTTGCACTCCCCAGGATGGTACAGTGGGTAGCCCACCCACTGTTGAGACATTGAGAGACTGTGGCTTTGCACTCCCCAGGATGGTACAGTGGGCATGGTGGTTCCTCGTGGATCTGGCGTCGTGGACTCATGTGGCTGTGGTGCCCCCCCCTTCCCTTCCCCCTGAGGTGCCTGTAGTTTTTACATCTGATGCCCCTGCAGTGTTCTCTCCAAAGGACTCAGGTCTCCTGTGTGGGCTTTGCCCTTGTTTCTCAAAACTTTGCCCCACGGACATGATGGATTCGTAGGATGTGCAGGACTTGTTACTTCAGTTATACACTGATGTGTATGTCATTTGTTTTCTTGTGAATATCTTTCATGGTTGTACGATAATTTTCAGGAGCTTTTTGGTACATAAATATTTATTCCAATTTTGATTATGTCCTAGCATTTTTCAGGGGTGTTTGGGTGGTGTCACTGTGACTTGTTGCTCTGCATTGGTGTGTACATAGTTGGGGGGGGGGGGTCACATATGTGTGTGCCCGTAACCTTTCGTCCTCCCCCCTCCCGTGTGTCGTAGGTGCAGTACTCACCGTTGTCGTCTGCGCCGGACTTCGTACTCGTGGTAGATGAGAAGGTAGGCGAGAGCAGGTAGGATGTTTAATTCGGGTTCCATGCTGTCCTCCTTCCTCCTGGAGTGCATAGTGGTGTGCGTTTTCCCGTTCGTAGTCTGTTTCCGCCGTGTTTTTATCGGCGGTGCTCCCGCCCCGGAAAAGGTGGTGGATTGGTGAGTTGTGATAGTGTGGGCGGTACATTGTCTGCCGCCTGGCTGTTGGCGGTGACCACTGCGCTGTTTGTTTGTACCGCCGTGGCGGGCGGAGTGTTAAAGTGGCTGTCTGTGTTGGCGGTTCCCGCCAGGGTCAGAATTCCATATTTTTTACCGCCAGCCTGTTGGCGGGTTGGCCGCCGCTTTAACACCGACCGCCAGGGTTAGAATCACCCCCATAGATTGCTAGGGATGTGGATTTTCTGCAGGTCTACTGCTCCCTGGCTGACATCTCATTGGCTGCCAACACTTCACCAAGAAAGTGCTGGCAACCATTTTGGAGGTCCCAGAAAAAAAGGGGCCAGGGAAGGGACACCCGGAGCCCCATGCCTTGGTGCATGGATCCCTAGGGTACACCGCCAGGGCTTAGAGGCATTTACAAAAACAAATCTTGGAAAAATCAGCAGCTTGATCTTCAGATTTTTCTGAGATTCATTTTAAAAGGCGTGGTCTTCCATGCTCTTCCCACTGGGCCAGCCTGTGCTCTAGGGACTCCCACCTCCCCTGGGCAAATTATAGTGAATTAATGCAGGGGAGCCACGCAGCACCCCTGAAGTCTTGGGGATCACCACCTCCCTGGGGCTGAAATAAAATAAGATAGGGGGTTCATCACGGACCTCCGGCCCCGGGGACCACCTCTAATAAGTGTGTCTACTCAGCAATTCCATATTGAAAAACAGTCTGAAATCCTTCACAGAGGTGAATGCATCACTGATCTATTGGAGTGCAATCCGTATGTGACTGTGACAAGTCTTGTCCTCTCCTGGTGAGAGCAGAGTCCATGGTTCTCCTTTTAAAGTGCTACGAGTATGCAAATGTGCAAATCACTTGGAAGCTACGCCCGCTCGGCCCTGCACTGTCCACTTTAGTAGTATGCATATGTCGTCCCGTTCTAGGATGATGGACAGCTTACCAAAGAGCCCCCTGTGCATTTCCCGCTGATTTTGGTGGTGTGTTCTTGATGTTGAGGAATATGAGGACATCTCCACAAAACAAATAAGCACTTACATCATATAGATAAGAGGAAGAACCCTGGTTTGGTGGAGATTTATGTTTTTGTATTCTTGTTGTCCTCTTTATATGAGGAATCATGTTATTACGGAATTCTAGAGAAAGACACACCAGGATCAGTCATGTTGCTAAAACACATACAAGGTCACTGGTGACATTTCCTTGTGCTCAATTACACAGCTGTAGTGTACAATACATCGTGGACATTTAACCAAGGAGGTAGAAAGAACGCCACTTGGGTAGATATTTTGTACAAAGCTGTGACTCTTGTTAGATAAAAGGGCAGATGAGGTTCCTTTGTGGCTGAGTCACTCACACAGCTGCTGACACATCCACACACTCTCACACCCACTCACAGATGCACTCAGACACTCATTCAGACACTCATGCATCCACTCACAGATCCACTCAGAGACTCATAGACCCAATCACAGTCCTACTCAGACTTTCACACATCCACTCACAGACTATCTCAGACATTCATGCATCCATTCACAGATACACTCAGGCTCATGCACCCACTCACAGGCCCACTCAGAAACTCATGCACCCACTCACAGACCCACTCAGACATTCACATGCTCACTCACAGACCCTTTCAGACACTCAGGCACCCAATCACAGACCCACTCAGACACACATCCACTCAGAGGCCCACTCAGACCCTCACTCACCCATTCATAGACCCACTCAGACACTCATGCACGCAATAACAGACACTCAGACAATCACATACCTACTCAGGGACCCTCTCAGTCATGAATTTTCTCACAGACCTATTCAAAGGGTTATGTACCCACTCACAGACCCAAGCACCCACTAACAAACCCACGGAGGTACTCATGCACACTCTCACAGTCCCACTCAGAGACATATACTTGTGGGGTTGAGTGGTTATGGGCGGGGTTAGGCACATGGCCTGGCTGCAGGCCAGGCCCTATGCCGAATTCCCACCATGCACGGCTGAAGGTTGGTTATATGGAGTTGGCTCAGATCCTGGCCCTCTGTGCGGTGTTTGGATTAATGTATAGTAATGTACATTACATTAAAAAACCATGGAAATTCACAGAAAATACCAAAGGTTACAGGGACATTATAGTTAGGAAATAGATTTTTTTTTAAACATAGAAATTCACTTTAAAAATCCACAGTTTACAGGGATGTTATAGTTAGGATCTGAATTTATTTGCATAAAACCAAAGAAATTCAGCAGTTATAGTTATGGTTAGCTCAAGTAACTATAACTCATGCCATAAGGTAAGTATAAATCATGCTTTTGCCATGCACTGCTAATTACCCCACATACTACATCACTCATGACATCTTTGATAACCTTGTTGATAATGTCAATGTAACTTTTGCAGTAAAATTATTGAGACTAAACCTGCATGGCTGGGACGCAAGTTATAGTTACTTGAGCTAACCATAACTGCTGAATTTCTATGCTTTTGTGAGAGTAAATTCAGAACCTAACTATAACGTCCCTATAACCTTTGTTTTTTAAGTAAAAAAAAAATCAAATATATATATATATATATATGTATGGGATGATCATCAAAGATTAAAAAAGCAATGATAAACATGAACTCACCATGAACTCATGTAATGAGCCCGCTTCACTTCCACTCTGTCCAGAAAAGTAAGCAATAAGCAGACAAAGAACCAAATGCAGATCAAGAATGGCCAAAAGAAAAGAACAAAAAAAAACAAATACTTTTGAATGTGTTCAATTGGTCCAATAGACAGCAGGTTTATCTTCTACAGTGACCAGAGCCAGTCGGTTAGGATCTTGAAAAAGCTGAGTTTGAGCATAGCCTCAGAGAGGCCCCTGTTGTGTGATTCCAGAAGTTTGTTCCAATCACAGTTAGAGTTTTTCTTCTCGATCCTGGTGGACCACTTCACTTTAAAGGAGAGGTGAAGCCTGCTTGCGAAATTTCCTTTAGGAGAGTTTAATAGAGTCCCGAGACCACTCCTGTATAAGAATTCTAGTGTTGTAAGCAGTACCAGATGTCTGATTGAGGAAGAGGCTGTGGCATTAATCTGAGGCCCTGCACAATGCAATGTTTCAATTGGGTACACTTCAAATATTCTTAAGAGTCAAGACAGAATTCCTCCAGCAGCTTTTCAATGGAATTTAAGCCCTTATCTAGGATACGTACATCCTTGTCATACCACGTCAGCCAATTGATCATGCCACCACAGCCATTGAGGGCATTGTTATGTAGGTAGACATGGAGATGTAGTTGTATATGTACTTTTTTCCATATCTGGGACATCATTTGAAGCAACGGATGATGCTTAGTCTTGTCAGAGATAGCAGATCCACAAATCAAACCCGACTCATACGGGCCCCCAGGAGACTCGGTTTAATGTGCATCCAGTCTGGTTTCTCCAAGGTAGATGAAAATAAAATACACCAAGGCCCTGATTTATACTTTTTGATGCAAAACTGCACTGACGCAGTTTTGAACCAAAAAGCTTTGCACCGGCTTTCACCATTTCTGTGCACCAGCCGGGCACCAAATTTATGGAATGGTGCAAGCAGGTGCAAAGAGTAGGCTAGCATAAAAAAATGACGTTAGTCGGGTGGGGCTAGCGGTATGGAAGAAGGGGGTTTTGCACCAAAAAATGACGTTAGGCAGGTTACAGTAAGAAAAATTACTCTCACCTGTCTAGAGTCATTTTCTTAAGCAAAACAACCATCCCTCCCACATGACTCCTGTCTTAGAAAAGACAGGAGTCATGCCCACCGCCTGAATGATGCCCAGCACAGGGGACCAGGGTCCCCTGAGTATGGCCATTGCACGCAGAGGCATATAGGGGGCCCATTTAAGGGCCACCAATTGTACTTAAAAAATAATACTTACCTGCACTTACCTATACTTACCTGGGTTGGGGTCCCCCATCCTCCGCTGTCTCTCTGGTGTCAGTGGGGGTGTCCATGGGGCCTGGGGAGGGCACCTGTGTGTTGTTACATGGTGTTCCACCATGGAAATAGACCCACAGGTCCCCTAATACCTGCCCTGACCCAGGTGTTATAAAATGGCACAAAGCAAGCTTCGCACCATTTTCTGACCCCTCCTTCTCCTGTGCGTGATTTTTGCACGGGAGGATAAATAAGACGCTAGGGACTTTTTTTGCCCGGGAACACCTACTTTGCATCTCATTGACACAAAGTAGGTTTCCACGTCCAAAAAATGATGGATATAGTTTTGCACTGAATTTGAATTTAATTTTTTTTCGCAAATTCGGGGTATAAATATGCCCCCAAATGTGCCAAATGGTGGGCTTGATAGTAGATAAGTAGAGTGACATGTCTGGGAGGCCAGGCCCGCAGTTTGGAGATCTTGGGGCATGGACATTGAGCATCTCAGATAAAATATTCAATAATTTTGTTCAATTTCATTATCAAGTTGGCCGGAAAGCCTTTCAGAATCATGCTAGACAGAGAGTTGAAACAGGGAGCTGTAATCATTTTCACAGTCTGAGTTTGGCCCCACAGAGAAAGATGCAAATGAGACAATTTCTGAAAGTCTAGTGATGTCCTTATCATCAGGATGTCCAAGTTACTACGAGCCCCTCCCTATAAATCAGGGCCAATCAGGATACCCAATTTAATGCCAGTTGGTGACCATTGGAACTGGGAGCCCCTCAGGATTTTGGGTTGGTTTGAACTGTTAAGGGGCATAGCTTCTCTTTCATCTCAATGTATTCTTTAGCCAATAAAATGGTCAAAGGCTTCTATCACCTCCAGAAGAGCTGCAAAGGAAGTTTCTGCATGAGTCAGGAGTATTAAGATGGCATCAGTGCACAAAAGCAGGTATATGTCCATTGTCTGGTGTTCGGATCCCAGATATGCCCTTGATGGGCCTGATTCTAATAGCTACTTGTTCCACAGTGAAAAGGAAAAGTAAGGGTGGGAGAGGGACGCTTGGCATGGTTGGAAAAAAGCTGTTGCTGTTAATGACAGCTGTAGGGGAGCTGTAAAGCAGTTTAACCATTTGTAGGAAATGGTCCTGAAATCCTGCCCTTTGCAGTGTTCTGAAAACAGTAATGCCATTCTACATAGTCAAAAGCATTTTCAGCATCATGGAGTGTGCCACTTTTCATTCCTGATCTTTGTTCGCTTGCCAGAAGATGTGGGAGAGTAGTCGCATATGATGTCTAGACAACTTTCTAGGAATTAATCTAACTTGGGACTTATGCCCCAAGACAGGGATGAACCATCAAAGTCTGGTGGTGAGTACCTTGGCCATTTTTATGTCCACATTGATTAAGGAGATAGGTCTGTAGCTGCCACATTGTAGTACTTCCTTGCCCGGTTAGGGAAGTAGAAGGATTGAAGCTTCAATGAACTCAGAGTGGGGAAAGGCCAATTCTCTCAAGTCCTTGTACATCTTGCTTAATAGTGGGGCCACTATCTGAGCATTCATCTTATAGAATCTGATGGAAAAGCCATTGATACCAGGGGCTTTCTCAGGAGGAACGTCCTTGAAGGCATTCAATATCTCATTACAGAGATATGTACATCTAATGCAGCAGCAGATTCCTCTGTTAAGCGTCAAAGAGGTAGTTGTTCCGAAAACCTCAGTTCATCACCAGTGCAAGCCTCGTCCATTGTTGACAAATACAGTAGTCTATAAAAGGAGGCAAATGTGTACTTTATTTGAACTGGTTTAGTAAGCAGGCCTTGTTTTTATTTTTTTATGGCCGCTATAGAGCTTTAAGCATGGAGTTATTTCAACTGTTGGTCCAACAGACAGCTTACCCTTTTCGCTTAACTTATAGTATTTTTGTTAAATAGGGACAAGGTCTCTTTCTGTTATGGATGAGTAATGAGAGTTTGAGTATAGCCTGATTCAGAGCACAAAATTGTCATTTGTCAGAGTGCATCTGTACTTTTTGGAGAGCGCTAGGACTTATCTCTCTTTCTGACATTTGGTATCCAGGGAATAGCCATTTTCTCATGATTTTTTTTTTAAGTCTAAAAGTCTTCCCATAAAATCTGGGGGCATCAAAAGTGCCTTTGTTGAGCTCCAGGTATTCTTTTCAAGTGGGTGTGCAACATCTGCATGAGTCAGGAGTATTAAGATGGCATCAGTGCACAAAAGCAGGTATATGTCCATTGTCTGGTGTTCGGATCCCAGATATGCCCTTGATGGGCCTGATTCTAATAGCTACTTGTTCCACAGTGAAAAGGAAAAGTAAGGGTGGGAGAGGGACGCTTGGCATGGTTGGAAAAAAGCTGTTGCTGTTAATGACAGCTGTAGGGGAGCTGTAAAGCAGTTTAACCATTTGTAGGAAATGGTCCTGAAATCCTGCCCTTTGCAGTGTTCTGAAAACAGTAATGCCATTCTACATAGTCAAAAGCATTTTCAGCATCATGGAGTGTGCCACTTTTCATTCCTGATCTTTGTTCGCTTGCCAGAAGATGTGGGAGAGTAGTCGCATATGATGTCTAGACAACTTTCTAGGAATTAATCTAACTTGGGACTTATGCCCCAAGACAGGGATGAACCATCAAAGTCTGGTGGTGAGTACCTTGGCCATTTTTATGTCCACATTGATTAAGGAGATAGGTCTGTAGCTGCCACATTGTAGTACTTCCTTGCCCGGTTAGGGAAGTAGAAGGATTGAAGCTTCAATGAACTCAGAGTGGGGAAAGGCCAATTCTCTCAAGTCCTTGTACATTTTGCTTAATAGTGGGGCCACTATCTGAGCATTCATCTTATAGAATCTGATGGAAAAGCCATTGATACCAGGGGCTTTCTCAGGAGGAATGTCCTTGAAGGCATTCAATATCTCATTACAGAGATATGTACATCTAATGCAGCAGCAGATTCCTCTGTTAAGCGTCAAAGAGGTAGTTGTTCCGAAAACCTCAGTTCATCACCAGTGCAAGCCTCGTCCATTGTTGACAAATACAGTAGTCTATAAAAGGAGGCAAATGTGTACTTTATTTGAGCTGGTTTAGTAAGCAGGCCTTGTTTTTATTTTTTTATGGCCGCTATAGAGCTTTAAGCATGTAGTTATTTCAACTGTTGGTCCAACAGACAGCTTACCCTTTTCGCTTAACTTATAGTATTTTTGTTAAATAGGGACAAGGTCTCTTTCTGTTATGGATGAGTAATGAGAGTTTGAGTATAGCCTGATTCAGAGCACAAAATTGTCATTTGTCAGAGTGCATCTGTACTTTTTGGAGAGCGCTAGGACTTATCTCTCTTTCTGACATTTGGTATCCAGGGAATAGCCATTTTCTCATGATTTTTTTTTAAGTCTAACAGTCTTCCCATAAAATCTGGGGGCATCAAAAGTGCCTTTGTTGAGCTCCAGGTATTCTTTTCAAGTGGGTGTGCAACATCGTTCTAGTTCTCGGATCTTTAAATCTCCAGACCGGCGTTCTCCAATGGATCTGGTGATGGGTAAAGGACCCCTAATTCCAGCTCTGTCTGAAGAAGGGAGTGGTAGGAGATGCTACAGAGAACTATCTTGCTCGTTGTCCTATACTCGTAACCATTAAGTGGTGCTTCACCCCAACTTTCCAGATTCATGCATGCATGTTAATGACCCCTGTTCACTTGTATCTCCATGTAAAGTGTGTGGCTAGTCAGTTCAGCCCTCTCAGATTCAGTCACATGCTGTCTCTCATCTTACATCAGCAAAGTGGCACCTCTACTTAGTTAGTTGTCGCTCTTTAGCTTCCCATAAACTGGACTTGTTCTCTCTTCTTTTGGACCTTCAGCCCGACATGATATTTCTGTCTGAAACCTAACTCTCAAACAACTCAGGACCTGATATTGTACAAGCCTTGCCTCCTGGTTATTGTATACTCAGGATTGATAGGCAAGGAAGAACTGGAGGAAGGATTGTAATTGTTTATAGAGACCAGTTTAATTGCTGTTACTCCTTGTCCACTCTTCCTGACTGTGAAAGTAGGGCATTTTCACTAGTATTATGTCCCACCTTTACCTTTCATGGTATTCTTTTGTATAGGCCCCCTGGACCTCACACCCAGTTTCTCCAAACCCTCCTGAATATTGTTGCTAACTCTGCCATGGATAACCCTAATTTCACCCAACTTGGAGACTTTAACCTCCATATTGAGGACCCGGATAACACTCCCGCTATGACTACTTCTTGATCTGGCTGCTCTGCAGCTAGTTCACCTAGTGATAGGCCCAACCCACAACAAGGACTAAGGAATCTAAGAAATTTGACGGCCCATACTCCTCTCCCCTGATCTGGGCTGACAACTTCTTAATCCCTCTTTCCCTTCCCCGGCCCTGCCCTCCCTCCTTCCTCCCTCCAATCAAACGATCAGAGCATCCTTGGCCCAAACTCTGCTTGGAGAATTGGTTGGAGATTCTTGACACCACAAAACCTGACTCCTGGCCTCCATGGATTCTGTGCACTCACCTTTTCTATGAGTGGCTAGTTAACTCATTGGATGTTATTCTTCCGCCTAGTTGTCAGAAGGATACCCAGCAAGCCCGTAAATCTCCTTAGTTCACAGCACATCTTCTTTCCTTAAAGAAAGAAAGTAAGCTCCTATAAAGGAAATGGAGGAAGGCCTATAATGCCATGAGTAAAGCACTGTTCACGGATGCTATTAGGCATTATCACTCAGAGATTGAAGCAGCCCAGGTTGTGTTTTATTCTGCCTGAATTAAAAACTCCTCTAACTCCCCAAAAGAAATGTTTTACATTCTTAAACATATTTTCATCTCTGGCATTGGAAAAACGCTGCAACAAATTGTGTCTCTTTTTTCAAAAGAAAGTCATGGATATCTATTCTTCTTTTACTAATGTCCCCACTCCTATGGACTTCTGTTCATCTGTCCCCCTCCTTGACCCTCAAGAGGGTGATTTCTTGGCATTTGCACCTTTAACTGCACACATGGTTCAAGCCCTAGTAATCTCTGTAAAATCAGGCTCACCCCTTCAACCAGCTCCCTGTCATATCCTTCTCCAAGGGTGTAAGGTTATTGTTCTGGTACTAACTGACTTACATAATCTCTCTTTCCTCCGGGCACGTACCCCCTCAGTGGAAACACTGTGAATCCTTTCACAATTGTGAATCCATTGTTAAAGAAATCCAACCCAAATCCTACCATGTTAAGTAACTATAGGCCAATATCTTTGCTACCTGGTGTCTCCAAGCTGTTTGAAAAATATGTTAACACCAACCTTTCTGCTTTTCTTGAACTGAACTCTTTGCTTCACCATACCCAGATGGGCTTTCGCTCTTCATACAGTAAAGAATCAGCACTCCTGGCAGTAGTCTAGGAACTTAGGAGTATCCTGGACCAGGGGATATCTGCACCCACAATTCTGTTAGATCTCAATGTGGCATTTGACACCGTGGAGCACCCCACTTTCTTGCAGAAGGCCACTAGTGTAGGCATTGGGGCCGAGCTTTGGATTTGCTGTTCTTCTTTTTGCAGAACCACCCCTTTCAAGTCCAGGACCAGCCCTTCCTCTCAGCCAGCCTCCCATTTTATTGTGGCGTGCCTCAGGGCTCTTCCCTACTCCCCACCCTATTTACCCTTTACCTCCATCCTCTGGCTGACATTCTCCACTCTTATGGACTATCGTTGGTCTCTTATGCCGATCACACTCAGCTCGTCATGTCCATCTCTCCGGACCGGAACTCTGTCTTAATGATATAGCCGGTTGGATGGCGGGCTATAAACTAAAGCTGAATGAAGATAAAACAGGGGTTATGCTGCTGGGCAAAAATCTCCATGACCTGACACAAAGCTCTATTGCTGGCAGTCTCATCTACCTACTCCCCCCAAAGACACAATAAAAAGCCTTGGTTTCTGGCTCGATTCTGCCCTTGCCCTGGACTTTCAAGCTAAATCAATCACTACCAACTGTTCTGGCACTCTGAAACTGCTGCAAAAGGTCATCTACCTCCTCCCCTCCTCTGCTAGAAGAACAGTTGTCCAAGCTCTTGTCCTGGCCGGTCTTGACTACGGGGATGCCTTGTATCTGGGCTCAACCAGTTATGTCATCAGGAGAATTCAGATTGTGCAGAATGCTGCCAATAGCCTCCTGATGAATTTTTCTAAGTGTGCCTTAGCCTCTAGGGCCTTGAAGGATCTACGTTGGCTCCCGGTGGAATGCCGAGTGCTTTTTAAGTCTCTTTGGGCCAAATGTATGACATTTTCTTTAGCAACTTGCAATTTGCGATCTGTTTGGGAATCGCAAATTGAGAGTCTCAAAAGAAAATGTACAACAGTGTCAAGCAGACAGTTTGCAATTCCCAATGGGGTCGCAAAGGACCCACCCCATTATTATTAATATAGGTCGCAATTTGCGACCCCATTGGGAACAGCTGCACTCACAGGGATGGTGGCCTGCTGGGGACAGCGTACCACCATGTTTGTGACTTCTTTATAAATAAAGCAGTTTTAAAAAAAATGCAGCCCATTTTCCTCAAAGGTAAATGGGTTGCATTAAAAAAATGAAAAGCTTCCTTTTCATTTTTTCAGAGTATGCAGTGGTTCGTGGGACCACTGCCTGCCCTGAAAAAATGTTGGCACCGCCATTCACAAAGGGGAAGGCCCTATACTCGTTCCCGTTTGTAAATGAGTTACCACCAACTTGAAGTTGGTGGTAGCTGCGATTGTTTTGCCACTGCGTTCACAGTCGCAAAACGATCTTACATACCACTGCGACTTGCTATTTGGAAGGAATGCCCTCGGCATGCCCCTTCCAAATAGCGACTCACAAACTAATTTTGTGATTCGGTAAATAGATTACCAAATAGGGTCTGTACATACCAAAAAGCTTTTTTATTTGGGCCGTTTGCAACAAGAAAAAAGCAGCATACATCTGGGCCTCTGTATCCTACACAGAACAGTCCATAATCAGGGTCCTTTTCCGTTCAGATCTTTGGCCTGTCCATATCTTCCAGCCAGACTCCTCTGCCCTTCTTCAGCCCATTTGTTAAAGGTCCCCAGGATTCAGAGAGTCTGCTGGAGTGGCCGGTCTACTGCCTTTCTAGTATTGAGGCTCTAGAATTGCCTCCCTTTGGAACTTCGTCTACAGGAGCATACGCTTCCTTTCCAAAAGGCTCTGAAGAGTTGGCTCTTGAGCAAATAATTCCCTCTGCTATGACCCTCTGCTATACACACTGCACAGGAAGGACTTTGGGTAGCATTGCACTTTACAAGACCGCAAGAATAGAATAGAATAGAATTAAAAGGTTGGGAGTCAAGGATCCACATATCCAAAAGTATATTGTGGACTGGTATGTGGATGAAAATTAAAGGTAGGACACCTGATGTGCAACAGCCAGTGGTCAGACAACACATCAAGGAGGGCCATCCACTCCCTATTGTGGTTCATGTCAGGGGACTGGTTTGGTTCAGGATGGGGATCCATCTTGATGTTCCAGATGCCCCCAGTAGTATTGACGAGTGGCTGGAATCTGTAAAAATGCAACGAAGCTCAGGAAAAAAGTTGTGTTTAAAACCATTAGTGCATATGTGCTGCCCACAGTTATGCAGGAAGATTGAATAGGAGGTTTTGCAGTTGCATAACCCCCATCTGTGTCTGTCCAAGATATAAGTATGCCAGAAGCCAGGCGTTTATGCAGAAGTGTGAGAAAAGTACCTCCCTTTTCTGAGTGCAGGCCGACTGCAAAGATCACTGATCCTACTCAGTCACATTGCAATTTAATGGATTCAGAAGCAGAAAGGTGGGTCTTGTGCATGAGGGCAATTAGGGATTGTCTTATGCCATGAAGGACGGTATTCTCTTGTGTGGAATATGTGTTGAGAACCTAAATGTTAAGGGAGATCACGGGGGATAGGACATAGAGGGTAAGGGGGATTGTCACAGCAACTAATCAACAAGGTAGTAGAGGGCTGCAGATTGAGTTTTATGACAGAAACCGCCAGTTTGTGGCTCAAAAAGTGTTATGCAGGAACCAACAAGAAGAACTTTAGTCAGGCCTTTATGGCTATCATGATCCGTGAAGTAGTTGAACTCAACTTACAGGCGATGAGTATGGGTGTAGCTTAGGAGTAACCTCTAACAGAGCTTTGAATGTGATCTGGATTTGTCTCTGTCTTTGCTAAATAAAGTGGGGTTATGATGAGTATGGCCGGCAACATGAGGACTGAGTGAGCGATTATTGTTGTTTTCGTATTGCTCTGAACATTGCACTATGCAATGACACATTTTCACAAAGATAGTTATGTTGCCCGGTCGGTTGAGATCTTCCAAAGCTGAGAGTCTTCTTTGTAAGTGCCATACTTCTATGGCCAAGTCCAGGAAATTGCCCAGCCTCTGTTCCAGATCAGTTATCCTTCCCTCCATTCTCATTAACCATGTATGAAAAGTAATCATATTAGTCCACAGATTTGTAAGTTCAACAGTATTATTTGAAGTGGACTTCTCCATGGAAGTAAGCAATACCTTAATATCCCACAGCTCCTGTAATATGGCATCCAAAGCACTTGTATCCATGGGTGCCAGGAGTCTGTGTCTGAGCTCCAGCCTCCAAGAATAGGAGTTGCAGTGGTACTTCAGGGACACTTTTAGGCATGCCCCATTGGCCTGGAGATGTAAGTGGTATAGATCAGAGCACCTCCAATTGGTAGCAAAAAGAGGCACAACATGGCTGGAAATATCCCTCTTACAGCACTGCAACATCTGTAGAGTGGAGGAATAGACCTGGGTTCAGAAATAGGTGAAGGTGCTCCGGCACATGCAAGATAGTGGTGCTAGCTGCCAATAAGTGTCACCAAGTGTGATTGAGCCCAATCCAAAATTGCCCGCCAAGCATGGTGGCTGCCATCGGGACCCAGCAACGAAAAAGTGGCTGATGTCAGGTGTCAAATATTCCTTCAGGGGATGTGGAAAGGAAGATACCAATGAGGCATGTCAAAAACGTTAGTGAAAGATTTCAGGGTGTTTGAAAGAGCTGCCACATCCCAAAGGGAAGAAGGAGCATGGGAGAGAGGCTTACAGGTACGTGAAAAGCACCGGCTGTACCAGCACCCTCTTGCGCCTGCAGCATTGAAGGGAAATGCTCTCCGGGATGGTCATTAAGGTATGACCACTCATCAGGCCTGTAACGTTGTTGACCAAGGTAGGTCTCACTGGAGGGCAGGTAGTTGGGTGGCAGAGGTGGAGCCAGGCAGCAGTAGCAGGACAGCTGCTCCCAGAGACCAATGTAGGAGGTTGACTTTGTGAAATCTGGGGTAATATCTGGTATTTAACAGGACACATATCAGGGTTAGAGGAGCTAACCTAAAAGCCACCATGCTGTCTAGGACTAGGCTCTGCCACAGGGAAGAGCTTGTTTTTTCCTCCTTATCAAGTGTTCATTAATTTTAAGTCCTAGGGGTACCCTGCAGAGATGCAGATTTGCTCTCTCATCTCATAGTGATCTCTGAAGACAATGTAGTAGAAATTGCAGTTAGGAAGAGAGATCTGAATTTCATAGGGATAGACAATGACTAATACTCAGATTAACAATGCAGATCCAAAGAACACATAGGATTATGATCAACAGGAGGATATTTATGCATGTTTTTGTTTAACTTGTTTCTACTGGGAGATAGTCTGAAGTGAAGACCTAGCTAAATACCTTTATACATACTTCATTAACTTCCCCCACCATAACTTTGTGAAACAAAGTTTAGAAAGACAACACAATAAAAATAATATTCACTAGAAGGTCCAGTCCAAGTTGATAAAAAATAATTAAATAGGTATCTAACTTCCATCAAATGTTTGAAGAAAGTTGGTAAAAGAAAACTAGTAGTCGGTTGGTAAACAATTCAGCACTGCTTTCAGCCAAGGAAAATTAATGTAATATCCATTTACTACTGTGAAAGTATGAATTAGAAAGGATATCTTGCCAAGCTAATTTTAGATTCAGATGTATAGAAATTAAAAGCAGCATTTTTCTCGCTGTATTTAAAATAGCACTGTGTGTTACAGGAACTTCCACCCGCAAGCAGAATTAACACTTTTTTATTTATCCTTTAAAACAAAACTTTGCCCTCTGCTTAAAGTTTGGATGATGCATGATGTGAGCAATTGGGTTGTTAGTTGACTGAGGTGTGAGCCACAGCCACATCCCTTGCAGGGTGAAGCACAAAAAGTCACTAATTTAACCTGTGCTTAACCCTGGGTAGCTTTGCAGAAACTTCTGTCAGGTTAAACTTAGAGGCAATATGTTAAGTATTTATGCAGTGCACAAACAGCAACACCATGAAAGCACAACATGGTAAAAATCCCAAACCAATTTAAGAAAAATTGAGAACATTTCAATAAATTATTTGACACCCAAACCATCAAATCCAATTAGTAGAACTGGAGATATTAATTTTTAAAGCATAAGGTTAAAAATAGCAAACTTCAGTTTTAGACAATGGCCACCTGGTCACCTTTAGCACCACAGCCAAGGGTCTGGGAGTGAGTGGAGACCTCCTGGGGGTTCAAGACTCACTCGGGCTGGGTCCAGGTGTGGCTTCAAGATGGTGGGAGGCTGTTATGTCACCATGGTTCTGAATAGGAGGCCAGCAAAACTAGCCCTTGGAGTCACTTCTGGAAGTCCAGGGTTCAGGTGAAGATGCAGGGCTCCACAGCAGGGCTGGCCTCTGAAGGTTCAAGTCAGGCTCTAGGTAGAAAAGTAGTCCATATAGGTACAGCAGCAGTCTGGCAGAGTGCACCGCAGGTCACATCAGCAGGTCTAGTAATTAACTGAAGAGTGATTCTGAGAGCCCTATTTTTATACCCAGGTGCCGTGCTCCTAGAACTTGGGAAATGTTTCCAGAAGGGCTCTTTGAAGTTTTAGGAGTTTCCTGCCTCCCCCGTTATGGCTCCTGCCTGGCTGCCCTGGCAATCCAGGGGTGTTAAGCCTATTTTGTGGTGGCAGAGCACAGTCTTTTCAGGTGCAAGTGGGGCTGTCCTTAGCTCTGCCCCAACCCCATCAAGTCAGTTGATGGCCCATTCAGGCTTTGCTAATCTCACTACTAAGTGACTCTCTGGGAGGAACTGATAAAGTCCTAGCTGTCAGTTGCGCCCAGCCATGTGACCTAAGACAGGCTGCAGACACAGAAGGCTAAGTGCAGGAAAATGCCAACTTTCTAAAAGTGGCATGTTCCCACTTGTAATTATAAATTTGCCTTTCCCATTAAGTAGGGTTTATCATTACAAGTTCATAGGTACCAAACATGAGACAGATACCTCTTCTGGTTTAGGAATTACAGTTCATTGCATATAATAAGGAATCCAGAATGTTATTCTATTGGAGGGATAGGCCTCACAGTAGTGACAAATGAATTTGGGAGGTTTTTCACTACTAGAACATGTAAAGCTTAAAAGTGCATATTCAACATTTTAACTACACAGCACCCTGCCCTATGGGCTACATAGGGCCTACCTTAGGGGTAACATATGTAATGAGAGGCTTGGCAAGGGGTTTTAAATGCCAGGTCAACATGGTAGTGGGACACTGCATTCAGTCTGCAACGGCAGGCCTGGGACAAGTTGTAAGGTGCTTCTTAAAGGGGTGGAACAATAAGGTGCTGCAGGCCCACAGGTATTTAATTTACAGGCCCTGGGTATGGGTATACCACTCTACAAGGGACTTACATGTAACTTAAATGTGCCAATCAGACATATGCCAATCAAACCATGTTTTGGGGAGAGAGCACAAGCACTTTAGCACTTGTTAACAGTGGTAAAGTGCACAGAGTCCTAAGGCCAACAAGCAAAAATCGAGCACAAAGTAGGAGGAGTAAGGCAAAACGTTTGGGGTGACCCTGTAGAGAGGGCCATTTCCAACACGTGATATCCACCAAGGATGTCTTGTCTGGTGTATGAAGCTTGCATCAATGTCAATTGCATTCTAAACATGGCAGCTGCCACTTTTTGGCCTATGTCTCCCCCTACCAAACACACTCTTAATAAACCCTTTGACCCTATGAGCTCATCACCAGGCCCACCATCAAGGACTTTGACAGTTACATACACTTGCATGTCACCAAGGAGACTCTAATTACTGAATTGCGTTTTACCCCTAAGTTAGTAAAGCCTGTAAAGACAGAAGCTAAACGTTTCTCCACATTCCCAGGTCCAGAACTTTGTGCTGCAGCGAATAGATTTCGTTGAGCAGTGGATGACGTGACCTCTCGGACCTACATGAACCATCACCAATTCTGAATGTGCATTTGCAATAAAAAACGTTGGCCCAATTTACAAGGAAATAAAAGGACTGACCTTTGTTAGTCTTAACTATATTGGCGTGAAAGGTTGCTCGCTTTATTCGGAAAAAGCCGAAGCAAAAATGCGAGCTCCAGTCAGCAAAGCAAACAAAAACGTGTTTGGGCCAAACCAAACGTCCAAGGTTTTACTGTAATAGGATGGGACTGTTGCACATACAATTCAGAGATCTCACTAAAGGATGCCTCTTCAAGCAATAGGTAGATGGCAAACTTGGACCACGAAATATATATGGAGCTGAATTAAATCATATCGCTAGAATGCCAAGTGTAATTGTCTACTGGCCTAGGAAACGTATTGAGACATGGGGAAAAACACGCTGGCCCCGAAGGAAGCAAAAGGAATTGACACGAGGCTCTGCGCCAGAAGAATGGTAAATTCTTTAGTGTGCGGTTGACTGCGGTATCAAATTTTGGATAAATTAAAAATGTACCCCCTAAAGTAGAATCCCAATAAATAACGCGGGAGAGAACACCTTGCAACTGGAGCTTTCATTTAATGAGTCTAAACTGCGAGACAAAAGCACAATTCTGCACGAAAGCGTCATTCACACTCTGGGCACCAGTACTGTAAAGAAATCAACAGTGCAATTTTAGATGATAGTATTTTCCCCAAAACATGGAACTGGTGTTAAAATATCCTTATATAATCAAAAAGTAACAAAGTCGAGGAGGGATATTATCTGGCGCTCTCTCTGCTAGAACGAGATTGAACATTTAAGATTGTGGTGAAATTAGCTTTAAATTGAATCAAATATTGGAGGAAGGAAAACTAGATTTCCTCTGCCCTCAAGCTGGGTTCTGAAGTTAAAACAGGCACAGCAGCTCACTGCATTAGGCTTTTATTGACGGCCATAAAGTTTGTCAAGCTCAATAAAGCGGCCTTATAGCTTTCATTTGTCGCACTGGAAATAGTTTTACACTCGGTAAACATGAATACATTACAGAAAGCATAAAAGGAAAAAAAGAGTTGGATTTAGCCATTGCAAATGCTTTATTAGGATTCCGCTAAACTAAGTCTGACATGGGCTAAAAAGATAAGAAAATACATGAATTTGAAATTAATAGAGCAAGGGGGATGCAATGAGCTGCATCTTTTTAATCTACCAATGAGTAAGAGACGAATTTATCCAGGCATGCTTTTTATGCCCCAAAAGGGGATAGAATGCAAACACGTTGCTGTTTGTCCAGAATACCTTATTGATACCAACTACAGAACTGGATATTCAAAAAGGTTGAGGGGCACATTTACAAGAAAGTGGTGCATCATAGATGTTGCAACACTTTTCTTGCGCCCCCCCCACCGCCACCTAACGAAACCATGCTTGCGCCATATTTACAATACCACACACCATGTTGGTTGTTAGTACAATAGCGTCAACATTTTTAACACTATTGTGGCGCTTTTCTACACCTGCGTCAAAAATGTTAACGCTAATGCACCAAAGCACAGGGAGACCCATTGAATATAATTGGTGCGTCATTTTAACACCTGCTCCGAGCAGTCATTAAAAATGATGGGAAAAAAATGGTGCAGTAAAATGTTGTAAATTTCACTGCATGATTTTTTGGGCCTCTCTGCGCTGGAACGCCCCTGCATACATTATGCCTGACACAGGCATACTGTCGCACAAGGGGATGCAAAGTGGCACAATGCAAGCATTGCGCCACATTGTAAATATGGCACAGCAGAAAATCCACCTTAACGTAAAAAAAATGACGCCGCTAAGGTGGCGCAAGGGGCTTGCAACATTGCCCCTTAGTTTCATTAAATCATGCATGAGTAACAACCTTAAAAGCGTAATTTCAGAAGTTATGATTTTAGAAGGAAAATGTAGCCCGATATTAAAACTCTCTGTAAACTGAAAATCCATGGAGGTAATAAATATATTTCTTTTATTAACAATTTACTCAAAACACGTTGTCTATTACGCAGATATGAAACTTTATTGGTAAAATTAAACAACGTTTTGAGGGCTAGTCTGCAAAGTGTAGTAGACAAAGGCAGCAGTTGCAGTCAAATATGGACCCGAAAGTTTGGGTTTTCTATCCAGTGTATAGCTGACTTTTTTCTTAACTAATTGTAATATTGTCTAGTTGTAGCCCAAATGTACTATTAACCCCACGGGTTCCCTGGACGTAACGGTCACGTCCTGGGCAGCACTGTTCGGGTGCCAGGACCTAACTGTTACATCCAAAAAGGAGCCCTTGGGGGAAGCGCTAGCACTCCCCCCGGAGGCCTCACACCCCCCTCCCCTGGGCAAGGAAGGAAGAGGAATCGCTTTTTTTTGTGTGTTTATTTGTTTATATGTGGGGAGTGCCCCCTTAGACAAGGGTCATTCCCCTGGATGCAAAATTAACTGTAGGCCATTTCTTCCCCCCTTGGGAACAGATCTTCCTATTTCTAATAGGAAACCACTTAGGCACCAGGGATTGGTGTGTGTGTATGTGTGTGTTTTGTTTGGTGGGGCAGCCCCTTGGGCAAGGGTCGGTCCCCATGGGGGGACATTACTGTTGGCCATATCTGCCCAACTTGGGGGCAGATCAGCCTATTTTTGAAAGGCCCATGTGCCCCCAAGGGGGCAGAAAGCCCACCAGAGACCAGGGAAGATTTTATTTTTCAAAGTAAGAGGGTGGTGTATGACCATACCCCACCCCAAAGAAATGGGGCCAAAGTTGTTCTGCCCACCAGTGGGCAGATCGGGCAATTACCACTGATCCACACCGTGGGGCGGGGGCAGAAAGTACTAGATGCCAGGGAATTTAAAAAAAATAGTGGGGTGGTGGCCACCAACCAGTATGGGCATGGTTATGCCCCCACCCACTGAAGGGGGTAACAGTCTTTCAGCTCTCCCCCACACACTAAAACATCTTATCCCATGGCAAGCAAGTGGACATTTGATTATTTTGGGTTTTGGTTTTACATTTGGGCCATGAGAGCTTGGCTAACTCTCAAAATCATCCCACTTGGAATGGTGAGGGCTGCACTTTTTGGACTTTGGGACGCTGGCATGTAGAAAAATCCACAAGATCTAGACACATTTGAAAACTGAACATCTGGGTGAGTCCAGGGTGGTGTGCTTCACAGGCACCCGCACTATTTTCTTACCCACAATGCCCTGCAAACCTCAAACTTTGCTGGAAATCACACATTGTTTCCTCATTTTTGTGATGGAACCTTCTGGAATCTGCAAGAATCCACAAAAGTCCTACCACCCAGCATTGTCTCATCTATACCAATAAAAATTCTGCCTCACTTGTCAGTCTAGAAATGTTTTTTTTTTAAACTGCTCCTTTGGACCAACTTTGGTTCCCCCTCAATTTCGACATGTTTTTGGCTCTTCCCTGTCACAGGCACTTGTCCTAACTATACAAGTGAGGTGTCACTTTTACCGGGAGACTGAGGGGAACGTTGGGTGGTAGGAAATTTATCCTGGTGCCTCGATCCCACACAGAAATGTGGGAAAAATTGGATTCTTGAGCTAAATTTGAGGTTTGCTGAGGATTCCTGGTAAGAAAACACTGGGGATCCTCACAAGTCACACCTCCCTGGACTCCCTCAGGTGTCTAGTTTTCAGAAATGTTTGGGTTTGGTAGGTTTCCCTGTATGGCTGCTGAGCCCAGGACCAAAAATGCAGGTGCCCCCGCAAAAACAGGTAGTTTTGTATTTGATCATTTTGATGTGTCCAGATAGTGTTTTGGGGCATTTCCTTTCACAGCACTAGGCCTACCCACACAAGTGAGGTATCATTTTTATCAGGAGACTTGGGGGAAGGCTGGGTGGAGGGACATTTGTGGCTCCTCTCAGATTCCAGAACTTTCTGTCACTGAAATGTGAGGAAAAGGTGTTTTTTGGGCCATATTTTGAGGTTTGCAAAGGATTCTGGGTAACAGAATCTGGTGAGAGCCCCACAAGGAACCCCATCTTGGATTCTCCTAGGTGTCTAGTTTTAAAAAATGCACACGTTTGGTAGGTTTCCCTGGGTGCCGGCTGAGTTAGAGATCAAAATCCACAGCAAGGCACTTTCCAAAAAACACGCCAGTTTTCAGTGTAAAAATGAGATGTGCCCATGTTGCTTTTCCTGTTGGGGGTGTTAGGCCTGCCCACGCAAGTGAGGTAACATTTTATTCAGGAGACTTGGGGGAACACAGAATTGCAGAACAAGTGTTCTTACCCCTTGTCTTTCTCTACATTTTTTTCTTCCAAATGTAAGATAGTGTGTAAAAAGGACATCTATTTGAGAAATGCTGTGTAATTCACATGCTAGTATGTGGGGGCCAGGAATTCAGAGATGTGCAAATGACCATTGCTTCTAAATACCTTATCTTGTGCCCATTCCATAAATGCAAAGGTTTTCTTGATACCTATTTTTCACTCTTTATATTTCACCAAATGAAGTGCTGTATACCCGGTATATAATGAAAACCCATTGCAAGGTGCAGCTCATTTATTGGCTCTGGGTACCTAGGTTCTTGATAAACCTACAAGCCCCATATCCCCGCAACAAGAAGAGGCCAGCAGATGTAATGATATATTGCTTTCACAAATCTGACATTGCAGGAAAAAGTTACAGAGTTAAAAGCGGAGAAAAATGGCTGGGTTTTTTCAGCTCAATTTCAATATTTTTTAATGTCAGCTGTTAGTTTCTGTAGAAAATCCTTGTAGGATCTACACAAATGACCCCTAGCTGAATTGAGAATCTTGCCTACTTTTCAGAAATGTTTAGCTCTCTGGGATCCAGCGTTGGTTTCATACCCATTTCTGTCACTAACTGGAAGGAGGCTAAAAGCAGAACAAATAATAAAAATGGGGTATGTCTCAGTGAAATGCAAAAATTGTGTTGAAAAATGTGGTTTTCAGATTCAAGTCTGCCTGTTCCTGAAAGCTGGGAGGATGGTGATTTTAACACTGCAACCCCTTTGTTGATGCCATTTTTAGGGAAAGAATCACAAGCCTTCTTCTACAGCCCCTTTTCCCATTAAAAAAAACAAACAACCTGTTTTTTGGCTAATTTCTTGGTCTCTTTCAGGGGAACCCACAAACTCTGGGTACTTATAGAATCCCTAGTATGTTGGAAAAAAAGGACATAAATTTGGCGTGGGTAGCTTATGTGGACAAAACGTTATGAGGGCCTAAGCGCGAACTGCCCCAAATAGCCAAAAACCAGGCCTGGCACCTGAGGTGGAAAAGGCCTGGCAGCGAAGGGGTTAAGACGCTCATTCATCACCTGTCACAAAACAGTTGTTCCAGTTATCTTTTCTGAGTCACATTGTGAACAAAAGCAGAGGTATTTGTCATTTCAAAAGACAGCAGCGTATTGCATTAATGCATGTAAATTCATGTTTAATCTTAGATCCATGTTTTATCAGGTAAAGAAGGGCCAGGAAGGAAACTGACACAATTCCTTAAAATAAACCTTATCTTCAAGTCAAAAATATCGATTTTCCCCCAAAATGAGTTATTCACACATGCCATCTTAAACATTTATACCAGTCAGTCATATAAACGTCAATCAAAAAGGCATTGAACATGGAACATGAGGAAACACAAATTCTCTGTTCAAATTTATGCCACAGAAGGTTTGAAGTAAAATGGAAGCATTGAGGTAAAACTGGAATGAGAAGCAGGTCCTTAGCAGGGCATATGTTTATCATATGTTTATCACATGTTTATCTTATCAGTAGTAATGAGACACTAACTCAATTTCCTCAAGAACAATTGTTTATATAAAGAAAGTGGTTTATACAGATTATACATATATCATCGACTGCTCTGCAGTAAAACTTATTGGGCTGTACAAAGACACAATAAAGTACTAATAATAAAAACGCGATCATCAATGCTACAATGACTGCAAGTCCTAACTAGCAAGGCATTGCCATAATTTTGTTTCCACTGGCACGATCCTGCAGAGGTTTCAGCATTTCGCGTTACACTTCTTGGATGAGATTATGCCATTACCGCAGATCCCCTAATTGAGACTTTGTTCAGGTAAATACCCTATCAATGGAGCACATAAACTAAATTTGAGTGGCAGTGGTTCATATCATACTTGGGTTTGTGCTGCATTTTTAGTGCAAAATAGATCCTGGTGCCAAAAATGAACACAATAATGTATTTCACATAAACAATAGTGGAATATGCAGGACTTGCATTTTATGTAACAAAGTATTTTTTCATTTTTTGGGGGGATTGTCACATAAAGCGATGGTTGCACAGAAGCTGCAATTATTAGAAAGTGCCTGCTATTCTATTTTGGTGCTGTGTTTGACACAATTTTACAAACATGTTATTCGAACAGTGGAAATGTCTTTTTATGTGGGCAACTTCATTTTGGATCCAATCATTAAGGTTTTGTCTCTAGGTAAGTACATTTTAATCCTTAAAATTCACAAGTAAGGGTCTGGTGTACTAAACCATTTTGTAGTCACAAACTCTGCAATTCACAAAATCACAGATTTACAACAGCAAAATGGTTCTTTGGTTTGCGAGTCAAAAAAATATTTCAAACTAACAAAATGATTGAATGGACCAATACCAAATCATGCTTATCAAGGGGTATTTAAGGGGAAATTCATTCCTAATTGCACCTCGATGTTGTATGCATGAATGGTTCGCAACAGCAATTGTGGTAGGTAGCAAACCATTAATCAGTAACCAACAACGAGATGGTAACTAATTCAAAAAGGGGAAGGTGCACCTTTGTGAATGGTTGTGGTAGCCTGAAAAGGGTCAGGCATTGTTCAAGTGGACTACTTCCTGTTTCCCCACTGCCTGCTCCCCCTGATGTTTTCCCAAACTTGAAACCTTTTTTAACGCAGCACTGATTCCTTGAGGAACCACAGGCTGTTTTGAAAACGGTTCCAGTCTATGAACATAAGCACAGGGCCAGATGTACGACCATTTTGTTTTGCAACTCGCAATTTGTAATTTTATACGAATCGTAAATTGGGAGTTGCAAAACAAAATGTACAACAGTGTCAGCCACACTGTTTGTGATTTACAAATGTGTCACAAGGGACCTACCTCATCAATAATCATGAGGCAGGTCGCAATTTTCAACCCATTTGTGAATGGCAACAATCACAGGGATGGTGACTTTTTTGGGTCAGCAGACCAACATGTCTGAGATTGCTTTGCCAATAAAGCATTTTTTTTAGAATGCAGCCCATTTTCCTTAAATTTCCTTAAATTTCCTTAAGTTTCATTTTTTCAGAGCAGGCAGTGGTCCATGGACCATGGACCACTGCGTGCTCTGAATTTTTTTTGGCACCCCCATTCACAAAGGGGAATGGGTCTCTGGGAGTTTCCTTCCTATTTGTGAACATGGGACCCCTTCCCGTTTGTGAATGGGTTACCACCAATTTGGAATTGGTGGTAACTGCAATTGTTTTGCAACCGCATTCACGATCACAAAACTATCATACATGGGCCTGCGAGTAACAATTAAGAAGGGCTGCCCTTGGAACACCTCCTTCCTAATTACGAGTCGCAATCCCTATTTTGTGAGTCTGTAATAGGATACGGACTCACAAAATAGGGATAGTAAATGCAAAAAGGACATTTTGCAGTCTCAAAAGGCGTTTTTTTAGATTTTGTGACTGCAGAATCACATCGTACATCTGGCCCACAGTGTTGGTGGTCTCCTTGCAAGCCACCACCCCTGTGTTTGTAACCAATCACTGGGGGTCAAAAATAGTGACACGCTTAACTAATTTTCATTACACTGTCATTCTATGACCCGGGACTGAGAACTTTCCTTAAATTAGAGACAGGTCACAAAGAGTATTTGGGTAATTTGTGACTACTATTGGAGACTATTCTCTTTGTTCTTCAGGCCCCAAGTCTCACCTCAATCAGGAGTCAGATATAACTACTGAGTGAAAAAAAGTTGCTATTTTGTCCTTAGAGGCAAGTGCATATTCCATGAAGAACACCCCTACAAAGCCATAATAATATCTTATTCAGGATTGCGATAATACCAGAATATGGAAAATACTTCAATGGAAGTAGTAATTACTGTGGCAATTGATTTGTTAAACTTATTTTAGCGTGTATGGTGTCATTGCCCCAGAGGAGAACTTAATTGGCACCCAATAATTTCAGTGACAGGGTATCAAATCAGTGAACGCTGTGATTGGATGCTTAAAAGGTGATGCAGTGTCACTGCTACAGTTGGGATCATGGGCCTACAATACTTGCTGTAAATAGTTTAGCACCCAATCATGTCTAAATAAAAAAAAATCGATTTTAATGTTAGAAATGAACAGCAGCATTTGCAACATTATTAGCAGTGGGAGCCGAGTTAGTGCATGTGATTTGAACCACTTGTGATCGTTGTATCGAGCTAGGTAAGTGTCTTTGGCCTTCTTATATGTGGTGATATTTTTGGAGATATATTTGCCATTTATAATTGTTGTAAGTCTACCTTATATCTGGTAGACTTACTGCATAGACAATAACTCTAAAGAGCTCTGTGTAATATCGCAACAAGGGCCACATTATTATAGATAGCAGTTAATTCTCCTTGTTTGCGCCGGGTGCACCTATCAAAAGGTGCACCCGGCACAAACGAGAAGAATGTGCCATATTATATTGAATGTGCTTCCCCCAGGGCAGCCGTGCTCTTGCATTCAAATAACAAACGGAGTGTCTGCTTTAGAGCCGCTCCTTGTTTCACTGTGCAGGCAGCAACCTTTTAAAGGGGATTAGCGATTAGCGATCCCCTTGCAGGCAGGTGCAGTGAGTGGCTGCAACTTCCTGTAAGGGGATGTTTTGGGGTCTATAGGATCCCCTTTCCCCCTTCCAGTAGACTGATAGCTTCTTTGCGGCCTTTTCGGTGATACAGATGCCTGTTGCGCCCTCGGGCACTTTATGTAATTTGTCCCAAGGTAAATATTGATACAGTAGGCCACTGAGTTTACTGAGAGCAGCATTACTGTATCATTCCAAGTTCCTATCCTTGAAATAGTGTACCTACATTTGCTCGAAATGAGACTTAGAATATTGTGAATTTCCCTCTTTGAATTTTGGCAGGTTTTACCTGTCTGAAATCGTGCAAGGAACACCAATCGGGTGTGGCAATTACTATAAATATGTAACCCCAATTAAAGGCAAACTTTTCACATGACTTACCACCCAGATGTCATGTGGAATGCAGCCCTATATTGTTTAATACGATATGCAGCTATCATAATTTCTGTTTGTAATTTCTACAATGACAGGTCCTGGAATAAACACCCATACTTACACTGACAAAGATGCTTTTTACATTTTCTGCATATTATTTATGCGCATGGACCTATCCTAGTGAAGTCATAGCACAGTAGTGTAGCTGCTTCTTTGCACATTTTGGACAAAGCAAATTTTATAAAAAGTGATGGATGGATCACATCCCAGTTCATTGTTCTTTTGCACACCATACCACCTCAGTGCAGACCCAGCCATATGAGAACATGGTAGACATGTTACTGTCCCTAACTATGGTAAACATGTTTGGGGTCTTCAGGTATTAAACTATGTAGTAACGGTATGTCATTTGATATCTGAGGCATGAATCATGATATTCCCAGAGCAGGTGATATGTGAGTTTTTTTGGCATTAAGAATAAAATGCATAGTGTAGTGGACCAGTGCATTAAATTCTTAGTACAACAATAAGTCCACTGTTAGAGAGTACAGTCTGAGACCATGATATTTAAAAATGAATAAGGTTTCTGGGTTGGACGTCAGGATGCTTGTAGATAGCCATGAGGAATAGGAACTCAGGTGTTGTTGTACTCACCTTGTGGTCTGATAGGAAGATCTTCATTTTAGGTTTGATGGTCATAAATAGACCAAAAGAAAATATTAAGACTATTGATATAGAGAAGCAGACTCAGCAATATAAAAGTAGCAATATACAGCTGTGGGGTGCCCCTCAAGATAGACAGAAAATGTGGTGGCAAGAAGGAACTTTTGATGTAAAATAAGTGTATCACTATGACAGCACATTGAAGTTCCAAGTCACAATTGCAACATAAGCACGCGTGTGAGAAACCTGAAGGTGAAAGCAAAATCATGTTTAGGTTCCAAATCACCTTTAGATGTAAGATGACACTTGGCGCAAAACCAGTAGAAGTGTATAAACACCTTTAGGAGCACAAATTACATTTAGGCCTTCATTCTAAATGGCTCAGTAATCCTCACAGTAACTTTGGCACTCCAAAATTACTCATACCGCTTTTGTACCAGTGTGACCAGGGATATCAGTACTTAGAAACGAGGAGCGAACTGTAATTCTGGATCTAATTCTCTGAGGAATTTATCAGCAGTGGAAATCTGTGAGTAAAAATAAACATATCCACAGTGTTTCCACAGATCTCATAATTCTGAAGTGGCTGGTAACTGCTCCTTAGGAGTAACATTTTTGCACATGTCGAAAAGCACCTACTCACACCAGGTACAGGGAAATTCACTTGCAGGTTGTTATGTGGTAGGTTTTCAAGAAAATACTTTGTCATACCTGTATGGTACTCACTTTAGGGATTTATGGCCTGATTAGAAGAGTAGAGCTGTTTTTGATCAGAAAAATGCTTCTTCAAATGTACAAAATGCAAAATGCAATTTGGTAACATATTCCTGAATCGCGATTTACATTTGCGATTCAGTATTTGGAAGGGGTGTGTTTTGGGCGTCCCTTCCAAATACCGTATGTATTACTGATTTGCGACTAAATTCCAGTTGCAAAACAGTAATACTTTACCATCATTTTCAAAGTAGTGGTAACCCATTTGCAGATGAGAAAGGGTCACCGTGGGACCCCTTCCCCTTTGAGAATGTTGACAAAAATATTTTTAAGGGGAAAATGAAACTATAAAGTTTAATTTTTGTCTTTTTAAACGCATCCTGTTTTACACTACTGGGGTTGGCGACTGCAAAGAGGAGGGTGGCCATAAAGTAGCTATCTGCACTGGGCCCCAAGCTAAGACAATGGATGTGAAAAAAGTGGAAGAATTGCACTAGCAGAGGAAAGATGTATGTAGTGGTAAGGACTGTTGAAATGTAAGAGGATTGCCAAGTGTGAGCTGAGATGTTGCAAGATCTAACACAGGCTGATGAGGATTGGAACATGCAGGCACACATTCAGGACTGGCCGCAGAACACACAGTAGGAAACCAGTCCTAACACTGAGGGGTGTGAAAGGGGTCAAGCTGGGTTGGGGGGTAACCCTGCTCCTTTCATATCCTTACACTCGAAGTTGTGCGCATGATGCCAACAACATTGTACTGTATTGCTTAGGATGTTTGTCCTGCCAAAGGTGCCTATCTAGGTTGATTACATGTTGTAACTTGACATTACAAATAAAGATATCAAAAGGGAAAATAAATCACATTTTCCTTTAGGAAAAATGAGCAGCATTTAAAAAAAAGATAGCTTTATTAAAAAGCACTCACAGACATTGTCGTCTGCTGTCCTCAGCAGGCCACCATTCCTGTGATGGCTGCGATTCCTAATGGGTCGCAAATTGCGACCTACCTCATTAAAATTCATGAGGTAGGAAACGCTATTTGGGAATAAAAAAAGTCATACATTCAGAATACTGATTTCCTCATTGCCATTCAGAGATAATTGCCATTAGGGAATCAGTATTCCTGAAGTTTATACATCTGGCCCTTAGTCCTTCAGGGTACTCTGGGGGCTTAGGTCTCAGGCTTTTCCTGTTTGTGGCTTTTTATAAGACTTCTCAATAAGTGCCATGGTTGTAGAGTGGATCCTGTTCACTAGAGACAGAGAAGGCAGCAGCCATACACTATTTGCTATATATAGCCTTCCCTAATACAGATGCCATCCTCCAACATTCCCCTGTTCTATCACAAATGAAGACTTCTTGTCAGGGAAAGACAAAAGACAGCAATCACAACCTCTGTGCTATAATTAGGCTCTCCTGGGCTCTCAGGGGCAGTCATTCTAGGAAGAGCCTGATACAGCTTTGGTGGTGGACTCTCCTACCATAATCACCTGGGGCAGCTGGCTAGCCTTTGAAAGTGGTAGGATGAGCAAAGTGCCCCACTGCTTCCCAAAAAACAAAAAAGCACTCCCTCCAAAAGCACAAAATAAAACAGCCCCTCCCTTCAAAATCCCAAATAAGAACATAGCCTCTAACTACAGAATAAAACATAACCACTACAGTCACATGCATTACACATTTTTAATAGATAAGATGAAATATAATGGTACCTACCAATGGCTGTGCGTCCTTCTCAGTGTTCTTCTGCAGTCTGATGCAAGAAGAGCTGCCCTAGCCGATTCAGATGCTGCTCTCATGCTGTTAACTAGCATTAAAGAAGTGATAAGATTGGATAGAGTAGGTTGAATGGATGCTCCTTCAGGCCCTGGAGGCTTGTCTTTGTTCTCCACCCAGCTGTATAAAACAGCTTGCTTGGAGAGCTGCAAAATGCTCATGTGAGGCTGGCCATCGTTTGCCAGCCGGCTAAACTGGCATGCATACTTCGGTGTGTCCAGACAGCCACTGCTCCAATCCTCTATGCTGCCAATCAGCAGGAGAGAACACACCCAGTATTTCTCCCAGCTCGGGGGCAGGCTGATGGCGAGTGTTGGTGAAAAATAAATGGCAATCAAGTAATTTCATTGCCCTTGCCAATTTTATTTTTCACATTTAGGACGGCTCGCAGTGTAGTGAATCCTAGTTTGTTTTAATGGGATACAGGAGTTAGCTTAGGTTTTGGCTTGCAGACTTGTGCCCCTGTCTCCTAGTGACTTTTACCCTACATAGCTTGATCTGTTTTAGTGCATTTATATAATTATATCTTTTAAGATGGCTGCCTTGGTTTAGTTAAGGCCTATGTTTTAGGTTTGCGTTATCAGTGCCACTGCGCTAAGGCATCAATATCAAGCGACAAAGATAAACAAACTGTAGGTGTGCACATTAGGTACTTTCCCTCTTCATGCTTTCAAGGGAATTGTTTATATAAATTACCATCCCAAGCATGTCTTGTTATCTATTTATTGACCTACGTCAGGGGTCCAAGTAGATCTCTATAAATACTCACTTAAACAGATAGTCAGAGGGATTCCGACCAAATGCCATCGCTGCTTTCGATGCTGCACGTCATCTTGACGCTGACCCAGTCTTCGTGTCCCTACGGAGTCTGAGCTAGAGACCTCATTCCAAGGTAAGGAGGTTGGGGAGGCTCTTCTCATGGACATGCCATTGGCAGATTAGGTTTAACATACCTAGCAATCTTTAGGTTAGAGGTTAGACTCATTATGCTAGGGTTTTTAGGACATATCTCATACTTTATGTCATTATGGGCCTCATTACAACATTGGCGGGCGGCAAGCGCCGCCCCCCAAGTTGTAACCGCTGTGCGGCCGCCAATGCGGCCGCACTCCCGTGGTGCCCATTATGACATTTCCGCTGGGCCGGCGGGGATGTGGGCAGCAACATGGGAGCCGGCTCCAAATGGTGCCCACGGTGTTGCGGCCGTGCGACGGGTGCAGTTGCACCCGTCACGCTTTTCACTGTATGCATAGCAGACAGTGAAAAGCCGCATGGGGCCCTGTCAGGGGGCCCCGGGACTCCCCGTACCGCCAGCCTTTTCCCAACGGTTCAAACCCCAGGAAATGGCTGGCGGTACGGGGACTCGTAATCCCCTGGGCAGCGCTGCTAGCAGCGCTGCCCTGGCGGATTACTACCGCTGGGGCCATTGTGGCAGAAAACCGCCGGCCCCGTCGGTGCGACCACAGCGCTTCCGCCGCGGTCGTAATAACCCTGGAAGCACCTCCAGCCTGTTGGCGGTGCTTCCGTCATTTTAGCACTGGCGGTATTGTACCGCCAGGGTTGAAATGACCCCCTATATGTTATTGCAAGATGGTGGGGGTCTTTGTATTAATGACTCTTGTCTTTATCATTGGGTTTCTTGCACTGGTCATTATCCTAATCATTGCAGCGCATGCAACTTATTGCAGATTGCAGTTTTGCAAAATAAAACCTATTGCAACTTTACTGCATCTTCTTCATTGCCTGTGTTTGACTGAGACGTTGTTTATGTGAGAAAGGGGTAATCTTCGTTTAACCACAACACTCCTTGAGATGTCACATTCTTGAGTCCATGCGTAAAGGCTGCCACTTATCACCTTTTACCGTTTGGGTTTTTGGTGAGGTGCTGCTTGTGAGCCGGGAGGGTTGGGACGATAGTTGTGACTTGTTGTGGGACTGACATAGTCTCCTACAAATATAAGTACTGTCATCATTAAACCAGCAGTCTTGCCTAGAGCAAGAGTCAAACTACGACAGCAGAGGGTGTGGAGGCGATGCTTCCCTGCCCTCATGAAGAAACTGCTGCTGATAATCATCGGACCAGTCTTCAGCTGTGAGTAGCACTAACCTGTTCCCACTTACCGAGTTCCATGCTTTGCCACACTGACCCAACTTGTATATGCCCACAGGGTCACACTCAATATACTGAAGCAAATCCAGGTATGTAGAAACAGGGGGTAACCCCTGCAACAGGGCAACATTAACAGAAGTGCTAAAAAACATGGTAGGAGCAAAAATCATAATTAAGTGCAAAACACACATTCAGGCCGTCAGTATAAGATTGATGAAATGTGTGTAGAGGTAGGAGGTGGTTCAAATGTATGATTCCGACTGTATCCCAGCACCAAAAACAGCTTTGTGCGAGTGGAAATGTCTGGAAAAGGGCACGAAGGGTATTGGGTTTGTGGGCCAGGGTGGACTTTTGTCTGTCCAGAAAGAGCATGTTCTACCCTGCTGCAGGGGTAAGGAAGGGGGTGGGCTGTGATGATAGCCACAGTTCCTACCCCTACAGCAGTAATGGCTTGGTGACTTGGAATTGTAAAAATACATTTAAGAACAACAATCCGCATGTGCGTGGAAAACCTTTCGGAGCACATTTCATATTGCTGTGTCTAAAAACACGAGGAACACAAATTTTAAAGCAGTATTCCGGCTTTACATAATAAAGGAAAGTTATATTTAAGTGCAAACTCACCCTTGATACTGCTAGTTTGTTGGTCCATAATAAGTAAACTTACAAGGAGTAGCAAATAGGTTGCTGAACCTTTTGACTCGCTTCAAGGTTTTCCCACCATATATCATGCACATGTACAAATCAATAACGAATAATAATCAATTTCATTAGTAATCAATAGGAGTCAATAACTGTCACACACCATTACCTTGCAGTCATGAATATCTACACCTTTGGGTAAAAGCTAGAATATTTATTTCCCTATATTAACAATGCGAATGTCACATAACTCATTCTTAAAATCAAATGATAAACATACAGAAACAACACTGGCTGACCAAAACGGCGAAAGAATGGCAATCTAATCAAAGCTTGAGCTGCTACACATTCTAAAGTTATAGTGCAAATTAATATCAAGAACAACTGCGCAAACGATATTACATACATTCAGGTTCAGCAAAGAAAATACATCGAATTGTTATTACATGTATTGAACTTCATTAGTGTGGACCCTAACTAGCATCAGATTAGAATATCATGTTTGGGATTCATGCAGAACAATTTAGTCAACACCAATAAGTAAAACATCTAACTATGGCTCTATCAAAATAGCAGTTGGTACCTAGAAACAAAAGCAAATATACAAAACAGACAGTATCATAGTCAGTATACCTATCCTCAGTTTGGATTTAGCAAGCTATGACAGTCTTCATTCTCAGGACATCAGTTCGGTCAGCTAGGCATTAGGATTCAGTATCAAAGTTCAGAAAAGGCAAAGTCTCTTTAAGCACTAACGTTAAGAAAGTCTCTTCCCAAGATGGTCAAGAAAATAATGGTGGTATCTCCCCTTTGTGCAGTCTGGCTAAGTTAGATTTTCCTAAAACTACTTCCCACATCCTAATTTGTTCAAGAATCTCATGTTTACACTTTGTCCAATAAAACTAAAAATTCAAATCTACATTTCTACTAGTACATGGTTCACATATCAATAATTGGCTCCTCTTGTCCTGCTCCCGTCATTCGGCTTGTCAGGTATCAATATTGTTGCAGCATATACTCCAGTCAGTCAATTCTTTGTCTTTTTCCTGATAAAGTCAGTCTCACACACATTACATTAAACATTGTTGCACTAGCAAATACATCATCTCGTAAAAGGACTTTTAGCTATGAGCACTTGGTCAGCACAGTGTAAAATCACCATTTTCTAAGTTGTCTAAGAAATTCAGCTTGACATTAGGCCGTGCAACGAGGCCAAGACCTTGCTAAGTGAAGGCCCACGATTAATAAAGCTAATACATAATGCATAACCCTCAATATGACATATTTCTACATTAATTAAACATAACCTCAACATTTCATATTAATAAGCCATTAATAAGTTGAAACCACTTTTATGGCAAAATCCCATTTAAGTGTAAAATTTATCATTGATGCAGTATCAATGAATGTTAAAATATTTTTTGATTCATACACATGCTTCTACTGCAGTGACTGGATTCTTCCTCCATTGTTCGTTCATTCCAATGGGGAGAACTCTTTAGATAAGGAGACTAATTTACCAGACAACCAATAACTGAGGGTGAGACTGAAATACTACTCAAGCTTGATCAAAAATGTGAATGACGATTTTTTTCAAGCAACGTCTGAAGGAAACTGGCCCAAAACCATTCAATATGTGCATTTTTGATGTCCATTACATCAAGGCAGGTAAATACCTCATAAGCCGGACCTAAAATGTGGAACTACTGTGAGGGGACCTGTGATTCACAGGCAAGAGTAAAAAAACACAATGCCTGCAGTGCCCTATAGAGCCTTAGTCTTCTCAGTGCAGAACTTAGACCATACACCATGCACTTCACACGAAGATCACAGGAAAATAAACTTCAGAGAACAGTGCAAACCACAAATAATGAGACTGTTTCTTTTAAGGTTTGGGCAAAATAGTTCATCATAGGAAACACTTTAATATGGGAAGCACAGAAATGTTGGACTTGGCACTCTCTATGCAGGTTCACTTCCAAACTTTTTTCACATTCACCCCTCCTCTTTTTGTTGTTTTTTAGGACTGTGCATTTTGCCGCTGCAAACCAGTGCTAAAGTGTTTCTGCTCTCTCCTTTAAACATGGTAAATTTGGCTTATATCCAATTGCCACATTTAATTTACATGTAAGTCTCTAGTAATGTGGTACTACATGTACCCATAGCCTGTAAATCAAATGGTAAATGTGGGCCTGTAGCACTTATTGTGACACCCACTTGAATAGTCCAGTAAAACATTTCAGGACTGCCATTGCAGCCTGTGTGCAGTTTTAAACTGCCATTTCAACCTGACAAAATAAACCTTTTGCCAGGCCTAAATATTCCTTTTAAAATATATATCTCTCACCCCTAGAGTCTGCCCTGAACAGCCCACAGGGCAGGGTGGCCTGTACTGAAACAGTTGGACATGTACTTTTACGTTTTACATGTCCTGGCACTGAAAAACACTCAAGTTTTATTTTTCACTATTGCAAGACCTACCCCTCCCATAGGATGACATTGAGAGATACCTTTTGTCATGCTTAATGTCTGAGGAACTGTAATTTAAACCCCCCTTTAATAGTAAAGATTTTAATTCCGAAATTTACATTTTTTAAAAGTTGTTATTTGCCCTTCTGCAGGAAGGACTGCCTTGCTGCAGGAGGACAGAAGACCGGTCCTGCTTCCACCAGAGTGACTCCAAGGGCTAGTTAACTGGCTTCCTGTTATGCTGTTCTGAGCTGCAGGGAGACTGTTTTTGTACAGAATGGTGCCCCTTCCTTCACTAAAGCAATTGTCCTTTCAACACAGGCACCCTTGCACTATGGTGCAAAGGTGCCTGTGCTGGTGCTAGGCAGCCAAAAAAGCGCCAGTGCAGGAACAATGGCAGTAATGCGCTATATTCTTTTAACTAGAGGCTATTCCTGCCCTTTCCTTGTCACACAGCGCAGCAAGGTCACTTGTTGTGCTGCCCTGTGTGACATTTTAGTAAATATGGCCACAAGGGGCATTCTTACAAGAAAGTGGCACGTCGGTCCCAATGAGCCACTTTTCTTGCAGGAGTTTAAAAATGAAGGGAAAAATGGGGCAGTGAAATGTTATACATTTCACTGAGCCATTTGTGCATTAGCGTTCTTGTGTGTAATTTTTTTAACGCAAGCTAACGACATTTCCTAAAGCCATCCGTGTTCAATGTTTAAGAAATGCTAGCCGTGATGGATGCCATTAGGGGAAATGGCGCTAGTGGGTCAAAAATGACAGTAGGCAAAATATCTGCCGCTAGTCAGCCTAGCGTTATTTTTTTGACATACAAGCAGCCAAAAAATTACTCCTGTCTAAGTATGGACAGGAATCATTACCACAACCCCAATGCCCACCACTGGGGACCAGTGTCCACAGGACAAGCCCAACATACCCAGTGCCAGCCAGGGGGCCCCATGTAACAGTCCTCCAGTCGTAATCAACACTTACGCACACACACTTACCTGCAACTTACCTGGGATGGGCTGCCTCCTTCTGTAGTGTACCTGTGGTGTGGGTAGTGGTGATGCAGGGGGTTTGGGGTGGGCATCTTTGTGACCATTCCATGGTGTTTGCCCATGGAAATGGGCCTACCAGCACATTAATGCCTGGTCTGACCAGGCATTGAATAATAACGCTAATCAGGCTTGCCGCCATTCTTTAGGTCCACCTCCTAGGTGCGCGTAGCTTCAGCATCGGGAGTTAAATATGGCACTGGGGGGCTACCGTCATTTTCAGGAAGGGAACACATACCTTGCATCTCATTGTCGCAATGAAACGCAAGGTGGGTCGACACTTCCTGAAAATTGAGCTAACGCCAATATTTTTACTCTAGATGGGTCTAGCGTCAAAATAAAAATATGGAGTTAAGTCAGCACCGCTTTAGTGTAAAAATAAATTACGCTAAGGAGACGCTAACATTCCAAAAATATGCACACAAGTGTCTTAATGATCACTTTGTGAAACAAAGTTGAGCTGTTAACAAGGTCGAAAAAAATCAATGAGCTGTCACTGCCAGCATTTGCGGCTCTGAAGACTACATCCAAAAGTGGATAGCTTATGAAACTCTAGTTGATATGTCAACTACAATTACGATTTCACCCCATACAACTGAGTGCACACTACGCTAGAGAAGATACAGCAAGCCCACTGCAATGATGTGAGTTTTCTATACGTTTCATAGTCAGTTAAACTTGTTTTCATTCTATGAAATGTGTAAAAACAGCATATCTCTTGTTTGTTGACAGATGGCAATTACCACATATGTGTTGTAAAAGCTCAATAAAAGTGTATAGAAACATAAAAAGTACATATCGCTTGCTTGATAATGCATACAACTTTTCTTCAGAGATTGGTGCCTATCTGTTTTTCAAGCTCTGAAGAAATTACTTTCACAAACCAGCTAAATAATTCACCACTCTAAAAAAAAGGTACCCAGTTCCTCCATCACTTTACCCTATTACCAAATAAGTAAAAAAACCACAAAATGTTACTTCAGTGAGAGACCAAGGTAGCAGGTATAGAAAACGGAGGCTGTAGTGCAAGGAAGCACAGTAGCTATGCAGAAGGAGCGGACAACCCCTTGACACGGAGTTTACGCTACGTTCTGTCATCGCAATGACTGATTCTAGTTTTCTGTTCTATATGCACTGATTTATTGAGAGTATTCCACAAAAAACATGTTTTAAGGTTTCTCTGAAGGATAACATCTAATCATGCCACAGTCTCTGTCATTAGCACTACAAGAGAGCTTCCAGAGCTATTTACTGCTGCAAGGACAGCACGAGTTGTAACTATTTCAAATATCAAACAGGTACAGTATGTTTTAAGGCAATTCAGACCGAGATCACCAACGTAAACCTAGATTCGTGTTTATAACCAAGTCTCACATTTTATGAGAAAGTGAATATTCCCCACCTATTGAACAAGGGGGCCCTTTATTTTGGGATCTATTTACGAGAAGGGCTTCAAGTTAAAAAGCACTTATCAAGGTGATGGGTTTCAACTTGGATGTGGAGAATTCGTCCCCTCTTACTAGCTGGAGTTGTCTTCTCGTTTATATCTAGCCCTTTTATGCTGACGTTCCAATAATGACTCAACTGCATGACATAACAACAAATACCCCTTGCTGTGACACTTCTGCTCTGTATAATTTGAGCCAGCACAAGGCTTTCAGTCAACCATCAAGCTAGTCCCTGGTGTTGCATTTTAGGACAGTTCTTTCCAGGATTAATTATTGAAGGCCTGTGGAAGTAGTTTTAGTGAGCTACATAAAGTGATATTTTGCCATTTTGCAACCAATACCCATATTTGCTGTTTATTGCAGTGATCTAGTGCCCCTGTTAGTCACACCTTATGCAACCAGCTTCTAACATCTTGAGACCAGGCTCAGTCCATTTCTGGTGCCCCAACAGGGCCTCTAAAGAACTGGTAGGGCTTTCTAAAGACATTTTGGGATTTAGAGTTATTCTGAGAGGCTTCTAGTACCCCTAGCTGTTCCTGTTGTTTTACTGAATGCAAAATGATGTCAACTGTGCCCTGTTCAATCCACATTTACAATTTACTGAGTACTCTTCCGATAAAGACAAATCTATTTGCCACAGTGAGAAGTCATCTTTGATCAACAAGGTAGGAAAAGGAGCAATTGAAGGGTCCTAAATACATGCACAGTTGAATTTATATGAACCACTTGTCATCAGTTAGTCTGCTGCAATATGCTTCCTCATAAGATACTTTTTGTAGGTGTTAGAGAGCCAAAAAGAGCCCTAAATGACATCCATAATACACATGGCCCCATTACCCATTGGCAGGCTGGGAATTACTGCAGTGGGCATGGTAGACCATTCCAGTGCCTTTTACAGAAGGAAAACAGCAGTTCAGAGATTATGGGCCTGATTACAACTTTGGAGGACAGTGTTAATCCGTCCCAAATGTGACGGATATACCACCTATACCGTATTACGAGTCCATTATATCCTATGGAACTCGTAATATGGTAGGTGGTATATCCGTCACATTTGGGACGGATTAACACCGTCCTCCAAATTTGTAATCAGGCCCTATGTATCCTCATAGGATGTGGAGTGCATCAGTATAGCTGCTGTGGTAGTACTGGTTAGCTGTTGCTTGGTGTCAGAATGTGGCTCACGTGATAGGGTGCAGGTTAGTCCCAAATATGAAACAGGTAGAGTGCTAGTGTTTCTACTGCCCAAGTGCCAGGGTTGCTGGTACCCAGTTTCCAATGTTGTCATCTGGATTTTTTTCCTGTCGTGGCTGTAACTTTGATACCAAAATGGGTGACAAGGAAAAGGATGGCTGGCTGAACTCACTCAAGGGACACTTGTGTACTCTGTTGATTTTATCTGTATGTCCCATTAGTGGAAAACATCAAACAGGCCCACTCATCCATATGTAATAAGGAAAAGATATCACTGTGAGAAACAAGTGGGTCCTGCCAGAAAGATATTTCTTCCTGAAATATGCAATGAGAAGCCATTATTATGTACATTGAGTCTCTCACTCAGCTCTTCAAGATTTGCTTTCATATCTACGGGTGACACGTTTGAACTTAGTTCACTGCGCCAAGGTTTGAATGTGAAAGTCAGATTTTTGTAGCCCCACAGAACCCGACACAGTACATGGTTGAAGTTGTGTCAATGCTTTTGGGTTACTAACAGTCCCTAAATGGGTACACTGTACTCTCTTTCATCACACACCTACAAGATGTGGTACGAAAAAGACAATTTAACTAAAAACATGTTTATTTCAACAGGTGCATCCTGTTGCTCAGCACATCTAAATTAACCCCACAGAATACAAATAAAACAGCATAAATGCATCCTGCAAAGAACTAAAATAAAACAAAAATAAAATAAACATTTCTAATATGGTCAAAATGTAAAATCCTTAACACCCTAGATCTACTTCTATGCACTACACAATGAGGACAGTAGAAATAACTTGTAGGTAACTTTTCCTGGGGAGGATGAATGCACTGCATACCTTGTTTATGGCGAAATGCTGTAATTATCAGAGTCAAGGAGTTTGTGTTACCTGCGACAGGCAAACGTATTCAGCATTAGGTCTCAAGCTCAATATCAGCTCTCAGTAGAAAGTGTAATACGGCAGCATCTTTCGAAAGCAGAATCTTCTCTGACAGTACCTTGTCTGATAATCTGGGGTGAAGGACCTCTCCTGACAAGTAGTCAAGTGGTCGTTTCATATTTTTTTCTTATCTGAAATGGAATTTGCAGTGTCACCTTAGTATGGTTTGATTTATCCAATTGCCATTATTACGATTTGGTGTTGCTAATTAGTGTTATTGTTTTGGTGATTATTTGTTTGACTGTTTTGATTAAACTCAGATATATTAGACATTCTAATCAACCATTATTAATTTTATATGCTTATCATTAGTGTTTGAGAGTTATTTTTGTGACATTAGAATTGTTAATCCCCGGAAATAAATTTTATAATTCTTCTTAATTAACTGGTGTGGTATTGTTTGAGGTTCGAAATCTTTGATTATATTGATTACTGTTGATGATTACATTCCTCATTAATGACATTCCCTCAAACCTATGTTGCTTTGATCCATTGACCGCTTGACCACCATTCAGTTTAAGTAATAGCTAGGATTTTGTGGTGCTGCAGCATCTACCTCGTTGCCATTGCAATGGAAAACCTAGACTGCCAAAATCTAAATCGGGCCCAGTGTCACTATGATAGTCACAGTAGAATTCATAATTTATAGTGAGGCTTCCTCACCTACGTTCATGTAGTTCTTTTTCAAGGTAACACAGAAATAGAGAAACCATTGAACTTGAAGCACCTCGTTTGGTTTGGACTGTGATTAATTCCTTGGCTGGATGCAGGCCATCCACTGCTAACACGTCAAAGCTATGAACATCTGCGAGCCATCATCTTAATACCTTTCTGTTCTAATGCAGGATAAAAATGTTAAATCCTTCCTTTCGCCTCTGTCCAACATTCCAATGAACCTGTGATTGCGTCTTCGTTGCCTCGGCAGATTGACACATTCAATTATAACATGCTGAATAGCAATCCTTAAAGTGTTTCATGCTGTCTGTTGATAGTCTTGTGCAGCAGTCGGTAATCTTGAACAGACCACAGACCAAAGAACTTCCCAAATAGAGGCCAGATGTCTGGAAGGTGGAGCATACTGAGTCGGTGACGGCATTCATTATGTGTTCCTCCACAATGTTAAACATGTAGGATAACATGTTGCTTGTCGCAATCAAGGCACAGGTACATTTTAACGTTTGGGCCTAGCTGTGCATCCTCCTAAACAAGGAAGGTTATCTGATGACAATCTTTGAAAGGGCCCCTTGCCCGCTGAAATCATATTTGCTATCATTGCTACCCAGGGACACAGATACATTTACATACGATTCAGTGACACCCACTGAGAATCGGGCAATCACTGAGTGCACTAGGCCCATGCAGCTGCATGTTGCTGTTGTTTGCACCAATGTAGAATGCCCATTCGTTGCCTTAATTAAACTGACCCCCTGATTTACGCGATTGCCTGTATGGGGCTAGTAGACAAGGGCTATTGCTAACATCAGTCCCTACACCAGCCACGGTGACACAACTGGCCCACTGCTGATCCACCTCACAGGGCACGGGGCAAGGCTGTTGTTGCCATATTTGAGAGTGTGAAGAAAAACAATACCAATAGTAGGCTGTAGAAAAAAATAAAACTATTTCCAAGCCTCCTCGTTTGCTTGATTGCCGTCAGACAGATCTAGGTAAATTAACTTCTCTAATGTGCATATGCAGAGATGAACCGTAAAAGAGTCTGCCTAATCGGTTTCTTTATTTCTTCAATCTTTTTGAAGCAGAATGCTTGGCTAGCTACAGCAGGTCCACGAGTGGAATGGAGTGAGATTATGGGCAGTGTTTGGGATTCTGAGATGGTAATGGTGATAATGGGATGTATTTGACATGCTCGGTAATTCAATGCGACTCTGATATGGTATTGGCGATACACAATATACAACACCATGGTGCCGTAGAAGCTTGATAGCGCAATGCGGTTTCTGACATGGTAGTGGTATTACCCAGTACTTAATTTCTAAATAAAAAGGGGCCGGTGCTCAAAGCCCTTCTCTTAAACACGCGGCTGCTGCAATTAAATCTGCGAACACAGAATACTGAGGCAGCTAATCCTGAAGCCATCTCTGACCCCTTCAATCCATTCAAAAAGCCACTCCCTGCCCCTTTAGCTCCCACCTGCAGTTTCTGCTTTCCCTCATCGTGACGCTTTTTCTCTTCCTCCGTCTTTCCCAAACGTGTCTTTTGCTCGCAGCAAATACTTGAGGCAGAAGTGCCGGTGCTCAGCACCGGAAACAACAAGAACAAATTAAGCACTGATGTGGTAATATGCATAATCGGACATCACGGATTCTAGAATGTCAAGAGTGTCTGACATGCTCGGGAATGCAATGCAGATTCTGACATGGTAATAGTGATATACATAATGCGACATCATGGTGCCTTACATGCTCGGGAATGCAATTCAGATTCTGACACGGTGATGGCGATATACATAATGGGACATTATGGATTCTAGAATGTCAAGAGTGCCTTGCATGCTGGGGAATGCAATGCGGATTCTGACATGTTAATGGTGATATAAATAATGCAACATCATTGTGTCTTACGTGCTCGGGAATGCAATGCAGATTCTGACATGGTACTGGTGATATACATAATGGGACATCATAGATTCTAGAATGTCAAGATTTTCTTACATGCTGGGGAATGCAATGCGAGTTCTGACATGGTAATGGTGATATACATAATGCGACAGCATGGATTCAAGAATGTAAAGAGTGCCTTACATGCTGGGGAATGCAATGCGAGTTCTGACATGGTAATGGTGATATACATAATGCGACAGCATGGATTCTAGAATGTAAAGAGTGCCTTACATGCTGGGGAATGCAATGCGAGTTCTGACATGGTAATGGTGATATACATAATGCGACAGCATGGATTCTAGAATGTAAAGAGTGCCTTACATGCTGGGGAAAGCAATGTGGGTTCTTGAATAGGAATGATGCAGTATGCACTGGTGCAATGTGGATCCTGGTATGGCAGTGGTGCTCAAGGCAAAATGGATTATGACAATCGCACTTTACATGATGGCAGGACTGTAGAATCTGTTTCAGGGAAACTTTATTTTACACCAGAGCAATGAGGATTGTTGCTGATACTGAAGCAAGAAATGTAGATTCTCCCACAAGAGTAATACTTTAAAACAGGAGGTCCTAGATACACTGGCATGGCAGCGGTGTTTTACAAATTAGGGTATTAGGACTTCAGCAAGGCAAGCAGTACCCTAGAATATGTCCACTTTTTAACGTATCTGAGCTTCAGTGGTCACCCGTTGATAGGCTGATAGACTTGCACCTTTAGCATCCTTCACCAGTATTCTTAGGACACGAAACGAAATAAATTGGGATTTGCTGTACCTTGGAATGCATGAGCAGTACTCATCAACATCAATTCTGATGGTATTTTATATTTTGGCACCAAAGTATTATTGGCTGCATGACCCGCGATGGGTATTTTGCCTTTCAACTATGTTTGAACAAGCATTGGCAAAGCCAATAGGTCTGGTTTTGGTTGACAGCCTTTTGTTTTTGTCAATGCTTTTTTAATTTTGTCATACTGTATGTAAAACTGTATTGTAGGGGAAGCTGACAGACACTCACCAATATATAAAAAAAAATAGTTAAAACCAAAAATATTTTTGTGGTGCAGAAAGCACAAATTGCCTAGTAGTAATTGGCACTGTAGGGACTACATTGATGGTGATGTTCTCTTTGCCAAAAAATATAACGGTGCCACTCATAGTTAAGATAGCCAATTGCTGAAGTGCACTGATACATTGCCCAATGCCGTATGCTGTAGTGGACAAAAGAAAAATGGGAATGACACAACGATAGTCCGAAAACCTATATAAGTAAATAACTTACATATATAATTTTAGCAAAATCAAAAGGTGCAAGTTAATGCCAGAGAATGAGTTATTTTTCATGGAAATAATTTTTGCTAAGCTTGTTTCTCACTTGGGCACACTCTCTTAGAAAGGCACCTCATATCTTGTAAGGCAATGATGGAACTTCTGAGCACCACGGTTTCGTATCTGAAATTGTATTTTCTTATCAACATGCATTTATGGATATCAGGTTAGTACTGGTTCAATAACATAATGGGAAGACTCCAATGCTGGTTTCATTTTGCTCTCCAAGTGATCCCTTTTGTCTGTACTATACAAGACCGAGGCATTTGCATGAAAACATAGTTTCTACAGTATTGTTAAGCACGAAACACATTGCTTCCTTAATCACAGTAATGTAACTTCTTTAGGCTGTATAGTAATTTACTATTTGCAATTTATGCACCCCCTTTAAGCATTTGAAACTCTGTCACATAATCCATACCATTCCTTTCCTTGAGTGCTTAAACTTTGATCTTTTAGAGTCTCTTTTCATGGTAGCTATTATTCAATCCAGCCCCTATCTGAACTTCGCCCATTATCCCACTCTTCTCATGATCATCACTAACCTAACCTTCAACAGTAGTACTACAAGTACCAAGCAGCATCCTGACTATGAGCAGAAGTGTCCTGTCGTAGAGCATCAATGATCATGCACAAGACAATAGTCTATGCCCATAGCTGCATTAGTGAATATGCCACAGCTTAGCAGAAACTGAACTGTATCTCAGCCCTGCTCAGTAAATCAATCAGTCAGAGAGGCTCTGCTGTTCCAGGCAGCACAACTGGCACAGAAACAGACCCTAGCAATCAGTAGCACTCTGGCATTCAATACACCCTGGCATTTACCTGCTTCAGCTTGGCTTAAGCAGGAGAACTTGCTTTAAAAAAAATGTAATATGCTTGTAGCCTCTGTTAACGCGTCCGTCTATGTTAATCTATACACATCAGGACTCGTTTTAGGCCAATGAATCTTTGGACCCAGTGGTGAGACACCGTAGGACGAGATAACTGATCAAAACACCAATCAATATGTCAATAACATTGTCAATATTTAACACCAAAATATATCTCGCTTTAGGCATTAATAAACATTCGGCGCAACCATGACCTTTCAGTCATGAATAACCACAACTTAATGAAGTTTTATGAGTTTTATTCCCTATTGATTACAATCTAGTAGCAAAGGCATCAATCTCAAGGTCAAGAAGCATATAAGCACTATTACAAGATGACAACCACAGTAAGCTTTCAATAGTGCAGTAATCAGAAGCATAGATAATCAGATGAGTATAACCAGATCACAATACATCGAATGTTCTAAGATACAAGTTCAGCATAGCATCATGTCAGTCACGTCAGTTTGTCAGACAAAATGAATACCTCGTCTAACCTCTAATTAGCATTAGCATGTTGGGCGTCATGCAAAACAATTTTGAACACCAATTTGGAAAACATCTAACTATGGTCTCTAATCAAAAACATACAGCAGTTGGTACCTAGAAAGAAAGGCAAATAAACGAATTTTCATTAGCAACATTATAATTACCCTCCTCTGATTAGATCAGCATTCAGGATTAGTCTTCGTCTTCAGGACATCAGTTAGATCGCCGTCAGTCTATCTAAGTTTAAAAGGCAAAGACACTCTCCTCATAAGGAGAAAAGTGTAGGGGCAGTCTAATGGGCAAGGATGGTTTTCTCTAAGTCTCAGGTCACCAAATAGAGTGACAGAGTTTCGAGATGCAATCGGTATCATTCCCTACCTAATGCGCCTTGTTTCCTGTGTCATGTTTTTTTTTCCCTTTTTCGTGATTCATTCCCCCAAAATTCTATTGGTCAGTCAATACACCCTACCATTGTCAACCTATCAAATTATACATTAAGTAATGCATTTTGTCATTTTGGATAATTTATCATGTTCTAATTGGTCATCATAATTGACGTATTTTCGTAGGTGGCTCATCCGGGGTTACTTCATTGTCTTTGCACGTATCAGGTCAAAAGTTCTCTTCTTCTCGCTCCATCGTCCTTGGAAGTGTCCAATAATGTTTCGAAGCGCATAACTCTATCCTAAAAGCTGCTAGTATGCGGATGGGAAAATGTGGTCCTGTTGCAAACTATTGAAAGGAAAAGAACAATCGCTGGGTCATGGCCTTTTGTGAGTCAGCATACTGAAGAAACGGAATAATACAGTTTAGCATGAGAGCTACACAGCTTTGCGTGACTCTTGCTAACTTAAGATATACGAGTTCTAATGAAGGCAGTGTTATGCGTTTAAATGTGCACAGTTTTAGCAATTTATGAATGATTATTTCTTATAGTTGACATTAGTTTACACACACATAAAATCCTTTATGTTAATTAATATATTTCAATGAATATTTTATTTGATGCAGTATTGTTAATTATAAGCATTTCACTTCTATAATATGTAATATAAAGCTACGCTCTCTCAGTCCCTCCTCTGATGACGCTCGTCATCACAAATTCTTTAGTCTTAATTTTTCACCTTGCGCAAAATACGCATTTCAACATCTTTTCCTTTATGTGAACTTTCCCATATTTCATTGAACATTTTCTCTCTTTCACTTTCTTCATTTCTCTTGGTTCTTTTAGTCCAATTTCTTTTCACTTTGTCATTAATTTTGCATTTTCCCCAAAATCCCAATAAACAAATCAGAACAATTAATAATCCCATCATAATTTTTTGCAAGTACCCCATTCCAAATGTTGGTAAACCAGCTTCCCACTCGGGCAATTCCTTTTCCAAATTTCTCCCAAACACCAGGTTCTTTTAGATCCTTCAAATCTGTACTATCTCTAGTCAGGTTAGTAAGCATGTTTCTAATTTTCTTACTGTTATCAGGTATATATGAGCAGCAATGATGTTCATTAAGCATTTTGCACACACCTCCACTCTTTGCTAAAAGAATGTCTAAAGCAAGCCGGTTTTGAAGAGTCATAGCTCTTTCTGCAGCAAGTTCAGCATCCATCAGGAGTATGGCTCCTGTAAAATTTGTCAGCATGTTGTCCACAATAGTAGACAACTTTTGAATTTTCATAGAATTTAGGATAACCCCCACTGAAGGGATTATAGCTCCAAATATGTCACCAATGACAGCCGCCACTGATTCTCGTTTTTGTCTGGCATGTTGTAATTCAGACGTTTTAGGTAGTTGTTTTAAGTTATCAATCTGGTAAATCTTTGGGAATACTATTCCCAAATAACATGTCCCATACCATCCCTTAGGGAGACGGTAATATGCATTTAACCCACAGATGTAATAGATTCCAGGAATCGCTGGGTCTTGTCCATTTAACATAAAGGTCCATTTGCTCTGAAACAGAAACACATGCCTACATTCACTCGTTCCCACAAACAAATTATCTTGATCAGATTTTGGTCTATATATACAGAGTCTACCTACGTGTAATGCATCTATAGCTAACTTGCCTTGTGTTTTAATTGCAGTATAAGCGTAATCATTTGCATAAGTGCGTTTTTCTAAACCTTTTTCTAATCTTTCTTTTAATGCTTTGCGTATATCATCTGTATGATCTAAAAAGCTTTTCTCCACAGGAGACAGTAAGCATGTTAAATTGTTGCGATGTGCATAAGCAGTTCCAAATGTTAGTGTTGGCTCAAAGAATCCTCTAACTAATTTTATATCATGCTCTTTAGCTAGCTTATTTAAGAATTCAATAACAGGCACAAAAGAAAACACAACATCTAAATTTGAATAAAAATATTGCACATGCTCTTCATCATAAAATCTTGTTAGTAGCAAGCTACAGCTGATCCCATACGTAAGAGGGAGGCTATGATAAGTAACTCCCTCCTGCAAAGATGAAGGAATTTTAGTACATACATAACAGTCTTTCGCATCCATAGTTTCCACGTACTCATTTAGTAAGCGATAGAAAACATTAGTAGAAAGTTCCCCTTTTGTATTAGTTCCCTCATGCAGATGTCTTGCGTCTTGCTCAAATTTCTCCCATGGTGATAGTTTATTAGTTGTAGTAGTAGTCTCAGGTTTTAAAGTTGCATTAATAGTTTCACTCTCCCTCCATGGCATTCCAACAATCACTCCCACAATCATTATTGCACATACGACACCTATCATAAGACCTAACCAACCACACACTTTACTTCCTTTGTTACTATAAGCCATGTTTGTATAGAATCAGAATAGCAGATCAACAATCAACTCTGAGTAGCAAACTCTTTCTGCGTATTTTACAGCGTTTTCACTCACTCCAGGACCCTTTTCGTCAATTCAGGTTAGCAGCTTGTCGTAATCAGGTTTCTATAAGTCAAATTCAGGTTTAATGTCACTTTCCGGTAGTTTTTTTTTTCTTAAGACTCTTTATTATTATTTTTCAGCTTTCACAATTTCAATCTTTATCTCAGCTTTCTTGTTGTATATTCTTCAGGTACCGTAGTACTGGCCTGGTATTTCTCGATCAAAACAGAACGCTAAGAATTCTTGTTGCCATTCAGAGGTTGTAGCATATGCCAATTCAGGACCTGTATATCTTCTGTTTGCTATTCTCTTTCTTTTTAATTTTCGTTCTCCTTCACTAAGATCGTCTGCTCGTGAGGTATCGCTTTCCTCTATTATTGTTTCGTTTGCTATTTCTCTTATTCTAAAGTGTGATTTCTCTGGCCAATTGTCACCTCTGTTCGTCTTACTTCGGCGTTTCCCTTCAGTACTTTGGACAGCACCCTCCTCTGGTGATATGGTGTTTTCTCCTGATAGGCTTGGGATTTGTTCGGGAGATTCTGATTCGTTCTGATTAAAATTTACCACTTCTCCGTCTCTTTCTCCTTCTTGTTCGACACTGTATTCAGACTCTGAATTGTAATCGTCTGCTTCTGGGAGAACCTCTCCTTGTCTTTGTTCTCCTGCTGCCTCCACTGAGATTGGCACTCTGTCACCTCTCTCGAACTCACTGATAGTTTGAGGGACACGGCTGTTCTCAGCGGGCTCTCCTGCAGTCTCAGATCTTTCTTGACTGATCTCTGACTCTGAGACTTCTCCTCTTGAAGTTGCTGTACCGGAATTTTCAAGTTCCTCTTCAACAGGACACGTTACCCTTTTTGTATGGCTGGCATGTATCCAGTTGGGAACCCCGGCACACTTTACAGCAGTAGTTGTTGTTAGTATTACTTGATATGGCCCTTTCCAACGCGGCTCAAGACACGATTTCCTCACGTGTTTCTTGACAACCACCCGATCTCCAGCTTGCAGAGAGTGTCCTGGTTCGCCGATTGGTGGTAACGTGTTAGCTTCCACCTGGTGAGAGAAAGAGCGAATCACGTGAGCCAAACTTTTGCAGTAATCCAACACCATATCATCTGTAATATTCACTAGTGCGTTTGCAGGTACTGCTGGTAACCTCATTGCTCTGCCCATGAGGATTTCATGTGGGGACAATCCTGTTTTCTTATCTGGCGTGTTTCTCATAGACATCAGCACTAGAGGTAATGCATCTGGCCACTTCATGTTTGTTGCTGCACACATTTTTGCTATTCTTGATTTTAGAGTACCATTCATCTGCTCGACTAGTCCTGAGGCTTCAGGGCGATAGCTACAATGCAGCTTTTGTTCAATGTTGAGTGCGGCACACAGAAGTTTAATCACCTCATTGTCGAAGTGTCTTCCCCTATCTGATTCTATAGAAACCGGAAACCCGAACCTGGGTATTAATTCTCTGAGTAGTAGTTTTGCAACCGTAAGACTGTCATTCCTACGTGTGGGATATGCCTCAATCCAATGACTAAAAACACACACAATCACCAACACGTACCTCAAACCTCCGCAAACAGGCATTTCAATGAAATCCATTTGTATCTTATTAAATGGACCACCAGCTCTCCCAATGTGGCTCAAAGTTACCACTGTTCCTTTTCCTTTTCCGTTCATCTGTTGACAAATAACGCACCTGTGACCAGTAATTTCTGCGGCATGTCTGAATTTTGGATTGAACCAATCGATCTTAAAGGATCTGATCATGGCATCTCTTCCTAAATGTACCTGCCCATGGTACAGTCGGGCAAATTGCGACAGAAGACTGTTTGGTAAAACCAGTTTTCCCTCTCCTGACACCCAAATATCATCTGCTCTTTGTACACACTGCATTTTCTGCCAGGAACGTTTTTCTTCTATACCAACGTGGCTTTGTAATGTTTTTAATTCGTCTAAGGTATCAACCACTTGTAATGCTAGGCTTAAGGTTGTGTCATTCTCAGGTTGTGGCAACAGTTCCCACTGCTCCTTAAAAGACATACAGTTTAATGCACAAAATCTGGCAACTTGGTCTGCATAACCATTCCCCATTGACACAAAGGGGGTCATTCCGACCCCGGCGGTCAAGGACCGCCGGGGCCGGGGTCGGCGGGAGCACCGCCAACAGGCTGGCGGTTCCCCGCAGGGCATTCTGACCGCGGCGGTTTGGCCGCGGTCAGAACAGGAAAACCGGCGGTCTCCCGCCGGTTTTCCGCTGCCCTGAGGAATCCACCATGGCGGCGCAGCTTGCTGCGCCGCCATGGGGGATTCCGACCCCCTCACTGCCATCCTGTTCCTGGCGGCTCCGACCGCCAGGAACAGGATGGCGGTGAGGGGAGTCGTGGGGCCCCTGGGGGCCCCTGCAGTGCCCATGCCAATGGCATGGGCACTGCAGGGGCCCCCATAAGAGGGCCCCACTTTGTATTTCAGTGTCTGCTTTGCAGACACTGAAATACGCGACGGGTGCCACTGCACCCGTCGCACATACCCACTCCGCCGGCTCCATTCGGAGCCGGCTTCCTCGTGGGGAGGGGTTTCCCGCTGGGCTGGCGGGCGGCCCTCTGGCGGTCGCCTGCCAGCCCAGCGGGAAACCCAGAATGGCCTCCGCAGTCTTTCGACCGCGGAGCGGCCATTTGGCGGCTCCCTCCAGGCGGGTGGCTCCCGCCGCCCGCCGGGCTCAGAATGAGCCCCAAAGTCTTGTGATCTGGTGTGAGCACTGCACTTCACCACGGCAATTTCAAGAGGCAACTGAATCGCATGTAACAAATCTCTTATTTGTTCTCCATTTTTCACTGGTGAACCAGAGGATGTCATAAACCCTCTCTGTAACCAGAGTTGACCAAAATCGTGTACAATTCCAAATCCGTATCTGCTGTCTGTATAGATTGTGACTTTCAGATTTACAGCAGCATGGCAGGCTTTTGTGAGAGCTATTAATTCTGCCACCTGTGCAGAAAACACTTTCTCGAGCCAGGAGGTTTCGACTATGCCAGATATGGTACATACTGCATAACCAGCTCTCAAGGTTCCTGTCGAATCTCTTAAGCAAGACCCATCAACGAACATAATGCAATCGTTTTACTTTAACTGGGTATCCTGTATATCTGAGCGAGGTTTGGTACTAAGCTCAGTCACCTCCAGATAATCATGCTCAAACTCTTCCCCATCGTTTATTTCTGTATTCTCATTGGGAAGTAGAGTTGCCGGGTTCAGCACAGTGCACCTTTTCAACGTAACATTGGGTGACCCCAGAATAATTGTCTCATATTTGGTAAGTCGTGCATTTGTCATGTGTTGTGTCTTAGTTCATGTCAACAGAATTTCAACAGAATGTGGAACCAAAACTGTCAAAGGGTATCCCATGACTATGCCCTCACATTGTGAAAGGCTTTGACCAACTGCTGCGACTGCTCGCAAACAACCCGGTAAGGCTGCTGCGACAGGGTCCAAAGTAGCTGAAAAATATGCTACAGGGCGATTTGTATCTCCATGGACCTGTGTTAAAACAGACAAAGAACAAGCATCACGTTCATGACAGAACAACAAAAATGGTTTCTCATAATCAGGCATTCCTAATGCTGGAGCCCTGCACATGCACTCTTTCAGCTCTAGAAATGACTCAAGCTCTTCTTTTGTCAATGTGATTGTGTATGGTTCATCCTTAACTTCCTTTCCTGTCAGTTTTATTAATGTTTTTGAAATAATCGAGAAGTTGGGTATCCACTGGCGACAGTAGCCCACCATTCCCAAGAACATCCTGACATCTCTCTTTGTTGTCGGAGGATTCATTTGTAAAACAGCTGTTATTCTCTCTTTTGATATTCTTCGGGACCCTTTTTCAATCAGATGCCCCAAATACTTTACTTCTTTTTGACAGTACTGCAGCTTTTTAGGTGACACCTAATGTCCGTTTTTCCCTAAATGATTCAATAATGCAATGGTATCATATTTGCAGCTGTCTCTGGTTTTGGATGCAATCAACAAATCATCAATGTACTGTATAAGAGTCGAATTGTAAGGCAGCACGAGAGGTTCCAGATCCTTCTTCAATATCTGATTGAAGATGGATGGTGACTCAGAAAACCCCTGAGGAATTCTGCACCAACTGTATACCTTATCCAGGAATTTGAAACTGAACAAAAACTGGCTGTCTTCGTGAAGTGGTATCGAGAAAAACACTTGTGATAGGTCTACTACGGTAAACCATTCAGCATCACAAGGAACCTGGAACATTATTACCGCTGGGTTGGGAACCTCAGGGCAGCATTTTATCACAATTTCATTTATTTTTCTCAAATCCTGCACAATTCGAACTTTCCCACAGGGTTTTCTCAAGCCCATAATAGGAGAGTTACATGGACTGCTCAGGACCTCTTTCAGAACTCCCTGTCTAAGAAAATCCGCAATTATCTGTGTCACTTCAAAAAGGACATCCTGAGTCATGTGATATTGTGGTACTTGTGGGAACACTACATCCTGCTTTATCTGCACTTTGACTGGACCTACTCCCTTGATTAATCCAACTTCCTTTACAGTCAAATCCCATACTTTCTCTGTTACCGATCCTTGCAGATCAGCAGGTAGATCGATCAGGGTAAACACTGGGAATAAAGTAATTAGAGGGTAATCTTCATTCATCTCTCCTCCTTCTTCTATGAGTTGACCCTCATCTGCCTCATCGTCACTGTTTGTCTGCACCTCTATTCCACCATTGGAACAGGTAATTGAACATTTGGTTTTACACAATAAGTCTCTTCCTAACAAGGATACTGGGCTTGAATCACATACAACAAATCTATGCAGGCCCTGGAAATTTCCGATTTCAACCTGCACTGGGTCAGTGATTGGATTAGTCAGGTACTGGTTAGCCACACCAACCACTCGTATGGTGCGCCCCGAGAGAGGTAATCTTGGTACCTCTGCACTGCGAACCGTAGAGCGTGTAGCTCCCGTATCAACTAAAAATGAGACCTTATAGCCCATTACTTTTCCCTCCACATATGGGCCTCTCTGGTCTACCTCTAGGGATGCTGCGAGTCTGCACTCTTCGCTGTCTGAGCTGTCATCTGACCAATCCTCATTCATATCATTTTCACCTCGTAATGGGAATTGTTGTACAGTGTTGTTTTGATTTGTTACCTGACCTGTGACCTGCTGAGGAAGCGTCACCTGTTGCTGTCCCATCGGAGCTAGGGGTAACTGCATTTGCTGTCTAGGCACCATAGGGATCTGCTGTTGTATTGGTTGTACTGGGAGTGTTTGGAAACGCGGCATTTGCATTTGCTGCATGGGTTGCACCCCTGACATTTGCACCAAATTATTTTGATAGTTCTGATTCTGGTGTCTCATTCTTGGACCTCGTGAATTTTGTAGTGTACCGGCATTAACACTCTGCTGAACCGTACCATCCTGCATTATATTCAGACAATCCTGTTTCCAATGTCCCACGCCCCCGCACGCATGACATGGTGACATCTTTTTCACTCCTTGACCATCATTTTGAATAACAACGTTATTCATGTCCGAACCACGGTTTACAAACCCTCGACCTCTACCTCTCGGCTGTGCCTGAAACACACCATTCAATTGCGGTTGTTGCTGTTTCATTTGCTGAACACCATTTCCCTGTATTCCAGCCTGTGCAGCCCTTATCTGCATCACCATCACTTTCTCCTTTAACTTTTTCTGCTTCAACTCAATTTCGTCACTACAGTATTTCGCATACTGTAATACTTCATCAATCGGTTTAGCTTGCCAACAAATCAAATGATTTTTAATCATTTGGCTGACCTCCGGTCTCAGCCCTTCGACGAATCTGAACACAAGATGATTCATGTCCTTCGGTTCAATTGTTTCAGTACCACTGTAATGTTTGAATGCCTTCAACAACCTTTCATAATATGCATGTATTGACTCTTTAACCTATTGAGAGGTCCGGTCGATTTTCTGCCAATCAGTCACCTTCGGCGACACCTTTTGTTTCAAAAACTCAATTACTTTATGATAATATTTCATCACCTCTTCAGAAGGTGCTCCAGTCACTTTATCCCTTGCTGGTTCCTTTGTGGGCCAATCTACCCCTCTCTTGCACTCAAGCCACAAGTCTGGCGGAACAATAATCTCAAACAATGTATTTAAATCTTCCCAGAGACATTTTGCAAGCTTCACGAATCTATCTGTCTGTTGATACCACTCGATCGTTTTTTCCCTTAACCTAGGATAGTCATTCGTAAAAGACAAAGGGGGTGATTCTGATTCTGGCGGGCGGCAGAGGCCGCCTGCCAGAATTCCGCCCCCATTATACCGCTCCGCGGTCAGAAGACCGCAGAGGGTATTATGAGTTTTTCCCTGGGCTGGCGGGCGGTCTCCAAAAGACCGCCTGCCAGCCAGCCCAGGGAAAAACTCCCTTCCCACGAGGATGCCGGCTCGTAATCGAGCCGGCGGAGTGGGAAGGTGCGACGGGTGCAGTGGCACCCGTCGCATATTTCAGTGTCTGCAAGGCAGACACTGAAATACTTTGCGGGGCCCTCTTATGGGGGCCCCTGCCGTGCCCATGCCATTGGCATGGGCACGGCAGGGGCCCCCAGGGGCTCCGCGACCCCCCCTACCGCCATCCTGTTCATGGCGGCTTTCCCGCCATGAACAGGATGGCGGTAGGGGTGGTCAGAATCCTCATGGCGGCGGAGCGCGCTCCGCCGCCATGAAGGATTCCCCCGAGCAGCGGTAAGTCGGCGGGAGCCCGCCGACTTGCCGCTTCTGACCGCGGCTGAACCGCTGCGGTCAGAATGCTCGTGGGAGCACCGCCAGCCTGTTGGCGGTGCTCCCGTGGTCGGTGGCCCTGGCGGCCACCGGCCGCCAGGGTCAGAATGACCCCCAAAATGTCTCCCCTGGACCAAGGCACATGCACCAAAACACCACCAGCTGTTTCTCTCATAGGTAGGATTTTTACTGCATCTAAATTAGGTGTGACTGTTGTTTCATTAGATCCTGAACTATCTTTTTTTCCCTTATCTCTTTCCTTCATCCATCGGCCTTCCCATTTCTCTAGTGCTCCCCAAATTTGTGCGCTTTGCAGCAACTCTTTCAAATGTGTCTTCATGCCTGCGGATCTCATGTGTTCGAAATCTTTCGTGTCAAAATCTAACCTATAACTTCGTTTCAAATGTTTTGTGTTTCCAATGTCGATATTGTATTTGTCTGCCAAATTCGTTAATTTCTGGTGTACTTTGCCTACCTTTTTGGTAATTTTAGGGCATAAGTACCTTAATTCTGCCTCAGTATAAGACTCCAACCTATTTACTCCCATTGTTCCATCCGCCAATTCAGCAGCTTCTGCTCCTAGTCGTACTAGATTCAGGTATTCATTTTGTTTTTCTTTTTCAGGTTCGATTGTAGTCGCTGTAGTCTTTTGTGATGTGCAAGTTTTCTCTAACCACTCATTTAACTGTTGTACTGTAAAACCCTGCAGTGAAATGTTCCCTGCGTGTATCATTGGAGTGTATGAGGTATTTGTACTCATAGTTTGGGGAGTCAGGACTCCCAACCCTGCTTGTCGCATTGCCTCAAGAGGTGCCCCTATTGGACTGAGGTCCATTAAGGGTCTTGATTGCTCACAAACCTGTTCTCCCTGGGCCATTATTTGTGGAGTTCTAATAGGCCCTCCTCTTATCATTTCATGAGTCATAACTCCCTGTTCACACGTCCTTGTTTTCTCCTGTGCATATAACGGCACCGGGGGACCAACCGTAATGGGTAGTGATATAGCGGCAGGTGTCTGGCCTGCTCCCAAGCTTCTTGGGGCTTCAACACCATAAGTCTGCTCTAATAATCCTGGTGCAGGTTCTTTCAAAGGACCCGCTACTGGGTTGTACCCAGGTATCAGTTGTGGCGGTTGTGACACTAACTGTGGAGTTGACTCAATCTGTATTAACCTTGGCTTTGTATATATCGGGTCTGGCGGCACCACCAAGTTCGTAATAGTCTCGAGTACAGGAACATCGGGGTAAATTCTTTTTATCTGTGGTGGAGGCTGTAACTGTATCGGCGAGTCTGGTGCAGTGGGTACACTGACACCATTCTGTATCAAAGCTGTATCGCTAGTCTGCACTGTATCAGTAACACCCTTCTCCTTCGTCTGGTTCCCAGGATCCAAGCTAGTACTTGGAGCACTGTCGTTCACCGCGTATGGTGGCGGACGATCATGTAACAATCTATCCATAAATGCCTCATCATCTGAATCATCCTCCTCTTCCCAGGATCTTTTATTCTCTTTGTGTTTGCCTGATTCTTTGTCAGTTTTGCAGGAAGCTTTCTTTCCCTGTGTCTCCTCTCCCTGGGTTATTGCCGGAAACAGCTTCAACCCATCCACTATTCCTCGTCTCCACATTTTGTTCTCATTATCCCACCTAGCCTCTGCATAGGATTTTTCTGCCCTTGTCAATCTTCTGTGAAATCTTTCTTGTCTATGTTTAAGAGCCATCAGGTCCCAAATTGCCAAAGCCTCATATTGTGCTGGTCGAGGAGGTGGTTTCTGCGTACTTAACATCCACCTCAAATTTTCTAACACCTTTTGATTGAACGTTCCATGTTCCGGAAACGCTAGACACCCCTCCTTCTCGGTTAATTTGCGCCATTGTTTTATCCATAAACATGGTGCAACACCCTTTTCCTCCATAACCGTGTAAGCTGGTGTACCCTCAGGTGGTGTAGGTTCCCCATCAGTTGCAACAATATACACATCTCCTTTCAAAGCGCGTTTAAATGCCTTAACAAAATTCATTTTATTTGATATTTAATCAGAAAACGGCTTAGTTCCCAGGACACTCTTCACCTACCCTTTGCTCAACCTATTGCCTCTCACGGACGGCAGCCAATCCGTGCGCGACCCCTCTCGGCATCTGACCTATCTCAGCGCGGCACCACTGACGTCACACTCACACACACTGTAGGTGACAAAGTCTTGCGGCTTGTCCACACCTCGCTAACTCCTTACAACTCATACAAACTAATGCGAATTATTGCTAGCACTTAAATGACAACACAAATCTGCCGATTTTTACTACAGGAAGGGTAACACATTCGCTTCAGAACTTTACAGAGATTTCACTTGAAGCCTCGGCCGCTACTCTCTCCTTCTCAGTTCCCTCATACGCAAGCAGAATTCGACCTGCAAATCCTACCCTCGACTTGTCAATGACTCCTTCTAGTGCACTTTAGAACTTGTCAAATCTCCATCGAAGGTTACACACATGCATCATAACTCGAAACTCGACTTGTCAACCACGCCCGATTGACCTACTAAACCGCACAGATTACGACATATACCATTTTAACATCATACTCCGGAGTCTTAGACCTCAATAGGCCCGTATACAACAACCAACCACGTCGATAATTTTGAGCAACAAGCTCTGCATTCACATGAAGTACGCCAACTTCCCTACTCTCATACTGTGGAGTACGCCCACTCCTTCTAAACAACACTTAATTTGGCCTAATCGCACTCAAATATTCACAATCACCTGCAAAGTGCATAAGATTTAATAAGCGCAAAAGACCCTAACCACACATACTATGGCACCGAGAACATTCCCAACTCATTTAGGCAGGCTCCGAGATCCCGGGAAAGCCATGGCGAATCTAGCAACTCATCATCTTTCCAAATTGCATTATCACAAGAAAACAAATTAAACAATGAAACTCCGTCCTAGGGCCCCCAAGGGCCAAACCGTACTCTGCTACCAGAACTGTTAACGCGTCCGTCTATGTTAATCTATACACATCAGGACTCGTTTTAGGCCAATGAATCTTTGGACCCAGTGGTGAGACACCGTAGGACGAGATAACTGATCAAAACACCAATCAATATGTCAATAACATTGTCAATATTTAACACCAAAATATATCTCGCTTTAGGCATTAATAAACATTTGGCGCAACCATGACCTTTCAGTCATGAATAACCACACCTTAATTAAGTTTTATGAGTTTCATTCCCTATTGATTACAATCTAGTAGCAAAGGCATCAATCTCAAGGTCAAGAAGCATATAAGCACTATTACAAGATGACAACCACAGTAAGCTTTCAATAGTGCAGTAATCAGAAGCATAGATAATCAGATGAGTATAACCAGATCACAATACATCGAATGTTCTAAGATACAAGTTCAGCATAGCATCATGTCAGTCACGTCAGTTTGTCAGACAAAATGAATACCTCGTCTAACCTCTAATTAGCATTAGCATGTTGGGCGTCATGCAAAACAATTTTGAACACCAATATGGAAAACATCTAACTAAGGTCTCTAATCAAAAACATACAGCAGTTGGTACCTAGAAAGAAAGGCAAATAAACGATTTTTCATTAGCAACATTATAATTACCCTCCTCTGATTAGGTCAGCATTCAGGATTAGTCTTCGTCTTCAGGACATCAGTTAGATCGCCGTCAGTCTATCTAAGTTTAAAAGGCAAAGACACTCTCCTCATAAGGAGAAAAGTGTAGGGGCAGTCTAATGGGCAAGGATGGTTTTCTCTAAGTCTCAGGTCACCAAATAGAGTGACAGAGTTTCGAGATGCAATCGGTATCATTCCCTACCTAATGCGCCTTGTTTCCTGTGTCATGGGTTTTTATCCCTTTTTCGTGATTCATTCCCCCAAAATTCTATTGGTCAGTCAATACACCCTACCATTGTCAACCTATCAAATTATACATTAAGTAATGCATTTTGTCATTTTGGATAATTTATCATGTTCTAATTGGTCATCATAATTGACGTATTTTCGTAAGTGGCTCATCCGGGGTTACTTCATTGTCTTTGCACGTATCAGGTCAAAAGTTATCTTCTTCTCGCTCCATCGTCCTTGGAAGTGTCCATTAATGTTTCAAAGCGCATAACTCTATCCTAAAAGCTGCTAGTATGCGGATGGGAAAATGTGGTCCTGTTGCAAACTATTGAAAGGAAAAGAACAATCGCTGGGTCATGGCCTTTTGTGAGTCAGCATACTGAAGAAACTGAAAAATACAGTTTAATATGAGAGCTACACAGCTTTGCGTGACTCTTGCTAACTTAAGATATACGAGTTCTAATGAAGGCAGTGTTATGCGTTTAAATGTGCACAGTTTTAGCAGTTTATGAATGATTATTTCTTATAGTTGACATTAGTTTACACACACATAAAATCCTTTATGTTAATTAATATATTTCAATGAATATTTTATTTGATGCAGTATTGTTAATCATAAGCATTTCACGTCTATAATATGTAATATAAAGCTACGGTCTCTCACCTCTATCTTAACTTTTTCATCTTTCTCTAGATATGGTGACTTAAAGACAGAAGGTCCGACTCCATTTTAGGGAGGCCAAGGCTCAATTTTCTGTATCTTTGCAAAATCATCAACATGTCTGTCTTTGACACAGATGTCTGTCCTTGTCATTCCAAGCACTGTGAAACTGTCAACTCATTTAGATATAGATATCAACAAAACAGCTGATGTGACATCAGTCTGGAACAAGTGCCTTGTTACCTCAATTTTTCAAGGTCAAACAAAGACCAGAATTCAAAATAGGGTAATCTGAATTGTCTGAATTTTACCACAGATGTATAAAGGAATGTGTCTTAGACTAGCATCATGATGTTAGAAAATTCACACTCTCACAATCCCTCCTGTGATGACTATTTATGTCATCATATAAACCCATAATAAATGTATTTATTATCATCAACCTCTTCAAAATTTGGTCTCATTTATTTTCACATTATTTCTCTTTCTCCTTCTATTTTCCCCATAAAATGTAGTCATTTGTATATCAAATGTATTCCGATTCTTTTCAGCTTTCTCTTTTTCAAACATTTTATCATTTTATATGTTCCCCAGATTCAAATCAGACAAAATACAATAATTGACACCCATTTTGCTATTATCAAAATAACACTTCTTCCCACATTACTAAACCAATTTCCCACAGCTGTAATTCCCTTGCCAGTTTTTTTCCCCCAAACTGTAGTTTCTGTTAGTTCTTTTAAATCTCCTTTGTTAATTGTTACATTTTTAAATAATTCTTTAACTTTTCCTGAATTATCAGGTATGTATGAGCAACAATGATTCAAACCAAGTAATTTGCAAACTATGCCCTCTTTTGCTAAAAGAATGTCTAACGCAAGGCAGTTTTGAAGTGCCATAGCTCTTGTAGCAGCCAACTCTGTACCTAGAAGAATGATAGCTCCAGAATATCTTGTCAACATGTTATCCACTATTGTAGACAACTTCTGTATCTTGATAGAATTCAAGACCACTCCCACTGAAGGAATTATAGCCCCAGAAATGTCCCCCACAATGCTACAAATTGATTCTCGCTTGTGTCTCATTTGAAATTTCATCGTTTCAGGTATCTTACTCAAGTCTTCCAACTGATAGATTTTTGAAAAGACTATTCCCAAATAACATGTTCCATACCATCCTCTAGGAAGATGGTAATAAGCATTTCTCCCACAAATATAGTAAATACAAGGTACTGGTGGATCTTGTCCATTCATCATAAAATCCCACTTACTCCTAAACTTAAAAACATATCTACACTCACTCTTTCCCACAAACACACTATCATTCTTACTCCAAGGTCTATATATACAAAGTCTTCCCACGTGTTCAGCATCTAATGTTAGTTTTCCTTGTTTAGTAATATCAGTATAAGATTAATCAGTCCAGGTTTTCTACGTATTATTGCCTTATCTATCTTTGCCTTTTTTTCTCTTCTTCTATCTTCTGTGTTATCTCCTGTGTGCGAATGCACTTCCAAAAATCAAAGTAGGCTTAAAGAAATCTCTCATAATAAAATGTTATTATCTTTGGCTATTCTATCAAATAACCTATGACAGGTACAAATGAAAATACTGTATCATAATTTGAATAGAAATCCTGAAAATATTCTTGATTATAGAAGCACATTAGTAAAAGACTGCAACTTACAGCATAAACTACAGACAAGCTATGGTAAGTAGCACCTTCTTCCACTGAAGTCAGAATCTGTGTACATACATAACAATCTTTTGCGTCCATCAACTCAACATACTCATGCAATAAGCGATAGAAAACATTAGAAGAAAGCTCTTTCTCTTCATGTAAGTATTTAACATCTATTCTAAACTTATCTTTTGTTAGTGATGTAGCAGTTATATCTGAAGAATTATCAATCTTTGCAGTATGGTTGGTTCCATTTGTCTCATAAACAGTCACCCCTATAAACAACAATAAACACATTAACACACTCGCTGCTGCCAATCCAATACTTAGAACTTTACAACAACTAATTCTATTGTTTTGTTTATGAAAATTTCTCTTAGTCTCCATAGTCTAAAAAAATTTAAAAAACAAAAGTAAAAAAAAAAAAAAAACGTTTAAAAATTAAGCAAAAGTAAACTATCACAAATCCCTCCATTTTTTTTTTTCAAAATTCATTCACACTGGGCAGTCTCTCTTTGTAAATTTTTGGTATAGCAGCTTGTCAAATCCCGTTATTCATTTGTCAACTCCAGTCATTAATGTCTCTCTTAAGCACGACTTTCAAATAATTTTCAATATCTTTTCCTAAAGTCTTTTCTTGTAATCTTCTCGTGCCAGAATAACATTTTTCAATATCTCTGTCAAAACAATAGCTCAAAATTCTTCTTGCCAATCATTTGTAGTTAAATATGCCCTCTTTGGTCCAGCATATCACTTGCTTGCAACTCTCTTTCTTTTCAGTATTTTACTACTTTCACCTTCTTCTCCACTAGTATTCTCTCCTTCATTCAACTCGTTTTCCTCCTGAATTGGTGGTATTACATTAACTCTCCCACTCTTTGAACTTTTTACTGGCCAATTGTCTCCTTTTAAAGTCTTTTTTGTCAACAATTTTCTCAAGATTGAGCATTCACTTGCCTAAGTACCTTTTTCTTCCATCGTTCCCACAACTGGTTCAGGAAGAGTAAAATCTACTTTCCCAATGGGGTCAGTCCTTTGTTCAGTTTGGTATGTCAAAACACTGCTTCTGAGGACACTCTCCTCTGAGCAGATCTTCTCTCAGCCAAATCTTTCTTATCACCCTCATTCGAGGACACCCTCCTCTGACCAGAATCAGTCAAACTTTCTCTTTCTTCATGAACAGACTCTTCTACTCCTTCTATAGATTGTTAAGCTTCTTCTGCATTTTGTTCCTTTTCATCTGTTATAGGCACATCTCTCTCATTTTCAATGTTCTGTTCACTTTCCTTCTCTTTTCTCCCTAAACTGTTGGTAATCTCAACAGTTCTTCTTTTCTTTCAGTTGGTTCATTCACTTTTCTCGTGTGGCTAGCATGCACCCAGTTCAGCAAACCTGCACACTTCACAGCTGTTGTTGTTGTAAGTATGATTTGTTAAGGAACTTTCCACCGTGGTTCCAGGCAAGGCTTTCTCACATGCTTCTGTATGAGCACCCAGTCACCAGCTCTCAAGCTGTGGCCTTTACCTTGCATCTGTTGCACTGGTGTAGCTTCCACCTGATGAGAAAAAGACCGAACCACATCAGCTAGGCTTTTGCAATAATCTAGCACCATGTCATCTGTAATATTCACAAGTTCATTTGCAGATATTGCTGGCAATCTCATTGCCCTCCCCATCAGGATCTCGTGAGGAGACAACCCAGTCTTCTTATCAGGAGTGCTTCTCATTGACATTAGCACTAGTGGTAAAGCATCTGGTTGTTTTTAAATTTGTTGATGCACATACGTTTGCCAATCATGACTTTAAAGTTCTATTCAACTGCTCTACAAGTCCTGAAGCTTCTGGGCTATAGTTACAATGTAGTTTCGGCTTAATGTTTAATGCTGAGAAAAGCAATTTTATCCCTTTGTTATTGAAGTGGCTTCCCCTATCTGATTCTATAGAGACTGGGAAGCCAAAATGTGGGATTAGTTCTCCCAAGAGTAACTTAGCTACTGTAAGGCTATCATTTCTCCTTGTTGGATATGCCTCAATCTAGTGACTAAAAATACACACAACCCCAATTCATATTTCAAACCAGCGCACAGAGGCATCTCAATAAAATCCATTTGCATCCTTTGACTGGACCTCCTGCCATACCTATATGTACTATGTTGACAATTGTTCCTTTGCCGACATTAATTTGCTGACAGACCACACACCTATGGCAAACCAGTTCAGCAACTTGTCTGAATTTTGGATTGTACCAAAACTGTTTAAAACATTTGATCATTGTATCTCTCTCTATGTATGCCTGACCATGATAGTATCTGGCCATCTGTGTCAACAGACTGTTTAGTAAAACCACTTTTCCCTCTATCGTCATCCAAATGTTGTCTTCTCTTTGTATGCAGTGATGTCTTAACCAATCCCTACTCTCGTCTTCTGAAACATTGTTCTGTATGGCATTTAACTCTTCTAATGTCTCAACAATTGCATTGTAAAATTTGCATACACTTCATCATTCTCAGACATTACTTCCCAATTTCCTTTGAATTAAATTCCGTTCAGAGCACAACATTTTGCAACCTGGTCTGCATAAGCATTTCCCAATGTTACATAAGTCCTCTCTGGTGTGCGCTGAATTCAACCACTGCAATTTTCTCAGATTTCAGTACCCAATCCATACTGACTATCAGTGTAGATTGTTACTTTCATCTGGTCTGACAATAGGCATGCTCTAGTAAGAGCCATCAATTCTGCAACTTGAGCAGAAATTACTCCTTTAAGCCATGAGGCTTCTAGTATGCCAGTAACTGTACACACCGCGTAACCTGCTCTCAATGCACCCCTGTTGTCTCTTAGGCAAGTGTCATTAATGTCACCCCTTGGTTTTGTGAATAATTCTATCACCTCCAAACAATCATGTTCAAAGTCATCTATTCTATGTGGATCTTCTGCCAAAGTTTGGTCTTTGATGCAATCAACAAATCATCAATGTACTGCACCAAAGTCGATTGGTAAGGCATTACCAATGACTCCATGTTCTTGAATCTGATTGAAAATTGATGGTGATTCCGAAAACCCTTGCGGAATTCTACACCAGCAATAGACTCTGGTTAGGAACTTGAAACAAAAGAGATATCTGCTGTCCTCATGTAGAAGCACGGAAAAGAAAGCTTGCCACAAATCAATTCTGTAAACCATTCTGCATCACATGGAATCTGAGACATTATCACTGCTGGATTTGGCACAACTGGACAACATTTCACCACAATCTCATTTATTTTCCTCAAATCCTGGACAAGATGAATTTTTCCATTTGGCTTTTATAAACCCATTATTGGTGAAATGTAAGGGCTACTCATAACTTCTTTTAAGACTTCCTGTTCCAAAAATTGTTCAATCAAAGGTCTTATCCCTCAGATTGCCTCATTGGTCATTGGATATTGTGCAGTTTGCAGAAACACTACGGGGCATATTTATAATCTGTTTGCCCCGGAATTGCTTCGTTTTTTTTTACGCAAATCCGACGCAAAGCTAACTCCATATTTATACTTTGGCGTTAGACCCATCTAGCGCCAAAGATCTTGGAGTTTGCGCCATTTTTTAGCGTGGACACCTTCCTTGCGTTAATGATATGCAAGGTAGGCATTCCCGTCTAAAAAATGACTCTGAGGCATGTGCGCCGTATTTATACTACCGGGCAAAAATGACGCCCGGGAGTGGGCAGGTCAAAAAAAATGACGTCCAGCCGCTTTTGCGTCATTTCTTAACGCCTGGTCAGGCGTTAAGGGACCTGTGGGCTCGGAAGGAGCCCAGAGGTGCCCTCCCATGCCCCCAGGGACACCCCCTGCCACCCTTGCCCACCCCAGGAGGACGCCCAAGGATGGAGGGACCCATCCCAGGGAACTTAAGGTAAGTTCAGGTAAGTATTTTTTTTTCTTTTTTTTTGTGGCATAGGGGGGCCTGATTTGTGCCCCCCTACATGCCACTATGCCCAATGACCATGCCCAGGGGACAGAAGTCCCCTGGGCATGGCCATTGGGAAAGGGGGTATGACTCCTGTCTTTGCTAAGACAGGAGTCATGTCAATGGAGGGTGGGAGTCAAAAAAAATGGCGCTAATCGGGTTGAGGCAGATTTTTTGCCTCAGACCGACTTGCCCTATTCTTTGACGCCCAAGCTCCATTTTCCCCTACGCCGGCGCTGCCTGGTGTGGGTCATTTTTTTTGACGCACACGGGTCAGCTCCGCCGGCTAACGTCATTCCATAAATAAGGCGCCCACATGGCGCTTTGGAATGGCGTTCAATTTTTTGACGCACAACTGCGTTGGCGCAGTTGTGTGCCAAAAAGTATAAATACGGCCCTACATTCTCTTTCACTGTTACCTTGACTCCTTCAACTTCTTGAATCAAACCAATGTCTTTTCCTAGTAAGTCCCAAACCTTCGTCATAACTCTTTCTTGCAAATCGATCGGCAGATATTTTATTTCAAAGACTGGAAAGAAATTAATTAAATATACCAAATTATTATTCTCACTTGTCTGCTCATTTTCATCTGTTTAGTCATCAAGATCTATCAAAGGAAATTCTTGAGACACAATCCTTCTTTCGACAACAATTAACGAATCTTCTCCATCACTGTTTGTCTCACTCTCAATCCCTTTCATTGAACACAAGATTGAACAGTTTATTTTGCACAGAAAGTCTCTTCCCAATAATGACACTGGACTGGAATCACAAACAACAAAGCTATGGAAATCTCTGAAATTTCCAACTTTCACAAGAACTGGTTCTGTAGGAGTATTGATCAAATGTTTAATTGCAACTCCTACTATCTGCACTGTCTTTTCTGAAATCGATATGTCTGGAACTTCTACAATTCTCACTGTTGAGCATGTTGCTCCTGTATCAACCAGAAAATTAACCTCATGACCTTGTACTTCACCCTTCACATAAGGACCCCTCTGATCCACTTCCAATGATGCGGCCATACTCCTCATCTGAACTATCCAATGGCCATTCAGCTTTTATTTCATCCTCACTGTGTAAAGGAAACTGTTCAGCTGTTTTAACACTTTTGTTCTTTCTCTGATTTGTAACCACTTGCGAAAGCATTACCTGGTGTTGATCCATAGGGCTCTGTATCATTTGAATCTGTCTCGGCATGTGCATTTGCTGTACACATACCATCTGCACCTGTGGCTGCATTTGCTGCATTTGTGGCATTTGTACCTGATGTACCTGCTGTTGTGTATTCTGTACCTGCTATATTGGCTGTGAAGGCTGAAAACCTTGCATATTAATTTACATTGTTCTAGAAATTTAGATTTTGACCTCCATCCTAGGTCCTCTCATGCTCTGATATGGATTGACACCATTTGTCTGTTGTACAACTCCACCTTGATTTAACATCGGGCACAGTCTCTTCCAATGTCCAATTACTCCACAAATATGACAAGTTAACACCTTTTGCCTTTGTTGCTCATCCTGCATCACCACTGAACTCAAATCCACATTTCTATTGACTACCGGAAGCGTCATGCCACCTTGACCTCTGCCTCGACCTTGACTCAGAAACAAACCATTTCCCTGTGACATCTGCTAAAAATGTCCCTGTAATCCTGTCTGTGCAGCCTTAATCTGCATCACCATCACTTTTTCTTTGAACCTTTTCTGCCTTAGCTCAGTTTCATCACTACAGTATTTAGTATACTGCAACACCTCGTCAATTGGCTTTACTTGCCAGCAAATTAAATTATTCGTAATCATCTGATTTATTTCTGGATTCAACCCTTCAACAAACCTGAACACCAAGTGATTCATGCTCTCTTTCTCAATTGTTTCCACACCATTGAATTGTTTGAACGCTTTCAACAACCTTTCATAATATGCATGAACCGATTCCTTTCCTTCCTGTGATGTTCTATCTATGTGCTGCCAATCAACATTTTTTTGTGAAACTATTGTTTTCAAAAACTCATTGACCTTATAGTAATATTTCATTACTTCAGGAGATGGTACACCTGTTCTCAGATCTCTCTGCGGTTCACTCGTTTGCCAATCAACACTCCTTTTGCATTCAATCCACAAATCTGCTGGAACAACAATATCAAAAAGTGTATTCAGGTCTTTTCACAGACACTTTGCAAGTTTCACAAACCTATCTGTCTGCTGACACCACTCCATTGGCTTCTCTCGCAACCTCGGGTAATCATTTGTAAAACTTAAAATATCACTCCTATTCCAAGGTACATGTACACAATTCCCACCAGCTGTTTCTCTCATCGGTAGCATTTTCACTGAATATTCTGCCTGAGTCACATCATCTTTCTTTGGTCTTTCTCTTTTCTTGATCCATGTGCCTTTCAATTTATCTGATGCTCTCCAAACTTGCACTCTCTCAAGTAATTCTCTAAGATGTGTTTTCATCACTGCAGATCTCATGTGTGTAAGGTCTTCTTCCTCCATGTTTAATCTGTAACTTCTTTTCAAAGTTTTCATTTTTGACAAATCAATGTCATAATCATCTGCTATTTCTTGTAACTGCTGGTTAACTTTCTCTGCTCCTCTGGTAATTATTTTACACAAATATCCAAATTGTGCTTCGATATAGGACTCAAGTCTATTTATTCCCATGGTCCCTTCCAAAAGTAAATTTCCTTCCATTGTCAATCTCACTCTGTTTACTGTGTCTTCCTCTCTGTCTTTTATTTCTAATGTTTTTGAATTGCTTAGATCTTCCAACCACTTTGACATTTCTTGTGCAGACAAACCTTTCAAAGAAACTCCATTTGATTGTGCACCTAAGTCTTGGTCTTGTCCTAAACTTGCGCATTGCTGCGGAACCATTACTGTCTGTCCCTGACTATTATAAGATATTGTCCCTGAATTCTCAACAGGAGACAAATCTATAAAATAATTAGTCTTATTCAAAGCTTGTCCTTGTCTGGGAATTGATTTTTCCAAAACCCCATTCTGAATTTAATCAAAGAATTCACTCCACTATTGTTTACTCGTGCATACAATGAAGTTACTGGACCCATCATAATAGGTACAGTAATTGCATCTGGATTAGCTAAAGATCCAGCCCTCTGCATCTGTCCTGCACCCATGCTCTGCATCTGTGGAATCTGTATTTGAACAGGCTCTCTTATGTTCAATCCTTGCTGACCAGGAGACAACACTAAATTAGTAATCATCCTTACAAACTGAGCCTCTGGCTGTATCTCAGGAATGTTTATTTCCAACTGCTGTCTGTTGTTCAATGAATCATTGAAACTACTCTGCATCTGAACTCTTTCATTGTTCACAATACTTTTTGATATTTCTGATGTGGATGGTTCAGTAGGAGTTGTATTACTAATTCCACTCCCATTGATCCACTATCACTTCTCTGGTTCATATTTGGTGGAGGATAAGTCTCTAAAATCTCAGAAACTATTTCATCTTCACCCACCTCATCATTAAACATGACTCGTTTCAAGTCTTCCAATTTTTGTTCTTTAGTCTCTGTTGAACCCTTTTTCTTTTCCTTTCCATCTTTTGTTTCATCCTCATCCTCCTTTGTTCTTCCATGAAATAATCTAGGGCCAGATCTACGAAGCATTTTTCATGTTGCAAACAGGCTGATTCGCAGAATCGGCCCATTTGCGGTTTGAAAAATGCTTTTTGGGATGTACTAAGCGCAAACTGCGATTCGGTAACTTGTTACCGAATCGCAGTTTTTGTTTTGCAATTCGGTATTAGGAAGGGGCGTGTCAAGGGCGTTCCTTCCTAATACCAAATCCAAAACCTGCTTTATTTAAAAGCAGTCACAGACATGGTGGTCTGCTGTCTCCAGCAGGCCACCATCCATGTGAGGGTGGCCATTCCCCATGGTGTCGCAAATTGCGACCTACCTCATGAATAATCATGAGGTAGGTCATTTGCAACCCCATTGGGAATTGCAAACAGTGTAAAGCACAATGTACATCAGTTTTTGCGACTTGCAGTTTGTGAGTCACAAAACCGGATCTTTGTACATGTGGCCCCTAATTCCCTGTAGTGTTTCTACTCTCCACCTTTTCTGCTCTTCATCCCATTTAGCCTCCGCTAGCGTCTTTTCCACTCTCCTCATTTGCTTTTCAAATTTCAATGCCTGTTGCTGTCTAGCTACCAGCTCCCAAATCGCAAAAGTTTTGTATTGTGCTGCCTCGGTGGAGGTTTTAAACTTTAACCTCAAATTCTCTAAAATTCTCAAATGAAATGTTCCATATTTTCCGGAAAAGCCAAGCAACCTTCTTTTCTTGTAATTTTAACCCAATGTTTCAACCAAAGACACACTCCTGCACCCCTCTCCTCAAACACAATATATGCCAGAGTATTTTTTGGCAGACAAACTTCTCCTTCGAGTGCCGGAATATACTAATCACCTCTCAGTGCCCTTCTCAAAGCCTTGAAAAGCTTCATTTTCAACTGAATTTTATTTAAACCTGATGTCCACATCAAAAGTTATTTACAAACTGAATTAAACTAAGCAACACAAAGAATAAATAAAATGTAAAGAAAGAACAACCAATCAAGAAAAGTGACTACGATCCCATAATTTTCTTTGACCCTCTCACCTTCCAATTGCGTTACTCTATTATCGGACTGATTGACAAATCCGTGCGCAACCCTTCTCACTAATCATCCAATCCCAGCGCGGCACCACTTATGTCACACCAACACATACACACCTCCTCAGCGCGTGCGCTGAGACACTGACATAGCTTATTGTTCCGATATCTTTCACAACCCACACATAAAATCAACGCAATATTAATTTGCGAGCTAACTTAAACCAAAAATAGGAAAACAAATTTGTCCATTTACCACAGGTACGGTAAGACAAGCGCTTCAGAACCTTCTAAAGTATCGTTCAGCTTTCTCCTTCTCTTTTTCACAGTTCCCTCAATCGCGAGTAAAATTCGTCCTGCAAATTTCACTTCTCAACTGATCCTTGGACTGTCGTCTTAGTGCACTTAGTACTCACCAAGTCTCAGTATGGTTTCAATCACACCAATTATCTTGCAACCTCGACTTACCAATCTCGCCGGAGTGGTCTATTAAACTGACAAATTACAATGTATACCAAGTGTCTCGCTACAGTTGTCAATAAACTCTGGAATCTCAGACCTCTCTCCTTATGTCTGTCATCAACAACCACGTGCATATTTTTTCCTGCATTAAGCACCACACTCAAATAAAGAACACTGCTTCCCTTCTCTCATACCTATAGGAGTACGCCCACTCCTTCTAAATTCTACTTGAGTATTTCCACTCCTCTAAACTCATACTCACCTCAATCATCTGCAAATTAGCTCAAGCTTGTGCAAGCGCAAATCACCTCACTCAATTCAACCAAAACAACCAAAATACTGCTAGAAACATACCCTTCAACCTAGAGGGTCTTCAAGAACTGGGGAAAGTCACTTAAGGCAACTAGCAACTCATCTTGTTAAATCTGTATAACATTTTAGAAAAATAAAACCCAACAAACTCTGATTTTGAGAAAAGAAGAAAATCTTAAATTAACCTCATTATGACATCATCAAACAATGACGTAACCATAATCTGCTATCAAAAACGGCTGGAGTGCCACAAAATCTTAGCTATTACTTAAACTGAATAGTGGATTCTGCGCAAGAGGTCAATGGATCGAAGCGACATAGGTTTGAGGGGATGTCATCAATCAGGAATGTAATCATCAACAATAATCAATATAATCAAAGATTTCAAACCTCAAACAATAACCACACCAGTTTATTAAGAAGAATTGTAAAATGTATTTCCCTAGATTAACAATGCAAATGTCACAAAAATAAGACTCAAACACAAATGATAAGCATATAAAATGAATAATGGTTGATTAAAGTCTAATTTATCTGAGTTTGATCAAAACAGTGAACCCTATAATTTCCAAAACACTAGCTGCCCATTTTGTGCTGCAATGGGTCTCCCATGGAGTCACGATGTGCCCGAGACTGTCTTCAGTTCTTTGGAGAAGTGGCCACTAGAAACCATTTATTTGCAGATATTCAAACATATTCTACTAATTATTCACAAGAATTTGAAGGTCATAACAACCCCATTTAAAACCTCAATCAAGATGAGATTATATCAGTGCATAGTGAGGCATGTTTAATGCTGAACTGGTGTGGTGTCAGTTGAAGATGAAAAAAATAGTTTGTTTATAACAATCTCTACCAATGCATATTGAAGATTTCTTTCCCGATGCTTTCCTAATACTCAAGGTATAATTGAATACCTTATTGAAAAAATAATATTTTTGTACAAATCAATAAGCGAGCCTTGACAATGGATGTATACAGTATTAACACAATCTCCCTTTTCTGATAAATAGTCCTCTCCCCACCCTACTGTGACGATGTGGATTAACAAATTTGAGTTCATGGAAAATGACAAATACAAGGTCAAGCTCCTATGCCACCTCAGTTTGGACCTAGCCATATGAATGTCAACCTTGACCCTGTTCTTCATGGGAACAGTCCAGCCCAAACTGCCAGGCCAAGTCCTCCCTGAACTGCAACACAAGCAACGCAGGACCGGTTTCACCCTAGTTACGGGCTCATCAGTAGGGTATAGCTTGGCTCTAGTAACAGAGGGAGAAAGGGACCCTCGTCTGGGCATACCCATGCAACTTAGACGAAACATGAAACACGCAAATGGTGATGGGAGGAATGCTTGCAATTTGTCAAACCACTGCTGATCCCTCGGGGGAGCATCCCAACTCATCTTTCTCTCAGCTTGGACCCAGCCATGTACAAATCAGCCTTGACCCTGTCCCTTATGTGAACAGTCCAGCCCCAACTCCCAAGAAAGGTACTGCTTCAGCCGGACCAAAAGCAATCCAGGGCCGGTTTGGCACTACTTAAGGGTTATCAGCCAGGTACAGATGATTCCAGTGACACAGTGAGCATGGGAAAGACTTGTAGATGAATAGACTACAGTGAGCCAACAGGAAGAGCCTTAAAAAGTATCTAAAGGCTTTCTCTAGAATTCTTCCAGAGCAACATATCATTACGAAAACAAACAGTGCACATAATGGTGCATGCAGTGTTAGTAAGAAATATGAACACACAATAAACATTATGAAACAGCAGCCACAGTAATTCAAGATGGAGTCAAGGACTAGTTGAGGCTTAGTTTAGCATGGGCCAAATGGCCGTGAAAACTCAGCTTAGTACATCGCAACCTTGTAGTTAAATTGCAATAATTTTTGTTAATTTGTAGTTATGGTTTAAGTTAGAAAATAGCTCCATCAAATTCCCCTCTCTAATGATTATACTCATCACTAAAATGCCACTATTACATTTATGATGTACCAGGCATCTATTTCTGTCTTTTGCATCTCGATTCTACCAATATCTTGAGGTCATCATAGGCTCATGCTTTGATGTCTTCCAGTTACTATTGGTCACTTTTCCTCCTATTCGTTGACACCTTCTTCTTACACCCACAATTCAGTAATTGTTTATAAAAGATTTCTCCAAACAATTTAAGCAAAGGAACAAAAACAATTGTACAAATTAACACAATATTTAATGGAATTAGAAAAGAGAGCTGCACACTCGCTCCTATGCTGTCAGAGCACTTACTGACCTTTCCAAATTCCTTTACAATCTCACCAAACCAGTTACAAACTGAATCCCATAAACTTTGCTCATTAAGAGCTTTGTTTCACAAGAGATAGTAGTCATGTTTGCTTTATAACCATTAAAAAGCCTACTGTTATCTCACTTTTGTACCTTCAACACACTGCACGCATCCCCCACCTTTGCTAGAAGGATATCTAATGCAAGCAAGTCTGGCATAATCATAGCATGCATAGCCTTTAGTTGTTAAATGTTTTTACTTAGTGCACCAATGGTGTTAGAAGCATTAAAAGCCACACCAATATATGGAATCATAGCACCAAACATATTTAACAAAATTCTGTAAATCTATGCTTCATCCTTTTGAAACTGTCAAAACCCTTTTCAGAAGGCCACAGGACATGCAGGTGTTGCAGGGGTCAACCATGGGGGTTGAAGCCTTTTACTCCTGATGTCCCATGGCCTGACCTAATAGACAGAATCATAGTATCAAGCACATCCAACAATATATTTTCAAATCCAGGTCTCTTCCTTTTGAAACTGTCAAAATCCATTTCAGAGGGCCAGGGGGCATGCATGGGGGTTGAGGCATGTTACTCCTGATGTCCCTGGGCCCACACTACTATGGATCCTGAGAAACTGGGCCAAGTACCCCTTCGTCACTTGACTCTCAGTGGCAGCTGTGGTCAAGCAGTCCAAGGCTCCCTTGTTGAGGTGGGGGGGATTGTGACTACACGTTAGTGAACATGACTCATAACTCAAATATTGCACATTAGCATCAACATATCAATGTCCAGTCAAATACGTATTCATATAATAATACAAATTCCTATCCACTCGTTCTTCTTAATGTGGTAGAGGTTATCCCCCATTCACTGGTGGCCGCATCCAGAAAATGTTCACTAGTAGACCTTAACTCAAAGATATAGGTGGGCAGAACTCATGGATTTCCAATGAGAGGAATTGAGTGAAGCGGTTAAAAAACTCAATGAGCTCTGCAGAATTCCGAGAGTGAGCAGAATTTGCTAGGTGCACCCATACGCAATACTTTTTTTACATTCAGGAGCGAGATGTGTGTTCTTGCATTGAATATTTTGCACAAACTGCATCACGCTGTTCGCATGGGTGCGTCCATTTTGTTTTCTCTGTCTTTCTCCCTGTGCAAGGTTATGGGCATAACTTTTAAGCCTTCCTAAATCTAAGCAATCCTACCCTTTTCAAAATTTTCCACCCTCATTTTTCTTTATTTCATTAGTGTGTCTTTGTGTTTGTATATTTTACACTTCTGTCATTTTTTGGTGTGTTATTTAATTTTTTGTGAATTTTGAATACTATATAGATTTTGTTGCTTTTCCCTTTATTTCTTTATATTTTTTCTTTCTCCCTTTCTTATATTTCTTCCCCTTTCCTTTTTTCTCCCAGCGCCATTGCAGAGCAGGATGGCAGAGGGAGTGGCAGTGCCAGTGCGGCTGCTAACCACTTACCCTGCAGACGTCGGCGCCGCCAGGGGTGCAGCCCACCCCATTTTTATTTAGGTGGAGGTGACTGCACTCAGGTTTTTTTGTGCAGAGCCACCTCTCCTCCATGATGGCAACAGGCGGTAGGCCTGAGAGCAGTTACAGCCTTTTGTAGGGTTGACTGCTGTAGGAGAGGGTGCACCAGTTGGTACATTAGCACACTGAGGTCCTGCGCACCCAGCAGCAGTTGACACACCATTGGGTGGACATACTGGACTGTGAGGAGGAGGACCTGCTTGACTTGCTGGATGTGGCCATTTTGGTTCTTGGTTAGTAAATACAATGTTAATGTTTTTTCTAATAACAGTGCTCACTCTCAGAGGTAAGGTAAGTTTACATTACAGCAAATATTATTTGATCCAATTTTAGGTAGCCAGGTGCTCAGTGAGCATTTCCTAATTGTACTCCTCAGTACTCATTTGGGCTGATTATTTAAGAAGCCAAGCAGACTGAGGCTCCTCCTATTACCAAGAATAAGATAGTGGTAGTAATAATAAGTAATATAAATGAGTTAGCATTCCCTTATCTTTGCCTTTCTTTATGTAGCTTATGCAATCTCTCGGTGATGTGTAGTATCATAGTATGCATCTATGCATTGAAGAGAAATTGTGGCTGAGTTGCCCCATCAAAGGTGGTTGAGAAGCAATGATCATTGGTTGCAATATGAATACAATGGTAGTGGTACACAGTTGTAAATGTAGTTTAGGTTTAGGACATTTGGAGTAGGGCCTACTTGTAGGAACTGGTAAACTATGGTAAAGAATAAAAGGGGATCATTTTGTACTTCATTTATGCCTTAAATGTTTATTTTGGTATTTTTGTGTGCACTGCTGTATTTTACAATAGCCTCTTTTTTAAATCTGCTACAAAAAGTGTGTCAGTTACTTATACCCTTGCTCTACTCTCCTCTGTAACTATATTGAGCACTAGGGGGTCATTGCCTATTTTGTCTACAAAAACCTAGATACAAACAAACAACATGTTCTTCAGTAGAAGGTAATTACTAACTAAATGAGTTCACTTCAATTCATAGTTCTTCACTTACCTGAATAGATGAAGCAAGGTCTGCAACCTTGATCTTCTTACTGCAGGGTTTTCCCAAGGCCGCATCTTATCTTAATGTGGTGGGAGTAGTAGTAGCAGGCTAGCGTGCTAACGGGGAAGACACAAGGGGCACCCCGACCTATGTGAACTCCAACTGCAGGATTAATCAAAGGATTATTCATCAATGTCAACTAGATTGAAAGGAAACAGAGAGTTAGTGGGTTGTACATTATTGCATAACTTTACAAAGACTGAGACCAGACTACTAAAATGACAGTCCTTGACACACAACAAAGAGGACCTGATATGATAATAACCACTCGCAATATCAGCTTCTTCTGAGCAATGGGGAGCTAATACTTAATGACAACTAAACTTAGGAAATGAAATCCTCGAATTCAGGAGAAGTGGGCTCAGAGTAAGGAGTGGTTGGACAAAGTTAAGCGTTTACGCAATACACAGCCTGAGTGATGATGTTGATGAATGATGCGTGGGTGGGTAAATGGGATTGGTGTGGAATAATGCTCAGATAATAGAAAGTCATGCAGTGAGTTGGTGTCACTTTTACCACATCTGCCCCATCAAGTGTGTGATCCATTTATGGGGTAAAATTAATTCACACCTCAATACAAATGACACAGCCCGAGGGAAGAGGGTCAGGGGCTCAATGAATGGATGGGAAAGGGGTTTTGGGGAAAGGAGTGACAAAGACAAATTACACAAAATATTAATCAGGGCACTGAGCAGCATACCATCATCACCTGTTGTGGAAGACAATTAAGGGTTGAGTATGACACAGTTCAGTTAAATGTATTGTAAACAGTCCTTCAGCCCAGGAGAAACCCGAGATAGTTCATCTTTAATGTTCTGTCTTCTAGATTTGAAAAATACAAGTTATGAAGGCTTGAAGTTAACCCACCCAGTTCTAAAAATTATAACTGATTGCCAAATGGGGCAGTGCATCTCCATTCTTCTTGGAATGTCTGTCACTCTTGGGTGCCTGGCTGAACCTGTCCAGTAGGTAAGTTGGAGTGTTGAGCTTTGACCAAGTCTTGTATGTGCAGAAGAGGACTGGGAGAAGGCCTCCATATTGAAAAACAGTAACTGTATTATAGAATAAAGGAGAAGGACAGAAGGAAGCAAGGTAAGCTTTGAGTGTACCAAGGAGACTCAGAGGCAGAGTAAGAACATAAAGAAGTGTTTCATGTTTGAGCCTGCAATGCAGCAAACACACCCTCAGCAACATCACCCAAATCAATGTACCTCTCTCCAGTCCACAGAGCTGAGTGAGTACTAGGCCTCAGAGACTTTGCCACCATCATGGTTTCTCTTTGAAGTCAACACCTTTCTCCTTCTAGCTGTTAAGGAAGCCCCGCCCTGAGTCCTTCCATCCTCCTCCTCCTGATTCTGAGAAACTCCGTTCCAGTCCCAGGAGGTAGACTGTGTAGTGCACAACTGTTGAAGAACAAATGGAGACACAGAATTTGAGTATTTTGCATAGGTTTGTGTTTGGTAATGAAAGTGGCTGATCTGGTATCTGAAGAACAATAAAAAAAAGAGTGGACCCTGCAGGTAAATTTTGCTAAGCTTGAAAGGCCAATCACGTTCAGGAAAAAATGATCACCCATCAGCCCCCAAACATTGCAAATCATTGGAATCAAGTTTACAAATGTGTTGTACTCCCTCCCTCATTGGTTGCCACCATATACATCATCAATCACAATTCACAATCACTAAATACATCACTCATTTGTGCAATAGTTAGTAGTTACCTCTTCCAATCCAAGTACAGTTGTAGATACAACATTTTATATCCTCTTTGATGCTATAACACATTGGAGTTTGGCATTGGCAATGGCAGTCTTTTAATCAATGATCCTCTGGGGTAGCCCTGTCAGGTGATACAAAAAAGGATAGGTAATGGCATGTGAGGGAGACAGGCATTGTCTTCAATTTCCTGAAGGGAATGTGGAGGCTTCTTCACTGCAGATGGGTCCAACACCAATCCAGCTATATAATAATATGTGACTAAAATATGATGGAGCCGCATAAATCCAACACAAACATAATGTTCCACTAGCTATTTTTTTGCAAAGAAAGAAAGAAGTTCAATGAAAAATAATAATTACAAAGTTCTATGGTGGCACTGGCATACTCAGTCTGGGAAGTAGAGTTTGTCCCCAAACTCAGGTGATTCACCCAGAAGTTGGTCAGCGAACACACTTGATTCTGACCTATCCTTCTTCTCCTCCTCCTGGTGTAGTTTCGGTATAACCAAGTGGTATGAAATGTTGGGTAATTTTGATCATGGTCAATTTCTCCATGTTTGGAGGTGACAGACTGGTCCTTCTCACTGTAACAACTGTGCTTGCTGCACTGAACATACACTAAGCAGACACCTGGCTACAGGACAAGCCAGATAATTTATTGCCAGCCTGCTGAGCTCTGACCATTGACACATTTTCCCATACCAATACACTGATGGGTTTTGATCCACATACACCTATTTCGGGGCATCCAGATACTCCTGGAACATCTTCTGAATGGTCATTGCTGCTGCCACTTGCCCGTCCTCTTTTTGCTTCACCTCTGCATGGACTTAAGACCTGCCACTTGAAACCAAGCCAATGCAGAGGTTGGGTCTTTTGCTATTGTTGCTGCTGTTCTTGTTGTTGGCTGCTGTGATGAGACAAGACTGTCCTCTCTGGAAGTTGAAGGCAGCACCCCAGAGCTGTTGAGTGGGACTCTACATTCCAGCCATTCGTCTTCTTGGTGCCTGGCAAGCTCAACAATCCATCTCTTGTATTTTGAAACATCCCCTTAAGAAAAAAGAATGAAAGTGGGAGGAATTGTTTTGTTATGGATCAACTAGGGTGGTGCAGATGTACTCTTTGGATGAGATAATGCCATTTTGCAGCTTTGGATTACAAGTCAAGCAATAGCTTAAGCCCTCAACCATGGCATATGTTTTTGTTCCCACCTCCTAGTGCAAACTTTTCAGGCACCTTTTTTTAGATGGTCCTGTAGCTTATGCAACAATGGGATTACTAGGCTCATCATACTGTCCTCCTTGCTAACTTATCTTCAAAAGGGAGCACCATCTGTGTCAGGCATTTGACTAGGGACCATTTGTCTGCATCCATGGTCATAGCTTTCCCAATTGCATCCCCTCCTCTTTGTATGACATGGTCATTGATCTGGCTGTACTGCTCAAACAGACATTGCAACCTATCATAGATTGAGTTCCAACATGATGGCACCTACAGTATCAGGGTTTTAACTGCTACTCTATTTGCATGCTGAATAATTCACAACTGCTTCTGTGCTTTAAAAGAATGGCTGAAATGAGAGGAGATTCATCTGTAGGTGGTCAGTATATTGCTGACAATGTCTTCGTTTTTTAGAAAGTCTTGGACATCAGGTTGATGCAGTGTGGCGAGCATAGAAGCCTGAAATAGCCACCATCTGCCATGGCCTTGACTATGTTACTACCATTGCTAGTGGCAGCAAATCGAGAGACCTCTGGGTTGCAGTCATTCAGACACCTTGCTGTTACATTCTTCCAGGATGTTTGCAGCTCTATGTGATTTCTCCATGGTGAACATGGCTACTGTTGCATGCCACAAAATGCTCTTAAAGCTTTCTTTAAGGCCAAGATCTGTAGTTAGCTTTTGCTTTACCACTGCAAAAGAGATCCAATGTGCAGCGTTGCACATGTAATCAGTAGACTGATAACTGATCCACATGTCTTTCTTCAGGTGGACAGTGTGGACAACACTTTGCTGCAAATCCTGTACAATATAGTGCAGCACATTGTGATGTAATGTTAGAACAGCAACTCTGGCAAAATAGGTCAGACTTCGAGCCTTCCATTTTGGGCAGATGACTCCTTACACATGAGAAAAAGAGAGGAGGTCCAGCACTGATATTTTTTCCAGCTTCCCATTGTACAAACGTGCCATTGGGTGGTTGCAGTCATAGGTCCGCTCCTGCCTAAACATGCCCATAATAATAGCCTGGATTGTCTTCTTTTGTGGGCCACTGGTGTAGTGACTCTCAAGAAGTAGGTGATGGTACACTCAATCTGCGCTTGTGCCATTGTGAGGTTGCTTAGGCGGGTGATTCTGGTGCACTGCTGGGGATAGGGTTGCTTTGTGTGAGGATGTTACCCTCTTCTTCCTCAGCTTCCATTGTGATTTGACAAGATGTAGCTGATATTCACCGATCACCTCACCTTCACCACCACAACCACTTTCAGAAACTTTTTTAAGGTGCTCCTCCCACTATTGCATGACATTTTTTCATATGGGCCATCTGGCCTTCAGTATCATAATGTGAACCAGGCTTACCTTGATAAACACTTGCACGGCAAAAGAAGCATATTGCAATGTTCTCCCCCTGTTTGCTAATTGGAAAAAGTTCTAATTTGGAGAGGAGTACTTTCTTACTGGGCTATTGTCGATGTCTGAAGAACAACTGGAGGTAAGTGGGTGTGTTGATTGACTCTCTGTAGTACATACACCTACTGAGGTAGGGGGTGGTGCAGGTCTCAACTGGGGCCTTACAAATAAGGGAACTGCTGCAACTCCAGCAATGCGAGGAGAGTCCCATAGGAAAAAGCACAGCATTAACTATACGCCTGCTCCAAGCAGGCAGTAAAAGTTTGATGTAGTGAAGTCATAGAATGATGCAGTGAAAAGTTGTACATTTTCACTGTGTCACTTCTATGTGAATGCCTAACCTTCATACATTATACTTGTGCAGGTAACATGTGACGCAGGACTTTACAAAACTGACACATTGGGCCCAATGCGTCAGTTTGTAAATATGGAGCACTGTAGTGCACTGTGTCAAAGACATGATGCAGCGGTGGCGCAAAGGGTTTATAAATGAGGCCCATAGTGTTTCCTGACCACTCATTTGCTGACCTGTTCTTGGGTTTCCTTCTGAAGTCACACAATTGTAGGGCACGCCTTCTGTATCTTGCAGAAAGCTTTCTGGGCACATTGCTCAGCAACTAACAAACCCAGTAACCCTGGAAGCAACCAAACCTCCAGCAACTGGTCAACTTTATGACCCTCATCCTCCACTCTGTCTGCAGTAGAAGCAATGACATCCACTGCCATTGCCTTCCAGGGGAGTAAGCCTTTTCCTGCAAACTACCTTGTCCCTGGAAATTATCCCCGTCCCACTCTGAGACTGATGTGCAGTCTGTGCTCTGGTTAACACAGCTGATATTGTCCAATCCATAAAGACTTCTGGTCCTGGCATCAAGTCAGGGACAATCAAATAATTGCCCAGGAGACATCTAGCTCCTTGCTTTTCTCTTACCCCAACATCAATTACAGCTGCTTTGCCGTTCAGCTCAATATCAACCCGGCAAACAAATATTCCTTGACCTCTCCACTGGCTACCAATCCTGCATCCTTTGTTCCAGGGAATATTTCCTCAGGCCTAAGGTATTTCTTCTCAACCTCATTGAGGAAGGCTCCAGTATCCCTCAGCGCAGACACCTTCCTCCCACTTATATCAAACTTCATTCACAAACCCCATTGTGTTAAGATGTGCGTTTTTCAGATCATCTTGGTCCCTCTTGGGAATGTCCATTGCTACTAGGTTAAGAGCAACTAGTCCCTCTCAGGTACTGTCTTCCACGTGTAACATGCTTGCTATCACAGGTGTCACTGGGTCAAGTTCTTTCTCTTTACAATATCTTTTAAAATGTCCCACCTTGTGGCTTTTGAAGTAAGTCACCACCTTGGACTTGGAAGGACTTCCTTACCTTCCCTTCTCCTCATGCTTCTTTCCGGATGCACCATTACCATTACCATGTTTTCTGGGTTGTCCTGGAGTCCTATGAGATTTATCCTGGCCCTTTCCTTCCAGTTTGGAGCCAGTCTATCGAGAGCTTTTCTGCCCTTATGGCCCAGCCCCTTATAAACCTTATTAGTTAACCATTTATCAGCGACCCCTGTACATTTTGTTGGACCCCTCTGTGTCAAATCAGTCAAGTATTGTCTAAGTGGGGTAGAGCACTCCTCCTTGAGTCATCTGTCACTATCAACTGATTAAGGACTGAAAATCCTTGGCCTCCATCCATCTTACCCACTCAGTCTACTACATGGCAATACACTGTGAATCAAAATCTCAAAAAGAACACCATCTGCTCTCCTGCAGTCACAGAATATCTGCAAGCATTATGCTGGTGTAGGAAGTTGGCTCTGTATGTGCTATTTCAAAGTAAGGAATAGCATGCACAGAGTCCAAGGGTTCCCCTTAGAGGTAAAATAGTGGTAAAAATAGATAATACTAATGCTCTATTTTGTGGTAGTGTGGTCGAGCAGTAGGCTTATCCAAGGAGTAGTGTTAAGCATTTGTTGTACGTACACATAGACAATAAATGAGGTACACACACTCAGAGACAAATCCAGCCAATAGGTTTTTGTATAGAAAAATATCTTTTCTTAGTTTATTTTAAGAACCACAGGTTCAAATTTTACATGTAATATCTCATTCGAAAGGTATTGCAGGTAAGTACTTTAGGAACTTCAAATCATCAAAATTGCATGTATACTTTTCAAGTTATTCACAAATAGCTGTTTTAAAAGTGGACACTTAGTGCAATTTTCACAGTTCCTAGGGGAGGTAAGTATTTGTTAGGTTAACCAGGTAAGTAAGACACTTACAGGGCTCAGTTCTTGGTCCAAGGTAGCCCACCGTTGGGGGTTCAGAGCAACCCCAAAGTCACCACACCAGCAGCTCAGGGCCGGTCAGGTGCAGAGTTCAAAGTGGTGCCCAAAACACATAGGCTAGAATGGAGAGAAGGGGGTGCCCCGGTTCCGGTCTGCTTGCAGGTAAGTACCCGCGTCTTCGGAGGGCAGACCAGGGGGGTTTTGTAGGGCACCGGGGGGGACACAAGTCCACACAGAAATTTCACCCTCAGCAGCGCGGGGGCGGCCGGGTGCAGTGTAGAAACAGGCGTCGGGTTTGTAATGTTAGTCTATGAGAGATCTCGGGATCTCTTCAGCGCTGCAGGCAGGCAAGGGGGGGATTCCTCGGGGAAACCTCCACTTGGGCAAGGGAGAGGGACTCCTGGGGGTCACTTCTCCAGTGAAAGTCCGGTCCTTCAGGTCCTGGGGGCTGCGGGTGCAGGGTCTCTCCCAGGCGTCGGGACTTTAGGTTCAAAGAGTCGCGGTCAGGGGAAGCCTCGGGATTCCCTCTGCAGGCGGCGCTGTGGGGGCTCAGGGGGGACAGGTTTTGGTACTCACAGTATCAGAGTAGTCCTGGGGTCCCTCCTGAGGTGTCGGATCTCCACCAGCCGAGTCGGGGTCGCCGGGTGCAGTGTTACAAGTCTCACGCTTCTTGCGGGGAGCTTGCAGGGTTCTTTAAAGCTGCTGGAAACAAAGTTGCAGCTTTTCTTGGAGCAGGTCCGCTGTCCTCGGGAGTTTCTTGTCTTTTCGAAGCAGGGGCAGTCCTCAGAGGATGTCGAGGTCGCTGGTCCCTTTGGAAGGCGTCGCTGGAGCAGGATCTTTGGAAGGCAGGAGACAGGCCGGTGAGTTTCTGGAGCCAAGGCAGTTGTCGTCTTCTGGTCTTCCTCTGCAGGGGTTTTCAGCTAGGCAGTCCTTCTTCTTGTAGTTGCAGGAATCTAATTTTCTAGGGTTCAGGGTAGCCCTTAAATACTAAATTTAAGGGCGTGTTTAGGTCTGGGGGGTTAGTAGCCAATGGCTACTAGCCCTGAGGGTGGGTACACCCTCTTTGTGCCTCCTCCCAAGGGGAGGGGGACACAATCCTAACCCTATTGGGGGAATCCTCCATCTGCAAGATGGAGGATTTCTAAAAGTTAGAGTCACCTCAGCTCAGGACACCTTAGGGGCTGTCCTGACTGGCCAGTGACTCCTCCTTGTTTTTCTCATTATTTTCTCCGGCCTTGCCGCCAAAAGTGGGGCCTGGCCGGAGGGGGCGGGCAACTCCACTAGCTGGAGTGTCCTGCTGGGTTGGCACAAAGGAGGTGAGCCTTTGAGGCTCACCGCCAGGTGTGACAATTCCTGCCTGGGGGAGGTGTTAGCATCTCCACCCAGTGCAGGCTTTGTTACTGGCCTCAGAGTGACAAAGGCACTCTCCCCATGGGGCCAGCAACATGTCTCGGTTTGTGGCAGGCTGCTAAAACTAGTCAGCCTACACAGATAGTCGGTTAAGTTTCAGGGGGCACCTCTAAGGTGCCCTCTGTGGTGTATTTTACAATAAAATGTACACTGGCATCAGTGTGCATTTATTGTGCTGAGAAGTTTGATACCAAACTTCCCAGTTTTCAGTGTAGCCATTATGGTGCTGTGGAGTTCGTGTTTGACAGACTCCCAGACCATATACTCTTATGGCTACCCTGCACTTACAATGTCTAAGGTTTTGTTTAGACACTGTAGGGGTACCATGCTCATGCACTGGTACCCTCACCTATGGTATAGTGCACCCTGCCTTAGGGCTGTAAGGCCTGCTAGAGGGGTGGCTTACCTATACTGCATAGGCAGTGAGAGGCTGGCATGGCACCCTGAGGGGAGTGCCATGTCGACTTACTCGTTTTGTCCTCACTAGCACACACAAGCTGGCAAGCAGAGTGTCTGTGCTGAGTGAGAGGTCTCCAGGGTGGCATAAGACATGCTGCAGCCCTTAGAGACCTTCCTTGGCATCAGGGCCCTTGGTACTAGAAGTACCAGTTACAAGGGACTTATCTGGATGCCAGGGTCTGCCAATTGTGGATACAAAAGTACAGGTTAGGGAAAGAACACTGGTGCTGGGGCCTGGTTAGCAGGCCTCAGCACACTTTCAATTGCAAACATAGCATCAGCAAAGGCAAAAAGTCAGGGGGCAACCATGCCAAGGAGGCATTTCCTTACAGCTGGCTTTAGTCAAAATCAGCTAAGTAGAGCTTATTCACTCATAGACCACCTGTTGTGCCACAGGCATTCTCTCACTGATGAATGTTCCTTCCAATGGCATGCACCCCATTATGGCAGCTGCCTCAGATATCTCATTGAAGGCCTGCATCTCACACATGGCGTTAAAGCTCACAGCCCATTTAAAAATATCCTGACTTTCTAAATATACATGCACAAGATCTTTTGGAACCTTGCGAACACCCTGGTCTGAACTGGATGTGGAATCTCTTATCCCAGATGGTGTTGTCATTGCTGCCATCCTAAATTGCTCTCTCTCAAGAGTGATCCTTTCCCTTTCTAGCACTCCTTCCTTTTCTTTCTGTTTGTCCTTCACCTACCACAATTTCTCCACCCGGGGCTCTTCTTGTTCCAGGTCAGCTATTCTTAGCTTCTCCCTCTCAAACTCTCTGGCTTTCTCATCTTTCTCAGTATTATCTTTCTGGAGTACAAACTACAAACTCAGGGTATCTGCTAGACTCAGCCCAACAAAGGGATTTACTCCTGCAAACTGGTGACAATAGTTGTTGGACCTCTCATCCTTAGGGTGGTCTTCCTCTAAACATTTTGGCCTGCATTACAACCCTGGCGGTCGGTGATAAAGCAGCGGTAATACCGCCAACAGGCCTGCGGTAACAAAAATGGGATTATGACCACGGCAGAAACCTATCAGGCATACAGCCACTTTCACACACCGACCGCCACAGCGGTAGCAACAAGCACCATGGTGGTTACCGCCAACATCCAGGCAGAAATCAGTGTACTACCCACAGTATTACAACAGGCCTATCTGCCAACTATTCCGTGGCGGTACCAACAACATCAAAAGCATGGCGGAAACAGAACACAGAAGTCAAAGGACTCACTTCTGGACACACAGGGAACAACCACAACACCATGGAGCCTGAGTTGTCTACCTTTTCCTGCATTACAAACACCATCACCGGCGAAGACGACCACGTGAGTACTGCCGCCTAGCGCACAGGGGAGGAGTGAGGAAAAAGGGAGTGACACATACACGCAACATGCAACACCCCCACTCCCAACACCATACACACAAACAGATCCAGTAACATTACATATCCACCCCATACCCCTCAGGAATAATGCAAGGACGAAATGATTGGAAGAAAGTGAGTGTAATACGATTAAAGAACATGAATAACTGCATTAAATTACAAACGTATGTACATATTTACAAATGGAAGGACACTGCCCAGTCCTCAATGTCTGTGGGCCACAGGGCTACAACACATAGGCCAAGGCCCCACCTCACTCCTGCAACAACACAGAGAGAACACTGCAGGGGCATCAGGTCGAAAATACACAGGCACCTCAGTGGGACGGGGAATGGGGGGACACCTCAGCAGGAAGATGGTTTAACACCACTGGTCCTGGAGGGGGCTACATGCCCTCTTCACTGTCCTGGGGAGTGGAAGGCCACAGTCTCTCAAGTGGGTGGTTTGCCCACTGCTTGGTCCTGGGGAATGCAAAGCCATAGTCTCTCTAGTTGGTGGTTTGCTCACTGTTTGGTCTTGGGGAGTGCAAAGCCGCAGTCTCTCAAGTGGGTGGTGTGTCCACTGCATGGTCCTGGGAGTGCAAGGTCACAGTCTCTCAAGTGGGTGGTTTGCCCACTGCATGGTCCTGGGGAGTGCAAAGCCACAGTCTCTCAAGTGGGTGGTTTGCCCACTGCACGGTCCAGGGGAGTGCAAGGCCACAGTCTCTCAAGTGGGTGGTTTACCCACTGCTTGGTCCTGGGGAGTGCAAAGCCACAGTCTCTCTAGTGAATTGCTTCTCCACTGGTTCTGGAGGGGGCATTGTGCCCAGTGTGCTTCATCCTGGGAAGGATGGGGTGAGTGGATGGCTTCTCCACTGGTTCTTGAGGGGGCATTGTGCCTAGTGTGCTTCATCCTGGGAAGGATGGGGTGAGTGGATGGCTTCTTCCACTGGTTCTGGAAGGGGCCTTGTGCCCATTGTGCTTCATCCTGGGAAGGATGGGGTGAGTGGATGGTTTCTCCACTGGTTCTGGAGGCGGCCTTGTGCCCAGTGTGCTTCATCCTGGAAAGGATGAGGTGAGTGAATGGCTTCGTCCACTCGTTCTGGAGGGGGCCTTGTGCCTAGTGTGCTTCATCCTGGGAAGGATGGGGTGAGTGGATGGCTTCTCCATTGCTTCTGGAGGGGGCATTGTGCCCTGTGATGCAGATCCTGGGGAGTGCAAGGTCACAGTCTCTCACCTGGGTGTCAGACCCACTGGGTTTGCAGGGGACAGGATGCACAACATCCCATGGAGGCAGGGATACACACAGTCCACCGGCAGTGACGGCTGCTCAGTGGTGACAGTTGAGGTGCTGGTGTCGGTGCTGGCAGTGGTGGGGAGAGGCTCCAGCCCATCCCCTGCAGCCTCGGACGGCTGCCCACTGGGGTTGATGCGGCTGGCAGTGGTTCTGGTGGCGGTGCTGGTTGTGGTGCTGGCAGTGGCGGGGGGAGGCTCCAACACCTCCCCTGCAGCCCCAGACAGCTGCCCACTGGGGCTGCTGCTGCTGGTAGTGGTGCTGGTGGTGGTGCTGGGAAGGTGCTAACAGTGGTGGGGGGAGGCTCCAGCCCTTCCCTTGCAGCCTTGGATGACTGACCCACTATGGTTGGTGGTGGGGGGTCTAAATGAGTCCCAGCACCAGGCCTCCTGTCCTTCCTGCTTGCTGGTGCAGGCCCCTTGCCCTTTCTGTCAGCAGCCGGGGATTGCCCCTTGCCCTTCACACCTGCAGCTAGTGGTGCCTCCCTGCCCTTCACACCTGCAGCTGGTGGTGCCTCCTTGCCCTTCCTAGTCGCAGCTGAGTGGTGCCTCCTTGCCCTTCCTTGATGCAACTGGTTCAGACACCCTCTCAGTGTTGCTGCCTGGTGCCCGGGATCCTCTCCCACCTGCAGTAGCTGTCGACACTACTGTGCCCCTGGGCTGGGTGGCTAAGGTGCTTGCTTGTGCTTTCTTCACCCTGGCCTGACGTGAAGGACGGGGGGAAGGAGGGGCACGGAAGAGGTCAATGGTAGAGAGGAAAAGCTTCTTAGGAACATTGGAGTGGCATATTTATACTCCGTTTGCGCCGGAATTGCGTCGTTTTTTTTTACGCAATTCCGACGCAAAACTAACTCCATATTTATACTTTGGCGTTAGACGCGTCTAGCGCCAAAGTCCATGGAGTTAGCGTCATTTTTTAGCGTGGACACCTACTTTGCGTTAATGAGATGCAAGGTAGGCGTTCCCGTCTAAAAAAATTACTCCGAGGCATGCGCGCCGTATTGGCAAAATTCACGCCCGGGAGTGGGCGGGTAAAAAAAAATGACGTACGGCCGCTTTTGCGCCGTTTTTTAGCGCCTGGAAAAGGCAGGCGTTAAGGGACCTGTGGGCTCTGAAGGAGCCCAGAGGTGCCCTCCCATGCCCCCAGGGACACCCCCTGTCACTCTTGCCCACCCCAGGAGGACACCCAAGGCTGGAGGGACCCATCCCAGGGACATTAAGGTAAGTTCAGGTAAGTGTTTTTTTTGTTTTTTTTTGTGGCATAGGGGGGCCTGATTTGTGCCCCCCTACATGCCACTATGCCACAGAAGTCCCCTGGGCATGGCCATTGGGCAAGGGGGCACGACCCCTGTCTCTGCTAAGACAGGAGTCATTTCTATGGGGGTTGGGAGTCGAAAAAAATGGCGCAAATCGGGTTGAGGCGAAGAATTTGCCTCAGCCTGACTTGCCCCATTTTTTGGCGCCCAAGCTCCATATCCCCCTACGCCGGCGCTGCCTGGTGTACGTCGTTTTTTTTCACGCACACCAGGCAGCGCCGCCGGCTAACGCCGGCTAACGTCATTGAATAAATACGGCGCCCGCATGGTGCTTCAGAATGGCGTTAGCCGGCGCTAATTTTTTTTACGCTAAACTGCGTTAGCGCAGTTTTGCATCAAAAAGTATAAATATGGCCCTAAAGGTTTGGGAGTGGATGAAGAGGAAGTGGTTGTAGGAGGTGTCTGTCTGCTGTGTTTTGGGTGCAGGTGCAAGGGCTAGATGCTGTTGTGATTTGGATGGCTGTTGGGTGTCTGAGTGCTTGTGTTTGTGTACCTTGGGAGGAGGGGGCACAGACACAGTGGGAGAGGACACAGGTGACATGTGCATGGAAGTGGGGGTGGTGACTGCCAGTGAGAGGCGTGTAGTGATAGACGTGATGGTGGTAGTGGATGAGGTTGTAGTGCATGCAGGTGTGAGTGTAGATGCTACTGGGAGGGAGGTTGATGACGTGGAGGAGGGGACACAGTGGAGGCAGTAGATGTTGGTATGTCTGCATCTGGATGGTGTTTGTGTGAGTGCCTGTGGTGCTTGTGTTTGCCTGATCCACTCCTGTGTGTTGTCCTGGGTGCATGCTGGTCTGCCTGTGTGCTTGGGATAGGTAGGTGTTGAGGGGAATTTGATTGGGCAGAGAAGGTTGGAGGGGGGAGGCTAGAAACAGGGACAATGGCTGCCATCAGGGAGGAGGCCAGAGCCTGGATTGATCTCTTGTAGGTCGTTATGCCAGAGTCAATGCCCTCCAGGAATGCATTTGTTTGTTTCAAATGGGCTGCCAGCCCCTGGATGTCATTCACAATGGTTGACTGCCCAGCAGAGATGGATCGCAGGAGGTCAATAGCCTCCTCACTCAGGGCAGCAGGGCTAACTGGGGCAGGGCCTGAGGTGCCTGGGGCGAAGGAGATGCCCACCCTCCTGGGTGAGCGGGCATGGGAAACACACTGAGGGGCTGCTGGGAGGGCAGTGCTAGTACGGGGGTGGCGGCTGTACCTGTAGTTGTGGTGGGCACAGAGGTGTCTGCCACCACCAGGTATCACTGCCAGAACTGTACCCTCCAGTCTCTGCCATGGTACTCCCCTTGCCCTCTGTCTCACTGGTGCCCTCACCGTCAGTGGACTCGCCCTCCTGGGCCCTGTGGGATTCAGCTCTTTCTGTTGCCGCTGCCTCTGCTTCTCCACCAGATGATGCTAATACACATAAGGACAGGGTGAAAAAACAAAAAGGGGGGAAAGGATCCCCCTGGTCAGTGGTGGCAACACCACTGTTGGGGTACACAACACACTCACACACAGGGAACAGCCTTACGCACTAGGCAATGCACTACTAGTCACAATGCTAGTCACCAGCCCATGGACAGGGATACCTAACGCCAAGTGTAGCATACCTGAGACCCACAGACACCTGCCCAGTAGTGGAGGCCTACTAGCTTGTTTGGAGGAGGTTGACATAAGACCCTGCCCAACATGGGCCCTACCCTGCACTGGCCGCCCTTGCCTAGGGACACCCACAGGACCCCATCACCCACCAATATGGCACCCCTTCATGCGCAAGTAGTATGTTAGGGCACTGTACTCACCTCCTTGTGGCTGATGTGATGCCCCCAAGTGCCAATCTAGCTCTGGATAGGCCACCACGAGTATGCGGGCCATCAGGGGGGCCATCCATCAGTCTCTCCAACTCAGCAGCAGTGAAGGCAGGGGCCCTTTTCCCAGTGACACGAGCCATGGTCTGTTCCAGACACAGGTCACAGCAGCACTTGCAGTGTAGGTCCTCTCCTGTTGAAGGTCAGGTAGCAAGTGGGTGAACAGATAGAAAATGGCGGTCACGTCTGCGGTGGTGCGTACCGTCACCACCGGAGTACATCACCATTGCCCACTGTAACCAATAGAGCCCAGTGGGATCCAACGAAGATTTGCACGGCGGTATACGACCGCCTCCCACAATGGCACACAACGTCAGTGCAATTACCTCATTTCTACTTGTCCCTCCATCAAGGACAGGCAGACGCCATTTCAGAGGGGGAGGCATGCCATGGCACCTAACTGCATCACCGTACACATAGGCACCATTTGGGCCTATACAAAAATATTGCGTTACAGTCACAACATGCAATGCATTGTAGTGTTTGCAAATATGGAATACTGACCAGGTGCTCACCGTTTGCCCCCTCGATTGCAACTGCTGCAGATCAATAGGAGATGGAGACATCCCCGCGTACAGGCCCCTGGTGGACTTGGCCACAATGGAGGACAGGTACATTATCTTCACCTATAGACTGGACAGTGCTGTTGGGGCCCTTGTGGAGATTAAGCAAGCTATTGCCCAGAGTGGGACCCATGAATTAGAGTAGGCACCGATGCAAGAATTATCAGGTCCGAGGAAATTGAGCCCAAGACCCGCCGCGGTGGGAATTGAACCCTGGTCCCGGGCCAGATTTCTGCATCAGGGTCTGCCGCTCTAACCATTGAGCCACACTTCTCCACTAATTCAAGTGCTAATGATTAGAGGGGAATGTTCAGTGGGCTGGGGTGATGATGGAGGAAAGTCCAGGACAGAGTCTAGTCTATTTGTATCACAGGTGCATTGTCCAAGGGGGCATAGGAAGGGGAGCAATGGCAGTTCAAGGTGGACAGGGTGACAGAGTGGGACACAAGGGTAACATTCAGGACAGTCTTATTTCCTGGGGGGGGGGGGTTCTTGGCAATGCTCTCTGGCTTCTGCCTGGATCGCAGGGACAATTAGCAGGGTGGTTCTCCTTCTGCAGGGGGTGGGGTGCTGGTCGCCTGTTGTTCCTGTGGCGGGCCTCCTGTCCACCAGCGGCAGCGGAGGTGGAAGGCTGTTCATTGCTTTGGCTAGTGACAGGGGCCCAGCGGTGTGCCACTTCCTCCTTCATGGTGTTGGCCATGTCTTTCTGCAACCCTGCAATGGAGACCAGGGTGGTGTTAATGGACTTCAAGTCCTCCATGATCCCCAGGTACTGCCCCGCCTGCAGCCGCTGGGTCTCCTGCAACTTGTCTAGTATCTGGCCCATTGTCTCCTGTGAACGGTGGTATGCTCTCAGGATATTGGTGAGTGCCTCCTGGAAAGTCAGTTCCCTGGGCCTGTCCTCCCCCTGTCGCACAGCCTTCCTCCTAGTTTCCCTGTTGTCCTGTGCCTCTGTCCCCTGAACCGTGTGCCTACTGCCACTGACCTAAGGCCCCTGATTGTCCTGTGTTTGTGGGGTGGCCTGGGGTCCCTGTAGTGGTGGACACACTGCTGAGTGACGTGTCCTGGGGAAAGAGATATGGGGCCGCCGGGTGGGTACTGTAGTGGTGTTTCCTGAGAGGCGAGGCTCTGTGGTGGTATGGGACTGTGCCTGGGTTACCGACTGTCCGGAAATCCATGATGGACCAGGTTGGTCATCCAGATCCAGGTGTATAGAGCTGGTGCGATCACTGTGGGCCTCTTCTGGGGGTGGACTGGAAGTTGCTGGCACCTTCTCTCCGGTGACGTTGGGTGGGGGACCTGTGGGGATGAAAATGCAGTGTTATTGTTTCTCTGTGTGTCATCTTGTGCGTGGGTTTGCTGCCATGTATGGTTGTTAGTGCCCTGCCAGCTTTGCCTTGTGTGAGTAGTGATTTTGTGGGCTAGGTGATTCTCTTTAATGGGCATGTTTTAGTGATGGGTGTCCATGCAGGTCTATGAGGGGTGACCATGAATTGGTGTTGCATGCAGGGCTTGGTATTGGGATGAGTGGGTTGTGTTGGTTGGTGGGGTATGTGGGAGGTGGTGAAGCGATGGGAGTGAGGGTAAAGGTGGGGGGTTTTGATGGCATGCAGTTGGGGGGGTGATAGTAAAGAGATTTGACTTACCAGAGTCCAGTCCTCCTCCTACTCCTGCCAGGCCCTCAGTATTCATGACTGCCAAGACTTGCTCCTCCCATGTTGTGAGTGTGGTGTGTGTATGTGTGTCAGGTGTGTGTAGTTTGAATTGTCCAATGTGGTGTAGTTTTGTTAGGTTGTGTGTATTTTAAGCACAGCGATATGTAGCACCAATAGTTTAGCGCCATTGAATGTCCGCCGCGGTGATTCGTGGGTTATATTGCTATGGGCGTAGTTCTGTTGGTGTCACGGTGTGGGTTTTGCTACCACCAGTTTATCACTGACCTTTGGGCTGGTGGACTTGTGTGTGTGGCTGTATAGTGACGGATTGCTATGTGTGGGCCATAATATGGGTGGCAGTAATCTGCTGTGGCGGCGGTATGTTGGCGGCAGTCAGCATGGCGGTAACAGGGATTTACCACCAATGTCATAATGAGGGCCTTTGTCTTTTACCTTTTGTTTTTGATGATTCTTTTTGTTGGCCTTAGGACTCTGAACACTTTACCATGCTAATCAGTGCTAAAGTGCATGTGCTTCTTCCCTAAACATGATAATATAGTTGTATACACAATTGACATATTTAATTTACTTGTAAGTCCCTTGTAAAGTGGTAAACCATATACCCAGGTCCTGTAAATTAAATGCTACTAGTATGCCTGCAGCACTGCTTATACCATCACACAAGTAACCCTGTAAACATGTCTCACTCCTGCAACTGCAGAGCATGTGTGCAGTTTTACTGCAACTTCAACTTGACAATTAAAACCCTTGCTATGCCTTAAACTCCTTTTTAATAGCATATATGCCATCACTAAGGTAGGCCTGAGGTAGCCCACAGGGCAGGGTGTTATGTAACTAAAAGGTAGGACAGGTACTTTTATGTTTTGCATATCCTGGTAGTGAAAAACGTCCAAATTTGTTTTCACTACTCTGGGTCTTACTCCTGGGAAGGAAATATTACACTTTTAAGCTGTAATTCCTGAGTGAGAAGGAGTAGCTATGTCATCTTTCACATCATTGGAATGGAATGATACATTTTCTTTACTGGTAAAGTCAGATTTAATATTACTATTTTAGAAATTTCACTTTTTGAAAATGGAAATTTCTCTGCTTTTATAGCTCTGTGTGCCTGCAGCCTGTCTCTTGTATAGCTGTAAACAGGGGAAGGTTAGGTGTGTCTGAGAGCTCACCTGCATTCATATGCATTCTGATGGCTCTTCCTGGGCTGGATGGGTGGGAGGCACTGACACTTACACCTGAATAGGGTGTGCCTCTGCCCACACAAAGGGATCCTCACCCCAATACTGATAGTCTGGCGCCAGGGCTGAGAAAGAAAGGATACTTGTGCACTTTAAAGACCCTTCTCTGAAGTCACTCACACTTCAAAGTCACATTTGGGTATAATTACTGGTTCTCCAACCTCACTGAATGAGACACTTCTGGACCTACAACTGGACTCTGTCAGAAAAACTGCTGTGCTGCATCAAGGACTGTTACTCTGCTGGGCTGATGACCTGGAAGGCTACCTTTTCTGCTGTGCTTTCCTGCTGCCTGCGGCTCTCTGATCCTGCTGAGGGAGAGCTGGACTCTGTTTTGCAGCACAAAGTGATCTCAAAGGGCTTGTTGGCACGCACTCTGTTGCTAGAGGCTCAGGGATAAGTCTCCACCCCTGCTCCTGTGCCTAGCTCACAGGAAGTGTAACTTGCATAAGTGAAATCAACGCATCTCCTGCCTGCTGGAAGTGTCAGCTGACAGATTTACCCTGCTGCGGCAGCTTTGGCATTGGCAGCCCTAAAGGGTTATCATAATAATACCAGCCAAGTCACCTGCCATCACCACACATTTGTCGAGATGGGCCACTCACCTGAAAAACAGGATGTCTCCATTGGTGAGGGTATGCCCCCCGACCTCTTGGAACACCTCTCGGCACTTCCTGGTGGACACCTGGCAGGTGTCCCAAAAGGAAAGGGGGAGTGGAAGAGAAAGAGACAAAGCACTGCCACGTCTTGGCGGTCCAGCCAGGTAACCTGTATCTTCGTGGGGGCAGGTCGTTGTTGACAGAGTGATAGTAGAGTTAGTGCACTCAGCTTCCTTGAAACTAAATCTCTCTTTCTGATATGGGCACGGGAGCGGTAGAAGAACACTGGGATGCTCCAGCACTTTTCTTAGATAATAATAACTGTTGGCACAATTACTAACACTGCATTACCAAAAACCCAAACTGAGTACCATAACAATAAGTACTGAAACACTAGGGCTGGCTTCACAGAGATTCACTGTTGCACACTACAATTAGAACTGTGGTTGCACTTATCATGCACAAGAAAGACAAACAAGGGCATTCATTATATCACATATAAGTTTCCTGCATGCATAGTGTTAAACGAAAAGGAACAAAAACAATCTAAGAAATACAAATGTCCACTCTGAGTTTAAACAGTTAGGGTGGCACAGTTTGGTTTGGTTTCACTGTGTGTGTGTGAAAACCCCTTCAAAAGCAAATTCCTCAAACGTGAAACACAGGCATGAATGACACAATTTAAATCCAAGAGTTATGCTATTCGAGAAAGAAAAGTCACGTAAACGCTCTTTTAAAATTGCACTGTCACTTTTTGTAGTACTTGAGCTCTAGCAGATTACCTGAAGCACATTCAGGCAAGTAACTACAATAATAATGTAGAATGTTCAGAAATGCATTTGTCTCTTCAAGATAAGCACTCTGCCAAAATACGAGGTCTGAAATACACCAGCTGTTCTAGGAAAGCGCAGAGCTCAAAGAACAAACTCCCTCTAGAATACTAGTCACTTAGCTACAGTATTTTCTGGAGTGCTGGAGGAATGCCTGGTGTCAGCTGGTACAGGAACGAAGAAAAGAATTGCATCAAAAGTCCTGAATACGAGGATGACAGCAGGGGCTGGACTGCCAAATCAGATGCTGAGATCAGGAAACAAAACAAAGCCAAGCAGGGAGGCATGCCTCACTCTGCTATTTATAGACAATCAGGAAAGCAGTTGAGTTTCCACATGTGGATGAGTCACCACACCCAATTAGAATCACATGTCTACACCTGCTCACATTAGCAAACAAGCATTGGTAAAAAAAGAATGGATAAAAACTAATCGTGTAACACAGCATATTATGTTTACTTAGAAACATGAAGGTTTAACCTAGAACAGAGATATGATTTAACCCTAATCCCTGGGGATGCTGACAGATAAAGCAGGAGGCACCTTGGGGATTCTTGACAACAGTAGTCCATACCACGGTATCCCCTCCTGGCATACAAGGTCACCGTTAGGCTCCACACAGGGTTTGCTCATTGGTATCCAGCAATAATTGTCACGGCTCCCCCTCCTGGCCTATTGGTTCACCGCAACCAGTGCTGCACAGGTTTCACTCACCTCGCAAGGCACTCCACTCAGGGCTAACTTCACACTAGCCCTCTCCTGGCATAAAAAGGGGGACCACCAACTGGAATCCACAGACATGTAACAGCCCGATCGGTGCGGCAGCTGTCTCCTCACCCTGTGCACTGGGAGTCCAATTGGCTGGACTCTGACCTGGACCTTGCACATTGGTCTTAGCAACCAGCCAGGCAGGCACTGGTGCTCTAGGCTCCAGGGCAGGTGATCTTGGTTTCCATTGGTGTTGTCCATTCACACAGTAGGAAGAGTAGCAGGTCTTGGCCCCCAGTCCTGGTTACAGGTCTTGGCAGATGACAATGTTTGGGGGTCTTAATCTCCTCTTTAGGTAGTCAGTTTTCCGACATCAGATGTGATTTACGGTCTGGGTCTTTCAAGTTTTATGTCAGAGGGTTGTACTTCTTTTGAAGTACATCCTTATCCTCCCCCTCTTTCTCTTCCTCTGGAAAGGCTGTCTGTGACGGCAGGAGATACTCTGAAGCTGATAGTCCCACAGCAAATGCCATGGAAACTACTTGAGTCACACCTGGATGTTAGCCACAATGATATGTGCATCAAAAGGGTAATCCAGCACTCCCGGCCCTCTTCTTTATGATTTCAAAATGAATAACATCTCCTTCCTGAGATCTGTGCAGGCCCCTTCCTTGTGATCTCTCACTAAACCAAAGAGCACCATTTGAAGTGTACAAAGAAAGCCTCTCCTTCCCTTCCCTAGTGTGTCACTCCCAGCTCACAAGAATGCAGCAATTTACACATCTCTCTGGGGGATTACTCTATCTCCTGTCTTCACCAGGCAAGTCTGGGCTTCCCAAAATGGACCCCAGTGTCCTCCATGTAACATACCATTATAGGCATACTTGCTCTCAGTGTATGCACACAGCACACACTAACCAGTATTGTTACCGCCATGCATCACTCTAGGCACACATACGTTCATGACACACATTCACCATGCTGTACAACACTTCACCCTTCATGTACTGTAAATCTCACAAATACACCTACACCCAATACAGGCACTCTGCACAGCACTACATCCCTCATGCTATGTACTTTTCACAGGTATGCATACACAACATAAATGCAGTTACCATGCATGCACAGCACAGCACTGCTCTATACCTGTAATGTACCTTTCCCAAGCACACATACAAATGGCACAGTCAACACTCCTGCTTTGCACAGCACTTTACATCTCACCTAGGAAGGCAAAGGGTGAGTTAAGCATACAACAGCAGAACTTTAAAAAAGGTGAGTGAGTTAGTAGGACTCACTCCAAAGAAACACGTTAAAAAGGGCCTATTTACTCTTAGCATTCACGACATAGTATGCTGTGACAACTGCGCTGCATAGCTGCTGTTGAAGGTGATAGCCTTCCACCACTATAAGGGTAGCACTTTGGGTGTCCCTCCTGGTCCAACAAGACTGCAATCCATGAGACAGGCCTATGTCATGGCATACCACATGATAAGGTGTTTGCTTATGACCCCAAAAAACAGCATTAAGAATCCAGAAAAAAGTACAGTTAGGCATACAGTTCAGGATTACACATCTATTTGCATGCAGAGGGCTTTTCTCTACCAACATTAGCATCACGCATTTCATTCACATGGTAAATCTGAAGGAATACCAAAGCAAGATAATACCTTCCCACCTTAATGTGGCAGATTAAAATAGGCAGTCTGACCAGAATCATAATAAATTACTGTAAATATTGTCTCATCACCAAGCAAAATGCATCAGCAACAGTATACCTCCTTTCACACTCACTCTTTCCAACCAATTCTATTGAACTACTTCTTTGAAATGTCTCTCACACTATAAACAACAATTCTCTTCTCACACACTCTATCCTCAACCTTAGATGCACATTTAAATTTCTACATTTCTTTTCAGCTCCTATTTGTACATTAATCCCAATTGCTTTCTCACAATTGTGCAATATTTGTATACTTCTTTCATTGTACTCTGTAATAAACCTGCACTCCTCTGCACTCAAACTGCACACTAACTAATTTTAAATATTGTTAATATTCAGGTTAGGTTGTGCAATCAGCTATAAATGCTTATAAAATAATTCACAATTTCCAGAGTCTTCATACACAGATAGTATTTCCAGCAAAGCACTGAAATCTAAAAGATACAGAGACAGAAACCCTTCATTATGGTAAACACTAACAAATACATTACAGGACCCTGAGTATTAGAGGAGTAATTGGGAGTAGGTTGCACCTTCTGCCACTGATAAAGGATGATATGTAAAACAAAGTAATCTTTTGCATTCTTTATACTAGAGTGCCATTCAATTAAATTGGAAAATAAATTCCCCCTATAGTTATCTACAGACATATCCCTATGTGTTAATTTTATGCTTATTGTGTCATTGTGTACACTGGGTATTTTAACATGTGGTGGTGAAACATATCGAACTGGAAAAATCAAGCATACCACAAATAAGCACAAATTTTATAGTGCATTATTCTGCAATTTGCCATCCTTCTACTAAGAAAAATGAAAATGAGACAGAAACCCAACTTCAAAAAGGTACAAAATCAGGAATTAAGAATCTATTACTTCAAATGATCAGTTCATTGACTTAGTCCGTAGATTTCAAGAATGCCTACTATCTTCATCTGGACCTAAAGTGCAAATGTAAACAAGTAATAATGAGGTAATTGCTCTGCACCTATCTTGCAGTTCAAGGAATTCATCAAAATGCTTTCCTTTTTTACAATTCAGAGAGGTTTTTCTGGTTCTTCCTAAAAAATGGCAGCAATTTGTCAAAGTATTGACTTCCACATCTGATTCTTCATCTGCTGAGACTGAGCCTAAATATGTCCATTTAGGAAATGCATTCTTTGGCACTCTCTCTCTAGTTGGTCTTTTGGCCACAGGTTATTCACTTTCAAAGTTTTCAGTCTATTTTAATTGTCCCTGATTCTCTTCGGATTGTCTCTGGCCTCTGAGATGTACAGTGCAATCTTTTGGCCATTTGTCACCATGATGCACATCCTCATTTTTAGATTATTTTTTGACTACTTCTGAGCCTTCTTCACCACATGAAAATGGATTTGTGATATAGCATACATCAGCAACTTGACTCACTGTGAACTGCTTTCCTTTAGGGGTTCTTGAGACTCAAACTTTCAGCTTTACTTTATCACAAACAAGAGGCTCATAAACTAGGTTCTCAGGTCCTCATTACGAGTCTGGTGGTCATAGGACTGCCAGACTCACGGTGGCAGTCAGACTGCCGTCAAAGCAGTGGACCCACTGCTTTGGCGGTGGTCAGATCACCACATTATGACCATAGTGAAAGCACCACGGTCGGACCTCCGACACCGCCTGCTCTCCCTCCACAGGAGGGGCTGGCTGTGCCTTCAGTCCTAATCCGCCAGGGCAGCACTACATCCAGGGCCACCCTGGAGATTACGAGTCCCCCTCTCTGCCAACTCTTGCATGGTGGTACCACCATCTAATTAGCGTGAAAAGCGTGACAGGTGCTGTTACACCCTACACACCGCAACATTGGCCCCGGCTCGATTACGATCCGGCGTCTATGTTGTGGGCTGTTTCCCACTGGGCTCTGTTTCCACTCACTGACCCAGCGGGAAACTCATAATAGGGGCCGCAGGAAGGTCACCGCACTGGCAGTGACCTTACTGCAGGAGTTTGGTGGGCGGTCTTTTCCACCCACCAAACTCAAACTGAGGGCCTCAGTGTCTTATTCTTTTGTTTGTGATATTGCTAAGCTTCTGTTTTGCCCTAATTTTTGTTTTTTATTTTTTCACCCCTCTTTAAAACGTCTCCTTGCCCCCCCCCCCTCTGGAAATGTGCCACAAATTAGAGGTTGACACTAAGAATTAATGGTTATTGTGACCACTTCTTCTGCAGTGTTCACTCCCTTTGCGTGAACTGCATGGATCCACTGTGGTATTCTAGCATACTTCACAGCAGTGTTAGTCACAATAATTACCTTGCAGTGTCCTTTCCACCATGGCACCAAGCTGTTTTTGAAAAAGTGCTTTTTTCCCAGAGCCCAGTCACCAGGTTGCAAAGGATGACATAGAACTTCCTTTGTTGATGGCATTGCCAGACCTTTGCAGTACTCCAATATTATATCATCATTTATCAACATAAGTGCTGGTGAAGAAATTAATGGGCTTCTCATAGTCCACCCCATGAGAATTTCATGTGGGAAGAGACCAGTCTTTATATGTGGAGATCTTCTAATACTTGTTAGCACAAGTGGAAGTGCATCAGGCCTCTTCAAAGTTGTCAAGGCACTCACCTTAGCCAACTTTAATTTGATGGCACCTTTCATTTTCTCAGCCATACCCAATACTTTTTATCTGTGACTACAGCGGAACATTTGTTCATTTTGTGCAGAACAAATTTACAATATCATTTGTAAAATGGGTGTGTCAGTCTCATTAAAAGTGGGCATATCAAACCTAAGGATCAACTCTCTTAGTGGTTTGGCCACTATCATGCTGTCACATATTCTAGTTGGATAGCTCTCCACCCATTTGTAAAATCAGCTATCACTAAAATGTGCCTAAGAGCATTGTAAATAGGCATTTCAATACCATCTACTTGTAATCTAGTGAAAAGTCCCTCAAACATTCCTATGTGACTCATGGTTACTAATATTAGCTTGCCATTATTGATTTATTAACAAGTAACACATCTTTGACATAAATTATCAGCAACAGTTTGAGGTTTTTGTTATGCCAGTATTTTCTGAAAATCCTAGCTATCTCATCCCTCCCTAAATGAGTCTGACTATGGATTAACCTTGCTGTCCATAGTGGTCAGTAATGAATCAGGAAGTATATATTGAAATTCAGAAGTTACCTAGACATCACTGTAGTCTTTCCTAAAACCAGCAGCTTTCCTACCTAATTTTTTCGTCCTCTAGTGTCTCCTTCTGAAGCTCTCTGAACTCACTCAGGCCCTCATTATGACATTGGCAGTAAATGCTGCTTACCGCCATGCTGACAGCCGCCAATTTACTGCTGCACTGGTGAATATCCGTTCACCATATTATGACACACACACACCAATCTGACAGAATATAGCCACATACACAAATCCGCCAGACCAAAGGTCAGAGTAAAAATGTTAGTCCCAAAACCCACACCGTTACGCCAACAGAACAACGCCCACCACATAATGACCCACGAATCACCGGGGCGGACATTCAACAGTGGTAAACCATTGGCGGTACATACAGCCGCACTCACAATGGACACCCACATGCAAAACAATACCACATTAGACAATTCAAACAACACACACCTGACACCCATACACACACGACACCCACACCACTATAAAACACACATCCACATTACCTACAATCCTTTACGAATACAAATCATAGCCACCAGACTGACACCAAGACCACTGTCACAACTAGACACACACACCACTCACACCCATACACGCCTCACGCACTCCACATCACACACCATAACACATTACCCAACACACCCTCACCAACATTCATCAGATAACACCCATAGCACCATAAAGGCACCCCTGTTTCACTGAGGAGGAGTTAAGAGTCATAGTGGAGTAAATCGTCAGGGTAGATCCACACCTATTTGGAGCACAGGTGAGGCTGATATCAATAGCAAGGAAGATGGAGCTATGGCTGAGAATTGTGGACATGGTCAACAACGTGGAACAGCACCCAAGAACAAGGGACAACATCAGGAAGAGGTGGAATGACCTATGGGGGAAGGTACGTTCCATGGCAGCAAGACACCTGCTCGCTATCCAGAGGACTGGTAGTGGACCCCCCCTTCTTCCACCACAACTCACAGCATGGGAGGAGCAGGTACTGGCAATACTGCATCCTGAGGGCCTGGCCGGAGTTGGAGGAGGACTGGACACTGGTAAATCAACCTTTAACATTTATCACCCCCCACACCTGCATGCCATCACTCACCTACACCCTCACTCCCATCACTCCACTCCATCCCACACACTCCACCATCACATCAAACTAATCCCAATACCAAGCCCTGCATGCTGTCCCAATGCATGGACACCCCTCCCAGCCCTGCATGTACACTCATCACCAAAGCATGCACAGCATAGGGAAACTAACATAACCACTATACACCAACAAATACAAACAAAAGGGAAGCTACAGAAGTACAAATATTAGACACCTGAAGCATAATACCTCATTTACATCCCCACAGGTACCCAAGCCGATGTCACTGGACAGAAGGTTCCAGCGCTATCCATTCCCCCAACAGAAGAGGCCCACGGTGATGACAGTAACTCTGGACTTCAGGATCTGGACAATCTACCTGGCCCATCAGAAACCACTGGACAGTCGGTCACCCAAGCACAGTAACAGACCACCACAGAGCTTCCCCCATCAGGAACCAACACCACAGCACCCACCCAATGTACCCACACCTCTGTCCCCAGGACACATCATTCAGCAGTGTGCCCACATGTATAGCGACCCAGGCCACACCTCGCACACAAGACAATCTGGGAACTGGGGTCAGTGGCAGTGGGCATACGGTTCAGGGGACAGAGGCACATGCCAACAGGGACACCGGGAGGACTTCTGCACACCAGGGGGAGGACAGGCCCAGAGAACTGACTCTCCAGGAAGCACTCTCTGAGATCCTGGGAGCCTACCAACATTCCCAGGACATGATGGGCCAGATCTGAGACAACTTGTAGGAGAACAGGTGGCTGCAGGACAGTATCAGGGGAACAGGGAGGACTTGCAGGCCATCAACAACACCCTGATCTCCATAGCAGGGGTGCTGGCAGACATGGCCAACATTATTAGGGAGGCAGTGTCACACCAGCAAGCCCATACCACTAGCCAGTCATCTGAACAGCCCTCCACTTCCGCTGTCACTAGTGGCCAGGAGGCCGCGCCACAGTGCCAGCAGGCATAGAAATAATGTAGCTGGCTGTTGCGATCACACCAGGAGAATGTGTCATATCACCAACATCTGCAAAATCAATATCCAGAGGTAACAGTAAGTAGGGCAAAGAAGTGAGTAATGCCAGCATGGCAGTGCCACACAGAATACACCAATACTCATAGAAATGTAAAGTTGCATTGTCTCACCTGTGTGTCATTAGAAGTACTGACATATCACTGATGTTCTGTTGTCCACATCCTCATCCTCTGCCTCATCATCCTCACTGTCCTCAGGGTCCACTGCTGCCACAGGGGCATCTCCAGTCTCCTCCTCCTGCAGAAAAGGTACATGCCTTCTGAGTGCCAGGTTGTACAACATGCAGCATGCCACTACTATGTGGCAGACCTTCTTGGGTGAGTAGCACAGGGATCCACCTGTCAGATGGAGGTACCTGAACCTGGCCTTTAGGAGGCCAAAGGTCCTTTCTATGATCCTTCTGGTTCGCCCATGTGTCTCATTATAACGTTCTTCTGCCCTTGTCCTGACATTCCTCACAGGGGTCAGCAGCCATTATAGGTTGGGTAACCAGAGTCACCTGCAAATATTGAGTAACAACATTTAGCCACACACTATCCTATATGGCCAACAGCATAGGCATACACCAACATATACTCAGTGGGAACCAAGGCTCAACTATTAGCCACACCCTGTGCCTCTGTAGTTCGGCCATCACATTTGGGATGCTGCTATTCCTCAGGACAAAGGCATCATGCACCAACCCAGGATACTTAGAATTGATGTGGGAGATGTACTAGTCCGCCAAGCACACCATCATGGAGTTCAACTCTTACGATTCCTGAACACTTGTTCATTCTGGCGGGGGGCACAAATGCATTATGTGTTCCATCAATCGCACCTATTATATTTGGGATATGTCCCATTGCATAGAATCCGGCCTTTACAGTGGCCAAATCCTCAACCTGGGGGAATGCAATGTAGCTGCACATGTGTTTTATCAGGGCAGGCAACACTCTTGAGAACATTGGCTGTGACATTCCTGCTGTTAAGCCTACAATCACTTGGAAAGAACCAGTTGCCAGGAAATTGAGAACTGATAGCACTTGCACAAGAGGGGGGATACTAGTGGGGTGTCTCCATCTCCTATTTATCCGCAGCAGTAGGTATCTAAGGGGCACAAGGGTGAGTGGGCTGTCCCAAACTGAACAATGGAACCACAACAGCAGTCCACAATATGCAAACATGTAATGGCACAGTGTAATTTGTGAAGTATGTGCCTATTGATCTTGTGACGCAGCGATAATCGATAGGCCTGTCCACCCCCCCTGAAATGGCGACCGCCTGTCCTGTGTTGAGGGACAGGTAGAAGTGAGGTACTGCTGCTGACGTTGTGCGCCGTGGCTGTAGGCGGTCGTGAACCGCCGTGCAATTACTCATTGGTCAATATTGGGCCCTATGGGGTACAGTGGCCAATGGTGATCTATGCCGGCGGTGACGGTATGCACCGCCACTGAAGTGACCGCCATTTTCTATCACATTCCTCATCCTGACCTTCCATACGAGAGGACCTACACTCCATGTGCTGCTGTGACCTGTGTCTGGAACCCACCATGGCCCGTGTGAATGGGGAAAGGGCCCCAGCCTTCACTTCTGAGGAGTTTGAGAGACTGGTGGATGGGGGCCTACCCCAGTATGGACTGCTGTATGGGCCTCCAGACCAACAGGTGAGTACACCTTGTGCACGAAGCATGTGGCATGAATGCTTGGAGTTGTGTGTGAAGGCCTCGTGTAAGGGGGAAGGGTGGATGTCCCCTTGGCGGTGTACATGTTGTGGGCTGGGCTATGTGTGTGCCAATGGTGATGCAAATGGGTATGGTGGGCCATTTCTGTGACAGGCTGGAGTGTTTGTTTAATGGTGTTCTTCTGTCTGTGTTGCCTGTGCAGGTTGGCGCCCATCAAAAGAAGGGAATATGGCATGCCATCGCCAAGGAGGTGCGGACCCTAGGGGTCTATGGCAGGCAGAGCATCCACTGATGCAAAAAGTGGGAGTACCTGAGACGCTGGGCATGAAAGACTGCAGAGGCCCAGCTGTGGATGGCCTCCCAACGAGGACGATTCGATGGGCTTGATTATCTTCTGCTCAAGCAACTTATCTAGTTCACATTGTAATGGTTCCTTCATTAGAAATGGCACTGGTCTCATCTTGTGTACTACTGGCACTGCATTGCTTTTCAAGATTATACGGTGCGTGAATCCTTTTAATTTTCCTAGCTTGTACGTAAAGACTTTTGAGAACTCAGATATCAACACTTCGCACCATTGATCATCAGGTTTCAAATTCAAAATTTCTACATTAGCCGTCTGTTCCATAACTATTAGAGGATCCGAAGCATTCGGGTTAAGGGTTATATTTAAATCCTTTTGATGCCTCAATCCCAGGAGATTTGTGCCTTCATTTGTAACATACACTTTACCATGAACTCCATTACCTTTCAATGAAATGTCCATCCACTGCATTCCTAATATTTCTATTCTCTTCCCCCATATCTGACTGCCCTCACGTCTGTCGTTAACAAGTCTTCAACCTTCTTCCTTAATGTTCCTTCAAAAATCTCCCTCGATATCAGTGTAAATAGGCTTCCAGAGTCCACAAATACTTTTACAACCCTGGAATCCATCGACACATAACAGTGTGGTTTTTCTAACTTACTCGAACTTTCACATTTCCAATTGCTTGCACTCACAGATTCCGCAATCAATTGGTCAGAATCAATTGGTCGGACTTCATCAATAGCCAATACAATTTCTTGATCTTCCACGTCATCCACAGATTTTATACTACTGCCTACTACTTTTCCTTTAGATCTACATACTTTAGCCATGTGGCCTCTTTTGCCACACACCCTACATACCAAAGTTTGTGCTGTACACATAGGACTGGAGGCTATGGGGGTTATTACAACTTTGGAGGAGGTGTTAATCCGTCCCAAAAGTGACGGTAAAGTGACGGATATACCACCAGCCGTATTACGAGTTCCATAGGATATAATGGACTTGTAATACGGCTGGTGGTATATCCGTCACTTTACCGTCACTTTTGGGACGGATTAACACCTCCTCCAAAGTTGTAATAACCCCCTATGTGTCCTGGACACCCACATCTAAAACACAAAATATTCATACTTCTTCTCTCTCCAACTCTTTTTCCCGTGTTCTCTGGTACCCACTCCTGCCTTTTAGCTTTCACTTCCTTTACTTCTACAGTAGTTTCTGTACCAGCATTCTTCACGTAGGCATTAGCTTGTTCAATCTCCTTCATCCAGGTAGCCGTATGCTCCATGCTCCTGGCTATTTGCACGCACTCTTCCAAGATTGGATCCATGGACAACAATTTTTCCTTCACTTTTTTATTGTTAGTGCAGCGTACTATCTGATCACGTATTAAGGAATCACATAGTTCACGAAAATGACATGTGACAGCCAAACCTCTCAAAGCGGCCACATATGACATTATGGGGGTCATTGCAGGGCCGGGGACCGCAGAAGCACCGCATGGCATGGGCAGTGCAGGGGCCCCCTAACTGGGCCCCACAAAGATTTTCACTGTCTGCTCAGCAGACAGTGAAAATCGCGATGGGTCCCACTGCACCCGTCGCACCCCTGCAACTCCGCCGGCTCCATTCGGAGCCGGCATCCTTGTTGCAGGGGCTTTCCCGCTGGGCCAGCGGGCGGGCTTTTGGCGGTCGCCCGCCGGCCCAGCGGGAAAGCCAGAATGGCCGCCGCGGTCTCCTGACCGCAGAGCGGTCATTCGGCGGTAACCGCGTGGCAGGCGGCGACCGCCGCCCGCCGCGGTCAGAATGACCGCCTATGTCCTCATCCTGACCCTGAACACGGGAAAATAATTTATGGCATTTAAATACTATACTCAACTTGGGAGTAAAATGTTTTTCCAACATTTGCAATGACATCTCATAAACATTCGAAGGTTGACCAACACCATCACTCAAAGGTATTTCAGGTAAGTCATCATAAATTCTTCTCCCTTCCGCTCCTAGATGATGAAGTAATATCGCTTGTTTTCTTATGGGACTATACCTATCCCCTCCTATGGCCAATAAATAAGTGGAAAATATGTTTTTCCATCTCTTCCACGCTTTAGTTGGTTCACCTGGCACAGGAAGAAAACATGGTGGTGAAGACATGTTCTGTTCAGCCATCCTGTAAGAAATGTAAAATAACGAACTACAAAAATTTACTAAAATAACAATCTAAATTAAGAAACTAAAATAACAATTTAAAGCAAGAAATTAAAATAATAACAACTCTATTGAAATGCTTTAACAGTACTTTTTTTTTCTTTCTTTTCTTCCTCCTCTGTCCTTCACGTAGTCCTTCTTTACTTTCTATACTTCAGACAGCAGGAAACAGGTTCACTCTGGCAAGAGGAAGTCGAGTTCACTTTGCCACGCCCACACCCGAAGTCGTCAGAAGAACTTCTTTAGCTGGCAGATCAAGTAGATCTGTAAAAGGTAAGCTCCGTTTCAGGATCTCTGCTTGGATTCGGAGATCGCTCTGCAGTTGTGCGCTTGTTCTCAGTTTTGCGCACAACACGCGCTTATTCTCAGTCTCGTGCACAACATGCACTTGTTCTCAGTCTGTTGGACAACACACGCACAGAACGAAAGGCAATCGCCAGGTAACGGCACGTGGAGCTCGATTATACTTAAACACTGCACTCGGGCATAGACCGCTGCTTTCATTAATATTAGTTAAATATTAATATTACTTGCCGTTTACTCAAATTGTTCTTTGATGCGATATCGTCGATTTCAGTCTTTTTCTCCACTTAGTTTACGCGTCGTTCGGTTATTTCTGTCCATAACCAGGGGTTGGGAGTTATGATGTATCACTCTGCCCCCTGCGCAGAGTATCGCTCGTCGGCAAATTATGTAGTAACCACACGGAAATAGTTGATGCTGATTATTCTTTATTCCAGTAAATAACAACACGTACATCCAGCATAACTACCAGCTGCTTCCTCGACCAGCTCCCTCCTCCAGACTCACCATTCTACCAGCCCCCTCCTAGAACCTTTATCCCCATAATATTCTTTCCCTCTTAACATTCTTTGCCACTAGTGAACATGACCCTACAATAATGCTTCATTAATTGTAGGAACAGAACAGAATGTGTAAGTTGTTCTCACTATTCCTTGATGGTTAGAGCAGCCACTTCAAGTGGTGTGTCTTTTATGTCTGGTGTTCATTTGGTACGCAATTCTGTTACATCAGTGCAATCATGGCCAAATTCTTCATTATCTTCATCATTGTTTGGAGTTAGCATCAGTGTTAAAGGATTCAAAGTATTGCACCTTCTGATTGAAATGTTCTCAGCGGCCAATATTGTTTGCTCATATTATGTCAGGAGGCTGTTTGTGAAGTGTGGAGTTTGTGTGTCAGTCAGCAAAATCTTAACTGAATGAGGAACTAATACAATAATTGTGTATCACATCACAATCTCCTTACTCTGCCTTATTACCAGGTGAAAATCTGCTATGGATTTCAGACAACCATCAAGAGCTGTGGCTAGTGAATCTACTGTAGCAGAGAAGTAAGTGACAGGCCGCTTTATGTCATCATGCTTCTGGACTAGGACTGGGAGTGCGCACCCTTCTCTTTTGTGACAATACTAAAAGGAATCTTTATCATAATATGGCATTCCTAGAGCTGGTGGTCTGCAGAGTTTGTCTCTGAGTTTCAGGAAGGCACGCATTCATTTGTCATTAGAGAACCAGATCCACTATGTCACTATGAGTAACCCTTTCTAAGGGCTCTGCAACAAGAGAAACATGTAGAATCCACTCACAACAGTAGCCAACCATTCCCAAAAAATGGGTAGCCATAAGAAACACTTTCAGGATTGCAGAAAGTTGTTCTTTTGACACTTTTCTTGCTTTGCGCCTTTTTCATTGTGATGGTTACGTTTAGGTTGAGTTGTATAAAGTGCGTGAATGCCCAATGGTGTCTTGATGCCGGTGAACTGTTAGAAACAGAAATAGGTAATTAGACAAGTTTTGTTTGAAAAAACCCAGGTTTAAGCCCTTTCCTCAAGAGGATCAAGTTGGACTGGGTTTTAAGTGCATGGGTAGCTTTTTCCACGCTTTTTCAGTGGACAGTAAAAAGCTCTGGCCTCCCCAAAGAACTTTTTTTAAACTTGGAACCCTTACATTCTTAGTAAAAGAAGAGTCTAGAATTCTGTTGGAACCTTGTATTCAAGTACTCTAGCCCTCTGACATGCAGTGTTTTATAAGACATAGTAAGGAGCAGATTTATGAAAAGTGCAGCGCCACTTTCATTGTACCCCTTAGCAGCCCCCTAACAGCACCATATCTGCGCCATATTTAAAATACAGTGCACCATGGCGGTAGTCAGAGGTACTAGCATCATAATAATTTACGCCAGTCCAGCGCTTTGCAGGATTAGCGTCAACATTTTTTACTCTAATCCTACAAAGCACCCAGAGGCCTATTGAAACCAATGGAAGCCTCCTTTTGACACCTGCTCGGAGCAGGCGTTAAAAGTGCCAAAAAAAAGGCGCAAGGAAATCTCTTAGATTTCCTTGCACCATTTTGTGGGCCACCCTAACGGGGGAATGCCCCCTTTGCATACATTATACCTTGTGCAGGCATAATGCGGCTCAAAGGGTTACAAAGTTGCACAATGCATGCATTGCGTCACTTTGTAAATATGGCACAGCATTTTTGGCCTTCCTTTGCCACATTAGCATAAAAAAATGATGCTAATGTGGCATTAGAATGGTGCACGTCCCTCTTAAATCTGGGCCTAAAAGCTTTAAAAAAAGTGATTTGTTTTTTTAATGGCAGTCGGTGACCAAGGTAGATCACTTCTCTCAAACAGTACTGAAGTTATGTAGGTGGAACTTTATATTGGTGCAGGAGCACAATTGTATCCAACTTGCAGTCTTCTTTTGTGTTTGAAGCAACCATCAGGTAATCTATGATCTCCACCAGGGCTGAGTTACAGTGCAGCTGCAGATTTTCCAATTTTTCCATTAGGATCTGAGTAAGGATTGAGGGGCTCTCTGTATGCCATTGTGGGATATGACACATATATTGATATCTTCATGAAGAGGAACAGAGTAGAATGCTTGGCACAATTTAAAGACTGTTTACCATTCAGCATTCTCAGGAATCTAAAATAAAACTCAGCAGGGTTTGCTACCACCAGACAACATGGAACTGCAATTTTATTTAAGTTTCTAAGATCTTGGAAAACCCTCTTGGGTTTATAATGCCCATCAAAAGAGTTCCAAGGACTACAAACCATCTTGCCTAGAATTCCCTGCTCTATCATCTTCCCAGTGGCAGGCTTCATTCTCCATTCTTTTGAAAGATTATAATGACATGTTTGAGGGCAAATTGGTTTTATTATTTGAAAGTTTATAGTGACATGATTGAGGGCACATTGGTTTTATTGTGTCTTCAATGGTTCTGTACTGATTAATAATCCTGTTCTTTACCTGTGAAATATCACACCTCTTCTTTAATTGTGTGTCTTAACCCAAGAGACAGGTCATCTTTTATAAGAACTGAGAATCACTGAACTTTTGGCTCTTGCAGTTTTATTTGAATTGAAAATCCTCATTTTGAGTTTGAATTGAGGTCTTATCTGGTGTGCAATAAATCATATAATTCACCCTGGAAAGCAAATCCCTTCTTAACAAATTAATAGGACTTGCATCATACATATGAATTGGTGATCACTTTCGTTAGAACCAATCTTTTCAGGGGCATTTTATGAAACTTGATTTGTATTCTATTTTTCACTGATTCCTACAACTTTCCTACAACATGGTCTTCTTTTTCTGAGATGGGTAGGTTTGGAACCTCCATTGAGTGAACCATGGAGTGGGTAGCTCTAGTATCAATCAGAAATGATATAGGGTGGCTTTTCACCTCAAATTCTACATATGGGCCTCTTTTTTATACCACTAGGACAGCTCCAAACATGCAAACGTCCTACCATCATTGTGAATTAATTGCATTATGTGTAAACTGAGGAAAGTCACTTTTTATGATCAAAGGATTGTGCTGTATATCTCATAATGAGGGATTTTTGGCCAGATGTACTAAAATGCAATTTTGCTTTTCCTAAATAGTGACTTCATAAAAAACACTATTTAGGAAATGGAAAATGCTATGTAAACTGACACCAATTTTCTAATAACGATTTCCACAAAGTAGGAATCGCTATTAGAAAATTGCAAATAAGGAATCCCATTGCATTTGTGTAAATGGTCCCGTTTTGCATTCCCAAACAGTGATCAGGAAATCACTATTTGGTAAATGCAAAACCAAGGATGGCAAAGGGCAAAAGTCCCCCGCTTGGTGCACCCCAAAAATAGTGGTGCACATGTAGAGCCCACATATTCCCAAGGGGCATGTGTGTGGTCTATTGCAATTAAAAAAACATTTTGGGGTGCTTTTTTTAAACTGCACATGGTTACTGTTAGAAATGGGATCACTAGTTGGCTGAGGTATACACCCTTGTCCAAGTAGGGACCACAATCATAGTCAGGGTAAGTCGCACACAATCCAAATGATCCTGTGCCCACCCTCTGGTAGCTTGGCACTGAGCAGTCAGGCTTAACTTAGAAGGCAATGTGTAAAGTATTTGTTCAATAAATCAATGAATAAACAGTGAAAACACCACAAAAGTACACCACACAGTTTTAGAAAAATATACGATATTCATCTGAATGAATTAAGGTCAAAACTATGAAGAGTTGATAAGTACAAGTTGAAATATCACTTTCGTAATGATAAGAAGAGTCTTTGGTCTTTAAAAAGCAACAAGTGTCTCTTGCAAGAAAAAAGTACCTGGTATGTGTTAAAATTACTTGCACCGAGACCACAGAGGAGGGAATGCGAAGAAAACAAAGGGTGTGCGTTGGATTTCCAGATGCACGCAGACAATGCGTCTATTATTTTCCACCCGGCAAGGACTTTGCATTCTTCCCAAGTAGTCTCTGCTGCCAGTTGTCTAAAACGCGTTATATATTGTAGAACAATCTGGGTTACTTGCTCGATATCACATAAAGCTTCCTCAGCAGATGACTCCAATCCTGGGCGTGCAAATATTTGTTTAAAGGCAGCGACAAAAGCTGAATAATCAAGCACAGGATCATTGGAAGCTACCAAAGGAGTGGCCCAGGCCAAAGCAGGACCAGACAGGGCACTAAATAAATATCCCACTTTAGTTTTATCTTGCGCAAATTGGGACAGTCGTAATGCAAAATAGACTCTCAGAGCATCAAGGAATTCATGCAACTTGTTGGGATTTCCTGAAAAACGTAGCGTATTAGCTGAGACAGTGGGAACATCCTTTGTTCTGGAAACCGAAGCTTGTCGTAAAGCCGCATTTTCATTTTGTAATTGTTGCAGTTCCTGGGCCTGTTGTTGGATGCTTATGAGTAGCGACCGGTTGGTTTCTGCAGCAGCCGTCAATGTATTCTCCATACTGCTTGACGAAAAGTGGTTCTCTGGGCAGTGCAATCTGTCACAGAGCACTCATCGCTTACGACTCAGGCCAACTAGAACTGTAGAGTTGTCTTGATCCTTGTAGGTTCTGCCTTGAGCAAGGTAAGTGCGGCCCTTTCTGGTAGCCACGGTGCTGCTGACAAAGGGACATTAAAAGGCAGTCCGTGCCGTCCAGAATGAGTCCCAGAGGAAAAAACCTCAAAAGGAAAAACCTCTATGGCTGGAACTCTCTGGAACAGAGAATAAGCACAAAAAGGTAAGTATTCCAATAAAAAGAAACAAAATACTGAAAGACACTGGAACAGGTGAGGGAAAAGGCTGGAGGAAAAACAACTGGAGCATGATCACCACCAAAGGAAGTGTTGCAGCGCAAGGAGAGCAAGAATCCCACTCATTATATACCCTAAAACAGGAAGTGACAGGAATTAAAAGGATACCATGTTGGATTGGGAAAGGACCACAGGAGAACATAGATGAAGACACCATTTTAGAAAAGGATCCTAATGCATGCAGGGAAAGAGGTAGAAGAAAGGCATGCTGGGAGAAAGAAGAACATGACTCCTATTTGTAAAAATGAAGGAAAGAAGAAAAGGAGAAAGAAGAGAAAAGAAGACAAAGAAAAGAACAGGTAACACCAGGTAAGTAAGGGGGTGGTGTGGGTGCCTACTACTAATTTTGAGAGAGTGCCGTGCCCTGAACTCCCCGAGGCCAGATACCTAATCTAGGGCCTCGTGCAAGATAATTTTGGAAAAAAGGGACGCGGCACGCCCTGCGGCCAAGAAAATGAACCGCAGCTCTACCTGCGTCCCGACCCAAACTTTCTACTTGGGCTGCGGCGGGCCGCGGTGCAACAGATGTGTGCAGGTGGGACTGAGCATCCTGTGTTTTGTGGTTGTCTGGGTAAAATGCGCAAGGAAGCTGTCAACCAGCCCAGACATGGATTGGAGGCAGGCTATAAGGCACAGAAGGATTTAAGTGCAGAGAAATGTTCACTTTCTAAAAGTAGCATTTCAAAAATAATAATATAAAATCGAACCCCACCAATAAGTAGGATTTTGTATTACCTTTCTGGCCATACTAAATATGACCTGTTTACCTCTTTCTGATCAGAATCTACCACTCAAAGAGTTTATGAGCGTAGCCTAAATGTTAGCCTATGAAAGGAGCAGTCCTTCCAGCAGTGGAACATGAATTTAGGATCTTTCCTCTACCAGGAGATATATAACACACAGATATATATCCTGCCTTCTACCCACACACCACCCTGCCCTCTGGGTTACCTAGGGCCTTACATAGGGGTGGCTTATATGTAGAAAAAGGAGAGTTTGCGGCTTGGCAAAGGGTTACTTATGTGGGTGGCACAATCAGTGCTGCAGGCCCACTAGTAGCATTTAGTTTACAGGCCCTGGGCACATGCTGTGCACTTTACTAGGGACTTACAGGTAAATTAAATATGTCAATTGGGTGTGAGCTAATGTTACCATGTTTTAAGGGAGAGATCATATGCACTTCAGCAGTGGTTAGCAGTGGTAAAGTGTGCAGAGTCCTAAAACCAGCAAAAACGAGGTCAGAAAAAGAGAAGGAGGAAGGCAAAATGTTTGGGGATGACCCTGCAGAGAGGCCATTTCCAACAGTTAATATTGATTTCAAGTCAATGGTAATTGCATTTCCTAAATGCCCACATCAATCATACCCTGGAAAATATCTCCAAACTCAATTTTCAAATTTCCAGTACTATTTCTCTCCCTTCTGGTTCAGGTGCATCAGGTTGTGCTGCAGAAGCAACAGCCTCAACAACTTGGACAGCTGTATGAACAGCATCTGTAGCAATAATCTCACGAGGACCAGGTGTAGCTAGTCTCCATGTACTGTCAGGCGGTACACTCGGCACAGCTATTTTATGCTTGGATGTGCTTGGTTGTCCTGCACACATATCATGTGCTGGTCGTCCCTGTGCCTGTGTGTTATTAGTGTAGGGAGGAAATCTTCAATCTAATAAATCATTTAAGAAATTATCTACCTCATCTGAATCATATTGTTCGTCTTTTTTTGCTTCTTTTTTTCAGATTCATTAAATTTTCTTCTTGACTGTCTCACTAATTATTGCAGGGAATATATGCACACCCATTATTGTATCTTTCTCTGCTTGCTCCACATCGCTTCTAACTATTGGCTTACTTTCTCATTCTCCTTCTTTCTTTCTAAATGGCCACTCAATTCCATTCATTTAATGCCTCAAATTGTGTAGGTCTTGGTTGTGACTTTCTTTTACACATCATATATCTCAGGTAGTTCCGCTTTCTGACATTAAAGCTACCCTCCAAAGGAAGTTGCATGTTTTTGTCACCAGATGTTATCTTGTTCCAGTCTTTTAACCAGATACACATATTAAAACTGACGTCTTCAATCATTTTACATTCAGGGGAACTTTCAAGAGAAATCTTTATACCTTCCATAAAATAAACCTTAGGAACACACGGCCTTTTCAAACCAGCACCCATCTCTCCTATCTAATTATATAAATATTGCACAAAATACAAAAGCACTCAGCCAATAGCAGCATGGCTATGACAAAGGCCATTCAATCAGTGCACAACCTACATCTGCGACTGACCAGTGAAAACGTGACTTGTGGTGACTCCTTACCAATCTCTGTAGACTCTCAAGTGACAATTAACCAATTGCAGTGCAACTTCTTTGTGAATTAAATCACCACAAACACCCTCAGCTACAACAAACCATCACACAAACAAAATCAGTCTTGTCTACTCATTCTAAATAAGAGGAAGAAAGATTAAAGCCTATCTCACTAGATAAAGAAGAACCAGTATCATCATTGCACTGCTAATTAGGGGTGAAACTCACGTTATTTGCAGTAGCATAACAATGCAAAATTAGAGGAAAATTACATGAGGAGTGTAAACATGCACTTAGCTCTCAGCCAAAGTTGACCAGAGGATGCATTTTGCACCATCAAAATAGCACTAAATGCAGAACACAAGCAGTAACCACTATCAGTCTGTGTCTGTGATCTTGCAGTGGACATCTTTCCTCCATATTACTCTAAATTATGTGAGTGGATGTCATCACGTCATTTTCAATAATCTTGCATCAAAGAGTAACATGAAATTACGAGAACTACTCTGATTGCTACAGCATAATTACAATTTTACCCCAAGCTACTGTTAATCATAGCAGAGCAGATTCTCAACCATGAGTAATCTACCTCTGATTAACTTCTTCACTCCTGTGCACCCAAGAATAAACAAACACATACCTAATTCTGGTTGGAACATATACAACTCAAAAGTACTTATAATTTTCAGAAAAAACCCTATCACAGTGTGTAGGTGGTGCCTCACAAAACACACCACTACTTTGTAGAGAAGTTCAACATTGTATCTCAAGATCTTGGATTTCAACAAATCTGATTACCTTATCCAAGAACATATAAATCCAAATTTTTCACTGGAAACACATCAGCCCCTTCTCACTTAGATGGACAAATGGGGCAAATAATGAGGGCCAGAATCACAAAGGTAAACGTACACGTTTGTATAAGGTTACTATTTTGTGATAGTCATAAACCCCCATTTTAATTTTGCTACTAGTAATTTTATGGCTGTGAAGACTCTGCAGTTGGGGTGGAGAACTCAGCACATAAAGATAGGAAAGGCCTATCTTTTTGTGTGTGCCATAAAGACAAGATTCAAAATAGCATTTCAAATGCAGGCAATCTATAAGGACTGCCTCAAAAAGGGAGCTCAAGATCAGTAAATTAGAAAAACCATGAGGTTTATTAAAATGCTAAGGTGGAATACAGAAGACAAAAATATATTGTGAGCCTCAATAATTCAGTCTTTAGACAAATAAATCAATTGCCATAAAAATATTCCATTTAAAATAAATGCAGCAATGAGGAAAATGTAAAAAATAGATAAAGTTCAGAATGTGCAGTAAATCGAAAGAAAATAGGGCGGCATCCTTAATAGAAACTAAAAAAGTCTAGCTCACACCCAAATTGTGAAGGCCTTTTATAAATAATTACCAACATAGAAAGCAATGGAACTCTCACATTCAGCATGGGGTGAGAAAATGTATCAATACAAAAGCATATCATAGATAAGCATGATAAAACTTCATATAATACCACCATTGTAGCACTATCCTCCTAGATGAATAATTATGAACCCCATCTGACCTAATGTCATAGGACATATCAGAACAAACCTGGTTACATAGACAATGGAAAGACTCATAGATGAAAGGCCTACAGTGAGAGAGCAGGAAAAGTACTGAACAGCTTTCTCCGGAGTTCTTCGAGAATAACTTGTCATTAAAAAAACGAACAGTGCACATTTTGCTGGGTGCATTGTCAATGAGAAATATAAACATACAGTAAATATTATGACGCAGCAGCTATGATAATTCAAAATGGAGTTGAGGCCTTGTTAACCCTTTCTCTGCCACAGATGTAATGGTTACGTCCGGTGGCGCGGCGCTGAGGCGCCATAGGCGTAACCTTTACGTCCTGGTATAGGTCCTCGGGGGAAGCGCTGGCAAGGCTGAAAGGGGAATCACTTCCCCTCCCTTCCCTGACCACCTCAATAACGTCTGATGATGTCAGCGCGCCAACGTGCGCTAACCTCATCAGACGTCAACTTCCGTCACGCTAGAAGCAATGCTTCCAGCGCGACCCGAGGAGAAACTTGGAGAAACTGATTAGTTTCTCCTCAGTAAGGGGGCCAGAGAGGCAGAGAGGCATGAAAAGGGAAGGAAAGGCTTTTCCTTCCCTTTTCATGTCTCTCTGTGCATTCCTGCAGCATGATCGCATAGCGATCGTGATGCAGGAAGGCACTAGATACCAGGTATTTTTTTTTTTTTTTAATTCAACTACAAGAGGGAAGCGGCCCATTGGGCAAGGGCCGCTCCCCAAGGGGGGTGTTTTATTTAAGGCCATTTGTGCCCCCTATGGGGGCAGATTGGCCTATATTAATAAGGCCAGTCTTCCCACAGGGGGGGCAGAAGCCACTAGACACCAGGGATTTCTTTTTTGTTTTTATTTATATTGATGAGGGGGGCGAACCCTTAGGCAAGGGTTGCTCCCCAGGGGGCAATATTTTTATTAGGCCTTTTCTGCCCCCCTGAGGGTAGATCGGCCTATATTAATTAGGCCGATCTGCCCCCGGGGGGGCAGAAGCCTTTAGGCACCAGGGATGTTTTAAAAAAAAAATTATATTGATAAGGGGTGTGACTCCTTAGGCAAGGGTTGCTCCCCCGGTGGCAATTTCTTTACTAGGCCTTTTCTGACCCCCTGGGGCAGATTGGTCTATATTAATTAGGCCGATTTGTCCCTGAGGGGGGCAGAAGCCACTAGACACCAGGGATTTTTAAATTTTTTATTTATATTGATAAGGGGAGCGACCCCTTAGGCAAGGGTTGCTCCCAGGTGGAGGGGGGAAATTGTTTTTAGGCCATTTCTGCTCCCCTTGGAGCCTATTTCTATTAGGCCGATCTGTCCCCGGGGGGGGCAGAAACCATTTAGGCACCAGGGATTGGTGTGTGTGTATGTGTGTGTTTTGTTTGGGGGGGGCAGCCCCTTGGGCAAGGGTCGCTCCTCATGGGGGCACATTACTGTTGGCCATATCTGCCCCCCTTGGGAGCAGATCAGCCTAATTTTGCAAGGCTCATCTGCCCCTACCGGGGGCAGAAAGCCAACTAGAGACCACAGAAGATTTTTTTTTTCAAAATAAGAGGGTGGGAGTATGCCATACCCCCACCCCAAATAATTGGGGCCAAAGTTGTCCTGCCCACCAGTGGGCAGATGGGGCAATTACCCACGATCCACACCCGGGTGGGGCAGAAAGTCTAATAGTTGCCAGGGAATTAAAAAATATATATATATAGTGTGGTGGTGGCTACCAACCAGTATGGGCATGGTTATGTCCCAACCCAACTGAAGGAGATAACAGTCTTTTCTCCCCCCCCCGCACACTAAAACATCTTATCCCATGGCAAGCAAGAGGGCATTTGATTATTTGGGGTTTTGGTTTTACATTTGGGCCATGAGAGCTTGGCTAACTCTCAAAATGGTCCCACTCGGAATGGTGAGGGCTGCATTTTTTGGACTTTGGGACGCTGCCATGTAGAAAAATCCACAAGACCTAGACACATCTGAAAACTAAACATCTGGGTGAGTTCAGGGTGGTGTGCCTCACATGCACACCGCATCATTCTCTTACCCACAATGCCCTGCAAACCTCCAACTTTGCTGGAAATCACACATTTTTTCCACATTTTTGTGATGGAACCTTCCAGAATCTGAAGGAATCCACCAAATTCCAATCACCCAGCATTGTCTCCTCTATACCGATAAAAATTCTGCCCCACTTGCCAGCCTAAAAATGTTTTTTTCAAACTGCCAATGCCGCTTTGGTTCTCCCTCAATTTCAACATGTTTTCGGGTCTTCCCCGTTTCAGGCACTTGGTCCACCTACACAAGTGAGGTATCATTTTTACTGGGAAACTGAGGGGAACGTTGGGTGGTAGGAAATTTGTCCCAGTATGGTGATACCACACAGAAATGTGGGAAAAATTTGATTTTTAAGCTAAATTTGAGGTTTGCTGAGGATTCTGGGTAAGAAAACATTGGGGGATCCACGCAAGTCACACCTAATGGATTCCCTTGTGTGTCTAATTTTCAGAAATGTTTGGGTTTGGTAGGTTTCCATAGATGGCTGCTGAGCCCAGGACCACAAATGCAGTTCACCCCCTCCTCCAAAAACTGGTAGTTTAGTATTTGATAATTTTGATGTGTCCACATAGTGTTCTGGGGCATTTCCTTTCGTGGGCACTAGGTTTACTCACACAAATGAGGTACCATTTTTATCGGGAGACTTGGGGAAATGCTGGGTGGAAGGAAATTTGTGGCTCCTCTCAGATTCCAGAACTTTCTGTCACCGAAATGTGATGAAAAAGTGTTTTTTTGGCCAAATGTTGAGGTTTGCAAAGGTTTCTGGGTAACAGAAGCTGGAGAGAGCCCCACAAGTCACCCCATCTTGGATTCCCTTAGGTGTCTAGCTTTAAAAAATGCACAGGTTTGATAGGTTTCCCTAGGTGCCGGCTGAGCTAGAGGCCAAAATCAACAGCTAGGCACTTCACAAAAAACATGTCAGATTTCAATTAAAAAATTAGATTTGCCCATGTTGCGTTTCCTGTAGTGAGCATTAGGCCTACCCATGCAAGTGAGGTACCATTTTTATTGGGAGTCTTGGAGGAACACAGAATAGCAAAACAAGTGTTATTGCCCCTTGTCTTTCTCTACATTTGTTCCTTCCAAATGTAAGACAGTGTGTAAAAAAGATGTCTATTTGAGAAATGCCCTGTAATTCACATGCTAGTATGGGCACCCCAGAATTCAGAGATGTGCAAATAACCACTGCTTCTCAACACCGTATCTTGTGCCCATTTCATAAATACAAAGGTTTTCTTGATACCTAGTTCTCACTCTTTATATTTCAGCAAATGAATTGCTGTATACCCGGTATAGAATGAAAACCCATTGCAAGGTGCAGCTTATTTATTGGCTCTGGGTATCAGGGTTCTTGATAAACCTACAAGCCCTATATATACCCTTAACCAGAAGAGTCCAGCAGATGTAACAGTATATTGCTTTCCAAAATCTGACATTGCAGGAAAAAGTTACAGAGTAAAACGTTGAGAAAAATGGCTGTTTTTTTTTCACCTCAATTTCAATATTATTTTATTTCAGCTGTTATTTTCTGTAGGAAAACCTTGTAGAATCTACACAAATTACCCCTTGCTGAATGAAGAATGTTGTCTACTTTTCATAAATGTTTAGCATTCTGGGATCCAGCATTGGTTTCACACCCATTTCTGTCACTAATTGGAAGGAGGCTGAAAGCATCAAAAATAGTAAAAATGGGGTATGTCCCAGGAAAGTGCCAAAATTGTGTTGAAAAATTGGGTTTTCTGATTCAGTTCTGCCTGTTCCTGAAGGCTGGGAAGCTGGTAATTTTACCACCACAAACCCTTTGTTGATGCCATTTTCAAGGAAAAAACCACAAGCCTTCTTCTGCAGCCCTTTTTCCCATTTTGTTTAAAAAAACTAAATTTTTGCTGTATTTTGGCTAATTTCTTGGTCTCCTTCATGGGAACCCACAAAGTCTGGGTATCTCTAGAATTCCTAGGATGTTGGGAGAAAGGACACAAATTTGGCATGGGTAGCAAAATGTTATGAGGGCCTAAGCATGAAGTGCCCCAAATAGTCCAAAAAAGGCTTGGCACCTGAGGGGTAAAGGCCTGGCAGCAAAGGGATTAATACTTGAGGTTAGCAGGGCCAGGAAAACCCCGTTCTGCACTTCACAACATTATGGTTTCAATAACAACAGATTCATGTTAATATGTAATTATGACTTGAATAAGAAAAAGCTCCATCAAATCTGATGCACACGGAGAACGCTTGCCGCACTAAGGGACTATTGAGCAATTTCCCTTCCCGGAACCACTGTGATTTGCATAGCATACCCAGATAGGGAAAATCAGTGGCAGTCGCACTGCCATGAATACTTTGAGTGAATGTCACTCTGACTTGTCAGACCAGTGGCTGATCAGCTGTCAAATCAAAGGTTTTGTTGGTAAAGTCAGCTGAGGCTATGTCAGTGTAAACCCAGCATTTCCCTGACTTAAACACAGTGGAGAAACCGCACATTTGGCCTGGCAAGATTACCACAGATTTATGGTGATGCTTCCACCTGTCCAAACCCTCAAAGATCCCTTCTAAAACCATGTTAATTCATCTATAGTCAGACACAGACACTATTATCCCTGCATCACAATAGGTCAACATGTTTCAGCCTTTATCATGGCTCTGTAACAGGTCCCAGCCTTTCTTCAGGACCCAAAATCTTATTTTCCTAACTCCTATTCCAAACTCATCTTCATTCAACAGTGTGCCTGTTGATAGATAAATAAAGATGATTTTGGAATAGGAGTTAGGAAACTAGAGTTCTAGGTCTTGAAGTACAGGGCTATAATAAAGACTGAAACATGTTGTTGATTCAGATATAGGGATAATAGGCAGTCCCATATATCACCATAGTTTTTAATCATACCTTAAATCTATCCTTAATAAAGGGAAATCCTTGGGCTAGACCATAGGGATTTGTATATTCACCAGATCCTGGTTCCATGGACACCCACCACTGAAAGCACTCCTCACAAGAACAGGGATCCCATTCACCAATAGAATGTTCTCTGGTGAATGAGGAATGGCCAATGATGAAGCATAACACCCAGGTGTGTGAGGCTGCACATGTCAATTTTTTGAGAATCCATTGGTCCTACACATATTGGGAGACACACTATGGCTCAAAGGAGCTCCCAGATAAAAGGTAATTCCCTACGAGTGAGTTCCTTTGTCTCTTTGAGACTAGTCACATTTGTTTGTTGGTTTTCATATATTTACATTGACATTTTTGCATCACAGTATTGTTGTGCTGGTATTTTGACATATAGCATGGGACTCTATCCATTCAATTGTGCAGAACTCATGTCTGCCATCTGAATAGCACATTAATGAAAGGTGGGCTAGCTGTTTGGAGCTGCTTGTCAGCCTTTCACTTTGAAAGGGGGTCAGGGATCCCCTTGCAGGTGGGTTCAGTGAGTGACTTCCATTGTTTGCAGGGTATGCCTGGGGGGGCCTTGGACCCCTGTCCCTCTTTACAAGGGGCTCCCTTGGGGGTTGCACTCACTGTGCCATACCTCTAGGTGCACACAGTCAGTGCACTTCCTTAAGCTTCTGTGCCAATTTTATAATATGACATATCGACAAATGAAAGTATTTCCTCAATTTATTTGGGGTCACACCCCATGCATATGGGGACACACTCCTTTGGGATTGCATCAGTGCAGATTTAGCACTGACACGATCCACATTACTGAAGGGCCAAAGACAGATCTGTGACCCCTTCTGTGATATCATAATGCCTACGATGTGGGTGCAAACAACTGTTGCACTCCCAGGGCACTTTGTATAATATTGCCCCAAATGTGAATACCAAAAGACCAAAATATTTGGGTTTCTTAACAATTATAAAAGTCACAAAGTATACCCACAACAAAATGCAAATGTTCTTCATTCATATGTTTTTATTCACCAAATAATGATTATTTTTAGAAATTTGAAGCTGACATGTTTTATCCAAAACATCAAGTTTTTGTCAGATCTACAAAATAATAGTAACAGTGTGTAGAAACAAAGTTCCATATAATCACAATTATGCCCCAGTATATACACTGATTATCAAAAGACAATAAAATCAAAGCTTGTTTTATTTTTGGAGGCTAAAGGCTAACCAAAAGTGTTCACATTAATTGCAGCCTCTAGTTTGAGTTCACATTTATAACTCAGGTTTTCATAAAGCCATACCTATGTGGTGTATGTTATTAGTAGCTGAAGGGCTATGGCAGACGAGCTGCCAAAAGCAAGTAGTAAAAAGAGGGCCAAAGTGGTAAAACTGTATATTCATCTTAAGTCTCCCAAAGAGGTGAGCAATTAACACAAAAAATAGGAATATGACCCTGATATGTAATATATTACCTGTTATTGCAGCAGAAACAGTATGATTTCATAGGGATCCTGTTAGACCATCTTATTTCTCCCTACATGACAACAAACACACACACATACACAAACAAATACATGTATGCTGGCTGGAAGAAAGATATAGAAAGCAGAAGTCATTTCTAGACGTCACCATCATTTCTCAAGCATCCAGAATTTCATTTTACATTTATTGTTTTATATTCTACATTTATTTCTCAAATTTCCATAAACACGTTCTACTTGTTACCTTCGAAGAAAAGTGTGGCATAAACTGTAAGTCCTTTTCGAATCTCTCCTACTAGATAGCACATGCACTGTATGTTGTGAGACATTTTGTTAGCTTACAGTGGCCTTGAAGCCTGACCATTGTTTATCATTGGTTGGCTTCATTGTTGTTATGTACATAGTAGTTCTGTGTGTACTTGGGGAATTAGAATGTGTGCACGCACATAATAGAATTAGAATGTCGGGGTTGGGAGACCTTTGGTTGAGAGGAGATGGAGGAGACGGAGCTTGGTGAAGTCGGGGCTGTATTGATGTTACCTGTATTAATAAACAAACTTGAAAGAAGAATTGGAGCGTTTTTGTAACAAACTTGGTGACGATTTGTGCAAGCAGCAGCCCTGACACTGGAACCCATCTGTACAAGCCTAAACACACCGTATTTCGAGGGAGGAACTTCGACAGCACCACGCAGTACTAGTGACAAGTGTATGACGAATATTGCATCTATATTGTGAGTTTACTTATTTTGTGATTAAAAACAAGGAAATTTGATAATATTTGTATGCACCGTACTGTTATGCTCCTCTCGCGGGCATGCTATGTACTTCTTTGAATTGCATCCGTCAAACATCATGCACGTCAGTTATGTCAGCGTGCAGCCATTTTAAGAACTGGAATGTTAACCGCGTTTGCCGCGCACATCAACCATACACATACCTCGTAGAGTCAACGACGTGTTATCACGTCGTGCAGCCATTTTAACTTTCGAAAATTGCAGATTCAAGCAATTTATATGCTGATAACCGATTTCCATATGCATACCTCATAGCAAAACGATGCATTATCACGTTGTGCAACCATTTTAACTTTCTAAATTGAAGATTAAAGGAATTTATAAGCCTATAACCGATTCCGGTTGTAGGATAAAAAAGGCTGCCTTTAAAGACAACTTGTGAATTTTGAATGCTACAATAAACTATTGAGTGTGCTAAATCATTACATTATTAATGGCTTCCAATGGTTCCCTAAACTTACCTCCTCCACAACCATTCCAATCAGTTGCAGGAGACAATGCTATTAAATGGCAAGAATGGAAAGAATATTTTCTAGATTTTATTGCCACATGTGATAAAAGAGACAAATTCACACCTGCCAAGAAAAAGAAAATTATTTTGCATTGTTTAGGTCCTCAAGGTTTAAAAATCTACAATCGTATAGAAAAAAAACAAGACTAGATGGTCAAGGTTTGCTTTTGCACAGGCAATTGAAGACCTGACAAATACTTTGCACCGACTGTATGCGTTGGAATCGATAGAAATACATTCTATCATAGAAAACAGTTGAAGGAAGAATCAGTTGAAGATTACGTGGCTGCATTAAAGAATTTAGCATTGACATGTTGTTTTGGGAATTTACATGATGAAATGTTTAGAGACCAAATTGTAATGCTTGCTGCGAATCCTTCTATACAAGATTGTCTTTGTGCTAAAGGAGAAGCATCATTATCACAAGTTGTGGAGGTAGTGAAAAAATCAGAGCTTACGGGCAGGTGTGCGAAAGCAGTGCTGCTTAAAGACAGAAAGGAGACTGAGGACAAAAAACAGATTAACAAAATTAAAGGTGGTAAGACAAATATAACAAGTTTGCGTGACAATAATTCACTCCAAGACAAGTCTGGCGCACAGCGGTTAAAGGAAAACAAAATATACAAATCCACTGTGAAATGTTATAGATGTGGTCATTCTGGCCATTATGCGAATGACAAGAAGTATCCAGCATGGAACCAAAAGTGCTCAGTATGTGGAATCATAGGTCATTTGGTGAAAGTTTGCAAAAAGAGGAAAGAAAAATCTATAAAATTACTAGAGGACTCAGACTCGGAATCTCCAGTTTCAGATGATAATGACTTGAATATGTGTGTGTTTAACATTAGAGATAAATCTAATTTAGAACATTCTCATACACCAAGGAAAAAACCTAAGTGTGACCTGTCTATAGAAGGAATGATGGTTACTGTTATTGCAGATTCCGGCTCACCATCTACTATTCTCAGCCAAGCATGGTGGCTTGATAAACTTGAACCAAAATTGTGAAACAAGTTGGAGTCTCCAGACATTTCTCCAAAAAGTTTTATGGGTGAACCTATAGACATATTAGGGTATAGAAAAGTGTGTTGTGTATTTAAAACCAGAGAAGCAGAGTGTAACCTATATGTTTCAAAGTCGGGACCATGAGTTTTAGGGTGGTGGGACCAAGGTAAACTAGGAATTATTCTGAATCATTATAGTTCTGAACCCGTTTCTGTGGTACAGGAAGATATTTGGATGGAAAAAAAGATCAAACTAAAGTATCCTACCGTATTTTCAGTTGAAATAGGATTGTTTACTGATTTCCAATATAGAATTGTATTGAAAGATGATGCTGTACCAGTTGCTCTTAAAGCTAGAAATATTCCCCTGGGAATTAGAACTGAAGTAAGCAAGGAGTTAGAGAAATTACTGCATACAGACATGATTGAACAGATTGAGGCATCTGATTAGGTTGCTCCCTTGGTTGTGGTGAGAAATACCAATGGCAAATTGAGGCTATGTGTAGATCTGAGAGATTTAAATAAGAATATACTGGTGGACCAATTTCCATTACCAAACATTAACGAGATGATGGCGCTCACAAAAGGTATGAATTGGTTCACCACGATTGACCTAACCTCAACTTACCATCAAGTGTTGTTACATCTGGATAGTCGCAGGCTCACTGCATTTATTACTCCATTTGGCTGCTACCAATTTGTAAGAGTAGCGTTTGGATTGGTGTCTGCAGCGGCCATGTTTTAAAGGTTAATTTTCTAATTATTTAAGGACATACAAAATGTCATGTTTTTTCAAGACAATATACTTGTTATGGGTAGATCAAAAATGGAACATGACGAGAAAGTGGAAAAGGTTTTGGAAATTCTCAATGAGAAAGGTCTCACAGCTGAATATTCCAAATGCAAAATTGCGAGAATTAAGGTTACATATTTGGGTCATAAGATAAGCGTAAAAGGATTTGAGCCTAAAACAGAGTTGGTGGAAGCCATAAGAGGGCACCAATTCCCACCAACAAGGATGATGTAAGGGCATTTTAAGGTTTAGCAGAATTTTGTGCTAAGTATGTACAAAATGTTGCTTGTAAAACATATCCCATCAGGCAATTATTAAAAAACAAAGTGGTATTTGAGTGGACGGAAGAGTGTCAAAAAGCTTTCAATATGATTAAAAATGATAGGGCACCAGCCTTTCAGAGATTTGATCCCATTTTGCAGTGTATTGTAACAAATGATGCAAGCAAGAAAGGTATAGGAGCTGTGCTCATGCAAGTAGACTCATGTGTATGCTTTTACCTCTCGTTCACTAACTGAAACTGAAGAAAGATACTCTGTTATTGAACGGGAAACTTTGGCGTGTGTTTGGGGTTTGGAGCATTTCAGACAATTAATTTGGGGTCTGAAACTAATTTTGCACAGTGATCAGAAACCACTAACGAAAATTCTCACGGTGAGTGGTTTGTTTAAAGCCTCACCACAAATAGCGCGTTTAACTATAAAACTTGTGGACTATAAATATAAAATACAATATGTTCCAGGGGTAAAAAACATTATTGCAGATTTCATAAGCAGATTACCGCTAAAGATACAGGGCTCTACTTTGGTTGAGACTGAAGCTGAGAGTGTAGCAGAAATTATGGAGGGTGTACATGGAATTTCATACGAAAAATGGTCAATAGCTATAAAGAAGGATCATGTTTATCAAAAGTACATTCTTTGACTTTGGAAGGTTGGCCTGGCAAGAATGAGCTGGAAGGGAATTTACACATATTTTGGAAACTAAAACATGAGCTGTCCTTAGAGAATAATGTGGTACTGCGTGGGGGCAAACTGGTTCCTCCAGAAATTCTTAGAAACAAATTGTTAGACATTTGCCATGAAGGGCATTTGGGAATTTCCAAAATGAAGAAATAGAGTAAAAGAGTTATATTTGTGGCCGTGGATTGATGTGGCCTTTGAAAGTGAGAGATTGTGTGATATGCAAAGAATCAGAAAGAATTTATTAACTTGTAAACCACCTCTGTGTCTGTTAATATGTCCTTATATGCCTTGGGACAGAGTAGGATTAGATGTTATACGACTGATTTATGAGAACGGGGTTGCCAAATATATCATGCTATTAACGGATCATTTTTCAAAGTGGCCAGAGATGAAAATCACTACAAGAATTGACTCTTCAACTATTGTGAAATATTTAGATAAAATATTTCCCTTTGAAATAATGAGAGGTAGAGTTCTGTTAGGAAAGGATAGTGTAGGTTGGAAGGCTAGGTCAAGAAGAAGTGATTGGTCTCCAGATGTGGTCAAGAAAAATATAAGCATCAAACAGAAGCATACTACTGAAGATTCCTGGTTTTAAAAGTAAAGGAGAAGGAAGATTCTACCCACCCCTAATGGTTAAAAAAGTATTGTGCAATTCTGTTTTACTTAGTGATGGAAGAGTATGGCATGTGAGTAGGGTTGCACCATATAAAGGTGGGAAAATAGATAGGGTGCAGGAAAGTACTTGGTTGAAGGACGAAATGATTAGTAGTAAGACACAAGAGATACAGAGGCTGGATAAGGAGAAGGACATACAAGGGATCATGATTCCGCAAGGGACCAGTATCCAGGAGCCTGCATGGCAAAAAAAAAAGAGCTGGTGTCGGTGTTCAACCTTCTAGTAATGAGGATTGAGGACTCACACCGTTGTCAGTAAACATGGTCGAAAGAGATTTAGATCTAAAAGGCTAAAGGATTATGAATGTAATGTGTAGGTTATGCCTGTTCTTACTCTTATGTAATTTTATTTTCATAATTTTCGATGTTTATAATGATATGGTAGAATTATAGTCCTTAAGATGCTTGTAGGAAAATGTTTATTGTAATTGTTATGATGACTAGTGTCTTTGTATTTCTATGAAGGGGGGATGTGTTATGTACATGGTAGTTCTGTGTGTGTACTTGGGGAATTAGAATGTGTGCAATTGATGTTACCTGTATCAATAAACAAACTTAAAAGAAGAATTGGAGCGTTTTTGTAACAATTGTGTTTCTCATTTGCTTGTTTCTTAATCATCAGCTAACAAAGACTTTCCTTCCTCTTCTTGTGTTTGACCCTCCACTTGATCACGGAGGCATTACTTCTGCTTTTCCACTGCTCGCTTTTCAGTAGCTATTTGTTTCTTTAAGCATGCCACAATAGTGCATGTGTTTCCCAGCTTCACATTTTGCTCTTTCTCTGCTCATGTGGTTCTTCCCATCCTACCCTCTCTGATACATTCACCATATATGCTTCTCCCCAGCTCCAGGTTCTGCTCTCTTGTCTGTTTACTTTCCACGCAGCACATTCCTCTCTCTCTCCATGCTTCCCCAAACTGTGCACCTTTGTTGCTTCCTTAAGCTCCTTATGGTCTTTTATCCCCGCCTCCTGTTGCTTCCCAACACCTGATATTCTGTCCCCTCCATGTTGCTTTCCCCACCAGCTCACTCCACATTTGTTTCTTTTTTGTTAACCAATCCAACTCCGTTCAGATCTCAAAAAGAAATAAAACACTAATTTAATTTAGTGGGCATGCATGCTTGGTGCGCCTTCCTACAAAATGAAGCAGTCAGTCGCATCATTGGCTTTTTTCTCTTTCTTAGCCATGTAACAAAGCATCCAGAATGATGCACAGTATGTCTAAAACTATTGGCAAAGCCAATAGGTCCCATGCACAGGACATATTGGTTTTGTAAATGCTTATTTCTGAAATATGTTACCAAAATGCCAGAGCAAATAATTTTATGTCGCGCTCTAAACAGCTTCACCTGCAAAAGCAGGCTGTTACCTAAGCAAAACATACAACACACACACAACACCACACTACACACACATAAACAGTGATTAACTGTTAAATTGCTCCCATGTTGCTACTTGGCTGCTCTCCCTGGGGCAGACTCTGCAGTTTTCAGGAGAATGTCAGGTGTGCTTGGATCTTGGATGATGAGCTTCATGTTCAGCAGTGCTGCCAGGTAAGAGAAGAGAGTGAGCCTGCAGCCCTTTTTTATCCAGCATGAGGGGACTTCTGGGAATCTGAGATCTCCATCTACTTCATGTGCTTGGAGGTGAAGTCCCGGACTATGCGTGCCCAGTGCTTAATTTGTGCTTGTTGTTTCCGGCACTTATTTTTTAGGGCTGACACTTATTTTTCTGCCTCAAGCATTTTCATGCGAGCAAAAGACACATATGGGAAAGACGGAGGAAGAGAAAAATGAAAAAGCGTTGCAAAGGGGAAAAGCAGAAAGCTGCAAGAGTGAGCTGAATGGGCAGGGAGTGGCTGTAAATGAATTAAAGATGCCTGAGATGGCTGCAGGGTTACGCTGCCTCAGTATTCCATGTTCGCACATTTAATTGCAGCAACCACATGTTTAAGAGGAGTGCTTTGGGCAATGGCACATTTTTATTTACAAATTAATCATGATGGGGGCCCGTTGCAGACATGTGAGAGTAACACCCGCACTGCTGGAATCATACCCCTGAATCCAAGCTTATGAACTTTCTTGCCCTCATTCACTCTTGCACACACATGAATCCCCTGTCCACCTAATGATTTTCTCTGCACTCTTTAAACTTACACTTGTTCTTTTTTTTTTTTAAATGCCTACCTTACTCTTCTAGAACTATAAGTAGACATTTTTGTATTTTTCAGTTTGCCTTCATCTCTTTCAATGTTTTATCTTTGACATACTCTAGGATATCATACTCCCTACTAGATAGAAATCATCCTTTAAAAAAGCTAAACAAAACTGCCACAAGCTCATAAGCAAATTCTTTGCCGGTGGGCTAGAGACCATATAAGCTGACATGAGACACCCTAAGCTCAGGTTTTCTTGATTTTTGAAGGCAAGGCTGTCCTAAGGGGGCTCCTCATCAACCAAATCACCTTTCCTATTTGCCCAACAGTGGTTATCACTAATGAACAGGCACAATTGCTACAATGAGCTGTGTTTTGTTCCTCATTTGACTGCACCAGTTCAATTTGGCTTGCTGGCAGCAGTCACAACTGCATGAAACTGCAAAATGAAAAAAACAGGACAGTAACGCCTAACAAACATAAATCATTTTTCAAGTCATAGCTCTGTTTCCCTAAAACGTATGGTCATGATGCATCCCCCTATGCTCCCCCTGAACTTTACATGGGTTCCCTTGTGAACAGTAGCACAGGACTACTCTTTTCTTACTTGAGCACTTATATTCCAAAATATGTCACACAAACATGCAACACTTACTCATCATCAGAATTAAAGGAAAGGGAAGCAGAGAAGATGTCCTGCACCACTTATCTTTAGCAACACCTTCATGTTTACCACCTGTAACTAACACGTAAAAATATAGCATTTCATAACAATTCAAATAGTCCGTTTCTCTAATGTGGATGTTTTTCACCAAGCACATCAAATTCTGATCACTGCAATGAGTGGTATTTATTAAAAGTGATATTTAAAATAAATTAGCTAAAGAACTTTGGGGCATATTTATAAGCCTGCATCGCCACCTTGTGCCACATTTGCAAAATTTATTTTGATGCAAATGTGGCGTTAAGGTGGCATTTCCCACACGCCATATTTACAAAGTGGTGCATTGCTTGCATTGTGCCAGTTTGTAAACCCTTGCACCACATTATGCCTGCGCCAGGCATAATGTATGCAAGGGGGCATTTCCCCATTAGTGGGGCTGAAAAAATGGCACGAGGAAATCTAAGAGATTTCCTAGAGCCATTTTTTCTGCCATTTTAACGCCTGCTCAGAGCAGGCATTAAAAGGGGGCATACCATTATTTATAATGGGCCCCTATGTACTCTGCAGGAGTAGCACCAATATTTTGGTGCTACTCCTGCAGAGTACATCAATAGCGTTACAAAGAGTGATGATATTGCCCCCTACCCTGCGCGTATTTTAAACACAGTGCACACATGGAGGTGGTAGGGGACGCTGAGGTGTGCAAGGAAAGTGGTGCACTGCCACTTTCCTTAAATCTGCCCCTTTGTGGCTTCTCCCCATCTCTACTGACAATGCCAATAGTGAGCCAAGAGGCAAATCAGTTGTAATGTGTATCAATTATGCGGTCCAAGTTGATAATTCTACATGACAACTTTAAAGTCTATTAAATCAAACACACAATAGGTTTTTGTACAGTTCACATCCTGTATTTCAAGGTGCTCTCATAGATATAATGAAGAAAATGGAGACAAGGAGAAATAAAATTGTTGCCTAAAATCACACAAGTTGGTCATTTTACATTCCATTTTTTAGGTACTGGGACCCTATCTGGTCCCCGTTTTGTTTTACGTTTTGTTTTACGTTTTGTTTTGTCTTAATTTTTGGAACATGATGGTAGATCATTGGTGGCAGACAGAAGCCACATGAAGGATCTGCTCCTTTTAGGATCAGGGATCTAAGTGGACCCCTAGATGAACCAGAAGCAAGCATCTGTCTTCCACTTGGCTCAAACCTACAGTATCTCGCACACCTCTATCATATTATTGCAACTAACGGGACAGAGGCATAAGAAGGATGTGATTTGACCATAATAGAACAAGTTGTTGAAGAAGGAGTACTAACACCACAGTGCAGGAATCCTTGTTTCAATGCTAGGTGTTCACTCCACAATAGATAAAATGAAAGTATTGTATGATTACAGCTCTGTTTTCTTATTACATACTTACTACCAGTGGATTTATTTAAATTCTTCCTATTTCCATTACGAAAAAGGAGCAGAGAGATAAGTTCAGAAAGTTATTGCCAGAGTGTAGACAATTTTCAGAAGGAACAGCAGTGATTAACCATGTCTTCTGGTTCCATAGTATACATCTCACTCATCACAAAAGAATTGATCCCATTGTGAGACTGAGCTACTACTATCACAAAAGAAGTGCCAGTGTATTGTGAAGTATGGCCAGACATTTAATACAGAGTTCAGTTTCAGTTTAAATTTGCTAAAGTGCTTAGTTAATTAAAACCTATGCAAAAGCATATACATAAAACCTCTTGAGTAAAAACTTTTAAAACAGATAAATACAATTGCAGTGGACAGTTAAAAGGGAAACAAAATCAATAAGTGAGAATGTAGTGCAGGATTATGGTAAAATGCTAATTGTGATCGGTTGCCCATGAGGTAAAAGTGCAGTGCCAAATAGCATCACTTAGGTGATTAGGGGGCATATTTATACTCCGTCTGCGCCAAATGTGCGGCAACAAATTTGACGCACATTCATCGCAAACGTTGCCCCGTATTTAAACTTTGACGCCCGAGCCCGTGGACGACAAAATTCCGCCGTGTGCGTCATTGTTTGGATGCGGCAACCCGCCTTGCGTTAATGATATGCAAGGTAGGCGTTCCCGTCCCAAAAATGGCTTAAACGGCCGTGCGTCGTATTTATGCTTTCGGGCAAAAATGACGCACGGCCGGGAGACGGACCCGGAAAATGACGCACAGCCCGGTTTGCGTCCAAATTTAACGCCTGGGTCAGGGCAGGCGTTAAAATGGGGCAAATACACCTGTATTTAATCAGAACACACAGAACAAACAGCAGAGCAGCAGAGCAGCAGAGCAGCAACAGGGAGCCATGGAGGTGATACTAATCCAGCGTGCACGCAGACGCAGAGCCCAGCAGCAACAACAGCAGCTACAACAACACCAGCAGGGACCCCAAAGGCAGCACAGAAGGCAAGAGAGGATATTCCACCCCAGAACCACCCTTCAGGGCCTCAGGGAACACAACATCATCCAGAGTTACCGGTTGAACTGACAGGCCATTCAGCAGCTGCTGCGCAACATTGAACCGCAGTTGGCCCCTACTTTGCTGACACCCCGCACCATCCCATCAGAAACCAAGCTGCTTGCCGTACTTCATATGCTGGCAAGTGGCTCTTTTCAAACAACTGGTGCCCTGGTTGCCGGAATATCACAACCATCATTCTCCGCCTTTTTGCCCAAAGTACTGGATGCCATCATTGGACTGACACCCCGCCACATCTGCTTCCCTAACACACTGCAGAAGCAGCAGGAAACAAAACAGGGGTTCTACCTCATCAGTGGCTTCCCACACGTCCTTGGTGCAATCGACTGCACACATTTACGCCTTGTGCCACCTGCTGCAACTGAACACCTCTACCGCAACAGGAAGCACACACATTCCATCAACGTGCAGGCCATAGTCGATCACCAGGGATTGATCACCAACATCGTAGCTAAATATCCTGGGAGTGTACATGACTCATTCATCTTCCGTCACTGCACCATCAATTAACACTTCCAGGATGGACGGTATGGCAATGGACTACTTGTTGGTAAGTACAAAAACCTACTTATATACACACTGCACAGCAACCCTCTAGGACACACAACACATACACCACAACAGCAACATGTGAACAGGAACACACTGAGGTTGTGACATCACAAGCCATGTTTCTTAGGTCACCATTGAACCTGTCACACATTGGAAATTACTGTACAGCCTAATGTTAAGACGTCAAAGATCACAACGTGTGGAGTGGGTTGCCCAAATGTCACATTGCAAAATGTAAGTGTCCCAATAACCTTTACATTAATCCATTGTCTAAGTCTAAAGGTATGGGATGTCCAGGGTACATTGATATGAACGTGTTAACCACACTGTCAATTTTAACTGTGTATGGAATTATCATCTCACCCACAGTGAAGAAACACGGACACCTGTATCACAAGTCACAATGCTAGGGAGGGCACAATGTACTGCAAATCCCAAAACATACTGCTGACAAACGGTTAGCAGACAAACACTTGTTCAGTCAAGGAAACAACACACTGCAGATGGTACATCCTACAAGCCTAGGATGCTACATTATAACACAAAAGAGTCACAGACAACACAAGACAACTACTGCCATGAAAGGTCATTTCAATAGGGCCAGCTACATCAACATGATCCCAATCATTTTCTCTTGCAGCTGATCAGGGGTATGGCATCCAGCCATGGATTATGACACCATTTGGCAACCCAAGTACTGCTGCAGAGCGTGCCTACAATGACGCACATAGGAGGACACGCAGCATTGTCGAGAGGACCTTTGGCATCCTCAAGTCAAGGTTCCGGTGCCTCAACATCACTGGTGGTAGCCTCCTATATTCCCCGGAGATGTCGGATCATCCTAACATGTGCAATATTGCACAACATTTGCATCAAAAGGAACATTCCCCTCCTGGAACCAGAGCCACACATGCCTGAAGAGGAGGAAGAGGAGGATGCTGGCCTGCAACATGAGGGTCAACTACAGAACACGGCCGCTGGTATACGCAGGCGGCAACAAATCGTCAACAATTTCTTTTGATTATAATCACCTTCACCACTTTAGTTAACTAATTTAAATAAACACCTATTATAATCATCATATCATGGTCTGGCTATTCATTTTTGCACACCTTCATCTCTACTTATCAGAATAAGAGTGTTGCCTCATGGAGCATTGCTGATATACTGAGTAGGACACTGAACATCCCGGAGCTAATGTGATGCCTAACATACAACGGTCACATACACTCACACTGTTAATGACATATATCATGTACATTTCTCCTTTGAAGGCCAATAGCAGAGGACCACAACTATTTCACACATACATGTTGAAATCAAGGTCCAACGCAGCATCTGGCACACAACTAAGACACCATCACTCAATAAGGGGAAAACAAGCTTCATACATGAGGCAGTCAATGTGCCTTAGCATCAGTAACAAGAATGCCTGACCAGACCCTTGACAGCAGTAAGTCCAACTGCATCCAATATTTGCAAGGACTATCTGTGACCAGAGTCCCATAGAAGCAGAACATAGACAGAGCAAGTGCCACACATATGAGCAGCATTGCACACATGACATTCCATGTACATGTCAGCCCATTTCCTAACTCCTGACACACCCATGCACCTGGTCACAACCCACCTGTCGGAAGAGGTCCCTGGAATACTAAGACGTGTACCCTGATATTACCTCCTCTACACACACAGACCAACATTAGCAATCCAGTGTGGTACACCCTTTCCTATGGTATGCCATTGTCATAGAACATCTGACTGCATGGACGTCAGGTTAATTTATACACTGTTCTAGTTTCAAAGCCCTGTTAGCACCTGTAGATTGCTTCCCGTGTGAAAATGTCTGTTGGCCTTAGAATTCAAGTCTCACCTACAGGACTGGTGAGAAACAGATGGAGCCCACACCTGTGATCACCTCCATGCACACCATCCATTTCAAAAAGCACTGCCCCTGCTGTTGCCTGGAACAGCATAGTAGTTGCCATTTAGTCAATTACACCGTTAAGCACTGATACTAATTAAGCCGTGTAACACAGCCACTGGATTCATTTGTCACCTTCAAAAACACAGGACATACACAGTTTGACATGTCAGCTCTCTAGTTTGTCCTCCAAACAGTCTGAGTCAGACCACTGATTATGTAACTTGTCAAATTGCTGGATCCTGAATCACCCTGCATTCTGTCAGCCTGACTGGCATTTGTCTGTGCGTCACACTAAAGTATCCCTGTGTCTACATATGTACCACACTTGCGTTAGCAAACCTCTCATTCATCAGGGGGTATTGGGCAAGGGCTTCTTCAATGTATACACAAATACATTGTATAGCATCATCTGCCTTTTAACTGTACCATTTGAGTTACATCCTCTTTGAAAAGCAAAATTCATGGCCCATCCCTTGTCTGGGTCGCATTTATGCATGAATGACAAAGTGTGACAGTGTCCCAGGGCCGTAGGCAGGGATTGGGTACTGGGCTTTTAGCACAACCAGCAACCTCTGATAATGTCCATGAAAAATACACAAATGTCAGGACCATGACAGTTCACACACAGAATCACAGTGCTCACAACATAGTGATGGGCCGTGTGTGGTGAATAGCTGCGAGAATAATCAGCACAGAGGCTATGATGTTCCCAGATGCAGTGGGAATTGCAGAGGCTAACCTGTGTACAAATGTTGTAATGACACCTGCCGGAACATGACACCTGAGACATTATCTCACTCAGCACACCAAGGTTGCCCTGTTGACTGTCTCATTACACGTCTTTAGTGACACGGTGGGACCATCACCATGTAGGTTCACATGTCCACATCCACTTTACTCACATTGATCAACCAAGGATACTCAGTAGATACAGGAATAGGTGCCACTGACTCATGATGAGTCCTGGACCGAACTGTGACAAATTACACCCCAAACAATATACAGGATCATCACTGGACCACACACATGAACAAGACACCTATGTTCAATTGATCACTGGAAATATGTGGACACGTGCTGTCTTGTATGCTGGTCAACCACAGCCACTTGATAGTTGGGGCTCACTTCTATGGCCTCAACTGTGGTGTCATCATACATTTGAGATTCACCCTTGTCTGTCTGTGCAAACAACATGGTACCCACTTCCTCAATGCATGTGTATGACTCACTGTGGGATTCACCAACTAGTGCCTAGGAAGCTGTTACCAATACTCTAGGACATAGCATGTAGAAAATGTGGACCATTGACATGAACAAGCGTCTGCCATCCATCAGGTGCATGCTAGGTCACATGTGGTGTCTACGTGACCCTAAATCTTGGAAGTCCACTTTACGGGTGTTGTTACATGTATGACTAACACATGCCCTTTCTCATTTCCACAATGACTTGCATCTAAGGATTGGACACATGGACGTCGCATTCATACAAGCATATGTACAAATATGCTTCATGTGATACACACACACTTGGTCAACAAATACATTATTTGCCAAAGCACACACTTTGAGCCAAAGGCATTTAGGTATTGTACATATGTGCCTCACATTGCTATCCTCTCCTTATGCCAAACATGCACAATTTCTGCAACACATATATGTAGGCCACACTTAAGACCAACTATTGCGTAAGCCAACCGTAAAAATACTGTGAAGGGAGTAGGGGATCATGGTCCGCTGCAGTATGATGTCACACATGTGAACATACACCATCAACACCATAGTGTCTTCAATCAGCCTATCTCTGATGTGTCCCAAATGTAACATAACAAAAAAACAAGAAAAATTGCCCAAAACCAGTTAATGCACTGAAATGTTGACGTTCCTAGCGTTATGCGTCATTTTTTGTCTACCAAAACTGTATTTGCGTCATTTCTTTTACGCACAGGAGTGAAAATTAGGCCGCATCCAGATATTTGTACAGGCCATGTACTATTATGTGGATGCGGGCTAATTTTCACTTCTGTGTGGCAAAAAAAATGACACAAATACAGTTTTGGTAGACAAAAAATGACGCATAACACGAAAAAGGTGGGAATTTTCATACAGGAAGTGATGTAATAGGATATCCTGTTTACAGATCATGTGCAGTGGGTGTACTTTCACTTTCATTTTGCAGACTATGATCCTTCTAGACTGTGTGCCTGTGTAGAGAGTGTTGTCCTGAGATTTTGTGCTTTTTTGTCCTGTGTGCTATCTGTAAAGTCCATTTGTGAAATAAATATTGTTGCTGTATACTGTACTACTGTGTTTTGTCTACATTTGTCCATTTATCTTGTGTTTTTGTTGTTTGTGGGAGTCTGTTGTGGGTAGTGTTAGTTTGGGGATAGTTGGGCTCTTTTAGTGGTTAAGTTTACTTTTCATCTGTATTTGTACCCCTGCTTTCCCCCTTTTCCCCTTTCTATTTATTTTACCCCTTTTCCCTTTCACTTTTACAGTATGTCTGGTAGGCCACGTCTTGGCAGGATAGGTGAAGAGGAGTTGGGGGGGTTCATCTGGCTTGTGTGCCATTTCTTGCCACTCATGATCCAGGCAGGGGGCAGGGTAATACAGGGGTATCCAATTGAGGCACGCAGAATCCGGTGGGGAAAGGTGCTGCATCACCTACAGCGTGTGTATGCCAGCCAGAGGAGTGACCACCAGCTGAAGCACCGGTGGGCTGACCTCATCACCAGGGAGCAGGATCTCTTGGACCACCTGGGAATCATGATTGGTGGCACTGTTGGTGAGTACGAATCATGTAAATCTGCACGATTAAATGCTCTGTAGTGACATAAGAGGATTAGTACTATGTCTGCCAGCTAACTTGCTGACTGTGTGTAATTCTGGGGAAACATAAAGGGATAATTGATGCACTATGGCAAGGATCACAATTGCTAGCTGTCAGGTAGCACGTGCTCAGCAAACTTACAGGATACTTTTCCATGAAGTAAATTGGTGCAGCCTTTTTGTCAGAAAAGCAAACAAAATAGGAGCCAATAATGTCTATATAGGGTACTATTGACAGAGAAGTAAAGATGTACCAACATTTTGGCTAACTTTGTTGACGCAATAGCTAGACTGACTTTAGAATCACTACATGATGCAGAAAATGAGTGCTACCTTCACGTCAATTGATAATAGCAAAGTGGCTCAGACTTCTGTCTCGTGAGTCTGGTGAGTGTGGAAGGAAAGCGTTCAAGGAAGTACTATGAATGTTTGGGATTATTGTGTTCCTTGATCTTTTTGGATACATGTCAGATCTGGATTTGAAAACATTGTGAAAAGGTGTAAGGTGCCCTCGGCTAACATCTTAGAATGTCTGTTGGAGTTAGTTGTGCCACATTCCAAATATGGATGGCAGTCCAAGTGTATGCACATGGCTTCACATCTCCATGGTTGGTGCAAATCAGCATAGCTGGGCCACATCAACTGAATCAAATGTAACAACATGGGGGCTTACAAAAGTCCCTGCCCCTCCCTCTCTACATTGTACCTATGTGTCATTAATGTGTAATGGCCACAAGGCATGTTTGACTGGTAATGCAGTCCTCAAGTAACCAGGCTTTGGATGTCTCTCTTGGATGCACATGATGAGACGACTACACTCCATAATTTTTTCTGCTCACCAATTACGGGGCATGTTTGCAACCACATGATAGTTAGGGCCAATGTCTGTGTGCAGATATGTGTGTAACTGTCACAGGAGACCCATGCTATGTACAAGTTGGCCGTGATATATCAGATGCGTACTATCATGTCTGAATGGCTGCCATTTCCTTATTCAGCCTACACATTGTATATGTTTATGAAATTGTTGCGCTGTGCACAGATTTTGAGCACATTTCTTCCTTCCATGCCTTACAGGTGGACCGGCACCCTACACTGTGGGAGAGGTGGCGACATTTGAGGACCCGGACCACTCCAGTAAGTGTTGATATGTCTGTTATGTGTTGTGTTTGCTGGTAATGGACTCGTGTGAGTTGAACGCATAGCAAGGTGTGATGCGTTGGGCAAGCTTTTCTCTTATTCCATGAGTGGGAATTCAGTTTCTCACATGTTTTGAGTTGGCCAATGCGTATCCAATGGTATTATGTAGGGATTGTAGGCCATTCCTGTAGGCCCCACTGTGAGTACAGGGGTTAGTCATGTGGATGACACTTGTATCACCAAGAGTCGCACTGGAAGTCAGCTCTGATTTAGTCAGCCTGTCAGACCCACATTCTCCAAGATTGGTACAGCAAATTGCTTTCCAATAGACATCTGCTTCCCTATTTACCTACGTAATTATGAAACAGTAGGTAGAACCTCCTAGCAGGATGTACTTCCACATGTAGTGCTACAAGTATGTAGAACTTGAGTGCAATGGCCTAGGTGTGCATGCAATTCATAATCATGGGTGTTCTTGCAACTATGTGTCTGATGTAAGTCAGGCCTCACTGAAAGTATATGTTGTGTACCAAGTTCTGCATTTCCTGACATGTGTGGCCCTATGATTGGTCTAGGGTTTGCTGACTCCTAATTGTTGATAGACTTTACCTGTGGTGTGTGTGTAAAGCCAAACACATGTGGAGTTTTCTATACACTCCTCGGTGTACATGTTGTTGGAAATTGATAGTTGTTTATCCACCCCCCCACCATCAAACACGGGCATGGGTTTGTGAATGGGATACCTAGTACTGATGCTACCAGTATGTTACACATACATGTGAATAAGTGACGATTTGGTTGCAACCTAGTATACACACTCAGGTTTGGCACTTGGTACTATACTGGCAAGTCCAGTTACAACTTGCAGACCATATGGCTTTAGTTTTGCTTTCCGTACACTGACATTTTTAGCCCAGGTCTTGGCGGAGGATATGCAGCATGATTCTTAGCTGATAACTGGCAGAACTCAGATTGCAATTCAAAGACAGTTGTTACCCATTTTGTAGGTTATGGAGGGGCTATGTGTGATGTGACCTTTGTAGGCTGGCCTGCCATGTACTTCCTCAGGGACATTCAATGATCTGTATTGTGATATGAGCTGTTACAAGTACAGTAGATGTATTGTCTGATTGACTTCTTGTGCCATTTCACACAATGCAGTTACTACTGTAGAATATCTGCATTTGTCTTCACAGCTGCTAACATGACTCCAGACCAGGTCCGTGAATTCCAGCGCCGGGCCATGAGATACCAGCACATCCTGCTGGTGGAGTCGGGGTTCAGGAGGATGGCCCGTGGATATCGCCATGAACGGGCCTTCGGGCATGGAGAGCCTTCCCACAGGGTGGCCCTACTTTGCCCACCACAGCCACCACCAGCACAATCACCAATCCAAGCCAGGTGGCCCCACCCACAGCTGGGACTGTTGGTCCTACATCTGCTGGACTTCCAGGCCCCAGCATTGTCACCGGTGCAGGACAGCCCACTAGGCCTGGCACCACACACGCACAGACCTCCTCCACCGGTACCCAGACTGCCACAGCACCATCTGTTGACCCTGCAGCCTTCCACAACATGGAGCGTAAAATAGGAGTGCTGTGCAAGTTGAGCCACCTGAGCCAGGATGTGCGCCACATCAACCGGTGTGTTAAGTCTATAAAGAGGACCCTCCGGAGGGCCAACCTCTAGAAATGTTTTGATGGACATGATTCCCTCCCCTCCCTCCTCTTTCCAAGTTCTTATAGTTTGTGGGCTTAGGGGGCTTATTGTTAGGTTAGTATAGGCTGTTAGTTTAGCTAGTGTTAGTGGTTGGGGGGTCGGGGTCCAGAATCTTTATATTTTTACTTATTAAGTGTGTGGGTGGGTGGGTGATGGGCTATGTTGGGGTTCTTGTGTGTTTAAAAAAAATAATAAAATAATAATATATATATATATATTTTTTTTTTTAGGATAGTATAGTATATGTTTAGGTTAGTATGTGTTGTCCTTCATGTGTCCCGTCTCATAAGGGGGTTGGGGGGTATATGTTTAGAACGTTTCGTTACATGTGATAAGTAAGTGTAGCTTAGGTTAGTTAGGGACAGTTGTGGGTAATGAGTAGTCAGGGTAGATTAGGGTAGGTAAGATTTTTCCCTCAGTTTCCTCTTCTGTGATTAGCATTTAATAAATATTTGGTTAACCCTTAATAGTATGTGTTGAATGGTTCTTGATCGTGGGTTTGGATTCAGTGTACATAAAGTTTGTACAATAACATCTGTGTCCTATGCTACAAACAAATCCCAACTGAGCTGTATGATTGGCAGCTAGCCCAGAGCTACCTTGCAAAGTGTCGACCCTTCGTTGCAACCACCAATCACAGTTAATATGGATGACAATCTGTTTCTGTTGATAAGTGTGTTTTGAAAGTCACAAACAGTGCTTCCAGACTTGGTATTGGGGAAACAGTTTTAGGTCTGACTGCAGTGTGATGATCATGGAAACCCTTATAAGATGAGTTCTCATTGGCAATCTTGTATTCTTGTCTTCATGACTCTCATACATCATTTGTGACACAGTCCAGCATGATTACCTATTTGTATGTAAACTCAGACACCTTAATTTATGCAGTTTTTGTAGTGTTTGCTTAGATTAGTGTGCCATGTTATTTGTGTTATTTTTGCATGTTGACAACATTTTGCAGCCACTATTTGATGACTTAGTTATCCCCTGAGGAAGCATTCTTCTGTCCAACACAGCATGATGGTGTATGGTTTCTCACTTCATCAGATTTGTCCCTCAGGATGGGCAGAGTATGATGCAATCATGGGCACTGTGCAGATTTCTCTGACTACATATTATCAGGACAGTTGTATTGACAAGCTACGTACGTTGACAGTAGGCACATTTCAGTTATCTACTACACAGCTGATATGTCACATTACCCAGAGACAGATTTGTTGTGTAAGTGCTATTTTTTTTAAAAGTGCTGTAGTGCTATCTGTACATTGTCCATGATTGTGAGTCCATTATAGCGACATCTTACATTGTGATCCAACACAAGGGTTTACCAAAATGCTTTTGACATGCTGGGGTTGCTGTTTCAGACAGTGCAGAGGGACAGAATTTGCCAATGAGTTGGAGAGAGACAATCACTGGGCTGGGTGACAAGATATTTGGGGCCAGATGTAGCAAATAACCAATTTGCGACTTGCAAATTGCGAGTCCCTGCGACTCGCAATCTGTAAGTCGCAAATTGGTATGCAGTACGGTGTCTCAGACACCGTCTGCGACTCGCTATGGGTTCGCAATGACCCACCTCATGAATATTCATGAGGTGGGTCGCAAATTGCGGCCCCATAGCGAGTCTAGGCACTCGCAAACATGGAGGCCTGCTGTAGTCAGCAGACCTCCATGTTCGTGACTGCTTTAAATAAAGCATTTTTTTTTTTTTAAGGGTAGCCCGTTTTCCTTAAAGGAAAACGAGCTGCACTTTAAAAAAAATCCGAAACCTTTAGTTTCGGGTTTTTTTCAGGGCAGGTAGTGGTCCTTTGGACCACTACCTACCCTGAAAAAATATTTGTGGGTCCATTCACAAAGTGGAAGGGGTCCCATGGGGACCCCTACCAATTTGCGAGTGGGTTACCATCCACTTGAAGTGGATGGTAACTGTGATACCCTATGCGACCACATATGCGGTCACAAATGGTATTGCATTCCACTCCGAATCGCAAATAGGAAGGGAACACCCCTTCCTATTTGCGATTCTGAAATGCATATTGCGAGTCGGTACGGACTCGCAATATGCATTTCTGCATAGGGAAATGCGTTTAACTAGTCGCAAACGGCAATTTTTGCCGTTTGCGAGTCGCTAAACGTTTCGTGCATCTGGCCCACAGTGGTTTGCAGAACAGTGCTTGAGTACAGTTGTTGCAAGACTGGCAAGTTACAAAGCGCAGGACCTTGGTAAATGTTGGCCATGTGGCAGGGACTAGTGCTTCCGGGAAATTTTCCTTCTGAATGTGATCTGTTCCATGTCTTCTTCTTCTGATGTGTGTGTTGCCTCCTCTGTCCTTGTTGTTGTTGGTTGTGAAGGGGCAACACACACCTCAGTGTTACAAGACGTGGAGTCAGACATCCCAGTCGCTGCACCCTGTGAAGGTCTTAAGGGAAGTACTGCAGCAAGGAGAATCTGCTGGTTCTTGAGGATAGCAGCCACATCGCGATGGTAGGCAGCCAGGTCGGCCCTGAGGGATTCAATGTTGCATTCGTGCACGCATGGACAGGATTGCTGTTGTAGGTGTTGGGTCAACTGTATTACAGCTGTGCTGTTTTCCTTCTGGGTTTTCTGCAGTTCCTGCAAGGGCTTGCATAGCTGCTGCCTGATCTGCAGATGACATCATGCACGAACGCATCCCCTCAAGGCTGGCTGCCATATTTTGCATCCCCACCCACACCTCCTTGGCCAGCTCCCGCTGTACTCCAACCACAGTTCTCTCAAAGCTGGTGCCAGTGTCGTCTAAGTCCTCAGCTGTATTGGAGCTGGCAGGTCTTACAATTGGGGTGGTGGGTGGGTCCTCTGCGATGGCTGCTTGTTCTGTGCTCCTCCTTGTGACAGAAGGTGGGGTCTGGAGGGTTTCAAGGACCTTTTGGATAGTCTCCTGGGGAATGTTTATCGGCTCGTCATCCATGTCATCAGGGAAATCTGGGACAGGCATATCCGCAGGAGATCCATCTTCCTCTGCAATGAAACAGGGTACAATTAGTGTATCTGTGTTGTGGCAATTTTGATGTGACGTGTCTGCCTTTTGATGAATTCACTTTGTGATCTTGTTTTGTGTTAATTGCTCCAGTCCTTCAGATGGGCATTCTTCCAGGCCTATGGCCCACCTGCATGTCACATGTATGTTACTGAGTTATTAGACTTGTCAGCATCATCGCCTCTAGGTGTTGGTTTAGGCCAAATAGAGAATTGCCACCTTCTTTTCCTACTCAAGCCTCCGTCTACATCCATTCTCATGGTGAGACCTTTCACTGGCTGTGGGTGTTCTGATGGCCCTGGCAGCACACTTAACAATCTGGACCTGCCCCAATCTCTTATCTTTCACATCCACTTAAATGTATTTGACATGTGGCATATCCTATGCATGGCAAGGTTATGATCTGATATGGATGATTACATTGGTAATGTGTACTGCTGATGTTGGGCAATGTGTGTTACATTGGATTGCCCTGATAATCGTATCAGTGTCCTATTTCCTCCTCTGACTGTGCAGGTGTATTTCAGTGACTAGTTTCATGTGTCCCCCCCCTCAATGCTGTTGTCTGAGCAGTATGAGATTTGGGATGTTGCATTGTTACCCAGGCACAGGATGGACCCTGACATATGCAGCATGGGTGTGTCCTTAGTGCTGTGTAGCTCCTATTGTTGTTTACATTGGCTGATGTTTGCGACAACTATGGGCATTGACATTTGAGAGTACTGGCGCCTTTGTCTAGTTTCAGGGGATTGTTGAAGTTGTCATCCTCACCCCCTACTTTTGGTGTGTATGATCCATGTGGAGGTTACTGCCATTGGCTACTTGAGCTGCACACAGAGCGGAGGTGGTAGTGGCAACTGTTGTCAATGTTACATTCCAGTTGTCGGTATGGCTAGAGGTTGTTAATAGGGCCCTAGTTAATGTAGGGGTATGGTGGCTTAAGTGTACCGGGATGTCAGTTTGACATTGTGGCCTTCCCTCCTGGCGTGGCTTTCCCTTTGCTCCATCGTTGGCATGACAGCATGCCCCCATGGGACTGTTGTTGGTGTTATGTAATGGTGTGCCCCAGGTCTTCTCAGAACGGGCCATGCCCCCCTGCCGTGCCCCTTTACCCATGCCACACCATGTATCAGATGACTTCCATGCATTTTGTGGTCGGTATCCCGCCCCCGGTTGTAGATTACATTAGTGCATTATAATTCCCCATGCGACTTACCCTGCATGTGCGTTGTCTCCTGGTAGTCTGCGCTGTCCTGTCCTTGAATCCCTGTGACGATCTCCTCAGGGATGACGGCTGCGACCATCTCCTCCATGTGGTCCAGGGCCTCCTGGTGTGCTGGACTCCCACCTCCAGTCTGCAGTGCTGCCTTTCTGTTCCTGGCCATCTTTTCCTTGGTCCTGCGCTTGCAGTCATGCCAGCATTTCTTGCACTCGATGACTGTTCTGCGTACTTCTGCCACACTGTTAATCTTGTCAACAATTTGCTGCCATATGGCCTCTCTCCTACTGATTGGCAACTTTGAGGTGACAAACAGTTGGTGCTGGTGTTCCGTCACCTCTTTAACCAGAATTTCCTGCTCCTATGCACTAAAGCGACACTTTCTTTTCTTCTTAAAAGTGTCCTGGTTCTTGTGTGGGTCATCCTGGCAGGTTCCTGGTCTTCTGTCATCTTCCTGGGGTCTGTAGTGGCATCTGGGATCCATTTTGACTCTCCTCTGCTGAAATGGCAGTGTTCGCGGGTTTTTTTGACGCTATTGCGTCAAAAAACGGCACATATCCGGTTTGCGGGGTTGTAAATCGACCCACAGTCATTTCCGCTGCGTTAACGTCGTTTTGCTTTACGACTTGACGCTGCGGTGTGCGTAAAAAATAATGACTCCCACCTGTGGTTTGCGCCGCCGTGCGGCAAAGTATAAATATAATGCCCGCACGGGGCACCAAAATGGGTATAGCCAGCAGTAATATTTTTGGCACAAAACTGCGCCGGCGCAGTTTTGCGTCAAAAAGTAGAAATATGGGCCTAGGTATTTTGTAAGCCTGCAACAAAGCTGGATATCTGTTGAGTTAAAGGAAGCTAGCTAGGCAAGCCTGCGGCTGTGTAACCTCTTTGGTTCCAGACTGGTCTCCAAATGGTTCTTCGATCTTCCAAGTTAGCTTTGCATTTGCATATTTGGTGAACCACAGTCTCTGGAGCCTTTCTGCAGAGTCGACAATCCCGGGTCGCTTCCACAGTGGCAGGTGCAGGAGTGATGGTAAGCAACCCAGATGGTATCTTGAGAACGAAGCTTTGTTCTGGGCTGTGAAAGCAGTGCCCAAATACAGGTGTGGTGTTAGCTTGGTATAAGACCCATTGTAAGCCAAGCATGCCACCTCTGGGCAAATGACTCTTTATCTGCTGGCAGCGAGTGATTTTTAACTGTCCAATTTACGAAGGGCTTGACTTGTGAGTAGGTAAGAGTTGTCACCCATTGGTCTGCTAGTCCAAGGATTGCTAGAGAACTAGTGAGGTAGACTCTATCCGGGGAGTAACCTCTGCTAGTTGTTTCTGTGCAGAGATGATGATTCAGGATCCCACAGTTGGCTTGCCTTAGCTTAAAGCTGGGTTTAATGAAGGCTCCTTGCCTTGCTGTCCATTGCTCAACATCATCTCCTGCACCAATGGCACATAACTCATCCTTTCACTGTTTGACGATCCCTCCACCACAAAAGCTAACTTCCATAGATGTGTGATGAATATAGCAGACTGGATGAATGACAACTGTCTCAAGCTCAACACTGAAAAAACAAAAGTCCTCATCTTTGGGAACAACACCTCGCCATGAGCTGACGCATTGTGGCCCACTGAGCTCGGCACCCCCACACCCCAGAACAGACCATGCCTGCAACCTTTACATCATTCTGGGTAGCAAGCTATTCATGAAGAAACAAGTTCACACAGTCTTATCTGCCTGCTTCCACACCCTTCGCATGCTCTGCAAGATCTTCAGGTGGCTCCCAGCAGACACCAGGAGGACCGTCATACAGGCCCTAATCACCTGCAGACTGGACTACGTAAGTACTCTTTATGTAGGAATCACAGGACGCCTCCTGAAGAGTCTCCAGACAATACAGAATTCAGTGGCAAGACTTGTCACTCGACTTGTACTCGACCTCCCCGGAAGGACGCACATCACAACTCTTCTAAAAAAACTACACTGGTTCCCGATTCACATGAGATGCTAGTTCAAGATGCTGAACCACACCTACAAGGCTCTGCACAATGAAGGACCAACATACATCAACAAACACCTGATCTTCCAGCAACTGACCAGACACCTCTGATCAGCTTTCCTCCCCCTCACAGACACCCCATGGATCCATTGCGTCCACTGGGGAGAGCCACCTTCTTGCTCCTGGCAGCCAAGGCTTGGAACAACCTGCCCCTGCACCTCAGGACTGCACCGTCATTCCAGCGATTCAAAAGATAACTTAAGGCCTAGATGTATGGATGATCATTCCTCCACGCAGCAGCATACAGCTCCAGTGCCTTGAGACCCTCACAGGTAATTTGCAGCACTCTATAAATGTTTGATTGAATGTTTGATTGATGTCCTAAGTAGGCCAAATTTTAGACGGGCATGGCAGGAGATGCGTGTCCCAGCAAGGAACCTCTGCATCATCCTGGATAGCAAGCTATCCATGAATAGAGAAGTTGATGAGTCTTATCTGCCTGCTTCCACCCCCTTCGCATGCTCCACAAGATCTTCAGGTGGCTCCCAGCAGACACCAGAAGGACTGTCATGCAGGCCTTCATCACCTGCAGACTGAACTATGGAAGCACTCTCTATGTAGGAATCACAGCACGCCTCCTGAAGAGTCTCCGGACAAAACAGAATTCAGTGGCAAGACTTGTGCTCGACCTCCCAGAAGGACCCACATCACACTTCATCTAAAAAAACTAAACTGGCTCCCGATTTGAAGAGATGCCAGTTCAGGATACTGACCCACACCTACAAGATTCTGCACAACAAAGGACCAACATACATCAACAAACACCTGACCTTCCACCAATCGACCAGACACCTCTGATCAGCTTCCCACTCCCTTACAGCCACCCCACAGATCCATTGAGTCAACAAAGGAGAACCACCTTCTCGCACCTAGCAGCCAAGGCTTGGAAAAACCTGCCCACTGCACCTCAGGACCGGACCGTCAGTCCAGCGATTCAGAAAATAACTAAAGACCTGGATACTGAATGATCATTCCTCCACGCAGCAGAATACAGTTGCAGAGCATCTAGATACTCACAGGTGATTTAAAGCACTCTATAAATGTTTGATTGAATGATTGATTAATTGATTGATTGATGGCTTAAATAGGCCAAATTTTAAATGGAGCTGGGCAGGAGATGTGTGTCCCGGCAGGGAGAAAACTGACTTAAAGACTTTGGTAATAGCTTTGTCCAAATCAATGGCATTTCTTCCCCTTAAGGTTTTGCTTCCATAGATGATGGCTGGAACTAGTTGGGCCTGGGTTACTTTAAAAACAGACAGGTATGTAGAAGTTGCTATGGCTGCTTTTATGCGTTTGAAGGCTACTGTGAGAGCTGTTGATTTCCAGCGCATCAGCTCCTTGTGTTGGTTAAAGGAGCCATATCTCTCAAGGCGCATGCCCAGATACTTATAGGGGGTCATTCTAACTTCGGCGGGCGGCAGTGGCCGCCCGCCAAAGTTCCCCCGCCAGAATACCGCAGCGTGGTCAAATGACCGCCGCGGTAATTCTGACTTTCCCGCTGGGTGGGCGGGCGACCGCCAAAAGGCTGCCCGCCCGCCCAGCGGGAAAGCACCAGCAACGAGGATGCCGGCTACGAATGGAGCCGGCGGAGTTGCTGGTGTGCGACGGGTTCAGTTGCACCTGTCGCGAATTTCAGTGTCTGCCAAGCAGACACTGAAAATCAATGTGGGGCCCTGTTAGGGGGCCCCTGCAGTGCCCATGCCAGTGGCATGGGCACTGCAGGGGCCCCCAGGGGCCCCACGACACCCGTTCCCGCCAGCCAGGTTCTGGCTGTGAAAACCGCCAGAACCAAGCTGGCGGGAAGGGGGTCGGAATCCCCATGGCGGCGCTGCTTGCAGCGCCGCCGTGGAGGATTCCCTGGGGCAGCGGGAAGCCGGCGGGAAACCGCCGGCCTCCCTTTTCTGACCGCGGCGGGTGCTTCCTCCGTCCCCTACCCTGGCGGTCTCGGACCGCCAGGGTAGGAATGACCCCCATAGTCTTCTACAACCTCTACATTGGCCATGCCCAGGGGCCAAAACCAGCAGCTTCACCAGTTTTCCTCAAATCATTAGTTTGGACTTTTTGTGATTAATTTCCATTGCATTGGGTTTGAAATATGAGGTTGTGGTGCAGAAAAGCCATTGGGGGGCAATTTTTGTTTGACTAAGTAGCCCTTAGTGCGTACGTGAGGCATGGTAGTAGGATGTAGCCCAGTTTTGGTGGATGGGTGTTGACCTGGGCTAGGGAGGTGAGCAGGTCAGCTATAAAGAGGTTGAAGAGAGTAGGGGCTAGAATGCACCCTTGCTGCTGGCCTGGGTTAATTGGAATCTTTCTTGATAGATGGGATCCATCGCCCAGCTTGACTCCAACCCAGGTGCCAGTGTGGAGAAGGCTCAAGGCATTCAGCAGTGGACTAGATTTGTTCCTTCTGGCCAGTTTGTTCCACAGGTTACCTCTGTCCACTCAGTCGAAAGCGGCCTTATAGTCTATAAAGGAGCTATAGAGGGGCTGCTTAGTTACCTTGGATTGGTCAAACAGCAAGGTTATAGCACAGAGATCTGTTGTAGTTCCCACTCCTTTAGCAAACCCTGTTTGATTGATCAGGATGAGGCTTTTCTTGGTGGTCCAGGTTACTAGCTCCTCAAGGAGATAACCTGCAAAGTACTTGGATTCCACATCATGTAACACTATAAGACGATATTTCCCTGGGTCTGAGTTGTTTCCCCCTTTGTATATAGGAGTGAATTTGGAGCCTTTCTATGAGGAAGGGATGGTGTTTAGGATGATTACGCTCTCCTATGCAGACTCCAAGTGCCTTGCCCAAAACAACTTCTTCTCTTCAAAGATAAATGTTGGGAAGCCATTTGGGCCTGATACACCTTCTCTTTGGCTTTTTGAGATTATCCACTCAATGGTTGCATCCTGAATGAGCAGAAGGTTTGTGGCCCAGGTTCCAGTTGCGGTAATAGCGAGGGCAGGCTCAGCTGTCACTAGATGTTCTGTTTCTTGGTCCTCGCGTATCAAGCTATCTGAATGACTGAAGTGTTTTGAGAGGTATTGACATCAGTTTCTTTCCTTCTGAGATGTTAATTATGTCTTTTAGCTGCAATAGGCCACTTAAATTGTTTGTCTTCCAGAATTTATTGAGCTTGCTGGTATTGAGGTCATAAAAAAGTATGGCAGTTAAATTGTCACTAGCATCTCTTTTTAGATCTAACAGGTGCTTTCTGTAAGCAAGCTTGAACTTTACCAGTTTTGTTTTCAGTGCATCATCGCTGGGTGATTTCTGGTATGCTCGAGGAGCTTGATTTAAGTACTGCTTTAGCTCTTTGGTTTTTCTATTGGCTATCGAGTGGCCAGTTGTTAGCACATCACTGGATCTTCCTCCTGTAGTAACCTGGTTATCCACAAATTCAGTTATAAAGTGCTCTCAGGTGGTGAGTGTTTCTCACGAATTGTCTAGGGTGGCTATCAGTGAGGGCTTTGCTCCTTCATCTGAACCATGAATTGACCTCGTTGACCATTTCAGTTTCTTATTGTTTATCGAGCATACGCTGGCTTGGAATGCATCTGTTGCTTTATGGGTGTCAAAAAATAATGTGAGGGATAGCTCTTGGGGTAAGTGATCGCTGTCTTCCCTCTGGGTTATGGCAAAGCTAGAGACCAAGTGAATTAATAGAACAGAGAGCACTGTAACGTCTATCAGGGAGCATGCCTTGTGGTTATGATAGGTAAAAGATGGAGGACAGTCATCTTTGAATCGTCCATTGGCTGTTCGTAGGTTCAGGAACTTAAGTTTTCTAATGAACTCTCTCCCTTTTCTGTTGTGTTTGAAAATCGGATTTTGGGCTTGTTCTGGGACCAACCAGAGAGCGTTCTGAATGGACAGGAGATCCTTGTCTTACGTTGACCCTAGTTAATTCATATTAAAGTCCCTGGACAGGATTATTTTTCGAAGGATGAGTCCATTCTGCAGGTTTGTTATTTCATTAATCAGGTGCTCTTTGGCTACTTGCTTTGAGTTCGTTTTTGGGGAAATGTAGATATTCATGAGCACTACATTAATCACCCGAGAGCCCTGTTTAAGAGTGAGGCCACTTCAAGCTGTTGGTTGCTGAATGTGGTTACCTTTTAGAACCATCTTCATGTAGATAGCTAGGCCACTGCATAGGCAACCATAAGTGGCTTCTTTTGTGCCAGGTATTTCAACATCACATTGTCTGATAGTTTGTCTGACAAACCGTTAATGTTCCATTAGCAGATTCAAAGCTTGTCAGTATGGTCAGTTAATGGTAATGGGCTTATTCATGCTTGGCTTTTTGGTTGACTTAAGATTCCTGAAATACAGCTCCAATCATTATCCTACATGGGCACTCTGGTGGTTGCATGCAACAGAGGAGCATGGACGTGGAGGGTGTTGTAGATTTGCTATGTGCGCTCCTTAGATTTAAACTTGAGTGTTTGTGTGGGGCAGGGTGCATCTGGTTTGTCTTGAGAGATATTAGAATGTGGAGTAGGGCAGTTCTGCTACAGATGACATCTATACCCACAATTTTTAAGGGTCACTGCGACCTCTAATACCTGGTTAGCAGCTGCAGATGATGACAGCTCTTCTGTTTTCAGGTGCACTTACCAGAGGGGATGAAAGACCTTGATTGTCTGCTTGGGTTGCCGTCATCTAGTGTTGGCTGCAGGCACCCATTGCCACCTCTCTCAAGGTGGTGATTTCTTCAATAGTTGAGGTGCCTGGGTTGACAGGTGGGGGTCCCGTGTGTTCGACCTGATCAACCTGGTTGCTACCAGAGTTTGTTTCTTCTTCATCAGATATGTTGCTGTGTAGGTTTAGGTTGCTGCTAGGGTGGCTGAATAGGAATAAATGCTTCTCCTCATAATCATTTTTTCCCTGTTTTTGCAGGCTTTATGCTGATTCTCCCCATGTGGGCCTTCTGATAGTTGATCAGGAGCAAGTTGCATTTCCTGGCTTGGGGTGGGGGGGGTCTCAGTTACATCCAGGAGTTGGTCTTTCTGTGGGCAGGGAGTTAGCTAAGGGGCCCTGAGTTGCCATCACAGGGCTGCAGTGCCTGTGACCGGTGGTGAGATGCGTTCCTTTACTATACAGGTTTGTAAGCTTTGAGGCCTTCTTGAGGTTCCTGACCATATTGCCCAGGATTGTAGGGAGTGACACAAGTTTATCTAGAGTTGGAGAGTAGGCATAGAGAGCTACTGGTGCCATGACTTCCACCGCATTTTGCGCTTTAATTATGAGGCTTTTAAGGTTGGGAAATTTCATGCCAATCCCAGAAGTAAAGACTGCCAGAGCGTTCAGTCTGAATGTCCATTTTCAGGATTGATAGTTTAGGGTTTTCACTGTGAGCTGCAGTCCCAGCGATCTCCAGATTTGTGAGCCTTTGCTTGAGTGAATGTTGAGTAATTTTCCTGGTCTTCGCCATACATGGCTATCATAGCTTCCCATTCTGCTGAGGTTAGCGATGGCAGGTTTTGTGAGGGTTTTGCTTCTGGAATATCCAATTGAACTGGGCTATCATGAAGGGCACTGTTGGCTAAGGCTGGAAGATTTTGTTTCCTGAGTGTGCCTTTTTTGATAATTGCTTCGGTGCTACTGTTAGCTGGGACACTGCTTCATTGCAGGTTTTTGGTCCCCAGACCGTCGGCGTGAGTTTAAAAGGGGTGGAGGATGAATGCTCAATGATTTCACTTCCCTGAGCATCTATTGCTTCAATTAGAAGGTAGAGGTTGTCGTCGTCCTTGGTATTGAGTGATTTTGATGTACCTGCATCTGGGTTGGTGCCTGAGTGCACTTGTGCAGTAAAGGTGAATATAGATTGAGTCGCCCCGCTCTATAAACTCAGTTGGCAAGATTTTGCATGGTATCAGGGTGTGCTTCTCCGGTTTGGGGGGATTTGGTTAAAAAGTATTGCATCCTTCTTGTTAGTAGCTTTGATGTAGGCAGGTGCATTGGGGTCCTGGTGCTCTACGGCTTCTTTTATTGAAGAATTAAATTCATATTGTGGGGCTGACCGGTCAAGGATGACTTGTGAAAGCCCATATGAGGCTGTCTGATTATTAACAGTTGGCTCCAAGGGGTGGGGGTAATCTTGGGATGTTTAAGTGTAAAAATAGCCCCTGCTTGAGAGGCAGGACTGAGTTCTGAGCTATAGGAGAGCGCTTGACTAAGCGCAGGCTGGCAGTGGGACAGATGGCTGCAGAGATTGCCGAGCTTTCCTGGGCTTGGTAATAGGCTATGCGGGGGCAAAGAGGTGGGTCAGCTGACAGGAGGCCAAGCGGGTGGGCAAGCGGGAGAGGGCTGAGTGAAAAGCGCATTACCACTGAGTTACCTTCTCCCTTCCTGCTGCTTCCTCTGCTACAGGCTGTTGGCCGTGGGGGCTACGGTGTGGTCCTACTTGACCACCCCCCTCGGCCACCACAGCTGCTCCCCACAGTGCTGAATGCTACTGTGCGACACAGCCTGTCCAATTGCCAAACTTGCTGTGACTTACTGCCTTCCCGTTCCAGCTCTCAGAGTTCACAACCAGCATATTTTGGCAAACTGTCAAATGCTGGGTGCCATGACTGAACTGTTCCTATTGCAACATGTATAGTGGTGGAGGTTGATGTTTGTGCCTGCCCACCTCAGTAAATTATACAACTTGTTGGGAGGCGTCTTTGTCAAGCATTTTCAAAGCCCTTCTTTCCTTAACTGAGTCTGTTTCTAAGTACTCCTAATACTTACAGATGAAATGCTAAATTAAATGCATGAGGAGTTTGAGAGGTTAAGATTTTATTTAATTACAGTTCAATAATTAAGTTACTTCCTTTGTGCACTTGCCAAAGGTAACAATAGCAAGCACTGAAGGCTGATTCCAGCGTGCGTCTCAGATACAGTTTAACACTATATTGTCAAAAGTGTTTCTTCTCAAAGTAACTACGACTCATGGTCCAAGGTAAGTAAATGCTTTGCTCCCCATATGCCCAATTTACACCTGCATCCCCTGCTTCCACTCTACTGGCAACAAGTCGGCCCATATAACACCACAAACCATACTTTTTGGCCCTAGGGAAAATGTTTGCGTCCCCATACAATGCATTCATCATCACCAGTGAGCGCTGTTTCACCCAGGCTAGGATGCCAAACTAGACTGCTGAAAGAACATCTTAAGTAAGGGGAAAAAATCGCTGGTCCACTGTTGAGTAATAAAATACATCCAGAATTAGGATGGAGTGGGCTCCACACACCAGTGGGCCCCAGTGCCAAAACATGTCTGTATGACCCTGAAACATTTCAGGACAATACATACCCATATGACTAAGCACTGAGTGCTGACCTTGTGTCCTTAGCAGTTACGTGAATGCTCGTTTGCAAATATTTACACATATTTCCCCTTTTATTACCTACTCGAAACTAGCAACATATGACATGCTTACAATTGACCTTGAAATTATGCAACTTTTTGTTTCCTTCCGAAGACATGGATGGTTTACAGTGTATCTTCGTAAAATGCCTACCACTGCACGTCCCTGAGACAGCGCCAAGCAAGCAGATCCTACGATGGTATTTTCTTTGTTCTTCGTTAGTAATTAAAAATAAAAAAATAAAAAAGAACATTTATGTGACTATTTTTTCTCAAAACGCAATGCACAATGGCCCGCCGTAATACCCATTTTAGCACTCTACTTTAACAGGAGATTTCAGTAAGGATTGTGAAACAAAGACATGCTACTCGAGCAATTTGCATGCCATTTTCTTCAGAAGAAAATGGTTCACTTCCTTGTAGGATGCCTGGGGGCGCTGGGTCTTTGATCTAAAATGATTGTGTCACTATTTTACAGCACTTAATGCTGGAAATTCGGCTTTTTCCAAGTACTCCCATTTTTTTGCGGAAAAGAGGTCTGAACCAGGCCGCGATAAATTGGCTTGATTAGTAGCTCATGATTTGGTCCATTTGTATCCTTATGTGGAAGTTACTCTTATTTTCAATGTTAAAAACTAAGCTATTACATATGCAGTATCAGTGAGTAACTTGCTTCTGAAATAACTCTTTGCCATTATTCTGAAAGCATCACTTTTATAAACGTGCATGTTGTTCAGATAAACTGATATTTGTAGGCATGCATGCCTCATCACTTTTGTGTGACTTTCTACAGGCAAAAGCAACTAGCAACTCCAGTACCTGGACTTCACCTAGGCTTTTTTAGGCCTCATCTACGAGACAGGTTCACCCGTACACAGATGTACGGATACAGAAAGAGGATTCAGGACAGCCCCTTTCGGTCACTGGCTACTGCGGCCCAGCAGACGTAAGGGACTGGCTTACAGGGTTGTCCATTAGTCTTGGTATCAACCCGTGTCATTTCGTGGATGTTCACACTTTAATAAAGTACACCACACACATGTGGCATTAATTATGTTGTATATTTTATGTGGAGGGCGTCCATTTGCTGCCCTCTTTAGGTACCACCCTCCACTTACCTGTCGCTACTCTGGCTCTCGCACCCATAATAACCCACATAACTGTGTGCTATTTCAGCAAAATAAACTGTACCAAACGCACAGCAAATTGGCACAATAGAATGCTTACAAACAATATGATAACTCTGGAATGTGATAGGATAACAAACCACACCGAAGGCACAAAAACGTGGTATGACAGTGTGTTAACACATCTCATAACTGACTGGTAATCAGCATGACAAACTGTACCAAAAGCATGGCAATTGGCACAACAGATTGTTTACAAACAGCAAGATAACTATGAAAAAACATACAAATGTGCAACAAATTGTCATGACAGATACTTTACATATCACATGATAAATATGTGATATTGCAGCATAATACACTGTACCAAATCCATATTTGGAATACAAACCACATAAAAACCGTGTGACATGATAGAATTAAAAAATCCAGAAGTTGACTTAAGAGAGTGTTACCAAATCCAAGGCTCTAGGTAGATCCAGAACAACGCATTTCTTGTCTCATACAGCCCTCACCAGATACACAGTACCACCTCGTCCCACTGATTAGGGTCGAGCACGCTGGTGGGCTTTCAACCACGCCCATGCCCATGAGTTTGGTTGGTTTGTGGGCTTGCCTTTTAAAATTCACTTGATTTCATTAGTGAAAGACATGCATATGTCATGGCTTTTCTGGTGTTTAGCCCGCCTCAAGCACACCCGCCAACTAATGAAAAAATACGAGGCTCCATGTTTTCCATATGGTTTCTGGACTAACTTTTCTCTTTATTTCGTAGGCAGCGTGATCTCGCTGGGCAGTAGTCGAGCGCTTGGCATGACATCGACCCTGTTACATGGATAATTGCACTTTTGCCGATACATTTCACTGCAAACAAACTTCTGTTTCCCTTTGTGTGTCTGGTTCTCTGAACTGAAACATCATATGCATTTTTTTAATGTGTTGCCAGTTTTTTCATGAGGTGGGCAGCTTCTACATAGAAAGGCTCGTTACACTCGGTGCCCGAGCAAGCACTAAACAGTCTAGGCATCCAATTAAGGCTGTCTTCATCAAGAGGCAGGAACAGATTGCAATGGCATTGGAAACCTTAAGAGCTTCAGGAAGATAAACTAGAAGAAGAAGAGGAAGGGAAAAGGATATGCAGTTGAAGTGAGAGGGTCATGAGTAGCTGCTGAGGTTCAGAGGAGGGGGTGAAAGGAAATTGCTTACTGAGAAGTGATAGTGGGAGGTAGAGCTTCAAGGAAGATGGGATTATATGGAAAAAAGGCTTCCATGGGTGAGGAGGGAAGAGTAGAAGAGTTGCAGAGAGAGGTATGCAAGGGAGAACTGAATAGATGTGTTAAGAAGAAAGTGATCAAGTGGCTGGAGAGAGTTTCAGGGAGAGGTGTGCTGTACTCACAGATAATTGAAGTACACAAAAAGTGATGAGTGGAATTATCAAATTAATCTCAGCCTCTGGTAATTACTATAGGCTGCATTACAGTCCATCCTTCGTTTGCTCACCAGTGTGAAATACTTTTACAACAGCATAGCAGTGAATAACCAGATTTAGAATCTGAAGGTCACACCAGTGACTTTCAGTGAAACCCACACTTAGCAAAAGAAGTTACACAGGTATCATAGATTCGGAATTTATGGAAACTCTGTTCAGTCTTTGTCTGTGTCAGGTCTAAGAAAAAGGACATGCATTGACATACTCTCAGAAAAGGAATGGCATACTAACCCTTAATGGAACAGATATGTTGGGCACTGATATGTTGGTATGCTAAATCACCATATGTTGTAGAGCTTGTGGGAGAAGAAATGTGGTAGCAATCAGAGGGAAAAATGGATTGGAAAGCCCTGAATTCAGTGTGGTGTGTCAGAGACGTTCATAGACCAGACATAGAACACTCAGAATATGTACATTCACAGTGCTAAGTTTGAGCTGATCAGTGCTGGTGAAGCCCATTGGCATTTATTTTTGGGAGCCGACACTTATTTTCTCTTATTAGGCAATTCCCACTAACATGGACGTCAATTCATCAAACTGCTAGGGGTAGAAGAAGTGACATCATATACCCTTTGATTTTGATAATGTCACAGGAAGTGATGTCATATGACCATTGACTTTAAATCTTCCTATGCAGTGATGTCACATGATGACCTTAATGCCAATGAAATCACAATAATTAACAGTGGTGAAGCTCCATAACACCTGCATGATTAATAAAACATAAACAAATGTCTATTTTTGGATATCATCTATGTAAAGGTGCAGATATATAGTATGTTAAGGGAACAGGAACCTGAAATGTAGTAAGCAAGCAAAGTGTGTCTGATGACTTCTAGTGGAGACTAGAGGACGCAGGTTTCTCTTCCCTGGTAATTTTTTTTTTAAAAGGACTCTAGTAGTGCATTTAAAGTCCTTTCATGATGTGCAAAGCCATTGAAATCTGACAGTCCCAATGAGTTTACTCAATTATGTTTTCAAAATTTCCTGTGTGTGCTCCATATGTCAAAAATTACCTCCAATGCTAGGTCCAGCATTTTGCTATTGGTACCCCTTTTGCCAAAGCATTACATACAATATGCCAGTGCCAGACTTTTGCTAATACTGCTGTCCATGTATTATTGGGGGCCTTTATTTAAAAAGTTATGTCTAGTATGTTATGGACCACATTTTGTCATGGATAGCCCCCTGACATATGCCACGTTGTCCTCTCATATGCCAAAGAATTTCTTCCAGTGTGCCAGAATCAGTAATTTGCCACAGGTGTCAACTATGCCAAGATCTTCTCAAGTATACCAGAGCTGACATTTTTCTGTAGGTGACCTATTTCAAAACTGACCTATAGTGTTGCCAGCGCTAGCATTTTGCAGTGGGTATCCCATATGCAAGTATTGACTCTGGTATGCCAATGATAGCATTTTTAAAATGTTTTTTCTATAAGCCAAGAAGCATGACAGGTGCAACATCAGACTTGCAAACATAACATATTCTCACTTTTGCTTACTTACATTTCCTTATTCTCATTCACTCACACTCAGCCTTGCTCACCTTCATTTTCACTCTGTCTCTTGCACTCACTCTTACTCACTTATATTTACTCACACATGCACACACACACAAACATAAATGTTCCCACATATGCACACTCTCACTGACAATTGACTCTCACCCACATGCTCACACACAACATACATTTAAAGCCATTTTCTATTTCTTGCCTTAAACGCCAGTGAAAGTTTATTGCAGATACTGCTGCTGGGAAACATCACTTACAACGCGGTAAATGCAAAGAGATGAATTTAACACGATGCCTTTACAATGCATATGCATTTACCACGCATGGCTTTACCATGAATATACCTTTACCATGCATGCCTTTACAACGAATTTCATTGTAAAGGCATGAATGGTAAAGGTGTATATGTGGTAAAGCTTTTAACGGTAAGTACAGGTGTGTATGAAGTGGGTTGAGTGATATAACTATAATGGTTATTGGTGGGAAATGCATTTTTAAGTTTTAGGGTGGGTATGAGATTTGGGATGGTGAAGGCATTTTTAGGTTTTAGGGTGGGTATGGCTTTTTGGATGGTAAGGGCATTTTTAGATTTTAGTGTGGGTATGTGTTTTGAGGTGGTAAGGGCATTTTTAGGTTTTAGGGTGGGTATGGGGGTGGGTATGAGTTTTGGGGTGGTAAGTGCATTTTTAGGTTTTAGAGTGGGTATGGGTTTGGGGGTGATAAGGGCATTTTTAGGTGTTAGGGTGGGTATGTATTTTTGGGTGGTAAGGGCATTTTTAGGTGTTAGGATGGGTATGGGTTTTGGGGTGGTAAGGGCATTTGTAGGTTTTAGGGTGGGTACGGGTATTGGGGTGGAAGGGCATTTTCAGGTTTTAGGGTGATTATGGGTTTTGTAATGGTTAGTGCATTTATAGGTTTTAGGGTGGTTTGGGGTTTTGGGGTGGTAAGGGAATTTTTTGTATTTTAGGGTGAGTATGGGTTTTTGGGTGGTAAGGAAATGTTTAGGTTTTAGGGTGGGTATGGGATTTAGGGGGGGTGAGGGATGTGTAGGTTGTAGGGTGGGTGTGGGTTTTGGGGTGGTAAGGTAATTTTTAAGGTTTTTGGGTGGAAAGGGGTGTTTAGGTTTTAGGGTGGGTATAAGTTTTGGGGTGGTAAGGTCATTTTTATGGTTTAGGTAGGTAGGGTATATACACATATATATATATATATATATATATATATATATGTATATCTATACACACACACACACATATATATAGAAATATATATATATATATCATACTTACCTCTACTTTTTACCATGCATATGCCTTTACCAACTATGCCTTTACTATGAAATTTTCATGGTAAAAACATGCGTGGTAAAAGCATATGTGTGGTAAAAACATTTTGTGCATGCGTGGTAATGACCATGCATTGTACTTACCGGGTTGTAAAGGGTTGCGTTGTAAGTGCATGTGTTGTTCCATCATATATCCCCTGCTGCTATTATCCTATATTAGCGTATTAAAAATTAGCATAAAACAAGTTAAATGAGTTTAGATTCAGACGCTGGAAACGTGAGTTACTCCTGTGCTCTTGGCATTGTTTTTGCCACCTCTGAAGCCAGGGGTCACAAAGGCAGTACAGGGTCGCCAGGGGCAAGCAAGGGGTCGTAACTGCAACCCCTGGCAACCGCTAAATGAGGTCCATGCCCACTAGCAAGAGAGGGAAAATGACACAAAGGGGAAAGAAGTTTGAAGAAAAAGGCAGAAAAACATTGCAAAGGGAAAAGTCATGAATATGCAAGCGTGAAATAAAGAGGCAAGAGTGTGTGTTAGTGGATTAAAGAGGAAAGAGGTGGATTTAAGACTACCAACAGTGCTTTTAGGCTCATCAACTTTCAATAGCTCGGCCGCAGGCCTATGTGCAGAGCTTCAGGTCCTGGCACTTTTTCGTTCACACATTAAGCACAGAACATACATTAACATACAGGTGTCATGCTTTTTTTTAGGCTAGCTCTACGAATGTCAAATGCAGAGGAACCATTTTGGCATAAAGCAAAGCAAAATTATTTGATCCAGAATTGGATACGCTAGAAATCTTCATTTCTGACGATGCAGATGTCAGTTCACTGTCGTCTGCTTCGTGACCTGCCCTCATGTAAACTGTGCTCTACATAAAACACAGATCCAAATATTTGACTGATCAGTCTATGTTCTAGGTCATTTGCCATTCATGGATTACAGGCAGGGGCAGCAGAATTATGTGGTTTTACGGCTTCATCTTTTTCCGAAAAATTATGGATTTGTCGCATTTGCCCCATAAAATATCAGCTACTCCATAATCTGCAGATTTTAATGACAAAAAAATGTTTCTAGCGCAAATGGATTAAAAGCCGCTAAAATTCAATGACATGCATTGCCGTACAGTGGAAGGCCTTTCGAGAAGGTTGACTGTTTCTGTAGCTCATTGCTGTATATGGGTGTTAACTTGGTACTAATGATGTGAACCGTTCACCCTCTCAGTGTTTACAGATGTAACAATGACAAAATAATGAAGTAATGTTATTACAAAATGTGCTTCATTACGGCACGCAGTTTGGCTTTTGCTGCTGCATATTTTTGTCAACACTGCCGAATAATTTCATGCTCCCCACAGCATAATTCCAGTTACCCGGATTATAGAACAGAAATATTCCAATGCAAAAAACAAAATACATGAACCAAGGGCCAATACATAGCAGATAAGTTTAATATTGCTTCGTTTTATCTTTCCGCATCATAACAGGGGGTTTGTCCACACGTTTTCGGCTATCTCTTAATGCTTTCAAGAATGTCACACTCTAAAGTTTATGAAAACATTTTCTTTCATCTACTAATATCATGTGCTTGCAGTTTTTTTCTTCTTCTCCCTTTCTTTTTCAGAACGTGACTCCAGTGTAGACGCAGAGATCAATTAAGAGAACAAATTGCTAATTTATCTTCACTGACCTGACTTTTGGGATCAATATGGACATAAAACGAGCACACATTGTGAGCAGATAATCGACAACAATTTATTTCTATTTCAGACCTGTAAGCGCAGCAGATGATTTCAGAGCAGAGATGCCCTGGCTTCTTCAGATCTTAAGAGCAAAAGGAGCCTCAGGAGAAAAGATTGGCCAAACATCACAAAGTGGAATAAATCTTTAAAGCTGATTTAGCTGAATTTTGTGTTATGGTCTTGATATGCTCAGGCTCTTTTTCGTTTCCCACTAGACGTTTGTTGGTGCAATATGTTTTGTTCCCAGGTGCTACTTTTTTTTCATTATCACTTTTTATTTTATTCCATTTAAAAGCTGTAGTATTTTAGAAGTTGGATACTTCCTCTACTGGATTCTAGATTGTGGATTCTAGGAGCCGAAAGCAAGCAGTTACTGAGCAGAGAGGACGTGGAGAGGGTGTTGTGCTGGACTTAATAAACCCAGTTTAGGATCACTTATTATGTCCTGGTGTCTTAAAAGTGGCAACAAGTACGGCATACTGAACACTAGCCCGCTGCACTGGGGAAGACATTGTGAATTTTGGACACTGGACTCTTCGGAATATCCCCTAGCCCTCATTAACTTATTCAGATACTAACTTTAAGTGCTGAGATAAACTGGTGAGTTTATATCTAGAACGCGCAATTTTGGAGCATTGGAAGTTATGAATTTGATCGGCATGTGTGCTGTTCTACACATGTGATCCTGAATATTAGTGGTGTTGGAGCCTGCATTGTTGTCATTTGAAGTGCTTTGACTGCATTCACTATCTACCCGAGGCAACAATCGGGCCTAAGCGGGGCGGGGGAACTGAGAGTTGCATGTCATGCTTATACAGCCTATGTGCATGAGGTAGGGAAGCTAGACTTGCGGTGAATAATCAACAAACTCACCAAGACACTGAAGTGAGGTGTGAGCTTCTTTCATCTCAGCTACAGCAGGCTGCGTAGGGAAGGTGACGTTGCACTCGCCATTTCCCATGTCATTATGTAGCTGTGCTGTTAACATGTCCTTGCAACCAAGTAAACTCAATGTTCTGAACGTGTTGCGCATTTCAGTGTTAATGGGACATGGAGCGTGTTGCGCAGAAATTTATACAACATAGGTCCATATTTATACTTTTTGATGCAAAACTGCGCTAACGCAGTTTTGCACCAAAAAAATTAGCGACGGCTAACGCAATTCTGAAGCGCCATGCGGGCGCCGTATTTATTGAATGACGTTAGCCGGCGTTAGTCGCCGGCGCTGTCTGGTGTGCGTTGAAAAAAACGACGTACACCAGGCAGCGCCGGCGTAGGGGGAAAATGGCATATGGGCGTCCACAAATGGTGCAAGTCAGGCTGAGGCAAAAAAATCGCCACAACCCGATTTGCGCCATTTTTTTACGACGCCCATCCCCCATTGAAATGACTCCTGTCTTAGCAAAGACAGGAGTCATGCCCCCTTGCCCAATGGCCATGCCCAGGGGACTTCTGTCCCCTGGACATGGTCATTGGGCATAGTGGCATGTAGGGGGGCACAAATCAGGCCCCCCTATGCCACAAAAAAAAATTAAAAAAAATACTTACCTGGACTTACCTTAATGTCCCTGGGGTGGGTCCCTCCATCCTTGGGTGTCCTCCTGGGGTGGGCAAGGGTGGCAGGGGGTGTCCCTGGGGGCAGGGGAGGGCACCTCTGGGATCATTCTGAGCCCACAGGTCCCTTAACGCCTGCCCTGACCCAGGCGCTAAAATCCGGCGCTAATGCGGGTTTTTTAGACCCGCCCACTCCCGGGCGTCATTTTTGCCCGGGAGTATAAATACGACGCATATGCATCGGAGTCATTTTTTAAGACGGGAACGCCTACCTTGCATATCATTAACGCAAGGAAGGTGTTCACGCAAAAAAATGACGCTAACTCCATGAACTTTGGCGCTAGACGCGTCTAACGCCAAAGTATAAATATGGAGTTAGTTTTGCGTCGAAAAAAACAACGCAAATTCGGCGCAAACGGAGTATAAATATGCCCCATAATGTGGTGAGCGCGTCATGTACATGTATAAAAAAAAGCAAGGCCATTCTGAGCAACCACTTAAGGGTTCATGGAGCTCATCGTGCTTGCATTACGGAAGTATTTTCCTCAAGACTGAAAGGTGAATTCAAACACACACTAGAAGCACAAGGTGGAGACAATGGGGACTACTTTTATTGTTTTACAGACTGCTGTAATGAATTTGTTTATTGTAATTTGTTGTTTTAATTGGCTCTGTACTGTATAATAAAGATATAACTCTTTAGTAGTACTGAATTGTACAAAGCTACCCGAGGTAAGACTGAGCAGCAACCAAAGTGTTGATGAAACAGGGATTTGGGCAATTGTATTGAATAGGATTTTCTTTTTTAAGTTTCTTCTGTTTTTTTTAGCAAGGAATTGCTAATAGTTATTCTGAATCATTATGATTGCCTCTTCTCCCTCCCAAGTACTTACAAAATCGAGGGTCGTCCTGTTATGATATGGGAGGACTGGTGCTAGTCCTTCGAGTCATATTTGGAGGCTATGTGGGAAACCTTTGTAGCATCACACAAGTTGGCACTATTAAAACATAATTTAAGCATTGAGGAAAGGAAGATTTTAAAAATACTGCCAAACCCACCATATGCTGCTGTATCAAATCAGGAGGGGAGTAGAGAAGAGGTGTCACAATCAGAGGAGGTGGTCACAGACAATATGTAGATGCTGTGAAAGCTTTTGATGACTATTACATAAAAATACTAGTCTACTGGTAGAAAGGCATACTTTTTTTCCAGATCTCAATTGCTGGTGGAGAGCGTGGAACAATGTGTGTCTGTACTGAGAACACTAGCTTCAATGTGTAAGTTCAAAGATTTACACAAAGAGATCATAAGCGAACAATTCATAAATAGGATCTACAATACCAAAATCCAAGAAAGATTGTTAGAATTGAAGGATCCTCCTTTGCAATAGACCATAAACGTAGCAAGATAAATAGAAAACACATAACAATATGTAAAGGAACTCAATAAGGGCCAACTTAAGGAGAAAAGTGAACACATCAAAGTGAATTTAGTAATGAAGGTGAAAAGGGGTGCTGGGAAATCAACCAATATATCTGTAACAAAGGAAAAACATACATGCTACAAATCTGGGAGCATTAATCATACTTCAGATGCAGAAAAATGTCCGGCTGCAAAAGCAAAATGTTTTAAGTGTAAAAAAAATGTGAATTTTTTTCGAGTATGTGCAAGTCAGATGGCAGTAGTGGGGGGAAATGAATAGTTAAAGTACTCAATGATTGCGGTGATGACTAGTCAGAGAGGATGAGGCTGACAGAGTTGAGATGTTAGTGATATACAAGGATTTAATAGGGGAAATGAAAGAAGTATAGCGTCTGCCCAAATGTATTATGAAAATCATGGATAATGATGTCACTGGGCAGATTCATTTTCCCCATATACTATAAATAACAAGAGAGTGTGGAAAGGTTTAGGCAAGTGTAATATGTCTCCACCTGACATTGAACCTGAAGAGTATTGCGGCACTAAACTACCATTGTTAGTTTAGTTCATTTGTAAGTTAATTTAAAAAGACAAATGTGTGAGTGGAAGGATGTATGTTGTGGAAAAGAGAAAAGCGCTCTTGGGGTGGAGTGAGCAAAAAGCGTTAGGTATCAATCCTGATCCCAAACACCCCGAGCAAGAATTATTAACATAAGAAGCCGAGAGAGCAAAATGGTGTGTGAAGTATCCCTTGGGCGTTTGAACAAATTTGAGCATTGCACAGTTTTAAAGTCAGGGAGCACACCTAAAGTGCACAAAGTGAGGAATTTTCCTCTTGCCCTGAGAACACAGCTCAAGGAAGAACTGGATCATCTGTATGTGGCAAGAGTAATAGAGCCAATGGAATCATCATCTGAGTGGCTTAGTCCCATCGTATTAGTACTCAAAGCCAGCGATAAATTGCACATGTGCGTAGATTTGAGAGATCTCAATCAAAATATATGAGTCGAATGCCAGTTGTTGCCACACATAAATGAAATGATTTCCAGTATTAAGAATGGAATGTACTTTTCCTACATAGACTTGTCCAGTGCCTAATTCTAAATCCGTTTGCATCCCGAGTCAAAACACCTCACATTGTTCATAACTCCGGAAAGGTGCATTTCAATTTGTATGTATGCCATTCGGTTTGGTGTCAGCATCAGCAGTCTTTCAAAAGATCATGAATAATATGTTGAAAGAGATCTCAAATGCTGTAGTTTTTCAGGATGATATTTTAGCCTGGGGTGCAGCTGTGGATGGTGATAATCACATACTAAATGAGGTGACTGTTAGTGTGGACAAATTGCAAATTTAGGGTGATGCAAGTGGATTACTTAGGACACACATTGTCAGGGGAAGGGGTGAAACCCAAAGAAAGTTACTTGAGGCGATAAAATGTGCACCCTCACCAACTGATGAGGAGCAACTTCGATTGTTTCTCTGTGTAGCCAAATATTATTTGAAATTTCTAAAGCATTATTCTGTCAAGGTACATGTTTTGAGGAAACTAATGAAGCAAGGAGTGCAATTTGAGTGGATGCATGAATGTCAGCAAGCATTCGACGTATTCAAACTGGAGATTGTGAAAGCAGTAGCTTTGAAGCCGTTTGATCTACAAGATGAAACCATAGTGTTAGTGGACGTGAGTGCCTATGGTTTAGGTGCAGTGGTAATGCAGAGAAAAAATGGACAGGAGCATGTTGTGGCATTTGCCTCACGAACACTGAAAGGTGCAGAAACAAGGTACTCTGTGATAGTGAGAGAAGCATTGGCATGCTGGTGGGTTGTGAGTTATTTTAAGACTTATGTTTGGGAGGCTACGTTCGAGGTGTGAACCGACCTTATACCTTTAATTGATGTCCCCCATCATGGGAGCTGGAAGGGCAACCGCCAAGTGATTATAGCATCTGTAGGAATATGATTTTATGCTAAAGTATGTTCCAGGTAGTAAGAATCAGAATGCAGATTGATTGTCTCAGCAAGACAAAGGCAGAGACAAGATAAGGATGGAGAAGATGACGATGGGGATGAGTGATTAGTTGCCAGTGTAAATGAAGCATGTGGTGGAGCCATAAATGAGGACAAATGGAAGAAAGCAATTTTGGAGGATGATATGTTGAAGCAACTATTGGGATGTTTGTCCAGTACCACAGGTCAAGAAGAGAATGTAAGAAGGGAGTACGCAGACTATAGAATGGTATGGTTGGAATTATCATCATTAGATGGCATATTGAGAAGGAATGAGAGTTTGGTGGTGATTTAGGATTTCGGACTAGGTTATTAGAACCACTGCATGAGGGCCGTAGTGGCATGTCAGGTATGACAAGGAGGGCCCTCATTGATTTCTGGTGCCCGGGCATGGACAGGGAGATAATTGACATAATTCTACAACATGTATATGTATTTGTGAAGGGTCAGATCCCACAGGTCAGAAGAGTCTCCCATCATGCCCACCAAACTATCAGTAAAACCATGACAGTGGCTGCCAATGGACATATGTGGACTGTTCAACAGAAGTGGTATAGAAGGCAAAAAAGCCATCGTTTTGTGAATTACTTCTTGGGATGCCCCACATATGGCCACAGAGGAGACTGGCTTTTGCCTGTTCAAGGATAGGCAAGCAGGCACTAAGGTGACACCTACGTGGATGAACAAATCAACCAAGAACAATGAACAAATCAACCAAGAGGGTGGTTGCTAAGGTGGATCTGTAACAAAAAGGTGGCTAAATATCAAGAGAAATGTGCATGTAGGCATAATGACAAGCTGAAAAACAAAACTCGCAAGATTGGGTAAGAACACCCCATATAGGTGGAAGTCAAGACTTTCACGGTGGTCCAAGCCTAAGGAGGTGAAGACAGTGGTTGTTAACAATGTGTGGTTGGGCGACAATAAAAGGTGGAATACGACAAAAATCACATTGTGCCATGATTTAGAATACAAAATTTGGTTAGAAAAAAAAGTGATGAAAACTTCTCTATGTTTGATTTCACACTGGAGGTGAGAAACAATAAGATGAAGTGGATCAGGAGAAAACCACACTGGGACAAAGACTATGGCCCTCATTACAATATTGGTGGTAACTGCCTCCTACCGAAGCGGTGACGACCTCAAACATACCGTCGCCGTGGCTACCAGGCCCCGACCCGCATTGGGACCCTCGACGGAATTCTGCCAGAAGGCTGGCAGAATTCCTTCAGATGGTCATGGGGGCGGGCAGCAGTAAGGTGGCACTGCTATCAGCAGCAGCGCCCCACCAGCAAAACACTGCTGACCGTATCATGAGCAATGATACGGCCTGGCGGTGTTTTGCGGGAGGATGCTGCTGCTGACAGCAGCACCTCATCACGTGTCCAGACAGAGGACCCCCTGCAAGCAGGTAAGTTGGGTTCTCCAACAGGAGAGGGGGTGGGGGATGTTGTGTGCGTGTGTGGGGGTGTTGTGTGTGTGGGGGTGTCTGTTTATGACTGCGTGCATGCGGGTGTGTCGCCTTGAATGAGTGCGTGAATGCCTGCATGTGAGTGTACGTGTATGTTGTGTGTTGTGAATGCATGTGTGTGGCAAGGTATATTGGTGTGTGTTGCGGTGTGTGGGTATGTATGTGTGCATGTGTGGGTGGATCTGGGTATGCGTGTGTGTATGTGTGTGCGCGTGTGGGTGTGGAAATGTGCGGGTGGGCAGGAGAGGGAGAGGGGGGTGGAAGAGGTCTCTGGGGAGGGGGGCAGGGGAGACCCCTATCAGTGCCAGGGAAGGACTTCCCTGGCACTGATAGTGCCTCCTGCCATGGTTTTCGTGGTGGTATGCTTGCCACAAAAACCATGGCGGTAGGCGGGGTCATAATCCCTGAAGTCTCCAGCCCAGCGGCCGTTACTACCCTGGTAGACGGAGTGGTACATTGGCGGTTTGGCTTGAGCCAAACCGCCAATGTCATAATTTGGGAAAAGGTACAGCCAGCCTGTTGGCAGTACCTTTCCCCAAATTACCACCGACCGCCAGGGTCGTAATGAGGGCCTATGTGTGTTCATAAAAAATAATAACCCTCCTGCATTAGTGTACATATGCTGCCAATGTTAGTTTTCTTCATAATTTATCTATTTATGATATTGTTATTTTAGAAAAAGGGGAGTTATGTTGTACCTTAGCAACTGGATGAGTCCTCTACTGGATTTTACATTGTGGATTCCAGGAGCAGACAGCAGGCAGTTACTAAGAAGAAAGGATGTGGCAAGGGTTGTTGTGCTGGACTTAATAAACCCAGTTTACCATCACTTATTGTTTCTAGCATCTTAAAAGACGCTATGCTCTAATTATCTTTTTAGGTATACGTGGCAGCACAGCTGTCTGCAAGATGTATTATTAGCTCTGCCCAAAGGAGTATTATCCTTTCACCTCTTTGAGAAGGCTATTTGTTGTATCATTAGCCTTCCAGGAAGTGCTTACCCTGGAATGCACAAAGAACTATTTTATATCTGAAAATTACACTCAGTCATCGCAATGTTTGTCACATTCAGTTCTTTATCTTCAATATGGGCAGCAATCCTTTGTTGTTGCTTGTTTAACCAACACTGGCAAAGTCAACAGGGCAGGATTTAAAGTGAAAAACAGCCTTGAACATGCAACGAATATCCATGTCTGCAGGTGTTGGCACATAAAGCCAGACTTTTTGTCTTGGCCAGTGCTTGTTTCTCTTTGTTTTGGTTCACAATGCTAAAGCCAACCAATTCCAAATCATTTTCCCCAAATTATTTTACTCTGTTTTGAAGGGCTCTTTTTTCCTACACTGCAAGGATACATTGATAATTTTCTCTTAAAACTGATCAATCAATTGGTGAGCTTGTTTGGTCCTTTGCTGTTACGTTTTCTATTGGTATTGACAAAACTTCACAACTTACTTGAAGAAATTTCAAGACTAAGGTGGTAATTATGAAGTTGGCGTTGTGGACCGCCATGCCGGCGATGGCGGGAAAACCCGCCAGCCGGCATGGCCGGCCACACCACCACATAGAGAACACCATGAGGGCCGCCATCGACAGCCCTCATTCACCGCCAGGCTTCCTCCTCCAGGCAGCCTGGCGGCGGTCGGAATCATTAGCGGTGCTGCCCCTCAGATAATGATTCCTCAGCCTCCAGCCTTTACCTGGCGGGGAAGCTGGTGGAACGGGTGCATCGGGGCACCCCTGGGAGCCCCTGCACTGCCCATGCACTTGGCCATGCCATGCAGCTGCACCCGTCGCACAGAGGCATGTCCGGCCAGGCAATCCTGTGTACCAGCAGGCGGAAACAATTTTTCCTCCCGTTGGACCCCAGGAATGTTCATAATACGGCCAGTGGGGATCCGGGGATGCTGGCGGTCAGTGTTTTGACTGCCAGCATGAACACAGTGGTTTCGACCGCCGTGTTCATTATGACCACCTAAGTATAGAGTTATGGCAATCAATACAGTAGGAATTTGACATTCATAGTTATCTTGCATGGCAAGTTGAATAATTCATACTACAAAATACGTATCCTCAGGATGCCCTGCTGCTTTTTTACAAGCACACTACAGCATACCTCTTATGTAATGACCATCCAATGACCATCCACTGTGAGAATTCTGTCTACTCTTCTGAATAGCGGGCACTCAATTGTTGTTTTCACACTCCCTACATATTTTTGTTTGAAAATTCTTAATTTTCACATGCGTTCCATTTTTAAGATAACATTGTGAAAAAGCAGTATGTTATAAAAATAATAAATCAGCAATGGTTTAAGTAGTTTGTTTGACACCTACTCAGGATTCATTCTCTGGTTCGGTTCCTTATCATTAAAAAAATATTTGTTGGAATGTACTCTCAAGCGTTTGTCTATGATGGCACTAAGCCTGTATGCCAGTGGATGGACTGAGTGCCTCCTTTTTAGGTTTCTATCTTTTGCTAAGGCTTCTATGACCCAAGTTTCTGACTTGTCTGAAAACAGATATGGTCTAAGAGCTTTTTAGAAAAACCCATTTCAACACCTCTAACCTGAGCCCCCTGCAGATGTACCCTACTGCTACAATAACTTGCAAGAGGTGCCAGGGATGGTAGCAGAAGGCTATGGATTAGAGGATGGATGGTAGTCCTATGTGGGATCAGGATGGATAGAACAATGTAGGACGTAGGTAAGCAAAGCACTGGTGGTGGGAAACACTCCTTACAGTAGCACTGAGTTCAGTTCAGGGTCATGCTGGTTGCGAAACCGTAGGTGGTGTAGGGGCATTGAGTATTGGACAAAGTATAGCTGCTGAGTGGAGCTAGTAGCCCCAAACATCACCTCTGCTTTTCTTTCTTTTTTAAACTTCAAAGTGCAAAGCTCTAAGAAATATAAAAAAATACTCAACGTATTAAAGCCATGTATTTTACAGACTAACGCATGTCTAGTCACATCATTTTCTAAAATCAAAAACATTAACCGTGCTCCACAAAGTTAGCCCATCACCACCCTTTATTTCCTGTACATAGTTTGTGCGCCTCATGGTATAACTAATGAAGTTCATCTCTGAAAACATGATACTAGTTGTCTGTAATGGAGGTAATCAGTGCTATCTTTAAATCCTTGTGATTGCAATTACCTCTGTGGTTGCTCTCTTGAGTTGACTACAGCCATATCTGCACAAAACGTAGTGCACCTGCACTAGTACAAGTACTCGTATGAATGGATGGAGAGCTTCCAATTTTCTCTTGAGTGGATGACTGCTAGACCCTGCTCATCCATTGTGGGAAGACTAGCCACTTAGTGATTGTATGTTCTGAGATGCCAATACCTCACTGTCCTTGTTCTTCGGATTAAGCAAAGCCATGAGGAGGACTGTGGCTAAACGCTGGGCTTTTTTCACAAAAATTGGATTGGTGTTTGCTGCATGAGGAACAATGGCATGTCCAACAACCCCATTCATATATATGGTCCGGTGAATTTATTGCCATCTTCATGTATTTACTCTTATGCAATAATGGATCTGTGCTCTAGCAGAATAACTATTACTAATGTTGTGTTTGTTTAGTGTTGTGGTGTCAGGGATCAGGTCAAAGAAATACAAAGGTTTGACATATTTAGTAAAGTAGCAGTATTGTTAGCCCCCAGCCCCCATCACTTACTAAGTTAAAGCTGCAGTAGTAAATTGAGCAGAAAATCACGAAGAGATAACAAATAATGTTAAAACGTACAGGTTATATGAAGAGCTGCTTAGGAAACGCGTACATGCTTTATACCAGAAAGCAGGTGAAAGGTATGGACCAATCTACAGTAATGAGGCCTTACACAGGCTGGCTAGCGCTCCATACCCCACACCAGAACTGAGTGAATACCTTCACAGAAATACAGAATTGTCGTACGTTGTTTGTCTTGTAAGTCAGTGGCGTCATTCTACAACATAGAAGACAACAAAGAGGCTGCGGTTTATGAGATTTTTTAGGATTTGAAGTCAGTTTGCAGTCCTAAAGGTGAGATCACTTATTGTATATGTTACTGTACAGTCGATTCCTATGAAAGAGACACACAACTTACAAGCACATGCAATAATGAAAGAGAAAGTAAAGGTAGATACAAAAGAAGAGTTTAGGCAGCTTCATTTTTTGGAAGAACTGCTGGCAGGAAAATGAATACATAATTATCGTCTGACATATGGGCAGATACATCTTCAAAGATCAATACAATTATTAGCAAGCATGGGTAAGAGGAAGATCCATTCCAACTGAAAAAGGATGGTCCCACTGGAACGGCTGAACGGAACGTGCCCAGATGTCGAAGCAAGTTATCAGTGCGCCAAGTGCGCACTCTTGGGCGCATTGTTCGGGGCTGTCAATACCTCTCTGTTCTTGTGATAGAAAAACTGGAAAGTGGTGTGAACGTCCTATGTGGATATGTCTGCCGGGCTTGGTGGACTGGTTACTCCATCACAACAGTGATAGATGTCCCATCCGCCAAAATCTAAATACCATTATATTCAATGGGATTGTGATTTCAGCAGACGGGATATCTTTCACCGTTGTGATGGAGTAAGCAGTCCGCTGAGTTCTAAATCAGGCCCTCAGTTTCTTCCACTGGGTATATTTGAAAATTAAAACATTAAACCTTAAGATTTGATACTGTAGATTGAAAAAAAAACTGAGAAAAAACGAAATAACTATTGTACTACAAACATAAGAATAAGAAGACAATCAAGACTAGCTCCCATAAATGTGGACAAGAAACATTCTGAACTTTCATGAGAGAGATTCCCTATGATGTAATACACAGGAAAAGGTGGTTGTTCATAGTCAGTTAATGCATAAGTGTGAAAGAAGCATTGAGTTGTTGAATATAATCCATACTTTTTGGTGCCTCAATAGAAAAACTAAGAAGAAACCTCAACAGAGTGAAATCTTAATTCCATAGTAGACTCGAGTGAGTAGTTCATCCCTTGAGACAATGCCCTCAACTCTTGGGACTGATCACAGGCACCCATTACTATCCATGTGTTGAGGGTCAGTCTCAAAGGGCAAGGGCAGCTTCTCTTCACTCCCAAAGACTACTGGATCTTCAGGTGAGTGGAGACTTGTCAGTCATCACCTTCTCTGTATGCTCCCCAGTTACAATGGCCCGACCTTCATCTGAAAGTACCAGGAGGTGCAAGAAATACATCAACTTGGCCTGATAATGTTTAGAGGCTTGCAGAATAGAGGGCAAAGCAACCTACAATTTGCAGGAAATGAATGAGTAGGCTCCCCTTTGGATCTCAGATCACCGGAATTGCCAGCTGCAATTCCCTCTGGTGAAGTGGTGCCACCAAGAGTTCCTCAGCCTTCTCAGTGTGGGCATTATCTGCGTCATCTCTCCTGGACCAAAGCCTTTTCGGCCATCAAGGTGAAGAAGGAGCCCAAGTGTATTTTTGATAACTCTAGCTGTTTCTGTAACGCAGTAGTGGAGGGGGGGAGAACTATTCTATTAGGGCTTGAATAGTTGTCTTCAGCTGACAGAGATACGCACAGGCCTTTGGCTTAGTGATAGCCAAGACTGTCATCGTCTGCCCACTTAACGTTGCCTTGCTAGCCAGTCATAGGTTTCTATGATTGGCAGCACACCCCTCATCCGAGAAGCACATATGAATGTGGTTCCTGAGTTTTCTCTTGTCAGTGGAGTATTTGTAGGCAAACACCTTCATCCCCATCTTAGTGGATACGGTGATATGAGCTGGTCGTCCAGCCCCAGTGAGGTAAGTCTATGATCAGAGAGGTCAGCTTTAAGGATTGTACACTGTGTGACATCAGAGAGGAGCTTCTCCTTGCATCAGATAGTAATTTCCTCAAGACTGTGTGCTGTCATGTGGGCAGGAGGAAAAAGAGTAGTCCCTGTCTGTGGGGTGTAGCAGGCACCATCTATCAATTAACACATGATCAGCCATCAGATCATGCAACTGGGCTCTATGAGTCCAGTTGTGGACTTCAGGACGTCCAGTTTTATTAAGGTTTGGGTCTAGTGCTAAATTCCAGTCCCCCACAGCAGTGAGATGGTCCTCCTGACTGAGGCTATGATACTGGAGAGGCCAGCAATGTCTCTTGTCCATAAGAGGACCATACATAGACCCTACAATAATAGTCCTCTTGAGGAAATGGAGTTTTGCTAAAAACACTGGCTCTTGTCATCGACCCAGGTCTTAAGGAACATTCAGGGGAGGCTCTTCTGAAAAAGTATGGCTATGCCACATTTCTTAGAGTACGTATGTGAGAGAGAGGACCCATCCTGTGCATCCACTGTCCTGCTACTGCTGATGCCCTTGTCTACCAAATATCTTTTGAGCTTTAAGGATTCCTTCAGGAAATATGGGTTTCCTGCAGAAGTGCTATGTCTGTATGTTTTACCTTGAGATAGTGTGGGATTTTCTTTTGCTTGATAATATGACAGGCCTTTTACATTCAAGGAGAGTAGTGCCAACAGTTTTGGCAATCCTGTGTGATGTTAGATTATGGTAAGGATATCACAACACCATCTGCAATTGAGTAGTGTGCAAGTTGTCTAGAGTGAGGGGAGGCTTGCTGCGTTGGGAGTCCCAGGAAGCAAGGATGATGGGGTATTTGAACTGTGGCCTGGTGGAGTTTGAACAATGCCCTATCCCACTTGTATCGGGCATGGGAGAAGGTAGCTGCGTTCAAGTGGTTGTTTGAAGCAGTCTGAGGAGACAGGGTTTAGGTCAGGGGGTCCTCATATTAGAGAGTGCTGAAGGAGATCTGCCTGCGAGGCGGACATAGGGTAGGATTGGGATAAAACTTGGATCTGAGTATTAAACTTTGGGACTTGGGCTAATTCCTGCACAATTCTGCCCCAAGGATACATACCCATTCATTGCCAAAATGTTTACAGGCTGCTAGTCAGGGGAGGCAGATACTGATGCCACTACCTGGATCCCCATGGCCTATAGAGACCACCAAGATCATGACAGATGTGGAAAGAAGGTGTTTCGGTGCCATCTAATGAGGAATGAGGTCGGAAGAGTTCCAAATTCGTCTTAGTACCGCCAGCTCTTTTTCCTGTAGCCCTTGGGCTCATGGCCATTGTGAGTGGCAGGCACCTCACCCAGGTCTATTTTCCTTTCATAAATCACAAACGATTGATTACACCTCCATAGATAAAGTAGGATTATACCCACAATGCATTTTGATAATGTCTTTTCTATGTTCCTTGTAAATAAACTGCGATACTTTCATTTCAAGGATTGAGCACCGCAGTCTTTCGGGGCAGGCCATCGTCACTACACTGCATTTCAGCACAGAGGAAGTGAGACAGCTAACAAGGAGGAAGAGAGAGGGAGACAATGTGCGTCGTAATTCAAATTACTAAACGGGGTAACTCTGACAGAGATCGGTGCAGTGTCCTCCTTATAATTTCAATATCTTCACCACTCCACCATTGCACTGAAATACACGTAGAAAGACAGTAGTAAGGCACTTGGGGCATCACTACAGGAATTCCGCTAATACCCTTGATAACGTCAATCACCAAGGTAATCAATACCGGGGTACCAGTAACTCTACCGAGCAGGAGTTCTTTTGAATTGAAGCTATTTTGTAGCAATAATAAAGAAACCAGAGGAGAAATGTTAAGCACAGAACTGGAAATTATTGAACATCTCAAGAACAGAGTGTCTGTGGTGATTTTAGGGCATAATTATTTAACATTTTCATGAATAAGGGTGAGGTGAAAATAAAATTGAATCTAATCATATTTTCTCAGTTTGCTGAAGCTCCCCTGCAACAGAAGCTAGATACGTAGATGCTGTTTTTGTTCTCGCATTGTCTACATGTTCGAAGCAGAGTGCTTCCTATACATTACCACAGTCAAAGGCAAATATGTAAATAGCATTCAGAACATTAAAGATACAAAAGAATACACTTCTGATTCTAATTTCAACCCTGTTTGGATTTGTTTGCAAAGAACTGAATAATTATAAATACCATTGTCCAAAAGCATATAATGAGGCATGTTTCACACTGAAAAATGATGTTCCTGGATTTATGTTTATTAAATTCTTGCTGGATATTTCATTTGTGGTTGAGTAGTCGCTTTCATGTGCAGAAATTGTACATTAGGAGGCTAATCAAAATTTCATTCACTGAAAATGCTACAGTCTAATGGCATACATATACTCTGTAGACAGCCTATTCCCTTTCAGAAGCTTCCAATTAAATGCAACCCCATCCAAGCACTGTATTACTGGTGATTTATTCTAACAATTCCAAGTACATGGTGTAAATTAAGATTATCCTTTCAATGGCTGTTGCTATAATGCTTTGCTGTTATCTAGTTTAAAATGTTGCTAGTGTTACAATGTGCATTATTAAATGCAGCATCTGTGCCAGAGATTTATATCACAAACAGTGAACAAAACCCACGAAGTCCAAAGAAGTGCAAGTATACCCTGAAGAAAAAGACATTTGCTCTGGTTGTGGAGCATGGTTTTGCATCAAACTACCGAGCTATATAGTTACATATATTCTTCACTGAAAAATAACCAAAGGTTACAAGGACGTTATAGTTAAGTTATAAATTTACACACATAAAACCATAGAAATTCAGCTGTTACTGTTGCAGTTATTTCAAGTAACTATAACTCGTGCCTATAAGTCACACCCATGCCATGCACAGTTTTATCATCAATAATTTTATTGCAAATGTTGCAGTGATAATATCAATGATGCCATAGAAGATGTCATCAATGATGTAACATGTGAAGTAATTAGCTGTGCATGGTGAGGGCGTGAGTTATAGTTACTTGAAATAACTCTAACTGTAACAGTTGAATTTCTATGGCTTTGTGCACGTAAGTTCAGAACCTAACTATAACGTCCCTGTGACCTTTGGTTTTCTAAGTTAATTTCTATGGTTTTTGTAACACAGCAGGTGGTTGGTTGCAGGGCCTGGCCTGTGGCCAACACCCTGCATGTATCTAGCCCCACGGTGCACACAGGCTTTGGTTGTGCATGGCTAGAGGGTGGCCTGGCCTATGGCAGGTCCTTCAGCCAACCCCTGTAGGCATCTAACCCAGCACCTTCGGCCATGAATGGCAGGCGTTGGCCACAGGACTTGGTGCCACACACGACCTTTGGCTGTGCACGGTGGGGGTTAAGGTTTAATTTCTGTGAAATGCACATCAGTTGCAGAATGCATCCTGACCTGCTCATTTATCAAAGAAGAGGACACGGTTTTGTGCAAAATGTCTACCCAACTGGAGTACTTTTTAGTGGCTAATTAGTAGGTGCTACCTTGTTAGGTAAATGTATAGTGCATATTTCACACTACAACTTTATAAAGGACCCCAAGTATATGACTCCAGTGAACTTGTGTGTAATTTTGGCAATGTGATTGTTCCTAGAGCACCATCATACAGAAATTTGCAACTACATGAATCATCATGTACAGAAGATGACAAGATTACAAAGAGGTGATTCTCCAACAAATAAGGGTACGTCCACTTAATTATATGTAGTAAGTGCTTTTTTGTTGAGTGAAGACCGGCTTATGTTCCTCTGCATTAAAAATGTATCTTCCAAAGCAGCAGGAAACCTGCTGAGAGGGCCTTTTGGTAAGCTCTCCACCATCCTTGAAAATGTAGGAAAGAAGTCGCACACCACTAACCTATATGTGGCTGGGCCACATGGGGGGGCCTCAAATGTTATTTTCCCCTCCTAGGGACCACGGGGGAAGCCTCAAGTCCCCATGGTCCTTGCTGGTTCCCCGCCTCCAACATGAGCCAGCATTGCTCCTGCATGCAGGGAGCAGATAAAAATGCTGCTTCTTGTATCTAGAGCAATCTTGACAGGGGGCAGGATAACAGATGAAAAGTCTACTCCCAGCAAGCAGGAGCAGTTTTCCTGCTCCTGCCCGCTTGGTGCGGACTTACAGTTTGGCTTACTTGGCGGGTCCTTCATAGCTCCAGCCAAGAGACACCAAACTGCTATCTCCAGGGGGTGGGCACCTCAGCAGAAAGGGAGCCGACCCAGGGGGATGGCGGTCACCAGGGCCATTAGTGGCTCCAGGAAGGAGGCCACACAGCCCCCTCCTTTTCTTTGCACAGAGCCGACCCAGGGAGGTGGTGGTTCCTTGGACCATAAACGACCCGGGAGAGGGGCTGTGTGGCCCCCCTCTCTCTTTACATTCTATTTCTGTCCCTTGGAAGTTGGTAGTCTTGGGCGCCCTCTTTGGCCACAGATGGGTGTCGGCAAGGCCCCTCTCCATTTTACTTTTAATGCCCTGGGGAGGTGGTGGTTCCCAGGGCTCTTTAGGATCTTTGGAGGGGGGTCTCTGCGGCCCCCCTCCTATGTAGTTATAAAACCCCAGGGAGATGGTGGTCATGGGATCTCTTAGGAGCTATAAGGAGAGGGGCCCGTGCATCCCCCACCATTTTGATTTAAGTCACATGCCCCTTGGAGCTTGCCCACCCTACGGCTTACACTAAAACAATCTCAGGAAACCTTTTTTTAAAAACATTTTTGCAGAGATACACGGGTCCTTCATGAATTTCACAGAAAAAAACTTTTAAAAAAAAGATTTTTTGCTCTGGCGGAGTCTCTGGGGGACCCTTGCACCAAGGCTAGGGGGTCAGGGTAGTCCTACCTTTCCCCCTTTTCTTTATTATTTGCTTTATTTTGTGACTTGGCTGAGCCAATCAGGTCTCAGCATGAGATCTCTGGGATTTGCAAAGACTCCGTGTCCCTAGATATAGAATTTTGCTTTTTTTTTAATTACTCTAAAACTACTGAACAGATTTACACCAAATAACAGAAAAGGGCTGACTTTGAACCAAGAGCTACCTTTCTGTTAAATTTTGTGCAATTCCATCCAGTGGTTCGGGCTGTGATCATGTTTAAAATTCCTATGCGAAATTGCATGGAGAGTTAGCATTGTGGGGCACCCTTTTTCTCTGCCCTGCACTTGACAAATCTCTGCAAAAACTTTCAAGACAGGAGCTGAACTGTCATACTAATTTTGAAAATGTCATGGAGATTTGTTTAACTTGAAGAAAGTTATTGGCAAAATAAAAAATGCTTTCTCTCTGGAAACTAAGGCAACCACCAGTAGATCATACATACATATATATATATATATATATATATATATATATATATATATATATATATATATATATATATATATTGCCGTAGTCAGTTCCAGCTTTTCTTCCTGACCTCACCACACAATATCGGTGCACAGCTATGGACGCAGGATCCGTCAATAAATGACAGAGTAACTGGATAGAAAAACGCCGGCACTTCAAACAACTCCAGTGTTTCTTTAATGGCTGTTAAGTCCTTCAATAGTAAGAAAATATCAACTTGCATCGGCTACGCGTTTCAACCATTGCGGTCTTCTTCTTAGCCCAAAACTTTAGAGAGGCCCCATCTCCCATAGAAAATATACCATTTGGTTTGCTAGACATAAAAACATGTAGATGTATAGAAAAAATACTATATAAATCCATCATATTATTCAAAGCAACCCAAAATAATTCCTAAGGCATATATATATGAACATATATATTGTGAGTCCCAACAAATTCTATTTCCATTGTTAATATTATAATAAAAAATGCCAAGTGGCTCAAAAATAATTCCATTTAAAACCAATGCATCTGTTTGTAATATGCCATCCTAGTCCTACTCTCATTATCCATAACAGTTTTCATTATTTAATTCATAGTTATAGCATTTAAATGCCAATTGGCCAACACTAATATTTCATCCTATCATTTAAACAAAACAATTTATTTTAGGATTGGTACATCAAATTAAGATCTTGTCTTTGTATATAGTCTCGGGAGTGCAGGCCAAAATCACATGCAAGTCAAATGTGATCACATCATTCCAGAACCCCCAAAAACAAATAACAAAATTCAAAATATAATTAAAGTTCAATACATATTGAATGTTAGCAGCCTAATTGTTCATAAGAATACTGTGTGAAAGCAAAGGTCAAGGGAATGGACTTGGATAATTGAGGGCAGAGAGGATGGTGCAGAGTCAACAAGTTGATCACACTGGGCAGACAGGAGGGGCTGTGGCAGCCAACCTGCCATGGAGGACGGGCAAAAGGGGGGCAGGGTCAACAAAACAACCATGCAGGACAGGCAAGAGACACTGTGGCAATATAAAAGACCATTTAGGACAGAAGTAAGAGACAGTGGCAGTACAACCATACATATCAACATACTTGATTCATGCAGGAGACTCACAATGTTTTTAAGCCCAAAATGTTTTATTGTATCTGTCTCCTGCTTAAAATCTCCTCTTTTTCATGTAAAATGTAATTCAAAGCGTTTTTATTTCCAAATCTCCCTCTTGCCCAGGCCAAAATGTTGGCAAGTATGGTACATTGGATCACCAAGGGCAGGATTAATTGGGTAGGGACTAGCCATGGATAACAGAGGGCAGTAGGGAGATGTGCAGGAACACCAAATTGACCTTACAGGGCACACGTCAGGGGTTGCAGCAGCACAATACACCACACAGGGCAAGCAGGACGGCAGTATGCCACAACAGACCATGGAAAGCAATAAGGAGGGGACAGAGCCATGCACATGGACATCAGAGAGCAGAGGTGAAAGAGACAAGGACAGCAAGCTGACCACACCGGATAGAGAGGAGAGGCAGTTGGAGCATATCAGACCATTAAGGGCTGGCAAGGGCATGACAATGGGCCAGACAGGAGGAAGGAGTTAGGGGCAGACACATGAAAAACAGAGAACGGGGGGCAAAGGGACAGGGCAGGAGCAGCAAGCTGACAGTGGAGGGAAAACGGGATGGGCACTGGAAGCACAGCACACCTTAGAGGGCACCAGTGAGACTATAATGGCATACACGCAGACAATGAAGGGAAGGCGGGAGGTGGTCAGGTGGAGCAAGCTGACCAAAAAGGGCAGGTGGGAAGGGCTGTGGCAGCACAGAAGGCCGTGCATGGCAAGCGGCAACAAAGCAGCCATGGTGGGTCTAAGAAAGTCATCCTTTTTGCTCTGATCACCCCCCCCCCCAAACATTTGGACTAATACTGGTGGTTACTGACTCAGACTATGTCCTGGGCCAGTGCTCTGTGTAAAATGGTATATGCAAATGAGACCTAATTATAACAGGCTCGGACAATCTACCTGTACGTCCCTAGTATATGGTAGGGCAGGTAGGTTTAGGGACCCCAGTATAGAAAGTGCACCAACAGGTGCACTGCTGTGGTGTCCAGTGTAATTTTAAATGCAGGCCTGCATCACTGGTTGCTTTTAAGTTAAAGTTAACCCCAAACTTGACTTTGGAATTAGAAGCACCTTCAAAGTCATAAACTACCTTATATTTACATATAGGTCACCCCTAAGGTCTGCCCCAAGTGCCCCCAGGGTTGGGTGCAGTATAAATATAAGCAGGGACTTTATAAAAGATGTTTTATAAGCCCTGTTGAGGGAAAAAGAACCAAAATTGTGTTTCCCCATTGTAGTCAATGGGCCCCATATGCTAACTTTGGAGACTTTGGGGGTCATTATGACCCAGCGGTAAAAACCAGCTACTGCCACAGCGACGGCTGCCAAAAGACTGTGGACGCGGCTAACCGCCATCCACCAAATTATGACCACAGCAGTGTTTCTGCCAGAAGGATGACGGAAATCTGGCTGTGTAAATGCCGGCAGATGGCGGTAAGGTAGCGTTGCTGCCAGCAGCAGAGCCACGCCAGTAGACCGCCGCTGGCCATACTATGAGATTAATATGGAGGGCGGTGTTCTGCTGGCGGATGCTGCTGCTGGCAGCAGAGCCCAGTCCTGTCTCCTGCCGGAGGACCACCTGACTACAGGTAAGTCGGGTGCTCTGACGGGGGGTGGGTGGTGTTGTATGTGTGTGTGGGGGTGTGTGTGTATGTCTGTGCATGCATGTATGCGGGTGTTTGTTGCATAGTGTGTGTGTGTGTGCATGTATGGATGTGCGTTTAGTGAGTGCGTGAGTGTATGTATGTTGAGTTGTGTGAATGCGTGTCTGCGTGTACGTATGTAAGTGTGTGTGGATGTGTGTGTGAATGGATGTATGCATGCATGGATGAATGTTGGAATGGGTGTGTGTATACGTGTGTGCGTGTGTGAAGGGAGGGGCATGTTTTGGGGATCTGGAGAGGAAGGAGGGTGGTGGGAATGCTGTGGACGGGAGGGGGGCAGGAAAGACACCTTTCAGTGACAGGGAAGGGATTGCTTGTCACTGATAGTGCCCACCGCCATGGTTTTTGTGGCGGTAAGGATGCTATGAAAACCATGGGGGTAGACGGAGTCATAATTCCGCAGGTGGGCAAGTGACACCTGCCGGGCTGGAGAGTGAAGTCTCCAGCCCGGCGGTCAGTGTGGTACACTGGCAGTTTGCCTTTACTTTCCTCCATATTAATGCTGACTGCCGGGGTCAGAATGACCCCCTTCATTTTAAAATAATGAAGTCTTATTTTCAATAGAGATGAGCTAAATATAGCAAGTTTGGTACCAAACTAAATGTTATAATAAATCCAACAACTTGCCAATGTTGAATTTAATATAACTAGCACAGGGAAAGAGTTTTAGAATTCTTTCGGAAAGTTACCAAATTCAGCCCTGCAATGCCCTTTCCTGATTGGTCAGCTTCAGGCAGGCTGAGCCAGGCTGTCTTAATGAAGTGTGTAGTGTCCTGGGCTCATAAAAAGGAAGCATCAGGGGGGCAGAGAACTTCTACAGTAGATGGCAGAGCAGCGTGGGTGAAGAGTAGCTAAACTGGTCTTCAGAGGAGGAAAGACACTTGGGACATAAATTGGACCTCCCTCATTTCCTGCACCCCCAGACAGCTAAGAGCCCCACTGATTAGATTAAGAGAGGATTTGGAGGAGGTGTAGTACGGAAACTTGACCACACCAGTGGGTGGGCCCAGCCAAGTGCAACCTTCCAGGAGAGATTTTCTCAATATTGGATTGTTAAAGAATGTTGCTTTCTGGGATTGATTTTGCCACACGTAACAGGAAGTGGTCACCCAGAGGCTGTTGTCCTGCACCCCATTGGACAGGAGAAGTCCCTACTTTGACCCACAGGAGCAAGGATAAATATAGCAGATCTGCCCCATAATTCAGATCCCTGCTGAACGATGATACTGGAAGAAGAATGACTGCCCTTCTGGACCCCTGGCCTGACCAGAATCCCCTACATTAAATCTTGCAAAAATAGCCCAGCTGACCAGTATCCAGTGTCCATTTGAGTATTCTGACCAGGTGCTTTCTGGGAATTATAGTCCCAACTTTCAAGGAGCAACTCAGAGCTTCTGGAACCTTGGAGCAAGTCTGTGGACACTTTAAAGACCCAAAAAGTACTCCTGGAACAAGTTCCAGAGTTTTTGAGAAGTTTGGAGCAACTTTGGAAAAAAGCTCCGTAAGGTGACCTACCTGTCAACGAGAGTCAAGCCGACGGCATTGAGTTGCGACCCGGCCTGAATTTCAGGTTCGTCCCTCTGAAGCTTCAGAGCTTTTCCTGTCACCGAGACTTCCAGCAGTTGACTGGGACTCCGCGCTGAAGCAAGTCATCATTGTTGCATCGCAGCCAGACCTGAAGAAGGGCCTCGTCCGACATCAAGAGAAAAGGCTCCAAAAAAAGTGACTAAGTTTGAAGGTAAAATTTTAACTGAGGCCTCCCGCTGAGTGTTGCCAAGCAGGGCTCTATCGCAGTTGATCTCAAATTTGACTTTGCCCTTGTCAAGAGAAACCAGATATCCCCAGTTGACACTTTTAGTTTTTAGGTGCTAGAAAGCATTTTTTTACATTTAATATTTAAAAATTAATATCTCCAGTTTCCTACATTGATTTTATGTCATTTTGTTGTCATTTTAGAGATTATAATTATTTTCTACTTTTTTTAATTGGTGTAGGATTGTTTTTGTTTGGAGTGTTTTACTTATTTACTGTTTTGCTGAAAAGCTTTACACACATGTCACCTACGCCTAGCTGCTTGTGGGCCAAGCTACCAAGGGTTGAGGAAGGCTTAATTTTTTTAGACCTTGACTGAACCTAGTGGGGGTTTGTGACCTATTGCTAAGTCTAAGTAGCTACCTGCCATTGTCAATAATTCATTTTCAAACAGTGGGCAAGAGGGAGTGGGCAGGAGCATGCACAAAGGACCTTGGAGGACAGAAGGGGAGGGTAGGGGCTGGACATAGATTAGAGAGGGCAGGGGAAGGGGCTTCACAACAGACCACACAGGGCAGGCAGAAGAAGCAGTTGCAACACAACAGAGCATGGAGGGAACAATGGACCATGGAGGAGAGGAGGGAGGTGATAGGGCATGGAACTCAGACAGGCAGGGTAGAGGTGGCAGGGACAAGCAGCAGCCATATAATCATGCTAGACAGGTGGGAGTGGCAGTAACAGCTCAACCAAACACTCAGAATATATAAGAGGGGAAGTGGCAGGTCCATTGAATATGGTGGGCAAAACAGTGGGCACCGGGGCATCCACACAGACATCAAAGGGCAAGGGAACTAGAGTAGGAACAGCGAGCTAAGCACAGAGACTAAGCAGGAGGGGTGTGATGGGGCATAGAATTGGGCAACAAAAGGGTAGAATGAGGGGGCAGGGACTTCAAGCTAAATGGAGGGCAGTGGCAGCACATGGGACCAGGCAGGAAGGAGGGGGCAGGTGCATGGACTCATAGGGTAGGGAGAAGGTTGAAGGGGCAGCAAGCGAACTGTTTGGGGCAGGTAGGAAGGGCAGTGGAAGAACAACAGCCACACAGGGCTGTAATGAGGGAGTGGGGCATAAAGTTAGATAATGGATGGCAAGGAGAAGCAGGGTCAGGAACAGCAATCTTAGGTTAGCGCAACACAATGCCAAGTCACGCTCTGCATTCAACCCCTTCCACCATGCATTGTGATGGCCATCTTACTTTTTTTTTTTTTATCTGTTTATTAAACAAGGTACAAAAACTGTCAATGCAATACAATTGTTACAGAGGAGTGTGCTCGTATTTACGAGCTCTAAGCCGCACAATCGACAATAGCTTTATTGATATGCATTGATTGAGGAAAAAAGAGAAAAGAGAAATGAAAGTAAGAACTATATACTATATAACTATAGTCACTCTGGCTGTGATTTTTATGTATATATACGTAATGGCGTTTCAAACATATTTAGTGTTATTGGGTGCATGGTAGAAGGAGGTATGTGTCTGCTGTGGGTTCGGGCTTTTACCAATAAGACGAATTTTAAATGGATCTGGCCTGTGCGTATTGGCTTAGCGGTGTTCGGCAGTTCTGTCTGGGGGCATGTTATTAATTGCTTGGTTTATGTGCTAATTGGGTACGCTAGTATCAGCGCTGTTGGTGAAAGGAGTGTGTGAAGTCATGGGGGGAACATGTCATCTCTGGTTTCTATTTTTACTACAAAGCTATCCCATATTTCAGCTCCCTCCTGTGGCTGGCCCTTCTGTTGTAGTTGTTTTAATATGTGGGCTTCTGCTTGTGTTCGGTTGTGTAAGTCACGGAGCCAGGTGGAATAAGAGGGAGTTTGGGGCGCTTTCCAGTGTGTAGCGATCAGGCGCTTGTATACCACGAATGCCAGATCTATGAATCTGTGTTGATGTTTGTCTCCTTTAGAGCGGGGGCAGATTCCCAGGAGACACGATTCTGGGGAAGGGGTGAGTGCATAGTCAGCGACTTCTGAAGTGTTTTCTGTGATTCTCTACCAGCTCTCATTTATTGAGTGACATTCCCAGACCATGTGGTAAAAATTAGCTGTGGGTGTGGTGCATCTAGTCTCATTCTGACTTAGCGCTAGGATAGATTCTGTTGATGCGGGCAGGGGATAAACTGAGTGTATCTTAGTCTAGTGTTGCGAGACACCGTTTTGATCGTGGCAAGGGTGGCTTCCCAGGTTTTTTGGGAGATTGGGGCAGTGAGGACGGTGTCCCAGCGAGATTTGGATGGGGATAGGTCTGTATGGGCACTTCCTGATAAAGCTTTGTATATTGTTGAGATTGTGCCCTTAGTGTTACCTATAGTTAGGAGTGTTGTAAGTAGTAAGGATTCGTTGGGCTCGTTGTTATTGTTGCCCCATATATTGCGTATCAATTTGATGATGGCCCCATATATTAAGAATGCTCCGGTTTGCATTGTTCCCGCAGTCACTTGTTCCGCTAAAGTGGTTATATGGGAATTAGAATATAAATCTCCCACGTTTAACATTTTAACTACTCATATGTAATGATAGGGTGATAGGTCCTGTATCTTTGGCATTTGGGATAAAGGTATTGAAGGAGAATAAGGGGGGGATTGGTTTTGCCCTGGATATATCTTTTCCAGCAGAATTTAGCCGCATCTAGTATTGGAGATCTTTTTGATGGGTAGGGAGCCCGCTAATAAAAACGTTAATATTATTTGTGGTGCTGTGTATGCGTTCAGTGCTACGCATTCTGGGGAAGTTGAATTGTTGAGCCATGAAGCTATCCATTGCAGTTGGCATACCCAGACCTCCTTCTTCTTGTGGGTGTTGTGTAATAGATAGCGAGACCCTATGTCTGTCTCTGCCCCATAATAATTCTGTTAGGAGGGAGTGTAGTTTATGAAAGAATGTACGTGGTAATGTCAACGGGAGGGCTGTGAAGTAGTAAAGAAAGCGCTGTAGGATTAACATTTTAGCTATGGCAGTCCAGCCCATAGGGGATAGTGGTAGCGATGTCCAGAATGACAGGGAGCTCCTGGTGGATCTGAGCAGACGATCCAAGTTCCCCTCCTTTAGGTCCGCCATAGAATGGTAGACCTGTATGCCTAAATATTTAAAAGTTGAGGTAGACCAAGGGAGCTGATATTTAGGTAATCTCCTGTGTTGTTCATTTTGTGTAGGGGCAAGGGGGACTATACATGATTTGGACCAGTTTATGTGTAGTCCGGAGGCCAATGCAAAGCTATCTAATATTAGCATTATTTCTGTGACGGATGTAGAATGCTTACGTAGATAAATTAGGGCATCATCGGCGTACAAAGACACAATATGATATGAGTCAAATTCTGGTATGCCCCATTTATGTGCATCATTACAGAGTTTGATTGTTAAAGGTTCCATTGCGATAGAAAATAGTAGGGGGGAGAGCGGACAGCCCTTTCAGGTGCCTCTGCCTATGGGAAGTTCTTCAGAGATGATTTGTTAAGTTTTAACTTGGGCTATGGGTTTGTGATATAGTGTCCTGATCCAATTTATGAAGCCGCGTTGGAATCCAAATGCTTCTAGTGTTCGGTAGAGGTAGTCCCAGCTAAGTGTATTGAAAGCTTTTTCTATGTCCAGGGACATAGCTACTGCTTCCTCCTCAATGGGTTCGTGCATTAAGCAAATTAACCTTCTGATGTTTAGGAAGGTGTTTCTGCCTGGTATAAAACCGGATTGATCTGGGTGTATTAAGTTTGGTAAGTAAGGGAGTAGTCTGTTTGCTAAGATCTTCCCTAGGAGTTTACAGTCAGAGTTGAGGAGAGGGAGAGGTCTATATGACCTTACATCTAGGGGGTCGCGGCCTGGCTTTGGGAGCACAACTATTAGTGCCTCGCGCATAGAGTTTGGGAGTTGCTTTCTATTGTGAGCTTCATTGAACACCTCAAGGAGGGGTTGCAGTAGATGATTAGATTGTGATTTAAAATATTCCGCTGGTAGGCCGTCTGGGCCTAGAGATTTATTATGTGCCATTTGAGAAAGAGCCAGGCGTAATTCTTCTATTGTGATGGGACCGTCTAACATTTCTGAGTTGCTCATTATGTGTGGGTTTTGGGGAATCATTGTTAGTAGTGCAGATAGTTGTTGTTCAGTGGGAGGAGTGGATGATTGATATAGAGTGCGGTAATACATATGGAAGGCTGTGTTAATCTTGACCTGGGTGTTAACAGCAAGGCCTGTGTGAAGTTTAATCGCACCTATAGGTGATGACTGCGTTGGCTGGCGGACCAACGAAGCTAGCAGTTTCCCGGATCTGTCTCCCTCAGCGTGTTGTCGTGCCTGATAGTGTCTGTAATCATGTTTACATAGCCTAGTGTCTGCCTTCCTGTAGCTGGCTCTAAGAGCGATCAGCGTATCTGGCGTTGGTATATTCACAGTGGCCTCCACTGCCGCCTTACGTAACTTGATTTCTATTTCTTGTAACTCTTTAGTGAGTAATCTTCTGACTCCCACAGTGGCCGCCAAACAGTGGCCTCTAACCACAGCTTTATGGGCATCCCATTCAATGGCTCGTGTTGAGGCGGTGTCTTTATTTGACGTGAAGTAGTTTGATGAGAATTTGGATATCTCTGCTTGAAAGGGCGGGTCATTGAGGGCTTCTGGTTGTAAGCGCCAGGTTGGGATGCAAGCATATGTGTGACCCCATGATTTTGTGGTGTGTAGAGGATTGTGGTTTGAAATGGTGCGGGCTAGATATTCGGACTTATTTATTTTGTGAATTATGTCAGGCGTTGCAAATAACATGTCTATCCTAGTGTGTATTTTATGTACTGATGAGTAGTAAGAGTATTCGCGTTGCGAGGGATGACCCGCCCTCCAAATTTCTTTCAGGCCATTGTTAGTGGCCCATTTTACTAGGTCAGCAGATGTGTGTCTGGCTGGTGCAGTGGCCAATGGAGGGATTGCACGGTCCATATGTATGTCTAGTACCGAATTAAAATCGCCGCCCCATATACTAGCCACGGATGGGTCTTTGAGCTTGCAGTTGTTAAGCATCCATAGGAATTCACGTTGGCCTGCATTGAGGGTATATAGAGCGGTTGAAGCTAAAGGTTAACCATCTAGGACCCCTTCCATTAGCACATATCGTCCATTTGGATCGATTTGTGTACGGGACATTACAAATGGGACCCCTGGTGCCACCCAGATCGCCACCCCGCGAGCAAAGGTCAAGAAGATAGCGCCATACATTTGACCCGGCCATTTTGCGCGTAAGTTTTCTAGTGAGGCCTTGTTGAGGTGAGTCTCCTTTAGCATAGCAATATGTGTCCAATGCCGCTTAAGATACGCGTGAATTTGTTGACGATTGCGTGTGGTTGCCATGCCCCTGACACTCCATGTGATTATTTTATATTGTGGAGTGCTATGTTGTTGTTGGGGTGCCATGGTGTGTATGCCGTTTTATTGAGCTTTGCAGATGTGTTGCCCTTGTGTTATGCGCCTCTATGAATTCCCCAGTAAACTTTATGTATAGGCATTTACCGGCTGCGGTAGTGACTTCAATATTTGTGGTAAGGGTGTGTTTATAACGGCAATTATTATGATTGTGAGCTACATTACGTGCCTTAAGTGGATCACGTCCAATGACATAAAAATCAACAACTATATATAACATTAATTGTGCATACAACACGGCTGGGAGATAGCCAGTGTCTGCCATCTTGAAGAACCAGTCCATATGGAGTTGGGGGTGCTTCGGGTGCATGTATACGAGTCGGCGGATGTCTCGGCCCGTTTTGCACTTGTTGCTGGTGCGTCCGCGTGGGGTTCTACGTCAGCTTTAGGTTAGTAGCACGGCTTGACTATACGCCACTTGGTTCCAAGCTGTCAAGCAAGGTAGGCAGTGTACACGGGGGAGGGACTTGCCCCCAGTTGTAGAGATGTTCTGGGCCTGCTTGGTTAGCAAATGTCATCTGCTGTGCGCGGTGTGAGGGTAGGGCTGCGGTTGGAGTCTGTAGAGTTATACTGTGTGTCTAGTTCCTGCTTTCCTTCATTTTGGGTGGACAGAGAAGTTGGAGATGTGTTGACAAAGCGCGTTGTAGCCTGCAGTAGTGAGGAACGCTCTGCATGGGCCTGTTCAGGTGAAGGTTTAGTGTCTTGTTTTCTGTGAGGTTTTCGTCTAGTCTTCGGGGATGACCATTTTTCCGCTGGGTTCCTCGAATTTGTCTGGTCAGCGAGGCCTTTGGCATGCAGCCAGGTCCAGGCGTCCTCGGGGGTGGTGAAAAAGAGAGTCTGGGTGTCATTCTGTATACGCAGTTTTGCGGGGAATAAAAGAGCGTACTTAATGTTATGTTCACGTAGTCTTTCTTTGACCCTGAAAAAGGAGTTGTGTTTCTTTTGTACTTCCGTGGTGAAGTCTGGATAAGCCGTGATCTCTGCGTTTTCGTATCTTACAGGGCCTGATTTTCGGAACAGTTGTAGGATGAGATCTCTATCACTGTAGTTAAGGAGTCTTGCTATGAGCCGGCAGGGATGTGCTCCCGGTGGGGGGGGGGGGTCTTCCAGGCACTTTATGTGCTCGCTCCACTGAGAAGAATTTAGGAATGTTATTTTGTAGTATTGTACCCGTTAGCCATTGCTCAATGAATAGTTCTGTGCTGGGACCTTCTGCCCGTTCCAGAAAACCCACGAATCGGGCGTTGTTCCTGCATGATCTGCCCTCAGAGTCCTCGGCCCTGCGCCTCAGTGCTTCAACTTCGGTTGATACTGTCGACAGTTGTTGTTGAAGGTCTTTTATCGATGGTGTTATCCGTGACGTATCTTCTTCGTGTGTTGTTACTGTTTCCTCAACTGCTTGTTGGTTCATGCGAAGAAGGTTGACGTCTTCTGTGACTGTTCCTATTTTTGCTTCTAGTGTGGATTTGGTGTCTAGGATGGCTTGTAGTATGTTCTCAAATTGCATTGTATGAGTTTGTAAGGTTGCCTCCAGCTTCTGAAGTGCTTGGTATGTGACAGAGGGTTCCGGTGGCGGAGCCGGCTCGTTTGGGTCCATGTTTCCTGGTGGTGCCCATGGGGTCTTTGGCTTGCCCATTAATGGTCTAAGTGTGGCTTGTTTTGGTACCGTGGGGCTGTCGTGTTGCCTTCTGATCGATCTTGGAACTGTATTAATTAAGTTTGCAGTGTTATTTTTTTGGCACTATTGGGATCAGGGTAGCGCCAATTCGAGGGTGTAGGATTAGATTGATATAGACGCACAAGCCCCTTGTTCTGTGTAAGTGGGGGCAATGACTCAGCCCACGGGAGCTTGAGTGCAAGGCAAGTTGCGCCGTTCATGGTCAATAAGTTGGAGTTTTAAGCAGTTGTTAGTTGAGCACTATGGCGGTCATTCTGACCACGGCGGTCGGTGGTCGCCGCCCGCCAAGCGGTTCCTGCCGAAAGACCGCTCGCGGTCAAAAGACCGCGGCGGCCAGGCGGGCGACCGCCAGAAGACCGCCGCCCAGCCCAGCGGGACAGCCCCTTCAACAATGAAGCCGGCTCGGAATGGAGCCGGCGGAGTTGAAGGGGTGCGACGGGTGCAGTGGCACCCGTCGCGATTTTCACTGTCTGCACAGCAGACAGTGAATATCTTTGTGGGGCCCTGTTAGGGGGGGCCCTGCACTGCCCATGCCAGTGGCATGGGCAGTGCAGGGGCCCCCAGGGGCCCCACGGCACCCGTTCCCTCCATCCTGGTTCTGGCGGTGGACACCGCCAGAAACAGGCTAGCGGGAAGGCAGTCGGAATCCCCATGGCGGTGCTGCAAGCAGCGCCGCCATGTCGGATTCCCTGGGCCAGCGGGAAACTGGCGGGAAACCGCCAGCTCCCCTTTTCTGACCGCGGCTTTGCATTGGTGCCTCCGGGTGGCTTACTTGCTTTACGGGGCCCCGTGTGCCCGACCTGGAGAGGGGAGGAGTCCTGCTAACCCGAGGGAGCGGCGCCGGGAGGCCTGCTGGTACAATGCCGCCACCCATGTGACGGGTCTGCTGTGCTTGGTTAATGCGGCTTGGGCAGGGGGGCCTCGAGACCGCAAGGCCGCTTCTTGTTGTTTTGGGCCCTCACCTTTATTGCAGGTCCCGAGCCGAGTTCGCCGCCGCCCCGCCAGGTCGGCTATACGGTGCTCAGGTTACGGCCCTTTCTCTGCTTCACCCCCGACCGGGGTGCGAAGGCTGCCGAGTCTGTCCTTGTTCGCGGCCGCGTGGGCTGTTCGGGCTCTCGTCCACATGATCGCGGCACAGCGACCCCGGAGGCACCTGGAGTGTTTTCTGCAGTGCCTGAGGGGTCCCGATGATTGCGCATACGGCGCCTACCGTTTAGGTGAACAGATGCGAGTTATGAAGGATTTTGCCGAGGGCTGAGAGGGGAGCTGGGGTTTATGCGACCGCACTGGCCGCCATGTTGGCCACGCCCCATGGCCATCTTACTTAACACTAAAAAAAAACCTAGAAATTCACTGAAAAAACAAAGGTTACAGGGACATTATGAAGAGGTACACATTTTACACACACAAAAACAATAGATATTCAGCTGTTATAGTTACAGTTATTTTAAGTAACCGTGACTCCTGTCCTGAGGTAACTATAACTCAAGCCTTTGTCATGCATTGCTAATTACACCAGATATATCATCACTCATGACATCTTCTGTGACCTCATTGATAATATCACTTTAACATTTGCAGTAAAATTAATAATGAGCAAACTGTGCATGGGGGAACACGAGTTGTAGTTACCTTATGGCACAAGATAGATTTACTTGACATAGCTCTAAGTACAATAGCTGTATTTCTATGGTTTTGTGCTTGTGAAATCTGAACTTAACTGAAATGTCTTGTTTTTTTTTATATATTTCTATGGTGTTTTTATTTGAAGCTTGCACTCCAAGGTTTGTGAAAGCTTGATTATTGGCAACGTGTTTTAATCCCAACTGAAACTATTTTTTACTTGAAATAGTCTCACAACTCCCATAGCACTCAATGACCTTTGGAATAATGTATATGAAAAGAAAAAAGTAATCTAAATCTCAGTCCATTATTGACTTATTGGTCGATGAATATCTATATCTTCTTGTACAGTCGATCAATATCAGCCGATCGTGCTAGTGATAGATGAATCAATGTTTGCTTTATTCTTTTTCAAGTTGCACAGAATCAGTCAAATATACAACAACAGCCAACACATGTTTCGTCACACGTTGTGACATTTTCAAGGCACTGAAGGTATGTAAAGATGAGTCCCACTTCATTGGCATAGGAATATAAACGATCAGTAACTGTGATATATTAATCTAAGTCTTCTAACAAGCATCTTATAATGAGATAAACATATGTCGCTGAGCAAAGACCCAAGTAAGAAAATGAGTTGAATCAGTTGAAAACAACTCAGTAATGTTTGTCAGTCATACTGGGACCAGTTTTTTCTCGTGTGTCACTTGCCAATGATAAGATAGCAAGAGAGAAATTTGTATCCCCTTTCTTGATTTTTGGGTGCTAGAACGCCTCTCAGTGGGGTATCTCAAAGCAGACAGTCACAGCATGTCGTGACCATTTGCGCTGAGAAAGTTGCTGCTCAAGTACAAAATCTCCTTGTGTGGCAGAAAGAAGCAGCCCCCTCTGGAGAGCGATGTAGTGCTGTTCACCCTTACAGCACAGAAGAAGCTACTGATGCTACCAATCATCATGAGCAGCGCAATGTTCCTGATTTTGCCTGCTCACAGAATTCTGCAGAATCTAACTGCTCGTTGCCAAGCTACCAAGGGTTCAGCCAGGATTAATTTATTGAGACTTTGACTGGACATAGTGGGGGTTTGTGGCTGAGCATTTATGTAACACCGTGGAATTCTGTGGAGTAAAACTCAGTTCCACACACCTTGAATTCACATAGTTCGCACAGCACCTTAAGCACTGCCACTCTTGTCTAAAAGATTCTCCCAATCAGCAGGCAACTGCCGGCAGAGAGAACGTCCATCTGTAACATTCTGTCTCCTCGTTCCAGTAGAGCCTGCCATCACCAAAAACACCTCAAGGCAGATTACAACACATCCTCCTTCACTAATCTTAAATGAACTATAACCAATTGACTATAATTTACACAGTAAAATGAACAATTAATACCTTACTCCAGAAATAAAAAAATGATAAATAATACACTGTGAATATAAACTGAAACCATAACAAATAATAAACAACTACAAAATTACGTGACATAATCATTCAAAAACAAAGGTGGTCTTCTGAGTCTAGAAATTCTAGTGCCTACAAGATTAGGAATTACACTAGTAGCATCAAGACCAGCTGCTAAATTTGCACCATGCTCACCACTTCCGCCACCTACCTGACCACTTACCCCTCTACAAGTCACACGAGGATATGCCACATCTTCATCCTCCATTAACATATAACCACTGCACTCACCACTACTCTCTCCATTCCTCTCATTCAATTCAGAACCATACTTCGCCACCCTCCTTGAATTCCAGCGTTGTCCATTTGAGAGAACCACATGCCACTTTTGAACTTCCTGCACTCTGAACGGTCCCAAAAATGTGCTCATACCTTTCCTCACCCTTCCTGATTTAACTTTCACCCAATCTCCTGGTTTTATCCTCAGATCACTACAAACTGTTTTATTTTCATGACCATTGTAGGGTAAATCTCACCTCTCAATCAAATTTCCCATCCACGATGGTTTAAGTCTACACATGGGTTTTCTACCTCTCATGTCCGAAAATGGTATCATGCCTGTTCTTAGGCTCTCTGTGGTACGATATGACCAAACAAGCTCTGAGATTACGAGCTCTACATCCAATCCATTAGCTATTGCTAACTGTAACCCCCCTTTGGTCATGTGATTAGCCTGTTCTACAATTCTATTGGCACAAGGGTTATATAAGGCTGTATGTGCATGTTTTACACCACACAACTCCCAATTTTTTTTTAATTTCACTCGAAGTCAATTGTGTACCATTGTCTCTGATCAGAACTATGGGAAAACCCTCCTCAGTAAAACTATCTCTCAAAGCTCTTATAGTTGCAGACGTTGTGACCTGAGTCATGAATTAGCCATTTAGAGTGCACATCCCCTATAACTAGTGCAAAATTCCTTCCTTTACCTGTTCCTGACAACGGTCCAATGAAATCCAAGCATACGCCATGCCATGGCTTGTCAGGATCTGTTATACTGCCACAACCACATTGTGCTCCAACTTTCAAATGCTTTTCACTCTGTATACATTCAGAACACCGCTCAACCCATCTCACAACATCATCATCCATGCCAGGCCACCAAAACTCCATTCTCAGACTTTTTTTTGTAATGGTTTGTCCCAGGTGTCCCTCATGAGCAATGTCGAACAACCTTTCCCGTACAGCTGCAGGTGGAACAATTTTTAATCCTCGCAAAACCATCCTACCATTTATTTCTGATTGCTCATCCAATACTTTGTTGTAAGGCCGTACTAGCACTGGAAGAGTGCTATCTTGCCTCCTCCCTTTTTTCATTAAGTCTATAACATTTTTAATACATTGTCATCCTCCATTGCCAAAAGCCAATCTGTCTCATTTACTATGCCCTTACTCCAATGAGTGATTTCAAGCACACTCGCAGCAGCCCCTTCTTGTTCACACACTAGCACTTTTTCTTCATCCACTAGTTGCCAACCCGGAATGTACTCAATTCTGTAACTATACTCCTGCAAGCATGAGGCTAATATGCCCAGTCTTGCTGATCCCTTGCCAGTTCCACTACGCAAAAGTACTTTTAAACTTTCCGTCTTACTGCCAAAGTTCTTCACAAATTTGGAGTAATATTCGATCAAGCCCAAGAAGGATCGCAGTTGTTCTTTGTCTTTAGGTGGAGGTGCAGATCTAATAGCTCCTAACAAATTCTTTTTTGGTTTGATCCCTTCCTCGGACAAGGAGTGACCAAGATATTCCACTTCTTTCACCGGGAACTGACATTTTTCTTGCCTTGAGGTCAGTCCAAATACTGACAGTCTATCCAACATAATTTTCAGGGTAACATCGTGATTTTCGATAGTATCACCAAAAACTAGAATATCATCTTGAAAAAACATTATCCAAGCCCTTGAAAATTTCATTCATCATTCTCTGGAAAACACTAGCAGCAGATGCTTACCCGACAAGCATCCTAGTGAACTGATACGTGCCTTCCATGGTGATGAACGCTGTGAGGGCTTTTGATTTTGGATGTCGTTTTATTTGATGGCATGAATGTTTAAGATCCAACTTTGAGAAATACTTAGCACCTTTAATTAACAAAACCAACTCATTGATATTTGGCAATGGAAAATTGTCTGTGACTATATTTTGGTTCATCCCTCTTAAATCCACACAGAATCACAATTTCCCGTCTTTTTTTAAAAAAAATGACAACAGGTGACAACCATTCCGATGCCTCCACAGGTTCAATAACTCCATTCTCCAACATTTCTTCGAGTAGTTCTTTAACCTCCCCTCTAAGTAATACTGGCACTTTCCTGGCCTTATGTTGTACAGGAATAGATCCCTGTTTCAATTTGATTTCATGAACATAACCTTTCAATTCACCATTTCCTTTATAAACATGTCCTTTGCTCCACAAAAAATATCTGTTAAAGAGATATCTTCTACAACAGTGACATGGGTAGGAGCGCAAGGATTTATGATAATATGAAGATCATATTGATATTGCTAACCTAAAATAGGAGGACCATACTCTGCCACATAAACCTTGTCTAGGATCTTCCTTTCTTTGAATACAATTTCAGTGAGCATATAACCAATAATATCAATCTGTTTCCCTTGATAACCTTGAGGATTATTGTCTTTTGGTAACAATCGAGCTGAAGGCCACTTTTGGAAGAACAGACATTTTGGTATAATGGTGTACAAGGAACCAGAATGTACCATTAGCTCCACTGGCATATTCTTTATGATAAATTCTGCTTTGGGTTTTCACATTCTTCCTATTTCTACTTCTACACTGTTAGCCTCAGACACGCACAAAACTCTCTCAACTTTGTCACACTTGAATATGTCCCCTACCGCATCAACAACCATGGCCACTTTGCCTTTATTAAGTTCTTTCTCCTTGCAAACTCTTGCAAAATGCCCTTTACGATCACATCTCTGACATTCTTTCTCTACAGCAAAACAAGTCTTTGATTCAGAAGTGAGATACTTACTACCACACTTGGTACACATTTTGCTATTAGCTCTACTGTTGCTGGAAAAATAATTACTGTACCTCCCCCACGACGATTTAGTAGTGACAGCTACGTCACTCTCAATCAATTATATTTCTTTAGAACATCTTGCCTCGTTCCTTTCCATCTGCTTCATACAAAACTCAACCACTTTTGCAATCTCTATAGCATCGTTCAACATAGGATCCATTGCTGCACACAACCTTTCTTCCATTTTCTTGCTTCTACATTGTACAATGAGCTGATCTCTGATTAATTCCTCAGTCATCGCCCCAAATCTGCACTTAACTGAATGCTCCCTCAAACGGGTGACAAATTCGTCCACAGATTCACTGTCTTTTTGCGGTTGCGCATAAAATTTAAATCTTTGCATGACAACACTTTCAGTTTTTGCAAACCTCAACTACAACTTTCACCTCGCCTCTATAAATACATCTTCAGTAGGTTGTCCTGCCTCATCAACAGCCTTTTGCAAATATTTAAATACATGGTGACCCTCTTTGCTTAAAGAACTAAGGGCCAGATGAACCAAAGGGTTTTTCCCATTTTGTGTCAATGGGAAAATGTGTTCGTACATATGGCCCTAAGTAAAATAGCTCTTTTCCTATCAGAAGAGAAACCTAAACCATCTAAAGCTTCAAGATAGTTATCAAACATATCTATCCACTCCTCCCATTCTATTGGTGGACTCCGCGATTGCTCAAAAAGACAAGGGTATACAGTTCCAAACAATGGGTACTGTACAAATTCTAAGGATCCAAAAAATCTATTTGATTTCGAACAAGAGCCCTCACTCACCAAATGGTGACATGCTTCATCATCGGGCTTTTGCTCCGCGTCAGGCCGGCACTACAATGCCTGATGGGCCCCTCATGAGGGCTCTTTGCTGGACATCTTTTAAATGTAGAAATGCTGGTCGGTGAATGGCGGAAAATGGGATTGGTATGTGGGGGTGTGAGAATAAAAATGGCTAGAGGTCTAGAAAGATTATTTTAATTAAACAACGACCCATGTCATGATTAAAAACCAAATACGGGTAAAGATTAGAGATGATGTCTAATCCACCCTCAAAATAAACAAAAAGCAATCCCAAAATTCAGGGAAAGCAAAAGGTAGGCACAGATATCACCATGCTACTAATATACTAGTCAACATGTTTCTTGCAAAAGATGTCAATTAAGATCTAAGCGATTCGTCAGGACCAAAACGTACCTAATCCACATGTCAAAACCAAATAGGAATCTGTTTATCACTGGAACCCTCCCTGTATTAAAGGATGGGCCGCATCGGAAAACAGCGGGCATCAGTAGTCCAAGCTGGTTTTAGTGAACCTGCAATCCAGGACCACCAGGCAGCTCAGCACCTACCCAAAGCTCCATGTTCCCGGGAATGTGAGGACTCCCCGATTGCATCAAGAATTGCAGTGGGGAATTAAAAGCTGTAGCTGGAATATCCATGTCTTACTGTACAATATGACTTATAGTAAATTGACACATATGCCTATACTAACAAAACCTTTTTTTTTTACAAGTGCTGTACTATATGTGTATGTTTTTTTTAATTATAGCAATAATAAAAATGCAAAACGCACTTTAAGAACGCTAATTATAACATATCCTTCTTTGTTTTTATTTTTAATCCTTCCTCTTTTCTCCCTCTTTACTTCCTCTTTCCTTCTCCTTTTTCAGCTTAAGGTGTGCCTATCACCGCAAAAGGTACAATAATATGCATGGTAATGTCATAACTGTGTATCCGGTATGGGAGGGATGAAAACGAACGCCTTGAAAATAAAGTTAAGCAATAAAAGCTTCCTTTGCGCTCTATATGGCAGCCGATGATGTAGCTGGACGTGCTTTGCTTCTGTAGACATGAAGGTAAACACCACAAATGCATATATGTATAACAAGTGTTTTCCCTAATCTCTAAAATGGCCGCCGATGGCGTCGGTGAACGTGGCTTGACGTCTTTGTTGCTAGGAGATTGAGCCCCTTTCCAGTAATGTTAGGACCCAGTAAGTCAGCACGCTCGTGTCCAAACTGCTTGAAACGAAGCATGCGTGAGAGAATAAAGACGATTGCAGCGTAAAGCCAAAGTACACTTACCAGGTAAAATACAAATAGTTTTTAGTAAAGAGTAGTCAATGCACTTGAATTGAATCCACGGGTAGCAATAAATTAAAGCCTTCTGTTGAATTCCAAAAAAGTGGGATCCAAGCATCCATACTGAGTGCCCATCGTCGTTCCTGCTGACTCGTCGCCAAAAATGAAGTAATGATCGGTAGCTCTGCTTGAGGTGCACTTAGGATGTATTTATTATAGCAGAACTTCTCGTATGTGGTGCTCTCTCTCCCAGTCAGCAGGCAACTGCCGGCAGAGAGAACGTCCATCGGTAACATTCTGTTGGCTCGTTCCAGTAGCACCTGACATCACCAAAAACATTTTGAGGCAGATTCCAACACAGCACGTAGCAAATGAAGAGATCTTGAGTCAAAGACGGTGGAACAAGTTATGGGTATTTTTTTCGGAAAAGTTCATTCACTTCAGTTCTTTCCTGAAAGGTTTTAGGATGATCAGTCAAAGGGGGCGTAGAAAAAAGTGAGGTCCCAAAACCAAATTTCCCAATGCATTTTCCATACACTTTTTGGAAAGCAATACCACAAAACTGCTGAACGGAATTACATCAAATTTGGCAGAAAGCTAGATCTTGGTCCAGAAATTTGATCTGAATCCATTCACTAGTTTTTGAGATATTAAGGATAAAAAACATATGTATATCTGGACGCTTGGGTCTGAACTACTTAGCAAGATTCCCTCAAACTCAGTGTGAAAGAATATAGTTTTCTGATTGGCCAGGGGACTTTTTCCCCCTTTGGTCAGCTCATTCCCACAAGAGCACACGTTTTGATTGGCTGCTTGCAAGATAAGAAAAAATGTTGCAGGCAGCCATTACAAGACTCAGGGACTTTGTCACCTCTCTTTAGATTATTAAAAAAAAAAAGATATAGGGGGCAGGTTAGAAATACCCTAATTTCCCTTCCCATTCCTTATGTAGTGGTCCCAGAAGGACTTCCCTGGGCTCAAACTATATATTTTTTTTAATTTATGATCCCTCCGAACTCCCGCAGAACTCCCAGAGGACTCCTGTGAGATAGCAGCTTTAAGAAGAAAGGCAAAACACCGATTGGTGATGTTCTTTTTTAAAATTTTACTAAATTATTTGATTCCTGGGGTGAACCAGGGCCCAGGCATCTTTAATATCTAATATTTGGAAAGGAGGCAACAGTGGGCCCTGCTCACGAGTCAGTCCTGTCCCCCATGACCCCATCCCCTGGGTCCAAATTCAAAATAAAGGGGAGGGAGGCATGCAGCCCATCCCCCCTTGCCTCTAATTGACCCGGTGACGTCCACCTCCGGCGTCCATTTACTTAATAATGGGGAGGGGGCATGCAGTCCCCCTCGCTGAGCCACCATTGGGCCCTGAGGGGTGGATGGGAGGGCGAAGCTTGTCACAGGACTACTTACACTTGAATAGTCTGTGTCCTGTCTCCACACAAAGGGCTGTATACCCCCTGTATTATTCAGGATAGGGAGTACAGGATGCCTAGGGACTTGAAAGGGAAGCCTCTGGAAGCTTCTCCCTCCTTGCTGAGGGAAAACAGTTTTTACAATGACGGCTGAACCCTGCGTGCCATCACCACGTATGCATCTTTACCACGCATGCCTTTACAATGAGTATGCCTTCACCATACATGCTTTTACAATATATATGTATATATATAAATACGTATATATATCTTAGACTTGGCATCCTTGGCGTGGCCTAACCCTAACTTTTCGCCTCTTTTTCCCAGATTGTTGAAGTGTGCCGGACTCTGTTTTTGCTGTTTTTGATACTCTGGGCACTTTACCACTGTTATGCAGTGCTAAAGTTCAAGTGCTCCTATGTAAAATGTGTAATTGGCTTTCCATTATTGGCATAATTTATTTACTAATAAGTCCCTAGTACAGTGCTCTAGAGGTGCCCAGGGCCTATAAATCAAATGCTACTAGTGGGCCTGCAGAACTGGTTGGGCCACTCACTTAAGTAGCCCCTAAACATGGCTCAGACCTGCCAGTGCAGTACCTGTGTGTGCATTTTTGTACCCACTTGCCAGGCCTAAACCTTCTCTTTTTATGTATGTAAGGCACCCCTAAGGTAGGCCCTGGGTAGCCCCATGGGCAGGGTGCAGTGTGTGTAAAAGGTGGGACATGTACTTATGTGTTTTACATGCCCTAACAGTGAAATACTGCCAAATTTGTTTATCACTTTTGCAAGGTCTATCACTCTCATAGATTAACATGGTGACTGCCTTTAAATATTGTAAATATTGCTCTGCTGAGACTCCTGCCCTGCCACGTGGTGCCCTATCCAGTTCCTGGGCCCTTGAAAGGTGAAGTTGGCAGACAAGAACTGAAAATCGCCGTGCGGGGACATTTTTGACGCACCTTCCGTGACCCACCTGATAACGCACTGCCAGCTTTGTGGCTGGAAGATCGATGCAGCACGGCTGGAGAAACAATGCATAACATCTGCTAACGGAGGCTGATGATGACGCAAACCCCACACAGCGCGGTTTTGTGATACCGTGGGCCGGATTTTCAACGCAACATCAATGGGCATGGAAATCAACGCAAAGCCTGCCAGGACCCGAGGTGCCTGTCTGGATCTACGCATCTCTTTCTAGCGGGAGACGCACGTCAACCCGACCGGAGGAGGAACAATGTACGGTCTCGCTTGCAAGTGAGAAATCGACGCATTGCTGGCCTTTTTTCGATGCACACTCGCCCGTGCAGCTTTGTTTTTGACGCTACCCAGGTACATTTGTGAAATAACAGCATTCTCACTGTTTTCTAAGGAATAAGGGGGCTATTCTGACGCAGGCGGTCCTTCCCCGCCGCGCTGGTGGTGGCAGCCAGACCGCCGACAGCGTGGCGGTGCAGGACTACCAAATTATGACAAGGGTAGTGAACTGGCTGCATTGCAGCTAGTTCACTACCTGTTCCTCCAGGGAGGTAGGACTGTAGGAAAGTACCATCTTGCCTGGCATGTTACCCCCATTTTTCACTGTATATATGTTGTTTTAGTTGTATGTGTCACTGGGACCCTGGTAACCCAGGGCCCCAGTGCTCATAAGTGTGCCTGAATGTGTTACCTGTGTAGTGACTAACTGTCTCACTGAGGCTCTGCTAATCAGAACCTCAGTGGTTATGCTCTCTCATTTCTTTCCAAATTGTCACTAACAGGCTAGTGACCATTTTTACCAATTTACATTGGCTTACTGGAACACCCTTATAATCCCCTAGTATATGGTACTGAGGTACCCAGGGTATTGGGGTTCCAGGAGATCCCTATGGGCTGCAGCATTTCTTTTGCCACCCATAGGGAGCTCTGACAATTCTTACACAGGCCTGCCACTGCAGCCTGAGTGAAATAACGTCCACGTTATTTCACAGCCATTTTACACTGCACTTAAGTAACTTATAAGTCACCTATATGTCTAACCTTTACCTGGTAAAGGTTAGGTCCAAAGTTACTTAGTGTGAGGGCACCCTGGCACTAGCCAAGGTGCCCCCACATTGTTCAGAGCCAATTCACTGAACTTTGTGAGTGCGGGGACACCATTACACGCGTGCACTACATATAGGTCACTACCTATATGTAGCTTCACCATGGTAACTCCGAATATGGCCATGTAACATGTCTATGATCATGGAATTGCCCCCTCTATGCCATCCTGGCATTGTTGGTACAATTCCATGATCCCAGTGGTCTGTAGCACAGACCCTGGTACTGCCAGACTGCCCTTCCTGGGGTTTCTCTGCAGCTGCTGCTGCTGCCAACCCCTCAGACAGGCAGCTGCCCTCCTGGGGTCCAGCCAGGCCTGGCCCAGGATGGCAGAACAAAGAACTTCCTCTGAGAGAGGGTGTGACACCCTCTCCCTTTGGAAAATGGTGTGAAGGCAGGGGAGGAGTAGCCTCCCCAGCCTCTGGAAATGCTTTGTTGGGCACAGATGTGCCCAATTCTGCATAAGCCAGTCTACACCGGTTCAGGGACCCCTTAGCCCCTGCTCTGGCGCGAAACTGGACAAAGGAAAGGGGAGTGACCACTCCCCTGACCTGCACCTCCCCTGGGAGGTGTCCAGAGCTCCTCCAGTGTGCTCCAGACCTCTGCCATCTTGGAAACAGAGGTGCTGCTGGCACACTGGACTGCTCTGAGTGGCCAGTGCCCCCAGGTGACGTCAGAGACTCCTTGTGATAGGCTCCTTCAGGTGTTAGTAGCCTTTCCTCTCTCCTAGGTAGCCAAACCCTCTTTTCTGGCTATTTAGGGTCTCTGTCTCTGGGGAAACTTTAGATAACGAATGCATGAGCTCAGCCGAGTTCCTCTGCATCTCCCTCTTCACCTTCTGATAAGGAATCGACCGCTGACTGCGCTGGAAGCCTGCAAACCTGCAACATAGTAGCAAAGACGACTACTGCAACTCTGTAACGCTGATCCTGCCGCCTTCTCGACTGTTTTTCTGCTTGTGCATGCTGTGGGGGTAGTCTGCCTCCTCTCTGCACCAGAAGCTCCGAAGAAATCTCCCGTGGGTCGACGGAATCTTCCCCCTGCAACCGCAGGCACCAAAAAGCTGCATTACCGGTCCCTTGGGTCTCCTCTCAGCACGACGAGCGAGGTCCCTCGAATCCAGCGACACCGTCCAAGTGACCCCCACAGTCCAGTGACTCTTCAGCCCAAGTTTGGTGGAGGTAAGTCCTTGCCTCACCTCGCTGGGCTGCATTGCTGGGAACCGCGACTTTGCAAGCTACTCCGGCCCCTGTGCACTTCCGGCGGAAATCCTTCGTGCACAGCCAAGCCTGGGTCCACGGCACTCTAACCTGCATTGCACGACTTTCTAAGTTGGTCTCCGGCGACGTGGGACTCCTTTGTGCAACTTCGGCGAGCACCGTTTCACGCATCCTCGTAGTGCCTGTTTCTGGCACTTCTCCGGGTGCTACCTGCTTCAGTGAGGGCTCCTTGTCTTGCTCGACGTCCCCTCTCTCTGCAGGTCCAATTTGCGACCTCCTGGTCCCTCCTGGGCCCCAGCAGCGTCCAAAAACGCCAAACGCACGATTTGCGTGTAGCAAGGCTTGTTGGCGTCCATCCGTCGGGAAAACACTTCTGCACGACTTTCCAAGGTGTGGGGGATCCATCCTCCAAAGGGGAAGTCTCTAGCCCTTGTCGTTCCTGCAGTATTCACAGTTCTTCAGCCTAGTAAGAGCTTCTTTGCATCAACCGCTGGCATTTCTTGGGCATCTGCCCATCTCCGAGCTGCTTGTGACTTTTGGACTTGGTCCCCTTGTTCCACAGGTACCCTCAGTCAGGAATCCATCGTTGTTGCATTGCTGATTTGTGTTTTCCTTGCATTTTCCCTCTAACACGACTATTTTGTCCTTAGGGGAACTTTAGTGCACTTTGCACTTACTTTTCAGGGTCTTGGGGAGGGTTATTTTTCTAACTCTCACTATTTTCTAATAGTCCCAGCGACCCTCTACAAGGTCACATAGGTTTGGGGTCCATTTGTGGTTCGCATTCCACTTTTGGAGTATATGGTTTGTGTTGCCCCTATCCCTATGTTTCCCCATTGCATCCTATTGTAACTATACATTGTTTGCACTGTTTTCTAAGACTATACTGCATATTTTTGCTATGGTGTATATATATCTTGTGTATATTTTCTATCCTCTCACTGAGGGTACACTCTAAGATACTTTGGCATATTGTCATAAAAATAAAGTACCTTTATTTTTAGTATAACTGTGTATTGTGTTTTCTTATGATATTGTGCATATGACACTAAGTGGTACTGTAGTAGCTTCACACGTCTCCTAGTTCAGCCTAAGCTGCTCTGCTAAGCTACCATTATCTATCAGCCTAAGCTGCTAGACACCCTATACACTAATAAGGGATAACTGGGCCTGGTGCAAGGTGCAAGTACCCCTTGGTACTCACTACAAGCCAGTCCAGCCTCCTACATTGGTTGTGCAGTGGTGGGATAAGTGCTTGAGACTACTTACCACTCTTGTCATTGTACTTTTCATAAGAGAAAAATATACAAAACAAGGTCAGTGTATATACACATAGCCAAAAAGTTTAGCATTTCCTCTTTTCACTCTTTTCTAAGTGCTGAAAAGTACTTCTAAACTTTCAAAAAGTTCTTAAAAGTTTAAAAAGTTTTTTTCTGTCTTTCCAAAAAGTTCTGAAAACTTTTTTCTCTTTTTCTATCACTTCAACTCTCTCTAAAAATGTCTGGCACAGGCCAAAATGTTGAACTGTCCAAACTTGCATATGATCACCTTAGCTGGAAAGGAGCAAGGAGTCTCTGCATAGAGAGAGGTTTGAGTGTAGGGAAGAATCCTTCCTTAGAACTGTTAATTAATATGCTTAGAGTACAGGATAAGGCCATAAGTGCCCAATCTGTAGAAAAAGTAGCTAATGGTTCTCAATCTGATCCAGGGACTCCCCCAGGAAAAGGTTCAGGAAAGAAACTTCTCAGCCTGCCCATTACTAGACAGTCTAGCATAGTTGGTACAGAGGTTGAATCACACCATACTAATGGTGTGCTCTCACATTATACTGGTAGCCAAGCTGTTAGGGTGCCCTGTGTAAGGGACAGGTCTCCTTCTGTTCATTCCCATCATACCTCTGTATCTAGAAATGTCCCTCCCACCCACCCTGATGACAGATTGTTAGAAAGGGAGCTCAATAGATTGAGAGTGGAACAAACCAGACTGAAGCTCAAGAAGCAACAGCTGGATTTGGATAGACAGTCTTTAGAACTAGTGAGGGATAGACAGTAGTTGGGTTTAGAAACCCATGGTGGCAGCAGCAGTATTCCCCATAGTCATCCTGCAAAAGAGCATGATTCCAGGAATCTGCACAAGATAGTTCCCCCTTATAAGGAGGGGGATGACATTAACAAGTGGTTTGCTGCACTTGAGAGGGCCTGTGCTGTACAGGATGTCCCTCAAAAGCAGTGGGCTGCTATCCTATGGCTATCATTTACTGGAAAAGGTAGGGATAGGCTCCTTACTGTAAAAGAAAATGATGCTAATAATTTCCAAGTTCTTAAGAATGCACTCCTGGATGGTTATGGCTTAACCACTGAACAGTACAGGATAAAGTTCAGAGATACCAAAAAGGAGTCTTCACAAGACTGGGTTGATTTCATTGACCAGGCAGTGAAGGCCTTGGAGGGGTGGTTACATGGCAGTAAAGTTACTGATTATGACAGCCTGTATAACTTGATCCTGAGAGAGCATATTCTTAATAATTGTGTGTCTGATTTGTTGCACCAGTACTTGGTGGACTCTGATCTGACCTCTCCCCAAGAATTGGGAAAGAAGGCAGACAAATGGGTCAGAACAAGAGTGAACAGAAAAGTTCATACAGGGGGTGACAAAGATGGCAACAAAAAGAAGGATGGTAAGTCTTCTGACAAGGGTGGGGACAAATCTAAAAATGAGTCTTCATCAGGCCCACAAAAACACTCTGGTGGGGGTGGTGCGCCCAAATCCTCCTTTAATCAGAACAAGGAAAAGAAACCATGGTGCTATTTATGTAAAATAAAAGGCCATTGGACAACAGATCCCAGTTGTCCAAAGAAAGGCACCACAGCTCCTACCACTACAACCCCTACTGCTACACCTAGTGTCCCTACTAATAGCAGTGGTGGTGGGAGCAAACCTACTAATAGCCAATCCAAGGGAGTAGCTGGGCTCACTTTTGGTAATTTACTTGGGGTTGGTCTGATTAGGGAGACCACAGAGGCTACTTTAGTCTCTGAAGGGGCTATTGATTTAGCCACTTTGGTTGCTTGCCCCCATAACTTGGAGAAGTACAAGCAACTAACCCTAATAAATGGTGTTGAGGTCCAGGCCTACAGGGACACAGGTGCCAGTGTCACAATGGTGATTGAGAAACTGGTGCACCCTGAACAACACATACTTGGACACCAGTACCAAGTAACCGATGCTCACAACATAACACAAAGCCACCCCATGGCTGTTGTAAATCTCAACTGGGGGGGGGGTATCTGGTCCAAAGAAAGTTGTGGTAGCTTCAGATTTACCTGTAGACTGTCTATTAGGGAATGATTTGGAGACATCAGCTTGGTCAGAGGTGGAGTTGGAGGCCCATGCAGCAATGCTGGGCATCCCAGGGCATATTTTTGCTTTGACAAGGGCTCAGGCCAAAAAGCAAAAAGGACAGGGAAGCTTGGATCCTGGAACAATGGACCAAGTGCTCCCTAAAGCTAGGGTTAGTAGAAGCAAACCACTTCCTACTATCCCTCCCTCTACAGTGGATTCAACTTCTGAGGAAGAAGAATTCCCTCCCTGTGCAGAACCTACACCAGAGGAGCTGGAAGCAGACACTGCTGAGCTTTTGGGTGAAGGGGGGCCTGCCAGAGAGGAGCTGAGTGTGGCACAGCAAACCTGTCCCACATTAGAGGGTCTCAGACAGCAAGCTGTCAAACAGGCTAATGGGGATGTCAGTGACTCTCACAGAGTTTACTGGGAGGACAACCTCTTGTACACTGAGCATAGGGATCCTAAACCTGGAGCTGCCAGGAGATTAGTGATTCCTCAGGAGTACAGAAAGTTCCTCCTAACACTGGCACATGACATTCCCTTAGCTGGGCACCTGGGTCAAATGAAAACTTGGGACAGATTGGTACCATTGTTTCATTGGCCTAGGATGTCTGAGGACACAAAAGAATTTTGTAAGTCCTGTGAAACCTGTCAAGCCAGTGGCAAGACAGGTGGCACTCCAAAGGCACCCCTTATCCCACTGCCTGTGGTTGGGGTTCCCTTTGAAAGGGTAGGGGTTGACATAGTTGGCCCCCTTGACCCTCCTACTGCTTCAGGCAATAGGTTTATCTTAGTGGTAGTGGACCATGCCACAAGATATCCTGAAGCTATTCCTTTAAGGACCACTACAGCTCCTGCAGTGGCAAAGGCCCTCCTGGGAATATTTTCCAGGGTGGGCTTCCCAAAGGAAGTAGTATCAGACAGAGGAAGCAATTTTATGTCTGCATACTTAAAGGCCATGTGGAAGGAGTGTGGTGTAACTTACAAGTTCACAACACCCTATCATCCACAAACAAATGGACTGGTAGAGAGATTTAATAAAACTCTCAAAGGCATGATTATGGGACTCCCTGAAAAACTCCGCAGGAGATGGGATATCCTTCTAACATGCCTCCTTTTTGCCTACAGGGAGGTACCCCAGAAAGGAGTGGGCTTCAGCCCCTTTGAACTTCTTTTTGGACACCCTGTTAGGGGTCCACTCACACTTGTAAAGGAGGGTTGGGAACAACCTTTAAAAGCTCCTAAACAGGATATTGTGGATTATGTACTTGGCCTCAGATCAAGGATGGCTGAGTACATGAAAAAGGCCAGTAAAAACCTTCAGGCCAGCCAAGAGCTCCAGAAGCAATGGCATGATCAGAAGGCTGTTTTGGTTCAGTACCAACCAGGGCAGAAAGTGTGGGTCTTGGAGCCTGTGGCCCCAAGAGCACTCCAAGATAAATGGAGTGGACCCCACACAATTGTTGAAAAGAAGGGTGAAGTTACCTACTTGGTTGACTTAGGCACTGCCAGGAGTCCCCTTAGGGTGCTCCATGTCAACCGCCTGAAACCCTACTATGACAGGGCTGATCTCACCCTGCTCATGGCAACAGATGAGGGACAGGAAGAAGACAGTGATCCTCTACCTGATCTCTTCTCTTCCACAGATCAAGATGCTCTTGTGGAAGGTGTAGTTTTGGCTGATTGTCTTACTGCTGAGCAGAAAGACAATTGCATAAATCTCCTAGGACAATTTTCAGAACTCTTCTCTACTGTGCCAGGCACCACTTCTTGGTGTGAGCACACTATAGATACTGGAGACAGTTTGCCTGTCAAAAGTAAGATCTATAGGCAGCCTGACCATGTCAGGGACTGCATAAAGCAAGAAGTTCAGAAAATGTTGGAACTAGGAGTGGTTGAGCACTCTGACAGTCCATGGGCTTCTCCTGTGGTACTGGTACCAAAACCCAATTCTAAAGATGGAAAGAAGGAAATGAGGTTTTGTGTAGACTATAGAGGTCTCAACTTGGTAACCAAAACTGATGCTCACCCTATACCCAGGGCAGATGAGCTTATAGATACACTGGCATCTGCCAAGTATCTAAGCACTTTTGATTTGACTGCAGGGTATTGGCAGATCAAATTGTCAGAAGATGCTAAACCTAAAACTGCATTTTCTACCATTGGAGGACATTACCAGTTTACTGTAATGCCTTTTGGTTTGAAAAATGCACCTGCCACTTTTCAGAGGTTGGTGAACACAGTCCTGCAAGGGCTGGAAGCTTTCAGTGCAGCATATTTGGATGATATAGCTGTCTTTAGCTCCAGCTGGGATGATCACCTGGTCCACCTTTGGAAAGTTTTGGAGGCCCTGCAAAAGGCAGGCCTCACTATCAAGGCTTCAAAGTGCCAGATAGGGCAGGGTAAGGTGGTTTATCTGGGACACCTTGTTGGTGGGGAACAGATTGCACCACTTCAGGGGAAAATCCAAACTATTATTGATTGGGTTCCCCCTACCACTCAGACTCAGGTGAGAGCCTTCCTAGGCCTCACTGGGTATTACAGGAGGTTCATTAAGAACTATGGCTCCATTGCAGCCCCTCTTAATGACCTCACATCCAAGAAAATGCCTAAAAAGGTATTATGGACAGCAAACTGTCAGAAAGCTTTTGAGGAGCTGAAGCAGGCCATGTGCTCTGCACCTGTCCTGAAAAGCCCTTGTTACTCTAAAAAATTCTATGTCCAAACTGATGCATCTGAATTAGGAGTAGGGGCAGTCCTATCACAACTTAATTCTGAGGGCCAGGATCAACCTGTTGCTTTTATTAGTAGAAGGTTGACCCCTAGAGAAAAGCGTTGGTCTGCCATTGAGAGGGAGGCCTTTGCTGTGGTCTGGGCTCTGAAGAAGTTGAGGCCATACCTGTTTGGCACTCACTTCATTGTTCAGACAGACCACAAACCTCTACTTTGGCTAAAACAAATGAAAGGTGAAAATCCTAAATTGTTGAGGTGGTCCATATCCCTACAGGGAATGGACTATACAGGGGAACATAGACCTGGGAGTAGCCACTCCAATGCAGATGGACTCTCCAGATATTTCCACTTAGACAATGAAGACTCATCAGGTAATGGCTAGTCTTATTGTCCTTCGTTTGGGGGGGGGGTTGTGTAGGAAAGTACCATCTTGCCTGGCATGTTACCCCCATTTTTCACTGTATATATGTTGTTTTAGTTGTATGTGTCACTGGGACCCTGGTAACCCAGGGCCCCAGTGCTCATAAGTGTGCCTGAATGTGTTACCTGTGTAGTGACTAACTGTCTCACTGAGGCTCTGCTAATCAGAACCTCAGTGGTTATGCTCTCTCATTTCTTTCCAAATTGTCACTAACAGGCTAGTGACCATTTTTACCAATTTACATTGGCTTACTGGAACACCCTTATAATCCCCTAGTATATGGTACTGAGGTACCCAGGGTATTGGGGTTCCAGGAGATCCCTATGGGCTGCAGCATTTCTTTTGCCACCCATAGGGAGCTCTGACAATTCTTACACAGGCCTGCCACTGCAGCCTGAGTGAAATAACGTCCACTTTATTTCACAGCCATTTTACACTGCACTTAAGTAACTTATAAGTCACCTATATGTCTAACCTTTACCTGGTAAAGGTTAGGTGCAAAGTTACTTAGTGTGAGGGCACCCTGGCACTAGCCAAGGTGCCCCCACATTGTTCAGAGCCAATTCACTGAACTTTGTGAGTGCGGGGACACCATTACACGCGTGCACTACATATAGGTCACTACCTATATGTAGCTTCACCATGGTAACTCCGAATATGGCCATGTAACATGTCTATGATCATGGAATTGCCCCCTCTATGCCATCCTGGCATTGTTGGTACAATTCCATGATCCCAGTGGTCTGTAGCACAGACCCTGGTACTGCCAGACTGCCCTTCCTGGGGTTTCTCTGCAGCTGCTGCTGCTGCCAACCCCTCAGACAGGCAGCTGCCCTCCTGGGGTCCAGCCAGGCCTGGCCCAGGATGGCAGAACAAAGAACTTCCTCTGAGAGAGGGTGTGACACCCTCTCCCTTTGGAAAATGGTGTGAAGGCAGGGGAGGAGTAGCCTCCCCCAGCCTCTGGAAATGCTTTGTTGGGCACAGATGTGCCCAATTCTGCATAAGCCAGTCTACACCGGTTCAGGGACCCCTTAGCCCCTGCTCTGGCGCGAAACTGGACAAAGGAAAGGGGAGTGACCACTCCCCTGACCTGCACCTCCCCTGGGAGGTGTCCAGAGCTCCTCCAGTGTGCTCCAGACCTCTGCCATCTTGGAAATAGAGGTGCTGCTGGCACACTGGACTGCTCTGAGTGGCCAGTGCCCCCAGGTGACGTCAGAGACTCCTTGTGATAGGCTCCTTCAGGTGTTAGTAGCCTTTCCTCTCTCCTAGGTAGCCAAACCCTCTTTTCTGGCTATTTAGGGTCTCTGTCTCTGGGGAAACTTTAGATAACGAATGCATGAGCTCAGCCGAGTTCCTCTGCATCTCCCTCTTCACCTTCTGATAAGGAATCGACCGCTGACCGCGCTGGAAGCCTGCAAACCTGCAACATAGTAGCAAAGACGACTACTGCAACTCTGTAACGCTGATCCTGCCGCCTTCTCGACTGTTTTTCTGCTTGTGCATGCTGTGGGGGTAGTCTGCCTCCTCTCTGCACCAGAAGCTCCGAAGAAATCTCCCGTGGGTCGACGGAATCTTCCCCCTGCAACCGCAGGCACCAAAAAGCTGCATTACCGGTCCCTTGGGTCTCCTCTCAGCACGACGAGCGAGGTCCCTCGAATCCAGCGACACCGTCCAAGTGACCCCCACAGTCCAGTGACTCTTCAGCCCAAGTTTGGTGGAGGTAAGTCCTTGCCTCACCTCGCTGGGCTGCATTGCTGGGAACCGCGACTTTGCAAGCTACTCCGGCCCCTGTGCACTTCCGGCGGAAATCCTTCGTGCACAGCCAAGCCTGGGTCCACGGCACTCTAACCTGCATTGCACGACTTTCTAAGTTGGTCTCCGGTGACGTGGGACTCCTTTGTGCAACTTCGGCGAGCACCGTTTCACGCATCCTCGTAGTGCCTGTTTCTGGCACTTCTTCGGGTGCTACCTGCTTCAGTGAGGGCTCCTTGTCTTGCTCGACGTCCCCTCTCTCTGCAGGTCCAATTTGCGACCTCCTGGTCCCTCCTGGGCCCCAGCAGCGTCCAAAAACGCCAAACGCACGATTTGCGTGTAGCAAGGCTTGTTGGCGTCCATCCGTCGGGAAAACACTTCTGCACGACTCTCCAAGGCGTGGGGGATCCATCCTCCAAAGGGGAAGTCTCTAGCCCTTGTCGTTCCTGCAGTATTCACAGTTCTTCAGCCTAGTAAGAGCTTCTTTGCACCAACCGCTGGCATTTCTTGGGCATCTGCCCATCTCCGAGCTGCTTGTGACTTTTGGACTTGGTCCCCTTGTTCCACAGGTACCCTCAGTCAGGAATCCATCGTTGTTGCATTGCTGATTTGTGTTTTCCTTGCATTTTCCCTCTAACACGACTATTTTGTCCTTAGGGGAACTTTAGTGCACTTTGCACTCACTTTTCAGGGTCTTGGGGAGGGTTATTTTTCTAACTCTCACTATTTTCTAATAGTCCCAGCGACCCTCTACAAGGTCACATAGGTTTGGGGTCCATTCGTGGTTCGCATTCCACTTTTGGAGTATATGGTTTGTGTTGCCCCTATCCCTATGTTTCCCCATTGCATCCTATTGTAACTATACATTGTTTGCACTGTTTTCTAAGACTATACTGCATATTTTTGCTATGGTGTATATATATCTTGTGTATATTTTCTATCCTCTCACTGAGGGTACACTCTAAGATACTTTGGCATATTGTCATAAAAATAAAGTACCTTTATTTTTAGTATAACTGTGTATTGTGTTTTCTTATGATATTGTGCATATGACACTAAGTGGTACTGTAGTAGCTTCACACGTCTCCTAGTTCAGCCTAAGCTGCTCTGCTAAGCTACCATTATCTATCAGCCTAAGCTGCTAGACACCCTATACACTAATAAGGGATAACTGGGCCTGGTGCAAGGTGCAAGTACCCCTTGGTACTCACTACAAGCCAGTCCAGCCTCCTACAAGGACCGCCTGGAAGAAGGTTGTCCACCTTTGACCTGGCGGTCCACCTAACACTGCCTGTGGTATTTTGAGTATCCTTACTGTCAGGGATTCCGTGACGACAGCCCTGCCACGAAATCCCCGGCAGTAAGGATAATGGCGACAGGAATACTCATTCCTGTCGCCACTACATGACTCCCCAACCCCCCTCCATGTCAGAAACCTCCCCGACCCCATCAGAAGCCCCCACCCCCGAAGGAGTGACAACCCCCTCCCCCTGTACTGTACCCCCACCCCATACATGCGTGCACACATCACACATACATACACACACTCATCCACGCTCACTCATTCACACACACACATGCACACATGGCCATGGCACTCCCCTCACCCCCGCATACACGCAGTCACACAGGCACATAGACACTTGCACACACACGAACACAAATATCCACAACACACCCCAGTCCCCTCCATTCCCACACACACACACACCCATTCACGCAATCAACACCCTCCCCTCCTCCCTTGTCGGTCTATCACCTTACCTGGTGGTTGTCCGGGAGGGAACGGGGTCCATGGAGCCTACTCTGCCGCCAGTGCCCCACCAACACAACACCGCCACACCATCTACAATGTAGCAATATGGCGGGCTGTTTTGTGGTGACGTGGAGGGGGCGACGGAGCAGGCTCCACTAGACTGCCGACTGCCAGTATGGCTGAAAAAGGTTTACCTGCCAAATAGTGGCGTATAGCAGCCAGCAGCCATAATATGGCAGTCTGAAGACTGTCAACACTAGTGGTCAAGTGGCAGGTGTGACTTCGGTGATCTGCAAATAAGACCGGCGAAGTCATAATGAGGGCCTAAGACTCTTATTCTTTTGAAAATTCATAACTTGACTTATGTATGTTGTTTTTTGTCCTTTTGGTCTTGTTTTGTTTAGATAAATATTACCTTCCTTTCTAAACCTGTGTTGTGTCATTTTGTAGTGTTTTCACTGAGTTACTGTGTGTGTTGGTACAACTACTTTACACATTGCTTCTGAAGTTAAGCCTGCTGGCTCGTGCCATACTACCTAGGTGGTTAGCGGGGGTTAACCAAGGGTGATTCTCCTTTACCCTGACTGGAGTGAGGGTCCTTGCTTGGACAGGGGGTAACTGGACTGCCAACCAAAGACCCCATTTCTAACAATATATATGTGGGAAATGTGTTTAGGTTTTAGGAAAGGTTTGGGTAAATTGGTGGTCAGAGGTCTTTAGGATTTAGTTTGGGTATGGGTTTTTGGGTGGCAAGGATAAATTTAGGGTTTAGGATGGGTATTGGTTTTTGGGTGGCAAGGGTAATTTTAGGGTTTAAGATGGGTATGGACTTTTGGGTGGCAAGGGCATTTTTAGGGTTTAGGATGGATATAGATTTTTGGGTGTTTGGGAGGTAATGGGTTTTAAAGGTTTAGGTTGAGTATGGGTTTCTGGTTGGTAAGGGGTTATTAGGGTTCAGTGTTGGTAGGGTTTTTTGGGTGGCAATTATATTTTTAGGATTTATGGTGGGTGTAGGTATTTTTGTGGCAAGGGTAATTTTAGGGTTTCGAGTGGGTTTGGGTGGTGAGGGTGCATCCAAAATACATATACACATTTTAACCACACATGTGCTTTTACCATACATGCCATTAGAACAACAAATTTAATTGTAAAGCATGCGTGGTAAAAACATATTCATGATAAAGACTTGAAGGGTAAAGGCATGCCTGGTAAAGACATATTTTGTTGTAATGACAGCAGGATAAAGGCATGTGTGGTAATGGCATGCGGGTTCAATCATACAACCTGCTGAAGGAGGGCATCATGTATACGTAATGGACCTCAGACAATAACTCTTCAGTACACTTCTGGACCTGGTGATACCCTGCCAGGAAGAAAGACTGATGTGTTGCTGAAAGGACTGCCATTTACTGGACTTCTGACCTGAAGGAACTGTTGCCCTGCTGTGTTGACCTGCTGGCTTGGTGAGAAGGACTGGACCCACATCTGGTAAAACCAAGACCCCAAGGTGACACCACAGGCTAGTTGTCTGGCCTCCTGACTAGAACCCCAGAGACAGAATGCTCCAACAACCTTAAGCCCAGCACCTGGACTCTGCCATCTGTGAGTTCTACCCTGCCATGTGGTGCTGCCCCAGTCCTGGACCCTTGGAAGGGGCCCTGATGGTGCTCTGACAGCCGATCTGTGGACTCAGCAGAATGGACGTATCTCATGTGCTTTGTGGTGCATGCCTGAGCAGAACTGGAGCATCGATGCTGCTGTATTGGCTCTCCCAGCACAACAGACTTTGCATCGACCTCGCAGCCGATTTGGAACAACCACCTGTGAAGCTTTCCAGACTCAGGCATTTGTATCCCTCATCGACGGCAGCCTCAGTGATGATGCATGTTCTTGCACCTCAGCCTCACAGCACCTTGGAACCAACGTAGCACCTCAACTGTTAGATGCATCCCCAAAACCACACCTGACATTGCGTGCCCTCATCAACGGATTCCTCGACAATGGCATAGGACCTTTCATCGCAGTTCTGCAGCACCTCAGAACCGATGCATCACCTCGGCTGCCTGACACATCCTTGACATGAAACCTTGCAACGCTCAGCAACCAAGACCTAAGGTACTTTGTTCAGCGGGTCTAACTGGGTCACTGTGACTGGCCCATGCTCAATCGCAGTGGGCCTGAACTTGTGACTTTGTCCCAGTTCAGTGAGACCAGGTAACCACAGTTGCCACATTGTGCCTTTTATTGCTATTTTCACTGAAATCTTTAAACCTGCATATTCTAATACAGCTAGCAATGAAAGGTGTGACATATGAATCTATTATTTATTTTGTCACAGAGACAAGGATGTACCTACATCTTTGGGGTTTACACTAGGGACTTAGGTCAGACAGTGAGATCCAGGGGGTGGGGGGAGTGATTCTTAAATTTCCCAACTAAAAAGCAGGGGCACAGGGAGAATGGGTGAGAGGACCAAGGTTCGGGATTGACTATTTCTATGAGGAGGAGGAGAGTCAGTACTGATTTACATTGGATGGGCCTCCGTGGCTAACTTAGAGTTTGATAGAAAAGGTACTCTGTTGCAAAAAGCAACAGAGTACCCTGTCTGCCAAACTTAAGGTCCATCCATCCGATTTGAGTCACATGTTTTACCCAATGAAATAGAATTAACCCCATCAGAGTAAATCTTCCTTCAACAAAGTTGGGGCCATCGGAGATAAGTCACCTGACCATTCACCCTATCTAGAGTGGACAGTTAGTCGACTTTTTTAACTGTACATTACGGCAAGGTATAGCCTGGCAATGAGGGACAGTAGAAAAAAAAAAGAAAATGAAAAATGTCCCCCACACCATGGTGTGCACCACACTCCCAAAAGTGTTTTTTTTTTTTTTTTTTTTTAAAAACAAACTTCAACTTTAAGAGGTTTCTCCCTGGCATTTCATCCTGGCATTGTGCCATCTCGAAGTAAGTGAATTGCCAGAGCAGAGTAAAAAATCCCCATGAAAGTGAGAGATAATGTGCTGGAACATAAGCTGACTCCTACATGTTATTTACTATTCTAGATGTGGAAATTCATAACTGTCTGTTACAGCTGAGAGAAGACCATGCAGTAATGTTAATGCATCCAATTTTTTGTGCCATCTCTATGAGGCCATTTGTGATAGAGCCCTATGAATCTTTTGTGACCTCACCTAACAGTAGAAAGAGTCAAAATGCAACTGTATAGAGATCATTAAGAGTCAATGAAGAGAAAAAGAGACTTAGGACAATGTTTATACTTTTTGACGCAAACCAGCCCCGGCGCTGGTTTGCGTCAAAATTTTTATTGCCGGCTAACGCCATTCCTACGCACCATGTGGGTGCCTTATTTAAGGAATGACGTTAGCCGGCGCTGCGGACTGGTCAGAGTAAAAAAAAATGGACTCAAACCAGGCAGCGCCGGCGTATGGGAAAATGGGGGTTGTGCGTCAAAAAATGGTGCAAGTCAGGTTTGAGGCAAAAATCATGCCTCAAACCGGACTTACGACATTTTTTGATGCACAACCCCCATTCAAATGACTCCTGTCTTACAAAGACAGGAGTCATGCCCCCTTGGACTTCTGTCCCCTGGGCATGGTCATTGGGCACAGTGGCATGGAGGGGGGCCCAAATTAGGCTCCCCATGCCACTTAAAAAAAAAAAAAAAAAACTACTTACCTCAACTTACCTGTACTTACCTGGGATGGGTCCCCCCATCCATGGATGTCCTCCAGGGGTGGGCGAGGGTGGCAGGGGGTGTTCTTGGGGGCAGGGAAGGGCACCTCTGGACTCCTTCCATGGTCAGGGACCATGGAAGTGAGCCCACAGGTCCCTTAACGCCTGCCCTCAACCAGGCATAAAAAACGGCGCACATTAGGCTGTGCGCCATTTTTTAAGACTCGCCCCCTCCTGTGCGTCAAATGACGCAGGAGTATAAATAAGGCGCACAGGCCTTAAAGTCATTTTTTGGGCAGGAACGCCTACCTTGCATGTCATTAACGCAAGGCAGTTTCCCACATCTAAAAAATGGTGCACATGGAGGAATTTTGACATCTGCGGGCTTGGGTGTCAAAGTTTAAATATGGTGCACAATTTGCGCTGAATGTGCGTCAACATTCTTGGCGCACATTCGACGCAAACATACTCTGTTTGGGCACCCCTACATGCCACTGTGCCCAATGACCATGCCCAGGGGACAGAAGTCATTTTAATGGGGGTTGTGCGTCAAAAAATGGCACAAGTCCGGTTTGAGGCATGATTTTTGCCTCAAACCTGACTTGCACCATTTTATGACTCACAACCCCCATTTTCCCCTATGCCGGCTAACGCCATTCCTTAAATAAGGCGCCTGCATGGTGCGTAGGAATGGCGTTAGCCGGAGGTAACATTTTTGCCACAAACCAGCGCCGGCGCTGGTTTGCGTCAAAAAGTATAAATATGGGCCTTAAGATCAGAAGCGTTTTAGAATTCATTGTCAGTCCTTGGACATATTGAAAAGACATGAACATCATTTCACAAATATGCTAGGATTAGTGGACGTGATGTCACGCGCCATTTGTGATGACATCACAGCAAGTGAAATTACATAACCTTTTATGTTGTTGGAATTACAGGAAGTGAATTCATTGGATCTTTGCACCTGATGACATAACTGTTTTGGGAAACTGGTATGCCCTGGGGAGTGATCTCTGCAAAGTCACCGAGCGTGCTGAAATACATTCTGCATATATTTTTCAAGGTCTGGTTAAGAAGCCAGGCTTTTAAATGGCTGATATGTAGGGCAAAAACACTGTGTAATAAAGAAAAGCTCAATTTACCTTCCTCACATTGACATCTTGTGATGATTGGTGCGTGAAATGTCACAATGTTACTATGGGACTTCGATCGCAGGGCCCCCTTCTTTCTGTCCCACTAAATTATTCTTCCTTCTTCCCATCGCCCTGGCCCGTTTGCGAGTCGTTTTAGGCATGTTTAAGGTTCTGAAATGTACTCCCACACCTATGTACACATGATGCACCCTAACAAAGCAGAATGTGAGCATCACTCTGTAAAAACTGATATGTTTCAGAGGATATCCCTATGACCAAGATATCAGTGGTCACGAGAGCAGTGAAAGGGTAGCAAAGGACATGCTAGCTGTGACAGTTGCCACCCCTAATCTCCCCCTAAATGACATCCATGCGAAATTGTGTCTCTAATGAAAGTTCCAAAAACATTTCAGAAGCCGAATCAAAAATAATATAGCATTGTGGGATCCACCTTGAGCATTATGAAAATCACGTTTTTGAAAGACAATGAGGCAGTAGTCCTTTCTGAGTCATTTATCACACAAATGAAACAGGAACTTATTCAACAGATCTTGATTATGCTGTCAAGAAACAGAAACAAAAAGGGCGAACTAGACATTGAAACTAAGAAAGTGAAAAGGAAGAAACAATGCAACACAGTTTACAAGTTGATAAAAATACATTAGACAGATCAAATAGAAGTTTACAAACATCAGAAATATAATGAGCAGTAAACAATATTAATAAAGACTTCAACTTTTTTAGAGTTTCAAATGAAACATCGACATCATTTCTAACAGATATTGGGATGGCTGATCCACTCGCTCTTGTGTGCGCAAGAGTAATGGAAGCTGAGACACCCTCCTCTGTCTGAAGGCCTGAAAGAATAGGTGGAATCACAAAGTGAACTGTTCCATGCTGTTAGTGTAGTAGGGATGAAAGTGTTTATGAACAGGGATAGTGGTATAAGGAGTTGGCGATAACAGCAATGACATTGTCATTACAGCTGTTCCAAATATATACTTTAGCCCAGATTTACTAGCACTGTGCACCTGATTGCATCACAAAAATGTAGAATTGAGATTTACTTTAAAGCGCAAAACTTTATGCTACTTTGCATCAAGAGGGCATAACAGACATGTCACATGGGTGAAGCCAGACAACCACCCATGGGTTTTGATACAAAGCTCTATCCACTAAAAAAAGTAGTAAAGGCTTCTCACCTGCCTTGAGACAGGTATAACTTTCTCAAAACAGTTCCAACTTTGCATGCCTAGTATAAAGTACAGCACACATAGGAACTTGGTTTTAAACTATGTCTAAGCATGGTATTTTTTACAGGAAGTGTAGGCTTTCAATATTAAACCTATGCCCGACATCACCCACGCACAGCTTTGCACTACTGTGAAAGGTGCATACATAGCCCAAGGTAATCTAAAGTATGCCAACTTTGTTTTCCTCTCTCCCTTTCCCGCACCTAAACCTTTGATGCTGCCGTTTGAGATTGTGCCCATATATAAAACATTATCTTTTTAAAACGTGACTGAATGATTAACTACACCAATATATTTTAGGGCGACAAGTGCAAGAGAGATAGAGTAAAAGTACAAGTCTGCTGAAGGACAGAAAAATCATCTCTACCTGACACACACACCAACATGTTAGAATAAAGATACAGGAAGTGAAAGCCGTGCCTACACTTCGCAAAATCAGAGGAACAGCAAGTTATGTTTATACCAAATTAGTATTTACAAGTGCACCATTGTCATGCAACTCTACCTTTCGAAAGTGTGATGTGCATATGCAATTGTTCCTTTTTTATGAAACTTCTACTTTAGGCAGATAAAACAGGATTGGTCCACTTTCCAAGCACCAATATGTGATGTGGAATGATGTGTAGCCATTGACATAGACCTGAGAATTCAGGAAATCTGGCGTTCAGCGTTAGCTCCTACCGCAAATGTTACAATACTAAGGGGCATATTTATACTCTGTCTGCGCTGAATGCGCGTCAAAAATGTTGAGGCACAGTTGGCGCAAACCTTGCACCATATTTATCCAATAACGCCTGACCCCACGAACGCCAAAATTCCGCCATGTGCATCATTTTCTGGATGCTGGAAACCGCCTTGCGTTAATGACATGTAAGGGAGGCGTTCCCGTCCCAAAAATTACTTAAACACCTGTGCGCCATATTTATGCTACCACGTAAAAATCCAGCACTGCCGGGAGGCGGAGGCGGAAAATGGCGCACAGCCCGATTTGCGTACAAAATAACGCATGGATCAGGGCAGGCATTAAAATAGGGCAAACACACCACTACTTCAGGAAAACACACACAAGCAACAGCAGAGCTCCAAAAGGAAGACATGAAGGTGCTTTTTATCCAGCATGCGCGAAGATGCAGAGCACAGGACCAACAACAGCAGCTTCCACAACACCAGCAGGGACCCCAAAGGCAACGCAGAAAGCAGGAGAGGATATTCCGCACCAGGACAATCCTTCTGGGACTCCGGCAACAAGACATCATCCAGAGGTACAGACTCAACTGGAAAGCCATTCAGCAGCTGCTGCGTAACATTGAGCCACAGTTGGCACCCAGCTTGCAGACACCCCACATCATTCCACCAGAGACCAAGCTGCTAGCTGTCCTCCACATGTTGCAAGTGGCTCCTTTCAAACCACTGGTGCCCCGGTTGCTGGGATCTCACAGCCCTCATTTGTTGCCTTCCTACCCAAGATATTGGATGCCATCATCTCCCTCAAAACATAAGCTTCCCCAACACACAGCTGAAGCAGCAGGAGACCAAACATGGCTTCTATCAAATAAACGGCTTCCCACACGTGCTTGGTGCCATTGACTGCACACATGTACGCTGCAACCGAACATCTATACCGCAACAGGAAGCACACACACTCCGTCAATGTGCAGGCCATTGTCGATCACTGGGGATTGATCACCAATATCGTGGCGAAGTATCCTGGGAGTGTACATGATTCATTCAACTTCCGCCACTGCACCATCAATCAACCCTTCCAGGATGGACGATATGGAAATGGCCTAATTGTTGGTAAGTACAGAAACCTACTTATATACACACAGGACAGCAACCCTGTACAACACACAGTACATACACCACTACATTGACACATGGCCAGGAAGACACTGAGGTTGTGACACTGCTAGGCATGTTTGAATTCCTGACCCAATGGGATACACACCTATGGACAAATGACAGATCCAAATAACAACAGATGCCACTCCACAGACACAAGAGAACAATTTAAAACAACACAATGACAATGACAGGGCCTTAACTGGCAGTACAACTTGGAAGATTAATCTTTCAATATCACATAAATAACACTCAATCAAACATCCAACCAATAAAAACTGTGTAAGGGGTGTGCAATGTGTTTTGCTGCAGGTCAAACACCATGAGACACATAGCATGATGATGATGACTCTAATGAAGGTGACATGGAATCATTGAGGCAGTACCAATATCTCACATCACTCCTGCTCTGACATTGCCCACTACCAAAAGCAAGTGGACTGTGCTAAGAACACATATTGATGTCATAATATTGAAAGTGCACATTGCTGCACATACGGTTTGATACAATTACACATATACACAACAGATGTACAGGCATATGGACCTTCTGACACTCAAAACGTCAACCTCACAGCCAAGTTAGCCAGCTGAACTGGACCAGGTTCAATAGTATAGGTACACGTTTGAACATGAGTCAACTCGGCAAGGGCAGAGAAATAGGTCTGCAGAGAACTTGTCACACATGGGATATTTGTGCATTGTCAATTGTCAACAATTCAGTGCTGACAACTTATGGAGATGTGTTGTACATTGTCACCTAGCCAAATCAAAGGTCCTCACTGATGTTTAACAAATTCCATTGCATATGTTAAATTGGATGGGATGTCCAGGCCATATAGATGCAACCGTGTTACCACCACTGTTGAATTGATTCTGTGTATGGAAGTATCATGTCACCCCCAGTTAAGACACATGGACACCTCTTTCACATGGCATAATGCAAGGGAGTACACAATGTAGTGCAACTCTACAAAAATACCGCTGACATCCAGTTCAATCAGCCAAACACCAGTTCAGATAATGAAACAACCCAGTGCTGATGGTACATCCTAGAAGCCTAGGATTCCACACAATAACACAAACACAGATGAGTCACAGACAACACAAGAGAACAACTGCCATGCAAAGTGATAATCATGGAGCAAGCAACATCAAAAATGTCTCACTCATTTTCTCTTTCAGCTGATCAGGAGTATGGGATCCAGCCATGGATCATGACCCCATTTCCAAACCCAAACACAGTATCAGAGCGTGCCTATAATGAGGCACATTGGAGGACACGCACCATAGTTGAGAGGACTTTTGGCATCCTGAAGTCAAGATTCAGGTGCCTCGACATCACCGGAGGCAGCCTCCTATACTCACCAGAAATGGTCTGCAAGATCATTTTGACCTGTGCCATCCTGCACAACATTTGAGTAAGGCGGAACATTCCCCTCTATAACCCAGACCCACAAATGGCTGAAGAGGAGGAAGAGGAGGACGTTGTCCATCAACATGAGGGGGACCATCCAAACACAGCTACAGGATTGCGTCGGAGACAACACATTGTCCAAAACTTCTTTTAACTATAGTCACCATCACCACTGTCTTACCATATGTAATTAAACACCTATTCTAATCACTATATCATGGTCTGGGTAATCATTTTTGCATCACATTATCCCTAAGATTCATAATCAGAGTGTAGCCTTATGGAGCATTGCAGAAATACATATTAGGATACTGAAAAGTCCACATCACATTTGATGGGTATGAATGTACAGCCAACTTCACACACACTGTAAATGACATATATCCTGTCCATTTCACATTTGAAGAGCAATAGCAGAGGACCACAGCTATTTCACACATACATGTTGGCAACATGGTTCATTGCAGCATATGGAACACAACAAAGACACCATCATTCAATATGGAAAGAAATGCCTCATACATGAGGCAGTGGATGTGCTATTGCATAGGTGACGGGAATGTATGACCAGACCCTTGACAGCAGTAAGTGTGACATCAGCTATATTTGCAAGGAGAAGGTGTGACTAGAAATCCATGTAAGCAGCAAACGGATAGCACTAGTTCCCCAGGCATGACTAGCATTGCTCACAAGACATCCACTGCACATGCCATCCCAGGTCATAAGTCCTGCCATTGCCATGTTTTCTGTCTCCCCCCACCCTTCTCGAGGGGGGCCTGGAAATTGACTATTTGTACCCAGATAATCCCTCACCTACACACACCCTGACTCACATTCTGACTCCAGTGTGCTTCCCTCTCTAGTATGGTATGCCATAGTCATTGTTCAGCTGTCTGCATGGACTTCTGGTCGGATAATGAACTGCCTTGTAGTCTGTAGGACCTGTAATCACCTGTCCATTGCTTCCCATGTGAAAGGTACTGTTGGCCCTTTGAACTTGATTCTCACCTACAGGACTTGTGAGAGACTGAGGCTGCACATACCTGTGAGCACCTCCATGCAGACCAGCCATTTGAACATGCACTGCCCTTGCAGCTGCCTGGAACAGCATAGAAACTGCCATTATATGTATATCACTTTTATGCATTACCGTATAAATCACTTGTGTAACACAGGCCTTGGGTTATTGTGTAACATTGCAGCACACAGGACAAAAACAGTATACATTTTCCACAGTGTTGTTCCAGCTTTGACCAGTCTCAGTCTGCTCACTGCGTATTTGCCTTGTTGATTTTTGTTCCTGATTGACCCTGCATCCTGTTAGCCTGACTGGTTCCTGTCTGCGTTATCATAAAGGTTCCCTGTGGCAACATTTGTCTCATAGTTGTTTTCCATGCCCTCACTTTCCTCCTGGGGTATTGTGTCAGGTAGGTCTACAATGAATACTCAGATACATTGTATAGCATAATCAGTTTACTTATCATATCATGGGGTGGAACTTGTCTTCAAATAGCCTAATCACGGCCCATCCATTGTCTGGGTTTCATGTATGCATGAGTGACAAAAAGTAACAGTGTACCATGGCTGTATGCATGGATTGGGTTTGGTGCCTCCAGCACAACAAACAAGGTTAGATAATGTGCATGAAATGTCAACACATGTTTGTACCCTGACGGTCCACACACTGATTCACATCGGCCCCAACATATTGAAGGGGCTTGCATGGTGAATAGCTATCAGATCAATCAGCACAGAGGCACAGAGGCTGCAGTGGGAATTTTAGAGGCTACCCTGTGTACAAATGTTGTGATGAAACCTGCCGGTTTAAAATTCCTGATCCATTAACTTTGTGAGCACACCAAGGTTGCCCTGTTGTCAGTCTCATAAAACATCTGCAGTGCCATAGCTGGACTATCCACATGTGTTCTTCTCAATTCCTCTTCGGCTTTCGTTCAATTCACCTATGAAGGATATTTTGTTAATGCAGGGAATCACTCCACAAACTCATGACTAGACCTGCACGTAACTGTGACAACATGGACCCCAATAATGACACAGACTACACATGGTCCCACACACTTGAACTGGACACCTTTGTGCAATTAACCACTGGAAATATGTGAACAGGTGCTGCTTGATCTGCTGGTCCTCCACTGCCACAGGAGAAACATAGGTCATTTATACGACTCAAACTGTGGAGTGACATTACATTTGTGGATTGGTTTTGGGACTCGGTGTCACAAACACCGTACCAACATAGCATTTTCCAAGGCCTGACTCATGGGTAGTATCGAAACAAGCGACCAGGAAGTGGAATCCAACATTCCAGGACAGGTGTTGGCTTAGTCTTGGAACATTGCCATGATCAACCATACACAGACATGTAAATCTGTAAATCACTTGTCCAAAACTAGGATACCCACCCATGATTAGCGAACTGCATTCCATCCTTGCAATTCCATTTACAAATCACAGATCTTGTGGCCCTTGATTGTCATCCAGAAGATAGTCATTAGTTGGCCTGTCACATGTGGAGGACTTGCAGCATTTTTCACGTGAAAAATGGCTGAACAATGATGCATAGGTCATTTAAGTTGCTACACATCTTTTAGAACATTGCTGTGCTGTTAGATAGGACATGTGTAGGCTGCGTTGGCATGTACTTCCTCAGGGTGAATCTGTGATCTGTATGGTGATATGGCCTGTTTCAGCTACATTAGATGTATTGTCTGATTTTCTTCAGTAGCTATATCACACAATGAAGTACCTAATGTTTGGCTTTATCTTTTTTAACAGCAGCCAATATGAATGCCATCAAGATTCGGAGTTTCAGCGCCGGGCGATGTGTTACCGCCACATTCTGGATGTGGAGTCTGGGTTCCACCACATGGCAAGGCATTATCGCCATGAAAGAGCCTCCGGAGTGTGGAGGGCATTTGCCCAAGGGGGCCCTTTGGTGTCCACAACAGCCGCCACCACCAGCACCACCACTACCACCCCGGTGGCACCAAGCATATCAGGCACTACTGCAGGACCATTGACCTCCACTGCTCCCGGACCTATGACAGCACCACCTGCACCTCCCCCTACAAGCATGGCCCCAACAACCGGACAAACATCTACAACTGGCACCCAGACCACCCCTGCTGCAGTCATTGACCCTGCAGATTTCCAAAGGATGCAACGTGACATGCAACGTATGTTGAGGAGAATGAACAGGCTGCATCAGGAGGTGTCACAAATTAATAAGACGGTGCGTGCCATCAAGAAGACCCTGTGGAGGGCGAACTTGTGAAAATTATACACTCTGCCTTGAATCCTTCTCCTCCCTCCTCTTTCCTGGTTCTTTTAATTAGTGGGTTTAGGGGGCTTATTGTTAGGTTAGAATGGGCTGTGAGTTTAGTTAGTAGTAGTGGGTTGGGGGTAAGATAATTTAAAATGTTTTTTTATTATGTGTGTGGGTGGGTGTTGGATGATGTTGAGGTTTTGGTGTTTAAAAAAAAAAATATATATATATATATATAAAAATACAAAAAAATATATATTTGTTTAGTATAAGATAGTATGTGTTTAGGTTAGTATATGTTGTCCTCCATGTGTCCCATCTTATAAGGGGGGTTTAGGGGCTGATGTTTAGAGTGTTTAGTTAAATGTGATAAGCAAGTTTAGCTTAGGTTAGTTAGGGCCTGTTGTGGGTAATGTGTAGTTAGGATATAGGTTCGGTTAGTTAAGGTGTTCTCCCAGGTTTTATCTTCCTTTTTTACTGGTAAATAAATATTTAGGTACTCCTTTACAGTATGTGTCAAATGCTTGGGGATCAGGGCCTTGCCATGGCTGAACAACATCTCTTTAGTATTTGCATTTGTATCCCATCCTGCAACCAATTCCCAAATGAGCTGTCACATTGGCAGCTACACCAGAGCAACTTTGCTAAAATTCTGCCATACATTACACCCACCACTCAAGGTTACTATGGATTCCAATGTGTTGTTAATTTCTGATGTATGTTTTCAATCTCACATACTTTGGGACCAGATTTGGTATTGAGGACACTGTGTTACGTCTGCCTGCAGCCTGATGTTCAAGTGAAGCCTTATATGGTGAGTGGTGGTATGATCTCATGTAGTATGGTATACATACCTCACACCTATCATTTGTTACATAGTTCAGCCAGGTTACTTATTTGCACATATACTCATACATATCCATTCCTGCTGTATGGTGTGTGTGGGGAAAATTTTGGGCCAAATGGGACATACGTAAAGATTGTCTTGAAGAACAATTTGAAGACAATACATTTTGGCTTAGACATCCCTTGAGGAAGACTTATTCTGTCCAACACATCATTATACTGTATAGTTTCTATTTACCTGGGAATTAACCCTCAGGAAGGGCAGATGATGGTACAATCCAGAACACAGTGCATAGTTATCAGCCCACATTCTTTCATGGCAGTTTTAATAACATTCTATAATCATTGACATGAGGCAAACATCACTGATCTCCGTAACGGTTGATGTGTCACATTACACAGAGACAAAGTGGTTGTGTAAGTGCTATTTATTACAAAGTGCTGTAGTGCTATATTTACATTGCCCATGATTGTGAGTCCATTAGTGTGACACCTTCCATTGTGATCCTACACAAGTGCAAAAGGACATGTCATTGGACATGCTGGGATGAAGTGACAGACAGTGCAGAGGGACATGATTTGCCAATGAGTTAGTGAGAGACAATCACAGGGCAGAGTGACAAGATAAACAGTGGGCTGGAGAACAGTGCTTGAGAGCCGCTGTTGCAAGACTGGCATGTTACAAAGCACAGAACCTTGGTTATAAGTGGCCATGTGGCAGGGACTAGTGCTACTGGGTACTCTTACGGGTGAAGGTGATCTGTTCCACGTCTTCATCTTCTGATGTGTGTGGTGTCTCCTCTGCCCTTGGTGGTGGTGGTTGTGAAGGGGCAACACACACCTCAGTGTTTGAAGATGTGGAGTCAGACATCCCGGTAGCTGCCAACTGTGGGGCTACGAAGGGCAATACTGCAGCAAGGAGGAGCTGCTGGTTCTTAAGAATAGCAGCCACATCATTGTGGTAGGCAGACAGGTCGGCCCTGAGGGGGTTAATATTGCATTTGTGCATGTGTTGAAAAGTTTGTTGTTGGAGGTGTTGTGTCAACTCTCTTACAGCTGTGCTGATTTCCTTCACACTTTTCTCAAGTTCTTGCAAGATTGATGTTCGCCCTTGCATGGCTTGCCTGTTCTGCAGTTCACATCATGCATGAATGCACTCCCTCTAGGCTGGCTGCCATATTTTCCATCCCCACCCGCACCTCCTTGGCCAGCTCCCGCTGTACTCCAACTACAGTTCTCTCAAAGCTGGTGCCAGTGTCGTCAGACTCCTCAGCTGGGTTGGAGCTGGCAGGTCGTACAATTGGGGTGGTGGGTGGGTCCTCTGTGATGGCTGCTGTATCTGTGTGGTCTGCTGGCTGATGTTTGTTAGCTCGTCATCCATGTCATCAGGGAAGTCCAGGACAGGCATATCCCCAGGAGAGCCATCGTCCTCTGCAATGAGATATTGTAAAATTAGTGTGTCTGTGTTGTTGGATTTGTAATGTTACGTGCCTGCCTTCCTATTTGTTGCACATTGTGATCTTGGTTCCTGTCCCTGATTCCTGTCTATAATGTTAGCATTCTCCCCAGTCTATGCCCCACCTGCATTTCACATGTGGTGTAGTCAGTTTGGGGACTTGTCAGCATCACATCCTCTAGGTGTTGGTTTCTGGCCAAATTGTACATTGCCACCTTCATGTCCTACTCAACCCTCCGTCTACTTCCATTCTCATGGTGAGGGCTTGCACTGGCTGTGGTTGTTCTGATGGCACTTGCACCACACTTAACAATCTGGAACTTAGCCAGTCTCAGATATTTCACATCCAGCTATATGTTGCTGAGATCTAGCATGTACCATGTATAGCATTGGCATGGCACACTACAGATGTCAGCATTGGTAGTGTGTAATGTTGATGTTGGGGAATGTGTGCTACTTTGGATTGTACTGATGGTCCTAGCAATGTTCCATGTCCTCTTCTGACTGTGAGTGTGAATTTCACTAGCCGGTGACATATGTCCTCGCCCTCAATGCTGTTGTCTGAGCAGTATGAAATTTGGGATGTTGCATGGTGTCATTGGAGCTATTGTGACCCAGGCAGGGGGTGGACCCTGACATATGCAGCATGGGTATGACATTAGTGCTGTGTACCTATTAATGTTTATGACAATGGCTGATGTTTGTAGCAACTATGGACATTCACATTTGAGGATTAGAATATTTGTATTGATTACAGGAGATTGATAACATTGTCATTCTGAACCCTCTAATTTGGGTGTGTTTGATCCATGGGGACGTTACTGCCATTAGCTACTTGACCTGCACACACAGCAGAGGTGGTAATGGCAACTGTTGTCAATGTTAAATTCCACTTGCAGATATGGCCTGAGACTGTTAATTGAGCCCTAGTTCATGTAGGGAGAATACCAGCTGTCGTGTGACAGCAGGCCAGTTTTATGTTGTACCCTACCCTCCTGGACTGGCTTTACCCTTCTAACATCCTTGGCATAGCAACATACCCCCATGCAAAGGTTGTTGGTGTAGTGTAGTACTGTGCCCCAGGTTTCCTCTGAACAGCCCATGCCCCTGTGCCGTGCCCCTTTACCCATGCCACTCCCTGAATATCATGACTTACATGCATTGTGTAGTAGGTATGTCCCCCCCCGCTTGCAGTTAACATTTGTGCATTTTAATTCCCCATGCGACTTACTCTGCATCTGTGTTGTCTCCTGGTAGTCTGCGCTGTCCTGTCCTTGAATCCATGTGACGATCTCCTCAGGGATGACGGCTGCCACCATCTCCTGCATGTGGTCCAGGGCCTCCTGCGGTGCTGGACTCCCACCTCCAGTCTGCAGTGCTGCCTTCCTGTTCCTGGCCATCTTTTCCTTGGTCCTGCGCTTGCAATCATGCCAGCGTTTCTTGCACTCGATGACTGTTCTCCGTACTTCTGCCACACTGTTAATCTTGTCAACAATTTGTTGCCATATTGCCTCTCTCCTACTAATTGGCAACTTTGAGGTGACAAAAAGTTGGTGCTGGTGTTCCGTCACCTCTTTCACCAGAATGTCCTGCTCCTCTGCACTGAAGCAACACTTTCTTTTCTTCTTCTCCCTCTCCTGGGTCTTGTGTGTGTCCTCCTGGCTGGTTCCTGGTCTGTTGTCATCTTCCTGGGATCTGTCCAAGCATATGGGCTCCATTTTGGCTCTCCTTAGCACATTTTGCTGTGTTTGCGCCGCTTTTTGATGCTATTGTGCCAAAAAAAGGCATGTATCCGGTTTGCGACGTCGTAAACTGGCTCACAGTCATTTTCGATGCGTTAAAGTAGTTTTTCTTTATGACGTGACGCATTGGTTTGAGTAAAACAAAAATGACTCACACCTGTGGTTTGCACCGCCGTGCGTCAAAGTATAAATTTGACACCCGAGCGGCGCAAATAAATGGTGTTAGCCGGAGGTAACATTTTTAACGCAAAACTGCGTCGGCGCAGTTTTGCGTCAAAAAGTATAAATATAGCCCTAAGGGAATTGTTTGCCCCTGGTGGTGCAAAAAGTATCACGCTTTCAAAACTGAAGAGGGGTAATCAAAGACGTTCTGAAAGTTGGTAATATTTACCCGGCCCGAATTCTTCTTGCATCTCCACTGAAGCAAGCCCAGCTCCCCATGGACTTGGAAGAAGGGCTCTGATATTTTTGAGATGCAAGGGCAAGTCTCCTGAGGTTTCTGGGAATCCTTGGCTAGTTTATGGAACTTGGTTATTCCACTTCCTGTTTTCTGAATGTCACTTTCAACATCTTATTGGAGAACATTAGAGCCTTTTGTACGTGTGATGTTAGCAGCATACGCTGTCTGTTGTGTGCTTACTTCATGAGGAATGACACCAAATGGTACATTACAAAATACAGATATTAAAAATGGTTCTCTCAGTAGTTAAAACCAAAGGCGAAAGCTCAAAGGAAAGACACACATTAAAAGAAAGGTTACCTCATTCACCAGAAGCAAATCATGCTTGGCCCAACTAGAGCTTACCTTAAAATCTTAAGTGAATTTCTTATTTTCCTGAATATATATTTCTGGAGAAGGAGCTTGACATTTTTAAGAGGACTGCAGCGTCGCAATAAAGCAAAATAATGGTGCGTGTGTGACTTCATAAACTAACGAGGCTCAGTTTTCATGGTTTATAATGTCACTGTGTTGCCCCGGGGGAAGCTACTTGCGATTCAGAGAGGCCGGTGCCTGAGCCTGCGACTCGGCTTCTCACAGCTCGAGCACAGCGCACCCCCCGCCCCCCCCCCCCGAGAATGAACATTGAAGTAATATTTCCATATGTCTCGAAAAATATTGCATAAATGACTACTACAATGAGAAAGTTGATGGGCAATGTGGCACAATCCATTTTCAGGTACAAAATAATGGGAAATAAATTTAATGCACACGTTTCTTAGAGCTTTTATTAATCCTCAGGCGCAAGACAGTAGGGTTCGGGCTGTCGGCTGGCGAGAGATTTCATTGATGGGTTGAGATACAGACAGGCCCCTTCACGCCCAGTCGTAGAGAGATGCCCCAAGGCGAAGGGATATGTTACTCCTCCTGTGGGGTTCAGAGTCAGCCGTATAGCGCTCTGAAAGATATTCTGTTGACCTTTTGGTTATCTATAAACGCAGAACCAGATACACAGCTCCCAATTCACCCAAGACCCATTTAAAGGAAATTCATTTTCTTTGACTGGTGATAAATAAACTAAATTGCTGTGAGCAGGAGAAAGAGGGACACGGACCCTGCAATAAGATTATTTTGAAGGAGATACGTTCTCTGGGTTAAAGGAGTGTCGGCTGCATGTTATCAAGACATACATCACATCTTATTACAAGGTTAGCATCAGGGCTCTATTAGATCTAACACGTTATTGCTTTGGGTCCTTGTCACTCGGCGGTAGGGCTTCAGAGGGATATGTGCGTGTAATACCACGTGTACGTTCCATTAAAGTGTATGAAATACGCCCTGGTATGCGGAGGATCACTGTATTTCTCACTTCGGAATTTCAATTGCCTGAAGTAGATAAGGCTCTGCCACTGAACGTGTTTGAATTTCTAGTTATACCGGCATATTGGGAAAATTACGCAGGGGGTTGCGGTTCACGAGGAGCAGGCTCGAGCTCGCACTCATTCACGTTTTTGAATTCTGTTGCAGATAAGCAAATGTATTCGCATTCGGGCAGGTGGACCACAGAAAAATCCAGAGTGGATTAGCATTTAATGCTGCAATATCCACAAAAATACGTTAATTATATAGACAGTTAAAACCATTACACCGTGATGACAAAGCTACACGAATTCTAACGGTAATCTAATTATGAAGATCCCTCTTACACAGAAAACTCATAAAAACAACAATGCAATGTGATATACAAAATAAATTACATATTGAATTAATCTCTTCCTATTAGTATTTCTTTATTTGCATTGTTGTTTTGTTATGAGTTTAATTTGTAAAAAGAATATTCATATACGGATAGGATGTAATGGTTTTACCTAACTATACGATATATATGGTTAATATATGTACTGTTGGAAATTACCGTATGGTGCGTGGTATTCCCCCAGATGTTAACATTATTTTTTTTGGCCTTTTGGCCTTAGCACTGCAAATTTTACTATTGCTAACCAGACGTAAAATGTTTCTGCCCTCATTGAAACACACTGAAATTGGCATGCACCTGATTGGCACATTTAATTTACTTTTAATTCCCTAGTACAGGGTAATACAGGCATCAGGGCCTTTAAATAAAATAATACTAGTGTTCTGCAGCACTCACTATGCCACCCACTACAGTAGCAATATAAAGCATGTCTCTAGACCTGTCACTGTAGCCTGGCGGTGCATTTTTAAAGTGCCAATTCGAAGTGTCAAAATCACCCTTTTGGTAGGCCTAAACTGTCCTTTTAAGTATTTATGTCTCCCCTAAGGTAGGCCTTATTGCCCTTTTAGAAGCCCTATTAGAGGGGCCAAGGGCAAAGCAAGAGCTACTGGGCTCAGCTGTGGTGGTTCAGGCCTTTTACTCCAGATTTCCCGGGGCCTGGCCTACAATGGGCTCTGAGCAACTGGGCCAACTACCACTTCAGCACCTGACTCTCAATAGTAGAGTGGATCGAACAGTTTGAAGTTTCTCAGGAAGGAGACAGGTGTAAGGGAATGCGCAGACTCCCTTCTCAAAATACACCCAGTAACCTCAACAAATGATTATCCAGTCAAATACTTGCTTTTATGGAAAAGGGAGAATTTATCTACGAACACAAAGTACAATACAACACACTGCAAACAATATAGTATACACAGCTTTCTTAAGGCATACCAGCTAGTGCTACCCAGGTCAGTTCCTGTCCAATTTCTTCACCTATGGATGATGGTTATTTCCTATTCACATGTGGCGCCATCCCAGCTAGGACCTGCTAGTGAGGTCGTCTATGAAGGTCTACTGTGCCTGGATACATCAGTCAAAACAAGTTCCACCAGAGCCTGGCAGCCTGGTGTCAATCAAACCCGCACTTGCTAGGATCACAGTCCTGAGTCTCCTGCATGTATTCTTTGACAAAGGGTAATAGAGATCAAAATTTACTAATACATTAGTGGCATAGAAGTTAGCATATGGTGACTTGCAAGTTTCATTTAAAAAGCCTAACAGAGAAATTGACATGAAATGTAAAATGTACACATTTGAATTATGGTGGACGATCTCGCCTCCATTTATATTTGACATCACGTTATGACATAAAAGCTGCTGCGCATTCATATTTGAGTGAGCTATTACCATGAATTAATGTTAAAAGTATTATTTTTAGAGAAACAGTAGAGATGAAGTATTTTATGAGCATTAAACAAACATGAATTAATCTTACTTATATTGATTTGAATGAATCTATTAACATGATTAACATGTGTGCAAAAAAATAAATGCATGTTTAAACTGTTTCTAGTGTCATGAATAGCATTTGCAATTAAATAATTTGCTTTGCGTACTTGATTCAAATTGAAAGGTGCGCAATAGGTTTTATATGTATTCATTGTATTAATATGTATTTAGGCTTTCTTAGCTAGACTAGGCCTGAAGATTCACTTTGCAGCAGCAAAGGAAAATTACTGACTTATTCTGTTTCCCTTTAACTTGAATTATTTTCCAGGCTGCTGATTTGTTGGAGAATGTTCTATTGTATTAAAGACCAAGACCATGTTTTGATGTTAATAAATGTAACAATATTTGTTCTATCTGTTGTACAAGACAGGAAGCCTTATTGATTTCGTATGAGAACTGTTCAAAGCATCCTGTGAGCTGTGGGAAAGAATCCCAAAGTTACAATGGACAAATAAATGTAATATTTTGGCCAAACTGTATGAATTAATCGAGATGACTATGCATCTTCCCTGAGAAAATTAGAGATAGTTGCAAACCTGATGGACGTGTGGAATTCTTCTTGGATATTGATCCTTGAATGCAAGATGAGCCCAATTGGAGGACCAATCAGAAACTCGTGGAAATTTCTAGTTAGGGAGCGACTTTTAAAATCTTTAGTTAGTCAAGTAGAGTCAAAGCTGACTGATGATTGTTGATGTGTTGCTGCACTCTCTTCTCCTTAATCCCTATGACGCTTAAATGCCTTATAAAGAATTAAAGTCATTCTTTCAAATTGTACCACTTGCTTATTCTGTTTAGTACTACTATAGCCAATAAATTCTGAACTGCTGACCTTCCCTAAATGCAGCTCGTGTTCTGCCCTGATGCTGCTGTCCCGCGAGGAGAGATATCATATTAATGAGGTTTCTTGTTTCCTTTTCTGCGTAGATACTTATACCAGTGTATTTTTTGTAATGAGTTACCCTAGTTAGATGATTTTTCCAAATTATTTTTGTCTTTTCTTTGTTTTGCCAGCATGTGTTACTCCATTTCCACACATGCAAGTCCAAATTCATATTAAAGATAAGGATGGCCCAGTCCTGAAACTAATTGTGATTAACTTAATTTTGATGTCATGGCATACCACGCTCTTATCTCAACGCCCTACATCCTCCTCAATTTCTATCAGGGCAAGCTCAGTGACCACAACAAATCATTTCTACTGGAGAACCTCCCCACCCTGGGACTCAAACAACTGGTCACATACCCAACTCACTCAGCAGGACATAGGCTCGACCCCGTCTTCTCAGCTAACAACAATATCTCTGTCACCCACCACTCTGAACTACATGGGAATGACCACCACTGCATCCACTTCTCCTTCACCAAACCCACCAAACACCACCATATCCACTGCCACCCATGCAGAAGCTGGAACAAGTTCTCGGAAGACCAACTCACCACCACCCTCCGTCAAACACCACCGCTGTCCACCAACGACACCAACACATCAGCACACAACCTCCACCGATGGATCTCCGACTGCTCCAATACACTTGCTCCCCTCAGGAAACCCTCTGACAAACAATCCTCCAAGAAAGCCAGCCCCGCCCTCCAAGAGTCCAAGCTCACCTGCAGATGGCTGGTGAGAAGATGGAGGAGCAGCCTTCAAAACCACTGTCACCACACACCACCACCTCATCAGAACCAAAAAGAAAATGGCCGGACAGGAACGCATCAATGCCATCACACACAACAGCAAAGAACTCTTCACTGTGCTCAAGGAATTCACCAAACCCAGCATTGACACCAAAGACACCCCCTAAAACCTCTGCTCAACCTCTTCACCTTCTTCTACTACAAGATCTTAGACATAAACAACAGCTTGGCAACCCAAGACCCACTCCACCCACAACCACCACACCCAAGGGCTCCAGTTGCCAGCCGACCCTTCTCAACTGGACCACCCTTTCCACCGTCTACACCCTAAAGATCATAAAAACCATTCACTCTGGAGCCCCCTTGGACTCATGCCCCCACCACATCTTCAATAGAGCCAGCCCCACCATCGCCTCCAAACTATGCCGCACCATCAACTGCTCTGACAAAACTGAGGTCCTCATCCTGGGTTCCACCCTCTTTGCCTAGGATGACTCCTGGTGGCCCTCAGTGCTCGGAAGCCCCCCACACCCACTGGCCACACACGCAACTTTCGGCATCATCCTCAACTCCTTGCTCTCAATGAACTGCCAAATCAGCACTGTTTCATCCTCCTGTTACCACACGCTCCGACTGCTCCGAAAGATTTTTAAATGGATCCCCATCAAGTCTAGGAGAACAGTCACCCAGGTGCACATCAGCAGCAAGTTAGACTACGGAAAGGCACTCTATGCAGGCACCACCCAAAAACTCCAAAAGAAGCTGCAGAGAATCCAGAATGCCTTGGTCAGAGTAATCCTGGACATTCCCCGCTGCAGCGACATCACCACTCACCTGAGAGACCTTCACTGGCTCCCGATCAGCAAAAGAATCACCTTCAAGCTCCTAATACATGCCTACAAGGCCCTCCACAACATTGACCTGCATACTTCAACCACCGCCTGTCCTTCTACACACCCAACAGACACCTCCGCTTTGACGAACTTGCCCTGGCCACCACCCCAAGGATCAGCAAGAACTCAGCCGGAGGAAGATCCTTCTCTTACCTTACTGCACAGACCTGGAACGCTCTTCCACTACATCTCAGGCAATCACCCTCACTGCCGCAATTGAAGAAGGACCTCAAGATCTGGCTCTTTGACTGAACTGCAACTGTCCTCCCCTAGCGCCTTGAGACCCTAACGGGTGATTAGCCATGCTATTCAAGAGCACTGATTGATTGATTTATGATTTAATGATGTCACCATCATCTGCTTTGAAATCTGAATTTGATGTGCACATTTTAGACTTGTTAATTTGTGTTATTCTATTGAACCATGGCCCCCTACTGACCACAGCACATACAAAGTGACAGCCCTAAGCCTTTTCCACTATCCCATCCTGGCATACGAGAATCCTTTAACAGCATTGAAAGGCAATGGCTCTCTTCAGGTCTCAGCACCACCAAGGGCAACAGCCATGACTTTGTGGCAGTATGGCACTGTTGAGGCAGCCTTTTGTCACAGAAGTAGCCTCCACCTAGAATCAAGAGGTCACACAACACATATGGGCAGATGATATTATCAGGGCAGCAGTCCAGTTATCGCATTAACTCCCATCTGACATACAAGGATCTTACAGCATGGACAGGGATATCACCCAATTGGCACACTGTTCTTGATGGACCAGAATATCATACTCTGTTCCTCTCAGTAGGACCCCCCCACTGGAATCACTCTCTCCTGGCATTCTCCTTGTCACAGGGCCCACTGGCCTTGGATCAGACAGAAGCTGGTGTTCCAGGATCCAGGCAAGTGTTCTCAATTCTCCTGAGTGATGTCTCCATACCTACCATGGGAGACTGGCAAACCATTAGTTGCCAGTCCTGGTCACAACAGGCAGAACGTGTGCTGACCTTCTCCATGCTGATGTACAGCTTCAGTTTGACAGTTTGAGAGTGTCAAGCTCCTCTTTCTATAATCCATTTCCTGACACACTTGTGATGTAGTGTCTCTGTCTTTGAAAGTCATGCTCTGGAGGTTGTCCACTTTAAAGTGTCCCACTCCTCTGTTGTGCTCTGCCTCCAGAGAACAGTCTATCACAGCAGGGCAGTCTCTGGTCTTAATAGCCCCAAGCACAGTGAACGCCTAGAGGCCTACCTCTGGATGTTAGCCTCAGTGATACATGAATAAAAAGGTTACCAAAGGGCCCCAGCCCTACTCTTTATGATCCTGTTATCTGCCCCCATCTACTCGTATGTGCCTAGATCTCCTTTCAGAATCAAAGAGCCCTTATTGATGTGCACCAAAGAACCTGGCTTCCAGTGTATGTCCAACACAATTTACAGCAATGTGGCAATCTACAAATCTGTCCGTGGATACCTCCACCTCTCGCTGTTCTTTCGGCAAGCCCTAGGACTCTCAAAATAGAACCCAGTGCCTTTCATGTGTTGTGTCTATTGCAAGCACTCCCACAGGTGCGCAGCCTTCAATGTACTGTGCCCTTGCATGGACCTCCACACATCCCAATGAGCTCATGTAAGACCGCACGCCAGCTCAGAGGTCCACATATAGCCTGTGCATACACGTAAACATGTGTGATATTTTCTGATGTACTGTACCTTGTTGCAGGTACACATGTTTCCCAGTATGCACATGCAATCATGCATGCTATTTTCTGATGCACTGCACCTTTCTACAGGCACACAGGTACACCATCATGCACAGACAATCATATACACTATTTTCTGATGGACTGTACCTTTTTCACAGGTACACATACATCCTAACGCTGCACACAATCAATTGTAGGCCAGGGTTGATTCAGGCACACAGCAGGTAAACGTTGCCAGAGTAGGCCAGGAGACACCCCTCCCTTGACTCAGGTAAAACGGCCTGTTCATTCTACTGATCACTAAAAACAGAGTATGCGGCCACCACCGCACTTGTACTTAACTCCCAGCGAAGGCAGGATGCTCCCACTGCATGAGCCTTTCAACAGTCCTAGGTCATAGTGCACACTCATGATCAAGTTTCGCTCATTACTAGAAATTGTTACCAAAGACCCAGCTATCACTGCAGCAGTGGCACTCATGGCAAGGATACGCATATACCACCAGGTGAGGGGCTTTTCCATTTCAACATGCCCAATAAATCAGGGTGCATGGTGTTGAAAAGTAGGGCACGTGGTAATTCATTTTACAGATGTACTGACAGTGAAAGTGCCTAAAAGCGCTTTCTGTTCTAGCAAGGTTAGCTGCCCTGTAGAAAAACATTTGATTGCATTATACCACCTTACAATGATAATTTCCATTTCAAATCAATGACAAATTTAAATCAAGGACTCATTTTAATAGCTATTAAAAATCCAATCTATTGGTCACATAAAATTTTGACTATGTTGGAAAAGGTACTTTTAGAAAAAGTTATCTTTCCTGCCTAAACCTCTGGAGGCATTTCTGCCAGTATTCAACTCTCGCCTGGCTGCTGATGTCTACCCTGTGGTGAGATGTGGATTGCTCTGAGACAGAGAACAAAGAGTGTGGTGTGTGGAGGTGTTGTCCTTCTCTTGACAGGGTGGCATGAGGGCTGTTCCCAAGGACACGTTTTACTTCAAAGAGTCTGCTCTCTCACAAACAGATAAACCTCACACCAGGCCTTTCCCCTTCCTCTGTCCATCTAATCCACTTGGCTCCAAACTCAGAGGGATGGGGAGCTACTCCTAAACTGGTTTGGAGAGACGACAAGGGGAGTTTACAGTAAAACTCACACAAAGTGCTGTAAAAATGGGTGGGGACATCTCTGGGAACTCTCAACTCATTGGCCAGGGTGTGGCCAGTGATTGCCCCCTCCACTGGTTGGCACTGGGCATAAAGGTGGCATACTCAGTATCCTCCACAGAACACTCCTGTACCTGAGAATAATCAGAAGAAGTAATGCTGTGCTTTCTGAAGAACCTGAAAGAAAACCAGATCTGCTTGCCTTGAACCCAGGACCCCAGAAGTGACTACAAGTTTCAGATGGCTGACCTTTGTTTTGAGCTACAGGGCTACAGCAAGCTGCAAGAGGCCGATTCCTGCTTGCCAGATGACCAATCCCAATTGGACCTGACTTGATCCTCTCTATTGGCCTCTGTTGGGTTGAGTTATGACCCGAAGCACTGGCTGTACATGATCATGGTCAGAGTGTACTCCTCCCTCCATAACTGTAATCTTCACCGGAATCAACACAAGAATTGCGACCGACAGTCTTTGTTGACAGCTCCACCATCAGCAACTGATTGGTGGATTCACTGGACTAGACACCAAAAGGTACCCAATCAACAGCTTCACTGGACTTGATACTGAGCAGCATCCGAGCAACACTGCAAATCTTTGTTGACAGTTTTACCAGGCCCAAGGCCAAGCCACCTCAGGTTGACTATGAGACCTCACGCAGTGGCTCCCCATCATCTTTGATCACTTCCTAGGATTCAATTGGCTGCATAGTCTTATTGAAGACTTTCTACTTCCGTAAAGGTTTCTAAGTGAAAAGCTAACCCTAAGTCTTACCCTTCTCCCAGTCTAGTGTGACTGGTTGTCGTCAGTTGGCACTTAGTGCCTTTTGGCACTAGTTTTAAATTAAAACTTTAAAATTCATAACCCCATTTCTATAAGTTAGATTTTGTTGATTTCATTGTGTTTTATTGATTAAAAACCTTTTCTTCTTCTTCACTTTATTTACTAAACTATTCTCTTTTTTTTGCAATATGTTTTGGGGGGGTTTCATTATGTTGTGTTTTCACTTTATTCTTGTTGAGTACTGCATAAATACTTTACACATTGCTTTTAGGTTAAGCCTCCCTTCTCTGGACCATTCATACTAGGGATGTTGATCACAGGCTGTCTAGTAATATTTACGATTCACCCTGAAAATGATTTTGTTTATTAACTGAGATGGGTTCTGAATCCCTTCAACTAATACTCCAATTTCTTACATATAATAATTGCTATACCAGCCAAAAATCTATTGCCTGTCTATATAATATGCCTTGATTATCTTCATACTTGCGATGTCTGAAAGAATGAAGTAATTGTTTTGTGTTCTAAAGGCATAAAAAGCACAACAGAATATTCATGTGGGTATATGCATAGAGAGCAAGGAAACCAGATGAGGTGAAAGTCACTGGTGTCCTGAGTATCTCTGGGAGGAAAGGTCTTCAAAGTCACACACAATTCATCCAAGAAATAAATGACGTGATGAGACATTTAATTACTTTTTGCCAGGCATGCAGAAGTGAGAAGGAGAGAGTGATTGCCCTTTTGAAGGATAGTTAGCAGTATAATTGGTCTTAGAGTTGTAAAGCTGATAGCATATGTGCAAACTATCTGACATTTGCTAAACTAGGACAAGTGAAGCAATATTAGTACAGACGTTATGCAAGTCATGCTTCTCTATCAGAGGATGAGCTCACCGGCATATTTATGTATGCATTAAAGTTTGGCTGAATGGTCCAATTAGTGCTATTGTTTGCTTGTTAGAAAACAGATTTCTTTTTAAACAAATGCAGGGCTCCTCTCAGCATAAATAACACAGATCTATGATGCAGACCAATTAATTTACAGTACTTTAATTTAAAGGGAACGTCATTGGTTAAAGGATGAGTGAATTCTGACATTGACATGATCCAGAATTGTTGTCATCAGGTTAGATTTCCCTTAGTCCTTAGAGACATGTAACTAGTCTGTGAATCTGCAGAGCATGGAAAACAGATAAGAGTTTCGCCTGCCCTCTGATGACCGAAGGACTCACAGATGGGCCAGTTTGCATATTATCTTAGATCTATCTGAATTTCATCAGGGTAAAAATAGATATTTGAGATCCTAGCTTTGTTCCTAAACATTGAAGAAAACCAAAATTGTATTCATATTTTAAAGTTCTTTGCTTATAACCTGTCTATCTTATACTATGTGCAAGTTAATATTAGAAATGCCTTAGCACAAGTGAATATTAAAATATCAATATTAAACATTTTCGTCAAAGTTGAAACATCCATTATTTGAAGTTCTAATGAAATGTACCTCGTCTCATTTTTCCTATACCCAGTGGCATAACAAAGGCCCCCACAGCCCCCTCAGCTGCAGTGGGGCCCCCCAGCACAGTACAATGTGCACGGGGAATGGGCCACGCTCAAGGAACTTTGCAGGGGGACCCCCTCAAGTTTCAATATGCCACTGCTTACACCTCTGCCTAGGTCACCGATGGTGATCACTCCCTTCATTGATTTAATAGTCAGAGTACATGGGCAAAGTGATCAGCTGACTGCCTCCGTGTGACCTGAAATCCAAAAGGTTCTCCTAAAAAGTTCTCCCTGAGGAATTAAAACCTGGAGTTCTCATATAATGTTTCACTCTAAAACACAAGAATTGTCTTTGTTATGTCGCTCAGCTGATATCAGGCAATAGAGTGAGATACTGTTCTTGTACAAGATAATGGGATCTATGATGCATGAGCTGTGCACATAAATAGACGCAATAGCAGTTCTTTTATGTACAATTACTTAAAAGGAGAAATTGAAAATATTAATAAGGTTAACTGATATTGTGAACGCAAGCAATCAAAATCATCATTAGTTATTTGAAAACTAACACAGTATGAGTTCATCAGCAGAAGACGATTTCATGAAACCCCAGCAGAGATCAGGGATGACAGGTAACAGGTCACAATAAATGATAACAACACAAGGAATTATTTGTTTGAATCTCAAAATGTGTCTTCTAGCAAATACTAAATGAATTGCATCAACATAATTTTTATCTAAAAAAAATACATTAAGACCAGAAAACCCATTACTCGAGGAAGGGTTTGCATTTCAACAGCTGTTTAGACCCATAGGAATGCATGTTGGTGTGCAGTGGAAAAGTAGTGCTCAATAGAATGTGGCCTTTGGGCAGCGTAGTCTGCGTCCCTATGGAAGGCCACACAGCAGTGATGACGCAGAAAAGAAGGTCTAACAAATTTTCATATATCATATAATCAAAATCGTATAAGGTAGTGTGATTTTAGCAAAGAAAAATAATGTACGTGGGAAATTGTGCCCACGGAATAGTTCGCCAATATTATAAACAAGCTTAATTAATCATGAAGAATTGAAAATGTAGTAATCCGTCATAATTGCAAATGTATTCTATGATTTTCTTGTCAAAACTGTTATACAGGGAGTGCAGAATTATTAAGCAAGTTGTATTGTTGAGGATTAATTTTATTATTGAACAACAACCATGTTCTCAATGAACCCAAAAAACTCATTAATATCAAAGCTGAATATTTTTGGAAGTAGTTTTTAGTTTGTTTTTAGTTTTAGCTATGTTAGGGGGATATCTGTGTGTGCAGGTGACTATTACTGTGCATCATTATTAGGCAACTTAACAAAAAAAAATATATACCCATTTCAATTATTTATTATTACCAGTGAAACCAATATAACATCTCAACATTCACAAATATACATTTCTGACATTCAAAAACAAAACAAAAACAAATCAGTGACCAATATAGCCACCTTTCTTTGCAAGGACACTCAAAAGCCTGCCACCCATGGATTCTGTCAGTGTTTTGATCTGTTCACCATCAACATTGTGTGCAGCAGCAACCACAGCCTCCCAGACACTGTTCAGAGAGGTGTACTGTTTTCCCTCCTTGTAAATCTCACATTTGATGATGGACCACAGGTTCTCAATGGGGTTCAGATCAGGTGAACAAGGAGGCCATGTCATTAGATTTCCTTCTTTTATACCCTTTCTTGCCAGCCATGCTGTGGAGTACTTGGACGCGTGTGATGGAGCATTGTCCTGCATGAAAACCATGTTTTTCTTGAAGGATGCAGACTTCTTCCTGTACCACTGCTTGAAGAAGGTGTCTTCCAGGAACTGGCAGTAGGACTGGGAGTTGAGCTTGACTCCATCCTCAACCCGAAAAGGCCCCACAAGCTCATCTTTGATGATACCAGCCCAAACCAGTACTCCACCTCCACCTTGCTGGCGTCTGAGTCGGACTGGAGCTCTCTGCCCTTTACCAATCCAGCCACGGGCCCATCCATCTGGCCCATCAAGACTCACTCTCATTTCATCAGTCCATAAAACCTTAGAAAAATCAGTCTTGAGATATTTCTTGGCCCAGTCTTGACGTTTCAGCTTGTGTGTCTTGTTTAGTGGTGGTCGTCTTTCAGCCTTACTTACCTTGGCCATGTCTCTGAGTATTGCACACCTTGTGCTTTTGGGCACTCGAGTGATGTTGCAGCTCTGAAATATGGCCAAACTGGTGGCAAGTGGCATCGTGGCAGCTGCACGCTTGACTTTTCTCAGTTCATGGGCAGTTATTTTGCGCCTTGGTTTTTCCACACGCTTCTTGCGACCCTGTTGACTATTTTGAATGAAACGCTTGATTGTTCGATGATCACGCTTCAGAAGCTTTGCAATTTTAAGAGTGCTGCATCCCTCTGCAAGATATCTCACTATTTTTGACTTTTCTGAGCCTGTCAAGTCCTTCTTTTGACCCATTTTGCCAAAGGAAAGGAAGTTGCCTAATAATTATGCACACCTGATATAGGGTGTTGATGTCATTAGACCACACCCCTTCTCATTACAGAGATGCACATCACCTAATATGCTTAATTGGTAGTAGGCTTTCGAGCCTATACAGCTTGGAGTAAGACAACATGCATAAAGAGGATGATGTGGTCAAAATACTCATTTGCCTAATAATTCTGCACTCCCTGTATGCTTAGCTTAAATTTAGCAGAGGCTTTGGCCAAGTCACCTGGTCTCAAATTTAACTGCGTGGTTTTCACTTGCATGAACAAAGACAGTATTTTATTTTAGAGGTTGTATTTTTCCAGTAGAGATGACTAGTACTTTTATCTCAAGGTTTCGTGCTAGGCTAGTTTCATCCCTTTTTAGCAAGGTCAGTTTCTGCAGGTGTGGACAATAAAAGTACTGATACCAAAATAATTGGCAAACTTTGTTGCAACTTGTGTTCCAAGGCTCCAAGGACAATGTATGAATAAATGAGTACTAGGAGAAAGACACTTTTCAATTGGTCAAATTGAAGCCACCATATGAACCCTCTAATGGAAGACCCTGAAGTATTTGGAATGTTTCTTACTTAAACCCACCGGACAAAGAGAAGTCAGCCATTTTCCTTGATGCCATTCTGAAGCCAAATGCCAGACGCCATCTTAGACGACATCTTGATGCCCTTTTCTCTGTCGCAGAGAAAGAGACTTTAAAGAATTCTCACCCTAGAGACTTTAACTTTAAACCTGCCCCCCATTCTCCTTGCTGCCGCAAGGAAACTTGCCCTTAACTTTCCCCTTTTGAAATCTGCCCCATGCTGATCGAACTGATACCTGAAGGACGAAGACTTTTCTTGAATGCTGATTGTATTTGGTAAATATGAAAGGATAATTGTATTATGCATTGTGTTTTCCTTCCTAGGTACCAACTGCTATTTTGATAGGGCCCAAGCTAGAAGTTTTCTAAAATTGTGTTGACTAAATTTGTTTCGCATGAAGCCCCACATGCCAATGCTAATTAGAGGTTAGTTGAGGTATTCATCTGATGCACCATGTTGAACTGAAATCTTGTTATGCTGACTGATGTATGCAATTAGCCAAGTTCAATTGCTTATATTAGTGATTTGCATTGCTATAACAGAGTGCATTATAATTCAGATTTTGCGTAGATTGCGTTTCTTCCGCCATTATGGACAGCTAGTAATGTTCGTATACATATACCATTTGATTTTGAGACTTATATACATTGTGTTAGCGTTGTTACTATAGGGAAATAAATTCACTAACTTCTAGTAAACGGGTGTGGTTATTCATGGCTGAAAGGTCATGTTGAGTCAAAATACTGATTGTTATTGATTATTAATGTATTGATTATTAATCGATTATCAGTTGTTGATTATAATTAGTTAACGATGATTGATTTGAGTGACCCGACTATTCTTGGATGAGGAGAGCCCAACTAGGTTAAAAGGTCCACCGACCTCCAGCGTGTCCGAGTACAAGTAATTTATAAAGACTGGATGCGCTATCAGCAGTCACATCAGCCGTCCAAACCCATTCCGTTTCGTCAGACGACAAGCTTGGTTAGCGAGATGAGCTGAATCCGACCACCCACACTCAGTGAACAACGGGAGAGTTTGGAATCAAGTAGAAAAATCAGGAGACGAATAAACGTGTGTGACATGGAATTACTGGCAGAGATTTAATTCCATTGAACGTCCCTGCTGTTTTTTTTGCTGTATTTAAAACACGCTCCACCTGTCACTCATACACAGGCTACAACATAGAGATCGGAGATATTGCATTGCATATCAACAGGCCTCGACACACGTAGGCAGTACACGCAGGGCAGACTGTTGAAATGCTTTATGTATGTTTTTATCCACTATGAATTGTTTGTAACTAAGTAGGGTTGCCTGCGTGTGTAGTTTGCTTTTGCTGCAACGTCTGAAAGAGTAAAACACGTTCTAATATTCAAGGGTGTCCTTGTAAATACAAGAGGGTGTTGAAGCAAATATGTTAATTTGAAATTATTAATGATTAATGGTTTTGATTAACAAGAAAAGGAAATGCATGAAATATTGAAAATGCGCAATAATAATGTAGTAATATGTCATATTAAGATGTATAACGTATGTTTTGCATTATATTGTAGAGCTAACTTAGCCAAAGTTTTGCCAGGCCTCCTGCAGCAGCGGAATAACCATGTACTGTAGAGAAGCAAATGTGTTGAACTGACCTTGTACTACAGGATGTTAACAAAGTCTGCTTAGCTAGAATTTTCTGCAATGTACCCACAGAGAGGAGATGTGGGAATAAATGTTGCAACAAGGACTGTGAAGAGCAGGCTAGATGTACTTTACCAGGACTCGAACAATATAGACACTGACTGGAGAAGAAGATGCAACATTTAGGATACCTGATGAACCGGATGATGAGGACATCGTACAGTGAACCAATCAACGAACTGTGAGCTGCATAATCGGTTGAGGTATTCCGGTCCCTTGTTGTGGAGGGCTTTGTGTGCGTGGGTGAGAAGTCGGAAGGTGATCCTTTTGCTGACTGGGAGCCAATGCAGGTGTCTCAGGTGTGCGGAGATGTGGCTGTTGCAGGGTACGTCGAGGATGAGGCGGGCCAAGGCATTTTGAATACGTTGCAGGCGTTTTTGGAGTTTGGCGGTGGTCCCAGCGTAGAGGGTGTTGCCGTAGTCCAGGCGGCTCGTGACGAGGGCGTGGGTCACGGCTTTTCTAGTGTCGGCGGGGATCCAGTGGAAGCTCTTGCGGAGCATGCGGAGGGTGAGGAAGCAGGCGGAGGACACGGCGTTGACTTGCTTGGTCATGGTGAGAAGAGGGTCCAAGATGAAGCCGAGGTTGCGGGCGTGGTCTGCGGGGGTCGGTGCGGTGCCGAGGGCCGTGGGCCACCAGGAGTCGTCCCAAGCAGATGGGGTGTTGCCGAGGATGAGGACTTCCGTTTTGTCAGAGTTCAGCTTTAGGCGGCTGAGCCTCATCCAATCTGCGACGTCCTTCATGCCCTCTTGTAGGTTGGTCTTGGCGCTGGCGGGGTCCTTGGTGAGGGAGAGTATAAGTTGGGTGTCGTCGGCGTAGGAGGTGATGATGATGTCGTGCTTGCTTACGATGTCGGCGAGGGGGCTCATGTAGACATTGAAGAGTGTCGGGCTGAGCGATGAGCCTTGAGGTACGCCGCAGATGATCTCGGTGGGGTCTGAGCGAAACCGTGGGAGGTAAACTCTTTGGGAACGGTTTGAGAGGAAGGAGGCGATCCAGTCCAGGGCCTGGCCTTGGATCCCGGTGGAGCGGAGGCGGGTGATTAGGGTGCGGTGACAGACAGTGTCGAAGGCAGCCGAGAGGTCGAGGAGGATGAGGGCGACTGTTTCCCCGTTGTCCATCAGAGTTCTGATGTCGTCTGTGACTGAGGTGAGGGCGGTTTCAGTGCTGTGGTTGGTTTGGAATCCGGTTTGTGAAGGGTCGAGCAGGTTGTTGTTTTCCAGGAAGGTGGTCAGCTGTTTGTTGACGGTCTTCTCTATTACCTTGGCGGGGAAGGGCAGGAGTGAGATGGGGCGGAAGTTTTTCAGGTCGCTCGGGTCAGCCGTAGGTTTCTTTAGTAGGGCGTTGACTTCGGCGTGTTTCCAGCATTCGGGGAAGGTAGCAGAAGAAAAAGAAGAGTTGATGACGGCCTGGAGGTGCGGGTCGATGATGTCGTCGGCTTTATTGAAGATGAAGTGAGGGCAGGGGTCTGATGGGGCGCCGGAGTGGATAGAGTTCATGATGGTTTTGGTTTCTTCAGTGTTGATGTGGGTCCAGTCGTTGAGGGTGATGGCCGGGGGTGCGGGTTCGGTGATGCTTGGTTGGGTCTGGTGTCCGAAGCTGTCGTGGAGGTCGCTGATCTTGCGATGGAAGAAGGTGGCGAGGGAGTTTCACAAATCTTGTGAGGGTGTGACGGCATTGGCGTTCGCGTTGCGGTTGGTGAACTCCTTGACGATGCTAAAAAGTTCTCTGCTGTTGTGGCTGTTTTTGTCCAGTCTGTCGGTGAAAAAGTTCCTTTTGGCAGCGCAGATCAGGTGGTGGTGTTCGCGGGTAGCGTTCTTGAGGGCGGTCATGTTGTCACCGGTGTGGTCCTTGCGCCAGGCCTTCTCGAGGGTGCGACAAGTTTTCTTCGAATCTTTGAGGGTGCCAGAGAACCAGAGAGGTTTTTTGGTGTTGGCCTGTCGATGCGTGCGTTTGAGGGGAGCAAGGTTGTCTGCGCAGTTGGAGATCCAGTTCGTGAGGCTGAGGGCTGCGTCGTTGGGGTCGGTGGTGAGGGTGGGTTGGTTGGCGGCGAGTGCGGAGAAGAGTTGCGCTTCGGGGATTTTGTTCCACTGTCGACGAGGGATGGGTTGAGTGCGGAGGTGGCGGGTCTCGCGTCGGAATGTGAAGTGGACACAGCTGTGGTCGGTCCAGTGTAGAGCGGAGGTGTATAGATTCATAAAATAAGCAATATTGGTTAGGGTAATAACTGGTGATTGACTGATCAATTAGGAACTAGGGGGGTGGACTGGGTAATCTTAATAAAAAGTCATGACAAGGGGGAAAAACTTCAGATGATCGAGGTTATGCATGGACGTTCGAAGAGATTTGAGATTCTGTCATTGGGCTCATGCTCTTGAGAGCCCGATGCAGTGCTGATTGATTGATGACCTGAAGACGAAGACTGACTTTGTTGCTTACTTATTGCGTGAATAGGTACCTATGACAATGTGACTGATTAACTTTGTGCCTTTCTTCCTGGGTACCAACTGCGCTGCTTACAAAGTTTTTTTTTTCTCTTAGCTAGATGTTTTCTAAATTCATGTTCTAAATTGTTTTCGCTTGAAGTCCCACATGCGAATGCTAATCTGGGTTAGCTAAGGTTTCCTTTGGGTGACGTTGACAAATGATTGATAAACTGATTGCTGAACTCTGCTATTCATGTTGATATATTCATCTTTGTTGGCTTATGCGGAAGCATTAGAGCATATGTTTTCTCAAGTTCTGATTAGATTATGTTATAGGTGGTCACTAATGAACTAATTCTTAGCTGATTGAATAAAGTTTGAATTAACCATATGGATTAGTATTGTAACAAATAGGGAAATAAAAATTGTTAAAGCGTATATTGAGTTGTGGTTATTCGTGAAATGCTAATATAATTGACTAACGATTGATGTTTTTCTTAGTGCTTATTGATTGGTTACATTGATTATTGATAACTACATGGCTAGGATACTCCATGCGAATCAAAAGGTTCATCGCCCCCTATATGCGTCCCTTTGTAAGTTTACTTACTAAGGACCAGGCGCGCTAGCAAGTGTTTGGAGGAAATGGTGGTCTTACCACGGACTAGACAGCAGTGGCGGCTGCCACTGAACAGGAGTGGCGGGGCGGGGTGAGGGCAGGGTGAAAACAAAAAGTACAAAAAACACTTACCTTTGAGGGAGGGAAGACAGGTTTGTATCCCCTCCGTCCTCGCCCTCTTCCTCTTCTCGGCTGTGCACTGGCTCCCAGCCAATCATGAGGCTGCTGTCACCAGCATGACAGCAGCGTCATGTTTTGTCTGAGCAGGCTGCTTCACCACTAAGACTGGGAGTTCATCAGGGTGACCTGAGTGCCATTCAGTGTACCTTCTACATGTATATACCTCCCCTTAATGTCCCAGTGTTGAAATAGCAGGTTAAATCTCAAGGATTTCTAATAGGTATAGCTACACCCCTAGTGTAAGTCCTGTATAAGGCAAAGTTGTTGTTTCTCCCCCATGTGCACGCAAATGCTCTAGTATCAGTTGACCCCCCCAAGTGCATCTCTTGGAGTATCTCAATCTCAAAGTTGTGCCTGCCCCTGTATACCAGGATATGATGTTAATTTTTGGTGTTCCTCAAACTGCGTATGTTCCATCTGATCATTTTGACCCAGCCCACTTTAGTCTCTGAGGGTAAAATTAACGGGGATCTATGTAATGCCTTTTATCCATAATATGAGCGACAATTGTGGTACATATGGTACATATGCCTCCCCTGGTAACAATGAAACAGAACTCCCACCCTCCTCGCACTCACACTGAAAAGCCGAACTGTAGGAAAGTACCATCTTGCCTGGCATGTTACCCCCATTTTTACTTATATGTATGTTTTTTTTTGCCTGTGTCACTGGGATCCTGCTAGCCAGGACCCCATTGCTCATAGGTTGTGCTCTGTATGTGTTCCCTGTGTGGTGCCTAACTGTATCACTGAGGCTCTGCTAACCAGAACCTCAGTGTTTATGCTATTTCTGCTTTTAAAATTGTCACTGTAGGCTAGTGACTAATTTTACCAATTCTGATGGGCACACTGGAACACCCTTATAATTCCCTAGTACATGGTACCTAGGTACCCAGGGTATTGGGGTTCCAGGAGATCCCTATGGGCTGCAGCATTTCTTTTGCCACCCATAGGAAGCTCAGACAGTTCTTACACAGGACTGCCACTGCAGCCTGAGTGAAATAACGTCCACGTTATATCACAGCCATTTTACACTACACTTAAGTAACTTATAAGTCACCTATATGTCTAACCCTCACTTAGTGAAGCTTAGGTGCAAAGTTACTAATTATGAGGGTACCCTGGCACTAGCCAAGGTGCCCCCACATTGTTCAGGGCAATTTCCCCAGACTTTGTGAGTGCGGGGACACCATTACACGCGTGAACTACATATAGGTCAATACATATGTGTAGCGTCACAATGGTAACTCCGAACATGGCCATGTAACATGTCTAGGATCATGGAATTGTCCCCTCAATACCATTCTGGTATTAAGGGGACAATCCCATGCATCCCCAGGGCTCCAGCATGGACCCCGGGTACTGCCAAACTAGCTCTCTGGGGTTTTCTCTGCAGCTACCGCTGCTGCCAACTCTCAGACAGGTTTCTGCCCCCTGGGGCATGGACAGCCCAGTCCCAGGAAGGCAGAACAAAGGATTTCCTCTGAGAGAGGGTGTTACACCCTCTCCCTTTGGAAATAGGTGTTAAGGGCCTGAGAGGAGTAGCCTCTCCTGTCCACTGGAAATGCTTTGAAGGGCACAGATGGTGCCCTCCTTGCACAAACCAGTCTACACCGGTTCAGGGATCCCCCAGCCCCTGCTCTGTTGCGAAACTGGACAAAGGAAAGGGGAGTGACCACTCCCCTGTCCATCACCACCCCAGGGGTGGTGCCCAGAGCTCCTCCAGTGTGTCCCAGACCTCTGCCATCTTGAATGCAGAGGTGTGAGGGCACAATGGACACCTCTGAGGGGCCAGAGCCAGCAGGTGACGTCAGAGACCACTACTGATAGGCTCTTACCTGGTTAGGTAGCCAATCCTCCTCTCAGGGCTATTTAGGGTCTCTCCTGTGGATTTCTTGTCAGATAATGAATGCAAGAGCTCACCAGAGTTCCTCTGCACTTCGACTTCTGCCAAGGCTCGACCCCTGACTGCTCCAGGACGCCTGTAAAACCGCAACAAAGTAGCAAGAAGACTACCAGCAACATTGTAGCACCAAATCCTGCCTGCTTTCTTGACTGTTTCCTGGTGGTGCTTGCTCTGAGGGCTGTCTGCCTTCACCCTGCACTGGAAGCCAAGAAGAAATCTCCCGTGGGTCGACGGAATCTTCCCCCTACCAATGCAGGCACCAAATTTCTGCATAACCGGTCCTCTGGGTCCCCTCTCATCTTGACGAGCGTGTTCCCTGGAACACAGGAGCTGGATCCATGTGTCCCCAACAGACAAGTGGTACTTCTGTCCAAATTTGGTGGAGGTAAGTCCTTGCCAGACAGTAATCCTGTGTACTGCGTGATCTGCAGCTGCTAGGGCTTCTGTGCACTTTTGCAAGACTTCCTTCATGCACAGCACAGCCCAGGTCCCCAGCACTCCGTCCTGTATTGCCCAACTCGCTGAGTTGACCTCCTACTTCGTGGGACCCTCTTTTGTTGTGTTGAGACCACCGCCGTGCTCAGATATCCTGAACTCCTGTTCAGGTGCTTATGGGGGTGCTGAATGCTTCTGCGTGGACTCTCTGTGTTGCTGAGGGCCCCCTCTGTCTTCTCCTCCAAGGGGCGACTTCCTGGTCCTTCCTGGGCCCTGGCAGCACCCAAAACCTTTAACCACGAGTCTTGCTAGCAAGGCTTGTTTGTGGCCCTTCTGCGTGGAAATAACTCTGCATCCTCCAGCACGCCATGGGACATCTTCAGACCAAAAGAGACGTTTCTGGCACCTTCCGTTGTTGCAGAATCTTTGGCTTCTTCCACCTGGAGGCAGCCCTTTTGCACCTTCATCCGGGGTCTAGTGGGCTCCTGCCCCCCCGGACACTTGCGTGACTCTTGGACTTGGTCCCCTTCCTTTGCAGGTCCTCAGGTCCAGGAATCCATCTTCAGTGCCTTGCAGTCAGTTGTTGCCTTTGCAGAATCCCCTATCTCGACTTTACTGTCTTTCTAGGGTAGTACGGTAAATGTACTCCTACTTTTTAGGGTCTTGGGGTGGAGTATCTTGGACAGCCTTAGTGTTTTCTTACACTCCCAGCGACCCTCTACACACTACACTAGGCCTGCGGTCCATTCGTGGTTCGCATTCCACTTTTGGAGTGTTTGGTTTGTGTTGCCCCTAGGCCTATTTTCTCCTATTGCATTCTATTGAGTTCTACAGTGTTTGCACTACTTTTCTAAGTGTTTTACTTACCTGATTTCGGTTTGTGTATTTTATTTACCTCCTAAGGGAGTATATCCTCTGAGATACTTTTGGCATATTGTCACTAAAATAAAGTACCTTTATTTTTAGTAACTCTGAGTATTGTGTTTCTTATGATATAGTGCTATATGATATAAGTGGTATAGTAGGAGCTTTGCATGTCTCCTAGTTCAGGCTAAGCTACTCTGCTATAGCTACCTCTATCAGCCTAAGCTGCTAGAACACTACTGATCTACTAATAAGGGATAACTGGACCTGGCACAAGGTGTAAGTACCACAAGGTACCCACTATAAGCCAGGCTAGCCTCCTACACCAACTATCAGTGCATACCCATACGTTTCACAAATGTCCCAAGAACATGTTAATAAGCATATTGTTCAGGAGGGGTTAAATGCCAAGCAGCCACGTTCCATAATAAACAGTTTCGAGTTCTCACAGGTGTGTGCACAGTGTACCCAAGGGCATCGGAGGTGGTGCTGTATATGTTAGAGAAAATGAGGCATATGTCGTGCCAGGTGTCAAAAACATTGCACCTCTCCACATAGAAGCAAGAACTATAAAAGATAGATTGTGTGCTGAAAGCCAAGGTTCAAGTGGCAGTCATGTGCTATCACTGTCAACATTGTCATGGTTAATGTGTTAGCTCACAGCAGGAGGGTGATGTAGCTTCACGTGTTAGGGTTAGTTGTCTGCCCCAGTCAAGCTTCTCCACTTATTTTTAGCAAATGTTAATGCCACCCTGGGATTAGTACAGATGCACTGTTAGAAATTAGGCCTCTGATTGGCAGAGGTGTAACCCTTCTCAAGTAGGGGCCCTAATCCTAGACAGGGTAAGTCAGTTGCACAACCTAAATTAACCTGTGCTCAACCCCTGGTAGTGTGGCACAGATCAGACAGGCTTAACCTAAGTGGCAATGTGTGCACCATACACACCCAGTAACACAATGAAAACACCACAAAAGGACTCCACACCAGTTTGGGAAAATAGAGAATATTTATCAGAGTAAAACAAGACCACAATGACAAAAAGATTAAATCCAAAATATTGCCTAGAAGTCACAAGCCGTCAACAGGTTACTTGAGGTCGCGAGGGATCAGTGCAAATCCAAAGTTCAGGCTGACATGGAGAGCAGGCCAGCTACAGATCCCACACAGGATCCACTAAAACAGTACCTTGGATGGAGCAAACCATGAACATTGAGGACAGGATGTGTCCATTCCGATCCTTGCAGTTGAGTCCTGCATCGGTGACGAACTCCATTGAAATTAATTAGATGCATTGTCTTTGAGCCGCGGAGATCATTGTCCTCAGGCCGTGCAATCTGTGGATCTAATGGTGGCGAGGAGCCTCTGCTTCAACATCAAAGGGCGACGCAGTGAATTATTACACGCACTTGAGACTATGTGTCAGTTTTTGCAGGATTTAGCTGCAGAACCCACTTCAGAGGCCCAGGACTCGAGAGGGGTACCTCAGGTAGGACTCGCAGATGGTAGAGTCCAGAAGCACCTGGGGAGTTGCAAGCAGTCATTGATGTCCCTGAGACTGTAGAAGAACAGGAGGCAAGCCAGCAAGCCCTTGGGAGCACTCTGGGTCAGCAAGATCGGTCCAGTCCTTGTCCACAGCAGGGCACAGATCATCAGGCAGCAGGGCAGCTCAGCAATGTAGAGAAGAGGCAGTCCAGGCAGAGTGCCAATCCTTACAGCACAGCAGACTTTACTCCAGAAGAGTTCTTCCCAAGTCCAGTGGTGATCTGATCTGCTAGGGTCAGAGCCCCAGTACTTATACCAAAAAGTGCCTTTGAAGTGGGAGTGACTTCAAAGCAGCTCCTTGAAGTGCACAGGTCCCCCTTCCATCTCAGTTCTGTCTCCAGACTGTCAGAAGGGGTAATCGGTCCTTTGTGTGGGAAGATACACTTCCCTATTGAAGTGTAAATGTGAGCTCCTCTCCACCCTTCCAGACCAGGAAGGCCCATCAGAAAGCAGGTTGATGCAGATGAGTCCTATGTCACACCCACCCTTCCTGTGTTTGTGGCTGTCTGGGGGAATGCACAAAGTGTAGCTGTCACCCAGCCCAGATGTGCATTTCAGGCAGGCCGCAAGGTACAGAGAGCATTAAGAGCAGAGAAATGCCCATTTTCTAGCAGTGGCATTTTTAAAATAACGCTGTTAAATCTGACTTTACTATTGAAGAGGATTTATCATTACTATTCCAACTACATGAAACATGCTTTCTGATCAGGAAATGCAGCTTAACAGTATATTAAGGAACTCCCAATGGGCCTATGAGAAAAACTCAAAAGTACATGCCCTGCCTTCTACTTACATAGCACCCTTCCCTTTGGGCTACCGAAAGCCTACTTTAGGGTTGATGTATATGTAATAGGGGGGAGTCTAAGGCTTGGTAAGGGGTTTTAAATGCCAAGTCGAAGTGGCAGTGAAAGTGCACACACAGGCTCTGCAGTGGCAGACCTGAGACATGTTTACAGGGCAACATGGGTGGGTGGCACAATCAGTGCTGCAGGGCTACTAGTAGCATTTAGTTTACAGGCCCTGGGTATATGGAATATCACTTTGCAATGGACGTACAAGTAAATTAACTATGCCAATTGTAGATACATAAACTATACCATGTTTAGGGGAGAAGCACATGCACTTTGAACTGCTCAGCAATGGTAAGGTGTTCAAAGTCCTAAGGCCAACAAAAAAATACAGCAAAAAGAGAAGGTGAAAGGCAAAACATCTGGGGGGAAGACCATCCTAAGGATGCCAGGTCTAACATGCAAATGTTATCATCCACATGGATGTGGAGGCAGGCCGAACATAGTATAGCATGCCTGATGTTTTTTGCTTGAAGGATCTTTCTTGTTTCAGTAAATGCTTTTTGTGCTACTTGCACAGCTAAGCTATAATAAAGGATAGACAGAAATGTTCATCCCTTGTTATGTCAAGCAGCCTCATTCCCTAGCTAGGAGGAGAGTAGTGTTGTGATCGCAATGGTTCAGATTCTGTGCAACGACTGGCCTGAGAGGGGCCCCAACTGGAGATCTGGAGCCTAGGGATCTGTCAGCACTCTCCACCACCTGGAGTTCAGAGAATTTCCCTTGTCCAAAAAGCTACATTATTAAGGGCTCAATTAACAGTTCAGGTGTGCCTATAATGGAGGTTTCTGTGACTTCCACTATACAGATTCATGTTTGGCTGTCACTCTCAATAAGTCCTGCTCAAGTTGGCACATTCTAGGTTTAGCATTAGAGGGTCTCATCTTAGAGAGCAGAAATCTTGACTACCTGCTTCAAAAAGAGAGTCTCCCTACTTATCTAGTCTATTCTTCATCAGGTCCATTCATGCATTTAAATGGTCAATTTTTCCACAAATCTCTTTGAGACTGCATTTTATCTCCAAGAGAACCAGTTTTATGTCTGGTTTGGCTGTGGGGATGGCTTCATCGGAGGTGCAGGCACGGGAGAAGGTGGCCTAGAGAGTGTACCTGGCTGTCACCATTGTTAGAACGGGAGCTTGCCCTCCTCTAGATCTGGTTTCCCCATTGCTGCCAGGTAATGAGGGCCTTAGGCCATAAGAGCTAGCCAGCAGTATGCTGACAGTACTCAGCCAGGAGAGTGGTCCCAGCAAGGGGCGTGCAGATCCCATACAGCGTGAGAGGCCTTAGTGGAGGCACAGGAGAACACAATTAAGGCTTTGCCTTAGTCATGTCATGAGAGGGAGCGGGCTCATGCATATGGCATAAACCTGGTGGGGCACCGCAGCATCTTTAATGACATTCAATCTCGCACATTGGTTCGGCCTGGAGAGGCATCTGAAGGAAGGAGATAAAAATTTCAGGAAAGGCTGACTCGGGTCAGGAGGGTGAAGAGAAGGGCTCAAAATGAACAATTTGTAAGCCTGTCACCTTCAAAAAGAGACTAAAAATATTCTGGCCCAGAACAATTGGTACATATGTTTGTCACAGACTATTTGTTCATTTTTCAATCTGGTTACCTGTATAGACAACTAGGTGCTAGACCACCCGTACCTCAGGCCCAATTAAAGAAGACAGAAACTAATAAATGGTGGTGGAATGTTATAACTGGTTTGCAATGCTGAGTCATCAGTTGAGTCGCCTGTATTTCCAGTTTTGACTTTTCTTCATGCAGCCATTATCTGGTCTCAGGAGAGGATACAGAGGTTTGTAGATGCTCTATTCATATTTATGGACTCCTTGTACAGGCTGTTGCCTTCCACATGGGCATGATTAGCAGCAGAGCAGGCTTACAGAGCCTTCAGGTTTTTTCACAGCAACAAAGAAGTGTGTAGCACTGTACTGAATTGTATACTTAGCTACTGTCCAGTTTATTGTCATGACTACTCCCAGTCATGCCGCTTGTGGTTTGTTTGCCCTGTTGGTATGATGATTGGATTCAGATTCCACTGACCCTTTTAGTTCTTGTTGAAGTGGTTCTTCTCAACTTGAGCAGTTGGAAGGACATCTCCACCGAGAGCAAGCTGGTAATGGGCTCCTTCACTTCACAAAACTGTATTAAGTTTACTGAATACTTGCCTGAATCTTCTCTTTACATTCAGTGATGAGTTTCTGTTGCCGGAGCCCACCAACAATTTTGAGACTTGCAGTCGTTTCCCGTTTTGTTGAGTTGCCTTGTTGGATTGCTGCCTTTCCTGCTTCTGATGTAGCTATTACAGGCAGTCCTGTTTCGCAGCTGCCTTTGGTGCCCAGCTGCTGATACAGAACTGTGGCTATCCTTGCTGCCAGTTTCTGTTACTCCTGTGTGTTTCTTCCACTATCTGGCAGAAAGGCCAGTTCTTGTACAGTGTGACAATGCACTGGTTTTTCAATATTTTCTTCACAAATGTTCTAATAGCATCAGCGTTGAGAACAAATATACAATTAAAACATACCCATTTACAAAAGTAGGTTACAGGTAAAATCATAAACTTTTTTGAATTTCAAAAGGTCCTGCAAATTCAAGGGCTACTTTTTGCCATTACTCCTAAAGTAATTGAACCATGTTTAGGAGAGTCTCATGTGTTCTCCAGTGCTTGTCTGACAATAATCATATTGTGCACCCATCAACAAAACTAGATCTGTGTTATTCTATGGAAGGCCACCAATGGTATTGTTTTACATTTTTCCAAGTTTTAATAATTCCTAGATGATCATTGTGTGCTTCTCTAATTAATGACGGATGAAGAGGGAATACACACATCATGCCAGAGAACACCATTCAAAATGGATAGTTCATTAGCCACTTGCACAAAACACCTGAGAGATGACTCAACATTTATTTCTGTAAGCCATCCCTCCTTAATGTACCAAAACTCATACTGGAGCATAGGATCCTCTTTGGATGCCTCTGACCATTGTTTGTGAGAGATTACACCTTTCTTATCAATAATGTCCTCCACAAGAGCCAAAACACATTCATCTTCCTCATACTGTGCTTCAGCATCATCATCAACAAGTAACCTGGAGATGCAATCTGCACTGATGTGCTCTGGTGTGCTCTTTCTTGTTGGTGATTTGAGATAAAATGGCTCCTAGACCAACCTGACTGGCATCAACTGTAGCAAGACATTTCCTACCAGCAACATATGCTGATAAAGCTTGTTCAGCAACTATGGGGTGTTTGATTTTCTTACATGCATACTTTCACCCTTTCTGAACAAATTGCACTACTGACTGAACAATATACACATAACACAGCATAAAGGGTGAATAATACTCAATTAAAGACACAAAGGAACAAAGAGTATCCTTGTCCCAAGGGGGTTCAGCTTCCTGAATTACTTTGAATAATGAAAATCTGTGATTTTAACCATTAATACTGATGGAATGACCCAAATAATTAAGTTCTTGAGACAAGGATTGGCACTTGTCACATCGGAGAGAGATACCATATTTTTTTAAGATGGTAAGTACCTTCTCTAAGATCAAATTGTATTCCTGAGTGTCAGAACCTCTCTCAGAAGGCTACAGGGCATGCTGGTGTTACTGGGGCCAACCGTGGGGACTGAGGCTTTTAACTCCTGATGTCCAGGGGCCCAACCTCCTATGAATCCTGAGCAACTGGGCCAAGTACCCACTCTGCACTTGACTCTTAGTGTTAGACATGAACAAGCAGTCTACAACTCCCTCAGGGGAGAGGTGTGGATACAGACTAGACTCACAACTCAAGGGGCATGTGGCTATAGCAATAAATCAGTGTCCAGCCAAATACCTATTTTTGTTTTTTAAAAGTATTTTATTTCTAACTCTACTCATGCAAAGAAAGGTTGTGACATTTAGAGACAACAACACATTTCCCTCTGAGGTTGGGGATGTAGTGCTTCTACAGCAAATCCCTGCCCCACGTTCCTCATACAATGTGCTTGGGGTATCCCCATTCACTGTTGGCTGTATCCAAGGAATGTTCGCTAGCAGAGTCCACTCTGAATCTTAGAAAATAGTCAACTGTGTCTTGTTGCCTCTTAGCCCTTAGCAGCGATTCCCTTAGGGCCCAGTAGGCCCATACTCAGCCTTATCCAATACATCAGAGGGAAGCGTGCAGCGTCTTGGAGGGTCCCCTACCTGTGGGCACTCCAACAGCTCCTGTCCTGTTCACACCTGGATGTCAGCCAAAGTAATATGTGCATCAAAAGGTTAATTCTTTATCAGCCCCATCTCCTTCCTGAAATGTATCCAGGCCCCTTCCTTTTGATATCTCACTAAATTGAAGATCACCCTTTGAAGTGTAAGGGGAAGTCTCTCTTTCTCCCTTCCCCAGCAACTCACAGGAACGCACCAATACACAAATCTGTCTGAAGGATTCCTCTACATCCTCAAGCCTTCACCAGGCAGATCTGAGCTTCCCAAAATAGAACCTAGGGTCCTCTAAGTAATGTACCATTACAGGCACACTTTCACTCAGTGTATGTTCACAGCACATACACCATCCATCACAGTTATCTCAATGTATTGAGCCACCGCATACACACATACCTTCAGCACACACCTTCACCATGTTTGCACTGCTCAGTTCTGTAGCCTCTTTGCATTGTGCCACTTTCAGGCACAAATATACCCAGGGTATATATTCACCATGTAGATTCTGCACAACACTACACTCTTCATGTGCTGTGCTACTTGCAGGAATAAATACATACAGTAAATGCATTCACTATGCACACACTGCATAGAACTATGTTTCTCATGTTTGGCCCTCCTTACAGTGAAACAAACATCCAGTACATGCACCTACCATGCATACAGTGCACAGTATTGTCTAACCCAGTATTACAGCCTTCTCAGGCACACATACCAAAATTGCAGATTCTGCACCCTTGTACTGCGCAGCACTTCATATCTAAGGGGTTTTGTGGGGTTAAGCGCAAAGCAGTCAAACTTTAAAAACTTCAGTGACAGGTTTAAAAGGCCCTCTTCCTTCTCATCACTACACGGTCAGCTGCCACCCCCACATTCGTGCTTCTTAACTCCTGTTTATACTTCTGGTAGAGGCCATAACCTTACACCACTATGAAGGTAGTGCTTTGGGTGCCCGTCCCTGCTCAACCGGACCACAGTTGGTGAAACAGGCCTGTGTCATGGTGCACACGCATGATCTGTGTTTGCCCATGACAACAAAAATCAGCTTTAGGGATCCAAACAAGAGTATAGTTAGGCTTGCAGGGGTACATGTGTATTACAATGCAGAGGACTTTTCCATGCCAATACTAAACATTACTGGTGAAAATCAGCACATCATCGAGAAATGCCTGAACACTCTCAATGCCGGTAAGATTGGTATTCATCAACTTCTGGAACATGCTGGCCGCAGGGGTCAAGCGGAAGGGAAGCCTTCAGCACTGGCATGCCCCAAAGTATGTTATGAAAGTAGTTAACTTCTGCTGGCCATTATCAAAGGGAACCTGGTGATAAGCAGATCTGAGATTAAGTAGTGTAAAGAAATTTAGATTCACCAATATTAGCCAGCAACCCATGAACCTTGGACGGGAGATGACAGTCAAACAATCTGTTTTATTAAGGGTGCCAAGATATGGGCACAGATACATTTTTCCTGACTTCTTGCACACATTGACAATAGGAAATTCAGATGAATTAATGAGTAAAATCGTGCCCTCATTGACCAAATTGCCCAATAACTTTTTAAGTTCTGTACTAACGCTTAGTGGCACAGGCCTAACTTTGTGGACAAGTATAGCATTTTTCTTGAGTTTAATTTTGTGAAAATATTTGTTTATGAAAGCTATATCGCATTAATAATTTCTGGGAATCTGTTAATAATGTGAGTGAAGAATCAGTGTCTTTGGTATCAATAAGGAGGACTGGTAGTTTGGCAATTCTAACCAGGGAATCAGCACCTGGTACTAACATGGGACCCCACTTGGCTAAGTCCAGCAAAACTACAATACTTCTGCTCTTAACTGCAGCATAACCCTTGGTAACAGTATGTCTTCCAAGATGTGGTTTTGTCCACAAAATAGCCAAGCATGATGATATCTTGATCACTGAATGCCTTCCAATGGACATCAGAGATATGAAATTTGATATCTGGAACCCAATGTTCATGAAACAAGGTGTCAGCAACAATAGTAATAGGAGCACCAGAATCATCCATCATAATGAGTTATGACAGAACCTAAAGTTTCCTCACAGCATGGATTATTTACTTTATTTACCAATTCAAAATCCAATTCTACAGTCAAAACCATATTGGAAGGGTCTATGGCAGAGTCACCCTGCCCCAATTCGACACTGTTCACTTTCAGTGAAGTCTACCACTATTACAAACCTGTGGAAATGCCCCACCCTTTTGTTGCACATTCTTTGTGCAAGACAATTAGGATTATAGACAACCCCATCACACAGAGGCACACAACACCATCACCCACACAACATCCACGCACCAAACACCACACACCACTACACATCACCACACTCATCACCATATACACCACCCCACACATCACACACACCACCCCATGTCACACCAAAGACACCCCGCTTCTCTGAGGAGGAGCTCAGGGTCATGGTGGAGGAAATCATCCGGGTAGAGCCACAGCTATTTGGCTCACAGGTACAGCACACATCAATAGCCAGGAAGATGGAGCTATGGCACAGAACAGTGGACAGGGTCAACGCCGTGGGACAGCACCCAAGAAATAGGGAGGACATCATGAAGAGGTGGAACGACCTACGGGGGAAGGTGTGTTCAACGGTCTCCAGACACAACATCGCGGTGCAGCGGACTGGCGGCGGACCCCCACCTCCTTCCCCACAACTAACAACATGGGAGGAGCAAGTCTTGACCATCATGCATCCTGAGGGCCTCGGAGGAGTCAGTGGAGGATGGGACACTGGTAAGTCAAATCTTAACTATCATATCCCCCACCCTACCTGCATGCTCTCACACACCCCCACCCTCACACCCTCCCCTATCACTCCAACTCCTCACTAATGTACTAATAACACAAACCACACATCCCAACACCAAGCCCTGCATGACACAACTAAGCATGGACACCCCTCACTAAAGCATGCTCACTGCACATACCCAGAACAACCCCCAAACCATCATCACACAAGCCCCCACACAGGAATGCTTGCACTGGGGTACACAAACACCCACCCATTGCACAACATCACACACACATGCAATAATCATGCTCTTATGCCCCTGCAGGAACCCGAAGGACCGTCACCACACCAGACGGTCCAGACAACACCACTCCACCCCCAGAAGAGGCCCACAGTGACGATAGCAGCTCTGCCCTACTGGATCCTGATGACCAGCCCGAACCATCGTGGGCCTCGGGACAGTCGGTTCCCCTTGCACAGGCACAGCCCAACACAGACCTTCCACCCTCTGGTAACACCAGCACAGCACCCACCCAGCGGGCCCAAACCTCCCTACCCAGGACAGGTCAATCAGCGGTGTGTCCACCACTACAAGGAACCCAGGATAACCCACCACCCCAACAACAACAGGGACCTGGGGGCAGTGGTAGTGGGCACACGGTCCAGGGGACAGAGGCACAGGAACACAGGGGAACTGGGAGGGCTGCTGTGCGACAGGGGGCCGACAGGCCAAGGGAACCCACTCTCCACGAGGCCCTCTCCTCCATCATGGGAGCCTACCACCACTCCCAGGAGACGATGGCCACGGTCCTGGCTAAGTTTCAGGAGACCCTGCGCCTGCAGGAGGAACAATATTTGGGGTTCAGGGAGGAGCTCAGGATCATCAGCTCTGCCTTGGGCACCATCGTAGGGGTGCTGAAGGACATACAGCAGACCATGAGGGACACCATGGCACTCCAAAGGGCCCCTGACACTAGCCAGGACGATGAACTGCCCACCACCTCCGCCGGCGCTAGTGGACAGGACGCCTGACACAGGACCAACACACCAGCACCCCACCCCCTGCAGACGGACAACCACCACGCAAGCGGTCCCTGAGATCCAGGAACAGGACAGAGCAAGATGGCAAGACCCCCGCCAGGAAATGAGACCACCCTGTTTGTCCTCCCACTGTACCACCTTGTTACCCTGTCCATGCTTAAACTGCCCCAGCTCCACTTCCTATGCCCAGATGGGCAGTGCACCTGTGAGACTAATAGACTGGACCCTGCCATGGACATTCCTCCACCATCACCCATCACCATTTTACCACCCCCTCCAATAATTAGCACTTCAATAAACACCCTTGAAACACAAAACAATCTGGAGTCAGTCTGTGATTTAGTAAATATGTATTATCAATGACAGTGTGATAATGCGTTTCCCATTGTAAGGCTAACATACCTATGTCACACATCACAAGTCCTTGAAGGATGCAAGCAGATGACACATTGGTAACCACACCTGTGAAACCGTAATGGAAAGGTACAACTCTGTTACCAAATAGTGATTGAAATCGACAAACAGGATAGAGGTAGACGTGGGAAAGTTAATGTAATGTTAAACATGAAAATGTTCTCACCTGTGTGTCACTGGAAATATTGCTGTGTGACTGACTCCCTGTTGTCGTTGTCTTCTTCCTCAGCTTCCTCCTCATCACTGTCCACAGGCTCCACAGGCTCCACAGCTGCAACAACACCGTCATCTGGATCATCCTCCTGCAGAAAAGGCACCTGGCGTCGCAAACCCAAATTATGGAGCATGGAGCAGGCGATGATGATCTCGCACACCTTCTTCGGTGAGTAGAATAGGGATCCACCTGTCATATGGAGGCACCTGAACCTGGCCTTCAGGAGGCCAAAGGTGCGTTCGATCACCCTCCTAGTCCGCCCATGGGCCTCATTGTAGCGTTCCTCTGCCCTCATCCTGGGATTCCTCACTGGGGACAATAGCCAGGAAAGGTTGGGGTAACCAGAGTCCCCCAATAGCCATACACGGTGCCTCTGGAGTTGGCCCATCATATCAGGAATGCTGCTATTTCGCAGGATGTAGGCGTCATGCACTGAGCCAGGGAACATAGCATTTACCTGCGAGATGGACTGGTCTGCCAAACAAACCATCTGGACATTCATTGAATGATAACTCTTCCTGTTCCTGTCCACCTGTTCACTCCTGTGGGGGGGGACCAGAGCTACATGGGTCCCATCAATGGCACCTATGACGTTGGGGATATGTCCAAGGGCAGAGAAGTCACCTTTCACTGTAGGCAAATCTGCCACCTCAGGGAAAATGATGTATCTCCTTACGTGTTTCTGCAGGGCAGACAGCACTCTGGACAACACGTTGGAAAACATAGGCTGGGACATCCCTGATGTCATGGCCACTGTTGTCTGAAAAGACCCACTTTCAAGGAAATGGAGCACTGACAGCACCTGCACGTCAGGGGGGATTCCAGTCAGATGGCGGATTGGTGACATCAGGTCTGGCTCCAACTGGGTACATAGTTCCTGGATTGTGGCACGGTCAAACCGGTAGGTGACGATGACATGTCGCTCTTCCATTGTTAACAGGTCCACCCGCGGTCGGTACACCGGAGGATTTCGCCATCTTCTCAACTGTCCCTACGAAGGACAACATCGAAGAATCAGTCATTATTCCTCAAGGTATGTACCCACAGCTACACACAAGACTACACCACTCACAGAACCCTTCCTGTATGTGTGTTCAGTGTAGGCTTAGCTATGTGTGACGCAGAGGTAAATTAATCCATGTGGGCCCCTGAAATGGCGGCTGCCTGATCTCTAAACTGGGACAATGGGATTGTGGGGTAACTGCGCTGGCGTTGCACACCGTCGCGGTAGGCGTTCGTAGACCGCGGCGCAATGCTGCATTGGTTAACTTTGGACCCTATGGGTCCCAGGAGCCAATGAACAGGTGCGCCGGCGGTGATGATGCGCACCGCCGCGGACGTCACCGCCATTTTCTATCTGTTCAATCACTAGATACCGGACCTTCGACAGGAGAGGACCTACACTGCAAATGCTGCTGTGACCTCGGTCTGGAAGCGACGATGGCTGCTGCGTCTGGGGAAAGGGCCCCTGCCTTCACTGCACAGGAGTTGGAGAAACTGGTAGACGGGATCCTCCCACAGTACACGCTACTCTACGGTCCTCCAGACCAACAGGTTAGTACACAGGGAGCACGTGGTATGGGCTAGGCCTGGGTGGAGAGGGCTGGTTGGAAGAGGGAAGGGGGCAGAGTTCATAGTACATTAATGCATGGGAAAGAATGGGTCACATGGCCAGAGTAGGGAGGGGGCCACTCACAATGACGTGCAGTTGTTAATGACTGTTCCTCTTTCCTTGTGCATGTCATGTAGGTCAGCGCCCACCAGAAGAGGGACATTTGGCGTGCCATCGCCAAGGAGGTCCGGACCCTGGGGGCCCACCAGAGACAGGGCACCCACTGCCGTAAGAGATGGGAGGACATTCGCCACTGCAGCAAGAAGACGGCGGAGGCTCAGCTGGGGATGGCCTCCCAACGTGGGAGGGGTGCCCGTCGCAACATGACCCCCCTGATGTTCCGGATCCTGGCGGTGGCCTACCCTGAGTTGGATGGGCGCTTGAGGGCATCACAGCAGACACAAGGGGGTGAGTACACTCTCATTCTGCGGACTTGCCGTGCAGTGGAGGTGTCTGGGTGGCGAAGGTGGGCAGTGGGTGTCCCTAGGCCAGGGCGAGTTCGGTAGGCAAGGCCCCTCCATAATGTAGGCCATGTGGCACTCTACCCCACCTCAGCAGAGTGCCAAGTCGAGGTATAGTTGCCCCTGTGGCATCCATGTGCGCAGATGTCCACCATTGCCATGTAGGCCATATCCCAGGAATTGCATGTGCAGAGGGCAGGAGCACGGCGTAATGCAGGGGGCTGCTGTGTCTGTCTTGTCCGCCAACGGTAGCGGTATGCCATGCACTAAAACTCTCTTTCTTCTGTCTCCCCCCCTTTTTCAGGTCTCCCTGTCCTTTTGTACATCAGCATCATCAGGCGGAGGTACAGTGGCACTGGAGCACGAGGGAGCTGCATCCCACATGGCCATGGAGGGCCACACCACGGACTCTGAATGCACCAGTGGGACGGAGGGCGAGGGGAGCTTCACGTCGGCCACCGGATCACCAAGCAGCGACACGGACTCGTCCGCCGATGGGGGCTCCCTTGTGGTGGCAGCACCATCTGTGCGCCCCACTTCTACAGGTACAGCCGCCACCTCCCCTACCAGCACCGCCCTCCCAGCAGCCCCTCAGCATTCGCCCCGTGCCCGCTCACCCAGGAGGGTGGGCATCACCTTCGCCCCAGGCACCTCAGGCCCTGCCCCAGTCACCCCTGCTGCCCTCAGTGAGGAGGCCATTGACCTCCTCAGGTCACTCACTGTTGGACAGTCTACCATTGTGAATGCCATCCAGGGTGTAGAACAAGAGTTGCAACACGGTAATGCATTCCTGGAGGGCATTCATTCTGGTCAGGCTGTCCTTCAGCGAACCCTGCAATCTCTGGCCTCAGCACTGATGGCAGCCATTGTCCCTGTTTCTAGCCTCCCCCCTCCAACCTCCTCCACCCAGACCCAATCTCCTGTACCCCAGCCCATCCCAAGCACACCTACAGACCAGCATGCACACAAGTCAGCACACACAGGTAGCTCAAGCAAACATAGGCACCACACAACCCACAGGCACTCACGCAAGCCTCACCCATGTACAGACACAGCAACATCCACTGCCTCCACTGTGTCCCCCTCCTCCCTCCCAGTCTCGTCTACACACACACCTGCATATACCACATCTACAGGCACCATGAATCGCACAAGGAGACCCAGCACCACAAGCCGCTCACCTGCACTCACCACCTCCACTCCCATTTACACGTCCCCTGTGTCCTCTCCCAGTGTATCTGTGACGCCCCCTCCCAAAGTACACAAACGCCGCCAATCACTCACCCAACATCCATCCACCTCACGACAGCCTCCAGTACCTGCACCTGCACCCAAAACACCTAAAGTGACACCTCCGGCAACCACCTCCTCTTCCTCCACTCCCAGGCCCCCTCCAGCTACCCATCCCAGTGTTCATCAGAAACTGTCCTTCTGTAAAGTTGACCTTTTTGCCCCACCCCCCCTCCAATTCATCAGTCCCATCGTAGCACCTCAGCCAAAAAGCCTCCAATACCAGTGATGCCTGTTCAAGGTTTGTGGAGTGCACCGGCCACCAGGGCAGGCAGTCTGACCCGGAGCCAAGGCACTGGCAGCCCACCCCCTGTAAAGGCTCTAAAATTGGAGAGTGGACAACGGGACCGTGTGAAGACTCCTGGTGGGAAAACAACTCACATGGGTTCCAAGGGGATTGGAGAATCAGCTGTGACTCCACCAAAGGTGGGGAAGGGCCAGAGGAAGTCTGCCCAGCCTGTTGTGAGTGTCACCGCGGAGAAGTGCGCCATCATTTCCGGCGGTCGAGACACAACCGCCAGCACCGTCGTCACTGGTCCAGAGACCACCGCCAGAGTCACTGCCCAGGAGGGCCCAAGTATCGTCACTGGTCAGGAGACCACCGCCGGAGTCACAGACCAGGAGGGCCCAAGTATCGTCACTGGTCAGGAGACCACGCCGGAGTCACAGCCCAGGAGGGCCCAAGTATCGTCACTGGTCAGGAGACCACCGTCGGAGTCATAGCCCAGGAGGGCCCCGGCTGCCACAGCCCAGGTGGGCTATGATGGAACATCATTCCACACACCAATGCCCAGTGTAGGGAACGTCATGCCACACACCAATGTCCGTACCAGAACCGCCATGGCAAAGCACCGCTGAACAGTCCTGAACCGCAATGTCGAAGCACCGCTGAACAGGGCAAAGACCGCCATGGCAAAGCACCGCTGAACAGGGCAAGCACCGGGTAGGAATGAATACACCGCCACATCAGGCATCCTTATCCCATGTGCAGCTGGGACAGTGACAGGACAGGAACTTTCACGGGGAGACTCATCCAGTCTGGGCACCAGTCCCCCTCCAGAACCAGTGGAGACCTGCATCCACTCTGTCTGTCCTGCACAGGATGAAGCACCCTGGGCACCAGTCCCCCCCAGTACCAGTGGAGACCTGCATCTACTTGAGAGACTGTGGCTTTGCACTCCCCAGGATGGCACAGTGGGCACCCCACCCACTTGAGACACTTGAAAGACTGTGGCTTTGCACTCCCCAGGATGGCACAGTGGGCAAGCCACCCACTGTAGAGACTTGTGAGACTGTGGCTTTGCACTCCCCAGGATGGCACAGTGGGCACCCCACCCACTGTAGAGACTTGAGAGACTGTGGCTTTGCACTTCCCAGGATGGCACAGTGGGCACCCCACCCACTTGAGAGACTTGAAAGTCTGTGGCTTTGCACTCCCCAGGATGGCACAGTGGGCAAGCCACCCACTGTAGAGACTTGATAGACTGTGGCTTTGCACTCCCCAGGATACATAAATGGGCATGGAGCCCCGTCGTGGATCTGGCTTTGCAGTCATCCGGCTGAGGTGCCCCCCCTTCCCTTCCCCCTGAGGTGCCTGTAGTATTTCTATCTGATACCCCGGCAGTGTTCTCTCCGATTGTGGTCAGGTATCCTTTGTGGGCCTCGCCCATGCATTTTTGGACTGTTGGTCAACGGACATTGTTGTGTACATATCTGCACTACTTCTCGTACTGTATATTATTATGACTGATTTTCATATACTGTATATCTGTATATTTTTGTATGACATGTATATTGCCACATTACAATGTTTGACCGAATTTCGCTTTGTCTTTTCATTCTTCCGGGGAGATTGTAGGTTGTTACTGTGATTTTTGTGAATGCATTGTTGTGTATGTTGTATTATGCGAGGTTGGGGGTGGGGGTGGGGGTGTTTGGTGGGTGTCCCCCTAACTTTTGCCTCCCCCCTCCCCCATGTCGTAGGTGCAGTACTCACCGTTGTCTTCGGCGCCTACGTACATGATGGTCGTAGAGGAGCAGAAACACAAGGGCAGGGAGTATTTGGAGTTCCGGGTCCATGGAGTCCTCGTGCCTCGTGGGATGTGTTCAGGTGAGCGTTTTCCCATTGCCAAAGCTGTTTCCGCCGTGTTTTTATCCACAGTGAAACCGCCCCGGAAAAGGTGGCGGATTAGCGGGTTGTGATACTATGGGCGGTACATTGTCTTCCGCCTGTCTGTTGGCGGTGACCGCCGCGCTGCTTGTCTGTACCGCCGTGGCGGGCGGTGTGTTAAAGTGGCTGTCTTTGTTGGCGGTTTCCACCACGGTCATAATTCCAATTTATTTACTGCCGGCCTGTTGGCGGTTTTACCGCCGCTTTAACACCGTCCGCCAGGGTTGTAATGACCCCCTTGGTTTGGTGTTGACTAGACTTATAGCTCTTATCCTTAACAAAATGGCATCAACATTGAGAGAAACATTAATGCCATTAATTAAAAATGGGAAAGAAGTACTTGTGAAATGAGGCTTGAAATAATTGAGTGTTCAATGCTCTTGGTAATATCAATAACCTACATCAATGAGTGTTTTTGGCAGCCCAGGAGATGTTCCTGTGTTTCCCTGAGAAACTGTAACATTGTAAACCTTGAGTTGTAAACAAGTTTATCATGGATACACATGCCAAATGAAGATCTAAAATTACATGTAGAAGCTGAAAGTTGTGGGCTTATTTGCAATTCACTCCAATAAATCACATTATGTTTACTGAATACTCACCTGGATCTTTTGTTTACAAGCTCTCAGCATCATGTTTAGAAATCATCTTGAACTACAGGGTATATACTCAAGTCCAGGTCCAAAGAATTTCAGTTACATACAAGTTAGCTCTAGATTCTAGGCTGTGTGCCGGGCAGTTGGATAGCCACTTCTGCTACAGTCAAAGCTACTTTGCAGTTTTAAAATCCCACCATTTATGCTGGGGCATAGATGAGATGCTCAAGATGAGCATGGCAAAAACAAGTGGAGATTGGTTTGCACTCTTTGGGTAGCATTCACCCTCAATCTTTCAAATGCCATTCTTATTCTAAAGTAAATGTTCACGAATAATGAAGACTTTACCCTAACAAGTGCACCAGCAACACTCATAAACCTGCTACTATACATACTCGTTCTAATGTTTCTGAAAGGAACATCAGTACTGCTGTATTTAAAAAAAGTCTATACACAAACAGGCTTCTATCCAGTCCCAGTGCTCTGGACTTAATTTAGTTTGGGGGTACGGTGTATGTGGGCAACTCACCCGGATGCTTCTATTCACACTAAACCACGAGTAAGTTGACACCGGCAACGGTCTGTGATGGATGGTTCAAGATGAACTACTTCCATGGGGCTCACCAAATGCGAAGACAAATTCAAGTTGAAAAAGTTAGGTCTGGTGTGAGAGTGGCCTGTGAATTCTCAGGGCAACATAGGTGAGGGAAGATGAATGTTCACATTGTACACACTGAGCTTCTTGTGATTTGTATGACTGAGGGCAACAAAGTCAGCACACATCATAAATAAATACCAGTTCCTTCACCGAATGGTATACCTATTTGTTAGACCTGGCACCCTTAGGGTGGTCTTACCTCAGACTTTTTGCCTTTCCCCTCCTGTGTTTGCTGTTTCTTTTTGTCGCTGTTTTGGACTCTGAGCACTTTACCACTGTTAACTAGTGCTAAAGTGCATGTGCTTCTCCCCTAAACATGATAACATTGGTGTATCCACAATTAGCATATTTATTTACTTTATTTTTAAGTCCCTTGTTAAGTGATATCATATGCCCAGGGCCTATAAATTCAATGCTACCAGTGAGCCTGCAACACTGATCGTGTGACCCACTCAAGTAGCCCTTTAAACATGTCTCAAGCCTGCTATTGCAGAGCCTGTGTCTGCAGTTTCACTGACACCTCAACTAATCATTTAAAACCTCTTGTCAAGCCCTAAACTCCCCTCTTTTACATTACATATGTCATCCTTAAGGTAGGCCCTAGATAGCTCATGGGGCAGGGTGCTATGTAAGTAAAAGGCAGGCTATGTACTTTTAAGTTTTACATGTCCTGGTAATGAAAAACTCCCAAAGTCGTTTTTCATTACTGTGAGGCCTACTCCTCTAAGAGGCCAGGATTGGGAATTCCTTAATAAAATTTTAAGTTGCATTTCCTAATCAGAAAGGAGTATCTACATCATGTTTCATATCATTGGAATGGTAATGATAAATCCTCTATACTGGTGGAGTTGTATTAATCATGACTATTTTAGAAATGCCACTTTTACAAAGGGGGCATGTCTCTGTTCTCATTGCTCTGAGTGCCTGACAGCCTGTCTCTAATTCACATCTGGACTTGGCTGGGTGAAAGCTACATTTGTGCATTCTCTCCAGATAGCCAACACACAGGCCACTCAAATGCATTTACATTCTTATGCATACTGGAGGGTCTTCCTCGGCAGGGAGGATGGGAATGCCTCACAGTTATACTTCAAAGGGTAGTGACCCAAGCCACACACAAAGAGCTGATTACCCCCAACTGATAGTCTGGAACAAGGTCTGGGATGAAAGGACACTGGTGCATTTCAAGGAGCTGCTTTGAAGCTATCCCCTCTTCAAAGCAACTTTTTGGTACAAGAACTTTACAGTCTAAGCTGAGCATGCTGAATGGTCATCTTGCTCTAACTGCAGAGAGCGCATTTCAAAATAGACCGGCATCAGCTTTCCTGACGATGCAACTTCCAGCATGTGTTTTGTTTGTGATTATCATCACCTCTGCCAGCACTTCCAGCCCACAGCGCATCCCTCAAGCATTATGTTGCCTTGGTGACCAGGGACGCGCCCTTCATCTGCGTTTCTGATGCTCATCAGTCCGGCTCGCCCCCAGGAGCAGCAAGGAGTATTCATCTATGACATCTTCGATGCCCGGCATCTATGTCACCCCTGTCCTGGGCTTGCCGACTTCAGCGCTCCCTTCCAGTGAGTTACTGTGGTCTGTCAGCCGGATCCACAATGTCTATTTTTTGTGCTGCACGCTTATAAGTGGCAGAGCTCCCCTGCACCATTCGGTTCCAAGGGAGAGCAGCACAACATTCACTCAGCTGCCTGTTGAGAACTGTCCTACTCAGGAGTCTTTGTGGAATCCTATCTAAAAAGTCCACTGCTTGCATCAGTGACATTTTTGTGTTACGGCCTGTGATTGCAGTAGCACTGTGTTTACATGTACGGATTCTAAGACTTAACTTGAACATTTTATCTTGTAACCTGTGATTTCAGTAACACTGTGTTTACCTGTATGCATTCTAAGTCCTAACTTGAAAAGTATTTATTGCATTTATATTGTTTTGGTCATATCTGACTGTTATTATAAACAGTTACCTTTATAACCCTTTGTGGAGTCTTTTTGTGGTGTATTCAGTGTTTTACTGTGTTTGTGTGTTGCACAAATACTTTACACATTGCCTCCTCTGATATGCCTGTCTGCTGTATGCCAAGCTATAAGAGGGTGAGCACAGGTTATCTCAGTTGTGTATCTAGCTTAACCTGCCTAGAATGGTGGGTTTTGTTCTGTCTGGCATAGGTTCATACCCAAGCCAACCAGAAGCACCATTTCTAATACTGGTGATGAGTGGGATAGGACTTGTGTTTGTGCAATACCACATAGTATCTCAGTGTTCACTGCAAGTCTGCATTAAGCCCAGTTCAACCCTATTCCTCCATATTGGCAGCATTTTTGTCTGTCTTGTACTAATTAGCAGTTTAATTTTCAATTCTTCCTGATCTGACATCTTTTGATTTTTACAAAGTCCTTTTGCCCAACTCCCTTTTTCTCTGCAATGTCTATGGTCCTGCGTGGCAATATGGACTTCAAGTTGGCCAGCCTGGAAACCTACACCGTGTCCCAACTCAAGGGGTTCTGTCAGGAGAGAGAGGTGTTTCACAAGAGAATTACCAAGAAGGCAGAGCTTCAGAAAACCTTGAGAGCATGGGCAGAAGTCCACCCAAAGGAGAAGTGGATGATGAGGGATCTGTGTCTGAGGATGGATCAGAGCAGGACCTGACAGAAGATCCTGTCATGCAGCCTACGGAGGCGGGGAGTAATCTTCTCCCAGGACTGAAAGTTCACTCTATAGCATGTCCACAGAGGAGCTAATGTACAGGAAGAAGGAAAGGAAATGCCAGCTAGAGCTTGCCAAGAGGGAGAAGGACAAGAACCAGAACCTTGCTAAGCTTGAAAAGGAGCAAGGTCTTGAGGAGAATGGGCTGGCTATTGAGGAAAGGAAGATCGCCCGGGAGCTAAGCCTCAGAAAGCTGGATATTACAGCCTTCCAAGTGAGGTCCAGCTGCAACAGCAATGGTGTCAGCATACATGAAGTGTCTACTGGTGAGTCTAGGCTCAGGATACCCAAAGATGTGGTGCCCTGTTATGTGGTGGGGGATGACATAGACAAATGATTTGCAGTCTCTGAAGTGCCTCTGAGAGTGCACAAGTTCCCAGAAGAGTTCTGAGGTGGTTGCATAATGGAGGTGTATGTCCACAGTGGGGTGGGACACACTCCTCACACTAGAGGTAAATGATCAAACATACCACACTGGAATGAAGGCCATCCTAGTCAACAAGTTTGGACGAGGTAAATGCTCAGATTTAGGGGCAGCCAAAAGATCTCATCACAAACATGGGAGGAGTTCTTGGATTATGTCAGTAAGACACTAAACAGCTGGGTGAGGGGCCACAAGGTTGATAGCTATTCAGAGCTGTGCCATCTGATTTTAAAGGAGCACATGCTTGATACTTGTTTTCCAGGGCACCTGGTTGATAGTAAGCTTACTGAGTCGGCAGGCATTTGGGTAAGTCCAGAGTGTCAAAGAAAGTATCTTGGGGTACTTCTAAAAGGGTGGTTGGGGTTACCAATAGAAGAAAGAGTGGTGAGATAAAAAGAAAAAGTTCTCCAAAGGCCCCCAAAGCAACTCCCAGGGGAAAGGGTGTGGTTCTCATTCCAGTCTGGCCACCAGAAGCAAAACTACCCTAACAAGTCAGAAGCCCAAAACTCCCAAGTGCTATAAGTGTCCAAAATTAGCACGCCCTCCCACTGAAGGTAAGAACCCAGGGGTGGCTAGTATAGTGCTGGTGGAGGAGGAGTTTTTCCCAGGTATTGGGGGGTAATGGAGTTAGCCTAGTGTTCCTAGGTGACAGTAAGAAGGTTCATAAGATCCAAGTGTCATCAAATACCACCAAGTATATGCAATGGGTCACTATCAATGGCAAGATGTTGAGGCTCTGAGGGACACAGGCACCAGTATGACTATGGTAAGGAGTCAGCTGGCATCCCCAGAGCAGGTGATTCCCCATGCATTCTGCCAAGTTGTGGTAGCTGACAACAGAGCAGGTCAATATCCTGTGGCCCTTGTTACATTTGAGTGGGGGGGGTCAGGACTTCTGATGGTTGCTGTGAGCCCTGCCATGCCTGTGGACTATCAGTGGAGTAAGGATCTTGAGGTCTCTATCTGGAAGGAATTGGAACCTCAAGGCTCATGTGGAGATGTTGGGGTTACCTGATTTGATATTTGTAACAACAAGGTCCATGGCTGCTTAGGAGGGCAGTTAAGAAGGGCTAGAGCCTGAACAATGGCCCAGCCAGCTGCTAAAAAGGGGCAAGGCAGAGCTTGGGAAATGAGCCCCTGAGTGTACCCCCAGTGAGATGGATGAAATGCCTGTTGTGGCCGCTCTGGAGTCCACTGAGGAGAGCACTGTTCAACTTGGGGACCTACCTACACCTGCTGATTGGCATGTAAAAGAAGGACCCACCAAGAAGGAGTTCTGTAGGGCAAAGAGAGAGTGTTCAACTCTTGAGGGCATGAGAAAACAGGCCAAAGCCCAAGCAGCAGGTGATGTTTCTGGGAGGTATCACATTTACTGGGAGGAAAACCTCCTTGACAGTGAGGCTAAGCTTCCAGTCTAAGGGCCATGATGGTCCCCCAATGCTACAGAGCCTTCCTACTGGAGCTGGTTCACAGGATTCCCCTGGCAGGACACTTTTGGTCAAGACAAGGCCTCTGTATCATGCCTGTGCACCACTTTCATGGGCCTAAGATCAGGACTTCCTTAGACATGTTCTGCAGGATCTGTGTGATCTGCTGGGCCAGTGAGAACACAGGGAAAAAAGGTAAAAGCTCCCCTGGAACTACTGCTTGTTGATAGCCCCCAATTTGAAATGGTGGGCGTTGACATTGTTGAGCCTATGGATCCCCTGACTATTTCTGGACACAGGTTTATCCTATCTCTGGTGGATCATGCCACAGGCCGTCCCTCTGAGGACCACCATTGCACCTGTGGAGGTAAAGGCACCAATGAGAATTTTTACCGGGGTGGGTTTCCCAAAGGAAGTTGTGTCTGAAAGGGGCACAAACTTCATGTCTGCATGTATGCAGTTCATGTGGAAAGAATATGGGGTAAATTACAAGTTCTCCACAATGTACCACCCCCAAACCAATGGGCTTAATGAGAAGTTCAACAAGACCCTGAAAGGCAGGATCAGAAGACTGCCTGAGGGCCTTAGGAAAAAGTGGGATATCATCTTTCCCTGCCTGTTGTGTGCCTACAGGGAGGTGCCACAGAAGGGAGTGGGCTTCAGCCCCTTCGAGCTTCTGTAGGGGCACTCTGTCAGAGGACCTCTCAGTTTGGTGAAAGAGGGGTGGGAGCAAGCTCCCAGGAAAGTTCCACAGAATGTAGCAAGTTACATGCTGGCCGTCAGGAGCCAAATGGCTAAGTTGTGGAAGCAAGTTTCTGACAACCTAGATGCCATGCTTTGATGAAAGAGTGGTATGACCAAAATTCTACCACTGTGAAATTCCAGTCTGAGCAGAAAGTATAGGCTATGGAAACTGGGGAATTTGGGGCCCTCCAGGACCATTGGACTGTTCTCTATGAGACGACTGAGAAGAAGGGAAAGGCCACTTATGTGGTGGACTTTAAAACCTCCAGGTAACCCTGCAGGGTGCTTCATTTCAATTGCTTCAAACCACACTTTGAGAAGCCTGAGCTCACCATTCTTTTGGTGGCTGATATAGCTTAGGAGGAGGAGAGTGAACCTCTTCCTGACCCAGGGGGATCTCCTCCATTAGAGGAGAGGAGCATCACCTCACTAAAATGACCTGAGAAAAAACCCAGAGAAGTTAATTAATTACCATTTTATTTTTTGTCAACTCATCCCGATCCGAGTGTCAGGAGGGGGCAAGGGACTGCTGAGTGGCAGCAGCAGC